>NC_073721.1:29720000-30920000 GCF_023634155.1 Falco peregrinus | reverse complement strand
CTTCTGCAAAACACTGTACAAACAGTAACAGAGCTGTTAGCTTGAGATTTGCACCCCATAGTCCCCATCTGTCACTCCTGAATTTCAACATCAGTGCTCATGGCGTTTCTCCTTCTTCAGGCTGTGCCTGGTGCTTGAATTCCCGAAGTCTGTCCTAGCAAAGCTGTTCTAGAGCTCTTGTCCCTGGAGGTTAGTAGCCACCCCTACAGATGGTGAAAAGCAGCCAGGTTCCGAGTTAGGAGCTCTTTGCTGCTGGGGAATCCAGCTTCACCTCTTGCCTGTCTTTGTTTTCCCCTTGTAACTATTCACATAAGGGCATATTCTGCTTATCAGTTTTAATGGAGGAAGATTTGTCTTCCTGGTGATTTTCTTTTGTACAAGCCGTGTTATTTCCCATGCTTTATTGCTTCTCAGTGATTTTCTTTAACACGGCAACTTATGCACATTAACAACAGGATCCAAGTGCAGGACACCCTCCCCACCATCCCCCATATCTCTGGGCAATATTGTTATTGCTTGAGTTGGCTTTCCTGGCTGCCCCATCTGTCTCCATCACCATTTGTCAGCTTTCATAGTAATTCCTGCTGATTAGCAAAGGCCTTTATCAACTGAGGCTCTTTGGCAGCCAAGTTCAGGCAGCAGTTCTGACTCTGTCACGAGTTTCTACTTATTAAAAAAGTCCTTCCCCCTCCCACCGGTGGAAACACTATGAATCATTTCCCTCCCCTTTGTCAGGAGCAAATGCCATCAGTGTTAGGACCCTGGCACTGGTTTTCTGACTCCAGGAAATCATGGGTGAAACAATCCATGGAAACTGGGATCCCCATGTAAAAATAAGACATTATTTTGTAAGGAACACACCTCTCTTTTGGCCACTGTCAGATTGCCATCTGGTTGACAATCACACTTACTTCCATGAGAAACATAAAATTCTTCTGTCCCGTAGTGTTGTGCTGTTGAATTACCTATTTTACATTGCAAGGTGGCAGTGAATATTTGAATGCTTCGTTTGGGAGTTACATTGTGTGACAGGTGCCTGAGAGTTTTGAGCAGGACCCTGAGGTGGATGTCACGGATAAAATGGGTTGAGGGCTATTTGTGTCATAGCTGATTGCATGTATGTGCTTCTTCAGCATATTATTTATAAAAATAATAACAGCTATGTGTACAAGTAGAAGCCTTCATAAAAATACCTGAGCAGTAAAATGGTTTTAGTTACACTGGAGGAAGCTGCTTGACCCTGTAACTGTGAGGGCTAAATTCTTTACTCTTTTTTTTACCGATGCAACCCCAGTCTTAACTGCAAAAAGGGTCTGACCTCATCTCATAAGCAGACTGTCTCTGAGAAGTTGATCTGAAGTTGAACACCTTGGCAATATATATACAGACCTGGTACCTCCCAGGTTCTCGGGTAAACAGAGTAGAGAACCAACAGCACAGTAACAAGAACATGAAGAGCCGGGAACAGGAGCTCTTCCCTGCTCCTGGGGGACAGCTGACTGACAGCCTCTCCAGCTGGAGCTTCTGTAGTTGGAGGCAGCACAAGTCTCTTTTAAACATAAATCAGATGAGACATCACAGTATTTTTAATGCACTCATTAGTCTTCAGGCTGTCTGCTGTTGAATATTTATCATATGGCTTGCTTCACTTACTGCCCTCTGAAGTGTGGTGACGGCGCTTGAAGTAGAAGATTAAACGTGGATATGCATTTGTCCATCGTCCCTCTGACAGTGGGTTTGGGCTCTTCCTAACCTCTGACAGATGGGCTTTGCGTGAAACACCTTGGTGTCCTTAGACCAGTCCGTCACCCAAATGTCCCTTGAAAGGAGACTCAAGCTCAGCAATCGGAGAGTAAAAGCAAGAGGTGGATCTGTTCTGTGGTGGATTTGGAAAGGAGCTAACCAGGAATTTCCCTGCCTCCCTGTTGCCCTGCCGCAGCTCCCACTCACTGCCTGGCCCCAAAGAGCAGCAAAGCTGGCAGTTTGGGGCTGAGCCGCTGGCACAGTGGTGGGAAGATGACAAAAACATCTCAAGGTCTCGAGGCCTAGATATGCAGCACCTCTCCTTAGCAGTGAAAGGTGTGATTAGGAGCTTTGGTTTAGAGGCCGTCTTAGAGCTTACGAATCACCAGTCTAAGGCCATAGCTGCTGTGACAGCTGACATCTGCTGTGATCGTAGGGGCATATGTCCCCCTCCCTTGAAGAGGATAGACTGGATTGTCCTGCTAGGCATCCCCTCAGGGATTTCTTGTGCCTCTCTGCCCGGTGCTGTCCTGCCTTCAGACTGTGCTTCACAGTGGCACCAAGCCCACCAGGAGCTGGGCTTCTTCCCGGCACAAACCACACCACTGACCATTAAAAAACATTAGGCTGTGGACCCTTCTGGTGTGTTCAGCAGAGACCTGTAGGCTAATGGAGGGACAAGAGTGTTGGGATGCTTTTAAACCTGTTTGTTCTCGGAGTCCGTGGTGCTTGTTAAAACCTATGCTACTGTAAAGTATGAAGTTACACAGGAACAAGGTGATATTTACAGGATACCTTTAAGCTTGCAGAATCAGCAGCTGCCAGATGGACAGTCTCCTGCATAGCTTTATTCTTCCCACTTTGTGCACCCACTGTATATACAGGAGGAAACTGAGGTCCTGTGAGAGAAGAGGTGTGTGGTCGTGGAATTAAAGACTACATCTATATGTATACAGAGAGATGAAGGGATGACTTAAGATGTCCCCTACAATGCTAAACCTGATACTTTGCCTCTTATCCACATTAATTTCCTAGGAATAATATTTTCTTTAAAGCAAAAAGGATAAAAATAAATATTGTTATCCTGCATTAGCAGCAGGGCTGGAGCCCTGTGTCTTTCCCACGTCTCTCTTTCCCAGTGCTGCAGTCCTTGGAGCCCTTCCTAACATGTGCCAGATCTCCCCTGGCCTGGTCCGAGCCTGGTGCATCGGTGAATGAAATGTTTGAATGAGGCAGCTCCATCCCACGTAGCCTATAGCTTCCCATTCGAGTCTGAGACAGACTTCCCGTTCACTTCCTAGCTGGGCTGCAGCTTGGTTAAAAGCCGCTCGTTTTCCTGTAAAATGGGTATAGTGCCTGCGGAGGCTTTAAAGAGCTGCAGTAAAATGCAGGAGAGAGGAAGCAGCCCACTGTATGTACTTGCGTAGAAGTAGGTCCCTTCCTTAGGGATGTGGAAACTACCCAGAGGAAAAGCCACACGGCACACAAACCGCTACTCCACCCTCACGAGGAAATTGCCTGGGCTGTTCTGCATTTACCAGCCACCCTGGGACTTCCCTGCTTCACATCAGTAGTGGGTGAAATGCTCCTTGCCACTGCCTTCCTAAGGGCTCTTCGCTGGTGCTGACGTGCCCCAATGGCTCGGCTGTCTGCCTGCTCTTTGGTTTTTTATGGCCACCCCAAGTACCTACCTCATTTGCAGAGCTTTCCATTAACAGGATCTGTGTCCAGTGCACCCGCTTGGAGAGTGTAAAGGGTGTACAGCGTGGCTGTCCTGGGTTACCTTCCTTCCCAGCCCCACGGGACCTCCCCTGCTTTCGGAGGAAGGCTAGTAGAAATGGGGGAAGGCGAAAGCAGTAGTAACTCCTACTGGATCTGCAGTGGTTTCTGCTGGCTGGTCATGATGGCCTTGGCTGAGCCTCTTTCAGCACAGTCTGTCTTCCCAGAAAAGGGGAGAAGCTGGGCATTTGGGAAGTTACCCCTCCTTAGAGTTGCTCCAGTACCCCTGGCAATGAGACTTCTCTGCCTGAAGACCTTCAGGATTTTTGAGGGGGTTCCTCCTTGCTGCCCACCAGAACTGGATGTGCTCACAGTGTGTCCTTGGTTTTCTTCCTGCTTTTTTCTTTGTTGTCTGCTACTCCATGGGGCTCTAAACTACTCAGCCTTTTCCAGATCTCAGTTTTGAATGCCATACTGGGCTAAGCAGCTACAGATCTTCCACACAGCCCTTATCAAGCCTTTTCCAGCTTTCAGTAGCAGAAAAGCAATCTTCCTTTTTCTGAAGGGATAAAAATGAAAGCACCTTCTGGGCTTTGCTTCATCCTAATGCCCCAGTTATCCTGATATTTTCCCCTTCCATTTAAGGACTGAATTAAGACTCATCATGTCCTGGGGTCTCTTTTCTACTCTGAGTTTAATATAGCATTCTTTATTATTATTTTTAGGAAAGCTGAATTGCATTTACGGGAGATCTTTAATGTGTCAAAGTCTTTGGTTCCTTTATGTTTTTATATGGTCACTGGTTTGACTTTCAACTCACAGTTTAAACAGAAAACAGGAAAGCCAGAAAGTGAGAATGTTTCCAAAACATTGCTTTCTCTTTGCAGTATATTTGTAAAAGTTACAAAGATGGACCAAGATCTCCCACACCAGCATTTCTGGAGTACTGAGAAAGGAACTAGTTTTTTCTCTACAGCTACCACCACACTCCTTCCCCCGCGAAAAAGCAGCTTACTGCAGTGATGCAGTACAAGTACAGTGTGGTCCTGGAGGCTGTCAGAAATAATAAGAAATGTTTTGGAAGTGGAGGTAGTTCTCCCCATTTGCCAGACAGAGAAGTGGGAAAGCAGTGATGCTTTGCCGTGCCCGAAGAGGGTTGGTGCAGGCAGGCGGGAGTGCCATTTCCCTTCTCCAGAAGCTTCTGACTAAATTGCTGAAGCTCAGGTGAACATTTCAGACACCTATTGAAGATTTTCCCTGTGCTCGGTGACCATGTGGCAGCACATCCTACAGGGATGGCTCAGCACCAGCTTTGCAAAGAGATAACCACAGGGAACCCAGAGAGGTAAATTTATGGCACTAGGAAATGCTGTTACCTCACAGGACAAACTGTTCTGCTGCCAGAATTGGGGATGGAGATAAACCACTTTCTCCTGCCTGAAACAAAAGGCTTTAACACCTTCCAGATTAGCAGCTACGGAGGAAAAGGCAACCAAAAGGGGCAGAGTCTGGGAGGGTTTAGATCCTCTGCTACTGGGCTGTTAAAGGCTGTCATTTCATTAACCTCTCAGCTTGTGTAATCATGACAAAATCAAAGCCACACATCCAGATTTTTCATCTGATTTCATTTCCTAGTCCATTTTCTTATCCCATGGATGAGTATCTTATTTGCCTGTTGGCAGAAGAATTTTGGAGCAGGGAGTGGTATATATGCCAGTGGGTTTTTTACGTAGACATTTCATGGACTAAATAATGCTGGCAGATACTGTTTTCTTCCACCACAAGCAGAACGTGTAATTTATTCTTGTCTCATTACATTAAAAGAAATACAGCACAAAAGAAATAGGGAAGAAAATGACCAAAAAAGGATATGAAGATATAATCCCTTCTAGCCAAAAAAAATACCAATTCTATGACATCCTTGTGTGTGGGGAAACTCAGCTCCTAGATTATTTTGATAAACTTTGTTACAATCAGTTTCACACAAAACCCAGCCGTTTATTTAATCTTAACTGCCTGCAGAAATGTCATCCAGTAGGGACACTGAGGAGGTTATTTTTTTTTTACCTTCAAAAAAAAGAGAGTTTGTTTATTTTTCTTCTATTATTTGGTTTCCCTCTGTAGATTTATAAGGGCTCTGTCACCAACAGCATTGTATTTGCTTGTGAGCTGGCTGTGCGGTTTGTCTGCCTGCAAGGGCAGGAGCACTTGCAGTGGGGGGCAGCTGAGTAGGCAGGCGTGGGGCAGAGCTGGGGTCCACAACCCACCTCAGTGATGCTCCCGGTGCTGCCTGCATGGATGTGTCAAAGTGGCCCCAAAGTCGAAGGGAGTCATAACACAGTGTCAGTCCCTTCTAGGATAATGCCATCACTAAAAGGGAACCAAAACTATGTGTTATCTACAGGATGAAATCAGAGAAAACTGCCTCTGCCCCATGAGCCTTTCATGGCTCACAGAAGCAGGACTTCGGCAGCAGTGGCTGAGGGTTCACACCTGCTGCTGTGCCGGTGGTCGTTGTTGGCCATGCACTGCGTCTCCTGTGCAAACTTAGGACCAGCAGCATCCAGCTGCAGGAGGTGCCATGCACGCTCCTGTAATAGATACTGTCCTGCATCCCTCCGCTGCCTGCCCTGCAGCATCTTTCTGTGCAGTTTGCTCCGAGGGCAGCTGCTGATCTGCTCAAACCTCCTCTGAGTGTGCTGTCCTGTCTGTCTCGTAGCAATGGGGGGCTGCAGTCACACAAGGCTGCTGCTGTGAGAACCTCTCCAGTACTGGGGCTCCCACCAGCACTGCCACCAGCCATGGTTGGAGCCAGGGATGGCTGCTGATCTTTCTGCTGGGTGCTGTTGCACTGTCCCTCATGGCAGGTGATGCCCCTAACCCTCCTCTTTCATCTGTTCCCTCCTCAGGCAAGATCCTGTTCCGGAGGAGCCATGTCCGAGACGTAGCTGTGAAGAGGCTGAAGCCCATCGATGAGTACTGCAGGGTAAGACCTCTGGGGGGGCGCCTGGCAGCCCTGCGACGGGGGGGCTCACAGCCACTGCCAGCACTGGGCTTCCCCTGATGGATACTAGTAAAAGCTTTATCTGTGTTGTCTCTGTTATAAAGAAGGATGGTCCTTCCCAAACACCACCAAGGCTAACAGGACAGGTGAAAAGAGGCTGCTCTTTGCTCCCAGGCTCCTCGCAGCATTTTCCCCTGCAGACTGTGCACTGGGTCGGTGCCTCACGTACTCAGTAAAGGCTGTAAGACTCAGCTGCCCTAAATGTGGATTTTATTTCTGCATTGCCCTTGATGAATGCAGGAGTTGAGCCTGCAGAGGCACAACTAAGATGGCGTTTTCTTCCGTTCCCTGCCTGTCTGTCCCCCAGTGCCACATGAGGGACAGTGCCGGATGGCACAGCACGGGGGGTGGACTGGTGGCTTCCAGGAGTGCTTCTCCTGATGAGTGAAAGCCTGGAAATTTATTGCAGGACAGAAATGCATGACTCTGTTGAGAAGAAAGTTAAGTCACCTAATCTTTCCTTTCTAGCTTAGAGTTTATGATTTGATGATAATTAATCCTCTGACAGTAAATTAAAAGTCATTTCTAAGCAAGGCGGATACCCAGTTTATGTAGAGGTATAGAGCACGTCAGCACATAATTTAAACCCCAGACTTCCTTTCTTATTTCCCGTGGCGTTTTCTTTCCGTTTTTAGAAAGCCAGAGGAGCAGGTGGAGGGGAAAAAATACATTCCCAAGAACTTCTCCAGTCAGACATTTGCTCATCCAAAATTGGGAGCAGATCGCCAAAGTGCCTGAGGCGTGCTGGGGGGTGCAGTGAAACCCATGCCATCTGCACCCCCTGGGCAAGGAAGCTGTGATTAAAGTCTTATCTCATGAGATCAGGCTTTCTTGTGCGACAATTAATACACTGTCTTCCTGCCGGCAGCCAAACAGCTCCCTTTAAAATACGTAGGGTCCCACTGCGTCCCCAGCCGCCCTCCTTAGACAGGAACTGCCGGCAACGGGAGCGGTGAGGGCTGGTGTCAGGGTTCACCCAGCAGATGCGCGGTGGAGAAAGCAGTGACTTATGCCAAGGGGCAGCTGCCTCTCTGGGACCCCATTGTCTGCACCCCAGACAGACCTGACCTGACCCCCCAGGCCCGCCGGGCGGGCGAGGGATGTGTTGTGGCGTCATGTTCGTTGACACGGCGGCACTGTCCCTGCCACCCTCCTCCTTGCTTCCTTTGTTCTGTCCTGGGGAAGTCTGGCTTAGTCCATAGAATCACAGTATCACAGAATGCTTTCGCTCTGGTTCAGATGATATGGGGGCAGATCTGCTGCTGCTGCCCAGCTCAGAGACATGGCCGGATGCTTCCTCAAAGCCAAGCTGTTTATTTAACCTATTTTTTGATAGGTGCTGCTTTTATAAGCATAGATCCAGCCATGCTGGGTTAGCCCAGTTTCCCCCAGCCTAGTGTTTCTCGTCCCCAGCAGCAGCCACAGTGGTGCCCAGCACCGAGTATGACAGACCTGTAGTGACTTCTTCAGAACACTATCCCAGCTTCCAGTGGTCTCTGACTCCCAAGTTTCTTGTGCCTGATGCAATGTCTCTTTATTGCATTTGCAGTTTACTGTAATTTGTATTTAATTTGCCTCTGTACTTCACTGTAGAAGATGTTTAAATCTGGATGGCATTGGAGAGCGAGGCTGCTAGGCATTGAAAAGCTTGAGCAGGCATTACATCTCATGTCTCTGAGTGCTTCAAGAGGGCTACGTCCTCCACAGTGTCTTTCTGCTTGGAGTGTCTTTAAGAAGGCCCTGGCTAACTCGTCCATCCCCCTGGGATGTATCTTGTTGGAGCATTTATAACCCTGGTTGTGCCTGAATAGTCTGGGCTGCAGGTAGGTGGGTGCTTTTGCCAGTGCTGGGAAGTAAAGCAATGCCCATTTTTTTTTTTCCATTGCCTGCATTTGACCCATGCCTGGATATTAGTTTTTGTCTAGTGTGGATGGTAGGGAAGTCCCACTCTTCAGAAACAGTGTAAAGTAGCTATCATGTCCTGCCTGTCATCAGATTCAGTTATGGGCTGTTTTCTTCTCCTTCTGCTACAGCTTCTTCCTAATTACAGAGTGAATGAAGATGGTAGTTGGTCACACCCTCACCTGGCACAGGACATACTCAGTCATTCTTAAATGCCAGGGCATACAGTGAGCAACCTGTGTAAATAAAGAGAGGGACCAGAGAGTGGCAACTCATACCTCTCCCAGCCATTCTAAGTCTGCACATTTTCAAAGTTTTTCTTTTGAACATTTATGGCTCATCCAATTTGCATTTATTCAGAAAATGACTGTCCTATGTTATTGCTGTTCCAAACCTTGTCCAGGATATGAAAGTCCACAGGACTGAAAATAATGATGAAAATGAGACACTGAACTTCAAAGGCACAAAGAATTTAGAGAAACAGCTTGTAGAAGGAAAGCTGCTTCATCCAGTGAAATCAGCAGTAGTTCTGTTCCTGACCTTCAGCAGGGAGAGGATTTCATTTCTGGTGCTTAGCAGAGGCTTAAAATTCAGGAATGCCTTCTTGCCACCTCCACCACTTACAAGGTTTTTGGGAACATGACCTTCATAACCCTACTGTAATCTTCTCATCCCAATATGAAGTTAACCAGAAATGACCGAAAGCTGTGAATTGGAAACAGAAAATTAGGTGGTGAGTCTGAACCAGAGTAGCCCCGCTTTGCCAGCTTAAACCAGGCACAGAGTCTCTCCCCGTTCAGCTGTAACTACAGCGGGAACCCGAGTGACTCACTTAGCTCTGATGCTAACTTCTAGAAAGCTGGAATGAAATGCAATGAACCCCTGCTTCGTGTAAAAAGGGAAAAGATGGCAGGTTGGTGTTTTTTGCTAGTAAAATAATAATACACACTACTGTTTCATACTCTGTAGCAGCTACCGGTGCATGTGTGTGACTTCAGAGCAGGATTATGCCTGCCTGTTTGGAAGTGTTAGCTGTTTCTGCATTTCTTCCCTTGCCCAATGGATGTTTTGACTCTTTAGAGAATTATATAGAGCTGTAGAGCAAGAGCATAATTTTGGAAAATTCAGTCCTGTTTCCATAAAAGAAGAGTGCAAAGCTTACGTCCCGTGCTAGTCCTAAAATGCGTAGGCAGACAACATGCTTAATTTTGAAAAATTTAGAGAATTATGCTGGAATTATGTGGGTGAAGTTGATGGAGAAAATCTGACCTGGGATAATGAAATGAATAAATGAGACAACAGACCTTTTTGTCCACTGGGATTTGTGAGGAAGCAGAGGAGGGAGGCAGGTTCGGATGTAAAGTTTGTGGTAATTTTTTTGCCAGAAGAGGGTTCTGCATCCATTTTGCCTGCCCTGGAATGACAAAGCACAGATGGGCCCTGGCAAATGAGTGGTGCAAACGTTCGGCCATTTGTTCTTTTGTTTTTGCAGACTGTCTCTGACAGAGCGTGGTGATTTGCATGGCTGAGAAGCAGGTCTGACTTCTGCTGTTTGGTTGTGTTGTGGCTTCTGCACCAGTGGGCACAGGAAGGCAGAGGCCATCTGAGAGTTTGTGGGGATGCTTGGCAGTAAGGGGAGGTCTGCAAAACGTTCTGTATCAGGGCATGAGCCCTCTGGACCCTACAGCATGGGCCTCCCAACCCCTCACACCTGGGTGGTTCTTCATTGCATTGTCCCAGCTTAGAAATATGCCATCACAGAGGTAACCAGGCCAGTGGTTTTGCTAAGGCCATAAGAAACTTTGAAGTTTCAATGAAAAAAAGAGGAGTGGGACATTCAGAGGAAGATTTCCAGGACTTGTCTCATTTGTAAACATGAAAGTGCAAGGTCTGAATGTCCTTACTGGTAACCTGAGTTACCAAACAAGCTGTGTTTTGCCAGTAAATATGTGCTGCCCACTGGAATTGGTATCTCTGGATGATTTCCCTCTTAACTCCCGGCTTGGAATTAGTTTAGTGTGATTTAAGGTCTTCTGGGCTCATTGGACCTGGTTTTCTTAATTTGTTTGGGAGCTTTTGCCAATGTGAAAGAAAGAGCAACTTCATAGCCTTCCCTTGCCAGGGGCTTTTTACTTATTAAGCTTTTGATCTCCCAAACACACCTCTGGTGTGTGCTTGTCCAGTGTGTACCATCCTGTCTTCAAGAAAGACCTCTCCTGTCAGTGGTTCACAAAACCACTGCTGGCTCCTTACACAGCCCTCTGGGAAGGCTCGGGCCAGCAGTCGCAGACTGGCATCTTTGTGTTGGTCATAATCAAGGGAAGCATCTTTGTGCAGGGAAGCTCTTAAGATGTGAAGTCCAATTGTCATAAAGACTTACCTGGATTTGTCACATGCCTTTATGCTGTCCCAGCTGGAGGTGGCTCTATAAGTAGAAGCTTATGGGCTTTTCTATAGTGAGGCTTGGGTGCCCAAATGAAGGTTAGATGAGAAAGTCACATCAGTGCCAGGGAACGTTGGTCATTCTTTAGTAACGTTCACAGTTTGAGAGACCATACTTCAAAAACATGATGATCTCCCTCTTGGTCTCTTCAGTTCAAGGTTTAATCCTTGAACCTGTCAAGACAGATGCACATCCATTTCTCTCTCTATCCATTGTACAACTAAATTAGTGTTGACTGAACATGGAATTAATAGTCCTGGTCAAGAATGAAAGAGTTTTAAGTGAAAAACTTTCAAACTTTATCTGTCTTTTTTTTTAATCTACATTTCAGAATCCTGATGCATTTAGACCAGCTGCTGTAAAAAGAGTTAAGTATTTGCAACACGCCTCTCAGCATCTGGAGTAGAGCCTCACTTTCCATTGCCTTATGGTCCTTCCATGCCAGAAGCCCTTCTATGTCCCACTTACTTCCAAAACTCTGCACCCTCTTTCCTCCTTCTGTCAGCCTTCTACTTATTCCGACATCTCTCCACTTCTTCTCCTGAGGCACCAGCGTGCACTCTTTGTCCTCCCCTCTGACGGTTAGTGTTTGCCATCCAGCCTCCACACTGCAGTGTTTTTTGAGTTCAAGCTTGGCGTTACTTGCTCTCAGCAAAGCAGAAAGTGTTTTCATGTAGGTGAAACAAGTAACTTTTCTGTTCTGAGAAATGAACTATTTTAATTGCACCTTCCCTCTTGCTGGACTCATGACCATTCCCAAACATCTGGCGGCAATGATTAACATTAATGAAAGAGATAAACAATTAAGAACAGGATGCTACATAGGAAAAGTCAGGGAGTCCTAACGATACAGTACTGTCAGCTGGCTCTGTGTATTTGCATGCAGAGCTGGGATTAACCCCACTGAACATTAGGGATCTAAAAGCTATGTGCACCTGAAGTGCCTCAACAGGCTGCGGGGAGAAACAGTGATTCATTCCATCCAGAGCTAGACATCCGTGGTGGGGCAGACAGAGCACCCCTGAAGGTGCTGGTCTTTCTCTAGCGATTATACAACTTGATAGACAAGCATGACCAGTCTCCCATTTTAGACGCATGAAGTTCAGTGGGGTGAATATGGTTTTGTGAGTATATACACACATGCCTACACACACTGTGTATCTCTACATATACATGTCTCTGCGTCTGTTTTTTATAAATCTGTCTGCATAAATGCCACACACGCACTCAGTGCTTCGTTACAAGTACCTGCGTGGTTTTATACCCGTGTACATGTTTTCGTGAAGCCTTTGAGCTGTAATGTAGCCCGATGGAGTTGTTTCCAGTTCATGTAACCTTAAGCAATGAACCCCTGCCTGTGCTTGGTGCTCTGTTTGCTTCGAGTGCCGCGTGCGGCGTGCAGCAGCCTGCCTGCGGATAAGCTGGCACTGTGTGAGTAGCTGGCCGTCCCCCACACCGAGGGCTGCTTGCTCACACCCTGCCTGACGTTACAGCTTTTCAGTAGCCTTCGGAATCATCCACTCTGCAAGACTGTCTGAAACCTGTAACACAGAGAGACAGACATCATTACAGGCTGAAATAACACATAAAAGCCTATCTCCTGAGGAGCGTGTGAGGTCAGAGCAGCGCACGTCTGCCTTTGCATGCCGAGCAAGGAAACATGCTCTTACTGATAATATTTGATGGTTGTGCAAGGCTGAATTCTGCTCACTGGCCCTTATTATCTTTCACCTTTCCTGTGCAAATTCCTTGCTGTTTCTGGATGCTTGCTGATTGTAGCTGTGTGCATTTACCTCTGGTTTCCACATTCCAGTATGAATATCACTTCCCTGTCCTTTCCATCCTTTTACCATCTGGTTTTTCCTCTTTTTCTTTACCCTTCTTTCCTTGACCCTGCAGTCTTTCAGGCTGTTGCAGCTCTGCCCTGGAACCGTCTTGCTGGAAATGCCAGAAACTTGCATTTTTCCCCTTGCAGAGTGACAGCAGTGTCCCTCATCTCCTCAATGCACTTTTTGTTCGCTCACTGGAATCATGTTGGACTTGGCTTGCTCCTGGGTGGATGTTGTGTGTTTGCTGAAGAGACATTTGTTTCTCAAACCAGTATTTCTGGTCCCTGCCACTGTCCAAAATCAATAGACTAACTCCGTGTGGTTTTACACCCTCGTTTGCTCTTCCTAACCCTTTCTTAGTGTTTCTTACTGCTTCTTAGGGTTTTGTTCCTTAACAAAAACAAGTAAAAATTGACTGGCTGCAGACTTCACACCCGAGTTCCCCCAAAAACATGCATCGGCAAGTTACCACCGGGTGGATTTCATTCCACCTCTGTGCACAGGGCTGAAAATTGCAGTACTCTGGGAGGTGATTCAGAAGCAGGAGAGCCAGTCCTGCCCCAGGGTGGGAAGGTGGATGCCTGGGTGTGGAAATGGCTTTGGCTGATTTTTATCTGCTGCCTGCAAAAGCCTGGAGTCCTGGAGGTGCTTTTCAGTTATCCTCCTTCAACCTGGCAGGACCACGGTGCTCCTGGAGATTTCCAGGCAGCAGACCGCTGCTTCAGGGGGTTTCAGGTTTCCTAAAGCTTCCCTTGATTTAGAAACACAAATCTCCATAGCAGCTTGTTAGGATTTGTGTTCCTCCATCACTGAAAATCCACTCTGTGCTCCAGCTGAGCATTGACAGCTGTGGCCTGGTTTTGGGCAGGGTGAACGCCTGCGACCTCTAGGGAAGTGGTGATTCTTTGAGAAAGCATCTTATGTCCAGGACCCCCCACGATAGCTATGAGTTGGGTATTTGCATTTCTCTAGTAACGATATGTATCATTTGCAGCGCTTGCTCTTGCCCCATTGACTGCACAGGATCAAGCCCTTTGAGATTTCAAAACACACTGTAGATTTTAAATATTTGGGCCTCATAACCTTTCTGTGGATTAGGTAAGTGTTACTGCTTAGCATTGTAAATGGGTAACTGAAGATACAGCCCTCCTGAATTTGATGGAAAGAGGTTAGTAACCTGCCCAAACCGAGAAGGGCATTAGTAATAGAGACATCACTAAATCTCAGCCCCATCCACTGTTGGTTAGACAGCATTGCTTCTCTATGTATGTCTGTCTCCTGCTTGAGATAGAGATGAATAAAACGTGCTTTAATGTTGTCTGTGTCCTGGTTTGCCTGTGGTGGTGAGGCATTTCTCTTTCAGTGTGCTGAGATTGTTGCTATTCCTGGGCAGTTCTTGACTTCCCAGGGTTAGCCCTGATTTGGCAGCTGGATGCGTGCCTTTGTGCACACTAGGAATACAGGCAGAGAGCTCACGCCTTTGTTACGCTTTTAGGCATGATTGAGTGGATAGCAGTGGGGACCAGGGCATCCTTCATTCAAATTAAAGCACTTGAGTTTTCCACCTGTTGTGTTTCACCTTGTGTTAGTGCAGCAACCAGCAGTACTCTGTGCCCCAGCACTTGGACCCAACAGGCAGTTGCCTGGCTTCTGCATCTGGTGCTGCTTCCTTATTGCAAGGTATCTTTTTCTGTTCTGTAGTGCAGCTCCATGTGACCATCACAGCCTGCTGATAACAAATGGATTTTCCTTGTGTTTTTATAACGTACCTCCACAAGGGAAAGGAGAGCTGTAGGTGTAGAAGCACTTGGCTTTGGGTTTCAGGCTGCCTTTGAAACAAGACCCCATCAATGTAATACTGGAGACCTGCAGTTCCAGAGCAGTATTTTTTCATTTTTCAGCATTTTCCTTCACACCTCCAAGCAGGAGTGGTCTTGGAACAAATCTGGCCACTTCTAAAGCCTGATTAAAAACAGCCATGAGGGTAACCAACTGCCCTGTTCTGCCTTTGTGCTTTGGCTGGGCCTTCTGGTGTGTCTGACCAAGATCAATCAGATGTCTCATGGCTTAGTATAACCAGTTCAACCTAATGCACCTTCATTTAGCTCTAGTGCTGTTTTTATCCGTCTTTCCACATTGTTTGTCCTACTTGCAACTAGCAGAAGAGCCAGACAATCTCATTTTGTCAAACAGGTTTATGGCGCCTCTAAGAAGCTTGGTCTATATTTAACCTGTGGCCTGTTTTCAATAAAAACTTAGCACAGGAGGAGGTGAGCGCCAATCTCTTTTCCTCTCCTGCTGGTCATTTCTGGAGGCAATCTCAGAGTCATGTCACTTACAGTTGCTGTCCCATTTCTGTGGGCTGGGGACAGCTCTTTGGTGTCTTTTGGTACCATCAGGCTCGATTCTGAACAGCAAATTCGTAGTGTGTTTCTGCCTTGTGTGCTTGTCTCCTTGGTTTGAAGTCTCACTTCCCAGTACACTTCAGCATAATGCGGTTGCTTCTCAAAGTGTGCTTAAATACTGCTGAGTGCGACAAGCGCTGCGTACCTGCGCCCTGTGGAGTGTGTGGACATTGTTAGCCAGGAGGTGCTGTGAAGCCTTCTTCGTGGAGAAATAGCCTCTCTGCCTGTTTTTTTTTTCCAGGCACTTAAACCGTCTTTCCTGTTAATTTCAGAGTAAATTGTTGTTTGATTTTGTTGGTTGGGTTTTTTTTTAGCAAACTTTGCTTTTTCTGTTGACAGTGTTTAACAGAAAACTTTATGGAGCACATTAATCTGTTGTATTAGTGGGTGTTGAGTCTGTTGATTTTCACTACCTGAGTTTGTGTGCATTGACATGAAACCTGTAAGCCCTAACTGCATTGTTTGAGGTACTGTGCAAACACTAGTCATGGAGACTGTCCTGGTTACAGAACACTTATCTACTCAGTGTTACTGTTTTGCACATGTGGACCAAATTCTGTTCTTGTACACACGGCAAAGAATTTACATTGGCTGACTCTAAGAACTGTTGCTTGTCTCATTGCAAGTTCATTGCATCCTACTTGACATTTGGAGTCAAGACATGCTATTTCCTTTCTTCTCAATTAAGTAGCCAGGCGTGATACCTGCTTTTTGTATTCCCTTCCCCCTGTCAGAACTGTTTTACCACCTCTTGCTTGGTAGTTTAGACGTTTGAGGCCTGTTTTGAACCTGACTTTTCTAAATCCTCCTCCCTCCCTGTTTTATTTTGCAGGCCCTGGTTCGGCTTCCTCCTCACATTTCACAGTGCGATGAAGTCTTCAGGTTCTTTGAGGCTCGCCCAGAAGACCTTAACCCTCCAAAAGAGTAAGTGCTGTGATGGATTTCCAGTGCTGCTCAGTTCGTTTTGATTAGCTGGAAGGAAAAGGTCATTTGCTTTTATTACTGCTGTAGGTGTGGAAACGGATTTTGTAGCTTGCAAGCACTGCCTAGAAAATGCCCAGCAGTTACGTACAGCTACATCTGGTGTGTGGAGGACAGGGGAGTTAGGCAGCCCTCAGACACAATTTTCAGCCATCCTCCACCCACCTTTGCAGTGTTTCTTGCTTATGGTTCTAATGAGGGAACCTCCCCTGGCTTGTGGCTTTTAGCTGATAATTATCACCAAAGAGTCATTCAGTTCCCAAAGGCATTGGCTCAGCAGCAGGGGGAAATCCTGCCAGTAAGCACTTGGCTCATAATTACCAGCTGCTTCTTTAAATGTACTCCTGCCCAGAGATACTTAGGCATCTGAAGGGAGAGCAAGATTGTGGTCCAGATCCAAAATTGTCTCTGGAGAGTCTATTCTTTCTAAGCAGGAAGCCAAGAAAAGGCTGGGAAAAAGAGTTCCCACTGAACATGAAACGGAATCGTAGCCTTTACCTTGGAGCAGACAGGCTGATTCATGCTGATGCAGTCAGGGTTCACAGGACTGATATATCCAGGGGAAGCATTGGCAGGAGGGTATTTGCAAGCAACTGTGCTGCCTCACCTGATATTTCCTTTTCTCCTTCATACAGAACAGGATATATTTTATTGTGCTCGGCAATAAGATTTTGACTCAGTCCCATCGTGTTTTGTGCTGCTTTGTTGCACAATTTGAAACTTGATTGTGGGCTGTGTTATCGTAATTTGCTTTCTTCAGTGTTTGCACAGCCTGTTGGGGAAGGGAAAATGGATGTGAAGCTTTTGGGTTTTGGGCACTTCAGCACATGCAAACCTGTAGTTTGCAGAAAGATTTGTATTGGCTTCAGCTGTCTGTTCCCATGCTGGTGTAGAGGAGAGGACATTTGCAGTTTGATTTCCCAAACTTTGTCTCTTGCACATAAGTGGTTTTATATAAGGGGATGTATTAGCATTTGCACTAAAGAAAACACTGCTAGCATAGCTGAGCGCGAAGTCTTTTTTGTTTTTTGAATGAGAAAAAGAGCAGTTTTTAAATCAAAGGGCTGGAAAGAGGTCTGCTTCTCTTTTTTTCTTCCTTTTTCTAGCCAACCTTGGTTTAGAAAAATGTGTGGGGTGAATAACAGTTACATGTTCATTGTTAAGCACGTATTGCAAACCTAGAAACCATTGCAGCAGGATATGCCTACACTCTTGAGACCTGCTGACCATCAGAGTTTCCATTTAGGATCTGTAAGGAGGTTTGCAAGGGTTGCTTGATCCCACAGCCACCCCTCTGATGCAAGGAGACAGCCCCATGTGCCAGGAGAGGAGTGAGGTCCCCCGGGTTATGGGAGAGTTCACCTTGGGGGGTCTCAAATGGACCTCAGAAGTCTGCTTTAAATGCTGTTTAACACTCCTGTCTGCTTTCTCTACTGACATGGACCCTGCAGTGTTAGGGCTGAGTAAAACGGAGTCAGGACTGGACCTCCACCAGGCAGGGAACGGGGACCAGGGCTCACCCCTGGGCTGGCACTAGTCATTATGGCTTGCCTTCTCTTTTCCCTCTTACAAGTTGTTGAGGGCCTTTTGCTGAGCTCCCTGTTCGACAGCCTTGCAGCAATTTTCAAGTTATCCATTCACTCCCCCCCCGCTGGAAAAACAAAAAAGACTACATGTTCTCAGCCCAAGCCTTGCATCTTATTCCAACCTAGTAATAAGTGTGATTTATTTCCCTGGAAAATGTAGAGCAATAACCTGATTAAATCTCACTTCACTAATGTCTGCAAGACATTAATCTAGCTGGGTTTAAACAAATCCTACCTCGTCTTCTGTAAGCAAACAGATCTTAGGGAAGGTGTCTAAGGTTTCTGCTGGGAGTGCTTCACAAAAGATGTATTGTTGAAACTGAAGATTAGTCTCTACAAAAAGATGATGTAAAAGCCAACGGAAACATCTTGGTGTTTTTCTTCTGTGAAATGAGGGGGAAGGGAGGAGATCTGGGGTGTACTGGACCACTGTGTAGGGTCCAGGGGAAGGACACCTCCAGGGCGATTCTCGGCCTCAGCAGTCACTGCAGGAAGGAGCACGATCAGCCAGAGGAATCCCCGATTAATTCTTCATTTGACTTGGCTACTCTGCCAAGTCCTTCCAGAAGCCATGAGCCAGTGGTGCCCAAGCCCTGTGCATTCAGTCTTCCCTGGACCTCATGGTCCATCATTCATCTCACTGGGGGTGGTAGGAGTATAGCCTGGGGGCAGCTTCTAGACTACCCTGATTATTTTATCTATTTCTTCAGCTGCTTCTTTCAGCCCTCAGTGCAGAAGAGGTTTGCATATTGATCTGTCAGTGTAGACGTGGCATTCAGCTGGCTGGGTTAAAGGAGAACAAACATTGCAAAGCCAGGGACTGAGCCACCAAGGGATGGCAGAACGGAGTTGCTTGTGCCACCTTAATGTCTTCTTTCAGTGCACAATGAGATGGTCATTAGTTGCATGATCACCTGCTCTATTTTTCTGCAGTAGCTCAGCCTCATAAGACAAAGTCTGATCTAGAGTTTAGTTAACTAACTTTCAAGAGTGTAGCCTTAATCCCATGGCACTTGGGTTGTTGAGCCCAGAGAGTCTATTGAATTATTCCATGTCTGCAGAGCAGTGACTGAACACATGCTCCCAGGCAAAAAAAAACATGGAAGCTTAAACCTCGAGGGAGGAGGCACAAAATGTCTGGTTTATCTTGCAGCTGGGATGCGTGGAGAGCTATCCAACCCCTTAATTGCTGAGCCATGGCTTGTGACAACGCATGTGCAGTAATTTGTGTATTACTGCAGTAATTCAGCTGCAGAGCTGTGCCCTTCAATTCTGTGCCTGTTGTCCTAAAAGAAACCAACATTTCCCTGTAGTCCCTTAGGCACTTTTACAGATGCGTTCCTGGCTTCTTCCTTATGATCCTCATCGGCCCTACCCTTGCCTTCTCGCTGCTTCTATCTCCTGTCCTCTCTGGGTTATGCCATGTTTGGCTTGCAGGCTGCACCCTGCAGGGTCATTTCCTACCGCTGCTGTGCTCTGATTGCCCGTGGCGCTGAGCAGCACGCAATCCAGCTATAACAAAAGCTGGGCTTTCCCAACACTCTTATAATCCAGCCAATTTGTTTTGCTGGATTCGCAGCTTAGGTTTTCTGTTTCCTGTTTTGGTGATGGCCCAGGCTTCGGGTCCTGTGACAATAGGCAGAAGGTATTCCTTTCAGCCCCATTAAACCTTTTCTGGGTACAGCAGCTCACAGGCAGATAGCTGGAGAGATGTCTCAAGAAATCACAGCATTTGAACCAGCTGACAGTCCTCGCTGAGTGCTCATGGGCAGTGGAGCTAGCTCCAGGTCAGATAGCTCCCAACAGCAGATTTGCTTCATGCTGCGTGGAAGAAACCATAGGAGGACACTGAATCCATCTGTGGGATAGTCTGGGAGCTCTCTCGGACAATTTCATGTGGTGCTAGTGTGGTCTTTGCAAGGGAGCCTGCACATGTTGTGGGCACTGATGTGCAAGGTGGGGTTTGGAGCTCCAGTGCGAGTGTTCCCAGGGCAGCTGCTTCTGCTGCTCTCACTCCATTCCACTGATTAGCTTCGGAGAAAGCAAGCTTTAAACAGTCAAGTCTGGTACAGGAGGAGCAGTTTTTGATGTCTTACATTTGTAATATGTGGAATTTTAGTGTTTGAGCAAATGCATATGTATACAGGCAAATGACTGGGCTTGTGTGTTTTACCATGCCCATGTCAGGATCAGATCCTGCATTGCTATGGGAAAAGGGTACTGCAAGGTAAGAAGGAAGTGCATTTTTATTTATCCATTATTCTAAGTTAAAACACCATGTTACTGAAAGCCATTCATTTACTGGATACTTCTGTTAATAATTATAATTACTGATAACTAAGCCAGAGGTGGATTAATTTCAGACTTCTACTGGGGATTTAAATTCAAGGCTGAGGTCAGGCCAGGGCTCATAGTCAACAAACAAAATCTCAGAAACCATTTTTTTAATGATTCTTTTTTACTAGAAATAACAGAAATAGCCAAAGAGTAGGATTAATCAATTTGACATTGCATATGGTCCACTGCTTTTAGGGCTTTTTTGCATTAGGTTCAAAGTATCGCAGCCAGACCACGCATGAGTTTTTTCTTTCTGGGTCTGGATCCAGTAAAAGCCAAGGATTCAGTTCTCCAGTACTCTGTCTGCAGAAATGCGTACAGGCTGAAACGAGATTTCTGTTTCAACCATCACTATTAACATTAACAACTGAATTTAAAGCAGTATTCAATAGTTGGAAGTATTTTTCCTGTAAGAATTATAAAGCGATTTTCAAACAACATGCAAATCCAGAAAAACTAGGAAACTTGTTAGGTGTATGACATAATACTATGAGGGCTGATGCAGAAAATGGAGTTGCTGCTGAAGGTGCCTTTACTGAAGAACAGATATGCTTTATTGTGGTCTGTAGCCATGAGCTTTACTGATCGTATCTCTATCACATAAATACTGGTGTAACACTCAGATACTCAGATGCCAGGCAACCGCTGTAAAATGGAAGCTGGATTCTCCCTTTCTTCTTCATGCATTAAATTTCTGATAAGGAAACCAGAAAGAAGTTGCCAGGGTAATGCAGCGACCACGTTAAGGAAGCTTGCTTTAGCTTATGCATGTACCAGTGCTAAAGCACAGTTCCCTAATATGCTTTTTTCTATCCATAAGCACAACTGTGTTTACATACAACTATTTCTGTTTCCCAGATGTACTCTGATCTGCCCTGTAATAACAATTCAATTACCTAATTGTAGAGGAGGAAAATTTTTCATCTGTAAAATATCTGTATTTATTCTGATTTGTTTGATATTATGCAAATATTTTCTCTGTATTTCATCCCTTACATTTCTCTTATAATTCATCCGTTTTAGAATTGCATTTCCGAACACATTTGATAGTTGAGTCTCTGAGCAGATGTGCTGTGAGCAAGACTGTCATTCTTTTTTTTGTGGTTGCTCTTTCTTACAGGACTTACAGTACAGATAATTTTCACATCATTTAGGAATGTGGTCAGCACCACTTCGTGACAATCAGTGCTACAGTCTGCACTTGGCAGTGGTATTGCGACTGCTGAATGCACACATTTTATTAGGGAAATTCATTCCACTTGAGAGATGCAGAATGGAAATTAATTTCCCTAAGAAATACAAAATCAAAAAGAGATGGAAGTTTTATTTTTATGGGATTTATCAGCTGGGAAGTAAATTGTAAAACACAGAGCAGCAAAAGCTCTGAATAAAGACGGTGTAGTAGAGCACCTGTGTTTAGTTTCTCAAACATGTCTGTTTTAGGGCTGTATTTACTAGAAATATTTGGCCTCAGCACCTAAATTTGCATGAAGATGTTTTTTCAGCTTCTGAATCGAGGAAGTGCTTACAGTGTGGGGCTGTCATAAATCAGTGGCTGAGAGGTCAGGCAGCCTTGTGCCCCAGAAATAGAGGAGTGAAGAGTGGCTGAGTCCCAGTTGTGCCCCCTCTGACCTGGAGAGCAGGAGCTCAGTCCCTGGGACCTGGCCTTTGTCAGATGGGGCTCTAGATACACTGACAGTGTATGCTGCCTTTCATCAATGCTTATTATCATGGTCTTTGGGAAGGTCTTGCTTAGAGATCATTATCTTAAATAAACTAAGTCAGTGCAAGGATGGAGGAGTCTCTAGGAATGGAAAAAAAGGAAATAACAGATGCATTACTTGTCCTCTTTGGTTTGACATGGAGCTTTCCCTTTTGTTTGCAACATATAAACAGTTTGTGCTGGCTTATCAAATGAAGGATATTGAAATTTGCTACTGGCTGCAGCATCAGTGATACCAGAAAGTAAGTCAGCCTTCCTGGGAGAAGATTTGAATGTTTTTGCTACTCGTCCAGAAAATTTTAAAAAAATATTATATATAGATAAATATCAAACAATAAACTTGGGGGGAAGCAGAAAGCCCATTAAATGAAATAGGTTCAGCAACCATAAAAAGATGCAGAAGAACTGCAGTTGGAACAACATATGTTACTGCTGTTATTGTACAGCAAGAGCTTTTATTTCTTGCCTTGAATATCACATTTGGATTTGCTCATGCTTTGTAGGTCTGACTGTGAAAGGACACAGGGCTGAGAGGAGCAAAGAGAGTTCAGTGTTCTGATGCTTGGCACTGGTGGCCAAGTGTCCAGGAATAGCTTTTGCCTGGATTGGTTTTGCGCGTGCTGCGAGGCTTGAAAGCGGTATGCTGTCATGGGCACAGGATGGGTTAAGAATAACCAGGCTTCTCTGAAATCCGTCAGAATGTGGCCGAGATCAGAGCCTTGCTCACACGCTGCTGCTTCAGCAGTGGCACCAGACACTGCCTGGCCGGGGCCAAACACAACGGTAGTGTCAGTGCTAGTAAAAGTTTACTATTTATGAACACAAATTCAGGACTGGTGGGTTGGTTTTTTTTTTTTTCTTTCTCTGTAGAAGAGTTGGGACTGAAGAGATGTTTTGAAATGCAGAGATCATGCCTTTAGAAAAACTAAATGCCAGGCCCATTGGCTTGAGGGCTTTTTTCCTGTCCAGTAATTTTTGTTCATATCATAAAGGAACAATCACTGCTGATAATTTGCCAAGACCTATTTTGTAGATTAGAAAGTAATAGTTTGCTTAATATTTAACTTAACCCATGAAATTCCTTCCTTCTGGAGAAGAGTAGTTTAGCGTTTAATGCAAGGGTTTGGGAAATCTGCTCCTTACTGTCTTACTGACGTATTTTGTGATGTTGGAAAGGCCTCTCACATCTGGCTGCATCTGCAGTGTACGGTTTCAGACATTGGCTAAGAGGATTTGATTCTAGTAAAGAAACCCTGTTCCTTCATTAATATGATTCTAGAAATGACCAGTTAGAAAAACAATTTGTTTTTAAAATCATCAGTCAACGTTGGAGGAAACATTACTTCCAAAATCTGTCAGGAAAGCCTTTTCTGCTGGTGCTTCTATATGCAAAACTGGTTAGGGAGCTGAAAGAACAAATTTATTCATCTGGCAGTGGGGTAAAGCCAGGCTAATGAGTTGGGATCGGAGCAGAACCTAAATAACTGGATTCAGGTGTTATCAAACTTGTTGTGAAGTTTTTAGGGCACCCATTATCCTTGAGCCCTCACTTCTAGAAATGTTTAGCTCAGTGCCACAGGATCTTCTGAATATCTCTGCTTAAAAACTGGCCATGCTTGGTTTGAGACCCCAAAGCAGGAGCAGCCCATAGGTTGAATCACCCGTGCCAATAAACACGAAAGAGATATTTAGGTCCACGCAGAAGAGAGTGTCTGGTCCTGCCGTGCTTAGTGCATAAGGCTTGAACTGAGGAGAGGAAGGGGGATGGGGACTTCCTCTTCTAATCTGGATTTCTTGTTCTGGTGAGCCCCCGCTAGCAGGTTAATTGCATGCACTGAGCTGTCTGTCACCGTTGACTCATGACCTGCCAGGCTGGAGGAGATGGGGTGGAGTTTTTGCACTAACGTGACAGAATTGAATATAGCCTGTTTTGTCCTCTGTGTGTCACATCTCTGAAAAACAGGAATAGGCAGCTTATGTTACAAATACAATTATATCATGGAGAAGAATCCAGCTTCTCGTTGCTATGTCTACATTTAGTATGGTCGCACTATTGTTTAATGAAGATCTTTTTCCACTCCAAAGAGGAGGGCACTAGGGACAGATGTGCTGGATGGTGTCTTTGCTTCCAGGGTGATAAATTATCTCCCACAGGCGCCTGGGGTCGGATGGGACTTTTCAGTGCTCTGCTCTTCCTATTGTTGATCACTATGTGACTTTGACATTGCTTATCTGGAGTCCCTTTATTTTTAATGCTGTTAAGGACTGGTAGCCTCGCCAGTTATAAATAGAGTGTTTTTCTCATGGACACGTGACTACTGGAACCCTATATGCAATTCTGAACTGGTTGGGTGCAACGTAAGACATCCCATTACATTTGATAGGGTTTTATCAGGCTGAACTATACATCACAAGGGAGGGCATTGCTTAAAATGTGATCTAATGCTGTTGACTACAGGGCAGGTGGAGTTGACATCTCACATTTATTTAAGGTGAAGCATTTCTGTCTAAACACGAGGAGGTAGAGGTGGTGTTCCTTGGTAAACAGGACTCTGAACTCTGAGAGTCTGTGGTACTGCCCTTAGCATCCAGCAGTTGCTACTGAAGAGAAAGGAGGAAGCAGCGTTAGTAATCAGAGTGCTGTAAAACAAGTAAAACAAGTCATCAGGTCTCTGGAGAGCCACTGCCTCCTGCTTTGAGTTAGGATGACAGCTGGGCTTCCTTTCTGGCTTGGCTGTATCATAACAGCATGTTAGACAGTTCTTGTTTGGTGCACCTGGCTTCACCTGTTCACCCCACGCCACCAAAGGGTTTGCACTGGAAATCCATTTCATTACATACACAGGACTTGGTGGTTCATGTCCACAGAGTTCTGCATGCAGCTCCCAGTGCTGTTGCTGCTTAAAATCTTGCTTGTAGCAAGCTTGGAGAGAAAAAACGTTGGTGGCAGCAGGGACCTATCCCCTGGAATGCTGGATGCGTCTGGGATGATCTATTTTGCTCTGTCCTTGTGTCTCTTGAGAAATGGGATGCCTTCTTTAGGACTCAGGATGTATAAAAAATACTAGACCTCAAGTGGCTCTGGCTGTAGGAGACACAGTGATCTATCGGTAGATTCATTTCCACCCTTTCCATCTTCTTGACTGGTCTGCAGCTGACTGTCTTTCATGCGTGCTTTCCCAGAAACACAAGCAGAGGATCAAATAGCAACATGTTTTGACTCCAAACTCGGGAGTGACTTATCATGTTATCAAAGCTTTTGATTTAATTGAAATTTCACAGATAACCCTAGACCTGCTTTTAAGTGCAGGCTCAAGTGCCAGTGGGAATTCAATTAAACACCCCTCACCCCTCCTTTTAATGCTGGCATTTTGTTGGGAGGTTTATGGAAGGGATTTGCTACTGCTTATCTCTAGCTAGAGCTGTGTGTCTGGGTTCAGAGATACCCTTTGTCTTTTGGCCACTTTCTTTTTCCAGTTATGCAGAGTTTGATTGGAACAACCCTGCTGACAGTAATGGACTATTTGAGATTTACGCTGATTTAGGGATTGCAGAATTTGTTGTGTTAAAAGTAGAATGCTTTACTTTTTTCCAGTCAGATCTCTTAAAACAATTGGCCTAAGCTCAGGAAAGATGTTCATTTAAACAGACCTCGGATACATTCTGAATAGAGGATTGACTGTGGCTTTGCAATACTTTAGTTTAATCTAATAAATGCTGGTTATTTGCTGGATTCTTGCAAGCTGTATTTGCTTCCCAGTTCCAAGGAGTTTTAATAGCCACTCCAGTAATGCTGACTGCAGTGCACTGTGGTGAACCTCAGAACATTGTATATGTCTGATTACATTTGCTTTCAATTACAGTCTTGTGGGTTTGAAAAATCAGAGCAGTTCAGGCTCATTTGGGAACCACCACAAAAAAAATCACTAGTAACCTGAGATATCTAGTGCATGAAAATACGAAAGGAGAAGAAAATGTTGAATGTTTGGGGCCAAAAAATGTCCATTTTGCTTTATGAGAAGAGACCCGTTGCAACAGCTGTGGGGTTAGGATGGAGGGGCACCATATCTAACAGATAAAGCTTTTCCTTTCCCATCCAAGTGTGCTGGGAATGAAGTGTGAGTGACTCGTACCAGAGACAGCGTTCATCAGAGACTTGAAGCTGTCCTGGTTCACTAGGGAATTAGTAATTTGCTGCTCCCTGTGGATAAGTTGCTGGTCTCAGTCCTTTTTCTAATGATTAGAACCTCACCAATGTTGTCCTCTCTTGCAAGGGGAGCTGTAGTAGCAATCTTGAGGATGTTAAGATTAAATTAATCTTCATATTTCAATCAGAATGCACTATTTTGTGGAGATGTTGGTTATCCTCTAAATCTGGCTAAAAGAACAGCTTTTCATGAAAATGTGCTACCAAAAATGAATGGTTCTTGTTGAAACATGGTCCCAAACCCCACAATTTCGGATAGTTTTCATCAGCCTTACTAGAGCAGTGAGCAGACATGTGCAAAGACATCCAAGAGATGGCTTTGCAGGTGACCCTTTCTGCAATGGTGTTCAGGTCTCTGGGTGCTGTGTGGTTGAGACTTGATCTGCCGTTCGTAGTGCTGCAGTGTGTCTGGTGATGCCTACTGAATCCCTTACTTTTCCAGCAGGCAGCTCTGGGAGAGAGCATCATCCACGTGGCAGATCCCTTTCTCCCCTGCCAGCATCTGGCGAGCAAAGAAAGGGCTCATGAACACATGAAAGAGCAAGTGCTGGTGCAACACTTGTTTGGGGCATTATGAATATTTGCTGAATAAAAGAGGAGCAGAGAGGGTTTCTCTGTGAAAAAGCCCGACCACAGCACTGTGGTACCAGCAATTTTCACCCCAGGTGAGGAAAATTGTTTCAGCTATTCTGAAATTAGGAGCAGAAAGTGGGGTGTAAGGCTGTCATCAACCTCTTGAAAATAAGGGCACATGCAAAGAAGGTGTGCAGGCTGAGTAACTTATGTAGCTTTTACTCTGTGGTGGGGGCCAGTACATCTTGCCAATGTTCTACTTTTCCTGCTACAGTGTGGGACATTTTAGCAATACAGCTCCCAAGTTTGGGGAACAATGTGGGTAACAAAACTGAGCGCTTTCTTTTCTGCGGTCCCAAAAATAAGGTTCTTCAGCTTACACATAACCTTTGCAGTCTTTGTAGCCAGTAACCTGGGTGCTGAGGCGTCTTACTGGCTCTGGATTAGTACCTTCACCTCCATACATATCTTTATAGTGAACTAAGGGCCAGGAGCAACTAGAGAAAGCTGCAAGAGTCATTCACATCCCTGCAAACAGCTTTAAACTCTTCCAGCAAGAGGTCAGTGGAAAAATATCTGATTGTTTGCTGGGTTGTCGCAAGGCACAAAGCAGGGCTCTGTTGGACGCGCACTAACAGTGTTATTAATGTTCATGATGCATCAGTGTCATCCCCTGGGGGGAGGAGGAACACCCGGCGGCTGAATTGCACAGGGCATACCAGCTAGTGAGATGCTCTTCTTTCCAGGCCTGACAAATAAGCTTCTGTTAATCTTCATTGTTATCGTTTTCATGCTCATCTGTGCATCCAGGAGGAGTTTGTTTAACGGATGCTTGGCTGAGGGATGGCAGGGTGACCCACGCTAACTAGCGAGAGGGCTCCGAAGGTGAGCTGGGACTTTAAGAAGAGGCAGGCATTCAGCGTATGAGGAGAAAACCTTAAATGCCTTCAATAAAGTAGTATGTTGGAGTGAGTAGTTGCGAGAAGTAGGAGTTCTGCAGAGGACGGAGATAAAAGGAGGCTTTCAGGCAGGAGAGAGGATTCCTGCCTTTTCCAGATGTAGCATTTGCATTTGGAGGAGAACTGCCAAAAGGGCAGGCTGATGAAGGATGCTTTGTGGTGCTTCCAGCCTATGAAAAAACACAGTGCTTTGAAAGTTAGGTGCCTTTGGGTTATTAGGCAAGGGATGAAATAGGCATTGTAAGAGGAGTCCCTTTCCCCCTCTTCTTATGGAAGGCTGGTCTCCAGTGCATTATATAATTACAACCTTTTTTTCCTTCCTTTTTTGTCTGCTTTCTCTTAAGGCTTTTTTTAAAAATATGCTCTTACCTCAATCATTCAGCATCTTCATAAATCAGAAAATTTTGTTCGTGCAGATTTATGACAAGTGTTTTATATTTTGTTGTTGTTGTTGAAAGGGCTACAGGCTACTGAGGCCCTGGTTTAGTGCCCAATAAGTCCTGATCCCTGGCAAGATAAATAAAGTTTGTGAGGCAAGACTGAATTAATACCAGTGATCAGAGAATTTTTGGCTTTAACCAAGAAGTGTTGCTTTTTGCTATGATTTTGTCTATCCTAGTATGTGCTCAGAAGATTTCCAATCTTATCTCCATTTCAGATGCTTTCAGTTCAGATACACTTACATGCCAGGGAGCTGTATAAGTAGGAGATGTGACTGTCAGTTTAAGAGAGCACTGACCCAAAATGTACCATTTAACAGCTTGGGGCTCTAATGGTCCTTTGCAAGTTTCCTGAAGTTTTGCCAGTTGTGTCTGTGTCTTCTTTTAAGGCTTTATTTTCAAAACATTAAAGCAGATTCCTGATTCGAATGAAGAATTACACAACCCTACAGAGACACACGTCAAAAACATTTCAGCTCCAGACTAATGCAGCTAGATAACACAAAACTGGCTGTCAGCCTCAGCCTCATCCTATGAGTAGTCCACCTCCTCCAAACATTTATGCACATGGGTAGTTTTCTACACAGTGAGTAACTGTATTGAACTTAACGGGAGCGCACGTGCGTTCAATGTTACTTGTGTGTGTATTCATGTGTGTGTTTGATGGGAATGAAAAATTCTGGAGAGGGCTGGGATATAAAGGAGGTTCATTCATCAGTTTACCTCTGCAGATCATGTTAACCTGTCTTGTCTGGAGATGGACATTTGTGGAGCAAGTACTAGCTGAAGCGAACAAACCACAGCGAAAATAGTATCTGACAGGTTTTTACAGTATGAGGGTCATCATAAGCTCTGTAGTGTGTATTATAGGCAATTGACTTATTGTCTCCTGTTTTACATACATAAATATATACAACTTTTACTGGACATTTTAAATTTGTGCTTTGTTCTTACCTCTTGCTTTCTTTTTGCTTTCTTACCGTCCCTGACTGCATCAGCTTCTCTGCCTCATATTGACATACCTTTTCTTGTGTCATTTTTAACTGACTCTGGGTTTTTTCATTATCCTCAAAAACCTTTGGGTATTGTTTTCTTCCTTCTCAATACGTTCTGTCCTGCTTCCCCCAGCACAGCTACACTCATTCCTATTTGTCCCACTGGTGCTCTGTATGCTGGGTTTATTTGCTCTCTGTTGTACTTCTTCCATCAGTTTCTCTCTTTCCCGTATCTTGTCATCCCCAATCCCACATAAGAGATAACAGAGGGATGACAGGAGTGTTCTGGACACAGACAAGATCCTGAGGCTGAGGGTAGGTGTGCTCTTGCTGCCTTGCAGAAGTTGCCCGATTGCTGGATTTGCTGCTAGCATAGACTACAACGAGGACAAGCCAAGCTGGGGCCATAACAGAAACGGGGAGTAAACCATGTGCAACAGACACATTGTGCATGGGGTGAGTGTCTACTCTCACCTGTGTTAGTGCCCCTGATAACTAACCCTCAGAAAGATGGGGAAACCTGCTCTTTTGCCCCAATAAAGGCATCTTCTTTCAGAAGAAGTGATGGAAACTTAATTTGGCAGAAATAAAATCATCAAGGTCTTGTGCCGGTTTGTAACCTGTAATTTTTGTAAAAGTTGTCTCTGTGGTCTGCCAAACAGAAATTCGTAATCTCTGGCCTGAAGTTACTGGGTAATTAGTCATCCATGGTGGATAAGGTGGGCTGAGTTTTCAGTCTGCAGGCATGGAGAGCTATGAGCTAACCCGCAGCACCGCTGAACCTTTTCTCTCTCCCCTACTTCTTAATTTTCCCATGACCTTAGGAAAAAAAAAATCCACACTTCATAGGTCTTTTTTTTTTTTTTTTTCTAAATCACACTTTATGGAACACAGTTTTAATACTGTACGGTGCGTGTTTAATGATGTCCATATGGGTTTGTGGGTACAGGAATTAAATACATAACGGTTCACGATGACATAACACGGAAATGCAACTCCCGCAGTGCTGGTGTGTAGGCTGTAAAGGGTTATTAATAAAAATGAAGGTTTTAAATAGAAAACAAGTTTAGCAGCACCGTTTTGGCCTCAGGCCCATCTCTGAGTGATGGAAAAAAAAGAGGCTGGAATATATGGTCTTTCCTCAATACATGAAAATAAATACATTTTACCACCATCCCCTGCTAAACGTTTCAGAGAGAAAGCTGCAGGCCTGATGCATGGCATCTCTCTTCAATCAGAGCCTGAGCGCAGGGAGGTCTGGAGGGGATATTTCAGCAGGGTGCAGAACACATCAAACAAATACTAAGGGGGAGACTGATGCCTTAGATTATTAAAACGGGGTAAGGCCACAATGTTTTGATTGGCAAAACCTTTCAACAGTCGGACGTTAGTGTTTTAGAAGAGCAAACCCACTCTGTTTGTGGGTGAGCCAGGAAAATAACAACTCACACAGTTTGGGGGAATGACCTCAAGGAAATCCCATCCTGTCTTGTAACCAGAGTTGCTGCATCAGTAAGCCAAGGAAATTACATAATGCGCTTATGAATATTATAGACAAACAAAAGCAAGTTTACTCTTGCGTGTTCAGCCTTGTCCTATCTGCAGTTGCCCCAAACCTTTTGTTTTAAGTCTTCAGAATAAATGAGGCAGCAGTGGATGGTGTGCTGAGCATCTCCCTTTGAAGATGCTGTGTCTCAGGCATCTCTCACTGATTTCCCACTGGTTGTTAGTGACGGTAACTATATGGGCAGCACCAGCACAAACAGAATGTGCTCCTTCTCTTGGCTGCTTCTTTACACAATGTTTTTGCTGGAGTTTGAGATGCTCCCAGAGCAAAATACATAGATCTAAACACACCCAGACTAACTCTAGAGTCTGTGACTTGGGATTTTCCATATTGCAGACATGTCTAAATTACCTCCAGGTTGTAGTCCAGGACAAGTTTAATGCTTCGTAGCAGTTGCATGAGGGTCAGGATGTGCCAGAACGTGCAAAAAGTGATCCTGCCCTGGTTTCCATGTTGTGAAATCCCAGCATCCCCAGCTGCGTCCCTCTGCTCCTCCTGCAGTCCCTGCTCTGTCTGCTCATGTCCTTCAGCTCCACTGCTCGCCTCAGCCCATCCTCACACCTCTGGATCCCCGCATCTCTGGATCCTGGCAGACAGTTTTCCCCAGCAGATCACCATGGAGGATGCAGTGGAAATACAGGAGGAGTAAGACCTTCCTATTTTATCAGGTGCTGTGTGGGGCAAATTCCCACTGTCTGCTAGTTTCTTGGTGCCTCCAGCTGTTGTCGGTTGTGAGACACAGATGTTAGCTCAGTGGCTTCTGTCCAACCACCAGATACTTCAGCAGAGGAGAACTCAGCCCACTATATGGAATGGCAATCCGTGCTGAATACACGACGTGCATTTTCTCCCACTTCACTGTAGCCAGGACAGTGAACAGTAATGTGGGAATGTGGGACAAAATACTCTTCCTTGTGTGCCTGGTCCTGTGCTGCTGTGTTCACCCTTCAACCTCCTGGCTCGAAACCAAGATTCTGCTCTAAAAATTAGTTAGAAATACTACTCCCTGCTTATATGCTGCCAGAGAGATGGCTGGGCTCTGTCACACAGGGCATGCTTCCACCCCCTGCTCCCTTACTCTGGATCATCTCAGGCACTCCTAAAGCTTTTTGAAAATGATATTACATCTATTTTTCCAAAGTTCTTTGTGCTGACAGATGTCAGTTGTTGTCTTGTGGAATTGGTCTTTGCAAAAATAGGTATTATGTCACTTTAAACGGCACAAACCACAGGGGAATGGGATTATTTTTGTCCCTAGCTGCCTATAATCTATCTTTTTTCTTTTTTTAGTGAAAACAGAATATTCCCAGGGATTGTTCCTAAGAATAATACTGAAAAGAAAGTGTCGTGTGAATCATATAGTAGTAACGGCAATAGTACTGCGTTGCCCTTCTATAGAATTACCTCACCATTAGTCCTCAAGGTACAGCCCAAACACAAATCCGCTCTCTCAGCTTGACTGTGAAATACAGGTTTTATTTTAGAACTAAGGAAGCAAAAGTGCAAAAGTGCTTTTGAATGGTCACCGAGGCTGGAACAGGAACCAGAAGGTCTGAATTTTAGCTTCATGTTGTGACTCTCAGCATACTCTCTGTTACTTGCCTTTGCGAACACCACTAGCACACCACCAGTTTGGCTTGCTGATACACAGCGCCCTGGATCTGCAGGAGTGGGTCAGCTTCCATATCAATTTTTGGAAAGCGCTGCATTTGAGGAAAATGCGGCAAAGAAACATTGAACTAATTTGCCGTAGGTTACAGTGGGACCAGGATTCAGGATGCCCTTAAATTCTCTGCTTCAATCACTAGCCCCCCAGTCCTCCAAATTAACCCACACTCATCTCTTGCTCGTAAGCATCTTTAGCTCAAGATCGACCTCACCCTGTTGTCTCCCTACCCCAGACTGTGGTGAATCACCTCATCTAAGTCACTCTCCCCAGATGAACAGCAGATACCTGTGTAGAAGAGACACAAAGACCAGCCCACGCTTCTTCATCTGCTGGGACAGCGTGGTGACCAGGGCGGGCTGTAGCTGTGATGTGGATGAAGCAGCCACTTTCATGCACAGACTCTGCCCCATGGTATTTCTGGAAAGGATCAGTGTGAGCATAGAGGAAGGGAGGGCTGGTGCTTTCCTGGGTCTCCCTCTTCTTGCTCAACCAAATCTCTGTAAGTATTGGGAGCACAGTCTGCTGTAGAGAAATAAATTGCTGAGGAGTCTACACTCTGTTCTGGCTCCTGGCACACCAGTCCATTTGCAGCTGCAGGCTCCACTCCCTGTGACACTTGGCCAGCTTATTCCATCTGCAGGTCCTTGTCCAGAGTCAGCCTTTGGTGTCTCTTGATGTCCTCTTCTCTCCAGTTTGGCTGCCTCCTCCACTGCTGGTTGTCCATGTCCCTTACTGCAGTGTTGGCGGAGGGTAGCTTGTGTTGGGGCTGCCCCCAGCCCCACGGGGCTCTTTGCGCAGGGGGGTTTGGCTGGGGCCGTTCTGGCAGTCAGGCAGCTGTGTAGTTTGGAGCTTGAGCAGAGCTTTCCTGGTCCGAGTTACCTTCCCAAGCAGGTGCAAGAGGGATGTGTCAAAAGCTCATTGCCCTTCCCGCTGGCTTTGTTCTCTCCCTGCCTGTCCCGTCCTGTTTCCCATCCCTAACTCTTGTGCCTGTTGACTTGTGAGCTAACACGAGCGCATCTGCCTCACATAGACCTTTAACTGCCTGACCTCCCCCTCAGGAGCTACTAAGACTTTCCATTGGCGTGTGCTCCATTACCCACGCCATTCTGGCTCTTGCTTCAGCGCATCTTTTCCTCCCACAGGACCCTTTACTACTCTGTGCCTCCTCACTAGATCTTGCAGTCACCATATGTGTGGTCTTTCCAGAAATTCATACCGTAAAGCAATCTGACCAGAGGGCCCCTGCTCTGTCCTCCTCTGTGGCCACTGACGCTGAAGATAGACCTTGTCCTCCACAAAGCCATCCCTGAGCATGCCTGTGCCAGTGGGTGAGAGAATGTGCCCTTGCATGTAGCTTTTGTTCTCAGTGCACGACCCACCTCCCAGAGCAGCAGATAAACACAAACAGCCTTTTTCTGTGCTTCAGCAAGCAGAGCGGAGCAGTGCTTCTGAGCCAGTTCTTTAACAGCAAGGGCATCTTCACATTCTGAGACTCATGTAAGTAAATCTGTCGTCACATTTTTAGTCTTTCTTTTGTATGGCTTTATGTAGTAGCTCATCTTAAATGTGTAAAAACATTTTCTGGGAAATTATGCATGGGAGGTGGGCAACTCCTTCCATGTATTGCCAGCTAATCCGTAGTACTCTCCTTTATCATAACAAATGAGGCACATTTCTCAAAAGCAGCGTCTTGTGCTGTTCTTTCATCTCTTTCCTTTTGCTTTAAGTATGGAGATGGGGTTCTGCCGGATGTGTTTTAGAGCACAAAACGCAGAGCCAGGACTCCTGGCTTCTGTCTTGAGCACTCAGCTGTACTAAATCCTGCTCGTGCAGTATCTTTGTGAACTGGAAGGGGCTGTATGCAAGGTACACAATGTATATAAGGTATGCAAAGTACTGTGTTTGGCCATAAATGTTATTAAATGTAGGGAAGTGGGGAAAAAAAGTGTCACAAAATGCCCAAGAAACCAGAAAACTGGAACTGTTTCAACCATTCTCCACCTTGGGAAATTGAGGAACTTCTACGTCCCACCAGTGCCTTGCTGTCCCACTAACCCAGAGTGCATTTGTACAAATGAAAGCTCAAGGTTCTTGCAGATCCTTGAGACAAAATGTTTTGCATCCCCTGGGATCTGTCATCATTTCACACCTCTTCTGTTGAGCCATCAACCCCCCTCCTCCTGCCTGGTAGGTGGCACAGGAGATATCACATCATCCCTGTGGAGGAAAATTAGCACAAAAGTATCTTGGAATTTGGCAAAGCACAGCTCTTTCTGCAGCAGGACTCATCTCCCCTTCAATGGAAATTAAGTGTCTAAATCTTTTCGTCTTTCCCTCTTTCTCAATTTTACTGTGTACTCTGGAGTGAAGTTTTGTTGTGCTACATTTACTTCTCCTTGCCAAGACCTTCTTTATGGCCTTGATATAAACTAAATCCAGTCAGTCACAGTGGAAGGCTGTCATGTTCCAGTGCTGGGGATGGGCTTTAGGGGCAGTTTATCTTTTTTCCAAGGATAACAGCATATTTGTGTTTGTGTTGTGTGTATGTCTTGGGCTTACACAAAAACTTAAGGATCTGATGCTGGTGGGTCATACTGGCAGGTATCCAAACCCTGTAAATCTGGTCACTGTGCTTTTCCAAATATTTATTGTGCTGTTTAAGCTTTTATGGGCTCTTGTGCGTATTACATATGGTCTGAATAAATGTAACACAGTATTACTGTGCTTAGCTGAGATGCAGAAGAGTATCCAAGGGGATCATTAGAGCTGGGGCAGCCGTTGCTGGCATTTGGAGATGAGTTTCTTGGTTGAACTTTCGAGAGTTGGTGGCATTTTGAATGCCACTTGATGTGAGGTTGTGGTGGTGGAAATAAGAAGCAAAGAGTTGCCATTTCTTGGATTCAGTCCAGGATTCTTGCAGCAAATGTCCCCTTTCTGAAATGTTTAAGAAAAGGAACGGATTTTGCATGTATTTGCTGTATTTCCTCTGTGCTGCTGCTGTTGCTGCTGTGGTAAGGTCTGCTGTGATGTCAGTGGGACTCGGGAGAAGCCTTTAAGGAATCAGTGCGTGCACAGCGGGCCAGAAGTTACCCATGTGAGTGTGAGGAAACACCTACAGACTCCATCCAAGAGCCAACGCTGTGTTGCTCCTTCAGACAGATGGCAAAGAGGGTACTCTTTGCCCCGCTGAGCTTACAGCTCCTCCTTGATCCTGGAGATCAAACATTAGCCACCCAGACTGAGCCAGCCAAACTCCAGCTGGTGGGAGCAGGGGCACAAACAAGCAAATACAGGACTTGTGTTTGAGGGGTGGCAGTGTGGAAGTGGTACCCAGGCCAGGCCACCTCTCCCTCTCATGTCATAGCCCCAGAAGCATGCAGGGAATGTGCATGCCACTGGGAGAGTGCCACAGTCCTGCTGCTTCGCATCCTTGCTCTCTTCTGTCCCAACTGGATTGAGGAAAGAAACTGCAGAGGAAAACCAGCCAGGCTCTAGCCAGCCCTAACAGCTGTAAAAGCAGCCAAGTCAAGACCTTGGGACCTTTAGAGAACATCCTGCAGTTCATCTGTGGGCTTTCCTTTGGTTGGCCAGTTGGTCTTCTGCTCCATGCTCTCCTCCTACCACTGTCACTTCACTTCCACTACTAACCACACTGGCTCCAGAAAAATATGGGCTTGTGGTTGAGCTTGCTGCCAGTACTGGCTGTCCTCAGCTTGGGCTTTGTGCTCCCTCACCCTGCACTGTCCGGCCACTCAGATCACAAGTTTTGGGGCAGAAACAAGCAGGTGTGTGTTTCTGCAGCGGACAAACGGGCCCCGTTTGGGTTGGCCATTATGGCTGAGGTAACATATACCATCAATAATTGCTTTCTGCTAGGGAACGTACTGAAATAGTGGAGCCTTCACAGAGGCACAGGAGAGGGATGGAGATGAGACTGGGAGGAATGGGGGGAGGGCCAGGAGCACTGGGAATCCAAGGTGGTCCTTTGCCTCTGGAGAGCTGAATTTGACACTGCAAAATCTGTTCCGATTGCTTTTTATTTCTTAGTTTATTTTTTATTGAAACTAAAATTCAGATATCCTCTCTGTGTCAGCTCAAATGTTGCACCAGTAGAAAAAGAGCTAAAAAAGAAAGAAGTAGAGAAAATGTGCATCTCCAGCTGGAGCTGAAGTGCTTCTGGCTATAAGAATGGATGGTTTTCTCTTCCTTCCACCGTTGCTTCAGGCTGGGGATTGAAAAGTGGGTTACTGCTGGCTATGCTGAGATAGGAGCGAAACCTCAGGTAACTACTGTGACTACGTTTAGAGAACTGCTTTTGCTGGGTACCTGGTGCTGGATGCAGCATGTGGGGAGAAGGGGTGACAGCGTATACTGCAACCCACTTGGGTGTCGAATTGTTCATGTTTTAGACCCTGATCCTCAGGAGCATAGGGACACTGAACGATAGATATCACAGTGTTTTGACACCTAAAAGAGGCAGGACAAGGAGAGAGGGCATCTGCTGGGCTTAACAGAAGCTTTTGAACCATTTTTCTCCAGATAGAGGTTTTTCATATATTCAGTGCGAAGTCATTTATGGAAGAAATCTCTTATGCTGCTTTCTCTTCTCTTCAGCCTTGAGGCTATTAACATCTCTTGGGTCAGAGGCATAGGAAGGAGAAATGTAAACAATGGGTAGTTATTAATACTTCGTTTGTGATCGGCTACAGCTTGCATGATACCAACAGCTTCGCTTCACCCTGGCTAGTTGAATTGGGGAAATAATAATAATAGGAAATAATAGGAAAACAATAATTCTGGTGTGCAGATAGCCTGCCAAACCCAGCATGCACCTGAAATTCTCCCTGTGCCGTGCTGTGAGGACTTTCCTCAGGCTGCAGTGAGGGAGAGGCTGTAAACCACCTGCCCACAGGGTGCCAGCAAAGTCCAGCACTCAGGGAAGATCCTGCAACAGACTCTTGGTTCTTGCTACAGGGGTGGCCGCATGGCGTTTGGCACAGCGAACCACCTCTTAGGCTCTGTATAACATTACAGGGCAGGCACCGTATGCAGTAATGCTGTTGGTGTCAGCTGAGTTACCCGAGGGATACATCAGTCCTTCGGTTTTTTTGGAGGCACAAGGTGGGGCAGTTTATTAGTCAGCTTCGCACCACGCTGCGGAGCGCGTCCTGCTTTCTGCCGCCGTGCTTCTGGTGGTGGTGGTGGTGCTGCTTTGACCTGCAGGAAGGGTTTGAACCTGCCTGTGCAGAGCTCTCAGAAACAAGAGGAGTTGCAAAGTGCTGACTCGGCAGCTCAGAAACCTCCTCCCTCCCCTGGCTCAGCCTGGTGACTCCTCAGCAGGCTGTTACCATTAAAGGCTACAATGCTACTTCCACCTCTGTGTGCAGCTGCTCCTCGAAACCTGTGGTTGACCCTGCTGTTTCTGGAAGGGAAAAAATAATGGTGACAGCGAGCAGAGAGATTGAGGTAAATGTTACCTGAATCTGAGGTGGGCTGAGGACGTGGGGTCACAGCAGCAGATTTTGCCACCAGAGCTGGTGTTTTTAAACAGGTTTTAGGGAGACTCATTTATAAGATTGATTGTTCCTACATTAAGAAAGTTGGTAGTTTTGAAAATGGAGAGCAAATCCCAGAGCCCTGGAGTGTTGCAGCCACTTGATCAGATACTGTATGAAGGCATTTAAAAGTGTGCTGTGGGAAGAGTTTCCCATTAGAAATGCTACCCAGGGCTTCTTCACTTCAGGATGCAAGGCCTGAATAGAGCCTGGGGTGGTGACAGCACACAGAACTGGGGCACACCTTGAACAAATTTGGTATCTTAGATATCTGCGACTTGCCTGTCTGTAAAACTAAGAGAATAGACTAAATTCATCCAACTTCCCAGAAAATAATGGGCTTTGCTGCTAGCCCACCTGACTCTTTGGCTCCCTCAGGGCTTGGAGGTTCTGGCAGGGGAAGTGCCGAATGTGTGGGAAGTGCCGTTATTGTCACAGGGTTTGTTGGCAGCTTCCCTTCGCCTGCAATATCCGTCCATGCTGATCATCAGCGCTGCCGACTAGGCACCGTACGTATGTCTCGACGTGTCTGGGAGCACGGGACTAGGTGGAGGAGAAGTGGCACAGAGAGGGCTTTTTGCTGGAATGACCCACCAGTTTCCCTTTCTCTGCCCCTCCGCCAAGCAGCCTCAGTGTGTGATGCTGAAACCTGAAGCGGGGAGGGACATGCTGCTGTTCCAGTCCCGTGTGAAGGCAGAGCTGAGGGCAGAGGGTGTGAATGCAGACATGCAGTGTGTTCCCTTAAGCTGCTTCCAGTTGGCTTTTGGGCTGCTTAAAGCCATGTATTCTTTTATGATCATTTCAAGAGTTTCATCCCCAGCCACTCCTTTCTGCCTGCTTCTTGCTTCTCGCTGGGGTTTCCCCCCCCACGCCAGCTGCCCACACGAGGAGGAATGGAAATGCTGATTTGCTCTCTGTGGCATGGAGAGGACAGGAGAGAGCATCGAGGGATGCAGAAGATCCATGTTGTGGGGAGCTGCGCTTGGAGAGGAGCTCTGGAAGTGGAGAGGAGCTGTTTTTGTCAGCAGAGTCGTGTCAAGTGCAGGCAGCTCTGGGCTCCCACCTCTTCCCCTCTCAGGATGGATGTTGAACCAGCGGTTTGTGCCGCCCCGCACAGTGCAGGGGGCAAACCCCCTGGCAGAAGGGTGGGGAAAGGGAACAACTGAAAGATTTGTAGTGGGGATGATTTGGCAAACAGCCCACTGCAGGGTTGTGCTCGCAAGGGAAACCAAACCAGTGGACCTGCTCTTAGGCATTCCTCCCTGTAAGTCCTTTGCTGGCGGGTCTGGCTAGAGGAGGGTGGCAGGGCTGGCCTGCTCCAGCATGCCTCCTTCCTCTGCACGGCCCAGGGCTGCGACCTCCCCAGCCTGCAGGGAGAGGGGAGGGCGGTGGGAAATGGGGTGACAAGAACAACTTCCTGCAGTGGAGCCGAGTGTGAGGGACTGTTCTTATCACAAGAGAACAGCCCTGATGGGGACAGCCAGAGAGGACCCCATCCTGCTTTCCCAAGCCCCCTGGAGAGGACCCCGTCCTGCTTTCCCAAGCCCCCTGCCCTGCTCACCCTGCACACAGGAGCCTCGCTAACTCCAGCACACAGCCCTGCCAGCTTTGCCTGCGGGTACCCACTCATCCCAGAAGGACAAGGGCTCATGGCTTGGCAGTGCTGAGGGAAATACCATCCAAGCCACATGAGAGGAAGAGGCAAGTTAGCACCAGGCTGCCTGGGAGCGTGGCTGCCAGTGGAGCGGCTCCTGCTGCTGCAGGTGTTGTGTTGGGAGAGCTAAGCCATGCCCGGCAAGAGCTCACCGGACTCTGTGTGTGTGAGAGGGTTCACCTCCTGCCTGGTCTCCGTCTGCCATGCACTGGCCAGATTTCAGCTTACGGCAGCTTCTTGGGCAGGACTCTGATCTCTGAAAACCAGGGGCTAATGCATAGTGCTGACCTTATCCAAATGTTGTCTCAACACATTTCAGTCCTCATTCACTTCTTCAGTGTGAGGTGGAAAGAGATGGGGGAGTAAGCACATGTGCCTTCATCCACAGCTGCCTGAGGGGCAGGTTGCATGGGAGCTGGGAAGCTAATTGTGCTGGGCTGGAAGTTCCCACTGAAGGCAGAGCAGTCCATGCATTGCATAGTCCCATGTCACTAGTCCAAGGATGGACCCCCAAAAGTCTCCTTAGTAATAAGAGCGTAGCACCATGCTGCAGCTGGAGCGTGTAGCAGCAACCTCAGTGTAAGAGTGCAGCATCTGGGCTACCTGGGCAAGGAGGTGGTGCTGCTGCCTGCATGTCACCACTCCCCAAGGCCCTGAGGAACAGTAAGATTATCCATAGGTCCTCTCCTCTGAGCCTTGCTGGCTGAAGATGACTGTTGAATCCAAGGTCTGTAACATTTACTGAACTAATACCACTTGAAGGTAAATGCCATGACACCTAATGTGACTCGGCTGCTGTCGTTGGGTCCCCCTTGGATGAACACCTTTTCTCTTCCATTGCCTTTTTTTTTGTTGTCCCCTCATTCCAACAGTTATTCTTGCCAGTGGTGACATGACTTATTTGGTCTTCAGGCAGATTCGGTGTAGGGCCACCCCTGGGCACTGAGGTGTGCCTGAAGTGCGATGGGCTAAGGTATCCTCCAGGAGCAATGCCAGGAGAGGGCTGATCTCATGAGTGCTGCCACAGGGAAGACTCATGAGGAGAGCAGCATGAAGATCAAGAGGATGAAGACTGTTCTTGGAGACCAGGTGCCAAGGGATGAACTGGATGCTCTGCGCTGGCAGGAGGACTCACCAGCAGGGAAGGAACAGCTTCCTTCCCCAGCCCTGCACAAGCTTTTTCAGTGTGTCCTGCCCTTCATTCTTGCAGACCACATTGAGGCTGTGGTGAAATTGAGTTGGTGTCCAGTGTCTCCCTCCCATTGCTGGCATCTGTTCTGCAAAGGGTTTCCCCTGGGGGAGGCCACTTCAGGCTGATACCCCATTCTTCACTAGCGATGGCTGGCACAACAAACTCAGCTCCCAGCGGGGCAGGCAGGGCTTCACCTGCCCAGTGTCCTTCCCTTCCTGGACAGCCAGGAGAGGCACTTCTCAGCACACTTGATTGTGCTGGAGGGCAGCCAGGGACATTAACAGGCATGTCCACCCCCTGTCCACAAAATGCTCTGCGTTCAACATTGCTCCAGAGGGCAGAGATTTCTGACTGCTTTTCACACAAAACTTACCCAAAAGCCCATTATGTGTCAAAAGCTACTTGATGAGGGGAAGAATATTTTGCTCGTGTGCGTGTATGTATGTATGTGTAGGTGTGTACAGCCCTTCTATCACAGCTGTCCCTATGTCTGACTTTCTATTTAAAAATGAATGGCAATGCTTGTGCTTCACAGGCAACCTGCAGGTAAGCCTGGCCAGAAAACCTCGCCAACAAGACATGCAAACTTAAAATTTTCAAGGCTTGCTCTTGGTGTTTTTTGCAGAGCTGTCCTACCCTCTTGAAAAGGCATATTTGTTGCCCAGCTTGTTGCAGCCTGTATAAATAGCTCCGCTTGATGCCAAGGGTCAGGCATGGGAAGGCTCTGTATGACGGACTCCGCAGGCAGCTGCTGCCACGTCGTGGGGAAATGCGGCTCTACATGCTTGTGCTGTGCAGCAAAAGGCGCAAGCTGAGCCGGAAAAAAATGCCATGGGTTTGTGTGGATGTTGGACAGGGTGGTGTGTGCATTCAGCTCTCTCCAGGGACGTGCCCTGCCTCACCCCCTTGCCATGCTCCTCCGGCGAAGCTGACTTTCTTTTGGCTCTTGCACCTCAGAGAGCAGGAATTCCTCTAGACAGCAGTGGGAAAGCTATGTCATGTTGCTATGAACAGATACAAAATAGCTTTTCCACCTGGCTTCTTATTAGGTGTTACAGCCCTATCTTTTTCCGTTGGTCTTATGATAGACATTTTTTTGTATTTAATAACATTGCATCTAAGACTTGACGAGGGAATGGGAAAGAAGCAGACTTGCGGTCTTGGACATTAATACAAACGACTGCAGAACCACACCTGGATCAGACATTTGTAAGCATATGGAAGAGATTGAAGATTATCTAATTGTCTCTTTAATACTTGGTCTGGGACTGCATCATCTCCCCAGGCCTGGGAAGTGGTGCTGATCACCAGGCTCTCCTTGCTCTTGCTCCACTAAGCTAGAGAGCCCACTTGGAAAGGGAAACCTTTCTCATCCCCAGCTTTGGCTGTGTTGGGCACTTGGCAGGGTTTCAGTGTGGAAGGTGTCACTGGCTTGCTTGTGTTTTTGGCTGTGAAAGTCAGAGCGACAGCTTTTCTTATGGCCAGATTTCATGCGTGATCCTTTTAGGGGAGTTGTCAGCACCTAATCGGGGTGTTTGCTGTCATCCAAATAGTATTGCCAGTGCGTGCATGTGCAGCTTGACACACTGTATATTAATCCAGTTTTGGCTTGCTTGCTTGACCCAGGAAGGATTAAACTCCACCCCACATCTGCTGAGGCTCACTTGGGCTGCTGCTTAATCTCACTGCTGCTCCTTAGCGAAGCTCAGAGAAGGTCTTTCCTTCCACAGCTTTCCAGGCACAGCTATTCCCTAGGTGGCAGGGATTGCTTCTGCTTGTCCTGTATGCTTCCCATCCATCCGTCCATCCATGCAACCCTCCCTCCTTCCCTCCCCAGCACCGTGGTATCTGCAGACTGCATATGGACCTTACAGGAATCTGGCAGCCAGCACCTGATCACTTCTTAGCCAAGCTGAGGTACTCCCTGCCAGCCCCTACTCCAGCCTTGCAGTAAAACGAACAGCTGTACACGTTGCTCCTTTTAACGTGGAGTGAGAAGCAGGTTGGAACCACAAAGCCTGTGAAAAATGATGGAACAAGGACAACTTTACAATCAAAATCCTCCAAATGCTGCTCTGAAGGAAAATTGCTCTTCATTTGTGGGTGAAATGGACAACTCAGTGCAAGGGCAGGAGTGGTGCAGAATAAAGATTTAAGCGATCAAGTCAAGGAAAGAATGACTGTTCCTGGGGGAAGGGGAGAGGGTCTTGTGACCTCTTTAACCTGATTTAATCAAGCAATTTCTGATGTTTTACAGTTGCAAGCAACCGTCTGACCCAGAGCTGGGTAATTTGCAAGCCACAGAGTTACGAATTGTTGGTAAAATGGTCTTAAGAGGAAAATGCATTTGCAGTTATGAGCTCAAAAACCTGAGCAACAGCTCTTGAGGTTTTCAAGCCATGCCCAGCTGCTCTTGGGAGACTCAGAGTCTCTGCCCTTCTCACGGCCTCCCAGTGGTCAGCAGTGCCGGGAGCAGTTCCCGGCCAAGCCCTCTTAGGCAGCAGCTGCCTTGGGTGCAGAGTTCCTCCTGGCAGGAGAGAATCTGGGGCTGCAGGTCCTGGGCAAGGTGCATCCTTACCCTACACGGGTGAGTCAGTGACCTGGGCAGGGAGGAGGAGCTGGACACTACCGCTGGCGATGGAGATGCTGACCCAGCCTGCGGTGCTATGGGATGACCAGGCTGATTTGAGCCAGCTGCCTGTGGTCCCCCGGGCCTGGGAAGAGAAATTTCCTCAAAGCTTCTGAGAAGAGGCACCAGTCTTAGTCCAGTTACTTGAATCCGTTACATTTGTACTAACTACATTTGTAGAACCGCTTTGTTCTCGGAAGTACTGAGTATTCCTGGCTGTGGCAGGGTCTCCCCTTGTTGCAGTGCTGGCTTCAAACAGCATGTGCCTGGGCTAATTGTTTCTGGATTTGGCCAAGTGGAGTTTTCTTCTGAGAAGGTGGCTGGTTTTGTGTCTGTGATGTTTGCAGAGTACTGACAAAACCCCTTCCTTTGCAATGCTGGCTGCCTGCATAAGGTGCTGTTCTTTGGAGATGCTCTTTTTCCCTTTCCAGGCTTTTGATGTATTTTCCCATGTTAGAAAATTCAAAGAGGCAGCATGTGAAGCTGGCTGGGGCCAGTGAGTGTTGCTGGGGGCGGCAGCTTTGATCCTTGGTGGGAGTTTTGCAATAAACTTGATCATGCATTTTTCATCATTTGCTCTGTGTGTGTGTATGTGTGCGCCTTGCAGGGGGTACAGGCACTAATCCTGAAGCTGCACTCAGCACAGGGGTAAAACTTACTCGTAGTTCACCGCTGATCCAGATCCTTTGCATCCCCGGAGTAACTGCCTTCAGTTGCCCTATATGAAATTGGACCCTGGCACCTAATAGCTAAGGGGCCGCGCCTGTCTAGGCGCTGTGACAGTGCCTAGTCAGGGCTTTTTGAAGAATTCTGTTGGTCTTTTTTTTTCCGTATAAGCATTAGTTTTCTTTATCTGCAGTTTTGTACTGCTATCTGACCCATTTACTCGGAAGCCTGCGAGGAGGGTTTGAGTTGGAAGAGAGCTGAGTTTGTGATCCAAGTACAAGTCTTTCACTGTTAATTCTATTAGCATTCATAATTGTGTGCACATTTCTAAACTGTCAAGATTGCCACATCCTTTTAAAACGTGGGGCAGAACATCAAAAGCGTTATGTCTGCTTAGAGATCAGCAGAGAAGCAAGAAATTAAATTGCCTGATACCTTAAAAGCTATGATGTGAGCTGGTTTGCCCCCATTATATCAAAAGTGATGCAGGAAAAATAAGTCTGGAATTAGGCTTTTAAAGCTCATTAGCTTTCAAGATGTAATTAGCAGGAGGCAAGCTGTTTGATGGAGGTTTGTGGTGCCCTGTGCCTGCCATTGCCGTTGGGGGGCAGGGGCTCTGCATAGCCAGTGCAGTGGGAGCCTCCTTGGATGAGGCTGAGGCAGGACTCACGGGATGAGCGGGAGGGAAGGATTAAGAAGTCCTGAATTCACATTCTCTGTCTGCTGCGGATTTGCTTTACAGGAGCTGCTTCATCTCCCTGTGCATTGCTTAGTCTGTATTTTAGCTCTCAGGCCAACTCCCAGCAGAGGATACCTGTGGCTGATGGACAGCACAGAAATTCTGTGCTCTTTGATTGAGACATTCCGAGGTCCTGGTGGTGACAGGGTAATGTCATCAAGTCTGTGCTTTGGAAATACACATTTTACTGACATGAAATACATGGACATATGTTAATCCCTGCTCCTGCCAGCCGCGTTGTTCTGTACACATTTGTATTTTCAGGTGTTGCCAGTTTTGCTATGGCATGATGAAGCATATTGAGCCGAACACATTTCACCAACAGACCGTTTGGAAGGCAGATGATTTTAGCAGTTACAGAGCCCTGTTTGTCCAGGGATACTGTCAAAAGAGGTTGTTGGGGCAAGGGAAATGAAAGTGTTGCCTGTAAGAAAATTGCAAACCTTTTGGTTCCCAGGATGCTTCCCACCCACTGAACCCAACGTGCTTTGTGCATGCTTTGTACATGGTGATGGCTCCCATCTCACCGAGGTGACAGCAGGGACTTCTTGGTCCCAGCTGGAGAGTGTTTCTTCACAGTCCCATGCCAGCTGCAGCCCAATGTCTTTCACATAGAATACTGTTGCTTTTATTCTTTATCTGTGTAAATCCCGGCAGAGAGGGTCTCACTTCACAGACAGTGCCTGGACAGATGTTGCCACAGTACAAGTAGGAATTAATCGTGCCTGGCCTCCATCAGAGCAAGAAGCATCGCCTCCAAGAGCTGCCGGAGGATGCTGGGTGCAGCGGATGCAGCCGGCAGAGGGAGTGTGGACCATTGCACACCGGCTGCTTGTCTGTTAAATGCAGAGCCCTGCGGACCAGCCTGTCTCTTCCCTTTCTCCTGGCAGACCGCTAAGTGGGAACAGAGCAATGCGATAACGGATTGTTTATTATGGAAACATGCCACTTTCAGTAGATTTACAAGCAGCTTTGTGGAGCTCCTGATCACTCTGTAGGTTTTCTTTTTAAGTCCGTTACTCATCTTGATGCATCATTGGTATATGTTTAACCAGCGCTGTAAAAGATGCTAGTGGGGACATGATGGGGCCAAAGCATGGGAGATGGAAAGCAGCTGTCAGGCGACATTTCTTCCAGGGGTTTGAGGAGTACCAGCAGGCTGTGTCAGCCTGGCAGTGACTGTTTCTCAGTGACTGACTTTACAGTCAGACTATTTTGTAGTTCCTCTAAGGCCCTGTGGTTTAGTGGCTGCACAGATGGTTGCATTGCGTTTAGAGCAAAGTGAAATAACACTAGTTCCTCCCATCCACTGCTGCCTCACCCTGAGAAACTAGCAGCCTCTTTTGGGAGCTACTAGTCAAAATCCCAGATCCAAACACCTCCGGACTTTCAGCAAAGTTTGAAACCAGTTCAGGAGCTGAATTTCAAGTCTGCTTTTCCTGTGCCAAAACCCCCAGAGCTGAATACCTGGGAACTATGGAGTTGGGTTAAATCACAGACCAAATACACTCTGAGCTTTTCATTGTCTACCTCTAATGCATCAGCTCTCCCAAAATAACATGTCTAGCATGGTTCATGCCACAATTGCTGCTGTAATCACCACTGAAACCTGGGTAGGTTAGAAATCCATATGTGGATCTGTGTCTGGGTGAATTTGGCAGACAAAAAGCAGTCCCCAAAAGGCAATTTCTTCCTATCAAATCATCTGCCAGTTTTAACAGTTTTGATTTATGCTTTTTAAGGTTACCGAGCTCTTTGCTGAAAGAGTTGAAGGCCATCTCCACAGGTGCTGTTATTGAATGAGCCACCTCAGGAGCAAGACTGGCTTCCAGATCACAGCGTAGCTGGGAGCCTGTATCTTTTACATATGAGGTTTTGCTGCCTGTCTTACTGGTCTCCTGGACTTCCTTTAACTCAAACAAGTGCTTCCAATTATAGAAAAGTGTATGTGACATACATCAGTCATGTCTGGGCTTTGTGCACTTCAGTTTTAAGTGTGTGTGTGTGGGGTCAAGTGTTGCACTTGTACCTGCTCTTTACCTGCTGCTGCAACCTAGGGTGGAGGAGAAATGTGCTATGTGGGTACAGAACCCTTCTGGTTTCTCTAATGAAACCTTGCTTTTGCACTTGTTTTTTCTTTTGGTTTGTTTGTTTGTCTGTTTGTTTGGGTTTGCCTCTGAAATAAATTGATTAGGCCAGTTGGAAGTATACAGGGCTGCTTTGCATCAGGAAAACCAGAGCAGGTGAGCAGTTCTTGGAATTGCTTGGAGTAAGAGACCAACGAGAGGGTAGTTATTTTAGTTAGAAAGACTGGCTGAGCATAACAGTCTGGAAAGTAGATCATCTTTCTGAGAGGCACAAAGAAGAAAAATAATGGCTCCAGATTCATCCCTTGTGTAATTCTTTTGAAGTTGGTGGCTTACACCAGGATGATTTAACCCCATTAATTTTTATGGGTCACTGCAGAGTCCCAAGAGTTGCTTTTTGCTGTGCTCCATTCTGAGGCAGAGATAAAGCAGAGCCTCAGCGTCTGGGCTTGAACCCAAGCTCGGTGTCCCCATAGGGCTGGCTTGGGCCCATCCACGTTGTGGCTGACTCCAGTTGGAGAGGGAAGAGGATGCAGAAGATGATGATGTGTCTGAGCCCCTGCCCCGTAACAACTTGGTGCTGCCAGGACTTTGTCGTGAGCCATAACCTGCCTGGAAAGCAATATCTGGTCTGAAAACCAAGGATATCCAGGCTAACAGTGCTCACTGGAGATAACGCCAACCCTCACCCTGCTGCGGGTCCGCTGATCCAAAGTGATTAACACACGGAGAAACAAGGAGGTGTGGAGCAGTGTGTCAAAGAAAGGAGCCTGAAATCGAGCAGGAACCAGCACCAGATGGGCCCCGGTGGGACTCAGGGGGCAGAGAGCGAAGGTCAGTGCCCTCAACACGACAGGGATTTGGAGGCTGTGGCCGGGGACAGGGATAAAGTGTGTTTACCACCTATCGATCAAAGCAAGCTGGTCATAGCAGGAGCTGGCCATGCATAGTTAAAAAGCCCATGTCTCACAGCAGGGAAAATTTTGTCTACTGCCAGAAGGGGGGATGCATGTTGGTTACCAGTTGTCAAACAGCTGAAAATGTGGTGGCAGACACAGCTGTAGTGCTCTGGAAGAAATGGTGATCGTGCCCCAACATCGTCAGGCAGCAGCGTGTCATGCACCATGCTTGGTCCTTGCTCCTTGGGGACCTCAGAGCCCACCTTGCGCCTCAGCTTTCTGTGTCCTGCATGGGGACATTTTTAGGAAAACAGGATTACTGTCCCATTTTGAGCGTTGCACAGCTTTCACCTGACTCCCTGTCCTTTCTTTCACAATCATTTGCAAGTCGTGCTGAAGTGTTGACCAGAGAACAGAAGGTGAGCCACAAAGAACAGAGACTGTAGTCATGCAAGTTCTCTTAGTAACATGGAGGAGGGGGAAGCCGTGTTGGGCGAAGGTTGAGTGTAAAGTCAGCCCTGAGCAGCCTGCTTTCGTTAAGGCATCAGCTGCTGTTTAGCATCCTGCAGAAGGAAGGGCAGACAAGCATCACTGTGTCTCTGAGCATTTATCTCTTGACAGACTTGATATGACTGCTCAGTGAGTCGAGGGAGAGGGTACAGATGTGGGTCCTGTCAGGGAAGGACATAGCATGTATTCCAATAAAAGTTGCTCAGTAAACTCGGTGGCTTAACTTCTTCTGATACCTCCATTTAATCTAATTGGTTTATAGTCTTCTCCTAATCACATGTTGTAAGGCAAAATGTTAAATCACTTCATAAGTAAAGCAGATCAGAAAATCCATCTGGATTGGCAAACGGTTCTGTGAAATGCTTTATAAAATGAAGAGGCATCTGGCCTTGAATTGTATCTTCTGCAAAAGCTCAGTTCTGGTCCTGCACGCGGGTCACAGCAACCCCACACGGCGCTACAGGCTGGGGCAGAGCGGCTGGGAAGCTGCCGGGCAGGAAAGGCCCTGGGGGTGCTGGCTGATGGCCGGCTGAACGTGAGCCAGCAGTGTGCCCAGGTGGCCAAGAAGGCCGACAGCATCCTGGCCTGTATCAGAGACAGTGTGGCCAGCAGGACCAGAGCAGTGCCCGTCCCCCTGTACTGGGCACTGGTGAGGCCGCACCTGGAACACTGTGTTCAGCTTTGGGCCCCTCACTTCCAGGGGGACACAGAGGTGCTGGAGCGTGTCCAGAGACGGGCAACGGAGCTGGGGAAGGGGCTGGAGCACAAGGCTGATGAGGAGCGGCTGAGGGAACTGGGGCTGTTCAGCCTGGCCAGGAGGAGGCTCAGGGGGGACCTTGCTGCTCTCTACAGCTCCCTGACAGGGGGTTGCAGGCAGGTGGGGGTCGGTCTCTTCTCCCAGGCAACAAGTGACAGGACAAGAGGAAACAGCCTCAGGTTGCACCAGGGGAGGTTTAGATTGGATATTAGGAAAAATTTCATCACGGAAAGGGTGGCCAAGCACTGGAACAGGCTGCCCAGGGAGGTGGTGATGTCTTCTCTGGGGACATTCAAAACCCACCTGGATGTGACTCTGTGCAACCTGCTGTAGGTGAACCTGTTATAGCAGGGGTTGGACTAGATGATCTCCAGAGGTCCCTTCCAACCCTGACCGTGCTGTGATTCTGTGATACTAGGAAAAATTTCTTCACCAAAAGGCTTGTCAAGCTTTGGAACAGGTGGCCCAGGGAAGTGGTTTAGTCACAAGCCCTGAAGGTATTTAAAAGATGTGTAGATGTGGCACTTAAGGACATGGTTTAGTGGTGGGCTTGGCAGTGTTAATTGTTCTACTTGGTGAAATAAGGATCTTTTCCAACCTGAGTGATTCTACGATTCTATGACTATAGAAGGTTGTTCTTGCAAGAACATGGGCCTTGGAAAGACCACGTGTTCTGGTACCCAGCATATCACAGTGTAATATTTACATGTGAATGTACCCGTACATGTGTCTCTCTCTCCTTTGGAGGGAGAAGCGTCAAATGTAAAGGATGAAACTCAGTTTGCAAGATATGGTTGCAATTCACCCCAAGGGCTGCTGAGTGCTGCCACTCTGCAGCACCCGAGGAGGTTCAGCCATGCCTGTGCACAGACAAGTGGAAGAGTCCCAGCAAAACCTCATTTCTCTGTCAGGTTATTGTAACCGCAGCCATTTCCATCACATCACACAGGGCTGCCTGCACAGTCCTTGTGCAGCCTCCTCAAGGGTAGGTTGGCAGCATGAGGGAGTCCGAGTGCTGCAGGATTCTCTGGGAAATAAGTCTTTCTGTAGCAAATGTAGTGACTGAAAAATGCAGGTGCTGCTGAAATCCTGCCTGCGTGTCCTGATCCGTAAGCAGTATCACCAGCGCAAGTCTGCACTGCAATGTGTTAATACAGTTTGCTGCTGCACCTCTGAGCTTCTGAGGTCGCATCCTCAGAGCATCCTACCTGTGGACAATCTAGTGCTATTTCCCCAGATTATGTAGCCAATACTTTTAAGTAACGGTAACTGAAAAAATTGTAATGTTTATTGAACAAAGAAGATACTAAATATGCTGAGAAAACTATTTGTTACTGCTCACATGCTTTGCTCAACGTTAAATGTGAACAGACCACAGCAGGTGTGAAGGGATGTGATACAGGCCTGGCAACCCTGGAGCGAGCTGAGGGAAGGCCTGTGAAAAGAAGAGAAAAATGCAACATGATGATGATGAAATGCGAATATTTCTGTGACTGTGCTTAAGTGCAGGATCAGGGGCCGTCCAGCTGTCCATTGGCCGCTTTCAGCCAAAAGACAACAGAAGGCAGTGGATGATCTCACCCTGTTCCTCTTAAATCGGCAAATCTCCTCCACAGTTGCTTAAATATCAGTTTTTCTAAGGTTATCCTTTACCAGCTGTTTGGCAAAGCCTGATGGGGCTGAATGTTTTCTTCTGTCCTCTCACTGCTTCCCCGTAACGCAGGAAAGCGCTCGGGTGGTTTGGATGGCCATGGATGGGAGGTAGGACAACCCAGCCATATTTCAGAGATTTGAAAGTGTGTCGGCAGAAAAACCCTCAGCATGAGGCCAGCTTTTGGGAAGATAGTGCTGACATACGTCTTGCAGGGATCAAAGCCCAGGAGAAGCTCAAACCGGGTTGTCTTTGAAATGCTGGATCCTGCAGGTATAGTGTGGTGGTTTTATCTGACCTGTGAACATCTGTGACAAAGCATCAGGTCATTAGTCTAGTGCTTGTTATTGTAACATTTGCTGGAATGAAACACTGGCATTTTTAAACCACAGCTATCAAAGCATATCATAAATTGTAAGCAGTTTCTTTTCCTTTGTTTGTGTATATCGCCATGCCAAATCATTCAGTGCTCATATCTTCTAAATTGGGCGTGACATTACCAGTGAAAAGCTGTGACTGAGCATAAAGTAATTATTTAAAAAAAAAAACAGACCTGCAAAAAAGAAGTATATTTCCTAAAAACATGATTAGAAAGTGACCCCTACCTCTTAAAACAGTTCTGCTTCCAGCCTCTGGTAATAATTGTATGTTCAACTCCTGAAGTGCTAAGAAGTCTGGTTTTTGTAAAATGGAGTTTAAAAGACTGTTGCTTAAAAGTAGATATATATATACTGTGCAGTTACTCCCACCCACAACCTGATTTTCTTGCTTCCAAGAGCTGTGACACATTTTCAAGAGGAACAGTGTATTTTTAAACTCACACTATGGCAAGAGATGAAGGTCGGCCCAACTGAGTCTGAGTCTTTGAGGGACCAAGAAATGAAACCCCAGCCTCCACTCTTCCTTTGCGACTTTGTGCCGGGAGCTCTTTGCTCAGCTCTCTTCTTGCAAAATGCAGTGGCACCTTGTCCCTGCTTCTGAAGAGAGAGATCCACCCAAGTTTGTGGGTGCTCAGCAGTGAAGATAGCATGGCCACAGTTGCATTAGTGACTGGATGCTCTGAGATCTTTCCAATAGGATCTGGTTCCAGCCTGAACTGCAGTTTTCCTCCTGAGATGTTCATGACTTTAAGCATTGAGCAAAACTGTACCTGGAGACATATTTGCAGCTCTCGTCATTGTTGCTGTTATTTTTTACAAGTTCTGTTTGGGAGATGGGCTCTTCTTTGGAGCTGGCAGTGAGCACGGCCCCAGGGCATGGCCGCGGTGCAGCCCATCTCTGTGTATGGCTGTGCCTCGGGAGGTTGGCTGTTTTCAGGGCTTCCTCTTCCTTTGAAGACTCTCCAGGCAGGTGAAGGAGGGATCAGGACAGGGTATCATGTTTGCATTTTGGACTGTTCCTGTGCTGGTTAGAGCAGTTCTGGGACCTACTGGGCATGAGGTGCCCTGCAGGCTCCAGGGAAGTGAGGGCAGAGAGGTAGCCAAAAATCTCTGACCTTCCTTCTCATCACCATCCCAGATTTGTTTTGGTACACATAGGGCTCTGAGATTTTCACAATGTTGTTTAAAAACTGTTTCTTCTTGGGTGAAACTGGAGCACGTTTCCCTTTTCTGTGTCTTTACTGAGAAAAGGGTCATGGTATCGTTATCACAGTAAATAAATGAAGCAACATACTCCCTACCACAGAACCTTGCATGCTTAGCGTAAAACAAAGACACATAAATAACCAGCATAGGGGATGTGCTTGGCCTCTAATGTGTGTGGAGTTCACTGTTCCAGACCTTTGGTTTCTTCTGGACAGTGATTTAGAAGGAAAAGCTTTTATCTAATCATGAGGTAGGTTTCTACACTGCTCCCCAGGCACTGCTAATGGATGGGATGCACAGCAGGGCTTGACGGGTTTTTATTCCGGCTGGGTAAGACAGAGAGCTGAGTTTCTGGTGTTGCACACGATTGCTAGGTAGGTCAGAGCTGGGTTTTGTGCTGGGCCCAGGATATCCCTGTAGTGATCAGTGTGATTCCGTTACGGTGAGGAGTGTGTTACAGGAAGGGGAGGGAGGCAACCAGCCACAGAGAGAACAGGTCGAGGCCAGGTACGGCGAGGCAAGGATGGGTGGGTAGAGATGCTGGAGAGGGAACAGAGGCAAAGCAGAAGGTTCCTGGAATTAGCTTCAGTCCCAGAGGATGACTGGGGAAGAAATCATTAATAAGTAGGTTATTGGCAGCAGGACACTCCATTTCGTGCTCTGCTTCATAATCCCTACTGCTGCATCTCGTAACTGGTGTGCCCAGATCCTAGTTTTGAATCTTGCAGTATTTTACAGTGATGAGGGATTATTCAAAATAGCACTGAATTCAGACTCAGTACTGGGAGCTAAGAGCAATGCAGACCTTTGCATTTCACATTTACAGTTGTTTTTATGCAGCATGATTGTGGTATAGTATAACATCCAGTGTACCTGCTTGGTGGGGCACCAGTGTGGACTTCAGGATACACAGACCTCCCCAGGAATTCAGGGATGTGCGGATCCTGTGGTAGGGGCAGTTCCATGAGGAGGAGCCCACCGCCAGGCACAGCACGGCACGGCTCTGATAGGAAAGGCAGTGTTCCTGCTGAGAGTGTTTTTTCTTATTGTCCAGCTTCTGGCATTTCAGGTAACAAAGGGAGAAAACAGTGCACAAAAGCTGATTGCAGGGCACGACATTTACAGAACCTCGTTCATGTTCTGAGTTTCTGAATTACTGAGGAAGTGAGATCAACACCCTGAAAGGGAGGGGGCATCATTCCTAGACAATCAATGACATTTTCCCTTCGCCCACATATGATATCTTTTTATCAGATAACGTGAGCAGTTACAGCAGTAATAAGCTGCCAGTGACTGTTTAGCTTTGAAAACATAGAGATCCTTCATATTGCAGAAATGCCCCTGAATCTGTGTTCATTTTGAAGTAACAAGTGATTTCTTTTAGCTGAATTAAAAGGTCTTCTTCTATAACCAGTTGAATGGATGGAAATAATTAAATTTATTCATTATGCCTCTTCACTTTTTTGAACCTAGAACACAGAAAAAGATAGTGGAAATACCACACCCGCACACCCTTTGGAGATGTATGAGGTAAATTAAAAGTTAATGTCTGGGTTGAGAATTGGACAGGAGTTACATAAAAGGAACAAGCAGAAATTTACTCTTTTCGGTATAAGTAGGTCTGAAAAACATCCAAATTTTGTATCTGAACTGGACTGCAAAGTTTTTGCTCTATTCAGTCATTGCACTGTTTCATGGCATGTGATGGCACTTCTGTGCCTTGGTGCCTACAATCTGCATATGTTTTAAATGCCTATAAAAATTGTATTTTTTTTATATTTTCCAGATTCATTTAATTATTAATGCTGGTCACCTTAGAAAGTCAGCTGGCATTATTTGAGGTGTTTTGGAGCAAGTATACATGCATATATTTGAGGTCAACGTTATTTTTTTGATTTGTCCTTTTAATTGAGGAAGGCTCAAAAGGAAGTATTAGCATGGATCCGTACATGTACTAGCAAAACCATCTTCTGCCTCCGCAAAGTGAGTTCAGTATTATAATCTGTAAGTGTGTGATCAGATACCAACCAAGCAAGATTTACTAGAAGTTTTGATAGTTTTGAGTATGTGTCTATAAAACTTAGGCTATCTCTGTCATCTCTAGACTCAGAAATCTTATACTGGTCCAGGCTGAAGTAGCTGTGCTGTTTTCTTTGTTTCCTTCCCCAAATGAACTGAGTACTGATACAGAAACAATCCCTTTACACCATCTTGAAGTATAGAGCTTTTTAAAAATATTGCTATTCCATACCCACAGTACGAAAAATAGCATCACCATTCACTCATGGGGTGCTCAATAAATCCTTGTGCAGTGAGTCTGATACTTCCAAGGGTGGACTACTCAGGAAACTTTGTGATGCTTCTTAGCAAAAGCCACGTAATTTAGCTCTTTAACCTTTTGGGGAGCAGAGAAGAGTGGGACCAGTTATCAGAGTTGGGTATTTGAAAGGGATCATGGTCATTACCTTGAAAAGTAAACCTGGTGTTTGAAAGGTTTTATCTTTGGGAAGTTGTCTCTATATTTCTGGCTTAATTGGTCCCTGTCAATGATAATTTGGAATCATTTAATGAATCCCAGCAGTTATATTGGTCAAGACAAGTTCAAGACTTCTTTTTTCTTTTATGTTTTAGTGTTAGAATCACAGAGGATGCTTTAAGATGGCCTGATGCTGGTAGGTAATCAGGGAAGACAAGTCTGCTTTTAGTAGTTGCCAATCCAGCAAAATTTACTAGATATGTTTTGGAGTTTTACAGTTTCTGAAAAAGCTTGGTTCAAAGAACAGTGATTAGAAAAATTTCCTAGAGTTCATGAACTCGCAGTAGATCCTACATGCTGTGATTTATGTCTCTGACTAGTAAAGAACCCGATGACTTGAAAGATCTTTCCATGTGCCGCTTTGTAGAAACAGGCAGAAAACAATTCCAAGGTACATAAAATTGGTGTCTTATAGAGAACTACATTACTTTTTAGTATGCTGGAAATACATTTGATGTTGCAAGACAGTTAACTGAGGACATGCTGCTGAGGCAGATTTGGGAAACGGCTGTTTCAATCTTGCTGTTCTAACTGAAGGAAATGTAATAAGGAAAGGAAAGACTACAGTCACCAGATGAAGTTGGAGTTCATACTGTGGGCTTGATGTTGTCTTCCCATGTGCATCGTAAGTTTTTGCCTCTCCTGGAACAAATATTTACCGTTCTTAGGGCCATATGTACAACAGATGATTTTAAAAGATCGGGAGACAGATCTGCCACTAAAAGGGGATGTAAAACTAGCTAGGGCAATAGGGTATTTAGCAGTGCAAAGTAAGTACAGATGCAATAGCCATCTGCTGTCTATGCACACTGTGGTCTTAATCTTTCAGGTCCTGCTGCCCTTGGACACGTAGCAGGAGCACAAGACAGAGTGGTGCAAGGAGCATGTTGCTAAAAAGCCAGATGGGTACGCAGAAGTGCTAGACACCATAAGAACTGCACCAGAACAGAATGCAAACTTGTATAATACCAAGCATCTGGCACGTTCTCCTTTATACTGGGAGCTTGGAGGTCTAGCAGGGCCCAGACCATGTCTGGAAATGCCTGTAACTCATTTCGTACATTGCTAATTTAGATCCTTTAAAATGTCAAAAATGCCAGTGGCAGCCTGGGAATTCCCTGTGCAAACCTCCAGCGTGCGGGCTGGTGCCAGTGCTTATGCCATGCACTGGGACGGGCTGCAGGGGATCCTGGGGAGCAATGCCAAGACCTGGCACCCACCATGGGGGGGGTTTGAGGTTGGTATGGGGCAAGGAAGAGCATTTGAGGGAGGGGCAGTGAGTGGAAATCCTTGCGGCTTGGGTAGTCAAAAGGGGAAGGGTGGACAGGAGGCTCTTCTGCTTTGCCTTCCCAGTGGGCTTCCTCCAGGGTCCTGTTCCTGCGGGGCTCCCCAGGGTTCAGTGTCACCAGCCCCTGCTGATTCAGCATGGGGAACCGTGCTCACAGATGGGATGTGGCCCGTGAGGGTGTGTGGGTCAAGGGGGATTGCTTGTGCTGAGGGCTTTCCTGCAAGCAGGAGGGGAGAGAGGAGGAAGGCAGCCCAGACCACTGTCATGTGGGTCACTGCTCCTTTCTCAGGTCCCTCTGCCCCAAGATGAGGAGCGAGAAGAAATGGGAGAAAAAATAGCTGGATATTTTTGTTGTGTTTCTGATACTTGTTTGGTAAAGCTGAAGTAAAGAGGTGATCTACAGCTTCTTGAAGGGGAGTTACAAGGATGTTGGAATTAAACTCTTGCTGGTAGTGGCAAACAGTACAAACAAGAGCAATGACCACAAACTGGTGTGGGACATTGAAACTGGACAGTAGAAGAAACTTCACAGAAAATAGTTCCTTATTTCCCTAGCAGTTACTGTCATTATTCTCTCTGGCTTATAGAAATGTGGGAGAAGTGTCGATGTGCTGTTTGAGATCCTTCATTTCAGGGATTCATGGATTTTGGGGTGTTTCTTTGCTCAGCAGCACCACAAGCAAAGCAGCAGCAGTGGCTGTAGTGCTTTCCACCACTGGCAGTACACCTCCTGGCCATCGGCACTTCGCAATGGCTTCAGTCCTTCTACTGGCATCTGTCCCTTGGTGGGAAGAGACCTGCTCTAACCATGCCCAGGGCTGCTTGGGTGTCACTGACAGGTCAGCCCAGGCCATCAAAACTTTTGGGTTGCTGTTGCACCCCTGGCTTAGTACATGAGCTTGCTTAGTCACCATTTCTACATCCCTCATCTCTGAACTTGTGATGAGGTGACTCACTCCTATTGAATGCGTGCTCAATTTTATTAGATAGTCATCAGCATGTTTCATATGCTCTCTATTAAAGAATTGCATGTTTCTTTCCTTGAATGTCTTTTGGAAACAGCCTAGGTAAACAGCTTAGACAGGGGAAGCTTGGTACCCTTTACCAAAAGAAAAATATCCTGTGTCAAGTACTGCATGCAGTGGATGGGGGAATTGGGAATGATGAAATATTTACTCGAATTGCTACTTTCTGCTGCATTGAAGTCAGAGACACTGAAGGCACTGCAGCATTTATAACCGATTTCCTGAACGGTGTAGCAAATTGAGATGAGAGCCCTTTTCTTGTAACTCACATGTGCAACAGAAATCACTTGGCTAACATAAATCAGGGCTAAATTGCTTTTAAAGGCTCACAAAACATTTCTGAAAGAGACAGGATGAGGAAACCATTTTGCCACAGCAGAGTATGTCCCCATGATTAGTCCTATTAAAGCTTGATCAAAGAGCCTTATTGGCTTTTCATTAGAGCTTGGTTATGTATAGTTGGAATTCAGCAGTGGTTTCAACAGAAGAGGCACAGAAATATGCACAGGAGGTAAATCTAAGCAGGAATCTAGACCATCAAAGTATGTGATTAAGGACAACTTAATGTGCTGAGTAATGCAGTGTGATTTGGATGTAATTTATCCTAATCCAGTCTGATCTTTTACAGGAGAATATATTATAAGGCCACAATTAGGTGAAACCGAGGCCCATCTGGCCTCCTGTCTCCAACAGTGGCTTCCAGCCAGTACAAGAAACAAAGCAAATAAAGAGTGAGCTTCCCTCGTGTATCCTCCCTGCTTCTGGCGTTCAGCCATTACGGGACTTTTTGGGTCAAAGCATCCAGAGCATGGAGTACAATAGTCACCATTTATCCTTGCTTCATGAATTTATCTCATTGCTTTTTGAACCCATGCCTAGTTCTGGTGATTACAATGTCTAACACCAGTGAGTACCATAATTCAGCTGTGTTACATGCAGAAGCTCTTCTCTTAGTTTAATTCAAACTGCTGTGCTCCAGCTATTCTTCCTGGAGAAGTAATTCAGTGACAAAAGCCTTTTTGGACAAACTATGTCTGGACCTGGGGTTGAGGCTTGGAAATCTCTTAATTTGCATGTTTTCTCCTCTTCCTTCCCTCTATCTTTTTCAAAGGACTCTCTGGGATGAGAGTTTTGGGGTGATGCTGCTGGTCTCCATGCAGGCTCTGGTGGAGGGATGGTATCCTGCCTCCCATGAGCAGGCACAACTTGGCAGGTAGTGGGTGATGTCTCCTTTTGGGGAGTTTATCTGTAGGGGGGCAGCGACACCATGGGATGGAGGAGACAGTGACCATGCATCATACATGTAGTTCTGGGCAAAGTTAGTCTGAAACAGCAGAAGGAAGGTGTCCCTGGAGAGGGGCAGCAAAGGGGCTCTGTCTTTTCTTATAACCACCAGTTGGGCTGCAGTTTGGAAACCCAGATGGACCATGTGGTTGCCAGTCAGAGGATGGACCCAGATCTACTATGGAAACTAGAATTGGAGGGGCCCACGCTCAAATTAGGAAGGGATCAAAAAAAAAGAAGATTCAAAGTCTGTGCTGCCTTCTTACGCTCTTGATCTGTACGATACATACGCAAGCTCATTAGCCCGACTAGTGTACAGGGTACACTTGAATTTACGATTCTGATACTTGAGTTAATCAGTACTTGATTTGTAACTATGATTAGATGCATCTTTTAAATGTATCTGCACGTAGATATGTGTAATAAAATCCCAAAGTGAAGAGCACAACTGGAAAAGCTGCACATGAGAATGATTAATTTTTATTACCTTGTTTTTATCACTCAGCATTTATGCTATAAAGGCTATAATAAGTGGCACGTGCTTGGCCATTGTAAGAGAGAGATAAATCTGGCCTCCCCGCAAGGGGTGAGCAAGGTCGGTTTAGAGGAGGTGCAGAGCACCTCCACCCAGAGTTCTCGCTAAGGTAAATACATTTTTCTGTCCTGTGGAGAAATTTGCCATCTGAAGGAATAAACAGGGTAAAACAAAAACAGATGAGGAAGTGACTCTTAGGCAAGATCTTGTTTTTATACTTCTTTCCAGGAAAAAGCTTGCTATAAACATTTGTGTTGTCTCTTTCAAGGCTGCTGGAGCCTTGCAGTAGAGAATCACATGGCATTAGCTCATTGCCCCAGTGTCCTGCAGTTCCAGGCTGTGCCAAGCCATCTCTCCCTGGTGCCGCAGAGGCCGGGCTTCACTGTCAGATCGCCCTGCCCCATATCTTACAGCCTGGTGAAACGCTGAATGTGCGATTCCAAAGCCCTGTCTTCCTCCAGAAGGATAACTTCATCATAAAAAAGTATAATTGTGAAAAATTCAAGAGGCTAATTCTGCATTTCTTCAGCCCGAGCCAAATACTGAAGTTGCACTCTGGAGCCAAGTGATCAACTTCACCGCTGAGGAATCTTGGGACAGAAATCTGTGACATTCCCCAGGCATTTAGGGAAGGGGCGTGATGCCTCAAACCCATTTCTCATTCTTCTACACCTTTTCTCCACAAAAAAAGAAGTGGTGACAGCTGCCCCCAAACACTGTGGGTCTGGTTGAGGCTGAGCTGATCCATGGGGATGTCGTTTATCCTGGAGCTGTCTGCATCCCCTGCATCTTGGACTTGGTGGCAGAGCTCAAGTTGTGCTGTGCGAGGCTGGTCTCCGCGATCCTCTGAATGCAGAGCAGAGGACACTGGTTTTCCTCGTCCTGCACCTCCCCTTCATGATCCAAATCCATGGATTCAGGTGCAAGGAGCATTGCTGGAGAGGAGGCAGTGTCCATCTCCTTTCCAACCTTGGCTTTTCTGTGCAAGCTAAGGCTACTGGTATAGGGAAGATCTCTTCTGCACTTACAGATGAGTTTCCAGTGTTGTGCTTGGAGTTTCTCAGGGAGAACTCGGGTTGACTTTTTACTTGGTTGGGTTCAAGGGAGCTGTCAGAAGTCAGCACTAAATCAGGACCTCCAGCTGGGTCCTGGTGGGCCAAACTGGTCCACCATTGTTATATGTTGCAGAGAAAATCACTGCAGCGTAACCAGGAGTATATAGTATATAAAGCCGGGCCGTTTGTTCTGTGCCAGCATTACAGCAATGCTGTGAAGACAAGAGGAAGGTGGCAGGAAAGCAAAATTCCCTCTTTTCTCTTAAGGCCCTGGTCGCACAACAGTGGCTTACCCTTCTTTGCAGCAAGCAGAGACCGCTTCCAGGCAGCAAGAAATGCCTGGGTTTGAAGTCAGGTTGCCAGACTTTCTTCTTGCCCCTCAAGTCCCTTTTGCTTGCAGCAAGGATTCTGGAGTCTCGGGGCCGCCACAATGGGGCCCTTTCTGACACGGCTGGAAAGCTTGACCTCTGCTCAGAAAGGACAGATTCATGTTCGAGGGGGTTCCACAATGCAACAATTTATATCAGGAAATGAGCAGAATATTTTCTAAAAAAAAAAAAAAGAAAAAAAAAGAAAGAAAGAAAGAAAGAAAAAGAAAAAAAGCTTCACCCGTTTATTTGGCTCAGGGAAGAGATCAGCTGTGCTTCTATGATTTCAGAAGATGGAGTGCTGGAAGAGGAAAACATATAGCTGATGCGTCCATGTGTTTGAGTTCCTGGTGCATAACGTATAGAGTTAATTTTGCTTAATTATGTGAGTCTTGGAGCTCAGTGGGAATGGAGATACTTTCATGCACATGGTTAAGCTTTTGCACTTTGGCTACCATGAATGTGAATTTTAACCCTGCACTCTCCGTATAGCTTGTGTTTGTATAGTATTAGTCGGGTGTTTGGGTGCTTCTCCAGCCATAGGCCTTGATGACAGGCAGGCACCTAGTGACAGTTCTCAGTCACACTTGAGGTTGTGCCTTGTCTCAAATAGAAAATGTCAGTCTGGTGTTGCGAAGAATCAGTTAGGAGAGTTTCAAGATGCAAATATATTCTCGAGGCTCAGGTTTTTGCATGCGTAAAGAGCAGTAGCAAAGTATTCCTGTATGGTTTACTTTAAAAACATGGTCACAGCATCTGATAGCAGCACTAAGAAAAATAGTTTGTGAAAAAGTGGTCTTCGTTACTGACTGCAAACAGTATGAGTGTTGGGAAGCAGAGAGTGGACTTTCTTGTTAAAACATTTCTGTTCTTTTAGTCTGCCTGGCAAATTATTGGTGATTAAATGATAATCTGATTTGTTTGTTTGAAATGTCATACATCTCTGCCGCAGCCTGCCCACACCACTAGGACTTTTAGGAATTAAGGAGCATGGGAACATAAATGCCTACAATGTATTTAAACATGAATTAGCAAAAGCCAACAAATACGAAACAATTTTAATTTATGTATTAAGATACTCTAGAGGATACAGATTAACCTCCATTACTCAGAGTTTGTCACTGTCTCATCTCCTTTGGACAGCAAACACTGAGAAACAGACAGAAAGATGATTTACTTTCCCTTTAGCTTCTGTCTCATCTAATGAAACGTCTGCTGTGCAGCTCCCTGGCCGTGTTCCTCCTCTGACAGCTCCTCATGCTTGGCAGGCACTGTTTTCTCTCATGGTTGAACCTCACGGTTGTCTGAGATCTTTGCTAAATGAGTTGAAGCTGAGCCTTGCTTTACCATCAGGCAGAGGCCCTGGGCTAAAAGGTGACTTACCTGAGAAAGGAGAAGTCCCACAGAGTGAGCTTGCTGGGTTTGCTGTCCCACGGCAAAGGGGAGAAGCTTTTAGAAGAGCCTTTGCATCGTGGGTGCCACAGGGATGAGGTCCTGCAACTGAATGGATCACTTTTGAGGGGGAGCTGTGCAGAAGCCAAGTCGCAGCCTTGCAGCCCCTCTGTTGATGCCACATTACTCTGCAAACTCTCCTTGGTTCCTGCAGGAGGCTTCTGCTGAATTGCTGGATCTTCATGGAAGATGCAGGAGAAACCCTTTGGGCCAGATGCAAATCAAACTGAATGAGAAGTATGGCTAAAGAGAACGACACAGTCCGTTGCAGGTGCACCTAGTCACCTCCAGTCTTCTCCTCCACTTGGAACATTTCTTAGGCTTTATTGAACAAGTATCAGGATAATCCTCATTTGTTAAATGACTTCCCAGTTGTGCCGCTGCTTTTTTGTGTATATATGTATGTATTTAGGTAGATGAAAGCACACACACACTCACACATCAATGTTTATTAACTGTCACTGAATACAGCAGCAAAATCAGTCCCTAAAGAAAGGACGTGCCATAAAACTTTTTCATAGCATTGTTAATATAACCTTCATAATTAAATTAGATTGCAGGTGATGTAAATTCAATGTCATAAAATATTTTTACCTTTCACAAATTTCCTGGCTGCCTGTATCAGCTCTGCAGCAATGATTATGGTCTTCGTTTCACATTCATTGCTAGATTTCAAATGACTAATGTTATCCTGGTGTAATGCTGACGAGAAAGGAGATCCAGACTCTTTCTCCTTTGTCATTAAAAAGTGTGTCCAGCTTGTGTGACGTGCTTGGCACCAGCAATATTTTAATATCATTAGCAGCAGGAAATACTTTCCTTGCCAGTAATGAGGTTCAGAGTCAGCTAAAGGTGGTGCCCCACAGGAAGACTTTAGACAATATTGCTATATTCCGATACAAAGAAGGCTAGAAATATGCAATTTTTGTGAAAGGTGTTTGTTCAGTGTGGAGTGATCCTGACTAATGAAGAAGGGACCTGCCAGAGCTATTTTTGGTACCACTCACTGGTTTCACTGCTATTCTTGTAGCTATGGCTGGAAGGGAAATTAGGATGGTGGTATCTGTTCTCGTACAGAAATGGAAGAAGAATGGAAGTATGTCTGTGTGTATATAAAGTTAAAAAGATCAAAAGAGCAAGAGCTGAAGAGAAAGTGAGCTTCCCTGTGTAGCTGCGGATATGACATTCATTGTACCTTTCCTTGGAAGGGTTTTTCTTCTGCAAGGCCAGGTTTCTTGTCTGAGGTAAGGGCTAGCAGTGCCCCAGGCACAGTCTGTGTTGCAGGAGAGATCAGAGTTCTCACTTGGAAGTTGTTACAGTTACGAGAAATCATTAAATAATGCACTTTATTGTTTTGGAGACATAATCTGGTGCTTCATCCTCACACTAATGCTCCTATGAAAATAGTGAAGCTGATAGGTATTCACCTTATAGATTCACCTCCCCAGGTGGGAGAGGGAAAAGGCATCAATGAATTACATACAGAATAATAGGACATAAAAAATAAACATGGAGTCAGGCAGGGTTCCTTGCTGCTGCTATTGCAAAGCAGCAGCACAGGCTTTCTTCATTAGCAGAAAAGAGTATGTGTACAAAGAGTATGTATACAAACAACACTTTACACAGCCAGAGAGATTATTTGCTATACTTTCTTTGCTTTTCAGCAGTGATTTTTTTCCCCAAGTTCTGTCTTTCAGAGATTCACTAGGGAGATGAGGATTTCATTTCTAGCTCCACTTTATTTGGTACTGCTTTGTCCTGATTTTAGGAGTTAAATGTGGGTGTGCAAAAAAGTGACAAGATGGGGAGACATGCGGTACATGGACTTCAGGAACTCCAAAATCAGAACCTGATGAAACTTGACTTTAAAGCTTACAGAAAGAATACAGAAAGAACAAAAAGATGAAAACTTGCCCAATAGGTTGATTGTTAGTGGGTTGTGGGGCTTTTTTTTGTGAGCCTCATTAGTTGGGGGGGGGTGGTAATTCAAATAAATATTTTGTAATGATCATTTAATTTCTTCTGTAAAAAGATCTCATGCTTTAAGTCTAGAAACTAAGATCAGAAGTTGTAGGTTCAATTGCCTTCAAGTGTCTGAACACACTCTGGATCCTCTGATGATGCTAGTTACCATCCTGATCTCAAAGGGACAGCACTGAGAGCTACTTGCTTCTTCATCTTCTTGTAGCTGACCCTAAATTGCTCAGCTGTGCACTTTGCAGTGACAGCAAGGGGCTTTTTCCATCTTCAAACTAACCTAAATGTTTGTTTTCACCATACACAAGCCATGAGAGAAGCAGTGATGGGGTTTGCTGAACTAGAGCTTCTGGCCCACATGAACAGCTACTGCCCCTGTTGGCACCATGTTTGTCATTGACCAGAAATGTGGCTTGCCACATCGTATCGAGGACAGTGCTCTGTGCTTGCATTAGTGGTGTGATGTGGGACATGTCTGCCCGCTGTAGGGCTTGCATGACGGAACTTAAGGGCAAGTACACTTCCATAAATGATGTGCTTTTGCTGTAGAAGAAATGCCAGGCAGATGAATGAGACTGAAGGGGGGGGGGGGGGGGGGGGGGAAGTGAAAAAGTTATTTATGGAGTGATATCTCATAATCCCATGATCTGCATGTAGAAAGAAAAAAACAGTTTCAAAATTTTGCTTCTTTTTCAATTTCTACCTTCTTGAAATTGCATGGATGAGTCATGCTTCAGAATTAAAAGAACAAGCCTCATTTAAAACCTTCCTGCAGTCACTCACATAAGCTGTAAAAGCAGCTAGAGATTGTGCTGAGAGATGTGGGAGAGCACAGGACGGAGGTTTGAATTTTGAGCCTTTTGTGGCATTTGCCACCGTTGCACATTGAGAGCACAGACAAATCATCTACTGTACTTTCCAAACCTGGGTACCAGCTCTGCCTGATTTGGTAGGGAAAGATATTCAGCAACATCTTTATCTGGTTTTGATTGCTTATTAACCATATCAGTCCATCAATACCCCATTTCTAATCATGTAAATTGGGTGATTTTCTTTGAAGTGGCAAAAAGGAGTTGCGTTTTCTTTTGCAGCTTCAGTCAGGCTGAAGGCTCTTTCGCCTCTGTCTAATGCCACTTTTCTTCACCCTTTGTGCATGCTCGGTTCACCTACAGCCTCTCATAGGATGTTTGTGGGGTGTCCTCAGCGTGGCTGGCTGGTAGGAGATTGCCCTGGAAATGTGTGCTGAGGGCCCTCTGGCAAAGGCTGGAAGGATGGTTGTGTTTCTCTTCTGTGGATTACACCTAGCTACACTCTCCTCCCAGGTCCCTGTGGGTGCTAACATTTGCAAGAGCTGGGGGCAGCCTTTTTGCACAACACAGAGGGAGGTGGGGACGCAACACGCTGCAGAGGGAAATCCCAGCCAAACCCAGCTCCAAGCTGTAGTACTGAGAAGGTCCAGGAGCTTCATTTCAGAAAGCCGGGACAGGCAGGAGGGATTGAAGTGAGCATCAAGCATGTGCGCAATGGAGCTATTAGGTTAAAGCAAATGACACGTATGGATCTCAGCAGGGTTTCACCTCCTGACCATTTAGCACTGTCGGAAGAGAGGCAGTTCAGGGCAGGACCAAACACAGACTTCACATGCCAAGAGAGCTGTATTGTCAGCAACCAAAAAGCTCCAGGCTGGCGTGGGAGCAGAGCTGGGGCAGAGGACTACATTTTGGGCATTGTGCCTCCCCTGGCTCGTTCTGAGGGATCCCTGTTTCAGGCACCATATAGTAGGCATTATATTTGCATATGATATCACTTCTGTAGAAGAAGCAGGCTATTCATGAGCAGTAGCATCTTCACATCAAATATAACCGCAGACATGGCTGAGAAAACAACCACTTAATTGAAGTAGAAATGACACTGGAAAATTCAAAGAGGGTGCAAAAAACTCCCAAGTGGTTATTTACTCACTGGAAGAAAATCCTAGACATATAAGGCATGGGATGCAGGCAAAGTGCTGGGAGAAACAGAATTTATGGGTAGACATACCTCTGCCCTCAAGACACGTGTCATTTCTGCAGATGATTCCCCAAATACTCCTGAAATTAAATAAATAGTTTGGGATGATCCTTCTGGGTTTCCTCTGGAGTACACAGTGTGCTTGCAAGGGACAAACCCCCACTCCTGACAGCCTGCCCCCCTCAAAATTTAGAGGCTGCTACCTGCCCCTCTGGTGGGATTCCTCCAAACACAGCCTGCCTCTGCAGTGGGTTCGTTGGGTGATTTTCCCCACGTTAAGGGTGCTGGGTGCAGCATGTGGCTATGCCTTGGGCACTGTGCCTGCACAGCAATGCTGCCTCTGCCCGATTTGTCATTGCCCGGGCTCCTGCCTGTGCAGACCATTTCAGAGCCGGGTCTGAGAGGCTCCAGAGAGCGCTGGGAGGATGCACAGCCATAGCGAAGTATTTCTGTCCTTGGTTCTGCTTACCCCACATCACTTCTCGCTGCTCCCTTCTGTAATTTCTTCCCACTTCTGCAGCAGCTGTCTGAGCTTTCAGCTGTTCTGCCATGAGCAAAGGTGCCAGCACCCTTTAAATCTCTGCAGAAAAGTAAGGGTGCATTCCTCATCCTGGAAGAAAGAAGAAAAGACAGAGTTTGGGGATTGTTTGTTGGGTTTTTTTTTTCCTAGTGGAAGACAAGTGCTTGTCAAAACTGTGAGAGGTCTGGAGGTTATTCAGAAATTAATTAGGCTCTGAAAGGAAAGGGCTGCAAGCAATGCCAGATAAGCCTATAGCAGCTGCACCCCTGCAGCAAACAGTTAATGTTCCCTTTCGTGTCCAGGGGAACTTCAGGGGTTAATTCAGTAGATGTGCATTTAATAGCTCAATTTAAAGGGGAAAAAATGACACCCTTCTCCCCTGCCTTGCCGGTTGTGGATGGTTTGCTCTGTCTCGATCACATGCTCCCGGAGCCCCTGGTGCTGCAGAAGCCCAGCTGCTCTGCTGATGAGCCGGTGCTGCTCAGGATCCATCCCGACCCTGCCTGTCAATGCCTTGCAGCCCTCACCTCCTCTTTAGCAGAGGGAGCACACAGGATGAGCCCTTGAGCATATGGGTGGAAATTTGGGAGGCACCACTTTTCTCACCACCGTTTCCAGCTCTAACCATGTCTATTTGTTGTTGTCTTTTTTTCAGGGACTATGGATCTTCAAAGAGAAAATCAGGTAAGATACCAGGCTTTTTATATACTGCACGATTACAGAGAGGTCCTTTCTCCCTGCCGCCCCCCCCCCCCATCCCTCCCTTTTTTTTAACCTTCTCTTTATCTTGTGTGGCATTAAATTGTATAGCAGTTTAACTTTTTATTGTTGAAGCTTGCTAGAGACAGGCATCAGTTTCTTCCCTCTGCGCTGGAGAGAAGAAGCCCACCATATAGTATTGCAGTTAAAATTATTGCTCTCCTCTAACTGTATTTATACAGCTCCTTCTCCACTCTGAGATGATAATTGTATTAAATTTCTCTCTTTGATTTTTTATTTACTGAGCAAACAGTCAAAATGCAGCCTGAGAGTTGGGGCTCTTTGCGGGAGAGGAAGGGAAGGTTTTTCTGTTCTGGTCTGATTTCCCACCCCCCCACACTTGTTCTAAAAGGCTCTGGTGAGGCTTCTGATGCAAAATGTTCTCAGTGCCTGTGTCTGGGTTTGGGCTGCCTCAAAGGCTCTAGCTCAGTGTTTTGTTTTTGAGATCCTGGATTCGAATGTCCTATAAAAACCTGATTTGAAATGATATAAATCCAAATTTTCCCTTCCCCGTGTAGCTCTTAGTGATTTTTACAGATGTGTTTTCAATAGGGACGTGTAATTATGGGCCTCTGGGTTTGGCTGCTCTGAGCTGTAAGTGTCAGGGCTTTCTCTTTTTTTCCTTTTTTTTCTCTTATTTTTTTCTCCAAGCAGCATTGAGCACCTGCAACTCTCATTGACTTTGTTTGGAGTCTTGGATGCTCCAAATTGCATTCAAGGCATCCAGAGAGGCCTTTCAGACCAATAGCAACTCCTGGAAAACTCTGGCCTGTGTGCAGGGGCGGAGAGGATTTTTTTTTTTTTCTTCTTCCTTGTTAAGGTGATGAAGAAACACTGCAGTGTTTTAGTCTTTGGGAAGTAAAGGGAAGATGGATATAATGTACTGGACTCCAATGAATGTCACTGCCTAGATTGATTTGTTGGATAATTATGAGAGCTTTTAAGCTGCAGTCCTGTAATAAGTTAAGTGATGCTCTAAAGCGGAACTGTTGCTTGACCCTGATATGCTGTGCATCAAATAGCTGTTGCCTTTGCAGGTCAATAATACTTTTGGTACCCTTTCCCTGAGATGGGTTGTGGTAATGAAGGGGCAAGCATGGTGCTGGCCTGATACGATAAACAAGAGCATGCTTCATCTTCCTAATCTCCTACAAAGCTTTTGTCTAGGTCGTGCTTCTAGGACCTCCTAAATGTAGTACCAAGTGAAGAGTTTGTTCACAATGGCCTGCAAATTAAATTGGCAGTAGCACTTTCTCTAGAGGGGCTGACCATAAAGGTCCAAGTGACTGTAGAAGGCAGAGCTGAGTGTGGGAGCTCCTCGCATAGTGCCACATCCTGAGCACTGGGGGCTTTGGGGCCATGTAAAGACTTTTGAAAAACGTTGCTGAAGTCTCTGGGGTGACCTGATTTAGCAGTGACCTAGAACAGCATTAGGAAAACAGGAGAGCTTTGGGCTCAGTGCACCAGTTGATATGCACAGGAACTGCAATATATTTGGAAGAGCTGTGAGGAATTGCTTTGGGAGTGTGAGCAAACTGCTGCTCCTCCATTCCTGTGGCTCTGGGGGGAAGTTGGAGCTGATGTCCCATGACATTGGGGGAAGAGGGATTAAGTTGAATCAGTATAACTGAAATGCTATTTGTGGACGCTTCCCTGCTGGAATCTTTGTTGGCCTCCTTCCCTGAGCATCCCAACTGATGTGCTCATCCATCCCTTGAAGGGATAGATGCTCAGGTCAGGCTTCTTCCCTTGGCTGTCCCACCTCCACATGCTGCTGGGTCTCCTGTTGCCTCCTCTCTGCTTCTTGGTGCTTGGCTGCTGACACAACTGGGGCTTCGAAACAGCAGGGTTTAGGGATGCTTTTTCTCTGCTTACCCGGTATGAAGAAGAATGTGAAGCAGCACTCAGACCGAAGTGAGCTGCATAAAGGGACTCTGTTCTCGGCCATCCTCTTGCCTGATTTTAGAGCAGCAGAGGAATGCTTCCTTCTGTTTGGAGCTGGGTATTGTGGGAGTATGTATGCAATGAGTCAGGGAATATGCCAAGGGAGTTGGTAGTTACAGCCTCTTAACAAAGACCAGCTTTATGACACTTGAACAAATGATGGGGTAAATAAGCACAGAATTCCAGGGTGTGCTGTGAGATCTGTAAAGATAACAAATAGCTTTGTAGTGTATTTTCCTCCATAAGTGCAGACACTACTCAATTTTTAGACAAGAGACAAATAGGCACCTATACATGCAAGCACCTCCCAATGAATCAGACCTGTGAACACATCTTCTGTCTTGACCAAAGATGTGCTGGGAGGAGGCTTTTGGGTGTGAGCATGGCTGTCCCACACTGTCTGACAGGAATCCCACAGCTGCTGTGTCTCAGGCATGTGCAGGCATGACATGGGCATGGCTGATTGCAGAAACATTTGGGGAATGCCTCTGATGGCCAACGTCACCTCTGCTATGACCTCTGCCTTGCCAGTGTGTGTGTCTGCTAGTCCTGTAGTCGCCCCTTAGAGCAGGGAGAAATTGGGTAAGTTCAGAGTTTAATGGGAGTTACGGAAACATTTATCACTGCAGCTGATACTGGTTGTAAACATCTGAGACCTTGTGAATCAAGTGCAATGGCACGGTGTGTCCTTAGCTAAACAGAAGGGAGTCTTGCACCAACCTGGGGCATCTTGGCATGCCAGCCCTGAGCCAGGCTTCCTTTTGTGCAAAGTGCTTTATAAACATGAAGTCCTTTACTTGGACGTGATCTAATTACAAATGTTTTAACCTGCAGTCAGCTCAGAGACCTGAGGCTCTGTGTAGGCATGGGCGTTTGCTGTGGCCTGAACTGCTGCATGTGCTGTTACCTTGGATTTGTGGGGCTTTACCTGACATGCTGCAGAGCTGCTTCAGAAAGCTGCCTCTGTATTTTCAGCCAACTGAATTGTTGTTCTATGACCATCTGTCAGTGCTGAAGAGACCTCAGTACAACTGTAAGGAGTGGTTACTGTGGGCATATTCTGTATACTTGCAACAAATGGTCTCATCTAGGTCTCTCCAAAGACCCTCTCTAGCAAAAAGGGAAGGGATTACTTTTCAGACTAAATTTGTTGATCCCATTAACCAAGTGAACAGAACTCATCTGTCACTCAAAATAGGCATTACTTCTCTGCAAGCATTCATTGTGTGGTTTTCTCTTCTCAAATCAAAATAAGAGCAGAATCGCTGCAAGTCTAGTAATGGATATTTGCATGGTACATTACAAACCACAAATTAGGTTAATCCACTCTGCAAACTCTACCAGCTACCATCTGTGCATGGTGAACTAATTAACCCTTGAGACATCTGCTAATCCTCATGTGGCTTGTAAAACTAGTTGGAGTATGTTCCTCCCCAAAGATGTGCCTCCCCACCTCCCCCACCCCCTTGCTGGCTAGGGCAAGTTTCAGACTCCTGGAGTAAGATGATCTTGCTCTCTTCCCTTGCTGAGAATCTTTCTTGGCTTGTTTCATGTCAAAGTTGTTGTCAGATCCCCAGTCATGAAGTTGAAGCGAGAATCTGGGACCTAGTGTTTGATGGCAATAGGGAGTTGGTGTGGGCTCCACAGCTTTTCCACGCTGAATCTTAGTGCTCCTCAATTACTGAGAGGGTTCTCCTTGTTAACGGTGGATTCAGACCCAGCAGCAGAGATGCTGCTTCACCCTTGCTTTCAAAGTTAAGGCATGGATTTCTTCTACCTGCCTTGTAAGCACAAGGGCTTGGCTGCTGGCCGCTTTCAGTGCGCGCTAGCAGGAGCACTGCTGGCCACCCCCTTCTGAAATCACAACAAAAAACCCTACTGCTTGCTCACTGCCACTGCTCTGGCTGCCCTGCTTGCTGCTTCGGGTGCAGCTGGCTCAAGCTGCTGCTCAATGGCTTTCTCTGGCACCTTGCTACTATTTGATAGGATGCTGCTCCAAGTGAGGGACAACAAAATTAAAAAATAAAAATAGTGTATTTTTCCATCAGTACCAGTGTGTCTCCTTTGTCTAGTTGATCAGATCCTTCCTGCATCAAGCTGGCTGTATTTGAGCACTTGAAATATTAACAGTTAGGCCCAAGCCCCAGTGAGGCTTGGCTTCCTCAGCAGAGAACTGTCCTTCAACTTGGTTCCCACAGACAATTTTTGGACTAGCAGAATATGGCAGCACCCAGACAGCAATGTCTGCTTCCTTTCCCTTCTGTAGTCTTACGCTAGGAAAGTTGTATCCATTGGCAAGTAAGTAAAAACTTCAGAGTCCATTGGAAGCTACTTCTCAAACTTTTTATAGAAACATCTGTAATGCTGTCTTTTCCCTCAATGGGGAAATTAAGTAAAGTTGAGAGAGTTGCAACAGTGATGGAAGTGGGGCCTCCAAGTGAGAAACAAGCAGATCATTGTAACAGCATCGAGGGCCCTGGTGGCTGATCACTTTGCAGGATTGCTGCCTTGGGCTTCTGGGTGATGCTGACAGCAAGGGTTGTTACTTTAGCCTAATTCTTCATTACTAGGGAAACCGTCTTCCATGCTCACACACTGAGGATGCATGCTCTGTCAGCTTCAGGGAGATGCCGTAACTGCTGTTTCTTTGAATTATCAGGGATAGTTTTTTCTGCTTCCTTTGTAATTACAAAGGGAAGTGGCTTGACGTTGGGCTTTTTTTGTCTTTACAGCTGAGCTGTGCTCATCACTTCAGAACTTAACCTTTCTGGTCCTGTCACACCGCAAGTGTCTAGCCTGCACTTACAGCTCCATGGCACATCTCACTTCTTTTTTTTTAAAAAAATATATATTTTTATAAATGAGCTTTATTTTCTTAACTTCAGTTTGAACTGTCTCCTTTGGAGGCGATACGGAGATAATGAATGGTGTGTGCTAGCCTTCCTGTGCTTAATCACCCGATGGGGTTACAAGCGTGAGCTGGAGCAGTGATGCTGTGTGGCTGGGGCTGGCTCTGCCTGTAGCAGCACTGAGGTGCTGGCCCCAGGGAAAAAGCTTTGCTGGTGCAACTGGGTGTGGAGCTCTCTGCCAGCTTCGTAGCTCTGCAGCAGGCACTTAGCTACACATGGGTACAGGGACAGGAGGGAACACACGGCCTCCAGCCCTGGCAGGTACTTTAGCTATTTGTGGGAGGTGGCCGCAGGGGAGGGAAGAAATCTGTCTCAGTTTCCCTCTCTCAGCCCGAGGAAGCCTGAACCTTTTAAATGGGTTCTCAAAGGGGCCAAATCTAGGCGTGTGTTACTAAAGATGTTGAAAAGTCCAGTTAACAAACATGGTGAATCCCAGCATGACGCAACACATCTCCTGTCAGGGTGCTGACTGCAGCAGATGTTTTGGGGCTACCTGTGTTGAGTGTGTGAGTAATGGAGCACGCAGCTGTTACTGCTCGATGAATCTGAGCCCAGGTGATAGTGGCAAGGCTAGAACGTGGCGGGTTTAAACTCAAATTTTAGTTTGAGACGTTCTGCTTCAGCTTGGGAGGTTGTTTTTTTGTTGGTTTTTTTTTAAGGTGGTAAATGGGGATTTAAGTCTGTCCAAGCCCATGGCAAGGTCCCAGGAACATCTTAAATCATGTAGCTTGGGCTTGGTGTCTTAATCTTTTTAAGAAATCTGTGGTAGGACATGTGCTCTTGTTTGTGTCCTGATGAATCACACGTGTGTGCTGGACTCCTTGCATTGTTTTCTACAATTAGTGCAAAAACAGCAGCAATGGACGGGCTCCTTGGTGCTATTTGGCCTGTTGGTGAAGATGGCTGGACAAGGTATTTTGCCAGCCACTATTTTGTAACTTCACAAGCATGTACTGACAGGATTACTCTTGATCAGAAATCAGGATCTGTTCCCCCGTCATACGATTAACCTTCTTGGCTGTATGTACTAATTACTGCATGGAATTTAAAAAGAGCAGATTCTGGCAGAACATTTTGGTTCTCACATAGCTTTTTTTTTTTTTTTTTTTACAGGAGGATAAAAGATTTAGTAATAAAATAAGGATAAAGTAGGCAGAAGCATAGCAACCAAGGACCAAACAAACCTTAGCGTATAATTACTAGGGATATACATCTTGGGCCTGGTGCTGGAAGGAGTTAGTAGTTAATGATCTCAATGTGCATCCTCGGTTCAGTCCTTGATGATGGAGCTGCCTCTTCTTATGGTGGAGAATTATTCTTCCTCAGCTAGTGAATATGCTAAACTCTTCATTTCTGTTCAGTTTATTGGCTTTTGCCTGATGCAGTAATTCCCAAAACAACTCATTCTCTTTCCTCTTCATTTTTTAATAAGCCTGTCTCTCTCTGTCTTTTTTTTTTTTTTAGCAAATTCTTCGTATAACTGAAGTCACATCCACTCTGTGTTATTTCCAAAGCAGGGCTATTGCTCTGTACTCAGGTGCATTGGCACAGAGCAGGATTTAAGGAAGAGCTTCAGCTAAGTCAGGCAGACTTGATCTCCCTGCAGTGTCTGTGAGTGTGTGACCCAATTCTGCATCTTCAGTCAAGATGTGAATTTGTCCACTCAAATCCCACACTCCACATCCAGCCTGTGGTGTTCTGGCAGGAGGAAACTGATCTCACACTTCTCCTTGTAGACTATATTTTTAAAGTCATTGTTTAAACTGAAATGGTTTGGAGTTCTGCTTGAGGCTACTGAAGAGAAGAGCAGATAGGAGACTTTTTTTTTCACACTGCTTCAGCCTTTTCTGCTGACAGGACATGTGGCCTGTTAGATGTATAGGGTCGCTGTCTTCTGGGTGGCCCATATGCTGGAGTGGGAAGAAGACAGGACAAGAGAAGAAGAGTTGTTTGTGTTGGGTTTTTTTGTTTTGCTCCTTGGCTTTTAAACTGCAGTGTAGGGACAGGGTACAGGATTAGGGAAAGGAATGTGTTTGCTCTTTGCCGTTCCCAGTTCAGCGTCGATGCTGCACAGAGCCCAGTGTTGGGGAGAGAGGGCAGGGAAGCACTGCAAGTATGAGGTGTGGCTCAAGCACAGCCATGGCAGAACAGCATGCACCCTTGGAAATGCCTTTGAGAGCCTTCAGCTGAGTGCTGAGAAAGCACTTGGTACCTTAGGGGATGTAATGGCATTTCTTGTGGTTTTAAGGAGTTCTCTATTCTCCATCTGCTCCTATTCTGCCTTCCTCCTGTCATGTCGATGGCAGATGGTATTAAAACTGCCTGCATGAGTTTTCCTGCTCTTCCATGGAGAGAGCTGTATAGTATTGGATTTTGATTTTGGCATGTTAGATAAGGCAAGCGAGAAATGCACTTGGGAGCTGGAGTGGAGGGTGATGATCCTCAGCCATTGCAGGAATCTGTACGTGGCACAGACGAGACTGGCTGGCTGAGAGGAACAGACCTCTTAGGTGGGTGTTTAGATAACTTAGTCTCAGGCTGGTGAGCACCTGAAATTTGAATCTGTCTTGTGAGAAGGAAACCTGGATAGCAGAATGTGTTAGCATTCTGGATGGATAGCAGAATTAGGCTTTTGAGAGCACTCACCCCTAAAATAGCACTCCCTGAGTGTCTCCAGCTTTGTGCATGGTTTTATAGCTGTCACATTCTGGCTGGCCTGCATCCAGGCTGTATGACAAGCAAAATCTTCACCAGTCTGCTCTAGATGGAGTGGCTCATCTAAGCAGAGATGACTGAAAGCATTACTTAGAAAGGTGTTCAGCAGGAGTTATAACATAAGCATCAATTGGCCAGCTCACTCTGCTGCCAGTGAAAACACGCTGCCTGGACATGCTGATGCTATGGTACGTTCTCTGTGCTTGGCAGCGTGACTTCTTCACAATTGGGATTTGACTTGTGCTTTTATTTTTTTTATTTTTTTTTGCTTTTTTGAACCATGCATGAATCCTAGTGTGTGTACATACCTGTGACTTTCCAAGTGCAACGTCTGGGGCTTCGCCGGCTTCCTTGGCAATGTTGGAGGCTGGTGGTTTTTTTGCTCAGAGGGGTGATGCTCTCAGTTTTTACAGCTGTAGATGTGGATTAGTATTCAGATATTCTGGGCACTTCCTAGCAAAACTGGGAACTGCTACAAAACTGTATGTGCAGGGGCCGTACCACTGTGATCATGTGGGAAGCAGTCCTTGCTTGCCATGTGGAAAGAGTTAATAGGAGCTGTGGCTTCCAGAACAAAAACTAAACACTCCTGGACATTTCTGGGTCTGTGAATGGGGTTAGGATGGGCTTTTGCAGATGTAAACCAGTAGAAAATGGGAACTAATTTACTCTACATTCATACTTTTTAGAAAGTATGAAGGACTGTGTGAGGCTGTGGAAACGCAGCTGGTGAGCGTGTCACTGTGAAGTTCGTCGAGCACACGATCTTCTTGCCCCGCTGCTCTGTTCCGACTCTGGAAAAGGCTCTCTGGTTGTGGATTTCTCTCCTGCAGGAGTGAGTTATCCAGATGATGAATTTATGAGGCATGCTTGAGTCACGTGAAAGCCAGATGTGAACATTTTCCAAGCAGTGTGTGTGGGTCTAGTGTACGCCAGGCAGCTCTGGTTACGTGGCAAGTGGAAGTGGCCTGAGATCGGGCTGCAGCGTGGTGCTGGGGAGGCGAGGAGCCCCAGCAGCTCCCCGGCAGCTGCTTCTGACAGGGAGAAGAAGGTGCTGGCTGGGCTTGGCACTGCAGCTCGAGCACATCTGCCCCCACCCTCAGCACAAGTGCAGTGCCTTTTCCAGAGTCTGGGCCCTCCACAAACTGTTCGTGATGCAGCTGAACTCTGTGCATAGGACTAAAATTAAAGGCCTTATTTAATGCCTGCTGCTAATTCTTTTACTCATGCACTTTGGCTGAATTTGCCTGTTTGATAATCTACTAGTCAAGTATTTTTTCAAGATGTAGCCCTTTAAGATACTGCCTCTCTAACAGATGGCATGGGGGGTGGAGGTGATGTTCTGTGTCAGGTATATAGAAGAGGATGTATCTCTGCAGGGATGAGAGGTTTTCTTTAAAAAAGTCTCCCAAGGAGGGAGGGTTGGAGACGAGATTATATCTCTGTATTCCTTCAAGGACTATCTCAAAACGCTTCTTTCAAACATGATGCATTAGCATCCCACAGACATAAGAGTAAGGAGAACTTATTTAAGCTGCTCTGGTGAGGGACAGGGATGGCTGCTGCTTGCCCAGCAATTACAGTAGCAAATAAATCTGTCATGTGGTACCTAGGAAGTGTAATGGCTGAGCAGGCCCACCCTAGGTCAGGCACTGGGCACAAACGTTGTTTTTGTTTAGGTCCCTCTGGAGTCTGGAGAGAGAAACATCAATGGCACAGTTCAACAGGATGCCTTGAGCGACAGCGCTTGAAATACATCAAAACACTTGCAATCTCTCTGTGCCATCCTCCCATTTCTCTGGCTGTCTGTTGTTTTCTGATAAATTGAATAAATTAATTGTGTGAGCCAGAAATGTGTGAAAATGGTTCCAATTCAGATTAAGGCTCATCTGCATTTTTTAATCTTTCCAGGCTGTTTTACAGCCATATTGTAGAGCTACATGTAGACACTATATCACAGTAATTTTCTGATAAAAGTACTGCAATTCCTGGGGAAGGCTAGCAACGTCGAGTATTTCTTTCTCTATCCCTTAGTCTAGTGTATCTTGCTGCCTTCCCATTTCACCAAAGTATCAAGCCCCAGCTGAAGGAGAAGAGACTAGAGGAGAGAAACCTGGAGATGGGCTGATAAAGGATGGTCAATGAGTCTGGGGGATGAAGCGTTTGGAGATGACACACAAGGGTATGGGGGAAATACTGAGCACGGTGCTCTGTCTGCAGATGGGAGCAGAAACAAGCACCACAGTTTTGGGGTGCCTCAATGACCTTCCTGCTCTTGGCTGTATTGGATGGCAGGCCTCACCTTGTCAGGAGGAGGTTGTTCCTCAGCTTGTCTGAGGGGCCAGAAAGGAAATGATGAGGGGAGAAGTGGAGGCAAAATACCAGCAAGAAGCTCTGGAGGAGCTGGGGTAGACTGAGCCTGGCCCCCTGGAGGTCTTCACCTGCTCTGGGCAGTAAGGCATCCCACCTGAGTGCCCAGGAGAATGTGGCACTTCATATATACCAACTCCTTGGCAGGATTGACCTCCAAAATCTAGATTGAAATGACGGCTTAACTTCCATTTTCTGTTCTGCCATGCGTGACAAACATCACAGTGAACAAGGCTCTTGGCCAGCTGTAAGAAATGGACACTTCTAAGGAACAGCCCCGTCAGCCCACTTCTTGCTGACTTATCAAATACCACTGTTGGGCTGAGAACACCCCTTTCTTCTCTTAATGCTTTCTGTTTGAAAAGTGGTGAGTAGAAACAGCATTTACTTTCCCCAGCTCCAGTCTGAGGAATCACTGCCAGTTACTGGACCACCAGTGAAGTTCTCTGGAGTGGAGTGCTGGTCGTTGACTTCTCAGGACGCCAGTATACTTTCAGTTTACTCTAGGATTGTACTGCTTAGTCTCTTTTCACCCTTCCAGTTAAGACAGGAAGGGTGTATGTCTGGGAAATGAATCTGCAAAATGCTCAGCTGCACTCACCGCTGTGGTCCTTGAGTAACTGAGCCAGTAGCACTACTTCATGGAGAAGACTAACAAATTACAGAACTGGTCACTGTTAGAAAGGGGCGGTCTCTTTCAGACGTTGGCATCTCTTCGGCACAGCCACTTGTTCTTACAATCCTTTTCTCAGTATTTTAAGGTGTACCTCAACAGCTGCAGGGAGATTTCAGTATTCCCAGGTGATGTTTAAGATAGGGCTTCATGAGAACAAAAGAGTTTTATTAATTAAACGGACCTCGGTCTGCTACCTCCTATATATGACAGCTATTGCAGAACAGGTCATGCCTTTACAATTAAGCTTTTTACCCTCCAAAGCAAGGTAGCCACATCTAAGTGATTTATTGGGACCCCGCTTGTGAGACCCCACCTGCAGTACTGCGTTCAACTCTGGGGGCCACAGCACAAGAAGGACATGGACCTGTTGGAGCGAGTCCAGAGGAGGCTGCGAAGATGGTCAGAGGGCTGGAGCACCTCTCCTGTGAGGACAGGCTGAGAGAGCTGGGGTTGTTCAGCCTGGAGAAGAGAAGGCTCCGGGGAGACCTTATAGCGCCTTTCAGTATTTAAAGGGGCTTACAAGAAAGATGGGCACAGACTTTTTAGCGTAGGGCCTGTAGCCATAGGACAAGGGGTAACAATTTTAAATTGAAAGACGGTGGATTTAGATTAGATATAAGGAGGAAATCCTTTACTGTGAGCATGGTGAGGCACTGAAATGGGTTGCCCAGAGAAGCTATGGATGCCCCATCCCTGGCAGTGCTCAGGGCCAGGTTGGATGGGGCTTTGAGCAACCTGGTCTAGTGGAAGGTGTCCCTGCCTATGGCAGGGGGCTTGGAACTAGGTGATCTTTAAGGTCCTTTGCTAATCATTCTAGGACTTGTCTTTGACCCATGCTAACTTCTCAGCTGTGCACAGAAATCACGTGGGGCAAGGGCTACGTGGCCAGAGCTACAACCATGCTGAGACCTATGACCAATATGATCCAATTCCCCAGGATTACTGCAGAAATGTTGTTGGGAAATATGTAGCTTAACAGGCTAGACAGCTCTACAGACACTAGTTTTAAAAAGTTTTAAAGGTCCCCGATAGCCCCAGCAATATGCAACCTGTGAACCTTCAGGAGGGGGTTCCTTCTGGCCTTACAGCAGTATTAAATAACGGATGCCGGCCTCAACGTTGATCTGAACACTTTAAGTGACATTAACAAAGAAACCTGCATTAGTAGCTATGGCTAAAATGCCTGTGTAGGAGGCGTTTCTTTGCACCTGCTGGACCAGGGACCCAGCTGGATTTGCAGTACTGATGTGAACTGTGAATGCAGCATCTCCTGGATTTTGGTAGCATTGAGCTCGTGCTAGACTGACTCTAGCTTTTGTAGGTTTTCCTTGAAGCTCACTTTGCTGTAACTGCACACAAGACAAATAGTCTGCTGCTAAAATGAGATGAGTGGGGCAGTATCGCAAGCGTAAAGCATTGGTCCCCAGCAGTCTGGCGCCTGTTCTCTTGCTAGGGGTGGGAGGAGCAGCAAACAAACCAGTCTCACTGGCAGCAGGAAAGCTTCTGGTGAAATCTAAAATAATCCATTTCATGTGTTTTCTTCACTAGAGCAACCGTCTTAATTGTGTCCTTAAAGCCTGTGTGCACACACACACCCCCATCTCCTTCCTTTCCCTCCCCACCTGAGGAGCCCAGCTGAACCATCTGAGGGGTCACCCACCTCTGTGGTGGCAGCTCAGATGAGATGGGGTTCAGTGGCCTTGTCCAGTGACTTGCCTGCTCCACCGCTATTTCTGTGTGGTGCAGCTCTGAAGGGGAGCCTCCTCTGTGCTCTTCACAACTGCCTTGGCCCCGTGGCTTAACTGTAATTTATGGACCAGTGTTTCTTTTGAGCTTTTAAAAATAATTCCAGTTGGAGGGGTTTGTTCTGGCTGCAGCCGAAGCCAGCAGCAAGGGCTGTGGGGGTTGGTGTTAGGAGCAGAACTGGGATGCTGTTGCCTTAGGAGTGGCTTGCTCTGAGCAGGCAACTTTAATTTCCCTTCCAAAGGCTGAGATTTCCCCCCCACCTCCAAGTCATCTGAGACCAGCCGGCGCTCAGCCGTGCAGCAACAAGGGAGAGGAGAGGCAGGAAGCGAGGGTTTGTTCGTTTACCGTTACCAATCCCATTGGAAACCGGCTCCAAGCCCCATGCAGAATTCCAGTAAAACTCTGTCCTAAAGGGGAAACCCAGGTCCATTCAAAGCTTGTGTTTTGTTGGCTCGGGCACAGTGTGCTTCTGGGGCCTCTGACCTCCTCCCTGTACCCTGGCTCCCTCCGCGGCTCTTCATTTGAGCTCTCTGTGAAGTGGAATCCATCACTAATGTCTGATATTTTTATTATTTGTAGGGGGGACTCTTAAAAGCTGGTAGCAATTAGAGCTTAAATGTCTTGGAATAAAAAAAAAAAATCCCCAAGAAGGAAGTTTAATGCTAAGCAGATGTGCAGGAGCAGCTGAAATATGCTAGCTGTCTTCTGCTTCAGAAGCAACCTCATCCACATCTAGCTGCTGTCAGGCTGAGGCAGCCGAGAAGTGCTGCTGCTTTTGTGCTGCTGCTGGGGCCAGGGAGCCTATGTTGGGGACCTGTGGGATTGTTTACCAGATAATACTTAGATTGCCCCTTTCTAACTTAGACCAATAGTTTTGACAAGGAGGAAAAAATTACTTTGTTTAAAAAGAAATGAAAAAAAAAATTGATAGTCACTAACGGGATTGGTTTTTATGGGGAGTTTGGTTCCTTGAGATCTCACAGGGGGCGTTTGTAGATATGGCTACTGAGTGTCTAAGTTTAAACGCCCTCTCTTCTTGGGCAGGCAGATTCAGGGTAGCCCTAAGCTTGTGCTAAGTGCAGCTTCTTTGCTCTATCTTTAATTGTTGGCTGTTTCAGCACTTTGCTGCCAACTTGGATTGGGACAAACTGAAATCTTCCCAGTTGCTCCTGCAATATGTCTTCTGCTTTATTTATCGCTGCCATATTCAGGTTCTTCTGTCTGGAAGAAGATCTGACAGCTGACTGAAGTTCATAATCCAGTTCCTGAAGGCAGTGAAGTCTATTCAAAAGCTAATAGACAAGTCGCTGACAACAACTCCTTCACACCTTTTCCCGTGCATGCCTCAAGTCTGTAATAGAAACATGCTGTATATACCCTCCATAAGCTAGAGCACAAGTTACTCTGCCAAATGATTTCCTGTTGTACTCTACCAATGCAGAGCCTTTCTTTTTTTTTTTCTTTTTCTTAAATGGTAAGCCAAAGTAAATTATAGTAATGTACCATAGTGTATTTTGTACTGTATTGTGACAATACAGCGTATGAGTTTGGGAGTTAGATTGTTGGAAACCTTCAGTTTTTTCTCCAGACTGCCACTATTGAGAACTTACTGAAAAGTAAATGAAATACCGAATCCATGTGAATTCCGGTTTTGCTCTAACGCAATAAAAATTGTGTGCCTGATCTAAAGAAAGGATTCCGAAACTTCACCATTCCATTAGCACTGAGGAAACGCAGCAGTGTGTTTCTTGGACCTCTGGTTTCCAGTGCAGAGGTTTGAAAGCAGTTTCGTATGTTTTGTGTCATGCTAGCAATTTCTCAGTTACATACATACTAGTCATATACATTACTGATTTTTGGCTGCCTTGATAGTAATCTGCAGGTCAAAAGATAAGTCAAATAGAGGAGGGCACCAGTACAGCTTGCTCCTCTCTCCAAGTGACTGAAGGGTGCATCTTCTCTGCTGTTAAACTGAGGGGTCCAGAACTGGGTTCCCCATTGCAAATGAGTTTTTTAAATTGCATTTTGGTATTGTTTGCTAGAATTTAGGAAATTCTTAGCCTGTCATATAAACAAGCCTCCTCATCTCTTCTCCCAGGCAATGTGACAGTGACAGCTGCCCTTCTGCTCCCTCATCCCACAGAAGGGGAATGTCTGCTGGTTCTTATGTAGAAATGGGGGCAAACCTGCCAACTTTTAAAATGTGCTTCCAGTGTATTCAAACAAAAAAATAACACTTAACATTTGAAGATTATTCCCAGAATCCCAACCCAAGTATTTACACCTCGTTTCATGGAGGGGGAGGGAAGTCTTTGACCTTGTTGGTAGCAACTCTGTTAGCTTTTTCCTAAACCAGGTTTCTGCCTCATATTCATTGGCTAAAAAATGGTATTTCTAGTTAACTTTGGATGTACCTTTATTGGAGCTTTGTATTCTTTTTCCATTGAGCATTATTTGTCTATTGTTATTTTCCTTAATGCTATTCCAGGGTAACAAAATGCTTGTAGAAACTTGCATGTGTGTGCTAAGCTGCTCTCTGTGAGTTGCCTGTTGGTCTTTTGGGGATCATTAACAGCTGCAAAGCTAAATACTTTTGCAGGTTTGAGGCTTAACAAGTCAAACTGTCTCTTGGTGTGCATTACCTGTCCTATTGGGAGTGAGCTCAGAGCATATCTTATTCCAAGATCTCAGAGTTGGATCACTACAGATCAGTTTCATAAGCTCTGCAAGTCCCCTAAAACATAAAAATTAACCGGGTAGTTCTTATGACTTGACCTTTAACTGAGTCCCTATCGTGCCAACACCACTCTTAAGAAACCTAACATCTCTTTCAAAGCTGTCTTGACTAACTTTAAAACTTTCTGGTATGACTGTTTTCTTGTTTCTCTAATTACTTTCTCTTTTCATGGCTGCCCTCTTCTTGGATTTCAAGTTTGGATGTCCAGTTTGTCTGAGACTCCAAAAAAGAGTGTCGCTCCAGGTAAATTCTCATGTCTTGGTGTTCTGCATGCTATTAAAAAGAGAATTCTGTAGTTCAAACTGTGTGGTTTTGGAGTTGTCTTCAATATGAGTCTCTGGCGCATATAGCCAGGGTCTTTCTCTGCTTGTGTATTGGTTTTTCATGATGCATGATTTCTGATAAGAGCTTTGCTGTGATGACTGCTGCCTCACTTTGATGTCACCGCTAGCAGCGGATAGTAGCTTGGTGTGTTGTATCTTCATGCTTAACTCAAAGCTGCAATCCAAAGCAGCTTCCCCTCATGTGGTAGGTTGACCCTGGCCACAGCTAAGTACCTGCACAGCTGCTCTCTCACTGTCCCATGTGGGATGGAGGAGAAAAGAGGAGCAAAAGTGAGAAATCTTGTGGGTCAAGACACAGGAGAAAAACATGACACTGTGCTCCTTGTTCTTCTGAAATGCTCTTTTGCTTTTCCACAGTAAGTAGAAACAGTTTTGTGTGGAAAACGTTGGACTCGGGAAGATGCAAAATTGTCATGGGCACATGAGACTCCTTGTCACCAGGAGTTGGGAAGGAGGAAGGAGCAGAGAAACAACTTCTAGCTGAGGTGTCAGGGTCTGAGGAGAAGTAGACCAATACAAGGCAAAACCTAAGCTTTATAGCGTAAGGAATTGGGACTTCTCCTGAGTAACCAGTGGATTTCTTCTGCAAACAGTTGTCACCTGACATGGAATACCAGAGAAGGGATCTTGTCTTCCTTCAGACTTAGGAAAAATGATCACAAGCTGTAGATGCTGTGTTTGTACAGGATGCTGGCCTGGTCACCCAGGCAGTTAAGGCCACACATACGTCTCAAGGCAAGGAAAGGTAGAAACACTCCTGCTCCTTTCCATACCTGACTTGGTAAACATTCAAGTTCATGCCCTGCTCAAAGTATGTGAACAAAATCCCACCATCCTCAATGGATGAGTGCTTGCTTGTCTGAGGATTTTGTAGGGAAGACTGCTGTGATTTCAGAACTGCTATTCCTGACAGAAGTTGAATATAACCCGGTGTGTGGGTGTGTGTGTGTGTGTGTGTGCCTGATCTTAGCAGAGTAGGTCTAAATTCAGGAGGGATAAAAAATGCAGAAATACCTGAAGTATTCATTCACAGGAGCCTGGTGGCTGAAAGGTCACCAGGGAGCTCAGACAGGGAAACAGAAAAAGGCTAAGCAGGAGAGAAATGTGTTGAGATGGAGACAGAAGAGGTGGTGTTGCTTGGGAATAATGACAAGAAGCCCTCAGATTAGCCGGCTGGGGTGGGATGAGGCTCTGGATTTCTCTCTCTACATCCGTTGGGACTGTTTCATGTTGCTATATGTAAAATGACAAATAGAATGCCAAGGCTTGCATCCTTCTTGAAGGGCAAGGAAGTAAAATCTCAAACAGATATAAATTTCTTCCCTTCTGCTGACTGTTTTTAGCTAAATGCATGTTGCTAGTTTAGTTCCAAAAAAATCTGTGCATGATGATAGGGCAAATGTGACTAATTGCATTGCATGGTGCTCAAGAAGGTGATTGTTGATACATAGTCCTGCTCAGAAGTCTTCTGCTACATTTGCAGGTTCTTAGCTCCCCATGCTGTTCCAGTTCACACGGCCTTTCAGTTTACTTCTCATCTAAAAGAATCCACAGTTTCCAACACAGCTAGTCTTCAATCCAGATCTGCCATGGGCTGTATACTAATGTGGCAGGCTGACAGAGCAGCCTTGAATTTGAATATGATCTTGACCCGTCCAGCGCGTACCTGTGTCCTGAACTGGGGGTTGGGGACTGGAACAGAAGCCAGTTTCATGCTGCCTGAGCTCCAGCTGAGGGCGCGAACCTGCTCTGTGAAGTGGTCACTAACCAAGGATTGCAAGTGGTTTGATTTCCTACTTCGGGAAAAGGTGCCATACAGCCAGATCCTGAGAGGTGCTGTGGTGGGGCACTAGTTTGGGCCACCCCAACTGCCATTAAATTCCTTGGCTAGTCTGCTTTGTGCCGTGTGAAGTGATGTCAATGTGTTGCGCTGCTGAGCAGGACTAGGGCAAATACCAGAGTATATAGGTGACTTCAGCCTGGTGGAAGACCCTGTCTAGCAGCTGTTTGAAAATCTCCAAGCAGTTTAACAGATTTGTGTGCAAAATACTTAAGTATTCTTAACTGTTGCTACCTGTAACCTACTTGGTTGAAATTGCTGTTCAGGGAGCCAACTTTCCAAGAAGGAGTGGGAAGAGGACTCATTTTTTTTTTTTCCTTTCACCCTCCTGCCGCTAATTTTTCTTGGCTCTGTTGTAGAACCTAGCAGATCAAAAATAAAAAATAAGATCCTGAGACTAACAAGCTCCACTTGGCAAAGGGCAGCACTGAATTTGTCTGTTTGTCAGGATTTTGTTGGAAATGCTGCTGAGGACTGTAAAGAAGGAAGAACTGAACTGGAGAACTCGCTTGAGAGCGTGCCTGCCATTTACCATGGGCCAAGCTCGTTCTTGACTCCCTCCCCGTGGGGGTTGTGTTTTGCTGCTGATTTTAGCTGTGTGTCAGACACGTACTCCACTGCTGGAAGCCATAGTCAACCTTAAAGCTGCCCCTAGTCCCAAACTCTTGAAGGCTTATCCAGATCTTAGTTCTTAGAAGTGCTAGAAAATACAACATGTGCCTTATGCTGGGGAATGAATCCAGGCACAGGTTAATTTTCTGCTGCTGTGATTGCTGGTCATATTCCCTTGTTGGTGGCAATGCATGCTGTTGGCTTGGGCTCCCTGTAGCTATTTGTAGCAGCAACCCAGGGGGGCAGGAGGAAGCTAATGCAGCTCATGGAGACACCTTCTATACCAGGTTTCTGCCTGTATAGCCAGAAAGATAGGAAAGACTGGAGTTGTAGCTGCTCTTCAGGGAAGCTGTTGCCCCATGTACTGAAGGGCTTGCAGAGCACATGAGCACTGTGGAGTTGAGGAAGGTGTGTGTAGGGATGCTCACTTACAAAGAAGCTTCTTGTACACTAATCATGGCTGCTGACCTGGGGTGAGAGGGCTTGCACGCTAACCTGGCCAGCACTGGGCGCATAGTGCTCAGCCTTGGTTTATTCTCAGGCATTCTTTGCATTTGGACTAGGTTTTAGGCTAAACTTCTCAGCCTTTGGGTGTTCTGAATTACTTAAGCAGTCAGATCCAAACCTTTCTCTTTCTGCTTTCAGTCCTGTCTTTGCCTAACAGCAGAGTGTCACCTGCTTCTGAAACTTTTGTGAAAAACCAACAGGTTTGCTTTGTTTTTTATGAAGAGCTACCTGGCCAAACTCAGGAAAGAACTACAGAAATTACAGTGTATTAATAACCCATTTGATAGACTTATCCAAACATTTGTTTTCATCTGTAATGAGGCAAAGGGACTTTTGCCAGTATTGCTTTATTGCTGAGACCTGGACCGGACTTGCACTGAATTCCTTTAGTTACTATGGGTGATTCTGACTTTTGTCTCTGTCCCTAAATTTTTGTGGCTCAGAATGGCTACACCAAGAGCAGCTGAACACTGCTAGAATTGAGGGGGATTCCTGTCTGGCAGAAGGGATGGAGACTAATCCCTTTTCCTATTGCCACAACCTGTGGGTGGCCTTTTACCTCCAATAATTGATGTGTAAATATAGCCTGAATTTTGGTAAGTGGGAAGGGGCTGAAGAGTGACAGGCTGGAGTCCTGGAATATCCAGGAGATGAGTCAAAGGCCTGATTGCTAAGGGCACAGGTGTGAAAAAGGGCACAGAATGAAAAAAAAAGAATGAACAAACAAGCAAACAAAAATCCAAAACAACAAAACCCCACGACACTGAATAGATGAGAGATCCTAGGCTTAGAAACGTGGGTTTGATCTGACTTGTGTTGTCCCAAAGGAGTTTTGTAGGAGGCTTCATCAGTCTCGTCCCATTGCTTACTCTAGGAACTGGTTATTTTAGGAACTGCTTTTCCAAGACCCCTGTGAGATTGTGAGCTCATGTGCTTTACGTGGTAAAGTCTGCTTTTGATCTTGTGTGCAACAGACACTTAACCCAATTTTTAGGCAGACCTAAGCTCTCTATTTTAAAATCCTTGGGGGTAGATCACTGGTGGAAGGCTCAAAGAAAACATGCCATTTTAATATGTTTATTTATCATAGTGATGTGGTCCTTCTGGTAAGAAAGAAAAGTAGAGCTTTCAGGGGAAGAAAATCCCTGTGTTTAGAGCTGGGCATATGATTGTTGTGAGGGCATGGACTGATGTGAGGGTTTTAAGTAGGTTTGCTGCTCTTCTGGGTATTCTTTTTTTATCTACCCCCCGCCTCCTTCCCCAAAAGGAGTTTTCCAGAGATATGTAAAGGCTTGCCCTTCAAGAATTGGCTTTAACAAGAAACCACAGCTCTAGATCCAAGCTACCACTATTACTCCTCCCTATGTACAGAGAAGTGCAGAGCTCTGACTTTATCATATGGAATGCCATGACACTTGGGGATGCTTTCTGCCAGACACCCCTGCATGCAGACCCTGCACGTGTCCTCAGCAGTGTGCCCGGGTCAGAAGAGCTGGACTACCTGCCAGTTGGTTGTTCAGCTGTGAATCATCCTTATGGCGTTCACTGACCGTTTCTGTGGTTTTGGCTTCTTCCACGAAACTTCCACTGACCAGCCCAGTACTAATTCATTTAGTCTGAATCTGTAAACACTTGATTGATAATCATAAAAGGGCAATATAAAAGCCTGTGCACTGTATGGATTAAAAGAGCAGACATGTTTATAGCCTGATAACAACGGCATACTCTGGCAAAGATCAGGAGTCTCAGATTTCCATATCCAGATGATTTTATTTTTGGAGTCCAGTTGGTGGTTTTAATTTTTGGCTATTGCAAAACCATCATAGGTCTTAGCTGTTGCAACACAGGAGGAGGAGGAGGAAGACGTTGCTTGGAACGGGTGCTCTGCGCTCTTATTTAGGAGGCTTTCCCAGTAGTTGCTGGTCTCGTGAGTACAGTGGGAGGAATGACGCTCCCTCCTCACTGCCCAGTGAGGGGGACAGGGTGCAACTGTGTCACTTAGTGCCAGCTCTGAGGGGCATGGACAAGCTCCGATGACATTTCTGCCCAGCCCAAGGAAAGGGGTTGCTGAGGTGAGGAGCGGGAGGATTGTAAAGTGGAGCCCTATGGAGAGGAGGAGGGGTATCCTCAAGACTTTAACCAGGAAACGGACTCGCGGCAAAAAGAAATGGAGAGGCAAGCAAACTCTTACTTCAGCCAGCAATCTGTCATGCGCTTTGCTCTGGGGAGGGCTTGCAAGTTGGAGCTAAATCAAAATACTAATTCTGCTTTTTTTGTGGGAGAGGAGGGGGGAACTTCACCTGGCACATCAGCCTTATCCTATCCTCTGCTCTCTGTTTCTCCTGCCTGGACTGAAGAGGCTTTTTAAAAAGTGGGGCTGCAGTGTCGGGAGCAGCACAGCATGCATGTGAGCTTGCTGGGGAACTCGTGCCACTCTGTATCCCTCCTGCCTGGCGTGCTTCACACGGAGCAGGCTGTTACTCTTCAATGTAATGCTGTGTCCCGTGTCTCAAATTAGATCTGAATCAATTGGCAAGGATGCAGAAGCGCCCACGGCAGCGGGCGTTAATTGGTGCTGTGCTCTCTGTGGGGCTGCCTGTCTTGTTCTCTTGAGAATCCCCTTTGGGAGGGGAACCTGCAGTCTGACTTAACATAACAGCAATACTGTGGGCATCCTGAGTGTCTTTGAGGAGTAATTCATATAAAGATGCTTGTGGGGAATGGAAGGCTGAGGAGGGTTAAAGTGCCTGAAGGGAGTATAGTAACAACCTAAACTAGGCTACCCAGAAGATGTTTAAGGCTTTTGATTACTGGGAGGAGCTGTGTCTCTGTCTTCCTTCCTCCTTTCCTTCTTTCTTTACTGTTACTGAAGTCTTTCCCACTGTGCAGTACCTAATTCTGGGCAAGCATCAGTCTGGCAGCTGTGGGGACCCCACCCCTCCAAAGGTGGGTAGGGGTTGGGGGTATCATCTAGGTATGATCTGCTATAGCTGTAAATGAACAAGCTTGTTTGACCTGGGTTACTTCTTTGACCAAGGAATTTATCACTTTTTTTTTTTTTTCTTAATAAGAACCCTGTAAAACTCAAGCTTCTTTGAACAGTCTCTTGATCGTGTATGTTGCCCCAGCCACTGTAGTGACAAATAAATCCTCCTGCAGTGAGCACTTTATCCAAGGCAGGACAGAGTAAACAGCATCATGAAGTCCTACTGGGTTTTGGAGATGTGAGTGCAGACACAAGATACCTGACAAGGTGGGTTCTAAAGCCACTTTTTTTTAGAGCCAGAGTTGCAGAGGTGGATTTGAAGTGCTGCTTCTCAGGGTTTCCTGGCAAGGGTGCTCACTGAGCACACAGTCCCTGGCTTGCCCTTGGTGGCTGGCAGCGGGGCGCTTGCCAGCCTGCACTCCAAGCCTGGTCCTCCCCTTGCTCTTAGCAGGGACATGTGCATGACATGAGCACCACTCCTGCCACCAAGCCAGTGCTGTGGTTTTGGGTTTTGTCTCAATCTACTCCCATGAAAACTGTCCAGGAGATTAGAGGAAAGAAGGCTAGCAAGTAGCCTCCTACATGTCCCCTGCTCCCTCTGCCACTGTTCGGTCCCTCCTTTTGCATTTTCACACAATGAATTCTTTGCTGCTGCTCATTCATAAACATAAGGCCATGACACCTTTTGTTCTGGTTTAGAGAACTGGTATTTATCTTAAGACTAAAACGAAGTAGGGGTTGTAGGTTTTTTGCATAAATAGGTTGCAGGAGGATGATCATGCTGCCCCATTCTGAGCTGAAGAAGGGACTGTGTGGGAAGCAGTGTGAAAGAGGGGAAAGCACTGTATCCCACCCTAGGTAACCCAGTTAGCACTAGTTTAAACCAGAACACACAAGTCAAGCTGATTCATCGCAAACAGAAACACGATGCTTATTTGGAATGAACAGCTGTGGTGAAAATTTTTATTACAAATTACAATGTTGTCAGTTCATGGTCTTCTTCCCCTGTTCCTGCTACTGGCTGTGGTTCAACTACCTAGAAAAGCTAAATCTCTTAAACACAAAGTTCTAGAGGAGATGACTCCTCTTTAAAGAAAATTAGCTTACGTAACCCGAGGAAAGTCAGGCACGCTTAGGGAGTAAGGTAGTCTTCTGATTTTCTGGATTTCTTAAATCTGGTCCAAAGAGAGGCATTGTGATAGCGTTTCCTGAAAGGAAACTGTTGAATTAATTGCTTTTTGTTCTAGGATTTTAATTTCACAGGATGCTGTTTTAATGGCTGATGCATTCTTCACCTCTTTCTTGGCAGGGATGCTAATTATTTGTCTGTAGAATCACTTCGCATATGAAACACATATGAACATGCTGCGTTTGGAAATATGGCAGTGAGCATCCTGTGCTTGGCTGTCAGTCCCCTGACTTGTCTGGTGGACAGTTTCAGACCATGCTGCTTCCTTCCCGTCTCTTATAGCCAATTTGTCATCAGAGAATCAGGAGACTGGGAGTCTGCTCCTGGCTCTGCCCCCATCATGTGAAATGGGACTTTCAGCAAGTCGTACATCTGCTTCTGTCTCCCCTTTCCATCTGCATCTTAATCTAGGGAGACAGGAACTGCCTCTTGATATGTAAAATGTGTAATAATGCTCTTGGCCCAAATGGCTCTGCCCTAATACACGTTGCTGTAATTCAGGAAACCTGTAAAATAGTTTTGTGTTGGGGCATGTTGGCTCTTAGAGATTGTGGGTGCTTTTTGTTCTGGTCAGACACTTTGAAGAGTGTATAAATGAGGGCAAATTAATAAAACCTGGTGTCCTAAAGGTTCTTGTGTTTTTTCAAGGCAGTTTCCAGGCGGTCTGTGCCTGGGCTTGAGACTGCGGAGGCCCCCATCTGCACTGTTTATGTTGCACCAGGGAGCCGAGATGTGTCTCACACAGCAAGCAGCAGCGTGAGGAGGTCTCCCTCCACATCTGGTGGGGTGGTGTGCCCGCCTTGCAGCTCCACCCCAAAACACACGATTTCGGTTTCGGGGTGGAAAAGTCAGAAATCAAAAAAAAACCCCAACAAACCAAACCTAAGAAGAAACTCCAGGAATGTGGGGGAAGGGAGGAGAACAGTTATTTTGCACCTCTTTTTGCCCCTGTTTGTGTGAGAGCCTGCTCTCATTCATAAACGGCCCTGACAGCTGAAAGCCCTCGGTACGGAGAGAAACCAAACAACTGGAGAGGTTGGCTCCCAGGGCTCCGAAAAGGCGCCGAAGAGCGATGGAGAGGGGGAAGCCAGAGCGCGCCGTGCCCCTGTCCCACTCACGGCCGCTCCGCCGTGGGGAATGCGGAACTGCGGGGCAGGCGGGGGGTGGCCGTGTTCGAGTAAGGATCTGGCGCTATAACTTTTTTTTCTTCTTCTTGTGTTTCAAGCAAACACTCTTCCCCGCCCTCCCCTCTCTCCCTCCACCCCACCTCCCTCTCTTTCAGTCCTGCTCATGTGTTTCTATTTAAGGGCTGCAGTGCAGACGAATATGATTGGCATCTACAGCCCCCTCTTGACTTTCAGCACAAGCCTTTAGAGTGGAGAAGGAGCTGAGCCGCCAAGGGGAGAGCTGTTTTTTCTTTGGGTTTACTGGGGGGATGGCTCAGCTGTGGATTTATGCTGCTTCTGCCCAGGATTTTTCTCTCTGAATGGGAGCAAGGATTATGCAAACCATGTTGGGAAGAGGTTTACTTTCAGAATCCATCATGAAACTTTGCAACTAATTCACTGTTTTCAGCTCCTATTCGTATTTTTTTTTTCCTCCCCTTTTTTCTTCTTCTTCTCTCCAATGTCCCTCTGTGCTGCTGGGTTGTGGGCCAGAGGAGGCTGTTTCTATATGGCCAGCCATTTGGGGATATGCTGCGAGCCAAGGTTGTTTGCTGATTCGCTTGGCTCTGGTGACAAGTTGGCCTGTTGTGAATCGGATGGACGGAGGTCGCTCTCAAGGAGCCATGGCTGGAAGCTGGCTTACGGCTTGCTTTTTCCCTTCCCCAGGTGCTGATGCTAGCTCTGAACCCATGATCCTGGAGCAATATGTGGTGGTGTCCAACTATGAGAAGCAGGAGAACTCTGAGATCAGCCTCCAGGCTGGAGAGGTCGTGGATGTCATAGAGAAAAATGAAAGCGGTAAGACACGTTTGCTCCTTTTCCCTGTTCCAATGGTCCGATTTTTGCATGTGTTCCTCTTCCTCCAGTTTCCTCGTCACTACTTGTACGTTAGCTCCATCTGGTACAGTTACTGTACTGAGCATGTTGAAGTTTCTCAGTGTTGATTTGGGACGGGGGCCAAATGTTGCCTTCTCCCATAAGAATGTTTCATAGGTTTTGTGCGTTAATTAGCCAAAGTACGCTAATGGAAAACGAAGGTGAAGGAGAGAAGGATCTGCAGCTAATGAAGCTGATGTATAGTAGACTGATAGAGTTGCCCTGCTGTCTCTTCAAGTCTCTGTCAGCATTTCCATTACTAACTCCCTTTTTTGGAGGATTTATAGGATGAGTGTTTAAAAATTGCTTGGGATGAAACTTGGCTTGACAGCTTAGCCCATGGCCCAGAGTTTGGTAGGGAGGGGAGAGAATGTGCGTAGATAAATACGTGGTCATGCACAGTTTCAAAACTTCTTGCAGAAGTGTTAATTGGGGAAGCTTGAGGCAAGCAGGCAGAGGCTGTCATGTAAAAGCAAGACGAAATCCCTTCTGCCATCTGTGGAACAACCAGCTTCACTTGGAAAATGAGATTTTTTTGGCAAGTGTTTGTATAGATGTCTTTTCGTGTACTTTAACTCTTGGATGCCTGGTAGCTTTGACTCGAGCTGAACACAGCAGACTGTGTACGTGTGAGTGGTTGGAGCGGGTTAGCAGCTGGTTTGAATAACTGCCTGTCTTCAGCAGTTCCCCCTCCTCCCCTCCAGCACTCTTTGTGTATTAAACCAGAGATGTTGTCCAGGACTGGTTTCCAGCCCACTCATGACTTGTGTGTCCTCATCTAGAGGAGCTGCTGGCATTCGGAGCCGTTCAAGCAAAGTCTCACGTTGTGGTAGCTCCACATGCAGGGCCCTCACAACTGGCTGGCTCTGGAGTGTGCTGGGCATGCCAGAGTTTGGGGGAACCAGGACACCCTGATCTGGGACTCAAATCCAGCTTCCAGAGCTCTGAGTCAGGTTATCCACAATGATGACCATGCATTGTATTTTATTCTTTTTTTCTTCTTTTAATGGAGTGGTGATTTCTCAGCTGTATGAAAGCCTAAGGCTTGTTTGGCTCAAAGTGATGCAGTCAGTTGCTGGCCAGTGATGTAGCATGGTGTCCAAAAGGATTGTTTGTAGAAATGCCCTGGCCAGTGTGAACAGAAATGCCTGTCTCCTGGGCACAGACTGCATCACTTGCAAAACTAGCAGAGGCCAAAATGCCCATCTGCCCCTTCCAAGCCTGATGGCTCCTCATTGTCAGTACTGGGCGTTAACTGCTGTCAGAACAAGCCCGGTTGTTGTGGCAACTTACATTCATATCCATGATATCCCTGTCTTGAATAATGGCTTGTGGAGCCAAGGAAATTGGGCTGTTAAATAATGCAAGAAGTGTTTGAATTTCAAATTACAGTTCCTTTGTGCTTTCTTTTAATGTGGCGTCTCTGCCTTACACAGTTCACGTCATATTATATTGAACACGTGGTCTGTGGAGATATAAATGGAGAGTGTCAGGGTTTGAATCTAATTAGTGGGTCCAGAAACATGACTCTTCTAAGGAAACATCCTTGAAATTGGACTGAAGTTCCTAAGACCATGTTATGATGCTTAGCAGCCAAACGTCTTCATGCCCATGTAAGCAAGGAAGGAGATCTGAAGTCCTGAACTCCATGCTATGATCTTGCCCTTTAGAGAGATAGATACATACAGAGATATGTATTAAATAAAGATATCAATATATATTTAAAAAAGAACATCCATAAGTGAGATTGGTGATGGAGGGAGCATCATTTGCTTGGATGCTTGTCTAAACTGTTCTGGCAGAGAAATCATGTTTTAGTTCTTCAGAGGACAGGACTCCAAGCGTACACTTTCACTCTGTCCCAGGTTAGGGATGCCACAGGAGTGACTTTAATGCTATGACTTCTTGTCTCTTCAGCTATAGCTGAACCTGTGAATGGCATGTAACGAATCTAGCAAAAATTTCTCAAGTGTTGACCTCTAAAACTCACAAGTTACTGATTGAATGTGGGTGTCTGTTTAGTGTAGGCAAACAAGCTTAGATGATGTGGCTATGGCTTTTGGAAACATGGCAATTTACTTTCCAAGAAAATAAGATTGTTGGACTATGCACATGTGTAGTAATTAGTCTGACCTGTATGGTTATGTTGACTTGGTAAGTGTCGTAAAACTATAGCTGTGATTGTATAAATTAAGCTCATTCTTCTCCTGGTCTAGACAGGCAAAGATGCTGTAAGGTGTTAGAGATGTCACCTGCAGCAGGGCCGGTTCCTTCAGGGAAAGGAAGGAGTATGGCTGATAGCTGGTTAGCTGCGTGGCTGAGAAGTCCCATCAGACTGGACAGTGTGCATTGGATGTGCTGCTGAGCCAGGATCTCAGACTTCCTTGTGTGTACACGTGCATGTAGCATATTGTAGGTCTAGTTTGGGGGTTTTATCTGTACTTTGGGCAAGCTAGGTATGAAAAGGCACAGGTGACTGTTTGATTTTAAAACCTTGCCTGAACAGGGTTGCTTGCTAAAGCCTAGGGACACCTAAATGGCTCTTTTGTTCGCTGGAGTGGGAAAAACCTTGACTTGACTCTGTTGCATGGCTTTGTACAGGAAAAAAAGCCCTTCTCTTTACTGGTCAGATGGTCCTATGCTTTTTACACAAGGAACCTCAAAACTAGTTTCCAAACAATGGTGCCTGTTTCATGTTCTGCTTGATGTTTTCTTCTGAACACTTCTAGGACCTGAGCTAGAGTTACCATCTTCTCTGGTGTTTGCCTCCAAATTGCGTACCCCCCTGAAAGGAAGTGAGCCCTGTTTTCAAAGGCCAGTGTATAGGGCAGAAGGAGAGGCAGCGGGGGGGGGAGGGGGAGAATCTGCCGTTTGATTTATTGCAGCCTTATCTGGTTATCATCAGGCAATGTTGACATCTTAAGGGTGTTGCATTTACTGAGTAGTATTATTCAGTGTTAGTTTTCCCATATAAGAGATAGTATTTAAGGAGTCTTGCAGGCAGATATGTGTAAACCTGTCTGGTAGGACCTTGTCTCATGCTTAATTTTCCCTTTCATTGAAGGAGTTGGATAATGTTGTCTTCATTATTGTGCCAATAAAAGTTAGGACTTGGACATCACTTGAAGTTGAAATTTTTGTTCAGTATTATGACTTAAAAGCAAGGTCAGTGTAGCATATGTGGTGAGTAATTTCTAAAATCTTTCATCACTGTTATGAAGCCCATGGGTCACTGTAACCTGACAGTTGCTGCAATTGCCATGGATGCAAACCTTGCTAGTCTGAAAGAAACCTGGAGGATTGCTGTACTTCAAAACAAATTATTTAGTAATGTACTAGCTCTCAGATGTCAGCACTTGGTTTTTGCAGCGAATACCTATCTTGGCTCAACAAAAACTGTCCTTCAGACCTTAATTCTGGTTACATGAGCAGAAGACCGTCAGTGTACCTGATGTGTCTGATGGATATTTATCTCTTTCTTTTTTCCTTAGCTGAGAGGAAAATCTGCATGTAACAATGGCCACAGATGCATTGGGAGAAAAGTGGAGGTTTATAGTTTCTACAGATGGTGTCTGGGAACAGGCTGTAGTTAACAGGGCCTGTGTTCTCTGCTAGAAGTGGCTGTGATTTGTTTAAAGGCACTGTATAACCAACCTGCACTGTCCAACACTATCTAAACATTTCTGAGCTGTTTCAAGATAACAATATGAATAGTTGAGTCCAGTCTTGTCTGTCATATATGTAGGTTTCTTTTAAACCTTAACTGAAAAAGCATTGTGGAATGACTTAAAAATCTTTCTGCTGCAGGAAAGAAATGTTGTGACTTTAAAGCAGGAATCCAACACAGATTTCTTTAGGGTAGAAGAGGGAATCCGACACAGATTTCTTTAAGGTAGAAGGGGGAGGGACTGGGCCAGAGCAGCTCTCTGCCAAGTTTTGCATGGATGTGGCTTGAAATGGTGAAGCTATAAACTGTGGCAGCAGTGTTTGCAATGGAAAACCTGACAGACAGTGAAGTATAAGCATACTCACGAGCACCTCTGGCTCTGCTGCTGTTCTGCTTGCAGGCAGGATGTTCTGCTTGCAGGCTTTTCCATTGCAGGCTCCGGGAGCCATGTCTGTAGTGGAGGCATCATGGTATGGTGTTTTCAGCTGGGCTGAGCAGAACTGTAGCCATTTCCTTTGCAATTACATAATTGCAGACCAATTTCCAATATTATATTACAAGCAATATGTAGAACAAAGCTATTATGGCTAGTATAACTTTATCGGGACCCAAAGGGGTCTCTGGGAAGGGAAGCTACTCTTCTCTCCTTAGCTGGGATGTGAGACATGGCACTGAAGTACCACCATTAGCAAGATCTCTGCTCATCAGGGTGCTCTGGCTTAGGGGTCTTGAGGCTTGCTTGTTGTCTGCACAGTGTCAGAAGACTGGTGTTGTTTTCAAAGTTCGGCAATGTGTTCTGCTACACCATTTGATTTCACTTGTGCTGCTCACTGGCTGCAGTCATGATCTAGGAGGGAGATGCAGACAGGCCACAGCTCCCTTGGGACTCTTGACTTCTGAGGGTACACTGGCTTCCCTATTGCAAACTCCCTCTTCTTAGACTGTAGGCTTTTTGAGTTAGGCTTCTGCCTCTTCATGGGGAACATAGCACCCTTTATTTGAAGGTGTTGTTTTCCAGGTTACATAAGTGGTTTTACTTGGTACCAAATCAGGCCAAGATGACTTCCATGGTTAACTACTGCCTTTTAGCTAAAGGTGCACCCTTAAAGTTTTACAGGTTGAAACAGAGAAACATGTTTTTTCACAATTGATGGATCAATCTGTTATCTCTATATCCCCTCTACCATGCCTGGTTTTGCAAGTAGCACTGATTTTATTTTTTTTTGTTGTTCCCCTTTCTTTAGTGTTGGTGACGTTTTTGTTTTAAATTCTGTAAGGACCACTATTCTTGTCTTGCATCTGCCTTCTGCTGCTCTACTGCTTTCTCTAGGATGTTGTTGTCTTCATGATCTCCTGCTTGGTATGTGGGGGAGCATGACGCTGTGTGCACTGCTAGCAAATGTCTCTGAGCATTAGTATTATCATCTTGCAAAAGCTGGCCAAAACACAGTACACTTCTGTTTATTCCAACAGGTAAGTGACACACTAGCCGTTTCCTAGGCTTCAAACGTGGATGTACTTCTCCAACAAATTGCAAATGCAATTACTGTGTTTGCTTCTGAATTGTCAATAGCTTTGCATCCAGTGGTCAGATGTGCTGCCAGACACAGTGTACCTAATTTCCAATATTATGCTTTATTTCGGGTGCTGTTGTGCATGCTGGCTTTCCCTGGAAAGCTCTTTTCCCTACAAAGCATTTCAAGAGAGCGTAGTCCATCAGATGTGATGCAGGACTTTATTTCGGTTTGTACCTCCAGCCCTGCTCTGCTGTTTGCTCTGAGAAAGCTACTTCAGTTCTCTGCATTTCCGTTTGTTCCCTTTAAGACCTTGTAAGAGACTGTGGTCGTGATATAAAATGTAAATACTCCCTCATACAGCAGCCCCTTCTCTTGATCAGTCCTTGAGTTGTGCCTGGAATTTGAGAAGGAGAAACAAACACTTACACAGGTCGAACACTTCTCCTCTAGCACTGGTGGCTTCACCCCAGAGGACAGGTTTAGGTGAGTGGCCACCACTAAGTACCTGGGATAGCTCGTGTAACTACTCCTGTATGCACCAGTGTTCGTAACTGACAAGCAGGGCTGAGTTCAGGGAAGGACCACCCCAAACCCTTTCTTCAAAAACGAAGGTCTGTAGACTCCAGTGCCCTATTCTAAACAGTGCTGCCTTCCCCTGTGTCCTGCATTTCTGGGACTGTCACCAGCCCTACAGCAGAGGATACTTGATCCACTTATGAATCAGTTCCTGTCCTGCCTCAATTTTCTGCCCAGTGTATGTACTAAGGCAAATGAACACGGGCCATCTGAGGAGGCAGGGTGGATGATTAGGAATTTTGGCTAGGAGTTACTGGAAAGTTGTTTAATGTCCTAAAAAACACTGTATGCGTCCTGCCTCCAAACAGGGAGAATACTGGCAAAGCAATGATGCTTTTCTCTTTCAAACACTTGCAGCTCAAGGGCTAGGGAAGGGCTTCTCTGTGTAGGCAGAGTCTGAGACGTCTCTGTTAATGCTTAATGGCACTTGCTTGTCTCACTGCAGCAGTGTCTTTGTCTTCAGGCTCTGTGGATGTAGTGATCAAGGTTGGTTGGTCTCTCGCTTTGCCACAGTATAGGCAAAGGATCCTGTTGGCGCGTCTGGCTGCGGAGGGTGGGTTTTATTTTAAACTTTCACTGTCTGGAAGCTGCTGTCTATGGAGAGAGCCAGGGTCCCTTGTTTTAAAGGAGGCAATGGAAAAGAGGATTGATAGGATGGACGGGAACATCTAAACTAATTCAGGCTGTGTGCTGGCTCCAGGGGAAACCTGAGACAAGCTTAGAACAAAGAGGTGAAACTGGATGCAATGACTTGCTCTAGCCAAGTTCTTATGGGAGATCAGCCCCTTTCTGGGAATACAGTGTCTGACCAACCCTGCAAACAGGCACTCCCTCTTCCAGTGGCCTGTTTGCAAAATGTTGAATGGATGGAGAGAATTTACACTCACATCAGAAACAACCAGGTCAGCAGGAGATGAGGAGGAGCCCTCCTTCCTCTACTCTTGCCCCTGGGAGGCCAAGGGTGGGGTGACATTGTCTAATGACTTTAGCAGCTGTACTAAGCTGGAAGCAGCCCTTGACAGCCTACCCTGACCTCTCTGGTGATTCTGTTTCATAAGCTATTTTCTGACCCCCTTTTTTTCTTGCCTTTTTCCTAATCAGATTAGATTTTTAAATGTGTGCCCCTGCAAGGGTAGGGAGGTGGTGGCTGCTTCTGTTCAGCTTTCAGCAGGCAAAGGATATGTTGGTATGGCTGAAGCCCTCATTTGAGTTTTAAGAATTTAATGTACATTTACTTTGCCCAGAAAGGAAGTATGCCACAACATTTCTGAAGCAGTTACCTCTGAGCTGCAGTTCAAGGCTGCCCTGTACAATGGTAAGCTATTTGGGACTGACTTTTCTAGACCTGCCTATTGCTTGAGCATCACCGCACTACCATCTCAGCTGAAGTTGGGAGGTTGCTGCTTAAAACAAAATGCTTGAATTATGAATGTTTTGTAATATTCATGCTGCTACCTTGTGATGTCTAAATGGTTTTCTTCTCCCCCACTCAGTAACTTACATAACAAGTGACGTTTGTTTCTGTGTTTAAGAGCTTGGAAGGTAATTCTATATGCTGCAACCAATGCAGGGTTGTTAATACTCTGGTGTTTGTAGTTATCCTGTCACTGTGTAAAATGAGATTGTTTTCTAGTGTCACTTCTGAAATACCTGCAGCTTTGTGACCACGCAAAGGGATTGAGGTGGGCTCCTGCTTTTCTGCTGGGAATACTTGTTCCAGCTCTGTGACAAGGAGAGAGTATCTTGTCAATTGTGCTGTGACATTTCCATCTTTTCTTGGAAGCCCTTCTGCATTTCATAGACATCCTCGCTTGGTTTTCCTTTGCCCGGCTTTGAATTGCAGTGTGTACTTGCTCTGACTTTTTGGTGACAAGCTCATTATGAACACTTGAAATATGGCTGTCTGGTAACACTATACCCTTGGCAATGCCTAACTCTGCTGAAGTTTTCCTGGGACACCTCCAGACTGCACTGGAGCTCTGGTAGTAGGGATGTTTCGCTTGTTGGGATGGGGAACTTAAATGGCAGCTTGTATTATTTGGGTCCCACTTGAGCTGGGAGCAGCTGAATGTCATACTAAAGTGACCTTCAGTGCGTTCATAAAGCCTTGCTAAAGTTAACTAGTTGTGTTGTTGCCTCAGGTTCATTATGGAAGTTTTCAGTGTAGTGAGAAATTAATTACTATTTTCTAGCAATGCTGCTTCACTTCATCCTCCTATAGAGGGAAAAGAGTGATTAACAAGTAGTACGGACACAAGAGATTCCTCTAAAGCATTCTCCTCTTTAGTATTACCTATCAGATCCCTTTTATGTAGTGTTTGGTCTTAAATTGTTTTAAAGGTACATCTTTCCAGATAGAGACACAATAAAACTGACCTTCCTGTTTGAAGTTATCCCTCTAGAGTGTGTTTTCTGAAATGCATTGGGCTATAGTCTGTGGTTTACATTCATTTTTTAATCCCATTCCCATTGTGTCTCTTAATGTTGGGCAACTGGTATTCTGACAGGGCTAGTTCAGTTATGTGGGTTTCTTTTCTTTTTTTATGGAGACATCTGAAGTCCAACCACTTTCTTTTGCATTCATTTGCCTTTTATTTAGCTGATGTCATGTCTTTGTGGGACAGCTGTCCCCCACCCCCAAATTTCTCTAAGCTAGGGTGAAGGGTTATTCTTGTGAATAGGAAGCCTTGAAGATGATGAGAGGGCTGGAGTCCCTCTCCTAAGAAGACAGACTGAGAGAACTGTGGTTCTTCAGCCTGTAGAAGAGAAGGCTCCAGGGAGAACTTTAAAACAGCCTTCCAGTACCTAAAAAGGCCGGCAAGAAAGCTGGAGAGGGACTTTGTACAAGGGCATGTAGTGAGAGGACAAGGGGTAATGGTTTTAAACTGAAAGAGGGTAGATTTAGATTAGATATAATAGATACTGCTCTCTACAGCTGCCCGAAAGGAGGTTGGAGGCAGGTGGGGGTCAGTCTCCCAGATAACAAGTGGCAGGACAAAAGCAAACAGCCTCAAGTTGTATCACGGGAGGTTTAGATTGGATATTAGGAAATGTTTCTTCACAGAAGGGCTCGTCAAGCATTGGAACAGGCTGCCTGGGGAAGTGGTTGAATTTTCATCCCTGGAGGTATTTAAAAGATTTGTAGATGTGGCACTTAGGGCCATGGTTTAGTGGTGGACTTGGCCGTGCTGGGTTAACAGATGAACTCTGATCTTAAAGGTCTTTTCCAAGCTAAACAATTCTATGATTCTATATCCAAGGAGCTTAAGACCCTCAAGACCCCCCCCAGGAGCAAGAGAGGGAACAAGTCTGTCTGGACTCCATGTTTGGCAGCTGTGAGCATGAAATCTGCTCCAGGGCTTCTGAGACTGCCCTTTTAGTCTGGCTGCTGGGGAGAGGGTGGGATGTGACCACTGAAACCACAGTCTTGAAGACTTGGTTGTCCTTAAAGGCAATTTAGCCTCAGAGGAGCAGGGCACATCAGTAAGTGTGGAGAAGCCAAGACACAAGCAATGCTACCTTAAGTTTGCTGTACAACACACCCAGGTACTCCTGAACGGTAGGCTCTCCACCAGGCCTCTGAAAACTTCAATTCTGAAATTTCCAGCTGCCTGCAAATTCCCTCCTCTTTCCTTTCTCATCTAATCCAGCTGTGCTGAGACTTTCTACTCAGGCAGATAGTTAAATTCTCTTTCCACTCTATACCCTGTTTGGAACCTAGGATGGCAGGCTGAAAAGGAAAAAATTTTACACAGCATCCCTGGTTGGAGCCTTTACTTATTACCTCCTCTATTTATGCAGTCCCTGCCAGTTTCAGGACCCTGAAACCTGCCTCAAGAAAATGTTTCCAAGGAAAATCTGCTTTTCATATTAGAATATATAAACTTTCTAATGATTGGGTTTCCTATATCAGCCAAATAGGTCACCAGCTCAGCACCGCTGCAAGAAACTGCCTGGGGCCAAGAAGATACAAGGATATTACTGAGGCCTTCCGATGAGTCCCATAGTTACCTTGTGGGCTACGTTCCTTGGGATGTGACTGCCTTAAAAAACAGAAATAAAAAAATCCACACCACAAAAACCCTAAAAAAGCAATTATTTCCCAGGTTTTTGTTTCTTTTAAGAAAGCAAGTCACTGAAATGGCTTTAAATAAGCCATGAAAATACTAAACTTAATGCATGGTGACTGATGTTTTCTGCCCTTTGTTCCAGTTAATCAAGAAAGCAATTATACACAAAAGCTTTGGCTCTTGTGGTGACTTTCAGGCCCATTTCAAAGTAAGCAAAAGACTGATGGTGCATTTTTGTTGTGTCAGATGAGGACAAGATTAATAAAGGATGGAAGAGATTCCCCCTGCCCCCCTCCCCCCAGCTGTACAGCAAATAAGCAGTTCCAATTATACTTTGGCAGTAAAATGGAAGCTATAATCATTAGCAGACGCATTTCAGTTATGACCAGCTACATAACTCCTTGCTTTTGGTTTTCATGCTAAAAAGAGTCCAGTTTCCCCACAAACTAGTTTCTTGTCCATCTTCAGATTAAGCAAAACCTAAAGAAGTAATTGCCTTGCTTAGGAATTTCAGAATACGATTGGATTTAGGGGGTAGCTTGACAGAGAGGTGTATGTCAGCTCTTCCCATCCACCCCTCAGGCTGGGACGTCAGACTTTCCAGCATTCTTGACGGAGACTTTAATTATTTTTGTGGTAGAAGGATGTTGGCTCGTGGCTAGATTAACTGAAGCAGTTCTGGAAGACACGAGGTATGAGATGGGTTCTCTTGGATCTCTGTTTTACTGGCTGGCTTCTCATTACTATTTTTATTGGCCAGTTCAGTTTTTTGTATCTTGATACTGTGTGACTTCATCTGAAAGTTTCACATGCAATGGGACATCACTTTATTTCAAATGAAGCTGGACTGCAGTTATATTGGCAATGTAGTTAAACTTCAACTCGGTGATAATGTCAAGAATTTCCCAGACTTTGCTTGAATCCATATTTTCTATTTCTCCCCACAATGCGAACGCGTGCTGGAAAACCCTGGCCTGTTGCTTTGAAAAGTTGTTTTAGTTCTGTTTGCAGAACTGTCTCCTGCTGATCTTTTCCTCTCTCCCGTTGTGCACACACAACCTTTCTGGTAAGCATACTGGTGGGGTGGGACTTAATGCAAGCATATCTCCCAGCGGCTGAGGGCAAGGACAATGCTGGGTGCACTTACGCGGCAGACTAGCTTCACTTTGCTCCTATATTAATACAGCTGCCTTGCGTTTGCTTAAGAATCCCAGACCGGTTTGATACTTGGATAAAAGAGAAAATAAGTTGTCGCTTTTTCATGATTAGCAGCACCTCCACTAGCTAGACTAACACGCGTGTCTGTGCTGTCTGACAAGTATAAGATAACACCTTCATGATTTGATATCCAGGTCTTGAGGTATGGTGCTGACTTTCAAACAGTGACCATACGTGCAGGTGAAATGTATCCTTCTTAAAGGACAATAGCTCTTAGGCAGTCTAGGTGACTGCATACAAAACCTGGCAATTGGAACGAGAAATGTCAGTGTGCTGAAACTGAAATGAAGTTAAGGAAGCCCTCAACACAGTCCCTACTCAAACATGATGGAGCTGATGGAGGGGTGCAGGGCAAATGTCCGTGCAGTGGTGATCCTAAGACTGGAAGAACAGCATCTAATGTTAAACCTGAATCACTGCCTTGAACGTTGTTCATAAATAGCGCTTTAATCTCCCACATGGGCTTTTATAGCATTTGGATGTTATTGGAGGCCTCCCTGCATGAGGAAAACCTGAGCTACTAGGAGAGACACGGCCCATTCATCTTAACTGAGTATAGCTGAAGATTCAGGATGGTTAATGTGAACCTGGGAAGATCCATCACTAACTATTTGAAACCCTAGTGTTAAACTCAAGATGAACTTATTCAATGCCCTCAAAACCACTTTGAAGAATCTGTATTTCTGGGTGTGGGCAGGCAGAAAACTGCACACAGTGACTCATGAGAGAAGGTGAACCTTGTTTGTTTGCCTGAAAACAGGATCAGGAATCTGAGAGACAGTTTCTTTAAGATTTTGTTCTTAATCCTGACTAAAATTCCTTACTGTTACCAAGAAAGAAGCTCTCTGCAGAGCACGAAGAACCAAAATTATGGGATGGCTGTGTGCTCAGGGTGAGCTTTCAAATTATTCCCTTCCTTCGAGTAGACCTTCTGTGACCAAAATGTCCTTGAATAAAAGTGGAATGACCAGAAATGGGATGCTGTTTCCATCGCCAGGCAAATGGGATAACTGAGCCCTATGGAAATTGCCTCTTTTGCTCTTCCTGAGCACAGCAAGCAGGACTGGTTCCTGTACCAGCTACAAGCTAAATTACACACTTGGTCATTCCAGACGTCTTTGGTGTATTTTTGGAGCTGACTATACGCTTCCTGGACTGTTAGCCTGTTGGTTTTAAAATAAGAAGTGAGCCTTTGAGGGTTGGCGTGTGAACCCTTCCACGCAACTGGGAACTGGGAGGTTAAGTATCTCTTTCACAGAAGTATCCAGGTTTCAAAGCCAGCCACATGAAAGGGTGTTGCTTTCCCTACACCACCCCAGAGCCTCCCTTGCAAACAACCCTAAACAGAAACCACCATCGTGCAATGCACATGGGGGAACTCAGGGACTGTACGGTTCTGGGGATGGCTTGCAAGATGCTTGCTGACACTGGTTTTAATTTGGCTCAGACTACCAGGAATTGTTGTGTAGTGGCATTTGAGGGTAAATGCTGGTGGTTTCAGGGATTCCGTTACAGATGAAATGTAGCCACCCTTTGCAATGCTGTGACAGAAGCTGGTGTTGAGACCTTTCATGGTGCGCTTGAAATGCATAAGGGCTTTTTTTCCACTGATTATGTGTAGGCATGGCAGAGGCTGAGTGCCTGGGCATGCCCTTGCCCTTGGCAAGTGTGTCTCGGGGGCAACACAGTGACAGGAATAGAAATAGTGACTGGGCCAAATTCACCTGCACCTTAGCTAAGGCTGCAGGTGGCCAGGTGAGCTACTGTGGCTTCTGTGAAATAACAGCGCCAGATCCCTGGTACATCAGGAACACCATCTGCTTCAGCTGAGACTTGCTGAAACTAGTAATTCTTCTCCATATCCCCATATCATTATAATCCTTCCTCTATTTATTCTTTGCTTCTTGTTTAAGCAGACTCCTCAGTGGACCATCTGACTGGTCCCAGGAATATTTGTTAGAAACTTAAGTGTGTGCAGCAGCAGGGGAGGCCTGAAAGGAGGATAACTGAGTGAAGGTGGAGAATAGCAACTTCCTTCCTGGGTACCGCTTATTCTGCTGTGTTTCTTGTTCCTTTCCACTGATCTCCTATATCTTCTGTGGAGACTCCCATGTGACTAATGTTTTTTGGTCTTTTGTGATAGCTAAATCCTCAGCTAATGTGACCTGTCAGGAGCAGGTCCTCCTCATCTAAGGAAATCTCACATCTAAGGAAATGTAACACAGCATGTTCCTCTGTTTAAGGAAATCATAATCCTGTGTTTCTGTGGGACTGAAGCTTTTACTTAACCTCAACAAAGTGATGCTGAGGCATTTTTCTGTAGCTGTCTCAGAGCTGTGCCTTCACCAGGTCTTGGTGGATGGACTAGAATTTCACTTATAAGGTAGAGCTCTGGAGTTAGACTATCCATTGGTACTTAGTGTTTTTCTTGCAGGTGAGTTGGCAGGAAAGAGCCTTGATTGCTGTAGTTGAGCCTGACCTAGGTTAGTAAAAGCAGCCATCACTTAAGAAAGCAAATTTCACAACTGTAGTCACCCCTGTTCAACTGGAGTTATGACGGAAGTCAGAACTGCTTATCTTTGACTTCTGAAGCTCAATGATACCTCTTTCTCAGAGAAAGTGGACTTGTAAAGGCCAGTTCCTGGGGATTACAAAGTTCCGCTGAATGCTTACTTATGGCCAACTCACACTTCAGACTGCTTCTGTAGGTGATGTAACAAATAACCATAGAAAGAATGGCAGAAGACAGTTTAGCTAAGGATGTGAAGTAAGTTGGGTACGTTTATTTCAGTGGTACATACTCCTCTTACCTGTAGCCTCAGCAATATCCAATTTGTAAGAAGTCCTTTAAATGTTTTTGGAGAGTAGGGAGAGAGAGAATCTTTTATAGCAAGACGCTGCTTTCTTCCTTCTGAGATTTTACTGTGAGATAAAAAAGAAAGAGATAGGAGTGATTCATCCCACAGGCTGTAGCGTTAATCCCATGAAGTTTATGTGAGCATTATGTGGCCAACATCCTTGAAAACACTTCCATGTGCATTAGTCACAGGAGGTGCCTTGGGGCCTAAAGGGCAAAGGAACATTAAAATTGGCTTCTTCCTTGGCATCTGCTACTCAAATGTATCCCTCTGTCATGCACCCCTTTCTCTATTACTTAATTTTTGCCTCCTGTGCTCTTTGGTGTCTGTGCTTAACTTCTAGTGTGGAGGAGGAAAACGAGTCTCATAACTGGTCATGTTTTCCATCCATCTTTCTCTGCTCTTCTGTGGCTTTACATTCAGAGATGCCAACACAGAGGCAGTAACTGACTGGACTTGTACAGTTTTGCCAGTGAACAGGTGTGAATAATAGCTTTCTCAAGCCAGCAAATAGTTCCTGATCATCTGGGCTCAATATTTGTGTGCCCCTTTCCATCTCACAATATGGGCCATATCAGGTTTTTGTTTCACTGGATGCGTACAGCTTCATAATCTTCCCTGAAATAAGAGCTGTGCCTCCTATCACGTACTCATGACAGGGTATTGCACTGGCCTGGCATGTGGTGCCCCAAGCTGCGCAGTTCAAAACCAGTGGGCACGCAGCTGGACCTAGGTCTGTTTGACAGCTCATGAAATTCATAATGCAGCAGTAGTCAGGAAGCTCCTGAGTGTGTAGGAGGCTGACCACCGTGAGGCAGCTATCCTGTTTTGTTTCTCAGCTATCCGGGGCTGGATAACTTGGAAGTGGATGCTGGCAGAAGCAAAATCTTCTCACAAGACTCTTACTCTGTGCTTGGAGAACTCAAGTCACATTGTGAAGTCTAAATCCATAGTGGAATTTGATGATGTTGATTTAAGTGGTCCAAGAACCATGGTAGTAGTACATTTTAAAAATAAAAATGTAACGTGTTGACTAGTCAAGAACTGTTGAGACACTAGTGGAGTCTTTTGAGCAAATGCTTTCAATTTGTATTTGGATGTTTGTCTGCCCTCTTCTGTTTCAAAGCCAGTAATATATTGTAGGTGGAATTTTGCCTGAAAGTGTTCAGAAATTACTGTTTGAAGGCTGGTAGAAGGGAATCAAGAGGCAGAGGACTTTATGGTGTGACCAGGTAGGGACTGAAGAACTGGCAGCCTTGCAAACTTGCCTTTTTTGCTCAAGACTGGATTCTGAATAGGTGGCAAAGACTCTGGAAAATCCAAGTGCAGTTTCTCATGGAAATGAGGAATGGACTTGGGATGAATTGGGAGAAGAATGCCCAGCCTTCCTTCATAAAACTGGACTTTCCAAGCTCTCAACTTGTCACTAAATGACCTTTTCCCAATACCACATCTCTTCTGTGCAGCAGAAGGTCCTTGTTGGGCAGCAGTGATATGATCAGTGTTTGTTCCAGTTTATTCTGCATTGCATTTTGTAATACATTTTGCTGATGATTCTTACTTTTGTTAGCTTTCTTTAGCCTTCATAGGAATAAGCTGTAAATGTCATATAGCTCGTGAACTATACTTAAGCAGCTACACATGGGTTCAAGATGAGAAATTAGGCTTCCAATCCAGACTTTCCCAAAATAGGAGGAACGTGGGTAGTGTTCCGTCTAGCGTTTTTGTTTTGGATAGGAGGCTTTTGGTTAATGGCAGTCTTGGAGAAGAGGAAAACTGTCAGATGCCACAGGATCCCAAATGCTCTTTGTACAGTGGCTACAGCCAAAGACACTGGAGCGTCGGGTTTCTGCTGAGTTAGTGAGTGGCTTCTTAATCATGTGACAGCAGCATCAGGGTTTCCTGGCAAAAAAATGGAGAGTAACCAAGAACTAGTGTGTTATAATAGGAACATGCAGAAACAAATAATGTTTCCTGAGGTGCATGTAGATATCAAAAAGTTAACTTGTGGTTGTCTGTCTGCTTCCAGCCTCCAAATACCTACCAAAAACCTGACTTTCTCTTGGAGTTTTAGGGACGCAACTGTCTTCTTTCCCATAAACTCCTTCTCCTTTCTGCTTTTTGCAGGCTTTCTACTACTTTAGCCCATAGTAATGCACCTTGAACATCATCATGGATGTGATGCCTTCTGTGGAACAGGACAACAGACTTGCTTGTGTCCGTAGTTGTCCAGGCTGACTGAACAGCCTGTTTTGGCAGGAGCAGTTCACATGCAGATTGGGCCTTCCTGTAGCGAAGGGAAATAGTCCCTTCCCCCTGAACCTGGATGATCTGAAGCGTGTCTCCTCACAGACGGGAGCTTAGTATGAAGTGGCTTCTTTCACTGTGGCATGTGTCCAAGCCATCATGGAAAATCCAGGCATTTCTGTTTCTGGCTTTGGCATGCCAAGAGTGAAATTTTTGAAGCTTACGATCTTCCTCTTCCTCCCACTCCTCTTCAAAGCCTGCAAAACTTAAAATAAATAAATATTTTTTTAAAAAAATCTCAAAACCCCAACAAACACAAAAAAAACCAAAAAAACCCGCACCCAAAAACAAAGATAAAAAACAACCCTGAACTGTGAGTGGGATAGGCATTATTGCTGGCTTCTTTCCTGTAACTAGCATATACAAAATAGAGCCATTCCCCCCTACCCATCCTATATGATAACTCTCTACCCCTCAAAAAAACTGAATGTTTGACATGATGGCTCTTGGCTGAAATTTCCCACGTAAGGTAAGCTGGGCTCAAACTATTCTTCCACAGTGCCCTTTTCAAAGCTCTTCTGAAAAGGGTGAGTAGCTGCCTGCTGGCAGGCTTCCTCACAGAGTCATCTCTGAACCTGGGGAGCGAATGGGCAGTACCTCATCTGGATGGTCTGCTTGCAGCAAGCATGGCTTGAGCAGCAACCTCCTGTCTCCAGCCTTGCAGGGCTGTGGCTATGGTTATGCTGTTGGACTGCACAGCCAGAGGGAGGAAAAAAAAAAAATCAAGATCCTAATGGAAAACTTCTTGGAAGACTGAAAGTACTCCTGCACATCTGTCCTCCTTTGGAAAAGGTATTATGTGCTGAAGTTATGAAATATTGTCAGAGGGGAAAGTGCTCTCTGCTCTCCAAAGATCCAAGAGCACCTGAGTGAACATACATGGGTAGCAGCGAATCACTGGGTTTGAAGAGCCAAGTACCGTATTCTCCAACTGTCTAGAGAACACAAGCGTGGCTTTGCCAAAGGCAGTAAGTTGATACCTACTGGCCAGGAGTTGATATCACTGCCTAGCCTCATCTAATTTCATATTAATTTGAAAAACAAAGATTTGCTCAGACTCAGCCTGACTGGCTTCACAGAATGAAGTGGCACATGAAGATGTTTAATACAGTGTATGGCTTTCTGTGCTCCAAGTTTTTGCGCGCTTCCAATTAACTTATTGTAGATGTTATGTACCCATTTGGAATCCCCCTCTGTTCATATTTAAAATTTGATTGTATCGTTAAAGCGTTGAGAATGTCAGGGGTTTTGGGGAGGGTTTTTGTACTGACTAGCCTAGCTTTGATGTACTTGCCAAACATCTGTGAGCTTTCTATATATTTTCCCCTTGCCTTCAGAAAAAAGGATGGTTGCGTTTATTTGTGGATGAAATATTTTGCTAGGAATGGTTGTAAATCTGAAGAGCTGAAAATTGTCAAGTGAACTCATAGACAATAGTAACAGAGAATAAGGAATTAAGCCTGGTATGCAGTCTGGAAAAATTTAAATTTTTCAGAATATTTTTTTTTTTTTTTTTATTCCTCTAGCATGGGGATTTCTCAAAATTGGAAATATCCAGCAAAGCTTCTGATTTGGAAACTCAAAACCACTGCAAAGTGTGAATGTCGTGGCAAGACTAGCACAAGGAGGACTGAAAAGTGCTGGGGTTCTTGTTGGCCCAGGCTGTGCTGCGTGGGCCAGAGCTCACGGCTAGTAGAGATGTCTGTTCTCTCCCTAAATCTTCTGGCGCCCCATCAAATAACCTCTGATTTACATGAGTGGTGATGTTACTAGTACTCACTAGTGTTAAGCTGGACATTCATGTTATAGAGTTGAAAGTTTACTTCTAAATGCATGAAAAAGCTATGGTGTATAAACTCAAAAGAGAGCCTGGTACACTTGGTTTGGTTTTGGCCCTTAAACTGATTCAATGTAAATTTTCATACCTTCTTGATGAGCCAGTTAAAGTGGCTAAAAAGTGATGATGTTTAATTAAATGGATAATAAGGGAACTCCATTCAATTATATTATTTTTTCTCAGATGATGCCATCACTGTAAGGGCAGAGTCTAATATTTCTGTTCCCTTTTAAAGTAACCTTTAAAAAGAAACTTTTTTAACCATAAAAGCCCCATGAGAAATGGAGCTATTTGCAGACCTGTGTCTCTGGAGGATACAGACTCTTTACAGACGTATTGTGTCTGGAGTGGCAACAGCTTGGTTCCAGATGCACAATATGGCTGAAGTATTGGACTTTGAGGTGGGAGCTTGACTTGGACATACAACTGTATCTGTATATCTGAGTTGACTTCTGAAGATGTTTGTGACGCTGATGACCAAGGGCTGCCTTTGCTTGCAGCTGGCTTTCTGTAAAGCCAGCCCCTTACTGAGCATTTCATTGTGATTCAAAGTAAGGATGCTTTTGACGTGTTTTCCACATTGGTATTCAGATAATCTGAGTGAGAGTATCAGCCCTTTGGGGGTGTTTCACAAGTCCCATTCCCAGGTATCGCCATCTGTCAGCTTGGGGAGCTGCTGAATGTGCTGTATCAGTGCTCCAGAGATGAATGTCACTGGTGCCTGCAGCAGCACTCAACAAGCATCGGCTCAGCCAAGGAATGTGCCCTTAATATAGCTGGGGTGCCCCAGATGTATTTCATGTATCAGTACAAAGAAGAGCTGTCTAATCTGCTGCGAGTCTCTCCAGCCACGCGTGTGTTTGGCTTGGACACAGTCATCCCTGCTTTCAGAGCTGGAGTGTGTGTTGGCAGCAGGGAATCATTGTCGCAAAGTAATTCCGAACACAGAGGAGTCAAACCAAAGTTCATTTTGTTCTTTTTCTTCAAACTTACAGCTTGCTTGAGTGGGCAGGGGGTGAGTCAGCCACTTCTTTTTTTTTCCTTTTTTTTCCTTTTTTTTCTTTTTTTAATCAATACCTCATCTTCGTCATAAGAAGTCTTTTGCTATGTCTGAATGAAATGTCATGCTCCTGAGACTTCTGGCTCTGGTTAAAGACAGGCATCTTGCTTGCAAAGTAGGGTTTTCTATTGCACTTCCCTGTGCAGCTATGAGACATATACCCTAAGGTATACTAGTAGTGCTTGAAGGCAGGGCTGTCAGTATCCTTTATTACTGATTTCTATTGCGGCTTTCTAAATTTGCAATTGAATAGGATTACCAACGTTTTATCAAAGGAATGGTGGTTTTAAGCAGCAGATGAGAAATCCCCTGAACTCCAGCCTGAAGCCAGTCTTTGACCTTAGCCTAATGTTTGGGGTAGGTAGGTAAGCTATATTTTAAATTTCTTTATATATTTGGCTGGAAGTGGGTTTTGTAACTTCTTTCCCCGTGATAAAGGCTTCATCTCACCTTTTTTCTTACTTGCTATGCAATATCTGTGCCCCTTGCACACCCTCATTTAGTTTGCAGAGGAAGCAAATGCAGTGTCCTTTGTTGTACTGAAACCTTTGTAGCTAATTTCTAGGACCTCATCTGGAGAAGCCACTCTGCTTTGTTGGCTCTGGCTCAGGATTTGAAAACTGAGTTGCAAATAAATAAGCGTAGGCTCATCCAAAGGCCTGAGACATAGTTGGAAGGAAAAGGCAAGTGAGTCTGGAAGTGACAGTGCAAAGCTGTGACGAGTTAAAGGCTTAATGGCACCGCAGTACAGGCATTGCCCTCAGTGAAGGAACAAGTGGCTCCTTACAGAAGGGTTTTTTATGAGGATATTGCTCACTCCTTGGCTCTGCTCCTCTGCTGAGCCAAGTGCGTAAGCCTAGACTTCACTAGAACATGCGGTCTGGGGTATTTCACTGTTTTCCTGCTAAATACCTTTACTTGAATAGGACACTACAGCCTACTCGGATAATTCAGGTCAAAAAGTTTCCTACTTATTTATAAAAGTAAACTGCAGTGTGGTCCTCTTTACAGTTGTGAAAATAAAGGTAGAAATGGCATGAAAGACGAGTAGCTCCATTCCTTTGTGGTTGTGGGGAAGCAGTGCTGGCAAGCACTAGAGCTACCTTTGGACAGAAGACAGGCCAGCAGTGAAGAGACAGCTTCTGCCGGCAGGTAGCTTCAGCTTTCTCTGACTCCCATGTTGTAGGGGGCTGCCCTGCTGATGGAGAGGCAAAAGTGGTAAGAAAGCAAAGTCAACTGGTTATGGGTTTGCCCATCCTATTTTCTACGGAAAAGAGATACCAGGAAAGGAAGGGCTATGGATGTGAGGTTTCTGCATCTCCTGGGGGAAGGAGGAGAGGCAGCTCCTGGAAGTCATAGCCATGCTGACATGTTGATGTAAATCACATCAACAAATGTGTCAAAAGTCATACTGAGGTCTAAGGTTACTGTAATGAGTATTATCTTCTTCTTAGAGATCAGAACTTGAAGGAAACAAGCGTGAGCAAAATTGACTGATTGCTTCTTGCCGTGGGAAGGTGCTCTTGAGATCCTTTCCCTCTGTCAGACCTTATTCATTGTATCCAAGTAGATGCAGATCACATCCTCTCATACGGTTAGATAATTCTCAGGCTTTAAGAGATTATGAAAATATGGATTTGTGTTTTGCTCAAACTAGAAAATAGGTTATGAAGTCAAACCTTCCTCTGAAATTTCAGTGGTTGTGGTTCTCAAGACTTTGGATTGGTCGCTCTGACATACTTGCTGATATGATAGGCTAACAGAAATGTCTGAGATTATGTCTGGATTACACTTGAGTTTTTCTGGGACTCCTGGAAGGTGTTAACAAGGCAACTGCAGAAGCTGAAGTGGCAGGGAAAAATTAGGAGGGAAAGAAAAAGATGGAAATCTTAACTAGGCAAATGTTGCAAGGTTGAATCTTTTCAATATCCTGTAACCTAAATCTTCAACAAGTTATCCTGTGAAGCAGGTTAGATGTCTGTACGATAATTCCTCAGGTATCGTTCGCTGGTGCCTGCATTTCTGGAATAGCCTCCATACTGTAACTTCCACTATGGAAAAAAGCCATGTTCCTCAGAATGAGTAGTCTGGTAAAGGTTATTAGGCATAACGCTGGTGAGCCAGGTGATGTAGCATTAATGGCCTGTGAGATGCAAGAAGGCAGACTAGATGTTGAATCTCCTTTGAGCCTTCAGCTTTGAGTGTGGATGAGCAAGTAGGGGCATAGCTTAAAGCTGAGGCAATACATCCTGCAGATGACCAACAAATCTAACTTTTTGTAGGACAGAGAATTAAGCCCTTAATTTTAGCACCATGTGAAGTTGATTACAAATTTTATTAAACAAAACCATATTTTAGTTTGGTATCTGGTTGAACTTGTTTATTAGCAAGGCAGATTGGAAAGACATTTTTAAGAAATAGAATTAACAAGTTAATACTGCATAATTAATACTCACTAATAATTAACATGCACTACTGCAAGTATAGCGTGTGGTCATTCCCAAAATAAGCGCATCACAAAGCTTGTTTTGTGCTCCCAGCTGATACTATGTGTGTTGGTACCAGGCAGCCCCACCCAGACTTACATTAGCAATTGGTACAAATACATCAGTTGAAGAAAGCATAATCTCCCTGAAAATGGCTTGTAAGCACAAAAGAGCTGCGCTATATCTTATCATTGGATTGAGGAACATCAGGAGGCAATTTTGAACTTTCAGGAGGTGTCAGTTATTAGCCAGGACATTGATCAAGAAATTCATCAAGGGGCTGGTATGTCTTGGAGGTGGCTCCCCTCACACCTGGTGTTGAGAGTCTCTGCATAACTTAGGAAGGGATTTGAAAGTGATGTTTGTCCTTACCAAAAATACATGGGGTTGGTTGCCTTCTGCAGGCTGCATTGTAAGATGTTTTGCTGAGCTGGAGTCTTAGAATGTGGTGTATTGACGAGCTCATGCAAACAAGGAAGGGGGAGTAGATCTCTCTGAAATGCAATGGGAGATCCCCTTCCCCAGTAGGGATTTGGGGCCTACAGGAATATGTACTTTTCTTTAACCCAGGCTGGGTTCTTTCCACTCCATAATCCTTGCCTGCATGCTTGGGAGGGATGCATGCTGAGGAAGCTTCAATTCATTAGTCATCCTAAAATGTGCTAGTAGTACAGCTGTTCTTGCTGGAGGTGCACTGTTGAATATATTTTGTGTTAGTATTGCAGTATTACCCTTCCAAGTTGCACGCATAGTCACTAAATGGGATGTTTGGGAATAAATTTTCAGGCCATATAAGCTTTTGTTAAACCATAGCATTCCAATGCTGTAATTAGTATGTCAGCTAACAGACGTATCCAAAGACTTATTTACCATCCAGGCTGTTTTACATAGCAAGAGCCATGCTTTTGTGATCTCTGTTTATTTTTTATGGCAGTGCCTAAGGCCCAGCTGAGATCAGGGCCCTGTTGTGCGAGACATTTAGGCCTTGTTTCCAGAGAATGGAAGCCTACGTAAGGGACAGACAAAAGAAACACTGTTCAGATTTGAGTGGTGGGGGAGGGGAAGGGAAGTAACTAAGACTTGGAAACTGGGGAGGGAAAAAAGCCCTCCACAAAAAGAATTGATCTGGTTCTTAGTTCCCTTGCAGAGGACTCCTCAAAGCTGGACCAGCTCCCCAGCAGTAGGACCATCTTCTTTCTCAGCTTGCAGTGAACATACAGCCTCTGTGCTCCATCACTGACCTTTCCCAAAATAAGAAGGGGAAATCAGTGCATTCTGAGGAAAAGGGAAGGGGGGGGGGGGGGGGGGGGGGGAGGGGAAGAGGCCATCAATCTGCCAAGAGTGAGATCCTGAAAAGTACAAGGTTGCAAAATGCCTGAACTTGAGGTTCTCTATGACATTAGCATCAGAGCGGTGGGGGAACAGCAGCTGCCTGTGTAAAGAAAGGAGGAGATACACGGGAAGTATCGCACTTCCAGCGGAGTCTGGCCGGGGCGCTTACAGGCAGTCCAGCGTGTCCTCTTTTGGTAGCCTTGTAATGGGGAGAGGGAAGGGTTTAATCTTGCGTGCACTCACAGGGTAAGCTTAAGTGACTCCTGTTGAAAAGATAAACACTATGGCTCTATATCATCTGTCTAACAGGTTTAGGTAATCCCTTACTGTGCTGCATATTTATTTTAAATGGTGCTGCATTGTATAATGCCTGTGTGGTTGTAATGGAGGGTCTGCAATTCTCAGCTTTTTGCCCAAGGACAGCATTACTCTTGCCCTTGTTTCATGGTTGATTTATTCCTAATGGAAAGGAATAAGCCTCACAATGATATATTTATCTTGTCTCAGCTCTGTGAAATGTGTGGAGATTGACAGCTCTTCTGTATCTCACATCATTAATTTGCCTTGCTAACCTTTATTTAGCATCAGAAGATCAGCCTCACTGATTATTGCCAGCAAATCTGCGCTTAGTGCCTGCTCTGGCTCTGAATAAGCTTGAAGAGATGGAAAGGAGAGTCAGAAATTGAAAATGTTTAAATATTCTGACTTTGACTTACTGTACACTTAACAGTGCCTTCCTGGAGGCAGGTCAGCAACTGAGGTTGCCAGCAACCCAGCCTTTCTCTAATAAGGTGTTAATAGGAATGTTGCTATTGATGTTCCTGTAGTGCAGGACTTACTGAGGCGTTCCTAGTCTTTCCAGGCAGAGTACTCTGCTCTGAGTCTAGGCTGCCTTTCCAGTCTGTAAGGAGCAACAAAGCCTAATAAGTATCAGTCTTTAAAGTCAACATCCTAGGCGAGACAACCAAGCAAGATGCAGGGAGTTGATGTGCTTACTAACATGTAGCAAAAACCCTGCAAAGGTGCTTGAGCAAAGTGTGTAGCCTCGTTATTCAGAGGCCAAGCAAGAATGAGTAGAACCTAATGCTTAGTTGTCTGTGTGCAGAGTATTTTTTTGCAGTATAAGAGGAGTGCTTTTTTTGCTGCAGCAGGGGAAATGGGCATCTTATCAGAGGTTTTTGCCTCAGTAACTTTCCTATATTCACCTTTTCATGCTGCTGAGGCACCTTTTTGTTAGAGCTGAGGGAATCAGATACCCCAGTAATTCCTGCTTGCTTTTTGAAGTCTATGTGGATGAACTCAGTTATACCCTTCCTCAAGGTGAATGTCCCCTTCTGTTTCCACCTGCACAGGCTGTTCTCATTGTCTGGGTCTCCATGATGGAAAAAGATAAAAGGCAAGTCTTTTTCCCCGCTTTTTTTTTTTTTTTTTTTCTTCTTTGAGTTTTCCATAATCTTCTCAAAATGAGGCCAGTTCAGCTTTTTGCTGAACAAAATACAGTAACAAGTCTTAAGTTTCTAAATTCTAGAGAAGCCTGGAAGAACCCTTCAGAAAATCTTGAATTGGGTTTGTAATCTTTTCTGGGGAGTGTCAGTGATACTACTTGCCCACGTATGTCCTTGTTCAGTACAATGTAGTTCATTAATTGGCAGCCCACTAATGCACCGGCTGCTCTTGTAGCCTGCTATTCATCACTCTGGTGCTCATTTCCGAAGCTGTCATTTCCTGCAGCCTTGTGCAGGCAGCTCTTTGAGGCTCAGCTCCCAGGGTCACTGCAGAAACATGGTTTGAATGGAGCTCAGGAGAAAAGCAATGAAGCCATGTCGGAGGGAGAGCAGAGCATTCGGTTTGGCTTACATCAGTATTTGTGATAACATACCATCTGGGCTACAATCTTGCCAAATCTAGCTAATAAATAGAGCTGGACAGACGTTGTATTTTGACGGCAGAGCTTCAAGGAACAGCCGGAATATGGAAATGGCAATTTGTGAGGTGGTTATTCGAGTGCTGAAGAGCAGTGCTGCTCTGCACACTGTCCTGGGCACCAGCAAACTGAGGCACCTCAGTTCCTTTAGCAGGAGCACTGGGGTTCAGAAGGATCCCGTAAAATACATTTGTAAGAGGCAGTGTTTTAATCTGGTGGCTCAGCTGTGCTTCAGACTGAACTAGTATCCCTGTTTGGTTGCTTTATCCTCTGATTCCTGCTGGATATAGTATAGCCTTTATTCCTTGCTTCAAGCTCTTGTCCAGAGTTGTTCTGTTCTGTGATGAAGTAACCAGTCTGCTTCAGAGGTGGCAGATGTATTTTTGGCTGAAATATGGAATTCCTGTATGATTTTTGACTCTAGCACCTGGAATGGTGTTTGGTACTCTCTAGTCCACAGAGTCTCTTTTTCCTGATTCTGTGTGGTGCTGAGGGTTTCCCAGTAAGCAACTGAAACCACGTTCTCTACAGACTTCAGAATAAGAAATTAAAACAAAAGTGACTTTTGTCGATCTGTGCAGGAAGTAAATATTGGCTATTCTCTGCTGCCTGTGAATGCTGTTTCCTATCAGCTGGGGCTGGGGGTCTGTAACTTTTTTAAACCACTAGGAAGTAATTTGTAATCTTTGGACAAGATTACTATGAGGCCCTTTTGAAAGCTTATTCATGTTTTCCTAAAGAAAGCTTGGACACAAAATGTGTTTGTTTTAAGATTAAGTCCTGTGAATGTAAAGGAAATTACTTGTGAGCTGGACTGTTGCACCCTGTTGGCTGACCACAGAAAACACAACCCCACAACTGGTGATGACTATTAGAGAGTCTCCGTTGGCAACTAGGGCTGAGCTCCCCATGCCCGTCAGGCGGAAAGCCATCTGTTTGCATGCCTTTACTGTAATCAGTTGTTTGTGGTTCTGGAAAATCTGCTGCAGGAGCTGGCTGTGCTGGCGTAGCCTTTCTGAAGGCAGTGGGTTACTTGTCTGCTGCCACAGGCCAGGTTTGCCAACATGATTTCTGTACATTCTGTGCTGGAGTCCTCCTCTGTCCATGCCCCAGCCAAACCAACATGTAGCTGGGAGCCCTTGTAAATTACTGATTTTTTTAATATTTTTTTTTTTTGTAAACATGGTGCCTACAGTATCCCTTTGGCAGGTTCATTAAAACCTCGGATCTATAAATTGCAAACTTTAAATGATGGGCTACTGAGAAGGAAGTGGGGGAGGGTAGGAGACGGATTTATCATTCAACTTTCCTACCTAAGCTACATCTTCCTATCAGTAGAAACACTGAAAGAGATACAGGACAGAAATCCTTTTGGAAGCAGAAGATGAAGGACTCTAGCCTGTAATCGAACATGGAGGAAGGAAAGTGCCCCATGAACTCAAATGATCAGGGAAGCTGTACTGAAAGACATTAGCAGCAGTCAGTATCTCTGCTGGTCGACTTCTGGGATCCACTGCAGTAAAGAAACTTTGGGGAAAAGGAACGAAGAAAGGAAGATACTGCCCAGTGCCACTTGTTGCCTGCAGAGGCTTAATGCACATCTCTTTATACTGGCTGTTGAGTGTGTGTGCCCTCTAGCAATCTTAACTTGCCATGTGGTTACTAAAATCAGAAAGACTTCGTCTTTGAAGGATGTGTGTAAATCGCTTCCTAAAACAAAAAAATTGCAAGAAAAGGTGAAAATTATACATAATGCAACCAGAACTTGACGTCAGACAGGAAATTCTGTTTCCAAGCAGATCAAATGAAAAAGAAAATTTGCGATCAGTAAGCAGGTATTTTCTGTAATAACTCAGCTGATACTGTGGACTGGATGGTAGGACCATTCTGGCCTGTATACCAGTGCAAGTCTGTAACCTCTTGAAAGCCACTGGGCTATGGGTAGACCTTGTTTTACTCGTTACTGTACAGTACTCTGTGTTCACAGGCTAACAGCTGCAGCCAGGCTGCTTGCACAGTACAGCATGCCCACCTAAAGATGGCTTTGTTCCTTCTCATGATTGATGAGGTATTTCCTCTGAGTAAAGCACTCCCTCTTAGTTTCTTTTGTTCCCAAACTGAACAAAGGCTGTGAGCCACAAACACGTTGGGCTATATGGAATGCAGCTCACATTGCATACACAGTTTCACTGTTAGGTGTTCTTGAAATCAAGTAAAGCCGGAAGGGAAAGATTATTTTAAATTTATTTTTAGAAGGCATGAGGATGTTTGAGTCTTGGCAAACCCTTTTTTGCAACTTCTTGGGTGCTGACTGGCCTCTAGAACTGGATGACTTCATTGCTTTGTGGATTCTCTAAGTTCAGTGATCTTGGGATGCTGGCAAACACCTCGGGCATTGTTGGTTGTGTGTGTTTCAGAGTTGGCCATGGTCAGGTTTAGCAAATGATGCTTTCTTCTGCTTCTGTCTTGGGGAGCTCAGGGTACGTGACAGTTTAGGGGAAGCAGGTGACGTGGAGTGTGATGGGACTTGATCTGGGATTTACAGACAATGTCCAAGACTTTTCTGTAACTGTTAACATAATAAGTAGTGCGTTTCCTCCCTTGCTTTAAGGACACAACTTGTGTAATTTGTACTGGATTATGATGGCTTTGTGGATGTACATGCGAATTCTTGAAAATGTGTTTGGCAGATTCTTTCATTCCAGCTGTGTCAATACACAAATCTGAGGTCCTTTTTCAAACAGGGAGGGGAAGCCCCTGGGTAACAATTGGGCCATAGCAAATAGCTGCAGACACAGCAATCGGAGTTTGTAATTATCAGTTTGTGTTACCAGAACCCAAAGTTAAACTGTGTGCTTTACGTAAACAACTCCCTACATACACACATGCACACAAGTCACAATGGTCATAAGAGATAAATATGTACGTATTTTGCTGAATGTGCACCTCTGGAAGGCTTGTCATCTACTAGCTTATAAGATTTGAACAAATACAATAATGTATTTCCTAATTGTCTGATACTCTGAATATCCATCGTCTCTACTAGTGATGTAACCAATAAAGTATTAGAACTGAGTTGTATATTATCCAATTTTCTCTTTTCCCATGAACTTTTCCCATGTTCTGAACACTTCTGCTTTTTCCAGAAGTACAAGGAAACGTGGTTCCAATCACAGTAGAAAACTAGGGTAATATGTATTTGAATCAGAGGTCAGGGTGTGAATTTCCACATATATACATGTGTGTTTATGCATATAATGTGATGTGAAACTAATCCAAGCAAGCTAGATGTTTAAGCCAGAATCTGAGACACTTCGGGACTGTATCGAGTACTTACGTATACACCTAGCCAGCTGCTTTTGGTCCAGGAAAAACCTGTGTGGCAGCAATAACTAGGATATTTATTCACATGTAGTGGGCCCTCTGTGCCAGCTAGCTCTGCAACCACAGGAACTGGAGTACAGCAGCAAGGCGATATGCTAACAGCGCAGCTGAGAAGTCTCCATCTACCAATGCCACAAGATTAGTAGTAGGGGTGGAGGGAGAAGACAGACTGGAAGAATTAGGATAGCAAATCCATAACCATATAGACTTGAAACAACTAGTTGCCTTAATAGCTAGTCATTGCAGGAAAGAACTCCATTCTTTTTTTCATACATTACAGCACCAAACTCTGACATTCACTTTTATTTTCCTTGAACTCGGTAACACCTAAAGTAGTGCAGGGAATGCAATTCCCTGTGCTGCTGCGAAGTCCTAAGCTTTTGCAGTTGCTACCAAATATTGGTGGAGAACAGCAACAGTGGTCTTGGCTCTTGACCATTTGTTCCAACTTTTAGCTCCATAAGGCAAAGTACTCTTCTGTTAATAGCCAAAAAATGATATCAACAGAGTCCAGCCATCCAGAAGTCCCCACCTCCTGCTCCCCATCTTCTCCCTCACCTCAGGAAGCCACCTTCTCAAGTGTTTTTTTCATCACCAAATTGAGCAAAAACTGATGCAGCCTGTACTCTGAGAACACAACTCAGCTTTCAGACCCTCTCTAAGAAGGGAAAGAAAAGTGTTTCCTGTGGCACTCCATGTGTGCTTTGGGTTGTCGGGATTCCTAAGTGATACTCTTAAGAGTATCCTTAAGGTTGTGTTCCTATTATGTTTCTGTAGGGAATTCTGTAAATTTCAGTTGAATGCTAGAGCAAAGCACAGGAATGTGCAGCCTCTCTTCCTTCTTCAACATGTTCTTGCTTCACTAAATACTATAACTATTTCTCCAGTTTAAATATTTAGGGTAGTTTGCTGGGCAGAATGTAGCCTATGGCTGTGTGACTGCTGTTGAACAGCGGTCAGGTGTGTGGTTTCTAATGTATGCCCTGTTAGAAGTTGTGGCATATTTGGTACCAGGAGCAAAATGTTCGCTGCTTATTACATTTCAAATCTTAATTATTTGAAAAGCTCATGTTTATTAAAAAAAAAAAAAAGGCAGAGTTTTTGCATTTGTAATTCTTCTTTCCACTTGTAATCCTATGGTAGAAATCCTGTTTCATGACCCATGTGGAAGTTCAAATTTCCCATGCTGGGCTACAAGGAAATGAGTGACAGGTGTGATCGTTTTTCCTCTTTTCTTTCACGTGAGAAAGCTAGCAGCTCCACCCCATCACAGTGCTCAGGGGCTCTTGGGGTATTTCAGCAACAAATTTAAAAACCTCTTGGTGTTAAGCATTAACTTGGGATGTTAAGTTTTATTCCTGAGTTCTTAAAGCAGTACTCAATACCTAGAGTGCAACCCGTAGTAGTTGCAAGCAAGACTACAACCTTCAGTCTTGACTGTGAGAGCAGTTAGGAGTGACATTTGGGGTTGCAACACTGCAGAATGAGGCTCCCATGGGAAGTGGGGTTGGCCATACAAACCATGCTCTTAAACTGGCTGTGAGGATCATGACACATGGTTGAGCTGGAACCCTAGTATGTGGCCCAATCTGCTTTGGGTATGGCACATAAAAGGCTGAGAACCTGTGCTGTGGATCTTAATTGTGCTCAAGTAGGATGTCTGCCACAAGCACATCTTTCTTCTCGAGCATGTCTTTGTTTGAGCCCTACTTCCATCCTTAAAATGAGACAAACATTGCTTTGTGGTTGAGCGGTGGCTGCAGTGAAGTCTGCAGTGCACACAACCTAGGAAACATCATGTGTTTAAAGAGAAAAGCTGCCTTTAATATTTCACCAACTTTAATAATTCATCCTGAGATGACAGCTTTAGTCTGCTGTGCAGTGACTCACACACAGACTTCTGTACCCCAAACTATAGTCAGCTCCATGCTAGAAAGACATCATGCATATATTTCCATATTTAAAATAATGATGGCTCTTCTGTGAATCATAAGGACAAAATGCTTAGAAATCAGACACCGACCTTCATAAAAATTTGATGCTTTCAACCCAGCACCTTTGCCAAGTGTGTGGGACTGAAGGAGCCTTCTACAGAAAGCAGAGCCAGCATGTACAGTGATAGTGTCTAAACAGTGTGTGGACAGTGTAGTGAGTTCTTAGGAAGTGGGTGTGAGAATATGGTTACTGCATAAAATCCCTCTTGCAAAATGCTACTTCTGGTGCCTTTATATTTCTGCTTCTGCATATTCTTTGGAGGTCTGTTGGAGGCAATTATGACTGACTTCCTTTTGTGTATCAAATACACATGTACTGTGTAGGAAGAGCTCAAGGGGTGGAAAAAAAAAAGCACCTTCTTCTATGCAGCAATACTCTGACCTTAGCTTTTGCTCTTTTTTTTTTAAAGCATATGACATCTCTGAAGGAAGATATTAGCTGTTGGCATGAAGAGGTCTGTGCGCCAGGTCTGGAAGTGACCTGACTGCATCTAGTACTGCTTTGTAGGACAACTTAAGTTACTGGATTAAAAAAAAAAAACAAAAAACAACAAAACCGAGAGAGAGAGAGAGAGAGTTCCAAGGTAGAAGGACTTAAAACAGAGCAGCTCTTAACTCCAAAGAGCGCATGTCAAATGTACCAGACTGCTGCTTGAGTAGGATTTTTCTAAGACTCTTGAGAGGTAGAGTGTTTTTTAAGTAATTGTTTAGAAGACTGTGTAGTCCACTTATGCAGGAGAGATTCCCATTCCCTTTTACAGTGTTGCTATTCTTGTTTACTTTAGTAAAGTTCATAAATTGACAATCAAAGTTTACAGAGAAATTAATGGCTATGGGAGAATTAGAAACCACTGTTCAGCGTGATCCTGCTGGGGTTTTGTGTGTCTATTTTTTAAAGAGAATTGTAGCATCTTATGATTAGGCAGACTTGTACAGGAATAGCTAATTTTCCTGTTGTTGTGGAGAAAAGGATGATATTGAAGCATGGATGGGTGAGGATGCATGTAAACTTCAACAAAACTTGCGTATAAGATAGTCCTTTAGCTATGTTCTAGTAGTTTTCCATGGTGTGGGTTGTAGATAACACTTGCTTGTTTCTTTTGCTTTTTGTAAAGCCTTTTGGGGAGAGGGCTGGTGATGCAATTAAAAGCAAGAACATGATATTTAGAATCAAAGTATTTTTGTCACTTATTCATTCTCCAGTGTGACCATTCCATTTTTCAATCATCATCTTGCCATGTGTATGTATGCGTGGCAAGTGGAACCTTTTATATCTTGTTAACTGTTGTCACTCCATGCTGAAAATGCCTGAGAGTTATCAGAGCCTAGATGGACTCTGAGTGTAGAGAGATCTCGGCTATTGCAGGTAGGGATGCTGACCAAAGGGTCAACATATGTGGGGAGAAAATTGCACTTCTACCTTAAAAATTCATATTCTTGGATTAGTATTGAAGCAGGATTTAGAGTGATGCAGGGAAGCTGAGCTTGGTCTGGGCACAGTGGCTACAACTCCCTGTGTGCCTTCTGTGAGGCTCAAGCTTCCCTTGAGCCCTCATCAGGGATGAGGGCTGATGAGTGTCAGTCTAGACATCCATGCCACATGAGCTTGAGAGCTGTGTTTTGATGCCTGAGAGATAGGGGCATCTGTAAGGGTTAACTCAAGCTGTAAAGCACTGCCTAATTTTTACAGATGGTGTGAGTGCAAGAGCAAACCTCAGACTGGCTTGGCAATGCAGAGAGATAACTTTACATAATTCCATGCAGATGTTGCTGCAGAATGGTTTTAATAATGAGTTGTGAAGTGAAGCTCAACTCTAGCATAGAGGGAGAACTCAATAAATGCAATGTTTTGTTCTGTATTTCAAAAGGGAGTTTTCTAACAACATTTCTGTGCTGCTCTGTGTTGGGAAAGATGGCAGGGGAGGGGACAAGAGATAGCTTGCTCAATTATAGCCCTGGCTTTTTGTAAACAAAGGCCAGTCTGGCTAATTTGTCTGCAAACCATGAACCTGGGGTTGAGGGGTAAAACTGTGGAGGGACCAAATGGCAGCTGTCCTAATGCTTCTAGTGAGGGAATGGTACAGAGCAAGTACATCATGATCAGCTGGGCGGAGTTCTGCAGTTTGTGGCTGTCATGCACGGACTGCATTGTGGAACTTGTCTGCACTTCAGTCATTTTCTGGTAGGAGTGTGTCAGTTCTTGCACTGTGCTGTAATTTCCTTTCTGTAGGGTTATGGCTTAGATGTGCCATCGTAATTCAGATTTTCACCTCTTATGGAGTAAGCTGCCTCTGCAATGTTTGCTCAGCCACTCTGAGACCTTGCATGTCTTGCTTGTGAGCTGCCTCTGCAATGTTTGCTCAGCCACTCTGAGACCTTGCATGTCTTGCTTGTGAGCATCCATTTTTGACTTTTCTGCTTCTGGGAGGTGCTGCTGGAAGTTTCTCAGGCTTCTCAGTTGTTCAGGCTGTTTAAGTAGAACATTTTTTTTTTTTCCTGTGGGCATGCTATTCCAATGAGCTGCATTAAAGCCTTTCTTTTGTCCTCCTGAGAAGCAAGTGTGAAATGGGAGAAGAGAATTTCAGAGCAGGGGCTGGATTTTTTTCTGAACCTGGACAGATGCTGCTGATCTCTTAGTAGTTGTGGAGCTTTCTCATTTATACTTCACCTTGACACACAGGGTGAAGAATGATAACTTTCATGAGCTGTGTGGCGATTAGAAGCTTTAATCTTAGTGATGGCTTGAAGAATCAAAGTAACTTAAAACTTCACTTAGACTGTTACATGCTCCGTCCACACATTGTGATCGGTTTGGTTGCATTACTGGACTATAACCTACCTCAAATGTGACTTGGCCTCCAACTGGCACGTGGGATACTGTTCATAAGGTCGGTGGAGGTGTGAGGCTTCGCTGCTGAGGCCTTTCAGGAGCTGGGAATGGCAGTAGGGAGGCACAGTGATACTGGGGAGGCACATGTGGGAGTGAGGGGCTGCCTTATAGCCGGGAGCCCTGTTCAGAGGGATGGTGGCTCAGCTACCCCATGGCCCCAGACACGAGCCCTCAGACTCAGATGCGAGGCCATGATGCGTCGCAGTGAGCCAAACCAGAGGAGCTGTATTGCAACACGGGCTAGCACTGGGTCGGCGTCAAGCCTGTGTTATCCAGCCCTCCAAAGATGGTTTTACCATGGTTTGAGTTTGGCCCAAGCACACGTTTTTAAGTGTAGGCAAGTCCGGTTTTGTGCAATTGTGTTTAATTTCTTTCTGACAAAGAGTTTACATAAACTATTCCAGTCTAATTGATATCAGCTGAAAGAGTTGCTGACATTTTGTGCCTAATTATAAGTGTATGTTAAACTGTGTGTGCTACCCATGTCGATAAGTTACTAGTAAAATCAGGAGCAACCATGAAGATGTGTTTTTGAAACACTGTGGCAGATCCTGTGTGTTCGCTGCTGTGGGCTTCGTGGCAGGAGAATCCACCTCCTGCTGAGGGGGAATAACTAAATTTAAACTTTCCAACCATGAGCCTTGTGAAGCAAAGTTTCCAAACCTCTGCTGTGCCAGAAAATGGAAAGCCATGTCTGAGCTATGAGAGTAAATAAATAGAGCTACCTAGCAGCTGTGCGGTGGCCAGCGAGAGGTTTGTTGCTTGGGGCACATTGTCTCCCAGCCACAGGCCCCAGGGAGGAGAACATGGCTTTGTAACTACTGTTCTCTGGTAAAATCTTCCATGATGGGATTTGGAATGAACTTGAGTGACTTTTAGCGTGAATGTTTGAGCATTGTTTCAGCAGGTTGCTGCTCTTTTTTGGTTTTGTTTAAAGGAAGGTGCATGTGGCATGGCGGTGGAGCCCAGTGACGCTGGGCCCAGGGGTGCAGCCTCCCAGCTGTGGGAGGGCGGCCTCTGTCACACAGCTCAGGGCTTTGCCCCACCATAAACTAACTAGTTTTTGTGCCCCTGTTTACGAACCAAGCTGGCTTGTCCCTGCCTGTGATGAGCAAAGGCAGGCATGGGAGTCTCCTGTGAAATTTGTTTGGTTTATGGCAGCCATTAAAGTCTATAAACTGTTTTGAGGTGCATGTGCAGAAATAGCTATTTTCTCAACTCCCTTTTGGGGAGGCTGAAAGAAGACTGGTGTCAAACAATAGCTTGTATTGTCCTGAGAAAGCAATTTGCATTATTTGGGAGGCTGGGAGGTTGTAGAAAACAACATAAATGGTGTTTACCTGCTTGGCTTTTTGTTGTCCTGTGTCTTAATTCTGCCTTTACCTGAGTGGAGCAGAATCTAGTTGTGCTCACATCTGAGAGCAGCACACTCTTGGGTGAGTGATTCTACTTCAGTGGAGGATTCTGTAAGTCAGTGTAGCCAAGCAAGAAAGCAGGCAAGGCTAGTTATGGTTAGGATGCTTTAGGGCTGGTATTATTTAGGTCCCATATGAGCCAATAAAGAGGGCTCACCTATATTCTTATTTGTCTACACGTGGATGTGACCTAAAGGTTATATCTGTATAGTTGGTGAATACTCCACATTTTTGTAGATAGTAGTAGAAACTTGCATGTTTAGGCGCGAAGGCAAATATCTGGTGTTTATGGCCTGAAGTCACATTTCAGTTAGCTTTTCTCTCTTCTGTTCTGTGCAGTACTTTCCAGCTTCCTAGGGCATTGAATTCAGGTCATGTTTATTAAACACCAGCTGCAGTGACAAGTGTTCTAGAAGCACTTATTTTGTATCCTGTTTGAAATCTGTGCCCTTCTACTAAACTCTTTACTATTTCCATCTTTTGAGTTCTGTGATACCAAATTCTAATTTGAGGTAGCATTTGCACTATTTCCCATATGTTCACGTACGTATACACACATAGAAAGTGTTTCAATACTGTAGATGTATATGTTGCAAGACTTGCCTTGAGAAACTGAATTGGAGAGCTCATATCAGAGTTGTCATGGATTGAATACAGGCTTCTTAAAATAAACTGATGTTTGTGCCATTGCACACTTTTTTTACATGAGGCCTGTCTGCATGCTTGTTTACCACTGTGAGTATCTGATAGAAATGGTGTAATGGGACTAAACCCCTCTCCTAACAGGTTGCAGAGTAACTCAAACCCGCACTGAAGCTGCTGTACTGTACCGCCTTCTCAGTAGCATCTTGCTATTCTTCTTCTGAATGTTGACTGAGCAACTTCTTTTATTTCTTTTTGTAGGTTGGTGGTTTGTGAGCACAGCAGAGGAGCAGGGCTGGGTTCCTGCTACATACCTGGAATGTCAAAATGGAACCAGAGATGACTCTGACATCAACACGTCCAAACTTGGGGAAGGTATGGAAAGCTTTCTGTTGTCAAAGGGAAAGTGATACTTGCTTTATGCTTTTCCCCCCATAGGAGAATGTTGAAAACTTTTGCTGCCACTTGTGGCTGTTTAATCCAGTGCAGTAACATGCTCTGCTGTCTTCTATTAGCAAATAAACTATTGCAGAAGAAATTGGAGTGAAGTACCATGTCTGTAATCCCTCTGTGAGCAGCTTGGGCTCCCAGTGTGACAAAAGGTTCAAAAACTGAAATGATGCTCATTTTAATACCCTTAAAAAGCATACAGATAACTTAGGTGCAAGTCCAAGCAGTATATTCTGGTGGAAGTCTTGGACTCTCATGTCCCTGGAAGGAGAGAACTTGCATGGCTTGTTTGCAGAAATTATACAAGTGAGAGCTTTTAATTGGAAGAAGATGCTTGTTAGAGCCACACACCATTAAAAGGAGTGAGATTTAACTTTAATGGCTTCTTCTTGATACAATTTGCTTCTCATTACAATTTTTTTTAATTAATCCTTGAAACTATTTGCACTGCTGTTTGCTGTGGTCTGTAATTGTGTGGAAAGGTAATTTTATATGGTGTGGTCTCATTCTATTAAAACTCAGATGCCATTCATCATGTATATGTATTTAGCTGTGCTTCTTTTTTTGGCTAAAGATGCTTAATTCAGGTTCCAGAAATGGAATAGTACAACCTCACGTGTTCCTCTGTTCCATTATGAAAGGCTAACCACATCTTAATGGAATTCTCATGTAACAACTGTGTACAAAGGACACTTACTATTATTTGCTCCATTCTAATGAGTATCTTGCTAAATTTCTAGGTGCTTTTGATGTGACACTCATGTAAAACGTATGTGGAAACTCAGCTGACCTTTCCTTAGCACAGTCAGGAGGCTTAGAGATGTGTTGGGGTGACCATCTGCTCATTAAGATAGCACACAGGCAAAACATAACTTTGTACTGGGCCCCAAGGGTGACATCTGTGGCTTATTGAAATCTTTGGCTCTGTAACTCATTTTTCCCTGCTCAAAGCTGCCCATATCCTGGGTCACTTAGGGTTTAGAGACAGACTGGCTGTAGACTGTAGGCTGGGAACCAGTCTGCTATGATGCAACATCTTAGCGGATGCAAAAGCAGTTAGTAAAATTTCCCTGTTAGTAAAGAACAAAAACTTACTGCTCTCTTCTGAAAGAGTTGAAGAATGCCTTGTCTGTTGTTCTGTAGCTTCCTCCCTTTTCCTGACTTAAATATGGTGCATGCTTGACAGCCTTAGTGCTTGAACTGCTTTCATTCCAAGCTCTTTTCTGCCTTTCATGTTGCCCTCTGGGGTGTACGCTGCACGGGGCTGTTGCCACATAGCAGTCTTTCCTGGGTAATGGAAAAGCCATCAAATGTTCCTTATCTTTTTCCTCTCAGTCCCCTTTTTAATCCATTACACTGCTCTCCTCAGCTTTGGTCAGCAGTTGTGCTCTTGCCTTACTCCAAATCCAGATACACTGAAACCTGGGTGGTGTTCCCTTTCTGTTCAGTTCCATCTCAGTGACAAATCTAATTGCATTACCTCTGCAGCTACTTTGATGTGCCTCAGCTTTTGCTTGCTTTTCAGTAACTTTGGTTTATGTTATTAACCACATAAACTGGGACTTCTTTTGTTGTATTTTCCCCCCTCCAGTCCTTTACTTGGGCTGTTCTTCTCCTAATAGTTATTCCCTAAGAGAGGAAAGAACAACTCAGATTCACTTTCTTAAAGAAAAGTGTATAAAAATGAACATACTTACACAGAAAACTTGCCAACTCTCAGTAGGCAGGAGAAAGGGGCTCAAGTGTAACTGAGGAGGAAGTCATCTCAAGTGGATTAAGTGCCCTAGCCCCTGGATTTAGACTTCATACAATTTTCAGAGTGACTCCTGGAGATGTTGACTTCCTGCAACTGTGCAATCTGTGCAATCTGCCTATGCTGAAATGGTAGAAACATTAATGTAGGGAGCTCTCTGTTATCAGCCTCTTAGCCCTTTCTATTTGCAGTGGGCCTGAAACAAGTGCTCAAGACAGGCAGACCCAGAGGTTCGCTCTGCTGTGGCAGGCCCTTGTAAAGATAAGGAGGTGCTGTATGCAGCTTACTAATAATGCTGCCTCTGCATAGCAGTAATATTTCCATGTGTCTCTGTTTAAATAGTCTGTTCCCTGAAAAAGACGAAAGTGCTTCCTGTCTACATCTGAGCCTGCACAAGATCTTTTGTCAGGGTGAGGGTAGGCAGCTGCCTGCTACCTGGGCATGTGTTTAGACCAACACCATTTTACAAGGCTTTGAAAACATTCATGAAAGCAATCTGAAGCATTCACAGCCACAGGAGCTGTTAAAGTAAATGTCTTAAAATGTTCTCTGGAAACATTTAGACACTTGATAAATAACCTTTCTGGTGACTGTGGCATGACTAACCAAGTCCGAGTCTGGGATCAAATGGCAAAATTCAATATTGTTGAGAAGAAAAAAAAATCCACCCCGAGTCATACAAAAGCATCACTGTGGTATAGAAGGGCTATCACTGGGGATGGTTATGTGTTGTGAGGAGGACATGGCATGCTGGATCTGTGATCCACTGTGTTCAAGGGATGCTCCCGGATGGATGAATCCTCCAAATTCCCAGCATGAGCAAGGAGCTGTGGATGACTGCTCTGTGTTGACACTTGAATCTACTCCTTCCTGCAAGCCTTTTTAAGTTCAGCATCTTCAATTTCCTCCTTTCTTGTACAGAAACCTCCTAATGCAGGCACCCTTACTCTGAATTTAGCTTTAGCTTCTCTCTCTGCTATAATCTGTATGTCTAGTGGAGTGTCCTGTGTTGCCTCTTATGTAGTGTGTATGTGTAACTGACAGTCTAATGTCCAGTTGATTTGGAGAAAGCCACCAGCTTAAACCAATTGGTAAGAAAAACATTACCAGTAAGGAGTGAGGACAGCTCACCTTCTGTGCCACCAAGGCTTCCAAGAAGATCACTGATTTCTGTTAGCCAAGAACACAGTGATCTATAAACTTGAAATACAGCTCCTCTAAAAATTTTTGGTGGTGCTTTGATCCACATGGGATCAAAGGGAAAGTACAGAGTACCACAAACTAGACATTGTGTCTGTTCAACACCACTTGCCACACCTCCACTTAGGGTGACTAGGGATGGTTTAAGCTTTACAGCAAGGGAAAAATTGAGTGAGCTGGGTGCAAAAGTCTGATCTAAGCCCCTGACAGATATAAAGGGCAAAAAGGCAAAAGCCATTTTGGGGGAAGTTATTAATTCTTTTACTTGTTCAGCTAATGATTCCCCAAATAATTTTGCTGTGCCTGATTGTCTATAGTTAGTTCTAGAAGACAATGGTGTCCTCTCTTCTAAGATTGTATTCCCCAAATGAGTGCACATAAGCAGAACTGAGTGATTACTAACAATGTGATATCAGAGTTTATGGACAGCTTCCCAGCATCACTAGCAAACCGATCGTGTTTGCACCCCAGCGATAGCTGAAATATAATAGATTACATTGCTTTGTGGCAGCACCAAGCATCCTTGTAGTAGTTGTCAAACTAGCATGGAAGCCCTTGAGCGGAAAAAGAGAGATGTTTGTCTATGTTTCTGTGCTGGTCCAATGGTTCCTGTGTCATTCACGCTTTCATAAGCAGAAGAAGGAGCTGAGTACAGTTCTACATACGTGATCCAGAAAACAAGTGGTGTCCTCTGTGCACAGCTGCTCTCATAATCCATTTCCATAGGTGTCTTGTCTTTATTTATATTTTGAGCATAAATTATTGTTTCAGTGTGTAACTAATTCTCAGTTCTAACTTCTTAGCTTCTTGAGCCTGCTCAGTAATTGCAAGGTTAGGTTTTTTTCTTATATTTTTTTATTAGTACATTAGAAGTTTGGATCATGAGAACTAGCTATGGCAGTGATTGTGAGTCATGCATTGCAAGCAAGGAGACATCAGACACTTTTCACTTGGGTTCTGTTCCTGCTGTTACAAATGAACTCACATAAGAGAAGCTGCCTTTTTTTTTTTTTTTCCTTTTCTTGGATTTTGTTTATAGTGTAGTAATTTGCTTAGAGAGGGTTAGAGCCCTGTTGGGTTTGATGTCATATGCAATAGACTAAATTCTCCAAAGATTATGCAGCCTAACCAGGAGATACAGCATCCATGATGTTGATCTGTACTGCTACTGCAGCCTTCCTGGACAAGCAGTTTGGTTTGGGGTGCATGTATGGTTTTGGGGTGTTTTTTTTTAAGGAAAGCCAGTAGCAAGGGTGGTAACTTGTGTCAGTTCTAGGTGGTTCATGTTGCTCAGGCTCAAGAAGCTAACTTGTTCCACTGTACTATATAAACTAAACCAAAATGTCTGTATCCCACCTAACTCATTCCTGCTGACAAGACCAATGCTTGTAAATGCCATTTTTTGTTTTTATTCCTCACCCTCCCATCATTTTTTTTTGTTTGTTTGTTTGTTTCCATCCATGTTCCAAACTAGTTTCTAAGCGACGCAAGGCTCACCTGAGACGCCTGGACCGGCGATGGACGCTGGGCGGGATAGTCAACAGGCAGCAGAGTCGAGGTGAATTAATAGCTTCCTATGGCACCAGCCCTTAAGGATGCACCAAAAGCCATGCTGCAGCTTTGACTGTTGTGCACTGGGGTCTGCATCTTCACCACTCTAGCAGAGAGAGACTGAAGGTCCAGAGTTCACATGTGGATTTTGTACATGACAGCTGAAGGGTGTCTTGGAGCCAGGGTTAGGCACCCCAAGAGCCGGAGGCTAATAACCAAGGATAGCTCTGCAGTCTGAATCCTCATGCTGCTTAGGGTTGCTCACATCTGTTGTGTTTTAACTTTGGACATACTTGTACTCAATCTTTCCTACCTCAAGAAGGACAAGTGATACTTTCAGGCTATTAAAATGAGAAGAGCGCCAAAAAGCCATGGTCAGAGATGTGCATCTTGGAAAAGTACTTGGTGTGGAAAGATGAGAATAATTCCAGTTTCAGTCCCCTCTCTTCCTTGCAGGCAGTGCTTGGTACTAAAGACAGACTTCTTCAGAGCTTTTGGTAGCTTTTGGTGTCAGTCGTAGGTGTTTAAAATACCATCATTAGCAACATTTTGATGGGGTTTTTCTAGCTCTGTTGGTCTGACAGTGAGCATGGCAGGGTAGGAGGGAACACCTTGTGTTTTGAAGCTACATTTGGGTGAAGTCTGTGGAATCTTCCAAACCAAGCATTTCTCCAGTGTATGTGAATTGTCTTTCCCAGAGCAGAGGTACCCCTTTCTATCCCCTTCTCGTGGGATTTTTCAGATATGGTATTCATTGCACTTTAAAAAGGAAGGAGGAGTGAGGAAGCACCGTTTGCATCTCTGCAGCTTTCATACAACCTTACTGAGAGGATGGAACCAAATACAAGCACAAGAGAAGCTTCCTAGATGAGGAAAAGATGCCATATCCTACTAGGGAGAGAATGTACTTTTAAAGCAGCAAATTTGTCTTCTTGTGGATTTGGCGGCAGTTCTTCGTACACGCTCATGTGTGTCAAACACATACAACTTTTCAGTGACCTTTCACCTTTGCCTGAAAGTATTATTGAGGAAACAATAACAAGAGAGGTGTTCTTTCTCCTGTAGCTTGACCCTGCAGGAACTGAAAGTACCCTTAGAAGACAAGGTCTTGCTTCTCAGCCACCAAATACACCCTGAAGGCACCAAAATACCCCACCCCATAACCACACATGATGACTTGTGTTTGTTTCTGTACCCCAAGAGTTTCGGAGCTACTTATTTTGCATTGTCAAACTCAGCCAGATACTTCCTGGCAATTTAACAGGGAGAATTTCTGGGAATCAGTTTTCTAAACAGTTTGTTTACAATTTAAGCAAATATATCCTTTCATGTTCCTACAATATTGCAAACAAAGCTCCATAAAATTTAAAATGCATGATCGTTCCTTTAGCGTAGTTGACTGGTAAGACTCAAGGACCTAAGTTGCATTCCCAAGTTTTCCCTTTTGCACTCGTGCCCACCATCTGTGTGCATCTTCCCCAGACCTGCCCTCTGCCCAGTATTGCAGTGTCTTTTCCTGGCAGTCTTCCCCACCACAGGCTCCCCTAGTCTCTTCCATCCCAGCCTTTTTCTTGCTCCTTAACAGTTTCTTCCCTATTAGGCCCAAGCAGTGCTGGGGTTTTGAGTGTGTTGGGGGGATATGTGCTTTATCTCAAACTAAATCTTGGCACGTGAACTTGGCACAAACTGTAACATCTCAAGGTTTGGGGCACCCTCCGTCGCTGAGCTGTTCCTATAAGCTCTCTCCAATGCATTTCAGCCACAGCTATGCAGGCTGGCTAAAAATAAACTGCTTAATGTCATCTGGAGTAGTAGGTTAGGGAGCTCTTACAAGAGCAGGCTCACTGGAAGTAAAGAAAGTGATCTGAATACTTGGGGACAGGTTGGAAACAGTGGCTTCATCATCTGGCATAGCTGTAGCCTGTACAGACATCTATGCCTTCCAAACTGCAGTTGTTGAAAGTATGAGTCTCTCTTGGTGTCCAGCCTGCTGTTCTCTAACAGATCACAGTTTATGTGAGGTCAGAAGAGATTCTTTCTCCCTTTCCCTCCCATCCCAGCCCCAAAGACTTCTAACAAGGCCAAATTTGGGTGGGTTTGCACTGAAATGACAGAATACATGAAGTATACATACGTACCCCCCCGCCAACCTTCAAGTCCCTGCTCCAAAGCATAGAAGAACTGGAGCTGCTTAAACAGGAGGTTGCCAGAATTTTTCAGCTCGGGCAAAACAGCATCCCCTCCCCCACTTGGCCTCTTCCTTGGAAATAAATTCAATTAAACATTTTGGCTGAAATTCTTCCCACCCAGCGATATTCTGCTTGAGATAATCCCTGCTGTTGGAAGGGTTAGCTCCAAGAGTTCACTGGAGTTTAAAAGCAAGCTGTAAAGGATGCTCCCCTTTATTCTTGGGTACCACTAATGAACATTTTTACTGACCAGGTCTATGATAGACTCACTAAAGTCAGAACCAAAGGAATTAAACATTGTTTCTGAAGGCCAGGATTTTCTAAGAGATATTCTTGGATATTAAAAACACTGGGAAAGCCTGAGTGCAGAAGGAAAGAGTGTTTGCTTCTCTCTTGAAGACTGCCTGATGGAGAAGAATTATCAGGGGAACATATGGCTTATTTATTTCTATCCTTTCCAAAGCCATTTGAAGAGGCTAAGCATCCTGAACTTCAGCTATTTGGGAGCAAATGGGATATTTGGGTCTGTGAATAAGAAACATGAAAGACAAATTATTGATTATCATCATAGTGCTCCCTTTCTAAAGCTGAAAAAAAATCTGCAATGAGAACAGCTGTAGTCCGTTTTTACAAAGAGGAACAGATGACATTTGTTTCTGAACTTCTCTTTAAAATGGTCCGTGGTATGCTCAGATCTAAGAGATTACATTGGTTTATGTTTCTTATGTAGCTGCAGAGCTTGCTTTCTTTAAGTGTTAAATGTTTTTATTTGCAGTACATTTTCTAAACTTTTGTCTGTATATTACAAAACTCAAATAACAGATACAAATTTTGAGGAGAAGCTGAACATTTGTAGTTTTCCTCAGTCCTGACACGTTAGACTTGCAAGCTGCAGTTCATGTTCTCTTGTACGGTGTAAAATGCTAATTCTGCACATGCATTTATTTGGAAATTCCCCTGGAAGGGGATGTAGGCTTGTTTACAGGCTAATTTCATGAGAAGTCATTTGCGCTATTACAGTTTGATTGGGAAAAGCAGGGGGTTTACATGCCAGTTCTGTATCCCAGATATCTGACGTAAGTTACTGGTGCTTTGGGTTTGTGCCAAACACTTCCAAATGGAGGAAAGTACTTCAAAGTTACTCATATCAACAATATAGTGACATATAGGCTGAGTTTCTGCCAGGTAAGCCTATTATTTAAGAGTAGCTGCTAGCACAAGAAATAAGCTATTCAATGAATGAGTTAAAGTTAGAACTTGGAAACTATAGGTCTTCCTACTGCTTACCTAACTTAGTGAGAGAGAGAGCTTGGTGGGGAGAGGTGGACAGGGTGTAGATAGAAGGCAGCTGTGTAACCCAGTGGTCTTGATACTTCATCTCCAACTTGAGCTGGTCTCAATTCTTGAACCCCATCTCCTAGCCCAGGTGGGCTGTTCTGCAGCCAGTTTTCTTAGCCATAGAAAGAGCCCTTGATCAGTACTGGTATGCTCGTGCACTCGTACCCTTTCCTGCATCCCACCAGAGCTGCTCTGCCCTCTTTCACAGCCCCCTCATTACCTACAGGACTTCTCCCTTTGTTTTCTCTCTTTTTTCCCTGCTTGTTCCTGATGCTGATGAAATCTTTTCCACTCACAGTACAGCAGGGCTACTTTGCCATGCTAAACCAAACCAGCACAGATCAGCTTCAGATTTAGTTTGTTCTTTCTTTTTTTTTTTTTTTTTTTTTTTCTCCTCCTGTGTGCTCCAAGGAAAGTAGTAAATGTTTATTGCCCCTTGCTGGTTGAAGAAAGAGCATGCGCAATACAGAACTGTTTAGAAGAAATGTCATTATTGTTCTTTTTTATCTGTTGGCATGAGGTTTTCTGTCATTTAAAAAAAAAAAAAGCGAGAGGGAGGGGAGAGAGGAACAAAGGCTGAAGAGCTCCTGTCTACAGATGAACACATTTGATAACTGCGGACAGTTATTTTCTCTGCTGAATATTTAGACAAGTAAAACAAAGTCCATGTTGAATTAATGCTTTGCTTTCTGGAACAGCGAGACTTTTTCCAGAAGCAGGTCTGACAAAGGGGGGGGTGGAACGGAGGAGTGGGGGAGGGCAAGCGCAGACTGCTGACTGAGGGGAAAGTATTTTGAAAGAAAATTCTTCTGTGGTTTGGAAGATGTAGGTTTGGGGCTGTTGCATTTTGCTGAGAAATCGCTAATTGGCTAATTTCTAGCCCAGTTCCCCCCATCCCCACCCCTACCGGCATATCAAACAAGGATGGGGTTACAGAAAGCCGGGGGCACATAGAAACACCAGCTGAGCAAAGAAAATTACTCCCTTACTTGGTTGACTCCTGAAGTGCTGCAGATGACTTCCACACTTATTTATGGAGGCAGAAAAGAGCAAACTTATAAAATATAGGTGAAGGAGAGGTATGAAAAACGGGGCGCTTGGAACTTGGAAACAGAAACGTATGAGTGCTGGCCATTTGCCTGGGAGAGATGAGACTGATTCTGCAGGGCTGGAAGCGTGCATGGTATTTTAGCTGCTTAAAGGCGAGGTTCCTGTCCCAAATAGTTTACAGCCTAAACAAAGAGGAAATCTGTGCATCAAAGGAACCTGGGCAAGTGGCAATTTGGCATGCATCTTATTACAGAAAATTTTTTTTCACAGTGGAAGGTGGTATTTATTTGGTATTTTTAAAATCTTTTAGAGAAGGGCTAAAACTAAGCTTGTTGGGCAGGGCAGGAAGTCAGGGTAGGCCTATTTTAGAAGGATTTGAGAGTTCCAGGTTATTTGATACCATGGAGGTGGGAGCCTGCTCAGGTTGATGAAGCATCATAAGGAAGGCATGAGACTGAGTGGGAAAAGATGAAAGAATTTAGACAAGTGGGATGTCCAACAAGAGCAGAGCACATGAGAGTGTGTAGTAGCATACTAAAGCAAGGTACACCATGCAGGCTTGAAAATTCAAGATGGGACAACTGAGCTGGGTGTACACTTGGTAGGTGTCTGGCTGAAGTACCAGAGTGTTGTGGTGGCAAGAGTGGTGTGCTGAATGGCTGGGAAAGGGAGCAAAGGAGGTAGGAGGTGGCTGTAGTGGCTGTGCAAAAGAGGCTGAAAGGCCAGGTCTGGGCTCTAGCAGTGAGGAGCAACAGTGACAGAGGATTTTGAAGATGTTGGGGAAAGGAACAAGTTACCTTGGTGACAGACTAGGAGGAATCTGAAATAACCAGTGCCAAGGGAATTGGGAAGATTGAATAAGGAAGATTTGGAAAGCACTACTGAAGCTCTACATTACAACTTGAGCAGTAAAACCATAGGTCTGTTTTCCTTGACCTGACAGTAAGTATAAATGCAGACAGCGAGAGGAGGGATGAAGCTGCCTTCTCAAGACACCTCATAACTTTAATGTATATTATGTTTGTGCACAAGCGTACGTGTAAAATCTGAAATTTTGGTTTGACAGATGGGATTGTAGGAGCCTCACAGGCTGTTGAGTTCAGTGTCTTGCTCTGTCAGACAAATAGGTACAGTTTCTTCTGGAACTGACGGAGCTTCATCTTGGCTGAAGTTTTTCCTGTGGGAGAGGTATCCTAACACGTCACCTGATATGGAAAATGCCATGTCCAATGCCTAAAAATTCTTTAGAGGTTCCCCTTTTACTAGTAGACAGAAATACAGCGCATGAAACAAAAGAAAACCTGTTTGGGTATATGCTGTTTAAAGGGAGTGTGATGGAATGGACCCATCTGATGACTTTTTGATTACAAGCTGCAATCCTACACAAAAGGAAAAACCAGAAAGCACTGTTGTCACAGTCTGCCATTATCCAAAAGTAAATGTCTTTGACATTAAATTTTAGGAGGACTTAACAAGTTAAATGTGGAATCCCTAGTTTTTCTGCAACTAGTATGTTGTATCATAGCTATTGAACAGGCTGGGTGAATACAGAAGAAATATTTCAGTCCCCACTACACTGTGGCTGCAAAGGTGACCTTTTACTGCTTGATAAGCATTGCCAAGGTGCCTGCAGGTCATCTTGCTCTGCTGTAGATCATATGATCGTTTAAGAGCTGTATTATAAATCCTATTTATGCATAAAGTTGCACTTTAATAAACAACATCTTCAAATGTCTGGGAGAAGACATGTGGGCACTCTTAAACTATCCTAGCCTGGTTTTAGATTGTTTCGCATGGGTTGCCTTGACTTCGCTTCCAGCAGACTCAGAAATAGGCCCCTTTCCTCAAAATCAAGCGAAGCTGCATTGAAACTGGCCTGGCTTAGTACAGAGAAGAGTTGTATACAGTTTGTGGTGCCACCACTAGAAGAACCATTCTCACCTTCCCTAGCATCTTTCCTTTGCAGATCTGCAATGAATGAAACCAGACTTGGGATCGTACTAACTTCTCCTTGGCCAGGTTGGCTTCAGGTCCATCTCATGGCAGAGTTGAAACTGTGCTGGGAGAGATGGCAGGTGCAAGGCAGGATGAAGGAAGGGAAAGGGAGTGGTCTGAGCTACCGCGGCCCTAGGCATGCATTCAAAAACTGTTTGTAAAGCAGCACTTTAATTTAAAGCTACTGTTATTGCGCGTAGGAAAGACCTTGGACTGGCAGAATGCTGTTATGTTCCTGGAGGGACACAAAATGGTTGTTGTTGGTTTGGGGTTTTGGTGCTTTTTTTTTTTCTCTCCTGTTTTTCCTCTTCTAATAGACATGGGAGGGCATTAGGAGTCTGCTGCTTGCGAAGGAGTGACCCGTAAATGGCAAATACCACTGGCTGCCTTGTATCAGGTCTGTAGGAAATACCATGGTTGTGTACATCTGTGCAAACCACATACTAGACATAGCTGTAATGCAGGGCATTGTACAGCTCAAATGCTTTGTCCTGTATATACACACACCTCCCAGTGGCACTGCAGCAACCTGGGCTACACTTGCTGGGGGGAAATTGCAGTTGCTAGAAAAAGGTTTCTCTGTAGTATTATGGACTGTCACAAGGACATGGGAACTGTCTTCTGCTGTTTTTTCCCCAGCGGTCTCTATAATTCAACCCCAAGTCTCTGCTGTTTGTCTTCAGGAGACTTTAGGTAGAACCAGAGTGAAAATAGAAGCCTGCCTTTATTTGGGGAGGAGAAAAGGAGGGAGGCAAAAGATTGATAGAGAAGTGAAGCTTTGGAATAAACTAGCGTACTGAGCCCTGGGCTGCCAGGGTGTCTGGGAGGGCTGGGCAGAGCACAGCTACAAGTGGGTGGTATGAGTCTGGTAGTCCAAACAGTGCAGAAATTCTTGTTGTGAATGTTTTAAATAGTGTCTGTGTCTGGGGAGGAGGGAGAATGACACATACTAATCCTTTCCTTCCAAACTATCCAACTGGGTTGCAGTTGGGTAATGCATGATGTGACAGACTTGTGTCGTAGCTTTTTGCCAAACAGGCTGTGCTTCTTCATGCGTGCCTTGTTCAGATTTACTAGTGCAGCTGAATTTCCAATAGAGGCACCTTCTTCAGTTCAGCTGGGGAAGGTACCTTTGAACTGCAAATTAGAAGTGAAGAAAATATAAGTGAAGCTGGCTAATTGAACTATTAGATCTCTGGGTATCGCACGCTAAGAACAGGGGTGTCTTTATGCCATTTTCATCTTGAAAGGGAGAAGGTCTCTCATCCCATTATTTCCAAAGTGCAGCCCTTTAGCAAATGTATGTGCTTTGTAGCATGTAGTAAAGTTTATTCCACCCACTTGACCTCAACGGTGAAGTTGATGTAATGGAAGCTGCAGCTGGGGAATACAAATTATACTTTTGTTTGCATTTTTTTGCTGCTAATTGTTAAGTCAAAACTTAATGAATCAAAATCATGTTTATATTCTCTGTAGATCTGGGCATGCAACTTTGATGGCAGGTCTGGGACCGTTTGCTGGCTTGTGTTTTGTACCATTGCCTGTCACAGTATCTGAATGAAAGCATCATGGTATTTCAGATTTGTTAGTGTAACTTGGAGCGGTGTCTTTCTAATGGCTGATGCTCTGCCGAGTCTCTCATGAAACCATTTATCTGTGTTAAGTCTTCCCAGTAACTTTTTGTGTCAGTCATGAAGTATCAAATATCTTCTCTTAAAGACTTTTGAATAGTAATCTGATATGTTGAATGCTACATCAGTCCTTTTCAGTGACGCATCCGCTGAAAGCTCCACTGCTTCCTTCAGCAAATCTTGGTTTGTACGAAATGTTCACTGGCTAGAGATAATCTTTGACAAACAAGTCAGAATTACACCTTGGTTGCAAGGGGGCCTGTATCTCCAGAATAATGTTTAAGTTACAAACCTCATGTATGTTTGTGGTATCCCCTGCACCACTGAAAGAAACCAAATGTGTGTAATCTTGGCAATGGCTGTAATTTTTGCTGTGAAAGCACTTTGCAAGGGGAAATTGTAATGGTGGCTTCCTGTTTTGACCTGTAGGCTTAAAAATAGAACTGCTAAACAAAAACATTGTAGGACCCTCTTTTCTAAGTGGATTTTTAAGACTTTTGATTGTCTTGTGTCATGGGAGAACTTTTTCTCTGTGTTCCCTTCCTATTTCCGTGCAGCGTCTTTTTGCCCCCCCTTCTTCCATATAGGGAGGAGTCACCTGAAGGACATTGCTCTCAAAGAGCAGTAGTCTTGAGCTGAAATCCACAGGACTGAAGATGTAAGTAGTGGAGGTGCTCATGGAAAGAATAAACCAGTAGCAGTTCAGAAAAGCCTTACCTGTGCATGCCAGTGTCATGGTACTTGGATGGGGCTCCATCCTCCTCAGTAGCTTGGTGTGTCTAGAGTGGGCCGGTGTCTCTGGTCATTCAGAGCCACTGATGGGTGGTATAGAGTGCAGTGTGTGCAAGACAGCAAGGCAAGAGCAGCAACAGGCAAAGCAGTAATCTCAGTACTGGCGGGGGGGGGAGGGGGGGGAAGTTAGGTAGCTGCTCAAGAGTAGAATCTTTCCTCAGTAAACCTAAGCAATGGTGAAAACCCAGGAAAGAGGCTGCAGCTCTCCCAGCTGGGGATGTGGCTTCCCCATGCAGCTGGCAGCTCCTGTTTTCAGTGTGCCATCTCAACAGTATGGTCAATCTTTTCTGGCCTGTTTCAGACAGAATGAAAGAAGTTGCAAGCTATCCCTGCTCTTCTGCCTTACCTTGAAACTAACTGGAAGTCCAGTAATCAGTGACTGGGAGGAAGGCAGGCAGGAAAGAACAGGTAGAGCAGTCATGTGTGCCCACATAGAATCATTTCGGTTGGAAAAGACCTTTGAGATCATCAAGTCCAACTCTTAACCCAGGACTGACAAGTCCATCACTAAACCATGTCCCTAAGCTCCACATCTGTGTGGTTTTTCAACCCCTCCAGGGATGGAGATTCTACCACCTCCCTGGGAAGCCTGTTCTGGGCCTGCAACTACACATGTTCAAGCACTGGAAGTTGGGTTTGCTGGCTATTGTATTAGTTTGCGTGGATCTGTTGTCCTTTTCCCTGGCAAGCCACCCATCTGTATTTGGAATGGAGAGAGTCGATTTGCATGGGGGAGGAAGGGGTCTAATGTTTAGGAGGTGATTGCATCCTAGTTTGCAAAGGACCCTCACCCAAGCTTTGATTGCCCTTGAATGATCAGACTCAGATGCTGTTGAGGTTGATGAGTGACCACTCAATTCCTCACACACAAGAAGTCCTGCTGGAGCAGGAGCTTGGAAAGCTGTGTTGAAATCTAGGAGTGAGCACCTCACTTATGGCCCCTACCCTGTCTTCAGCAGAGGAAAGGAGTCTCATCCCCAGAGACAGCTCTGCACAGCAACAGGAGCTGAATAGCTGGCTTTAGCTGCAGCAGGGACTGCTGTTTATATGGAGGAAAAATAAGATAAACAGAGAAACTTCTGTTGTAGCTGTAGTGGCAAGGGTGAACTCTGATAGCCTGGGTTATAAAGCGGCTTTGGTGTGGTGGAGAGACAAAGCAGGGCCTTCTTCCAACGCCCAGCAAACACGTGGCTTAGCTCTTTGTTACTGTGAAACATCCCTGGAAGTTTCTGAACCAATGTGTGTCTGGACAGTACAGCTCTGCACACCTGAACTTTCCCTTGGCCCTCTCCTCGCAGGGATGAGATGTAGCTGCCCAGGGATCTTCTGCTGTTCAGTTTAGTGACTGGGGCTCTGCATGCAGTGGAAGCTGGGCACGTAACTCCTTCAGCAGCCGTCAGCTGAAACTGAGGAAAAATGAGTCTGCCTTTACTGTGCAGAGCAGAAACACAGCTAGGGAAAGTTTCCTGTAACTTTGAAGCCAGGTTTCATTAGCAGGATTTCATTCTTCAGGCCCCATCTTGCAGTAGAGTATTTCTGTGGGAAAGGTGTCATATCCTGGTGGTGCTAATTACAAACAAGCTGGAATTCCTTTCCAGTGATAAAACAGTTGAAGCAGCCCTCCTAGGGGAGAGCAGGAGAGAGTATTTTTCTCTTGGAGGCAAAGGTTTTGACAGGGTTTACCCCTTCAGAACGAGAAGGATCCAAATGCGACCCGTCAAGGGAAGTTGCCTTCAGAGATGTAGCTTTGAATTTTCTGCCATCAAATGCTGTGCCAACATTTTTTTTTCTTCTTTCTGAGGTATTATGTCGTACTTTGTCTGAGTAAGTTTTTTGGTTTTTTTTCTTTAAAGTTTCCATGCTTCGCCCAGCAACAAAATGCAGTTGAGCCACAAAACCAAACAGATGGTTGGGTCTGCTGCACTCTTTCCAAAAGACCGTTTGCCTTAAGCTGCTGCAACCTTTTCATAGCTCCTTTGTTCTGCAGTGATCAGGAGCTCTGGATTCACTTAATTTCCTGCCCGTTTCTGTGCACGGACAACCCTCTGTTTGTTCCTGGCCATGCCTTATTGTCACTGCCAGTAGAAAGTGCTAGGAAGTCCAGTTGGGGTGCGCTTTATTGCTTGCTGTCCCTGCCTTTGATCTAGCTACAGAAATTCATGCTGTTACATGCACTGTAGCTTGGGTTCAGGAGAGGGGTTTGGTAATGCTTACCATGCCTGCCGCTGCAGAGCAAGGCTGGTAGTTCACATTTTCGATGCCAGTTGTAATTTTTTTTTAAGCTAATGGAGGAAAAGGCTGACCCTGAGCATGACTGAAATGCTGCAGTAAATGACTCCTGGTGGGTGGAGGAAGATGCTGACAAAGTGTTTTCTGCTCTGCTCATTGGTTTGCTCTTAGCAAGTCTGCTCACCTCTGCCTGGCTGGCAAGGGGATAGATGCTGGAGATTAATAGGGATGCTAAGGTTTTGGCTCAAACACCGTGCTTGAAATCTAGCTTGTGCTTTTGAAGTATGTGTCTTAGTTCTGGCCCTCCTTTACCACCGCCACACGTGTATTTCTCTAGAGTGAGGTCTAGCCAAAAGTATGTTTGCAAAGCACTTCACAACCCATGAATGCAAATGCTGTATGGTCTCCTGTCAAATGCAAACCCCTTTTATTCTTTTGTCACTTTTTAAATGCTGTTTCAAGCTTATTGCTGTAAGCCTATGCTGTTTGGGAGGTGCAAGATCAGCATGATGGGCCAGTCCCTCTGAGTTGGGGAGAATCGGTCCCTCTCAGGATGCAGGGCTTGGATTTCAGTAACACAATGCTTTGTGCAGCCTTGTGCGTGTTCAAAGAGCCAACTGGCTGGAGCTCCTGCGGTGACGCTTGGCTGATTTGGCAGCCAGATTGATTCTGTCAAGTTACAGTATGGGAGTTAAGTCCAGCTTCAAATCCTCTCCCTTACCCGCTCAAGGAACTTGGATGGGGGGGCGGGTGGGAAGAAGGGGGGAAGCTCTCTGGGGACTTTGTGTCATTATTGGCATGGAAACACTTTGTGATTATCAGCAGCAGGGTAGTGGCAAGGGGCTGATTATCTCTCATGTCGTCAGCATAAATAATCAGTGGGCCCCTGAGCAGGGCTCCGCCTTTTGTAATGGCTCCACGTAATCACTGCATAACAGTTTAAAAGCAAGCAGAACAGAAAAACAGCTGGACTAATTCTGACCCTAACTGATGTTGCCTTTTCTCCCCTCACTAGAAGAGAAATATGTCACTATCCAGCCATACGCCAGCCAGGGGAAGGATGAGATTGGGTTTGAAAAAGGGGTCACCGTGGAGGTCATCCAAAAGAACCTGGAAGGATGGTGGTACATAAGGTAAAGAAACATGCAGCCAGATTGCTGCAGAACCTGTGACAATGAGCTTTTCTGAGCATTCACTTAATGTTAGCATTTAAATAATTCTGTAGCAGGGCAAGGAAGCCCAAATTGTTCATAATACCTCTTGAAGAAATGTGAAGAAAAGGCTATGACGATATAGTGGTGATTAAAGTAACACTACAGTGTCTGCAAAAGCTGTGGACTATTCCAGCAGGGAAATTCCAGAACTTGTAGATTTATATTTTTTTTTCCTCCCTTCAAGTTAAAAGCCCATATCAGAGTTAAGATCTGTAAGACCTAACAAGGCTTTCTGTTGTGTGTAATTTTGATGTGTTTCCAGTATAAGAGTTATTCTGTAACATGTTTAAATCTATTTATAGCAATGCTGAAAGGCTGATTGTGTTCTCTTGAGCTGTTTGGGGCAGGTACTGCTATTTTCAGGGATATGAGATCTGTTAGCTGGCTATAGCTCTTTTCCAGACTAATTGGTGGTTTCAGCTGTTTTGCCTGATTGCTGCCTGTCCACATTAGATATTCGTAATGTAGAGGGACTGGATTCCAAGGGCAGGCAAAGTTAACATTGTGTATCAAACTTTGTTATGTATTGAAACAGCAGTCATAGAGGAGACTTGTGACTTTAGAATCCCTTTTTTAGGTTCTTGTTGGGACAATGTAGGTTAGATACGTCTCAGTGATACAAGGTGTCAGAATTTCTGAGTACTTCATCAGAGCTTTCTCCATCTAGGTTCACACAGCACTTAGGTTTTAGTGCTCTTTCATAATTCTGCCCTTTGTTTTGCATCTTAAGTGTGAATCTGGAAGTGTTATGACATCCCGTTTCTCTTTAAGCAAGATGTGATACAGCAGGTAGCTTAAAAACGGAGGTTTATCTCTCGGGCAGTGCAAAACATCTCATCTAGTCATCATTTTTCCATTCAGCCTGTAATTATAGTGATTATTTTTTCCGCTTTCCCTCCCCAAGCCATAACTTGCTTTTGTTTGGATTCTGCCTGATTTATCAGCTATGAATGAGGACTGTAAAAATGCTGACTGAAGCAATGTTGTTTTTCTTGATGTCCCTTACTTAGAAAACTGATTCCCCCACCCCCGCCCCATAATGTTCCCATAGAGGGAACAGGCTAATAAAGATAGCAGTGGAGCCAGGAAGGCACTGTAGATAGGAGAAACTAAAAAAATGCCTGGGTTTGGTCAGGTCACATTTTTTTCTCCTTTAATCATTCACAGAAGTGGAATCCAAAGTTGCAGATAGAGGAATCAAGAGCACATAGGTTTTCTGAGGGGAAAAATGTTGCAGGACATCTTTAGTTTATTTTGGTATTCTCCTTCTGAAATGCAGCCTTATTACTACTGTAGGCTCCCCTTTGCCGTATTGTATTGTGCCATAGTTCTACAATAAGTAGTTTCTTTTTTTCCTTTTTCTCACATGCTCCTCTGGGCCGACCTAAAACACATTTTTCTATATAGCAGAGGTGCATTCTGATGAACAGTGACACTTGCTGCAGTGGCTTAAGTGGCTCCTACCTGGTGATCTGCTGGAAAGACAGTGGATAGCCCAGCCCATGGTAGTTGGGGAATGCAGCATGCCCTTGGCTTTTTTTGTAAGAAGCATTCTGGGTTGAGCCACCTGCCTTCTTGTTGAAAGGTGGGTTAGGTGCTCCCCATATATGTGTGACAAGTCTGTTAGGTGTCAGCCATCATCCTCTCTGCTGCTCTGGAGCACTAGAAGCACAGATGCGCTCTTGCTGGAGGATTAAACTGTTGTTTGAAACAGTTTTGTTTGTTTAGGGTTTTTTCCATGTGCAATAATCTTGGAAATGATGTGGTGAGGCATCCCTGCAAGCTGGTCCTTTGCAGCCTGGGTAGTTGATGTCTCACCTGTGCTGTTTATTAGACTTAAACTGCCCTGATTACTGTTACTTACTACTCAGAAGAGGATTCCTATTCTGCAGAAATACACTTTTCCGAGTATTGAGTGCCTTAGCAGGAACAACTCCTTCTCCTGCAGTGAGTGTGAAGGCAGAGGGGGCAGGAAGAGACTGGAGTTGAATCCTGCTGCCTTGTCTGCTGGGCTGGGTAACAGAGGCTGAACACACACATCAATGTGTAGAAGTAAAAACAAATCCAGCAGCTTGCAAATGGAATCCACCTTAAAGACATTAGCTTGTTCCACCTTAAATATGTAATTTCCCCAAATTCCTGGCCATGTGCTGATCCTCATTTCCTGTCCTTCTTTTTCTTATTTTTTTCCTTTTTCTTTTCTTTATTTTTTTTTTCCCCTAGCTTGCTTCCCTCTGGAGTAATTCCAGTGCTCTGGAGCTGGAAAGCAGATGTGACTTTCAGACTCGCAGAGGCACTTCTGACTTTTTTTTAACATTCCTATAGTTTGAATCCATTTTTTCCTTCATGTAATATAAACAGGGAGGCTTTTGGAATCACCGATGAACCGAATCACTGCACCCAGTTCTGCAACTCTCCCAATTCAATGCTGTAGAAACTAGAGGCGATATTAGTGTCATCCTTTATTTCGCCCCGTATGCATTATGACTTTAAAAAAAAATAGTAATTTGTTGAGACTCTGGAGAAGTGAAAGAAAGGCTCTGACCTGGGATCCTTCTTAGCGTTCTGCTGAGTTCAGTGGATCTGCATGCTTCCTGGTATGTTCATAGTTGGCATTAGCGTCCATTATTTAGATCTTACTTTGTATCAGCTGCTGTCACCTGGAGGTAATCTCATGGGGCCCAAGTGGGTTGCAGGCTGAGTAAGTAGCAATATGCTAAGTAAAGCTGTTGTTATTTGCCTGCATCTTCCTTTTGTGGTTCATTCTGAGCCTCAGCCCATGTCAGTGAAGTGCAGTTAGCGAAATGAGGAGGAATCTAGGATGGGGTTTGGAGTGTCTCCAGTAGGATGTGAATAAAAATGAAGGAAAGATACTTGTGATTTTAACTCTTAGACATGAAATGAAGATCGTCACCAGTTCAGGACTTCTCTGAAGCTGATTAGCAGTTGCCTTAGTTCTTTCACTTACAAAATGGGGAGATCAAGTAGTCTTTTAACGTGATGTTTGCAAAGATATTTGAGATTAAAAAATTCAAGGACTAAGGTGAAAAATGTAAGCCTGTGTTTTTATTTGTGACATTGCACAAATAAACTGGCAGTTATGGTAACTACTGCTCAGCAATAACTTCACATTTAATTTACTAACTCACAGGACGAAATAACCAGCAACGACCTCTCTGCTGAGGGTATGTTGCCCAGTTATTAACTGTCCAGGTATTGCTGCTACTATTTATTTGGAGAAACTATGTGAGATCAGAGGCGTCTGAAGCAGAGGGGTTATATGGGCTGATCCATATACGTACAGTTGGCAGGAGAACTAACGAGCCAGTACAGAACCTGCCTGTGGCTGCCTTTCTGATCTTAAACATGTTAAGTCTCCCACAAACTAAGATGGATATAAACTGTTTTTTCTTGCTGATTTTGCACAATCAAGCTCTGTTGAAAGTAACCTTTGGAACTGGTGTGCTCAGTGCATTGGTCGATGTGTCTTTCTCACACATGAAAATCTTTATATCTCCAGATCATGTAAAGTTATAAACGTCCTTTAAGAAAAACCTCCCTGATGCACAGACGGCAGAAAGCATTGATCAGTAGCTCTGCAGGAGAGTCATCTACTGCAAAAGGGGATGAAGCCAAAGGTCTTCAGGGCTGGAAAATGGCACTGATACATGCCTTGCCACAGTAGGCGACATAGCACATTGAAACCTTTTTTCTTTTCTTTTTTTGGCTTGGTTTAAGGCTGATCAGAAAAGCCTCAAAGGGGACAGGATTGAATAGATCCAAACTGTATCTTGACATAATATCAATGGCTGAATGCTATGTATCTATTGGAAGTCAAACCAAGTCATTACGATTTTGCTACTTCTTGTTAGTCTCCATGCAGCAAACAAAGCTCAAAGCTGTTGGGATGCTTTCCTTTGACACCAGCATCTTTGGAAAAACTTGTTGCTAAACTCTCTGAGCAGGGAAGAACCCATATCTTTGCCTTCATGTGTGACAGAAGACAGGTATGTAGGGGCAAGCAGCATCCCTAGCATCACAGCTGATCTAGATGGAGGGCTGGGAAAAGGCACGATTTTGGACAGAAAGACCCTTGTGGTCATTGCTAGAAGTACAGCAATTGTACTTGCTTTTGTACAGGAGGAGTAATGAAGAAGTCTAGGGAAGCAAACCTATACTGCATTTTCCTGTTCTCCCCATAAAGTCCTAGTGCCACTCTTGAGTGACTGGATGTGGTGAGTGAACCCAGGGTGTGCCCTGGTGCAGAAATCTCACCGTAAACCTCAGACTCCAAGTGTTGGCATGACAAAGTTGCTCATCTGCCAGGAAATTATTTGCTGATATTTCCCGCCCCCTCCCCAGCTCCTTCCTCTGCTGACTAATGAGTCTCCATTTTTATTAAAAAGCCTTAGAGTCCTACTGTTTTAACCTTTGCATTTCCTGCAGGTTTCCTGAGCACCAGGATTTTAATGGTGCCTGCTTTCCCACTTACAGTTCAAGTGCCTGCTTTGGGTATCTTGAGAGGTTAGAGAGAAAGGTTTCAGTGACTCAGTCTGTAGCAAGTTAGGGTTTCATTAGGGAAACAGAGTTCATCCACGTGGCCCTCCCAGGAGTCTGATTGTAATCTGAAATCCCTGCTGAGGTGTTAGGAATGGCAGGAGTTAGAAAAACCATCTTCCCAAAAGCCCAGTTGTGGAAGAGTGACTTCAGTTTGGAGTGTAGCATGAGCAGCTCAGGCTGGTGTTCCAGGAACATGTACTGGATTCAGGTGTCTGTTCAGATTTCCCGGTTTATTTCTTCAAATAGCCCCTAGCTTGTTCAGGAAAATGAGTCTCCATCAAAGCCATTTTTCTTTAGTCAATTTTTTTCCCAACCTTGCAGTGCTGAAGGAAGCTGCAGTAGTGTGAGAAGTGTGAGACCCATATTCTTCATAAAAGAAGCTGATCCCAGAAGTCTGGGAGTTGTGGGAGGAGGGACAGTGTTCATTATGACTACAAGGAGGGAGGCTTGCACAAGGGCCTCATAAACTGCAGACGCAGGGGCTCTGTACACCCATATTCTATCCCTTTTCCATTTTGAGTTGCCGCTAGAAAGTATTAAGCCTATCAAAATACGTTACTCACTAGTTTGCCTTATTTCTCTACGGGAGAATACTGAGTTTGCCCGGTACTAAGCGTGACATAAAACAAGCTGGTGAAGCCCTTTGCCTTGTGAGTAACTATTTCTTATCCAAAGAGATACCTTCCTTAGGATGATTAGTGGCTTTTAACAGCAGTCCACGGTTCACTCTAGCTCAGCTGACTTTGAGATGTCTAATCAATAGGTAATAAATGGAGATCGCGAAAGCTTATCCGAGAACCACAAATTTTGTTTTACATTATCATCTCTCACTTTTGCCTATTATACCTGAAATGTGTGAAAAGGCTGTGTTTGATGTGGCGATGTTTCCTCTTGCATCTGCAGGTATCTAGGCAAAGAGGGCTGGGCCCCAGCTTCGTACCTGAAGAAAGCTAAAGATGATCTTCCATCTAGGAAAAAAAACTTAACTGGGCCAGTGGAAATCATAGGAAACATCATGGAGATCAGTAACCTGCTGAACAAGAAATCATCCACTGACAAGGAAACTCAAGCAGAAAACGAGACTGCAGAAACCCATATCAGCAAGAAAGAAATCAGTTTGCCCATCCTGTGCAACGACTCTAATGGCAATGCCATGATGACCCCAGACAAGCAGGCTTCCAAACTGGCCCAGGGATCCCCAGCCATAGCAAGGATAGCACCACAAAGAGCTCAAATAAGTAAGGCAGTAAAGTAGTCTGGGTTTCCACTGACTTGCAATCAGTTCTGGTTTTCTACCTTTCAGGGCTGGCGTTGCCTGTCAGCTGAGGTCCCATGTGTCCTGATCTTATAGCTGAGTCCACACAGGCAGATCTTTGCATTCATTGTCTGTAGATCTGCATGGACTCTGGAACTTGGCCCTTCATTAGTAGCGATAAAATATAACTTCACTTTATACAAGGGCTGCCTGGTTCTTCTTTGTCTTACCCAGTATGTGTTTCCTTTTTTCTTTTTCCCATAGAAGATTTTTTGCTTTGGAACACTCTGAAATGTGCCCTCCATCTCCAGTAATGCAGGCGGTGTGTTAAAGTCAAGGAGACCACCTATGTCTTCTTTTGCATTTGTTCTGCTGTTTTCCTGGGGGCAAGTCGCTATAATGTTTTTACTACTTCATCTGCAAATGCAGATGCTAATGCTAGTCTGTGCAAGGAATGGCAAGATACTATGATAGAGGACAGTGTGAGTGTTATTAATTTAGCGGATTATTTTTACTGCTGGGGGGAAAACCAAGTATTAGGCCAATTCTTTGCTGGCCAGTCTCCAGTGGAGCTGGTCAGTTCCAGCAGAAAATACAATCCACTACTTTCTGGCAGTGATTTCCTCTTAAATTTGCTGGCTTAGCTGAGATGAATAGCTAAGTTACCTTGGTATTTCTAATATACCCTCATAGTTTCCTATCTTGTTTCATAGAGATGGCTTAAATATTGCAAATAGTGACTTCTAATACTTTCAAACTGTGTAACAGCAGAGAGCTGCTGAAAAATGTGTTTAGCAGTACTTATAAAGTTAAATAAACTCTCCTTTTTCCCTTTCCTGCTCAGGTTCTCCAAATCTAAGAACAAGGCCGCCCCCACGAAGAGAATCCAGTCTGGTTTGTATTGGTTTATGATATACATTAGCAGTGGGGTAGGTGTGTGGGTGCTTTATGAGACTTTCTATAAGTACAAGGTGTGGGGGACTATCTGAGAGCTCCTTTATTTGCATGCCTGTTCATTTTATTGTTGAAGTATTGAGCAGACCTCTGGACATCCTAATGTTAATCAGGGATTTCATTTTTTCCAAATGTTGCCCCAAATAAGCAGGTATTGAGCGGAAGGGAGAACATCCTAAAGCTGCTGTGTTCTATGCGTGAGCATTAAAACCCATTTGACTGTCTCAGAAGGTTTAAAGTTCCTCTAGATGTCTTTAGCCCAGCCTGCACCTTTCAGCATTCTCTTGTCTTCAACAACTGGGAATGTCTCCCTTCTTTCCGTTGCTACCATCTTTGAGGTGGCTTACTTCACTCCCATGTGTGTTTAAAGTGGCTTGGGATCTTGTGGAAGGATTTGTACTACAGGAATGAGATGTCCTATGATTGTTTATCCTCAAAGCTAGAATTCTGGAAGTTTGGATCACTTTGAGATTAGGACTGTCATCTTCAGATAGGAACTACTCAGTAGTTTATTTGCACAAAAGTCATGCTCAGAACCTCTTTATAACAAGGCAATACATAGTGTTTAATCTTTGCTGTACCCTTCATGAGCAGTATGTGACTTACGATTTTTCTTTGTCACCTGAAGTGCCTCTTAACAAACTAGACAAATAGCGTATTAGTATTTTCTTCCTATTTCTCTTTGCATTATTTTCAATTAGACTTTGTTTTGGCAAGACTACTATGCTTAATCCCATGCTAAAAATAACAATGATAATATATGTGAAACCCTGAACATGTCTGCTGTTTCCAATTATCTTCATTTAATCCAAACCATCCTATTATCTGAAGGCATTTTATTATGCTGCACTTCTGCTGTATTTCAGCATTTATAGTGCAGAAACATCCAATTATAACATTGTTAGACACAGTTCCTAAGGTGCAGTGATACGTTCTCTGTGAAATGCTGCATGCTGTGCGTGATGAAACACGGTTTGTTAGTTACAACAAGGATATCTTAGAAATGGAGGAGCATGTGAGTAAAGCGCGGTATGCCATTTGCCTTTCTCCCATTAACAGCTTAGGATCATTCTGTGTCTTTGGCTGTCCTGTGTCTGTCTGTGGCAGGTCTGACCTGTGTTCCAAGAGATCCTGAAATACCGCAGTGCTTGCATTAGAACCATAAGCAGTGAAGTGCAGAAGCTGTGAGGCTTCACCATCATCTAGTCATTCTGTAGATGAGCAACGTGCTAATCTGAAAAGCTTTCAATATTGAAATTCTTGAAAGGACTCTGGCCCCATTTATCTCCTTAAAAATAATTGTAACAAACTAAAATGTGACAGCTTAATGTAAAGGCACTTTGCTTTTAAAGGAGTCTGGTATGCTGCCAGAATGACTGTAAGGAGCAGTATCCTGCTTCTCATGGAGACTGCCGTTTAAAAGGAAGTTGTGTTGGGCCTGAGTAGAGGTTCTGAGTCTCAGATACAGGGAGGAACTGGAATCTTTTGATCCTGTAGTAAAGTTCTTCCTTTCTCCTGTAGCTGAGCAAAGCTCTTCATAGGGGTCTATGATATTATCTTTGTTTCTTGCTGCAACAGATGCCCATTAGCTCATATCACTGACAATTTCAGATGGTTTGAAAATCCAGCTGCAGATTAAGACCAATAATTCATTAGGAGCACATGCTAAAGTAGCATATTTGATGATGGGCAGAATCTACTGCAGGCCTGTTGCAATGCAGTTCTCTGCAGTTGTGGCAAGCCATCTTTCTGGACAAAATCTCGGCGTAAATGGGCTGTTGTTACTGTGACTGGAATGGCAGCTCACACTTTATGACCCATCAGTAAAATGTTTTACTGTTCAGGTAAAGATTATCACAGTTTTAATAGCTGGTGAAGGCAGGATGAACAGTGCATATTTTGAAGGGCTTCTCTCTTGTGGCCCATCTCAATCATCAGCTTCTACTCTGGAGACCTGGGAAGTTATCATTAGGAAGGAACACAAGAAGAAGGAAGAGTTTTAGTGAATAAAGGCAAATATTTTTTCATACTGCTGTTCAGCCCACTGTTTCTTTGATTTAATTGAACAAAGCTTCCTATTTGCTGTAGGGTTTTCAGTTGCCCAAACCACCAGAGCCACCCTCTGTGGAAGTGGAATACTACACCATTGCAGAGTTCCAGTCGTGTATCTCTGATGGCATAAGCTTTCGTGGAGGACAAAAAGCAGAGGTGAGCCTTAGCAGTGCAGCTGGGAAAATTGTAATATTATTTGGCTGTTGCAGGGGACTGGATTGAAAGGGTAAGAGTGGAAAGCAATTGCTTGAGATTTTTGTCTAAGTAACATGTTCCTTGTCATCGCCTAGGTTATAGAAAAGAATTCTGGTGGCTGGTGGTACGTGCAGATTGGAGAGAAGGAAGGGTGGGCTCCAGCATCTTACATTGACAAGAGGAAGAAGCCAAATTTAAACAGAAGAACCAGTACTTTAACCCGCCCAAAAGTTCCTCCCCCAGCACCTCCCAGTAAACCAAAAGACTCTGAAGAAGGAACAACTCCTGGAACGGTTTCTTCAGGAGATACCCAGGACTCTCCCCACAAGCTGAAATATGAAGAGCCTGAGTATGATGTGCCTGCCTTTGGCTTTGACTCGGAGTGCGATGTGAGTGAAGGTCATCATGAAGAGGGCACTCCTGAAAAACGACTGTTTCAGCCCCTCAAACCCTCTCCTGTGTCATCACTTCAGAAAGCAAAGTTCAAAGTAGGAGAGTCTTCAGAAGAAGTTGCTCGTGAAGAAGAGACCATCTATGAGAACGAGGGATTCAGGCGTTACGTGGAAGATGCTTTATCCAATAAGGAATCTAGTGGAGACTCTGATTCTCAGAAAAGCTCCTCTCTTTCCTTGATCCGAAGGAATTCTCCATGTTCCAGCTCTCCTAAATCATCACTTGTGAAGCTCAAGATGGACAAAACCATCCAGCCCGATCTTGGAAAATGTCACTATTCCAGGAGTGAGGAGACAAAACCGAGATCAGCTTCAGATGTTGGCTTACGTAGCATGCCAAGAACAGGCATGAAGAAGGAGCCTGGGCAGAGTCCTTCCATTAGAGCAAAGCCAATTGTTAGGCCCAAACCCTTCCTGAACAAGGCAGACTCTCAGAGCCAAGAAAAGATGGATATCAGCACTTTAAGGCGTCAGCTGAGGCCAACTGGGCAACTCAGAGGTGGACTTAAAGGTTCAAGAAGTGAAGAGTCCGAGAGCCCCCCCGGCACAGCTTCTGAGAACCAAGATGATCCTGTTAGGAGGAGCTCGGCTGATCTCATTACAGCTCCTTCCCGTGGCATTTTCTGCTCTAGCCATCCAGCCAAAACTGAGCAAGAAAATGACTCCAGATGTTTCTATGTGACCACTGACTCTTACCAAAAGGTACAGGATTCTGAAATTTGCTTCCCAGCAGGAGCAGAAGTGGAAGTGCTGGAAAAGCAAGCCAGTGGGTGGTGGTACCTGAAATATGGAGACATGGAAGGCTGGGCTCCTTCCCATTATTTGGCTCTCCCTGATAACCAGAGAGAAACCACATTAGCAGAAGCTGATGCCTCATTTGCCAGGAACAGGAAAAATGAAAACAAGTCAAACAGTTTAGAGAAGATAGAGAAGAGGGTTCAGGCTTTGAACACCATCAACCAGAGCAAACGTGCAACACCACCTATCCCAAGCAAACCTCCTGGTGGTTTTTCAAAACCATCTGCGCCAGTCAAAATGAGGAATGGTGTGAGGCAACTTGCTGTCCGGCCACAGTCAGTGTTTGTGTCTCCACCACCAAAGGATAACAACCTGTCATGCTCCTTGCGCAGAAATGAGTCTTTAACAACTACAGATCATCTTAGGACCGTCCGTCGGAATTCCTCCTTCAGCAACGCGTGGTCGCAGCCTGGTGAAGCGAAGGGAAAGCAGCCTGAGCGGTCGGGTACAGAGGGCTCTGAGACCACCTCCAACCTCCCTACCCAGAGGAATGGGATTCCTGTGTCCACAGTCAGGCCAAAGCCCATTGAGAAATCGCAGTTCATCCACAACAATCTCAAGGACATCTATGTTTCCATTGCAGACTATGAAGGGGATGAGGAGACTGCAGGGTTTCAGGAAGGTGTATGCATGGAGGTCCTTGAAAGGAACCCAAATGGCTGGTGGTACTGCCAGATCATGAATGGTGTGAAGCCATTCAAAGGCTGGGTGCCCTCAAATTACTTGGAGAAAAAGAACTAATATTGCAATATCTTTAACCTCCCTAATTTATACTGTTCCTGCTGTGTACATGTGGAAAAAAACCTCTTTGCTACACAAAAAGACATTTCCCTGTGCTCCAGTTTGTACAAAGGGATAAAAGGAGTCTATGCTGAGGACAAATTGCCGTGTTCTGGAGAGGTTTGTGGGGTTAATATGTCATAAGCAACTGAGGAAGATGCAGCATAGTCAAATGCCTTTTTGTGAAGTTGTTTAATAATCTTGTATGTGTAACAGGGTATGACATCCCATCTTTCCCATTATTGATAGGAAACCAAATGTGTGCCTTTTGTGAGAGAAATACACATGCATCTACTTGGGGAGTTTTGTGCCAAACTGTTTTACAATATCTTGGCTCCCTTTCTCCTCATTCTTGTCTGTACGTGGAATACCCAAGAGTTTTGAATGTGTTTCCACAATTTACAGTGAGAAGCGAATGGAAGCTTCTGAAACACAGAGGGACTCTAATCCTTTGGAGACTTTTAAGGCTTTTTTTTTAATTTTATTTTTTTTTTTACTGTTCTCAACAGTTGGTAGGTCCAGAGTTGGAGCCTTTTCATTGTGGAGAGATTTGGTCTCCAGCTTCAGCTGTGTTTTGTTGTTACTGCTAACTCACCAGAAAAGGCAATCAGGTGGTGTTGGTTGGGGGCTTTTTGTTTCTTTCCGTTCTGTCTTGTTCTTTGAGTTGGGATTTCAGGTGTTCTAGGGCAGCAATGCCTACTGGTGCTTGTAAAAACAAACCTACAAACCCCATGTTTAAGCATGTCAGTTACTTCGTAGACTCCATATTTAGTTCTGTGTCTGACCCCTGCCAGGTCATCCTGGTTGATTCTCTTCCTGGAGCTGGGTTTCTCAAAACTTGTCATAATATCAAAATGTACAAAAGTCCCTTAAGACACTAAAGACAAAGTTGTCAAATGTGTTACTTCTGTTTTTGCGATCTGGTCCTAATTCAAGTGTGCTGACTGCTGGCAAGGTCCACCAAGGTATGAGAAATAACCGTAACCTTCTGCAAAATCAGTGTTTACAGTGGGGAAGGGAGGGGGGGGGAAGCCATCAAACTTAGTCTGCACATCCTTAATTTGTATATTTCGGGGAAATTGTTTTTCTGTGTTTTGTTTTTGTCTTTTCTGTGCATTCTGGGTTTACTTTAATTTTTTTTTTTTGTCTTGTTTTACCAGAAGAGACTTAAAACTGAAGCAGGAGCCAAATATGTGTTTCTGTTCCCACTTGAATCCAAAAAGTACATTTGTACTGGAAAGCGTGCCTGGGCTTCTCAGGTTCAGAGATTTAATATCAAAGCAATTAGGCCTACAATGCATCTAACCAGGAAGCTGCCTCTTCTAGTTCCTTTCTATTTGCCTCTCTTAACTTGTGCTTTGAAACATGTCACATGGTGTGGGTAGTGTGGGAAATGAAAGAGGCATCCTTTGGAAAAGGCTAGGAATATGGCGTTATTTGTGAGGTAGCCAACTCTTGCACTGTAATCATCATTGGCTAAATCCCTGCACTACTTGAGGAAGTCATGCCTTTTTTTTTTTTTTTTTTTTTGTAATGGCCTTGTTTATCACTCAAGATGAATATCTAGTTCCTTTAAATAATAGGCAGCATTGTAAATCTGTTTTAAGGGGGAGGGAGCAGACCATTTCACTACTGGTTTGTACAAAATGATACATGCCCTTTTATCCACAAAGTTGCATACCAATTTGGCTAGGGAGGTAAAGGTTATAAAGACTTTAAAACAGCTGGGGTCAAGGGGGTGAGTAAAATAGCACAACAATATCATGCATTACTGGGGATGTTTCTCTGCCAAAAAAATTTACACAATTTATATGTTGTTCTTGTCTTCTTTGGTTTTCCTTTTTTGTGGTTTGGGGTTTTTCTTAATTTCCGTGGTAACACTGAGAGAGTTGCCTACAGCTGATGTGACTGATGTCCTTTTGGTAGCTGAAAAAACATCCAGGTGCCACAACTGGCTACGAACAGTGCTGTGGTTCGAGCAGCTCTCTGCATCCAGATGGGGAGCAAGGCTGTTTGGTTGGGATCCCTTTAAATTGTGGTGGCAAGAGAAGGAGGTGTATCTGCACAACAGCTTGTATCGCAGTGTGCAGGGTCCTCTTCATACCTTAACATCTTAACCACGTAATATATATGTATATATCCAGTTTGCCACATCTTACTGGATGTGCATCTGAGGCATTGTGGCCCTGTCTCATACTTCTCACCATTGTTAGTTGTACTAATATGGTAGCAGCCATAAAAGACTGCTGGAGCTGTTGTGAGGTTATAATAGAAGTATTATATTCTTCTGCTGGACAGTATTAAATAGAGCAATACATAGAGTTATCTGCTAGATTGCAGTACTAATAGTAGTGACTTAGTGACTCGTATTAATGTTGTTTTGATTTATTTTAACAATAATGATGCGGAAGTGGTTCATTATTTTGAATTAATGCACTTTAACAATAAAGAAACCAAAATGGAAGCCAATGCAAAGAACCAAGTGCATTATTTAAAGGTGCAGTATATAATTATCAGTTTCTTGAAGCACATATTTATTAAAAATTAACTTATTATTTAAAATATTCTAAAGTTTTGTTTAAAGACATTCCCACTAGGTCATCTCTTTGGGGGGATGTAAAAGCACAGCTCCCAGATCTTCTGCATTGAGCCACTGAATTCTCTGAGTGTGGTGTGGTGTGACGTGAGCCCCTACCCAGGGAGAGGAAAGCAGCACGCAGGTGAGAGAGCCTGGACTACTACGAGTATTCACACTTGCATCCAGCAAAGCCGAGCCCAGAGCACCTCTGAGCTGCAGGAGTCCTTGCAGGGTTTGGGGTGGCAAAGCCCGTTTTTGGCAGGCGGTGGCCGTGCCTGGCTGCCGTGTGCCTTGCCTGAGTCTGGTCCCTGGTGGGTGTGAGCTCGCCGTGAGGCTCAGATTAGCGTGAGGGCTTCAGGATCTGCCTGTAAAACACGGGCCAGCTCTGTAACAGACGCCAGCCTGTCCCGCAGCTCCCTTTCCACCTTGCTGGCTTCTTCTCCAGCTCTGGCTTTTGCAGGGAGGTGGTTTGCTGAGCTCCAAGTGGTGCAGGGGATGACGCAGAGCCAGAGCGACAGTGCCTGCAGTACTGCCAGGGTTTTCTCAAGCAGCAGCTCAGTGTCCCATGGATCAATTGCTCCTTTTCCCATCTCAAAGGCTTCATGGCCCCCTGAGGCAAGGCCAGAGCCTGTAGGTGGGCTGCAAGATGTAGATGGGCCTCTGCCCCCACCTGCACCAGGAAAAAGGATGGGGTGCAAATGACCTACTTGGTGCTAGAAATGAATGTGGGCCACCGCCCGGCATGCCAGGCTTCCCACCTTGTGGGAAAGCTTTGGTTTGGGCTTCCCTTTATTTGGTGGCTATTTTGACTGCTCGTGTTTAAAGGGCACTTTTAAAGCAAATACCTCCCAATGCAGTTTTTCCCCCTCCGATCTTACCGTTGTCATAGCGTCTCTCACTGATCTCTTTTTGTTTATTATTTTTTTTATTTTTATTTTTTCAACTGAGAGATATCAGGAAAAGAGATTTTTTTTTTTTTTTTGCCCATCAGCAAGCAGCTAGTTTTTTTGGTCAGCTCCACTGATAGCCGAAATAGCAAGCCCTTTCAAGCCTTTTCCACTGTTAGCTGTGAAACGGAGTGAAAGGTCTTAAGCTAAATCAGAAAAGCAGGGCAGGAAAACCTGGCAGGGTGCCTCAGAGGACAGTGTAGTGCTAGAAGTGTTTTTAGCTCTTTTCTGAAATGTTCATGTCACCTTAAGCTTTATCTACTAAATTTGTCAGAACTGACACTGGATCAAGAGCAATATTTAAACGTAACGTACACCTCAGTGAACACTCAATGCAGAAATCAATAGTACTGTTTAAATTTCTCTTTTTCTGGTTTATTGTTGAACCAGATGGCGAAGAGGAAGAGCTCTGCAGGGCTTGGGCAAAGCCCTTTGCAGCTGAAGGGGGCCCTCCTCCGGGGGGAGAGGCGGCTGCCTTGCTCTCCCCCGCTGTCCGTGCTTTCCAAAAACTCTTGAATTTGGACCAGCAGAAAATCCAAACTCCAATGCCAGAGAACAAAATTTAAGAATGTGAAAATTGTGTCTTGCTGTATACTGCAACTTTAATAATAATGAGCACTTCTGAGTTCGTTATTGAGGTTTATATAATGCCTGAAAAGTTTAATTGCTGGTTTCCCTTGTCTCCCCTTTCAAAACACTTCCTTACAACGGCAAGAGTAACACGGTTTTGTTAGCAACCCTTCCCCGTGGGAGGCAATTCCTGTTAATTGTTTTAGCTCTCACACCTTGCAGTGGGTGCATGTACCAGTCCTTTGCAAGCCAAACTTTTCAAGATGAAAGATACAATGGGCACGTGTTGGGATGCTTCACTGATGTGTCAACAAGAAGTTTTTAAATCAATGTGTACAGTAATGGCAAATACACAGTAATGAAGGATTGAAATTGGGTCACGGTTAGACTCTCAAAAAATAGAATTTCACGTCTGCACAGTTATAACTAAAAAACGGATTTGGCCCTTAAGCATACGTACCCCAAAGACTCCTTCCGTTATGATGCTATAAAGTTTGACGAAGGCATTATATAATTGTTTTCATCACTTTCAGATCTTAATGAATCATATTTTATTGTAATATATATGCATTGCTTTCCTCAGTTAAAAAGAAAGTTACTGCTTTTATCTTATATGAAAAACAAGGGAATTTGATAAAGCATTCATTATTTTCATATTACTAGTATTAACAGAATAGAACTAGTACTATTTAATTTTAGATCTTCATAGCTAGCTTGTTAATAACTCATATTTTCCTGTGTTGTATCCTACTATTTTTTCTATTTTTCCCAAATACTCTGCATTCTTGAGAAAAAACAAATCCAATGAGTGGATAAGTGCAATATTCATAGAATAAACAGGCCCCTCATCCAGGACTTGGAGTGGAACGTGCAGTGTGAAATGTTTGCAATTCTCTATTCGTGCACTCTTAGGGGAAGGGGAAATGCAGGGGAGGGGGTGGCTAGTTGAAAGCAGGACCCTTGGGCAGGTAGGGACTGATAGCTGGGGTGGTTTGGGGTGGTAATGGCTGCTTTTCATAAAACAGCATTACCTGCTACTGAAAGCATAAGGATTATGCAGCATGTTGCTAGGATTATGTATAGAATGTGCATTAACATCCTTGTCGATACAGGACTTCTGAGCTATGCTTGAAACACCCTGTATGTCATCCATGCATGATACTGTCTTCTGGTATGTCTGCTGGTTACGTCCTCTGTTACGCTTCAGAATCAATGGTCACTTCAGAAGGGAAAAATAATTCTTCTGGTGCAGTCCCAAGTTTTGATACTGTATCATTACTTGTATTTATTGCAGGAACTATGGGAGTATTTTTACAAGTCTTTATTTCTTTTCTTTCCTTATTGTTAACCTAAGAAAAAACATTCCCGTTTTGTCTGGGTTAGTTCTCACCTGCAGAATTTCACAGCTGGTTTGGGTATTGATTTCATGTTTCTTGGCTTGCAAAGGCGATCTCTCAGGTCCAAAGTAAAGCTGGGCAGAAACTTAGCTCTTCAAAAGAGGTTTTGCTTTAAATTCTATTTGAATGGAAGAACTTCCACCTGTCCAAAATAATGTGACTTTCCAGGTAGCAGCAAAATCTACTACCTTTGAAAAACTGGACTGTTTTTGTAAGATGCAAGAGAAATGTGAAAGCCAGAGCATTTGATTCTCTGAGCTCTGGGAAGTACATCTCCTGTGGCCCTAGTTCTTGTCCCTGGAGAGGGGGTGTACCTCAGCTTTCTGCTTAATTTTTGTCCTGCTGTTCTTAGGTTTGTCAGGAAGCCTTAGTATTACCAGAGACCTTTGCATTCAAACAGAAAAATGGAATTCTGCAGCTGTGTAGAGATGGTATCAATTACATGATTTTGGAAAACCTCTAATACTTTGCAAACTAATCTGGGTTTGAGGAGTCAGCTTAATTCTTTCACGTGCTCTTGTCTAAATTGGCAAGAGGTCCACGAGCATCAGTAGAGTAACACTGACAGAAGACTTGCAGTGGAGCAAAGCACCTTGCGGGTGCTTAGCATGGACTGTTCTCAGCAAAAGCAAGCGCTGTGCACCGTTCCTACACCTCCAAAGGGTGCACAGGACTGCTGAGCCTTGGTGCTGCCATCCCGTGATCCACTTTCCTGCAGGTTATGCAGCTTTTTAAAACCAACTGGAGCTTTGCTGCTATTTGCTGGTGGCTTCCCATCACTGGCAGCTCCTTCTCTGGCAACTTCAGATGCTATTTAGCCACATAGCAAAGTGCTGTGTATAAATGCAGCGTTTGATAGCTGCCAACAGTACCAATATGATGGTCTGAGAGCAAATGTTTGTGTAAGTTATTTTATTTTCATTTGCTTTTAGTTACTTGGTAGAAGCAGGGACCACCAATGTGGCGATGCACAGGGAATGTGTCTACACACTTGAACTGTTTGATGGCCTCTGCTAGCTCTGCCCCTGTGCTTGTATTTCTTTCTCTCCCTCTGTGCTGCTCAGTAGTCATGTCTGTCGTGTGTGTCTGTAATTTACAAATAAAGTACTGTATGTAGGGCTGGATCCAGAAGCCCCCACAGTCAGTTGACTTTGGGTTCAGATACAGGTTGCTGTTGCTGCTTTTCCTCCTCTGTCTTAGACCCAACTTGGAGCAAAGCACAGATGTCTGTAAAAAGTCACCCATAACTCTACTTTGGGGTGTCAGTTTTGTGGGGTGTGCATGTATTGCCAAGGGTGGAATGAGGGGATCTTTTTTTTTCTTGGGTGCCCTCACATCAGGGCTATGGCTCTGCAGCAGTTGCTGGAGTGACAGCTGCGCTGCACCGCATGCAGACCTGACTGGCGTAGGCAGAACAAATTAGTTGCTCCCGTTTTATAATGTCAGGGCTGGGCTGGTCCCATCAACAATGTTCTTCATTTGTTTTTGCATCAAGGTAGCATTGATTCTAGTTGGAGTGCAATTTTTTTTGTTTTGTGTTTGTTTTTTTTTTAATAAATAAATTTGGTTTAAAGCTTCACACTGGCGTTTTACAGACCTGTTCTTGTCAGCATAAGCCACTACTGTCCTGAGTTGAGACTCCTGTTTGTTACTGAATTAAAATAACAGGAATTATGTTGATAATTTGGAAAGAAATGAGAGGTAACTATATTGGCAGGGGAGAGATAGATAAAATATGAGGAAAAAGATGTTTCTAATAAGGCCATAAATTATTTGGTCTGACACTGCAGGTGCTTTCTCTATGTAGATGATTTTGATATGTCACTGCTCTGTGTTACGATATTTCATTATTGAGAAAAGATGAGGTTTTTTACTCTGTGATATATTGTGACAATCTGTATCCTGAAGCCAATGATCCACCAAAGGACAACCACGGGTTACATGCTTGTTGTAACTGAGGTGGTTTGTGTGCCTGGGGGTTTGCATACACTGAGGTTCAGCTGATAGGACAGGCAAGAGTGACCGTTCCAGCTCTGCCTGCCTTGGCCCCCTGTGAAACAGCCCTGTGCTAGTGGCACCTCTAGTGAAATGCTGGGTTTGGTGATCTCTCCCTGATGCTCAGGGTTATTTGGTTATGGTGGTACCTGTCTTGGTCCCTGCTTGGTGGAGGAGAAAAACAGAGGGGAGGGCGGGAAAATCACTTGGCACTGTAGGAGAATTTTAAAAATACAACATTTCATTTTAAAATAAATATTTCAGGCTTCTCAAGATATTCCCCTTCAAAGCTGTGTTAGTGACTCTGAATTTTATGTCTGAAATTTAAATAACATGGCAACTTTATCTGTGCAAACAGTTCTTTTGTGGTTTGAGAGCTTATTCTTTAACTGCTTTTGGGTCACCAGGGAAGTAGAAATAAAGAAACAAAATCCCATCATCAGCCTTGGGCTTTAGGCTGGGGCGGGGGGAGGAGGGGCATCAAATTCTGTTCTGACTCTGGGTCCCCCTAAGCGCCCAGATGAGGTTTGTTTCCATTCCCTAGAAGCAGGACAGAAGAGAATAGTGCAGTCATTGGAACTTTAGCCTGTAACAATTAGCAAACTGGAACAAATAAAAAAGGAATTAAAAAGAAACCTTTGAAAAAATGAAATATTTCAGTGAATAGCTGACTTAACTATTTCCTGTCCTGGATTTTCATGGGGTGGGGCAAGTTATAATTGTTTCCAGTCTCTAGGAGGGTTTTTTCTGCAGCATGCTGAATAGGCTTGCTGAAAAAACTTGATCATTACTCATTATGAGTTCAAACCAGGAGTATTGCAAAAGCAAAGTGTGTGTAGCATTACAATGACTTTTTTTGTACTGAGGGTCCAAAAGGAGCATTGTGGGGTCAATAGTGTACAGAGTAGGTGTGTTTCTGCTGCCTGGCTAACTTCACATTACATCAGTGCCATTTCTTTATTGCAGATTTAATTGCAGACAGCAGTGCTCATTACTCTGCTTGCAGTGTTTGCATGAGCGTCCTCAGTTAAGACTCAATATCAAGTTTCATGTCAGGAGAAGTCTTGCCAGCAGTTTGCTTAGGCTGAGGTTCAGATGCGGCTAACTCAAGGTGGGTGTTGAAAGCAGCTCAACTGGACGTGTACATCTGGAGCTGTTAATTAGCCCAAATTGTCTCTGGAAATGGTGGGTAGTCAATTATGGGGAGCCTAAACCTGCTGTTGAATGAAGGCTGAGAGCTGTTTGAGCAGTTGTGCTCCCCTCTGTTAGCAGATCAATTGCATGTGTCTGGACTGGAAAGTCCTATGGGATTTGTTGTCCCAAATTTGCAAAAAAATTTTTTTGATCTAGGCCTGGTCTAAGTGAGGTTTTGCAGTGGGTTTCCTGGGTGGTTGATGTTCTTAACGCGACCTTGAATATTAGGTGCTGTTGTCATTTCTGTGTTGGTGTAGCGCTCCATTTTTTAGTGGTCAGGTGGTGGGAATGTACCTGGTGGGAGCTTGGGAGAGTATGTCGGTGACCAGAGATAGAGAAATGTGTGGCTGGTCTTAGTGTGTGTGGCTAAGTTGGTGACACTTTTTTGTCTTTTTTTGTTTGTTTTTAACGTGGGAACCATTCTGTCTGTTCTGCTTGGGAAACAGTCTAGAAGTTGGTGTGGTTTATGTTGCAGTATATATGAGAAGGAGTAACTGAGAGATTTTTTTTTTTTTAAGAGAGTTTGTGGGCAGGAGTCCGTTCAGTTTGTTTTGGGTTGCAAGTTAAGCCAAGAGAGGAAGAAAATTAGTCTGGGGAAACCCTTTTTTTTGTGGTAACAGCTTTTGACCATATTTTCTTGTGGCCTCTGATCAAGCTCCACTGAAGGTAGTGGAGTGAATATTGTTCATCATGCAGATGTTGGAACCAAGTATTGATTCTTTCAGAGCTGACAGGTATTTTGACATTCATGGCATCACTCCTTAATGTACCTATAGCAAATGTGAGCTAAAGACAGAGTAACTGCAGCCTCATGCATTGCCCAGTTTTTGTTTAATGAACTCAAGATGGTGACCAGTTGGATAAAAATGTTTGTTCAGTGAACAGCTCCTGCAAGGGTCCAGATGTGCTTGCGTCTCTGAGATGCTTTTCTAGAAAAGGAAATCACATGCATGATAGAAAATTTTGCATTTCTGAGTTATTCCAGTAAAACTGAAACCCAGAAAAATTACTAAATGACTTTTTTTGCGGTTTGGTGGTGGGTTGTTGGGGTTTTTTTGCACTTAACAGTACCTTTTGCCATTGATGGCAAGAGTTATTGTTAATGTGGGCTCAGATGCCCCAATCTATCTGAACTGGCACAAAACAGAAGACCTTTTTATGACTGGTGCCTGAGTAGTCTGCATGTAAATGTGGTAGATTTGATGCAGATTAGAGTACTTCTCTCTGGGCCAACACAAAAAGATGCATTATCAGTGGGGAAAACGTAGCTCTCCTTTTTGCCAAGTGACCCTGTAGAGATGTTCCTCAAGCTTTAGCGCAGATCAGCTGAGGACCTGTGGTTTTTTAGCTGATACATGCAGTACCGTGGGCCTGGTTCTGTGACTGGGACAATAAAGTGCATCTCTGTCCCGGTGAGAATTATTGAAATTATCATAGTTCAGTGTTGTCATTTGCTCTGGATATGACAGCAGTGAGCGAAAACTTCCCCCTAGCCCAGACTTGCAGACTTTACTTCAGTGCCCAGTCCAGAACTGGTTTCAGAGGTGTCTCCATGGTGATGTCGTTGTAGGCCAAGTGCAGTAAATGGTGGGGTTAAATATCACCAGATTGTCCACGTGCTGTGCCCAAGTGCTTGCTCAGAAGAGAACTGCGAAACAACATAAAGCAATGGAGGTTTGGAGTTTTTCCCTACAGCAGCACTTACTGAAGCAGTGAAGTAAAAACAGAAGTTTGTTTGAAGGATTTGAATCACATCTGTGCCTGTAAAGGTGAAAACTCTGCATGGTTGTCTCAACAGGGAATGAGGAACACAGATTGTCTTGGGCAGTTGTGCATGTGAAGATGCAGAGCAAAAACTTCAGGTCACTGTGCCTAAAAGTAGATCCTGGCATTTCTCTTTAAGCATTTATTAGAGCAGGTGTTATCCTGGAATTGAATAGCATTTAATAATGGTTAATTAAGACTGTTCAAAAACTCCTGGAGGAAAAGAAAAGACAAATTGTGTTCTGGATGCTTGGAGAGGAGGGAGTTGAAATAAATGTAAAATATTGCCAGGTGCTTTATGAACTTAATTTTTCTCCTAGGATTGTCATAGATCCTTGTCACTGTATCCTGGCCCACACTAGTGCTATGGCACAGTAATTGGGCAGTGACACCTCTCTGCAAAAATCCATAGCCATGTGTCTGTGATGGGCATGTGTGTATTGTAAAAGATGAGCCTAAAAAGGGCCTGGAGTAAACTATGCTTGATAAGCGAGGTCCTGATTTGCCTGTTCCAGATATGCCAAATAACTTGCATTTAGGCAACTTCAGCTCCTTCCAGGCAGCTGCCATCACACACCGTTAGCACGCAGGTGCTGCTGTCTGCCGGGTTTTGGAGACTGGTAAATGCTGGTGGAAAGGGAAATTCGGGATGCACACTGTCACTGCCCTTCCTGTTCTTCAACCGTGCCCGAAGTCGGAGCTGTGCCAGGCCAAAGCAGGATCAGACCCTTGGCACAGTGTTTGCTGTGTCCCACAGGGCTGAGCTCAGCTCTGCCAAGTGTTTTGAGTGATGTTCACTGGTGCTGCGCACTGCGGTGACGCTCCCCCCTCCGTGTGTGCAGGGCCTGGGGAGGCTGTGAGGGACTGCCGGAGTCTGAGGGCTCTTTTCTCAGAGTAATTGCAGGTTCTTGCAATGTGAACCTCTAATGTTTTCAAAGACTCAGGCAGAAAGGATTTGTTCAACAGACAGTACCAGTCATCTCCCAGTTCACTGACTGCTTGAACCAAAGGTGGTGCTAAATCTGGTCTCTGTAATATTTATATTTTGTTGGAGGGGTTGTTTTTTTTTTTTTCAGTGTTTGATAAAACAGATGCAGTGTCCTTCCTACATGAGAAATTTAGTCCCGGCTTGGGACATGGCAAAACTCACTGGACCTTCAGGGTCCAGAATTGTTGCTTGTTAACATTTGAGCAGGCTTGCAGTGTTCTGGGGGGAGGTGGGAAAAGGGTACTCTATCTTCAAATGCTTGCAGACTGTAAGAATTGATTTGTGATTTTTTTTGTTTGTTTGTTGGTATTTTGTTTACATTGCCTCTTATGCCCTAAGGAAAAATAAATTTTTGACCTTTTTAATTATGATCCAGTTGGTTTATTTTGGTTTGTTTTTTTCAATATTTTTTTTCAGTACTGGTTGGATTCCACCTGTGTTTGTCAAATCACTGCATTTAGCTTTCCCAAAATAAGTTATAACCTAGCTACACACGCAATTGCAAATTTCAACTTAGGCTTAAATGGATAAAGGAGTTTCTCTTATCCCCTGGCACTGAGCTGTTACTGTATGCTCTATTTTTGTTTCTTTTCTAATCCACCAAGTTTTATAGACTTTTCACCTTTGCCCTCAAACGTGAAGACCTTTTATCTGTGTTGAGCGAAGTCTAAAGGTTTAAAATACTCTGTCAGGATGTTTTTGTGGAGAGAGATGTGGTATCAGATCCAAAGTAAGAAGAAAAGCATCCTTTTACACGAGTGGCCCTTTGGTTCTGTGATAGAAGTGTTGCTCTGCAGGTTCGGATGAGCCTGCAGGAACACCCTGCAGGTTGCAGAGCAGGCGGTCCTGGAAGACTGGATATTAAGGTCTGATGGGCCCTGCTGATTCCTCTTCGCCGGCTTTGAAGGTTGGAGGCCCTAAATAGCTCAACAAGTAGTTCTTTGCTGTGTGAAACAGTGTAAAGGTAAAACTGAAGAGTTTCTCCTAATGGATCCCCCGCTCCTTACGTGGGCTGTCTCTCAGGGATGCACAAGGCAGTGGGTTAGGGTGTATAATGGGGATGCAGGTTGTAATACAGGGTGTAACACTAGAGAGAAAATGAGGTGGTTTTCTAGCTCTTCAGTTCCCAACTCGGTACTAGAAGCCCTCCTGAGCATTGTCCATTTCCTCACTGTCTGTTAGCAGTTTGCAAACCTGTAGGTAAAGGGGTCGTGCCGAGTGCCTGGCTGCCACCTGGGAAAGCAGGACCGCAGCAGGGTGTTGGTCCTCCCCAGCTTCTTTTTCCAGCAGCAACGAATGACCTGGCGTGAGTGCACCTCTCATTTTAGCAGGGGCTTATGCTTTCAGCATGTGCTGTAGCATTTCACAAGCAACCTGTGGAGAAATGAGTCTCACCCGGGCCGTGAGAAGAGCCAGCTCTCTGTCGGAGGCACCGCGTTTGCTAGCATCACCCGTGGGATGTTCCTCCATGCTGGCACGGGGGTGGCTGGTGCCCCGTCTGGGCAGCCCAGCTCTCTGAAGGATGCCAGGAGCTGGATCTGAGGCAGCACACAGTCCTGGGCATTTTAAGGTATGAACTTAGCAGTAAGTGTGTCTGGGAACTGTGCCCCCTCTTTCCCTGCGTGTAGAGTGAGCCAGTCAGCTCAGGGCTGAAAGGGTTTTTTCTGGACTGGTGCAATCCCCATAGGCTAATGCGTCCCCTTGTACAGCGTAACCCGCTGCCAGCTGCTCCCTTCATTCCCCGCTCTCCTCCGAGAGCCACTACCAGAGCTGTGCTGATCAGCCTAAAATTTTCTAGTCCTGCTCGTGTGTGTTTGCAGTGGTTGTGAGAAGGAGAAACAGCGCTGGGAGAAGGGGGAGCGGCTGCGCGCCGTGCCGCGTGCGGAGCACCAGGTGGCGATGCTGGACCAGCTCTGCCGCTCCTGGATCCCTTCGGGAGCATCCTCCCTCCTGCCTTCCTCCAGCTCCTCCTCACCCCCCCGGCGCGGTCCGTGGGCTCGGGCTAGCCCTGGGGAAGGCCCCGTCTGCAGCGGCCGGGGGGCTGCGCTGGGGAGGGTCTGTGCTGCGCCGTGGTTGTGTCGGTGGAGGACGGCTTGGGAGCGGTGGTGACGTTGCAGATCTGGTTTGGATTTGGTGAGCTGCTGGTGGTGGCCTGGGGAGGGAGGGCAGGGCAGGGGGGCTCGGCGATGCGCAGCGGGCGAGGACGCAGCTCGCGGGGGCTGTTGGACATGGCAGCTGCAGGAGGCGATGAACGGGCAGGGGCTGGCAGAGGGGAAACACAGGGGTACCCGCCCTGGTCCCTCTTGATGCCAGGGGAGGGGAAGATCTGATCTGGGCCCAAAGCATCAGCGCTTCACTTTTCCCAACATGTGGCAGTGCTTGAGCTCAGCACATGTGGCAGGGACTGTTTGGCCGGTCGGTGTCCCCCGTGCCTGGGGCAGTCTGTATCGTGCAGCGCTGTCCCTTGCTCTTCGGGGCAGGAGGCGGCTTCCCGTGGCTGGGCTGTGACCAGAGAGGGCTTTCCAGACCCGCTAGAGGTCCTCCTGTCCCTGGGAAAGCAGGAGCTGGGAACCATTCTTGGAGTGAGCACAGGTGTGTGCAGACTTGCCTTGTCCCAACAGCCAAGAGCTCTGGGTTGTAGAAGTGGGTTTGCTTTACCCAGCCTGGAAAGTTTCAGGCCACTCCCCAGTGACTGTTAGAGTGGAACAGCTTCAGCTGGAGAGGCTGAGGACACCTCTCCTGGGATGTCCCTGTCCCTTGGCAGACGGAGCACCCACACTGAGGGAGAACATGCTAACTCAGTTATGTCCTGTGACAGAGAGTAACCCAGCCAGTCTCTCATCTGCTGAATAGTTACACAAAAGGACGAGGAGGAAATCTCACACAGCTGTGTTGTAGGGTCCTCCTGAGCAGATCCTTGCAGCAGAGGAGCTGTTGGGTTTGGGGAGAACCGGCATCACTCTGGAGAATGCAAAAATTCCCTGTGGGTCCCTGTGTCCCTTGCTACATGCTGAGGAAGCATCTGCGTCTTGCTTCAGCATCTCCCTTGGCCAGGCCACGGCTTGCCAGTGTGCCTTCTCAACACGGCGCTCAGCTTAGGGCTGGGGTCCTCCTGTCAGGTGTTGGACTACCGTAGTTCTGCAGAGCCGGGGTGGGGACACTGGGCTATTTTACTACTGCTCTACCTCATCTTCAGCCACCTTACCAGGCCCTACCAGGCCGAGCAGCATGGTACTGGGTTTCCTCACAGCACGCTTTCTCTTGTGCTGGTGGAAGGCTTTTTTTTGCAGCTACTTGTGCAAACAAGGCAATAAGAGTAAAGAAGCTGTGGCCTCTCTCTGGGAAGGGTGTGAAGAGGCTCAGGAGCATGGGGCCTAAGCTTGCAGCAATGCGGTCAGCCCTTGCTTTTATTTTTGTGGCTCCTTTTATTCCTCAGGGGTGTGTGGTGTCCATCAGGAGGGCTGTTCGTCATCCAGCTCTCAACACCCCCTCCTCCTTGAGCACTGGAGGAAAACCCGAGCCCCCTCTCCACCCAGCTCCCCCCAGGGAAGAGGCTCTCATGCCACTGTTGCTCTTTCCTCTGTTGCTCTTTCCTCAGCCTCTCACCACTGCACTGCCCGCCGTGTTTCGCCGTGCTCGTGGAAGTGGTAAATACTCAGTTGCCCATGCTGCTGCAGGATACCTAAATCAACTTTATTCACAATCACAGTTATCCAATTTTTCACAATGAGTTATTCTTCTCTTTAAACAGAACACAAAACACCTTAAAGTAAAGCAATGAAATGCAAATGACACAAGAGCACGGAGGTAAGTGGGAACTTACACCAGTCAAACAAAACAAAAGGTTAGGATCGTTGTTACTGTTACTGCTTTTGCTGTTGTTTTTTCTCCCTGGCAATCACCTTGCTCTCCTCCTCCCTGTTCACAGCTGGAGGCCATCTGATGCTGGGAGCAGGACCTAACCCCAATTTTCGAGTTCGGATGCTGGGGGAGCTTTCAGCTTCTGCTAACTCCTAGAGTTTGGTCCACAGTAAAACAAACACAGGTATATATTAAAACACTCTGAATTCAAAAGGTGAAAAGGGAATTCACACTACTGCACTGGTACCCATGGATGGAATTTCTTGAAAAATAAAACATACCCCTTGGCTTGGCTTGCCTTGCGTGGAGGGGTACCGGTCCCACGGGTGTGGTGAAGGCTCCGGAGGCTGCTTATTGCACGTTTCCCCACATCCACTCTTTCATCGACATTTTCCTACCCCTCAGGTTCCTTCTTTCCAAAATCTTTGCACTGGAGTTTGTGTAACTACTACAACAGGCTGCGGGTGCCTGCCAGTCACAGCTCTGTCCTCATCCTCGGGCAAGCTGGGGGCTGGCTGCGTGCCTGCGGACCAGCCATGCGCCTGGCATGGCCACTGTCCTTCCCCCAAGCTTGTGCCACCCCGGTGTCCCCCCACCCCTCACTGAGGGCATCTGGGTGCAGGAGCCACTGTGCTCTGGGGCTTTCGGCAGTCAGCCTGGAGGGCAGGGCAGGGCAGGATGGGTTAGGGGTGTACATGAGAGCACGCAAAGAATTAACACAAATCCCTGTAACCAGAATATCAGCGTTCAAGTTAATACTGCCCGCTGGGGTGGGCTGGGGGTAGCTGCAGACCCCTGTGGCAGGCTGCAGTGATGGCAGTGCCTTTAGAGAAAGGCTCTGCAGTGTGGTCTCCAGCTAGCAGCCTCTCTTTTTCATTTCCTCAAGAGGACAGAGCGAGGATATCATGTTTTCCAGGTGCTCTCAGGAGCAGGCTCTGCGAGTGCTCCTTCACTTGCCTGCTGCCCAGGGGGGGCACGATGCCCCCTGCAACGAGCAGCTCTGTATGTTAAATGCTTTTATCCCTATGCCATGCTGTTCCCCTGCATCCTATCAGTGGCCGTACACTACTAGTGCGAAGGAAAAGGCTCAGCAGGAGGGGTGCAACTCCATAGCCTTCCCTGATGGGCAATGTGGCAGGGCAAACACCATCGCTGCTGCACCCCAGTCACCCGCCAGGGCCCAGACACTGTCTCTGGCTCCTGGAAGGCAGCAGGATGGGGCTGGAGGGAAGACGGGCACCCCCTTCTGCTGCAGAGCCAGCCTGCCTGGGCCCAGGGGCAGCCAGTGGCCATGGGATGACGGAGCAGCAGTTGTCACGACAGCCATGGGGGCTGCCACTGCAGGCATCTGTCTGGGGACAGCAGGGGTTCTCAACTGGGGCGGAAGGTAAGTGGATTAAATAAACCAAAGAAAACCATCCCCCCAAGCTATTTTTTTTTTCTTTCTTTTCTTCCTAACACATAAGGACAGCCACGTCCTGCCAGCGGGCTGGCTGTGCAGGGCCGGGTACCACCTGGCTGATTTTGTCTTAAAGCACAGTGATAAAGTTACCAGTAAATGAAACCCACAGACATGTGGGTTTATACATTCTTCCCCAGTGAGGCTGGGGTTTTTGTTTCTTTTTTAAAATTTATTTTCTCCCTCACAAGTACTGTCTGGATGGTAGGGGGAGGAAAAGTGAGGGAGCCACATGTCCCTCTCCTGCACGCCCATGGGGCAGAGATGCTGCTGCATCCCTTGTGCTGCGTGGAGACCACGTGCAAGATGGGCAGTGGGTGTTTGAGAGCTGCTCGTCATGCAGCGGAATGGCTGGCATCGGGAGGTGGCTGGATGCTGCTGGGAGGGAGAAAGGCCAGTGCCAGTGGTGGCTGCCAAACCCGCTCTGAATGCCTCTGCCAGGGAATGGTAAGGGAGGAGCAAGGAACAGCCTCAAGGGGCTGCTTTTCTGCCTGCAGACACGGGGTGGGTTTTGCTTCACACATCCTGGGTCCTTTTCTGCACTGACCCGAACCTTTCCACTGAGAATGTGCTCACTGCACCTCCCTCGCTGGGTCAAAGCTTGCCTCGCTCCCTCCTTTCTAAGGGGCTTCCTACAGTCAGGCTGGTTGTACACGGAAACATGTTGCTTGTTCCTCCTCTGCTGCTAAGCTGTCCTCTGCATGCGGGGTGTCTCCAGAAGGAGATGTGTAACACTGAACCTTTTACCACTTGCTGTGCCTGCTAAACATTAGAGACTCCCCTCCACTGTGCGTGGTATAGAAAAGGGATGATTGCACCAGCTGATTGGTTGTTTGGTTTTTTTTGAGATAAAGTTTAAAATCCACAAGGGAGAGTAGTCCATCACAACTTCCCTGACACGCTGGAGTTCAGCCCCAGGGCTTGCTTGGAGGGTAGAAGAGCAATGTCTAAGCTTGTCTCATCTGTTGTCCGTGGAAGAGGGGATCAGGGTGGTGGTGGGTGATGTTTTTTGAATCTCCTGGATGATGAACAGAGACCAAGACCTGTGTTGTTTCACAGCCTCCTCCCCACCTGCCCAGTCCCCACCACAGCATCTGCTGCTGCTCTAAGTGCTGCGGTAGGTTTTGATGATATCTTTGATGGCCCGTCTGCAAATGGGGCAGCAAGCGTTGGCCATCTTCTTGAGCTTCAGCCCACACGAATAGCAGAGACACATGTGTCCACAGGAGTAAATGACTGTGTCTACCATGTTCTCGTAGCAGATGGTGCATTCATCTCCCCAGGGCCCAGAGACGGACGGGGAGATGGGTGACTCAGGCAAGCTGATTGGAGAGTTGGGAGCTGTGCCTGGAACACAAAGAACAGGGTCACTCATGCTGCTTAAAAGGCTTCCTGACATCCCAGGGTAATTTCTGCCCTGAAGCTAGCTACTGAGGGAGGAACCATGCCCTAGCAGAAGTGGATGCTCCAGGATCAGGGGTCCTGCCTGTGACCTACCGTCCCACTTGGTGAGTCCTGGTTCACATGCCAAGGCTGAGGGCAGCAGAAAGGCAGCATCTGCTGGGATCTGCTGCCCATGCAGAGCAAACCAAGAGACAGCTGTTCCCACGCAGCAGGGACAAAGAGCAGTTCCACGTTTTTAAACCACTGTCTAAACATTAACAAAGGAGGAAAAATAAGGAGGCGCAGAGCAAGCCATCTGCTTTGAAAAGGGAGAGGCTGGGTGGCACATGGGTGGTAGCAGCTCCCAAGACAAGGAGAGTTTCATCTCTAGGGCTGATCCAGGGACGTGGGACCACAGTGCCTGGCTACAAATCACCCCATGTGGCTGCTTCAGGACAGGGGTGGGGTGGTACCTGCATGGACAGCATCTAGCTCATAGTGAGCCATCGCTTCAAGAGCCACAACAGGCTGCAGTAACTGTACTCGCAGCGCACCCATAATGAGGCTAACCAATTTTTCCCCAAACCCATTAAAAATCTGAATGTTTTACCAATTATTAGACCTGATTCTGATGATACCCTCAGCAAAAATCACTCTTGGTTTGGACAACAATGACAAGGATTTGTTAAGTTACATATTCCACCATCAATGCCTTGGGATCATGCAGGTGCCTGGGGTTTTGTAAAATGCTGCAGAACAGCTTATCATTTTCTACTGCATGTAAATTTATCTAAATCTCACTGGAATTCATTGGCATATTAGAAATATCAATACTGCCTTTTTCTGAAGAAGGTAGTGAAGGTGTGTGGAGAGGGAAAAGGGGGCTGTAGGGCACAGCCATAGCTCCAGTCTGAGCTAGCATGCAACACATGTCACTGCCACACAGCTCTCCAGAAGGAGCTGTGCGTCACTGGGCCACGCACATAACAGAAACTCTACTGCCTCCCTTGGGAGCCTTCATGATGAAAAAGGTTGGAAAAATATTGCTGTCTAGGCATCTAAGCAGCTTCCATGTAAACCAGACTGAAAATAGCCTTTGCAGAGGCTCTTCCTTCCTCCCCGAGGGAGCTGACAGGGGACTCTGTTGATCACTGTGGTTTTAGAGTCCTTTTGGGAGACAAGTGTGAGGACCACGAAGGGAGACAGTGTGGGAGCAGGCTGGGGGAGGCAGAGGAAAGGCATCCCCCCCACACTTACCACTGATAGAGCTGCAGAGGGGGCCAGAGCCACACGTAGACAATATGGGGCCAGAGACACCGCTGCAGAGGATGGTGGGGGAACTGGGTGTTGATGTGGGTGAGCTTGGTGTGGACAGTCCCAGCCGCTCTGCTAATATGGTGGAACCTGCAGCACAAGAAAAGAAACCTACAGTTACTTTTTAAAAATGGGGCTGACAAGGCACTGGGGGTATGTGGCAGGGGGTGCAGCACTCAGAGCTTGTCAGGATTTGTGTTTCATCAGCATGAAATCTAGAGAAGAGGGAAACAAAAAAACCCCAGCCTCGTATGCTTTTTTAAATGCTAGTAGCTGGCTCTGAAGAGACATCGAGCTCCCACAGCCCCTGAGTTTGCTGGAGCTGCTTTAGCCATCATAACCCTTTGTTTCTGCCCTTAAATGTGTCTCATGTCTCAAGTCATTAAGTGCAATTACTTTCCTTACGGTTTCACACTCGTACGTACCCTCAGTACCACATCCAGCGATAGGGCTGTAGCCAGCAGAGGACACAGCCTGCAGTAGGGTGGGCTGGACCCCAGCACAAGCACGTACCCCCTTGCCAAAGTACTCTTCACTAACCCAGTGCAACGCTGCATCATTCCAGCTCCAACAAATTCACGCAAAGTCACTCAAGGAGACCCCAGAGACAAACTCAAGGGTTTGGCAATCAGGAGAACAGCTCTGCTCACTGCTCTGCCTCTTCTGTAGGGTGGCTTCGGTCAGAGGCGAGGATGCCACTCAAATGCATTTGGCTCTTGGGATGAACAAAGACAACTCTCCCCCCACTCAGGAACGTTTTCTCCACTCTCTGCATGTCTGGATATGATGGCTCAAGAATGCAGAGCCCCTTCAAGTCCCTTCTAGGTGTCCCCAGCTCCATTACCTCCCGCTCCCACTGCCCACCATCACCTCTGCGTTACTGTGCTGTCTGCCAGAAAAGGCAGCTCTGCCCCACAGCCTGCTTGGCACCCTCCCCTGCCGCAGCCTCTTTCTTCTGCTGCTATAACAAGTATCTTAAAGCCCCTTCCAGAAGGGAAAGGAATGGGAACACTTAAAACTCTAGCAAGGTTTTGCAAGGGAGTTTCATTGTTAACGACACAGCCTGGTCTTCAGTAAGACAGTGGCGAGCCAGCAGCACACGCGTGCATGAACCAAGGTACGGTTTCTTAGTGGTGAGAACTAGTTTCCCTGCGGTTTTGAAGTTTCTAGTTCCCCAGCTAAGACAACCAGGGTGACTCCAAATCAGAACTAAAATGCTAAGACTTCTCCATGTGACCATATAAGGAGCCGAGAGACACAGAGGGTTTGGATCCACAGTGTCCTCCAGCAGCCAGAGGCTACTCTCCGGAAAAAACGTGGCAGGAGGAGGCCAGGAAAACCCCGTGCACCAGAAAGGTCCTTCGGTGCCTGTTTGCAGGGAGGCCACTGAGCCACGGAGGACTAAACCTGGGAAGCAGTGACTCCGCGTGCCAACTGTGGATTGTGCAAAAAAAAAAAAAAGCAAAAGCACAGCAGCAGCCAGTGCCAGATTCTCCTGCCCTTGTTAGCAGAACAAAACTGAGCATTTTAAATGTAGCGCAGGGACTGAGCGGGGGGGTCACATCTAGGTCAAAATCTGTTCTGGGGACTGCATACAGCAGAAGCAGCAATTAGCTTCGGCCTTCAGTCCCTTAGTTTTACCCCTCTTCATATAAGGAGCGCTTTGCTCCCAGGCACTATCTGAAGTTCAATTAGCATCTGCAAAAGACTTTGGGGCGCTCACCCTTGAGATGCTGTAGAGAGGCACCTCCTTTATCACACAGAAGGCAGCTGCGGCTGGAGTTTAGCTCCGTAAATATGCAAAGAGAATGATGCAACCCCTAATGACAGCCACTAGCAATGGCCCTTCCCCTCCAATCTGACAGATGACTGTGACCGTAGCAGAAAACTTGCCCTGTGGGTAACACACACTGGGGCACAGATTTCAGCTCATCCACTGCACACTGAACAAATATGAACACTAGGCAGCTGAAGGAGTTTTTCAAGCCTCCCCTCTCAGTCCCCCTGCAGCCTGGAGATACTTCTCCCGTTCACCTGACATGCAGCACATTGCATTTCTACCACCAACCTGGTCATTTCATTAAATGCGAAATAAAGACTATCAGGAGCATTTTTCTTCCTGGACTAACCAAGGATTTGGAGGTGCCCCGAGTGTCCCAGAGCATGAACTGATGAAGCATGCTGGCAGCAGTGCAAATGGCCTTTCCACAGTGCAAGGAGAGCTCATCAGTGCAGGAACCACAAGCTTCTCTGGTTGTAGCTGATCTGAGTCCCAAAATGGCCTTACCCAAGACCCAGGGGCCAACACACACCTTCCAGTTCTTTCTCCTAACACAAGGCGCAGCTCTTGACTTTTCTCCAGCATAAGTACAGAGCTTTGTTTCAAACAGTCTGAGTTCCCTACCAGACAAGACGCACTTCTCCCTTGGTGACAGAATAATCAACATAAGACACGTTACTCACGCCGTTAATATATTGCTGGATGGTGTGCAGATACCATGACAAGGAGCATGGAATGAGATCATGTGCAGGGTGGAATGAGTGTGGCCAACTTGGCTTAACTAAAACCAGATATATGTGCTCAAGGCCAAACATGCTCATTGTGTGCAGAGAGCTTCTACCAAGAGCTAGCTTTCAAACCATGATTTTAAAAAATTAAATAATTCTAAATAAATCAATTTAAACATTCTTCCTCTCTCTAAAGGCCCCAGACAAATTGTCTCTGCTGCTAACTTGTCTCACGCTTGATCTCAAACATGCCAAACACACTGGAATCACCTTTAAACGGACTTTGAACCATTTGCTGGTTTATCTTTGCAAAGTCAAATTATTAGCGAAATCCAATGCAGATTGACTCTTTCTCTACACTTCTGTCATCGCTCCGGGAGAGGTGTAAATAAATGAACCCCCCAAAATATGTTTACCCCCAAAAGTAAGAGAGTATTATATTTTCAGTAGAAGACAGCAGTACCATGGAATGTACAGACAACATCATGCCAGGAAAGGCTGCCTGTATGCTAAAGGTCTGTGATTCAAAATGGTCTTGCCAAACTGGAAATAGGATCAGATATAAATGGGATGGTATTCAATATGATCAAATGCAAAATGCAGCACTTATTCAGCTCCCCAAATACAGGACAAGGAATTAGTCCATTCAATTAGAAAAACAGCCATCCTACAGAAAAAGGCCTGGGGATTGCTGGAGGTCACCAGCTGATCAGAAATCAACCATGCCGTCCTGTTATGGAAAGGTTGTGCCAATCCAGGGTCATATGAGGCTGGTTAAGGACTGGAGCAGGAGCCTGGAGGCGCTGTGCTATCTCTGTCCCTGGAAATACTCAAAATCCAGCTGAGCATGGTCTTGTGCTTCCGTAACTTGGAAGTTAGCCCTGCTTTGAGCAGGAGGTTGGATTAGGTAACTCCCAGGGGTCTCTTCTGACCTAAAATGTTGTATGATTCTATGGTTTTTAGATGACCACATTTTTCACAGGCTGCTCAAAGGGGAGCAGAAACAATCTGTTCTTCATGAAAGTTCTGGATAAGACAAGAACCCACAGGTTCAGACTCCTAAGGTGTTCAGGATAGACACTATGTCCATAGGGAAGCACTGTAAAGCAATCAGACCTCCCAGAGAGACTATGGCGTCTCCATCATTGGAGCTCTTTAAGAACAGGAGGGTGAAGTCAGTAGTCTCTTGGGATCCCATCCAGCATTTCTGATTTTTAGGAGAGTAGTTATCCGTACCCATAACTGCCCTTTTATAGAACATCCTAACTGTGACCAAAACACAGCAGCTGTGGCCATCAGAGACACTTTTGGCTCTCTGTGTCTATTGTGGTGAGCAGGGTGTTTTCCCAGAACATTGCAATCCACTCTCAGGGGATATTCTGAGGCTGTCCCAACTTCTAAGCATCAATTAATGGCAGCTGCCTGGGGAGAGCTGTACCGCTGAAGGATTTACATTGGTAACAAGGCCAGACACAAAGTCAACACTCCCTAAAAACACATAACATTTTCAATTAACTCTCCCCGTTAATTAATTTACAAAAATATTTCTACATTTCTTTCCATAATAAAGTGATTGTATTGACCTGCTTATTACTGTGTAGGCCCCAGACAGGGAACTGGAAAACAACCAGCACACCAGGTGGGAAGAGCGATGCACTGTCGACATTCTCCTTCTGAAATCGCTTAGGGGCATTTGCTATGATGCAAGCAAATCCCCAGGGCATCTCTGTGGCCTAGAGCAGGCAGTAGCTGCCACAAGCCTGTCCTGCAGCTATTCCCAACCCACTGCGAGCAAGCAGTACATTAATATTCCCAGATTCAAACTACAGCTGAGATGGAGAGAAAAGTAGAGGAATGCCAAAGTGCATGTTCTTCCTTATTACTGTTGGCTTTGGATCACGGAAGGTTGGGAAACTGCCAGTTTAAGGTGTTCATAGCACATTTCTGGTTATCTATTCCTGAGAGAGGTGATAGAGGGGCAGGGCCTCCTGGGACTCAAATAATGACAACAGGCTGAACTCCATCAGATTATGAAAAACACAGAATCATATAATCGTTTAGGATGGAAAAGACCTTTAAGGCCACTGAGGCCAACTGTCAATCCAGCACTGCCAAGCCCACCACTAAACCATATCCCTAAGTGCAACATCTACAGATCTGTTCAATACCTCCAGGGATGGTGACTCAACCACTTCCCTGGGCAGCCTGTTCCAGTGCTTGACAGCCTTTTGGTAAAGAAGTTTTCCTAACACCCATCAGCCAGTGGAAGGTACCCAGTAACTCCCCGGGATTTGACCAGAGCATTCCTCATACTGTCCCAGTGTTCACAAGGAGACAAAATCAAGATTCAACCCATTTCATTAAACCTCTGACCCCCTCTCTTGTCCCTTTCCCCCTTATAATTAAATTCAGCATTATATAGTCCCATCGCACTTTTTCAGACCTTAACCCAAAAGGCCTGCAAGCACAGTGCTTCTGTTGGAGCACCGGGACTGTGTTCGTGGAAGCCTTGCAGAAACCAGGCTCCACCGGCTGAACACGTCTGCTGCTTTGAGGTGGAAAGGCAGTACTGCATAGTCTGAAGACTCTGCTTCCAAGGTAGAAAAGAAACAAATGAGCAATACCCTGTGTTTGCTGGTTGCAAACAGGAATAAATATCACAATTTCTATCCCCAGAATGCTTTCTGGCAACACCAAACACCATCTCAGGTGTCTCACTCACCTTCTGCTATCTGTATTATACCTGTCTAGGCTCTTATCACAACATTATAAATACATATATATATAATATATTAAAAAAAATAAAAAACAAACAATCAGACTGCACTCCAGAGCTATCCTTTTTCTCCCCTTTGAATCCACCCAACTTACACTTTATTTTTGCTGGCTTACAGGATGCTGTCAGTAAATGACCACTACTGTCACACTGAACTCTCAGTTCACTTGGTTTGATCACCTTCACTTTTTTAATGGGCTTTTTTTTTTTACCCATACCCATCTTAAGGACTATGCCAGGATCTTAACTAAACATTGTACCTGGAAAACAAAATATAGGAGCCTCCTGCTATAGTTTCCAAGGCAGATAAAGCATTATGCAACATACTGACTTGCCCATATGCTGAGTATCGGTGGAGCACGTTGACAGCCCCTTCTCTTTTTATAACACGTTTGCTGCATCAATAGAACAGCTAATAAAGATCAGGTAATTATCAATAGTAAACACAGATTTTCAGTGTTTTTCCATCCACCTGCAGGTCCCAGAGTCTCCAGCACACAGTGGAAAAGATCAGTACAGCTGCTAAAATCTGGCTGCAGCCTTCAACTGGCACATTTTATGGTGCTCAAGAGAGCTGTGCACTTCTCATACATTTTAGTCCAGTGAGCTCTGGGCACCTGACAGTTGTAGCCATTTAGATGCCTTTCAAAACTCTCAACTCTATTTCCTTTTGCTAGGAGCCAGATTTTTAAGCCTGTCTGCTAAAATAATTCCCCTATCTCAAAAATTGCTCAATATCCGTTCTCACATTTAACACTCTCAGTTTATCAGGGCCATTGATTTTGTTATCTAAATAGGATCAAGGTTCTTTCAAAAATATGGCACAATTGTGAGTACTGAGCTCATGTGAACATCTGCCTAAGGAGACCTGTCCCATAACATGTGAGCTCCTGCAGTGTGATGGGCTGTGAGGTTACTGAGACTGGATGCTACAGCAACTTAATTCTGTAAGAGTCATGTCTTTGTTTAAGCTAATCTACTACAGATCTTTGGCCTTACACTGACCACTAGTACGTAAACATCCTTGATAACTAACCATATGCAAGACTGGTAAAACTGGGACCTCAATTTTAGTCCTTACTATTTTTTTACCGAAAAATCTTCTGTAACAGTATTTTTTTTTTCCTCATGGATGTAGCTTGTGTAGAACTTTCTCAATTCAGCTTTTCCTCTATTCAACCACTCATTTCAGAAAAAAAAGTAGAGATATACTTTTAACTATCAGAGAATGCAGACTGGTGGAATTACACAACTATTTCACATACTACGAGAGCAGAAGTCCATATTGAAGATGCAGTGGGCAACCTGGAACAGTATGCTAAATGTGTATTATCTTGACCTTTCAATCTAGTGGCAAGACACAGTGTACTGAGATCTCCTGGGTTCTCTCCTCTGTCCTCTCCCAGAAAGATGAAGTTTCTGTCTTTGGTGTACCCCAGACAGATGTCAGACTAACACCTCTCCCTTGACACTGACGCCAGAAACCCTGGTATTCCATCAGTAGCATATCCACTAGAAGGTGGGTCTTATCAATACAAGCTTTGCAAGAGCTAAATCCTTCTACATTTTATTTCAGTAACCATTTTTTTAGTAATGCAAATGTTCCACCAGATGTAGAGAGAGCTAAAATGATAGCCTTCCCCACAGCATGCTGGCTGCTCCAAGGAGCAGCCTTATACATTTCGCACATTGTCACATTTTCTTGCTTCCAGCCAAGGCCACAGGAGAGCTATTCTGTCCCCCAGGGCCACTCAGGTCTTACCCAACAGGGACTTTTGAATCCATCTTGTTAAAACAAAGAACAAAGCACCTGTTGCTGCCTCGGCATACATAGTTAAAGATGAACAATAATAGGGAAGGATGTAAGCATATCCATCACTTCTGAATGCTATAAAATACATGTATTTACACCGCCATTTGTTATGTTCCCACAGCGATGGGAACAATACTGCATTGACCAGAAACCAGAGTTTCCTTCCCCTTGGGCTCAATGGGTTTTGGCCAACCATGCTCTCAGAGCCTGACCTCTGTGCTGCCGCTCATCTCTGCCTCTCAGGTGACCAACATCAGTTGATGATCCATGGGCTTTTTTGCATTCAAGTATTTCCTGGAGGATTTTAGATTTGTTCTGAACAGAACAATATTACATTTTGCATTATGCTACAGAAATTCCTGGAAATAGGACAAAAAGCAGCCTGGCAGATTTTGCACGCAAAACCATAAGGCCTGTGTTTGCAGATGGGTGTCAGACAACCACTGTTTGGGGAAATAAAAGTTAGATCCAAACCACATGGAGAACAACAGTCCAGACTTTCATGTGGATCAGGAAAGGAGTGTGCTTTATGGCTTCACTGGAGCCTTGCTGTCTGCTGTGTCCAGAAGGGCAGCAGGGCACCAGCACATCTATTACTCTCCTGCAGTCATAGCACACTCCAGCTAAGCAGGAGAAACACGAAAGCTCCAGACACCACAGAAGTTTTTGGTTCAGCAGCTCTCACAGCCCAAGCCCAATGTGCTGTCTGAAAGCAAAGAGCACACAGCAACCTTAAAGGGTAACTTTCCTGACCTGACAGGTGAAGGTTCATTACTCAGCACTTACCCTGAGGGTATGGACACCATGCAAGGAACACCTAGCTGAACTGAAGTGAAAGAGCCTCTACTGGGGCTCCATTTCTCAACCTGAGAATTACTAGACCAACAAAGCATCCAGACAGATGCCGAGATGAAGAGGTAAAAAAAGAAGCCTGGGTTAAGTAGCTGAACCACATGAAAAATGAGAGTTGAAGTTTTCATCTTGTCTAAGAAAAACAAATCAAAAAGCTCTCTAAAAGATCATAGGCATTAATTACCCTGACCAAAAATGTTTCTGTTCATAAAGCGCACCTTATCCAGCTCCATCTCAAAAAGGCCATTTGGCTCAGAGTATCTGGGAGACCACAGCAAATGTAGTTCTGTGAGCAAAAGGAAAATCGCTGCCTAACCCAGCACCTCCACACTCCGTGCTTCTCCAGGAGGGATGTGTACAAACAGGGGGTAGATGCACGCAGGAAACAAATACTTTCACTTCTCTTGGCCAGCACTGCTCTCAATTTCTATGGGGCACTCTGCTGGATGAAAAGGCATCTGACAAAGAAGGAAGAGTTTCGTCTGCTAAGTCACTCTCACAGTAGCCAGAATAACTAACAATTCATGCCACTGTTAGTTCAAAGAGTCAGCAGATTTTATCTGTCCTGACAGACAAGTTGCAATTCAAAGAGGCTGGTATATGATCCCATATCCTGTATATTCACTGTAGGCAGGCAAAGGCATTATGAGATAAGGGAGATCTATACATCACTTGCTGCGAACATCTCACTGCAGCCAGGGAGAGTTTGTTATCCCAGTGATGAGAATGATTTCCCCTCTTGTGGAGGAGCCCACGCAGAGGACCGGGCATTTGCAAGCCCTGTGGCTGTCTCTTAGAGGAGGTCTGCTTGCTTTACCCAGCCCTTACACAGGTGCTGGCCGATAGCTCAGTACCCAGGCTAATGTTCATTGACTCGCCCGCCCGTGGCAGGTATGGGTTAATTATCTCATGTGCCATGAGATCTTTGGTAGGATAGTGCAAAGGTGCCATAAGCAGCTATTAACTCTGTCATTGCTGCCACTGACCACAAGGGACGAGCGCTTGACTGCATCCAGTGCCCCACGACCATGCAGTTTTCCAAGGCACAACGTATAAAGCAACTTGTCCTCTCTAACACAACAGCTTCTCTTTATGCTAATTCTTCTTTAAAACAATGACTATAAACCAGGACATGAACAGAGAGCCCTGTGCAGTGCTAGAATCAAGCCCAGATGTTACGGACACTGTAACGCTCTTGTGCAGCTCTTACAACTTAACATCAGCAACGGGTACTTCACTAGCCACGAAAAATAAAACCATGCACAATAGTAGGGTTTATGAAGAGGCGTCAGTTAATACAAGTGGATTCGTTCCAAAAGGCATTGAATATTAACCCTATTCCTTCCCCTCTAGTCTCTGACACCATAACACAACCACATACCTTACAGTGCATAAGAACTCCAGGCAGCTAAGTGCCACACAACACAAGCCTGTTAGATCCCAATCACCTTAATGAGACCATTTTCCAAAGGAGTGGGAAATGTTTCCAAAATAAAAAAATAAAAAAAATAATAAAAAAAAAAAGATAAAACTTTGTAGCATGTCTAGTTGAATGAGTGTTAAGGAAAGAGATTCCTTACATGCATTTCTGTGCAACAGTTATGCATTTATCAGGCTTCTCTTGTGCTGCGTTTAACTCAGCGATTTCAACATCACTGGAATGAACCAACGTGGAAAAGGATCAGATTCCCAAATGGATAATATACTGGCCACCTCTGAGATGGGAGATGAGGGGGTGTGATTTACTACTGCAAAGATCTTCTCTCAGACAGGAGAAGCTTATAAATTCGGAGCTGGAGAACCAAGATCACAGACTCTCCTTGCCTGTGTGATACTTTTCCACAAAAGGTACCTACTGTCTGTGCCATGGGCAGTGTGTATAACAACTGTACATACCAATTATCATTTAAATATTTTGTATGCTTGCTGCAGTCATTGCATGTGCAAAGTAAGTATATAACAGCACCTAGAGCAGAAAAGTTTTTTGGAAGGGACAGACACTCTGCTATGGGAGTGCTGGGACAGTCAAGCAGCAACCACAGGCTAAGAAAATTGTTTACATGGGAATGGACAGAAGCCTGGTAAGGGACGCAGTAAGATGAGATCAAGTCCCCCAAAACCCTAGATACTTAGGAGGATCAGGCCGGACAAGTGCTGCAGCAGAGACTAGAGAGGAGAGAAGAAAGTCTCCCTTGTAGATAATCTGGAGACAGTAGTTGCAGGAACTGTATCAGCAAAATAAGTGAGGAATCCTGGGATGCAGAGGAACGATCCTGGTTAGAAAGGACAGGGTGGTCTTCAAGGTTTAGCTATGGCCTGTGAATCACTAGCGGTCTGTGGTCACTCTCCTGGCATGAAGCTAAAGTCAAAGAAAACCAGACTGGGCAGTGTGATGAATGTCACAGAAGCAGGCGAAGTAATTTCCCCTGGCAAACCACTGTTCCGTGTCACCTAAGCAAGACACTACCCTGTTCACCCATGAAACTGCAGCTCTTTCCAGTTGGTTCCTCAGGGTCAGGGCTCTGTTGCAACATGGACAGCACCACCAGGGCTGCTAACCTTAACCACCAGTAAGAGTCCCAGTGGGCACAGCTTTGTGCAAGCCTGCCTGCAATGGAATTGACTGCAGTTTGCCTGTACACACCAGCACCGAGGCCACTTCAGCTAAAACGTCTCTGTTGACTTCAACAGCCCTTTGCCAGCAGCTTTTGTCCCCCAGTCTGCTGAACTAACTCCCAGTTTGGTCCTTTGCCAGCTGTTGACAGAAACCACAAGGAACCAAGGATTCATGGCTGCTCTGCCCACCAGTCCCAGGTCAGCTCTTTCTTCCTCACTGCCTGCCCCCCAGTTTTGATCCCATTGACCAACTTCAAATCTGAAAGGAGGATGGAAACCTCAGAAACAACTGGTTTTGAAATATTTTGCAACGGGCAGCTGAGTAGGAGCCCATCTCATCTGCCTGTGGTAAAGGAGGTGGGAGAGCTTAGCCCACACACTCCGCATGTATGCGGCGTGGATGTGAATATATACTTCTCCACACCAAATGCTGGCTCTGGGATTGTTTTTTTCAGGCCTAATGCTGGCTCGTGGCCAGCATTAGAAGACATCCAGAGAGCTGCAACATTGTGCAGCTGTTCTGGTGGGGCTGGAGTTATTGAAGTGCATGGATAGAAAGGACACAGATAAGTTGGCAACTCAACTTCTTTAGTACGACTATTGATGGAACATGTTACTTCATTGCTCAAAAGAAAACTTCAATATTACTGGAAAGAATGAAATTCCCAAGGGAAACCACACCAAAAAAAAATCCAAAATAAAGGAGATGAAGGAAGATGTTTTACATGCTGGTGATTCACTCTGAGACAAAAGAAAATGAAAGAACATCCCCAACCATTTGGATCCCCTCATACTAAATATATAAAGTTATTGCTGTGATAGCTCCTCCAGACATGAGTCATACATTTTAAAACCTTATGGGGTCAATCAATTTAACTTCATAAATGAATTACACCACCAAAACCAAACCAAAACCAGACCAATGTATCCAGACTGGTTCATTTCAACCTTTGAGAGCTGTGATAAAACTGTGTGTGAGCTGAAATGCTTACCAGCAAAAGCTGAAAGCAGTAAATCAAATTTAATAGGCTGGTTTTGTTGACTATACAGGAATGATGCCTGAAAAAAAACCAAGCCAAGCCTGAACTAATGGAATTCCTAAAGGATACGCAAAGACTGTTTCATTTCTACATGCCTAATGATCTGGGTTTCTGTTTGGTTGTTTTTACGTGCATAACCCACAGAATTTCTGAATTAAGACCAGCACTTTACATATAAAATATTTAGAAGGGCTTCCAATCCTGACAAAATGATCTATTGCCTCCCCCAATAGCTGCTTCCTGTAGTTAATTACCATCACTTATGTTTAATTTAAATTTGTGTCCCTTCATTTTCCAGCAGCTTGGTATTTTTTATGCTATTATCTGCTACATTAAAGTGCCCTCCTCTTCCATTTATCTTGCCTCTATGTGGTCAAGTTGCCTTTTAACCTTTTCTTTGCAACAAGTTGACATCCTTCCACTTCCGACTACAGATGACTGTGGCCTCTCACCATGCTATAGTGGTGCTTGAGTTTCATTTATTTTCCCTTTGCTGTGGGGGACATAAAGAAAAATAGTGTTTCCAGCCTTGTCATGATTTTCTGCTTTTTTATTTCTTCTACAGCAACTATATTGCCAGTATATGATGCCAGGTTGATTAGATGGAAACAGCAGTCTGGATTCCTTACTGTCAAACCAACCCCACACTGCCCTCCTCTCTTACAGAGTTCTGTATGACCACCAGCCTGGGTAGAGATGGGCTCCCATGACACTTAGATTAGGAAATAAACGTTGTATCCCAACACTGTGGAATAGCTGCAGTCAGCTTCTATGACACAGCCACAAGCCAGGAGAGATCTGAGCTTGGCACTGCTCTGGGTCAGAGCCAAATAACTGATCTCAAGGTATGCAATGTAGTATCCAGTGATCCCTGAGCCATCTTGTCCTCTGAGTCAAAAATAAACCGTCTCTAGATACAAGAGAGGCATTGCTGCTCTCCACCTTCTCCATCCTTCAAATGAAACAGAAAAGCTGGAGAAGAAGCAAAGCCAGCAACTTTAATTTCATTTTATATTCAGCTCTGGTGCTGATGTTCCTTTAACACTGCATAACATTGCTTTGATTAATCTAATAATGGTATGCCCCTAGAAACAGAATGACATCTGCTATTTAAGATAGGTTTGGTACAATTACGCCTCTTGCAGTATTTGTGTCTCATTTCTTTCAAGGGTATGGAACTTTTCTTTTTGTATTAAAACTAGGAAAAGATTACCATAAACATGTCTTCTCCTCCAATATAAAGCTCAAACTACAAAAGACAGATCACACAAAATTATTCTTGTTTGCATTCTGAAGATGGAGCTTGTCATTAGAAAGATGAACACTTTATATTCTTCTTATATTTTCTAATAGTATAATGACAGATATTATAGCAAGCACTATAATCTGTTCCGTTGCAGCACAGACAGTACACATCACCTCCCTAATAACAAAGCAAAAGCTGGAGACAGGAGTTCATTATTTTCCTTGCCTTCTGTGGGGATATTGCTGATCCATATAATTACTGCGGTTGCAGAGAGGTGCAGAGCTGGGACAGCGTCAGTGCTCTGCTCTGGGCAGTTGCACTGTACTGATACTGGGACTGTACTACTCCTAGCATTGTTAAACTGGAAACATAGGTCTGAAAAGCTCTATTTGCATTTTAGTATCTCTTAAAAACTATAGGTAAGCTCCAATTTCATAGCCTTTAACTGGGAGTTACCAGCTTGCTGACCAAGCTACGTGGATAAGGCTGTACACCCAGCGGGGTCCTAGCTTTTCCTTGTGAAAGGCAAGGTCAGAAAATCCAGTTCTTTTCACTTACACCTCATTTAAGACCAATAGCCCATTTTCAGCTTTTCTTCCAATGACCAAGGCCAGAAAAGCCTGTTATGTGGTCACCAAAACAGGTAGTGAGGAGTCTTTTTACTCAGTGGATTTAATTTCATAGATCCAAACACCAATTTTTCTAAAACATGCACTGTATGAGTGTACATACACAAACAGGAGTGTACTGGCTTGGGCTGAACGAGCAGGCAGGGAGACATGCACAGGGTATGGACAGCAGGAGGTCTGCCCAGGACACAGGAGGCCTGCGTTCAAGCCCTGGCTCTGTTGAATTGTGCATGAGGACATGATTCTGTCCCTCTGGTGAGACACATCCTTGCTGCCCTGTTTCAGGACCCACTGCAAGCAGGCTATTCGTTCTGTGCACAGCTGCCAGAATTGGTGATCTCATATGAAAGGAAGCAGTGGTCGATGACTTAGTTTTACCCACAGCTCAATGACCTCAGGATGTTTTCCTTCTAACGTATACAGGAGCATTTAATCTCCTACTTTACTGGGATCTGTTTGACTTCACCTACCATTATCACCATGCCATGTTGGTGGAGAGCAGAGCTAGCCATGGATTATGTACAGTACCCACAACAAATGTAATCAGGCTGAATTATCAGGGATTGAGTCTCAGGCTCCTGGAAATAAATTGCAGTATGACACTGGTCATCTGTGAGCCTTTAACAGCCACAAAACACTCACAGCACAGGCCTGCAGTCAACTTTAAGCAAATTATATAGGGCACTTCATACTGCGATTAAGGTGAACTGGGCCCTGCAGAGAGATGTGTGTGTTCACCACAATTTATCTTCAAAGAATTTCTATAAATCCTAAAAAAGGAGGTGTTGGTTGGCTTTGGGTTTGGGTTTTTTGGGGTTTTTTTTCCCGATTGGGTAAGAAGGAGGGACAGTTTAATAGTGAGGATTTGACGCAAAAAGGAATATAACTATATTTAAAATTATATGAATTTAGCAGCATAAACAAGGAAGGCGCATTTTTAAATCATCCCTAGTTAAAGAAGTACCAGGAATTACATCACGTTCTCAGAATCCATCTTTTACTTTCTGACGCTAACACCAGCAGAACCATGATACAGGCCCAGTCTACGGCCAAACACACCGTACACTCGTGTCCAACACACACACACACACACACACACACAAAGTAAATCCGATCCTGAGCAAATGCTATTTCAGGGCCTTTCCCTCCACACCTTCAAAACATGACTTTTAGCATTTCCATGAAATACTTCAGTTAACCAAGATTAAAAACAGAGCAAAAATCTCAAGAGAAGGAGACAAGCCCTTCAGAGGCCCATCAACTGGTATGAGCTACACTGCTTTAAACTAGGCTGGAGGGCAAGGAAACCCCTCTGCTGCTGAGCTCGGGACCACGAGGCACAGGGCTCCCCCTCTGCTTGCTAGCCTGCTTCTCTCATGCAAGCCTGGGGAAAGCAAGGGAACTCATCTTTTTGGGAATCGGTCATGCCACATAGCTAACATACAGAAAAGGGCATCAGGTCTCATTTTTCCTGCTGCCTATGCCCTGCATAAGCTCAGCCCAAAGCACCTCCCCATTCCTTGCTTCTCTTAGGTCAGCGGTGACCCATCTGTACTTTAATGGAGGTCTCTAACAATTTGTTAACTGCAAAGAGTTTTGAGACCATCAAGTGAAGGATGCTAGAGAAGTACAAAGAGGTTAAGTCTTGTAAATCATATCCATGTGCCACATATGTGCCTTTGTGTGTATATATTTATTTATTTATTATTTTTTTTTCCTCTTATGAACCTAAAATTTGTACCTGATCCTAGAGCAGGAAGGGAGCTATTCATTCCCTCCACCTTTCCCCCATGATGTATCCCTCCCCTTGCTTTCTTGTGCCTGAGGTCTGGAAAAAAGGGGAGCCAACATACCCAACAATCGGATCTGCATGACCGCGCCGTGTAAAACGAAGAACATCCAGAGGGGCTGGGAACAGTCCGTGCAGACCTGCATACCAGTGCCAGCACCGTTGTGGCTCAAGTGCAGCTCACCATCCGAATTCACCATAAATCCCAGGATGTCTCCACTCTGGAGGGGCACCACGACTCGGCAGATGGCCCAGAACTCCTTTCGGTCGACCAAGGACTCGGGGTTATAGGGGAGGTCGCTGGGGCGCAGGGTGCTGGGGTCGCAGGATGTCACCCCGTAGGACAGCGTCCCCGTGCGCACAGCGTTGGACTTGTTGATTTTGACAAAAATGGTTTCGTTGATCCGAAGGGGTCTGCTGGTGAAAACCAAAGTCCTCTCCTCTCGGGCATGCTCCAGACGGGCCACGGTTTGGTCGTCAAGGATTTTGACGTGGGGTCCCCGCAGGTGGTGGAAGCGGAGGTCGCTCTCCAGCTGGGAGGGGAGGAGGTGGGAGTGCTGTGAGTTGAGGGAGTTCTGCGGAATGGGACATGTGGTGGCTGTCACGTGGAAGGTCTCCTCCTGCAGGTTGAGGTCGCAGAGGCTGACCGAGAGGCGTGTGTCCTCCGTGTCCCGCCGCAGCGAGGGCCGGCGGATGGCGGTGAAGGAGCGGGGCCGCAGGCAGTCTGGGGGAACGATCTCACTGTCTGTGGGGAGAGAAAACAAACAAGGAGTCACCCCAGAGAAAATCAAAATATTGAGGAGTCTGCAAACCACTGTCGGTTTGATTGGTATGTCTGAAAGGGAAACTCGGAGACCTGCTACCATATTTTCCCCTTCGAAATATGGAAGCCACATATCACAAAATGTATTTGTGATTGATTGCTGTTCTCGTGCTCTCCCCACCAGCATCAACATTTTCAGCTTCTGAGCAGGCAGACTCAAAATCGATGGGAAGAATTGACTAGGGGAGGCTCTCCTTGGAGAGGGGAAGCAGAGGGTAAATATCTGAAATATACCCTGAACATACCAATCAATATCTATACAGGCTCCAAGTTTTCATGCTCTCTTTATTGTCTAGAATGATTCTCATAGATCTAGGAAATAAATACCTAACTACATATTTTTCTATTTTTTTTTAAAAACCCACTATGTTCAGTTCTAATTTATTTTCATCATATGAAATTTAATTAATATTCCTGTATATAATTAATCATCAGCGTTCTGGTGCTCACTGCAAACCAGCACAGATATGGATTTCACAATGCAGAGCTTGGGAATATGTAGTTTTCTATAACATCCATCATTTATTATTTCCAAGCCAAATAATTAAAAATCAAATCCATGGATGCATAACAAAGAAAGGTGACACTCACACATTCAACTCCACCCATGGAAACAGAATTGCACCTTATCCGCTTTGTTAGTCTCACCTGCTGTTTCAAGAGCCAATTATCAATTTATGTGATTCTTTTCCTAAGGAACATAATCACCTGCCTTTAATGCCTAAATTACTTTCATTTAATGTATCCTTAGCTACACTGTTGCCATAGAAATTTTAAAGAGCAATATACCAAGAAAAAACCCACATTATTTAAACAAATGATAAATGTAAGCTGACATAATGCAAAGATTTGTACTTATACCTGAGTTTCTGAACTCTGAGAAGCCCAGAGCATCAAGAGACTATTCACTGCGAGAAAATTGAGCATGTGGGTAGTTTGCTGAAAAAGTCATAATAATCTATGACCCATCCCAACATTTCCTCTGCGAGAATTACGCCTGAAGACTGTTGCAGCTTCAAGCCCAGGTCCAAATGGTATGAGGTGGGACCACCCCATACAACACAGTCCCCCACGGGTGGCACAAAGCAATGCCACCAGACCTCAGCCTATTTATATATATATAAGCGCCTATCACCATATTGATAAACATTCTTTGGAACCAGGCCTGCCGCAAACACAGCACAAGGGGGAATGACATGAAGGGGCAGAGGAACAGAGACTCCTTCCTAACCCACCCGCTATACCCTTGCAGCAGGCACCTCTTCCAGCCATGTATCCTTGGGATTTTCTTTTACAACAGCAAAAGACCAGAAGCTCAGGTTATCTGGGGATTTTCCCAATGGGATGCACCCTCCCCCAGTACACCAAAGCAGTGGCTCTGTACTGGTACGTCAAGGCAAAATGCCAGCTACTGAGCACCCAACATCTCCTGCAATATCTGATGTCTGACTAACAGCCTGTCCTGCCCTCCTCTTCTGGGAGCCCTGACAAGAGCACACCCACACACAGCTTGGCTTCAGCAGAGCTCTCCGCTTTGCTTAAACTGGATTATTCCAGGCTCCTCTTTAAATAAACTGCTATTACAAGGGAAGCACAGTCCCAAAATAAAAATGGGCTTTGTTTCTCATATTTGATTTTCCCTATACTGATATTTAGCTTCTCTTCCCAGAAGTTAATTAAAGAAAAGGAGGAATAAATAAAATCAGAAATTACCCCAAGTAATCTAGAAGTGGGTCGCATTAATGCTTTGTAATATATGGGCCAGCATTTGCATTGCAAGTGCTCCTGCTGGATAGAACCAGACTTACTTTACCCTCCTTTGGCTGCAAACCTGCATAGGAGAACAAATTAATACTGGCAGCTGACACTGATCCTTTGGTGTAGGTGAATGGGTAGAGACCTTTCTGAATAGGAACAGAAGGTCCTCTCTATTTTATTCCCTGTAACTATGCATGTGCAGCCTGGCTGACAACCGTGATGTGTGGGTAGCTTGCAGCCAGGGTTTTGAAACAGCTTGTTTTCCACCAGGATGCTTGCATTTCCCTTTGGCTGCTGGACAAAATATCTTTTTCCATCTGAAAAGAGATTAAGAGAGATGCAGTTCTTCTGCAGACAAGACACATGGCAGCGACAGCAAACCAGGGTTACACATCCAACTGTTTTACTTAAATCCATCGGTAGCTCAGATGCCTAGACACTTAAGGGATAAGATGTCTCAAGCATATGGGATCGACTGAGATTTAGTATATTAATGTTTGCAAATACCCACGAAAGAAAAGGTTGCAGTTTGTAAGTATCTGAAGTGGGTTTGCGAAAATTTACAGAGACGAGTCTCTAAGAGATGCCGGCCTCCTTCAGGACTCTATGTTTTTATAAATCACAAAACACCCAGCCAAAGAAGAAAAAAAAAAATCCCATTGAACATAAAGTAAAACAAAAATGAGATTCATCTTTTGGGGTGGTAGGTAAGCTGGAAGAGATGCGGAATGCCATTTATCCAGAATAACTGATAATGGCCAAGGGCTATGAAAGAACAATTCTGGTGAAATACGAAACAAGTGAGGTGACTTTAAGCAGTTTCTTTCACCAGAAGATGCCCAGGAATTAGTTGTTTTCTTCCACTAAAGCTTCAGCTGTCACTTTCTAAACACAGACCAAGCTGCTCATGCTGGAGTGGCCTGTAACAGAGCCTTACTCCAGGTCAGTAGAACAGCTGACCTTTAATGCCTATGATGGAGGGATGCTCCATGTAGGAGTGTTCAGGCACATTTACATTTGCAGAAAAAAAACCCCGCAGCACACATCAAAAAGACAGAATGACTTTCTGTGATGAGACTGTAAAATACAAAATGGGTCCAACAGCCCATCACCGAGGAGATCACCCAGCTTTAGCCTGAGCAATTTAGAAATCATCCCTCCTTATTATATATTCAAGGTTATACAATTTCCTGTATAAGGCAGTTGGCAGTGTTTCTTTGGGAAAAGTCAACTGACGAGAGACCTCCTTGGGTCAGAATTAGACAGGCTTGCGAGTGAGGACCACAGCCCTGGGTGAGTCACCAACGCAGGCTCTGACCCAGCTGGCAGGGCTACCACCCACCAGCAAGCTGGCCGTGACCACGGCAGCTCCGTGCAGGCAGGCTGCCCCGGGAGCCTTCCAGAGAGGTTTTCCTGAGCTCTGCATCAGTGCAGTTATGGTGCTAACGCTGGATTTAGAGACTTCAATTTTCTGCTAGCAATACACACATAGCCAAAGTGGAAAGGTTTTCGACTAAATACAAATTTTGTGCTCCTCAGCTGAAGAATCTGAGACACTGAATTTTTGCAAAAGATGCCTAACTTCACAAATCGCTTTGTATCTTTTCCTGGCTTTGTTTAAGGAAAAAATTAAACAGGAGTTAATTAATTTAGCAAAATAGACATGAAGGGCACTTGAGCAGTTCAGGCATCATCTGTTTTCTCCTCCTTTTTAGAGAGGTTTATCTACAAAATTTAGATTCTCAGCAGCTAATTCTTTACTTGAAGTATCTTCCTCAGACCAGAGGCTTCAAATCTCTCCGTTTTCCTGCTCAGAGGGCATGGAAGAGCCTCCTGCTTTCATGCAGGCTCAATGTGACTGCAGGAATGCCTTACAACAGCGCTTACAAGGAGCTGGTGAGCAGCCACAGACAGCTGTAATCACCGCATACGGAAGTATTTCACTACCACCTTTTTTTTTGAACCACTGCTAAATGTTGTCTTCTTAAAATCATCTATTTCCTTCAACATGTATAATACATATTTTTTATGGATCTCACATACATGCACATTTAATATAGCTACATGAGCATCCAAACACACAACGCGTTTCTAACCACAAGCCTGCTCAGATATCTCACCCCTACATAAACCCAAAGGGTATCTGTTGCTGTCAGACTGTCAAATCATTATTTCCTTCCTCATTTTCAGTACTGTCTGTTACTGCCCTGAAGGCTTGACTTTCCAAGGTCACAAGCAGCCAGTACTCACACACCTGTAAAGGATCTGAGAAAGCAGAGCAACCCAGCGTGTGCACAGACACGCTGGAAACCTGCAGAGTTCAGTAGTTACCTGCAAGCTCTAGGGATACAGATCTCCTGTTGATGAGTCTTCTAAGACTGGTGCAATCCAATGGCCTCACATGAATTGTATTTCTTCAGAGTATGAGGGCTGCAACTACTCTCCACAATAAGCTATGGAACACCTAGTCTAAATCAATCTTGAGACTTACTCCTACAAAAAATAACTTAAAATTAGGGGAATCAGACTGACAACCTAAGAACCTATCCCATTTCTAATGATCTTCCCTCCCAGGAGAGAGAAATGCTGAGAAGTCAAGGAACAATCTAGTGATTCCTTGCATCTGGAGAACATTCCTGCCCTCGGCTACTAAGCAAAGAGTAAGAAAATCGTTAAGGTCAGAACTTTGCTAGCATGCTCCCTCCCTTCCTGTGAAAAGCCTCACGTTTTCCCTTCCTTCTGTTCTTTGCTTTACTTCTTCTCAAGTGCATTTTTCTTCTCTTAATACCTCACTTCACTGGGTAATAGTATTTTTAGTGAGTACTGATGCTCACTGTATAATTTCCATGACCAAGGAACCCCAGAGGTGCTAAACTACCAAAAGACCTACTGAAGTCAGTGGCCCCTACAAGAATATCCTATAAAATGTACAACTGCAAAAGGACGTATGCCATATTTTTCCCACCATGCTGGAGGGGCTCCATTCCTACTCAGGAAGGCAGAGGAAGGCTCCTTTTCCCACCATCAGTGCCACCTGTCACAAGGGGTTATGCAGGGAGGACAGCTGGCCTTCCAACACCTTGAATCTTGCACTCACTCTCTCCTCCATGGTCTACAGCAGGCTTATGCAGCTAACGGTCCATTTGGCAAGACTTTGACATTGCAGGGAGATGTGTTTGAAACATGAGGCAGATGTACCATACCACGCTGTGGGAAAAGCAACCGGTCATAAGACAAGAAATATACCTGTGCTTCTGGAAACCTTCTGTCACTCACAGCCTTGTACTCCCCGTTGTGGGAGTGCAGGTATTAATCCCAGCTCAGCTGCCTGCCTTGCAAACTCTGCCTGTGTCGTGCAGTGGCGATCTTTGTTCCCTTGCTGACTCAGTCCTAGTGAGCTGATGCACACTGCTGGGGAACTGTCACACTTCAGCGCAGAAGTAGCCAGAATAATTTCTATATGTTGTTTATAGCTCAAATTTATTATGTACTTCAAGGTGACTGAGGACTGAAAATTTGGTAAAATAGAAACGACTTATACTCTCATTTACTCCTCCTAAAATAAGGATGAAGATCACTGTGCCTGGGGACAAGGAGCAATACCTGTTCCCAAACCCCTTTGGTTACCAGCTTGCCCAATGTGTGTATGGCACCTAGTCCACAGCATCACCTCCACTGGAAAAAAGAGCAGCTGTGACTGGGTCTGGGAAGAGAAGGACCGCTCTGTGGCCCCGAGTTCATAAACCACCCACATTAAAGGCAGGCTGGAAGCAGATCTTTGTGCAGCCTGCTGTACTCATGGTGTTAAAGATGTCCTCGTCACTGTGGGATGCTCTGCTCTAGGCTCTCTCGGTCTCTGCCACATGTATCTCAACTGTTTTACTATACCAGGGAGCTAAGCAAACAGGAGACTGAAAATCACCCTTACTTAAAATAAACACAGGAGAAAAATTAAGAAGTGAAGAAAGCCGAGGCGATGCTCACAGCCAGTAAGAGGCAAGCTCCACTCACAGAGCATGTTCAAAGTGGCCTTGCCTGTTGGTGATGTGTCTGAGCAGACACTCGTAAAACTATCTGGTTTTCTGCAAACTTGTGTTCTCCATGTGAGGTCTGGAGAGGAGGCTGGGCTCTGCTGCACTCAGCACAACACGGCAGAGACCCATGCTCCCAGGTGGATGCTTCTGCTCTGATGCTGTGCACAGGTTTCCCCTTCCCCCTCCCTTCTCATTTCTGTTAAATCTTGAATGTATATGATCCGAGACCACTCTGTTCTGTTTATTTCTCATAAACCATCAGGCACCAGAATGCAGCTTCTCAGATCATACAATGAAGCCACTTTCAGAGCATTACTGTAGCATGTGGGAGGCAAATGTTTAAAATCCCTCAAAGGAATGATTCAGACTAAAAACCTCCTTTGCCATATTCTTAGGAATTCACTTCTACAAAGTACATTTCCCTTTATGAACAACCAAGAAATCAAACTGCCTGAGTTATTGCCCCAGATCAACCATTCCTTCTTGAAAACACCCACATCAAATCAAGGACGTCAGTTAAGTAAATACCTACTTATACAATACCTGCATATGTGCACGTCTCTATTGCATTGATAGTATAAATATCCCATTTCAAATAAAGCTGCTTATTTCTGCTCTGGCTCCTCTCTTGCACATGATTGCAGGAATATATGCACAACTACAGCCAACAGACAATGTCACTTTACCAGCTATATACATAAAATGCCCAGGGTGCTCTTTAAAACACTATAAAATCTGGTCTGTGGAGCATCTGGGATCAGGACTCAGCTGCTGGGCTCCACAGCAGAAGAGACTCCTCACCACATGAACAGAAAGGATATATAAATGGTGAGCGAGAAGCAGGAAGAATTAATGTTCTTATTTTATAGACTGGAAACCATGGGACAGAGTAAGCTGTCCAAGGGGGCAGCTGACTCCTCCAGCAGAGCTTTGAAGTGAAACCTCTGGGGTTTAGCCCCGTGCATAACAAAACTGCCCTGTTTTACACCCTCTCATTTCCTAACTCTCCATTCAATGCCTTATTCTCTACCTGCTGCTCCTCTGCTTCCATGTGCAGATTGCTCCTCTCACCTCAAAACTCAACTTGCTAGGGACTCTTCATCCATTATGGGATCCCAATGGTCAGTACGGAAACCACTGTTCAAGAACTCCTCCTTCACCAACACACCGGCTTGGTATCACCGCATAGTCAGTGGAGAGCAAACTTACGCTTCGTGTGCACTCACGTGGTTTGAAGCAGGAATTAATAGCTACCTGCAAGTTTTGGCTGTCTGCTCATTGCAATCTGGAAGACAAGCTAACTAACATTTCATAGCAGCTATTTTCACTGCAGGAATGGCAGATATTTAGGTGAACTGAGCACATTTGTTTGTCTGTGACCACCACAGTCTAAGCCAGCTTTCTGACAAGGTACCCAGGTGTTTTTCCAACATTGCTGAAAGCATTTGAGAGAATTTCTGCTATAACCAAGGGGCAGAAGTCAAAGTTCAAGCCAAGGGTTACAAAGAGCCCAAAGCTGGAGTTTGTCTGATGGGAGAAATCATTCATGTTTACACCAAAAATCGTCACCAGGTTTTAAAGCTGGGTTACAAAAGCAGACAGACCATTGACTCTGTGGAACTAATTGTTAGGCTACAGACAACTGCCACTTCAACAGAAATGAGTGGAAATCAGCAATGCTTAACGAGCATCACACCGGACTTTCCTTTGCTTTGTGTTTGCATTTGCGTGGATGAAAATCAGCATTCCTTTCCAGGCATTTTGGGAGAGAATGAGGACTAAAGCTATTCAGTTTTCATGATTCAGTTTTGGAGAGGTGATAAAAAATGGGATGGAAGAGAATACACCCAGACTTTTAATTGTTCTCAACTGCTAGGTGTTTGATAAATTTATCATGCAAACCTGGTGGCTTCCTGTGGCCATTTAGCACCAAATCCTGCTTTGAGGGAATGGCACCTTTGTACCATTAGGCACAGAGCTACTGGTGTCCTGCCAGGTGAATCTCAGGAAACCCTTGGGATCTGGTCAGGATACCTCTCTAAGGATATAAATGTCCTCCCTTGGCTTATTGGGTTTATCACAGATTTCTTGTCATGGATTGTCAATGCCGTACCAATAGTACAGATGAAATGCCACAGGAAGACAAATCAGAAACAAACAAACAAAAATTCTAAAAGAATGTGAGCTTATATGTGAACTGCCAGCCTCCAAGTTGAAATACTTGGAAAGAGAAGATACAAACCCCTGAGCTTCAGGAAATTGCATCTGTTTTTAAGCCAGAGTGAACCGTTGCAGTTTACAGGCCAGGTTAGTAATTGAATTGATCGTCCGCATATTCTTCAGTAAAATCTAAGGAATTAAAGCATACAATGTCATACATGAGTGAGACTATAGTTGAAGGTACAAATATTCAGTACTGACTGATAAATTGTTGTTCTGGGACATGTGTTGTCTAATAAAGTGCTCTGAACCAGTCTGGTTCATAACAAACATTCATACAATTCTGCCTAACATCTGTAAGCATGTCCAATTGATTTGCACATATGCAACGGCACGAAGAGCATAACTAGCCTCATAAAACTGCAATAAATTACTGTTTTCCTTAGCAAATATGAATGTTCTGAAAGAGTCTGACACTAGATTATGAAGAACACACTTCCATATGTGTGTTACAGTTGTGGATTTGTTTTCTTTTCCACAAAAGCTGATGCTCAGAGAGAGTCTGCGGGGTGCTGGCAACATGTGTCACAAACAACATGTTCTGGATTTTGTTCAGGAAGGCTTTTTTTTCGGGGTAAACCCATCCTCCCCAGCCAGCGGTCCTAAGACTGACAGATGTCGTGCAGGCTGAAGATATGCTTAACCACTGCCACAGCTGCCTCTGGATGTCGGCACCTCCTTGCCTGATTCCTTTTACTGCGTTCATGGGGTTTCCGTTCGATGTTTTCTAACTCTCCGCAGTCTGAGAAATATGGTTTGAGCAGAAATCACGTGCCTTGGGTTTTGTGGAGACCACCTAATCCCTGTTATTCACTCCTTAATCTCCCACTGATGCACATGAAGTCTCTGAACTTTACTCCCACCCTGATGCAATGATTTCCACCTCCATCACCCCAGGCCTCCTAGGCTCCATGATCAGCTATTATTATCCCTCTTGAAAATGACAGCAAAACAATCAGCGCTTTTAGGACCATACCAACATTATTTCAGTCCTAGTCCTGCCTCTCTCCGTAGTGTCCCCCAGCTTTTCTTTCCCATTTCCTATTCTACAGCTGGTGAGTCTTTTATTACTTGTTTTAATTACCTGTGCAAGACCCAATTATTGCCGGAGATTGTCAATTGTCACTTCACCTGACACTTCCTGATCTTTAAGATGTAAATTTCTCTGTAGAAAGGTTCTGTTTTTCACCTTCTTCACAGGAAATTAAGGCAGTAATTGCAATTCCTTGTTGTCTAATAACTTTATAGAGCCCTCTTCTCATAGCCAGTGACTCCATTACTTACTCCTGGCACTATCATTCCTTTTAGTCTCCTTTCCTCCTTGAAATTTTGACCCTTTTATCTCACCCATTCAGGTAAGACAGTAGTTCACCACTGCACACAGTGCTAACCCCACAACTTTACCTTCATGTACTGTGTTGCAGATTGCTACAGGCCCTCCAACAACTCTATTTCCAATCCTCCATACATCACCGTGTGAATGTTTCCATAGCATCTCAGTGCTCACAGCCAGTTCCCAAGCTACATCAGACACATTCCTTCATCCCCTGAATCATCTGACAGCAATTTTCTTCAAAACAAGTATTTTCTTCCTCCTTCCCACCATCATACTCCCTCCTGTGGTATTTATGCATCCTGCATTTATCCTTTCCACTTGCTTTCATTTACCCCTGCGTCTTCATACAGGCATGGAGACGACAACTCCTCCAACTTCTCCCCACATTTCCCAGTGAAAGGCTCCTGCCATCGCTTACAGTTTTACAGCCAGCTGTTCAGGGAGAATTCAACCCACCAACCACCACCTCGTCCCTGACAAGGTCTCCTCAAGGTCCGACACCTTACCCAGCACCATTGCTTATTGAGCTGCATTAATGCCATTGGGTCTTCCCACTTTTCCTCAGGAAACCCCGAAACGCTGCTGGCAGTCAGCTTCCTGGGCTCGCTGCAGTCCTGTTTGGTTTGGCAGAGCTACCCAAAGGCACTTCTAAGTGATAAATTGCCTGGACACCACAAGGATTTTGCTGCCCCACAGCTACCTCACTAACCAGAGCTAAGAGCACATCTTGTAGTGAAGATGCAACTTGTGCAGGGCAGTCACATTATGTAGTATTTCAGTCAGCTGCCTGAATGAAAAAAAATAAAATAAATTGGAAAGATACAGTATTTCAGGCTAACCTGAAACAAAGCACTCAGTTTATCTTACTTCATAAAAGAGCAACTGAACACTGGACAGAGACCTTCTCCAGTTGATTTCTGGGGCTTGTTTGGAAATCACTGTTGCCATTTTAGAGATTAAAATGTTACTTCAAGACTCAAAATTGAAATATATCATTTTGAAAATAGTGAAAGAAAACAGCTAGAGTTTGCCAAAAGTATTTCAATTTTTCAGCCATGACTAATTAAGTTTGTAGATCATCTCTCTTCTCCAAGCTGGTTCTTCACCTAAAGATCCAATGACTAAATTTCTGAAAGAATGCACATAATGCTATTTGTCCAGAATATTTATTTGTTTAAATTCCTTTTAATTTCTCTTTCTTGGAGAATTTCCACCCCAAAATCCAGCACGAAAAAGCTCTCAAACAATTTCTGACTTATTTTCCATATGTACAAAACAACCGTGCAGCCATTACACCCCATCCACCCCACTCCTATTCCAGAGCTGCTGCCACCTGCTCTCCCAGTTATGCACAGTAACAGTAAATCAAGGCTGTTTGATGAGCTTGTTGTAAAATAGCATGATTACTGCAGTCTGCACCAATTCAGAGAAGTTCAGCACATGGTTAGGTCTGTTCGATTTCACGACAGCACTTTAAACACTTCATCTAAGCAAGTATTTGTATCCCACTGAAGGCAACAGGACATACACACAAGCATATCAGTAGCCCCAGATCAGGGGTATAGAGTAAGGTTTAACGACTGAATTCAACTTAAAAAAATTTCTTATGCTAAACTCCACTTTCCGTTGCTGCCCCATTGCATGTGCCAGTGGAGTGAACAGCAAAGGGAATTTCCTGAAACAGTAACCCTAAATCAGTTGCTCCAGCTGTCACGGCTGGGCAAATTAGGGGGGAATCAAAGAGACAGTCAATGCCCACTTCTGCTAAGGTACATAACTGAAGAGTTCATCTCTTCAATAAGTTCTTCACATATTCTGTCACAGTAAATGCCCATTAGGCTCGTGATTTCTTTATCAATTATTTTGATACACTGAACTAAAGGAACTAAAGAGCTGAATCTTGTTACCAGAGCTTCAGCTAACTCCTTCACAAGCAAAAAGACAAATTCCTCCCTCACCCCAAGGGAAAGCTTCAACACCTTGGCTATCAGCAAAGCTAATTTAAATGCACATATCATAGGATGTGGCCTCAAAAGGTTTAGGCAGGAAGACAGGAGGTTTTTCTGAAGCTGTGAGTTGGAAGCAAAAAGAATCGGCTGGAAGACCACAGCGTGGCTGCCAGCAGGCGGTGTAACCTTGCTGAAGCCACAGGATTCACACAAAGAACAAGGTTCAACATCCGCTGCCAGATGCTAAATACAGCTGCAGCCCCAGCAGCCAAACCTTCCTCAGCCTGCAAGGAAGGGGATCCAAGGCTGTGGTTCCCAAAAGTTCCTGCTCTCCCCCCCACCCCATCTTCCCACAGGACTGCTTTTCTTTCTTCTTTCTCCCTTCCCCACCTGACACTCTAAGCACAAACGAGTCTGGTCCTGCTGGGATCCTGGAGATGACATGGAGGATGGTCTTTCAGGGAAACCACATCCTAAAACCCAGAAACAGCCCCTGTGGTGGACAAAGCTGGACTGTCTGATGGGAGTCGGGCACTGACCATCTCACAGGTTCCCCAGCAAAAGCACTGCACCAGCGAAGTGCCAGCTGTGAGCACGGCACTGGAGAGATCCCTGACTTTGCAGCTGGTTTGTGCTATTAATGGTCCCTGAGACCTTTCAAGGAGGGGTCAGGAGTGGGGTAAGACACAGGCACCTAAAAATGCAGTGAGTTTTTTGGCTCTCTTCACTGTATGCAGGGTGATTTTCCCTTTCTTCTTTGACCTCTCATTAAACTCCCTTGACAGATGTCTGCCACTTCTCAGCAGATTTCTTTTGACACATGATGCCCTGTTGTACTGTCAATGCATTTCCACTAGGATTTAATATTTCAGCCCATGCAAAAGGTCACTGTCTCTGACTGACACATGCTCTAAACTTCTTCCTTACCTGCTAGTTAGGCCTTGGTTTTGCACCAGTTTGGCGACAAATGGGTGCCAAGTGTCCATTTATCCACTTGTCCACTTTCAATCTGTTAAACTCCCACGCCTTTATTTTTACCCTGTATTTCCCTGAGCCCTTGATGCTATACTTCTCTGGTTTGGGAAACAGCTAATCAAACCTCTACTCCTTGATGGTCTGTAAAACGTAAAATTTAGCTTCAGAATTTCATGAACAAGTTTAGTTTTGGAGATTAGAGTGAACTGGGTATAATGAGCAACAAAAAGAGCCAATACAGCAACATTATACGCAAGAACCTTGCTGAGATCTTTATGGGCTAGAAAGATGGTAAACAATATAGAGGTGACTCTTCCAAACTCAAGGATTTCTCATCCAGTTAATAGATTCATCTCTCTTCAGCTTCTGCTTCCTTCAGCATCAAAGTTTAAAGCAGTATTTGGCGAGAATGTTATTATGAATCTTTCTGACCTGTTCTAGGGAACTATCAAACCCTTGCTACATATTAATAAAAACTGATGGACTTAAACCAACTGAAATATCATCACCAGCACCAGTGATGTCTTGCTCAGTCTAAGGAATCTGGGACCAATCCCGGGTCTGCCTGTGACCTGGTTATCAAGAAACACGGTCCATCTCTCCACAGTGCTCAGTACAGTCCCACTGCTCCTGGTACTACAACAGCTTTGATGTTAAAAATGTATACTTTTTTTTTTTTCATTTACAACTAGGAAAATATTATTTCTTTCCAAGCACAGATGTAGTCCAGTCAACAGAGCAAAAGCCTGGATGATTCACATTAGCATTTATTCTTGCCTGCCACAGGACAGTACTAGGAAAGCACACAGCTAAACCACCATGCATTTCCAAAAGCTAGATGAGATGAAAAAGCAGGTGATGTGCTGAAATTATCATAATTCCTAAAAACAGAGAAGGAAGGGTTACTACTGGCTGTATTTCTGTTCTGTAACTTTTTCATATCAAAGCAAGGGGGAAAAGAAAAGAAAAAAACTGAAAGAGGAGCATAGATGATTTCTGCTCGGGAGGAAGCCAGCGAAGCAGCTAGGGACCCATGGAGCTGTACGTGCTCTGCTCCAGCCCGGGCTGAAGCCGTGTTACTGGCCCCTCTTGCTCTGTGTCTGTAGGAGACACAAAGCACCCAGGCAGCTGTTGCCATAGCCACCCCTTTACTTCCCAGGGTCAAGTTTCCCTCTGTAGAGAAATATTATTTATAAGGTGGCTTAGGTGTGCCTTGCCCCTGGCAGTTAAAAATGGCAAATCCCACCCCAGGGAACCTTATGGCCCAAATCAGACATAACATAGCGAGAGGGTATGATAAACACAGGGAAGAGAGGATCAAAGCGAGATGGTGAGATGCTGTGTATAAGCCCTGTCAGCTCTCTTACTCTTCCTATTAAACACTGTAAGGGCTCTGCATCCTTGCACATTTTTGCAAGTGTCCTGCTGGTCCATTATGCTGCAGCCACACGGTGATGCCACAGCCTCGGCTGGGACAGACTCTATGGCCTCTTCAGGCAAAGCTGAATCCTCAACACCGGAGCTGAACAGCCCTTTTGGGGAACTGCCAGGCCCAAGAAATCCCCCAGCCAAGCAGCGTTGCCTCCCCTGGGTCGCAGTGCTGCACAGGCACCATCCCGCCCCCGTACTGCCATGCTGCAGGTGCAGACACCGGGCTTCTCGTGGCAGACCTGCCATTTCCAACAGGGCCTGGCATCCAGGGGGAAATGAGGCAGCATTTAGTCCCTGAATTGGCAATGAAAAATCACAGGGCTTATACAAGGACTGCTGGAGTAGGCATGAGCTTGTCCTGAGAGCAACACGACTTAACAGCAAAGAGAAACCTGAGTTGCGTAGACTCCAAATTACTACAGCCTTCTCCCTGCACCCAGCACACCACAAAACTTTACTAGTAGGGGGACCACCGGCAGCACTGAGAACAGAAATTGTCTATGTCTGCTGGCTTGTTGCCAGCCAGCCTGGCACACCCCGAGCCCCTGCATCCTACCAGGAGAGGTGAGGTTCATCCAACCTGCGCTGCCTGCTCTGCTGCATTGGCTGCCTCGCAGCTGGGAAACTGCCCTGTCTACAGAGAAATGAACAGAGATTGCCACCATGGCACAAATCTGCAGGAATGGTGATAAACGACAACTTTGGTTCAATGCATTCCAGTGCTTCATCCTGCCAGAAGCATTTCACCCAGGTCTGTTAAAGCCACCGCAGTCACCCATGCCCTCCCAGGCTCAGCCAATGCAAACTCCTTCCCAGGCTAAGTTTGCAGCACTTTGAAAATTCATATTTATGGGCAACATAAAGCAAACAGAATTTAGTAAGGAAACAAACAGGATCTCTGTGAGTTCACTTTTACATCTACTATACCTATGGGGTTAGCAGGTTTTTATCTGTAGGTGAAGCTGCAGCAGAGCTGAGGGAGCCCGTTCACTGCTACACGGCGGCTTTGCCTGGGGCCCAGCCGGCTGCGGCACTGATGGATGCAAGTCAGAAGGGACAGCGTGGCTGATGTGTGCCTGCTTCATTAAGCCTGTGAGAAGCTCCCTAAAGGCCGCTGATTAGAAGGTATCATCTTCCAGCTCTGACTCCAGCAGGACACAATCACCTCTAGACACATGTCCTCCTGCCAATGGCCGTCCACGCCCCAGCACCCGGTTTTGGGAGCTGAGTCCCAGCTCAGGGTGGCTCTTCCCAAGGCACCAGTGCTACAAGAAGATTCATGGTCCATTTGAAATTGGCCATCCCAAGTAACCTCCAGACTCTACTTTCTCTACCTCTCAGCCCTCCAGGAAACACTCTTCTCTGCAGAAATTTGACATTTCTTAATCTGGGCTGGTTTTCCAGGTCAGCAGCCTTGTTCCCCAGCACTCGCAGTCATTCAGCACAAAGGCATGTCAAACACTGTCACTGTCTCTGTGCCCTTGCCATCCTGCCGAGCACGCCTGTGCCGTGGGCAGCCAGAGGCAGAGCCGTAGGAGCTGGCTTGTTCGGCAGTGGCTGTGCACTCACTCGGAGGGTGCTCTGCCGCTGTGGTACCCACCAAGCCACCTCAAAGCCATCATCAGCACACGTATTGCTGGTCCCAGAAATTGGCAGGAGGGGAATGATTCCAGGGACAGACGCAAGCAAACCAGGCATGGCCAGGATTAGCCACAGAGCCCTGCAGGCTCCTTCCCTTTACTGCCCTGGCCATCTCGGTGCTGTGCCCATAGCTGCACATTGCCTGCCTGGCTGCGCTGCACACCCCCTCCACTTCACTGGAGCTTGCAGCCCCCACAGCTAAACTCAAGGCCAAGCAATCCAGCGCCATCAATGAAAAGGATCAGGATGGTGCCAGACTACATTTGCTGCAAAAAATGACACTGCTGCAATGACAGTATCCAAATCTCAGCCTGCTGGAACCCGGGACAGGGTTGCACTGGGATTTGCTGCTATCTCAAAACTGCAAAAAAAAAAAAAAGTTATTTTGCCCTGAATTAATTGTAGTTAGCATCAGCACCATTAATCAGGGTAAACCTTGTTGTGCCAAGTCATCTAACTCTGGCTTGCTGTAGACCCAGGGCAGTCTCCTGCCCCCAAAACCAGGTGCCTCTTGGTGGACTTCTTGGATAATATAAAAAGGGTCACTTTTCCCCAAAAAAGAACAAGGCACCTGCAAGTGTATGCTTCTAAGCACATCCCATCATCAAGCTGCCTTTCTGCTCCAGACTGAAAGCTCAGCTTAGGCTGCAGTTTAAAGCAAGGATCATTTCTGTCTCACAGCAGCTCAGCAGCATCATCAGTTTTCCATCGTGCACACGGGTGTGTAAACACTCATAACTATTCAGCTGGTTCTGTGGTTTTACATTGAAAATATGTTGCTATGGAGAGCACAGCACAGGAACGTGCAGCCACCACAGAGCACCGCGGCAGAAACATCCCACAGCTTCTGCTGATATTTGTAGGCCCTCTGCTGCCATCCACACAAAGGCTGAAAATAGACCTAAAGCTCAACTGAAGCATCTGTAATACTCCATTTCTGTCCATTCCTCCCCAAGGCACCAAGACTTTTCACAAAAATCATACCAAGCATCCCACATACACTCTGACATCACCTCACTGATTTCCAATTCCTCGCTTCACACATGCCTTGAAAAGGAAAGTCCTTCCAGCCCCATTTTCATTCTGCATCCTATTTTTGTCTGGGGAGCAGGTCTCCCTCTGCAACCATCCTTCTACCAGTACCCACAGGTGCTGCTCCGTCCTTATTACCTTTCAGCCACAGCATAAAGCAAATCGCTCCACCTTACTGCCCTGCTGACCATGAAGGATCTGATTTCTGTTATTTAAAGCTGACCTTGGCAGAGGTCATTCAGCAGCAGCAAAGCGATCTGCAAATACATATTCAGTGCAGGGGAAACCTGCCTGTACCATTGAAGCCCCAGACTTTGCAGTCCCCAAAATGCATGGGCTGGGTCCTGAAAGATGCTGGGCATTTTCTGATCTCACCGACCTGATGAGACTTGGGAGAGCGCAGCCAAAGCAACACATTCTTGAGCCCACAACACTGTGAATGAAGAAAAAGCACCTTTGGGGTTTTTCTTTCCTATGAATTTTTAAAGTATCTGAAATACTGTTTGTTTTCTTTCTCATATTCTGGAGGAATTGATAAATCCTCCACTGCACCATAAACATACAGCCATCAACCCTTGATTTCTAAAATGTATTTGTATTAAGCTATGAAATTATTTACAGTGGCCATAAACATCCTCCCAACATTTGGCAGCTGGGAGAGGGCCTTGGAACTCACTAACTTACATTGTAAACCACTTTCTAATAAATAAATAAACTCTTAATATCTCACCCACAAAAAGAGGCACATAGCATACAATGCTATATTTAGGGGTCCTTTGGAGGTCAAGGATTCAGCAGATTAATTTCTCTGAGGATCTTTCTTTGGTAAGCGTATGTTTATGCCCAAATGAATTGTCAGCAGAACGTCTTTATTTTGCAATCAGTTTAAAATTCTCACGTTGCTTTGAATGCTGGAGAAGCGGCTGCTTATTTCTTGTTTTGCCTGAACTGGGGTCAAATTCTGATCTAAGGGGCTGAAAGCAGCACTTAAAAAGCCAAGTAAATTCCTGCTGATCCTTTAGTAGTGACCTTCCTAGGAGGGACTGCAGAGCCTCCCACGGTGGAGTTGCTCTCTGGGCCAGGAGGATGCCCAGCACCAGAGCCCATGAAGAAAGAAGATAGTGCAGCATTGCAAATATGTGCAACTGCCTGCGGGTTTTACTGCAGAGGGGCAGTCAGGAGATCCTCCCTCCTAGCTCAGCATCCACAGCCCAGCCACTGCCTGCCAGGTGATTACTGAGGGGAGAAGGAAAAACCAAGTATCCCACACACCCCATTGGCTGCTGTGCAAGGGATGAGCCATGTTAGGGCCCCTGATGGATGCTGAGAGCATCTAAACTGATGGAAACATGATTTTCAACTTTTGCGAAATCCACCAAGGTACCCTTGAGGATAAAGGAGGATGAGTGGCTGGTTCAAAGCAATCCTGGATCAAAAACAATATTGTCAGATCAAATTTGGTCCAAAACTTGTGTTTTGTAAAAAACAGAAATAGTCTTTTACAAAACCTAAGGTAAACAAGGACTGTTTTCATATACTCCTTCACTTACATAAAAATAAAAATCAAACTCTCCCCTGATTTCAACCAGTGCTGGCTAAATGGCAAGGTTAATTAGCAAACAGGAAAAAAAAAAAAGTTTTGTTCACCCTCCCTGCCCCAGACATGAAAGAGAAGGAAGAATGAATTAATTCTTAAAATCAGTTTTGTTTTAATCATGTGAAGCTGTACTCATGGACAGCTAGAGATCTGAATGAAGACTTTTTAAATAGGAGCCCCAGTGTAACCAGCTCCCACTATACCACCAGTGCTCTGCATACAAGCTCTGTGCGAGGGTCTATTTATTCCATTTATCTACAATTGCAAATGGCTTCAGAGATCTCTGACTAACTGCAAAGCAAAAAAGCTCCCTTTCCTCTGCTCTGCAGCCACCATCGGCTCCACTGGGAAAGATGAAGCTGCACCAAGATGAAGCCAGGCCATGCAGAGTCCCCCACCATGCATGGCACCCTTCCTTTTTGGTGGCACAGCCAACCTCCGCTGGGTTTCCCGAAGAAGCTGTCACTGTAGCACAGCTGTGATGGGCTCTGATGGCTTCCCAGGCAGCCAGGGGAGAAGGGAGTGGGTTGCAAGGATGCTGGTAGCAACCACAGTAGGCCATAAGAACATAACCAGGATGCAAAACAGCTTCTCCAGATGCCCCCCAGTTCCTGTGAGTTGTCTCCTCCACATGTCCTCTGTTCAGTCAGTGCAGAAGCTCTGCAGAAACCTCTCTCAAACACAGCTACATGTTGCTACATTTTTTTTTAATAGGTAGTAATTTCCAGCCAGCAAGGGGCTATTCCCACAAAACTAGGCGGAAACTGCTGTTTTCTTAAGAAAGATAAACAAAAGGCAAATGCAATGGGATCACTGCTGGTTTTCAACAGAAAACCGTATGATTTTGCATGTCATTATTGCTGCAGTACTTGAAGCAGCACGGACAGATCTGGGGGGAGATTGAACGAAAGAGCCGTTCTGTGCCTTCAGGAGCAATGGTCTAAGTTCACCCCTGTTGTAACACTGCTCCAGTCACCCCAAACAGGAACTGAGCCCTACAGTTCTGAAACTATGCATGGACAGGACGAATAAATCTCATCACCGAGGGCTTCCTGCCATTCCTGCTGAATATCCAGTCCTATTAGTCAATGTCAGGCCCTAGGCAACATGAAAAATTGCAGAAATCCATCCTGGCTGTCAATGGAAATCAAAGGTCAGTCTCAAAAACTGAGAGACTCCTTCCAGCCTTGGAAGGGATTCACATTTCAAGACTACAAAGTGCTATTGTCAAAGCTCTGCACGTTCATGTGAAACAGGAAGGAAAAATGAGACCCCGGACAATGGGACCCTGGGGGAGCGGTGGAGGAATCGGGCTTTTCCCGGGAAGCCGTTTGCCAAAATGTTAAAATAGAATCTATTTACACAATAGATCGGAAAATGTTAACAGCCAAGAGTGTGTTAGACAACAGGATTTCAGATTAGAAACACTGGGCAGGTTGACGAGTGAGCATGCTCTGAAACAATTTATGGATTCTCCACACTGAGCAAAATAAGTATTTTCTGTAATGACCCTTTTGGTGGGGGTTCTACCTCTGCTTTTGCCATTAAGGTTCTCTCCTCTCCACACTCACAGCCATCTGCCTTCATTTCATCCCATCCCCCTGTCTCTCACTCCTCCTGATCCCACCCCGGCTCAAAGCTTGCCTCCCACTGCTTTCCCACCACATCTGCAGTCACCAACCGCACCATGTCAACAGGCCGTGCTTTAATTGTGCTTAAGAATAAGAGGCGGAAAGTCAGGCTCCCGGGTTTCTATTCCTGTCCCTTGCCCTCCCCACAGAGCCTTCAGGAGGTCAGTTCATCTCCATGATCTATGGCTCGAGCCCCCCTGCTGCAAGCAGCTCGCCACGCTTCAAGTACCCCCAGGTGTCTGCAGGAGCGAGGTCCCACAGCCCTCAGCAGTGGATCCCACACTCGCCTTGTCAAATGTTGAAAAATTTTAGGTGTTAAAAAGGAGAAAGAGCCCTTTTAAGCATTTGTCTGGGGACCAGATAGCCAGCAGCTGAACTTCTCCTGGAAATCCATGCAGTTTTAAGTGGGAAACACAGCCTGTTAAAATAAATGTGTTGTAGACTGTGTAGCAACCAGTGGCAGTCACTCAAAATCCAGCCGTTTCAGCAGCCTTCTTGTGGCTCAGCATGAAGTGATTTCAACAAACGCATGAACCTTCCCAGGGCTGCAGGGGACTCTTAACTCCCTACTTTTGGAGGAAATCCTGGGATCAGCTCTCCCTCCCCAGCCAGCTCTCTGCTTTGAAATTTCCACGACGGCCAAATTTGTCATCACCATCCAGTATCTAAGTAAAATCATCTGAGACTTCATGTCTGATGACTCAAACGCTCAGACCTGAGTCTCTGCTTTTAGCAGGTACACACTGAGGTATCCCCTGGCTCCTCAAATCGAAACACAAAGCACTGGCTTAAACGCATTGCTGCTCAGTTGAGATGATGCTGACAGACAGAGAGGAGACACCTGGCATAGCTTTTAAGTGCTTCTTCATAGAGGGCATCTGCTATCCTGTACTGCAATGTGCTTCCCAACATGAGGGTCTGCCCTGGTCATACCTGAACATTCCCCTGGTAGGTCATCTTGCAATAGGTGACGGACTTCATGCTGGTAGGCAGAGTTACCGTGCTGAATCTTTTGCCTACATTAAAAATAAATGCAATAGCTATGACCTACAAAACTCTAGGGTGCCTAAAATTCAAACTCATCACATCCTGCTCTGGTTTTTACTCCCTGCATTGCATTTGTTCAGCTGAAAAGGTTTCATCCCGTGCCTGAAGGTGAGCAGGGGGAAGAGAGGACACAGTCTATAAGATGACACTTGTCTTCACACTTGCTCCTGCCGTAAGAGCCACCCAGGTGGGAAAGCCTGAATATTTCCACATGGCACCAGCTCTGCCCAGGCTCACCTAGTAGTGCTGAATGTCTCCCTGCCTAGGGAGATGGCACGGGGGAGGATGGAAACAACAAGGGCATGCCACTACGTGTCCAACAGGAGGAACCAAGAGGTATTTAAGTGTTCAAGGGAATTGCCACACTTCCCCTACACAGAAGATGCATCTTGCCCTTGTTGTGCAACACAGGGAAGCACAGGGCCAGGAGAACAGTCCCAAGACAAGAGAAACAACAAATTCACTCCTTTTTTCAGACCCTTAAAAGTATTGTGAATACATAACCTGTAAGAGCTAAACTCCTTCCTTCACAGTTTTACTTTACTTCCAACAAGGGTAATTCTCTGTTTTTCAGAGAAGCAGAGTCAAGGCCCATTCTCCTGCATTATTTGTATTTTCTCTGTGTGCTGATGGTCCCAGCACCTCGCTGGGTGGTAGGGGACAGCTGACAGCCACTCTCAGCTGCAGCACCTCTTCTGAGGTGTAATGCCCCGGTGGACAGCTGTTGTGGTTTAACCCCAGCTGGCTACTAAGCACCACACGGCTGCTTGCTCACCACCCACCCCACAGAAGGATGAGGAGGGGAATCAAGGAAAAAGGTAAAAGGTAATGATTGAAATAAACTACAATACAATAACAGCAACTGTAATGAAAAGGAGAGAGAGGGAGAGAGGAATAAAATCCAAAAGGAAAAAATCCCAAGTGATGCACAATACCATTGCTCCCCACCTGCTGACCGATGCCCAGCCAGTCCCTGAGCAACGATCTGCTCCTCCCAGCCAACTCCCCCCAGTTTATACACCAAGCATGACATTCTATGGTATGGAATACCCCTTTGGCCAGTTGGGGTCAGCTGTCCCAGCTCTGCTCCCTCCCAGCTTCTTGTGCACCTGCTCACTGCCAGACCACGGGAAACTGAAAAGTCTTTGACTTAGGGTAAGCCCTACTTAGCAACAACTAAAACGTCAGTGTGTTATCAACATTATTCTCATACTGAATCCAAAACACAGCACTGTACCAGCTATTAAGAAGAAAATTAATTATATCCCAGCCCAAACAGGACAACACTGGACATCTTGCTCTCACCATTCTCCAAAGCTTTTCAACAATTCCTCATTGCTGTCTGCACAGGATCTGCAGTCCTAACTGAATTCCCCCTTTCAGCTAGACACACTGTGTTATTTCTGCATAGCACTGTCTAGACTATACAGAAAAAAAGTGTGAACAATTTAATGTATTACTTTTTCCTTGCTTTTCATGAAAATGGTGAAAGTCTGGAAGATTTCTGGTGTTTGGGCAGTCTTTGTTTAGGGAACTTTTTTGTTTGGTTGGTTTTATACATACATACAGAGAGCCAGCGAGCCGTAAATACTTATATAGAGAGCTTTAAAAAGCAGGGGCTTTGTCTCACCATCAAGATTTCTACAAGATTCAGTAATCTGTCTTTTTTCAGACCATTCTGTGAACAAAATGGTTGGTGTCCTACCAGACAGAAAGCAGATACTACCCTGTCTTCCCTTGCAAAGCAATCGACGCACCTCAAACAAGCAGCCACAGTTATTAAACACAAGAGAACGGTCCCTTTCACCCCGCCGAACTCCACTCAGCCTCAACATTTCCTAAAACTGAAGACACTGCAAAATTTCTATCATAAATTTTGCTGTCCCAGGAGCCTAAAGGGTCAAAGTACTTAAAGAAACCAGACTCCTATGGGATTTCCAGCTCCCACTTCTAGATCTCAGTGATTACACAGAAGGCAGCCAAACATCACCCTTGACAGGTCCCCACCACTGCAGTAATTAAATGTCCAAATTTGTTTGGGTGTCTGAGCCTCTCGCAGGAATTCTCCAATGATTTCTAGCAAAGGCTGGATCAGGAAAAGCCAGCCAGCCAGTAGCAACAACATGAAAACAACTGTAATGTATTCATCTTCCATTAATTTATTTTTTTTAAAGAACATTTTCTGGCATTTTCCCTCTAAATACTAAAGATTAAGCAAGCAACAACTTCTTGCTGTTTACGTGAAGATACACGGACAAGAATGGAGACCCATATGCATTCCCAAGTCTTGAAGTGACCAGCAAACCAGTGTCCTCACACCAATGTGAAACCGTGCTCAGTGCTGTCTGGCCAGGGACTTTCAGTTCAGCATGGGCCACTCCAAGAAACATGTAAGGTGGAACATGGAATTTTCCCCTCAACACTTGACAGAGCAGTATACTAGCTATCTGAACTTAGACAATCCAGAAAAATGAACTTCTCCCACTCCACTGGAATGCCAGAGGTGGTTTTGGGAGGCTGCTGTGCTCTATGCCACAATGCCAGGGGACACAGGGATGCACACAGAGGTGCTGTTGCCATGGGGGGCAGCTGGGTAAATACCCAAGTATGCAGATGCTTTCTTCCTCTGTCCACATCAACTTGGGGGTGGGAGCTCCAAAAGTGCATGCTTCCAGCTGATATTCCTGATTCTTCCTGTTTCCATCGGGGCCAGGAATAACAGGAGAGCGGGCTCTCCCCCAGCCCCTCCTCTCCTGGTACTGGGCATGGCCAGCAGCATGAAGAGCGGGGGCTGAGGAATGTGCTTGACTTACCAAAGCAAATGTTTTTTGGTGCCTCTGGATGTTCCAAGTTAAGCTCAGACTGCACTGCACTTAGCTCGCACGTTATCCAAACTAGTCCAGCAGGGACTACTCCTGGGTAGGCTATTAAATAGCTGGGTAGCTATTAAAATTGTTTTCCTTGAACAGCTAAATGGAAATGTGAGGGCTTGACGCTTGAGCTAGCATTTCAAATGGGCTCAGGTAATCAAAACAGCAGATCGGAGAGCACTGTGGGTTTTGGAGGAGGCTGAGATTCAATTCAGCTTCGAACCTTCAGTTTATTACAACAAACAATTCCCAAACCCAATTAATGAAACTGGCGGCAGCTCCTTGCGGAGCCTGGCTGGACCTGATCACATGGGTTCACACCGGCTGCTTATACCTTTTTGGCCAGCAGTGCTTCTTGTGCAACCTAATACCATCTGTCATCATTCTGTCATGTTATCTTGGGATGCCACTTGGGAAGAAACCATCACTGGTCATCTCTCGCTGAAGACACCTGAGATGCCAGCATCCGGGACCTCAGCCTTCTCTCTGTCCAGGCAGCAAACACCCAGTACAAATTCAGAGTAACAAACAGCATGAGGGCAACTCCACTCCCTGCAGATTATTTTCCTGCATACGTGGCCAAGCTACAAACCATTATCAGAGAATGCCTGATAAATACAATATTCTGCATAAGCGATGTAAGTAGTTTTTAACTGTCACACACAAGCAGTGCAGATACACAGGTGAGCAACGGATAAACAACTTAAACATACGAAATTTTTCTGCTCTGCTACCTTGCTCCAGGCCATCTGGCATGGTTGGTGGTGGAAAAGTCAGTGAAGAGCTGCTGAGGAGGTGACAAGACGCTGATAAAGTAACTGGTGTAAGAGTCAGCATGCAGGAGAAGCCAGCTTGAGGACAGGATGTCCATGGATGCTGCATGCTGCTCTCATTCCCATCCCCAACCATGCTGATGCTGGTGTAAGTGAGGACAGGCCCATAAAGATGGAGACCCCAACAATACAAAGCGGAAGAATGAATGGATGGAAGGTGGCCTCCGAGCAGCTCATTGCCTGAGCATGGCAGAGCCGTGCAGCTCCCCAGGCAGAGCTTCTCCTCGAGCACCACATGTTGGATTCGCAGGTGGGACAGGCAGCTCCAGCAAGCTGAGCAGACACTGGAGCACGTACCTCCGCATGCTTCTGTCCAGAAACAACACCACCAGAAAAACCTGGCTTACTACATACAAGCAGATGAATATTTCATGAAGAACAGAAACACAATTGGGGCATTTTGAGCAAGTAAACTGGACTGTACATTCATGTGCATGGAGGCAGGCATGCTGCATGAAGCAAGCCATCAGATACTGAGCCTCACTGATCTGGCTTCCTGAGCCAGCTGAGAGCAAGCTAGAAAGGACTCCCCTCCAAGCCACATCCCCACAAAGAAGCCTACATTAAAAACAGAAAAAGTAAGAAGAAACCCTGTTCTGAGCTCAGCTAATGCTATGCACACTGCTGCTGTTTTGAAAAACACAGTCATGGGCTCAACCTGGCTGCAGAGGCAGCAGATCAGCAGTGTTCCTTTGTGGCAGCCCTGGGGGGCTGCAGAGGGGGGACACATGTTAACTGCTGTCCCAGCTAGACAAGGGGAAGGCTTGCTTCCATGACCATAGCCACGTAAAACAATTTGGTACCAAGTCTGGCCCCTGCTAACAGTCTAACTTTCATGCTTTCTATAAAAGCTAATAAAATAACAGCAATTTTCAATGCCCAGAATGCATAAATTTCAGACAACCTGCTGTTGTGCAATGTGAGGAGAGCAGCAGTGCTGCAGGGGCTGGAAAACAGGTAATCCGGGAGTTAACTGAGGTCCAAGGGGTAAGAGCCCCAGGAATAATGTCAACAACATTTGCACAAATCTGATATAACACGTAAGAGCTGTGACTCAGGCTTCACCTAGGGACCAAAGATGATGCAAAGATGCATTAAATGCTTCTCATTTCGTCTTACTTAACCTTCGCTGGCTGCATCAGGTCAGAGTACACCAGCTAAGGGTGTTCTGTGTACCCATGGGGAACAAAGCCAAAAAACTGTGTGGGTCTCCCCAGGATGCATTAGGAAATCTGGGGGCTATGTAGCATAACTCATTAGGATGCAGAGCACTGTGCAGAGGCCTTTGGTACCCAGTGCCAGCTATGGGGATGGAGCTCCACTCTTTCCAGCTGTGGGTGGTATGAGACCCTGCAAACCTTTGGGAGAGCCCCCAAAAGTCACAGGGGCTACCCTATGATAAGCCACAAGCCAGCTGTAGCAAGGCGAGAAGGGTTTTTTCGGTTCTCCCCGCCCTGATTATTCACGGACAAGCTGCAAAGGCAGCCCCATGCCAGACCACAGCCCATCACCCCTGAAGCCCCTTCAGGGACATGCTAAGCGCCCGTACCCAGCACGGCAGCTCCCCGGGTGGCAGCAGAGCCATCCGACTGCGCAGCACACGGCTACGGCACGCTGTAGCTGCGGGGAGCATACGGCGCAAGCCAGTTCCAGAGCCTGATGTTCAATGAGACTTGACAGGTCCCACTGAGGTCTGCATGCGGAGAAAGAGCCTGGGGCCCCCAAGCCGGCGACAGCACCTCAACTCTGCCCAGCCCCAGCACGCCCGGGGCATGCGGGATTCAGCATTTGGATCATCTCACAGCAGGCTGGCAGGGACCCAACGGTGTGAGCATCATCCTGTCTGCGAGAGCGCGGGGCTGGCTCGCGATGCACTTTTACCCTTGGCGTGGGGGTGGGAAGGGGGGGGATGCACACGCAGGGACATTCTTCACTTGTCACCCTCAGGCTTTGGCTGCTTCTTTCTTTGCAATCACCTAAAGGTGAGGAGGAGTTGAAAAACATTACGCTGACAGCACTGTTGGAGCTGCGGATACAGGGCCTTCCGCTCCACGCCAAGCAAACCCTCTGGAATGGTTTGGACATGATAGGTAAACAGTGTCGGGCTTGCTCAGCGGGGAGACATTTGTATTTAGATGTTATAGATAAGTGCTGCATATTTGAGACATCTGAAAGTTATTATTCCAAGCAGTTTCTAAACAGAGAATCACAGTTGCATAGCCCCTTAACTCCGAGCTGACAGGCAGGATAATGATTTAAATGATTGTTAAACACAGGCTCTGTTTTAAGTGGATGGAATTCAACACCACGGTAGGTTTGGGGGAACAGGGGTGTACTGCAAAACGCAACATTTCCAATTGCTGGAGCTCTGATCCACGGGAGCTTCTCCACCAACACCAAACATCACCGTTCACACTATGAAAATAGCAGCTGCAGAGATCCTCAAAAGGCAACATCACTCAGCTGTCTTCTGGATCATTACCACTCCCTCTAATTGCAACAACTCTGATTAAGAGAAATGCCTTTTTGAAAGCAAAACATAAAAAGGTTTCACAGACTGTAAAACAGAGTTCAGCAGTGAATCATAATTATTTTTTATGATGCTTTTGAATTACAAGTGATTTATATTTCCTTGAGTTCAGTAAGGTTATGTTTATTATGCTATCACTCTGCTTCTAATGAAGAGTATACTGATTTGTTTCATTGTAAGTCATTTGAAGCAAAGCACAGCTATTAGGTGGTATTAAATCAGAGTACTACATTTGTTTCATCTGTTTTCCAATGTTTTAATGCAGGGCTGGCACCCCTGCACTTGGCTCCCCCCGGTCCCCCTCCGCACCGCAGGCACGCTCAGCTGATGTCACCATCAGAGAAGGGTTTCTGCCCCCACCACAAGCTGCTTTCTGACATGCCAAGGGTTAAGTGTGACGGCACACACTGGCTCCATACCACAGCCTCTACGCAGGCAAAGCTCCAGCAAAAACAAATACATCTCTTAGGGGGAAAGGAGAAAGGAAAGGAAGAATTGATTTCTTGCTTATTCAGCATCTGATTGTCTCTGTGTCACGAGCGAGCTCCCAGGCAGTACCTCCAACCTACAGCATCCTCATTTCCCAAATAGGTAATTCACAGTAACGCAGATAAGAGGGTCCTATCTCTGCTCATAGCATGAAGATGCAACTGGGCGCAAAAAGAACACAATTGCACCTTGTCACGTAAGGGAAATTGCATGGCTGGTTAATAATGGATGTGTCTCACAAAGGCCACCCATGCTGCTCAGTGTACCAGCATGTTATCCTAATCATCCTCACCAATAATGCCTGGAATTGTTTGGAAATTTTAGGGGAAATAGAGTTCTCTCACCTAGGCTTTAATAACCATTGTGTCTAGCTGGGTAGGGGCACCACAAACACAGCCTTTGGCACATGCAACACAATATAAAATCAAAATACGAAACAGTAACTCATGCCTCTGCCAGAAACACACTTGCAAGGCACACAAACAAAGATAAGGCACTTCTGTTGGACTGGTAGCTTGGCTTGCCCACTTTAGGACACAAGTAGTCCAATAATTTGGAGCACTCAAAACCCCCAGCCTCCTGTCACAAACAGTAGTACCTCCATCCCACAGAAAGCAGGAAGCTGTGTGATTCGGCTCAAAGATGAAAAATCTGAGCCTGAATCAGGAGGTGAATCCTTTACCACTAAAATTAAGGATGGCTTTTTGTCCCTTCCTGTTAACTGGTAGTTATTGATCTGATGTACTCACACCCGGGTGTAAAGGATTTCCCAAGCAGGCAGTGTTTGGTTGCTTTTCCTGCACAATTAAATCCTAATAAATATCTTTCCCTCATAAAAATGATAGACCAATCTCTGTCTGGGCATTATTATTTTTTTTCTTTTCATGTGAAAAAAAATAATATTCCTAGAGCTCAGTAGGAAACAAGCAAGTAAGCAAAAAAGTGAGTATTAAAGCTACTACTGCCCTATCTGGAGAACCCGAGAGAACCACAAAAGGAAACTACAGCAATCAATAGAAAACATGGAAACAGTTCCTTAGTCCTCAAGCTGGACATTGAATTTGTGCAGTGACAAACCCCACGGGGACAGGCTCGGGGATCTTGCCTGCCTCCTGTGACCTGCAAAAGGTGATGCCTACACCTTCCTGCAGCCCCTTCAGCTGCAGCCCCTCAGCCGACAGCACATCCTCTAGAATAAGGAGAGGTACAAAGGCGAGTGGGAGCAGGATTTCCTCCTGTGTTTGCATCCAGAGCCAGAGGCTCTGTGTAAGGAAAGGGAAGTCTCCCTGTGCCTCCAAACCTCTCCTGGCCACGGTGCAGCCCAACGCAGAAGAACAGACTGAGGGCACTCCACTCTTTCAATGGGCAGCCAACACGGTCCTGGCCTCCAGACAAAATTTAAGAGACAAACATGCACTGGAGAGAATAAGTGAACAATAAGAGCCCCAAAGAGAGTATTCCCCCCTTATTTTTCATTTTGGTCTGCTTTTAGTAACTCCAGATGAGCTACTAATTTACGCCGTTGAACCCAAAAGGAATCAAAATCTATCTATCTGAAACATCCCAGGACAGTCCGTTTTGGCAGAGGATCTCAGCACAATATGGCCAGTTTGAAAACCTGTCGTTACTGACTTCTCATGTCCCAGCACAAGCTGATAAAGCCACTGTGTTCCCTCCCCACCTGTGACCCAATATTTTTTAGTTTCCAGAGAAATAAATCCTGCTAGTTTCTGCAGTCACCTTCATGCTGTAGAGCCAGCGTGGACTCTACTACCTGATGATGGGAAGCTGCAATACTAAAACTGGTCTGCGATAGTCTTTGGTGTCACCTTTTCCGCCCCTGACATTGAACGTCAGAACAGACAGGTCTCCAAACAAAATCACTGCAGCCTCGACTGCTTGGTTCCACCGCAGTCAGAAAAAGGATATTAAATATGGAGACAGGGTGGCAATCAACCTTTCTGAGGAAATAATAACCTGGGAAATTCTGACTCATGCTGATCTGTGATCAAGGACTGTGACTGAGATACCAAAAAAAGGAATTGAATCAGATTTTCATGGCTGCGTCAGAATGAATTAATTCTCATCATATAACTAGAAAAGATTTAACATCACAGAAGCATTTTTAGAATGACAGCAGGATACGGAGGCTGTGGTAAAGAAGAAAACATGATTATTGGGCTGGAGAGACTGAAAGTGAGGAAAGATAAAAAGAACTAAATATACCATAAAATAGTATCTTGGTCAAATAGCTGCCAGTAGGAACATCCTGAGGGGGGGACAGTAGTTGTAAGCATCTGGGACTGCTGGCTGCAAAAATGCCCCAGACGACACTGATGCCAGAATAGGCGACAGTGACACGTCTCCAGGAGTGATGGTAAAGTTATCTTTAGGTCTACCCAAAGCAGTTTGACAAGCTCCTATCACTCACTGTTTGGTTTCACCCTTTGGCTAAAGCCAGGACAAGATGGCTGCTTGAGTTTCTCCAGTGGCTGCCATTTACCCCGTGACTGTCTCGGAGAGGGGCTAAGATTATTTTCTCTCACTTTTGTGGTTGCAGAAAAACTCTTAAAGTAAACCAAATGTCAGCTGAGCTCACTCTGAATGTGGCTAAACCAAAGTCAGGCTATTTCAGTTCTAAATGCTTACCCACAGAAATTATTCAGGTTAGCATAACTAGTCCTTTCTAAAGCCATATTTGCAATTAATTTGCATTGATTTTCTAGGCTGTCCATTGTAACTAAACTTTCTGCAGGAAAATAGCATACTCAGTACATATTTTAAAGATTTTAATTTTTTTTTTCTTAGCCAAGCTAAGTTAGAGATGCTACTAAGTGGAAGATTCAACTCTGAAGTGCAACTCAATAGACAGGAGTTTATCTGGCAGCAAATTCCACAGACAGACTGAGAAGTATTAAATCCCCGCTGCAAAGCACTAACAAACAAAAGAGTATCTCCTCTATCCTCACACAGCTTGCTCACCTTCATCCAAAACACCCCTTCGACAGATCTGTCAATGTTTGTCAGTAGCAAAAGACTTCTATAATAAATTAACTATATGACGAAAACAGCTGTTGCACAAAGAGGAATTGGTGTTATCAAGAGCAGACCAAAAAGCCACCAATCTAATTTGGGATGTAAGAAACATATCTGACTCAAATATTTCCCCACATGTCATTTTTCTCCTCTATCTTCATGATCCCTTTGATAGAGAGAGTGTCAGTAGTATGTGCTTGACTTGATAAAAGAGCTCACTTATCTTCAAGGAACATCCAGACATCCACAGAGACCCATGCAAAGCAGTTCAAACACACAACACCCTGTGCTGTCCAGATAAAAGAGGGGTGGAGAAAGAGAGAGTGAGAAACCAAAGCTTTTGGCTTATGAATTATCAACATAAAGTCAAAATGAATCAGTGATTTAGAAGTGTAAATTGAACCTTGCATGAATGAAGACACCAGGCAAGAAAGGGATGGTGTCTTAGTCACTGGGTTGCGTTTGCCTTCCCCATCAATATAAACTGATTTGTCTTTGCCAGACATGCCCTTCTTCCATTGCTTTCAGACAGCAGTTCACCCTGTTTCCATGCTTTTACCTTCCTGCTCTCCTCAGGCTTCTGGACCACTTAAACCTTTCTGCACAGGAACTAGCCATGTTTTCCAAGAAAAGCAAGCATTGCTGGGAGGAAACCTGTCTACCTCCCCTCTAACTTCAACAGTGCGTTCCAGACTCCTCTGCTCGTGCCCATCTCTCTCTTCCTCCTTCTCCTCCTAAGAGAGTCTTTACTCTCGGAAAAAAAAAAACCCCAACATTAAGCACAAAGCATAATCCCTGCAAAACCATTGATTAGTGATTAACCACAGACCACTGGTTTTGACCTAGCAAGCCCCGCACAGAACCCAGTAACAAGCAGATGGCAAAGAAAAAGATCCAGCAAAGCGCTTAAGCACATGGCTATCTTTAGGAATGTGAATTAACATACTTACTCAAGCATATACCTCATTTCTGGCATACCAGATACAACTACATATGCATAAGAGGTGGTTAAGTAGCTAACCACCCTGTTGAATTCAGGCCCTGCAGCCTATGAAGTCTTCTTTTCTGAGCAACTGAGAACAGGTAATCTGTCCAGTTGGAAACTACACACCTTTAAAAAAATAGTATTTTACTTCCCACTTGAATTTTTCCTCCATCACCTTTCATCCCTTTAGCCTGCCAACATAGAATGCCCTCTGTTTCACCATTAGATTGTTACTTTGACTCTTTGGAGCTTATCTGGTTTTTATGGAGTATTGGTCTTTTAGGTCTCACATGCAAAATTGAAGCACTAGAAATTATCATGCAAATAGTCATAATAGTGATTATGGCCCAAGATCAAACTATTTTTGTATTTCTCTTAAGTGAGCCAATGATGCTGAGTTGAAATTGCCAGTCCCTGCAGCTCTGCAGTGAAATTCTCCATCAGTTCAGTTTTATTCCCAACTGTTTCTAGCACTGACCTTCGGCACAAGGCCAATTTCCTTCCACCTGGCCAAGCAACGCCACAGTCAAGGTCTGCAGACCCTGCCGTGTCAGAGACAAAGCAATAAAAAAGCATTTTGACAAATACAGGCAACATCAGGGCTCAACTCGAGCATACTCCAGTGCACAGTCATTGAAACAGAACCAGCCAGGCCTAGGAAACAGGGGCATAAGCCAACAGGACCAGTTTATGTCACAAAGATGCTTTTGCACAAGCCATGCCGGGATAACACAGCAGTCTGCTGATACCTATGAAAAGCTCAGGAGGGCAATGGCTGCTGCCTACAGACAGCAAAGAGGCAAAGAAAACTGACCAGGGCAACGCCGCTGCAGAACGAGGAGGAAATGCAAATGTTTATGGAAACACATCGAACGAAATGTCATCTGTCTCACGGTTCAAGTAAACACACAGTGCTGAGGTGCTGGGATCCTCTGGACTCAGGCATGCAGAGAAAGAGGGAACACTCTGCATTAAAGATTTTGGAGGCTTCAGATCTTTCCATGCAAGTGGTGCAGTATTTATTGGCATGGTACAACCATGGGAATAGGATTATTGGATTCTGAAGGCTTTTTCCCTGGAGTGGTCTTTATCCTCTTAAAAGAAGATAGAGCAATTAAACGTTGGGGTTTTTTTTCCTGAAGAGAATTAATTGTCTGTGAAGGGTCACACCAGTGGCCAGATGCATCACAAGAGATTTTCATCTCCTTAAACACACCAGCCATAGCCAGTGGCACAAGATTTGATTCAGTGGCCAGCAATCTGATTTATCAATCTTTTATCCCTAGCTGCAGACTAAAATATACCGATCCCATATAAGTTTAATTTCAGAATCTAATAGGAGCAGATGGGATGGAAATTTCTTTTAAAATATTTCTGTAAAGGCCCTTAACATTAAGACAATGCTAATGCATGAAAATAAAAACTTGTAAGTGACTGGACATACTGTTCTAGCCTAATAAATGGAAATGCTTTTCATAAATTTCATAAAGTTCTGCCAACAGTACCCTGCTATAATTCCCATGACAATAGGAAGAACAGCTTAGGTAATGCATGGCAGTACGAGGGATGTTATTTTCACCAAATGCCAAAGCATTGGGGAAACAGGTAATAGTGTCAGAAGAACATATTATGAAAATGTGATTAAGAGCGTGTGATAGAAGAATGCAAGATCCAGATTTTCCTAAATGCCTGAGCAGGAGAGAGGAGCCCAGTGGCTCACTGAGCACAGCACTTTGCAGAATTAGCTGCATCCTAAGCAGAGTTGATGTAACGTCTGCATCAAAATGGGGAGTTGATTCAAGGCAGGTAGTGTATCTCAGGGAACAGAAGCAGTAGCTCAGCATGGCTAAAGATGAAAGGCAGGAGAAAATAATACCTGCACTTTTCCAAGGACAACCTAGAGACACTGGTTGTTGTCAGAGATAGGACACTGGATCCAGTGGACCTTCAGTGACCCGGTGCGCATGTCGCAGGCTAAGGCCAGGACATGAACAGGACTGCAGCAAGCTAAGGACAGAAGAAGAGTGGTACAAGACCAAGGGCCCACTCAGCCTCAGGCTCTGCCTCCAGTGTGGGGTGAAGCAGATTTGTGGGGAAGAGCACACACACACGGGACAGCACAGGGATCCCTCCTCGATGCAACCTCCCACTCTCCCCGACCCCTGCCCCAGAGCGCCAGTGATGCCTTTGTATTTGCCTGTCCTGGAAGCACCACTGAAAATTTTAGTTTTTCAGAAATTCTTTCATTCGGCTCGATACATCCTCTACCCAGACAACCTCAAAGCTGCAGTCTATTGTTTGTACACACAGTCATATGAATTGCATTTCATACACATCAGAAAGGAGTCACATACAGCTCACTAACAGAGAGGCTCTTTTCTGCCTATGAAATCCCAACTAATTAATATCTTCAGCATAAATGAACAAATGGGTCATTCTAGCCCATACATTAGCATCACGATGTAGTGTGAAACTTGGTATCTACAACCAGTTACTGGTAGCAGGTATCAGGCCCACGTTTACACATCACACATGGACAATAACTTTTTGATGCACGAGTGCCCCACAATTTAGCGAGAGTTCTATTGACAGCATGGGTCAGTGAGAGTCCAACGCAGTGGCAGCTGGGGTGGGCATTGCTGCACCAGTCCATCAGTGCTGGGAGAGCAGCTTTCAGTGAGTGCAGACCTGAAGCACTAGTGACAGACTTCCCAAGGCCACACAAGCAAATGACACCACCTGCATTTTGGCATCTTTCAGCCACTTGTGCGCAGTTACAGTGACACGGACCCCAAGAGGCTCATTTCTCCCACACTGGACAAAGGTACAGGGAAGGAGAGGTGCTGGCTTGAATCAGCACAGGTTCCCTGAGCCAAAATTTTTGTTTTCTTTGGGACAAGCCAAGCAAGGTCCAGAGGAGCTTCTGTTCCTCAGTGTTTGGCCAAAGAGAAGTGATGAATGAGCAAAAACGTGAGGCTAGATTCTGCTCACAGTGTAAAACCAGAGCAACTTCACAGGTGGCTGCAAATTTAGGCTGGTAAAACTGAGAGTAGAGCTGGGATATAGGTAAGGATTTCCACACTGAGCCCAATAACAACAGTTCTGCTTATACAGCTTGGGAAAAAAAAATGGAGACTTTGGAGTACAAAGCAATCTCATTTTTAGCTCTGTTGCTGATATGGATAGAAAAGCCAATTTAATTTTATTAAAGGTGTCAAACTTTTTTAATAACCCAGACACCTACAGGGATAACAAAATCATATCCTCTACAAGGTAGATTGCATATTCAGCAGCTGTGATGCCAATTAGATGTTGAAATGACAAAGTGCTATCTCGCACCAGCAGAGACATACTGTACGGAGCTGGTGTTTAGTTTCATCATATAAGCAATGTTTAGCCGTCATCTGTTATACAGACTTAGGGGGAAGGGCCTCCACAGCTGGAACAGCTGGAATTACAAGATTAGCACAATAAACTGTTATACTTTCACCAGATCATCTACTCAATTCACATCCAAAACTAGCCTCCAGCTTCAACTGCCTTACACTGGAGTAAATGCACTCTTGTCAAGCTATGGCTGTATGAATGAAGAGGAATTAGATTTCAGCATTACAGCCCAAGGTTTGTACAGTTCAAACTATTTCACTGAGTATTTTGGAGAAAGGTATTAAGAAAGCTGCAAAGATTAATTCCCTGTACTCTGTACTCTCTCCACCCTCCTTTTTAAAGACACATTACCTACAGAATTACAATAGGAACCACATTAGACAAACTAAGAAAAACGCAATTATATGCAGCATTAAGTATCAGTTAAGAGAATGTATTTTTTTTAAAAAAAAGCAGCACAGGTCTCTTATTCTAATAGTTTAAATCAAAACACCAAAATCTTTGCTAACATAAGGAACTCTGAAATGTTTCTGAAAAGAATGCACTGCTCCATTAGTGGTGTGTTATTATTCTCTCTAATGCCCTGCCTATACTAGAAGTTTCTGTAACTAACTATAGCTCTGTAATAAATTCAGTATCTGTTCAATTACTCCAGTAGTTTACGCTTTTAGTAAAAGTAAAATAAGGTCAAAGCCTTTTAATTGGAATCAGTGTTCCCAGACCACAGGTTCCACGCTGCTGCTAAAAAGTAACAACACTTAGCAAAGGCAAGATAAACTTCTTAGTGAAAACTGGCAATACTTACCTCCTTACAGCAACAGCCAAGTCAATCATCACAATGGACATTTAATGTCAACACATCACTTTTTTTAACGCAGGGGCCTATCTTTGCAGTGTCAACATCTGAACTACAGCGTACACATACCCACAATGTAAACACCACTTACAGCTTTCGGGGCTTTTGTACTTCCTTGGGCTTTTATGGGTAACATGGAAAATATTATTATATAGGCCTTCTTGCCTGCATTAGGAACAATATTTCACCTTACCAGAACTAAAGGAACTTTATAAAGCACATTTTGTTTTTCCACTAGTCATCCTGTCTTGTTAGAGTCTTCATTCTTTTCACTTTGGGCAATAATAGCCAGGCTAAGCCCTTTCAAATTTATTCTTACCCAGGTTCACTTGCCGGTTCTCCTGATGCTGATGTGGATGCTTTATGGATGTAATGTGCCCGATAGCACGATACGTGCCAGGTTTGGGCCTTTCTGTGCACCTGTAGCAATGCCTTCACTCCAGGAGCGGTCCTGCTGAAGCAAAGGTGGCTCCGTGAAAGCTACAGGTGCACCAACAGGCAGCGCTGATAAAATACACTTAACGCACACAGCCTCTGTGCCGTTTTGCAATTCAACACCCCATCGAGCCCCGGTGAAGCCTGAAAGAGATCCCTCGGAGACCTTGTTGTACTCGGCATCTGGCTGTTGTGACTGACTTGGTATTTGCCGTTCAGCTGCACCGCCTGAACCGCAGAGCAGCGGGCAGGGCAAGGGACATGGCACAAATCCACAGCTCTTTACGATCAAATGCAAAGAGAAGAGAAAAAAGCCACTGCATTCACGAGGCGAAGATGAGCTCTGGTTTGCTTGAAAGTGCTGTGTCCAGCAGCCTTGTCGTCACAAGCGAGACAGACCGACCTGGAGGACAGGCAGACCTTTGGAGCTGCCTTTGGGTTGTAGGCTAATTTTCAGGTACCGATCTCATCTGGAAAAATACATCCTTCCAGAGGTGCTAAGGCAAAGCAGGCATTAATTAAAATGGCAAGAGATGAGTTATTTATTAAACTGTTTTCACATATTTAGCAGTGTTAGAGAGCTTCCCGCAGCTGCCATAGAGACAACAGCTACAGACAATAAAACTTTATGAGCAATTTAAATTCTCTCTCCCCTTAGGAGATGTGGAAAAACAAGGACAACTGACTCTTTGCAGGTCGTGTATCTCTCGCCTTCATTAAGTAGGACTCTGTTTAAACACATATTATTCTTTTCCATCAGATAGTCACAGACTTCCACAGAGAGGGTAAATAGTTTATAGCTTCCACTTTCAACAATACGCTATAAAAATACACTGCAGTCATATTTGATTATCCAATTTTGTTTAGTGCAAAGCACTCAGCAGATCAGTCTGCTTATTTGCACGCATCAGAATAGCGACAGAAATGGATTCCCACTGGCAATGGAAAATAAGGTTTACACTTGGAAAATAAAACAGTAATAACCACATAGTAAAACTGCAGATGCATGTGATAAATTAGATTTATCATCAGTCTTATACCATTCACACCTGAAATTTGCCCATAAATCCACCTCATTTGAGACTTATTTAATGTTTCTTCTAAAGGTGCCCTCGAGGTAGAGATTCAATTTACCTAAGAACTGACAGGGGTGAAGAAAGAAAACCACGTTTCCTTCTTTCCCTACAAAATGTGTAACTTCCCCGTCAAATATACACTAGCTTGAGTCCCAGGATGGGTACATTTCCATCCATGGTCAGTTCACATTTTGACTTTTGATACTTTGCAAACATGAGGCAATAAGAAGCTAGGAAGGGGATCTGGAGAAAGAAAAGGCTTCCTAAATATCTAATATAATATACAGCACTGCCAGTTAATTCTGCTAGGATCTGTATACATATTTATGACTGAAATATATATTTATACTGTTTCTACTTCAGGTACATTTAATACGTGCACATTTAATTCATATGCATTTAAAAACTTCACAGTTCACAAGATCTTACTAGTTTTTCATGTATTTTATACTAGAAGAGGTAAAAGCTTTGCTTTCAACAGGTGCCTCTCAGTGTGCCAATCTAAACAAAATTATTCTTGGTTTTCCAAGTCTGTGCTGGTAAAAGACCGAGACTTTAAAATACTGAATGAATGAAAATACAGATGGATGGGAGAAGAGCACGAACAGAGTAATAAACAGTAGAGAGGGTTGGTTCTTGACCATATTAGTAATGAACGGGACCAAGGAAAATGAACAGACCGTTCTTCATGTTACCCACTGGAAATGCAGGGCCGGTAGAAGGGTATGCTGAAATCATAATTTCTTTGCAGTCCCATTTTGCCATACTTTTAGAGCATGTGCTGTGCTTTGAATGAAAAGACACTAGATGGTAGGACTAGATGATCTTCATGGGCCCCTTCCAGTCTTAACCGTTCTGCAAGCCCGTACTACAATCTCATTGTCAAAAAAAAAAAAAAAAAAAAGGGGCAATTTTCAAAAAGGCACCACACAACAGGTAAACCTGGAATTCCCCACCAAAAGATGTGGGAAAATGCTGAAAACACTCATTATGCTTTAACACACACATCACTGAGGAAAATTGCCACCACACAGAAAGTGTACATGAATGTTTCTTAATCTGTGCCAGGCTCACTAGCCTAGTGCTTGAAAGTAGGCTAATGTAAGACAACACTGGTTCCCATGAACCGCCATCCTTCCTCCAGGGCTCTGAAGACCGCAAGATTTAAACAGCTGGTCCTTTCGTTTTCTTTTTTTGATGCTTTATTATAGCAGCAAGGCAACAGACTGCTTATATTCCATTTTTCTCGGACTCTTTTTAAAGTGTGAATGAGCATGTGTGTATGCTGAAGTGATAACATAAGGCTAAGCCACATTTCTAGTAAATATTACTTTAAATTATCCTGGAATGTAAAAGTGCAGTTGTGCAAAACTAGCTGCCCAAAAAGGGAAGCAGAGCTGTAAACCATCCTGCCTGCAAGTTGAGCACGTCAGCAGGAGAGTCACTGTATAAGGGCATGTTTACAGGTCACGTAAGCCTGCACCTACACTGAAACCTATGCTCTAAGACACAGAACGTACATGTACTCGACTGCAACAACCTCTCCTATGTGGGCCTTTACATTGTGGCATGAAACCAGCTGAGACCTTGTCATCAGAGGAGACCAGATTCCTCAGTGACTTTGAGCCTTTTCATCTCTATAATGTGAGTAGAGGCGAGGAAAGCAAGGAGTAACCTTTCACCTGTGAGCAAGCGTGGGAGCACTGTGAACCTCATTACTGAAGCCACCTTCAAGGTGGATTTAAGCCAATTTCTAATTTTGACTCACCCTAGCAGTGACAGGCAAGACGTAATCCAGACTCAGCTCCTGACCTCCCCTCGGCTGAGATGCAGTGGACCATGCAAGCCCTCTTTACCTGTTTCAGAACGAAATCATACAGGCAAAGAAGCTGCCTAAAGGGCTCTGCTTCTGAACATACAGCAAGGGCAGCCAGACCCAGGAAGCTGTGCACTGACAGCAATAATGACATATGGGTAATTATCAGTAAGGCTGATGCTGACGGGTAAAGCCATAAGCAGAAGGAAATGAAAAATCAAGGTACAAACCAGCTGTTTCCTTTTTCATACACAGGCACAATTCAGTGATGCCAGTGTGGTGCAGTGACTGTGATGCTGACAGAGAAGGAGGCAGGACTGAGCTGCGCAACAAGGCTGATGGCATACCTGAATTGGGTGACACTGCTATATAACGTTTGGCAAATCCTTTAACTCTCCCAGGCTTCAGATCCCCCCCTTTTCTCAAGTGTCTCTTTATTAAATCTGTAAGACAGGAACAGTGTCACTAGATCTGGTCATTGCCCTGCTTTACTGGGTCCCTTATTTTGGCTGGAACTGCTACTGTAGTGCAGGTGAGCGAAACAAAAATGTGAAGTTTTGGAAGTTGTGATTTTGGGGGGGGGACACAAATGCACATCATGCATACCCCTGCAGAGATGGGATCTTGCAGTGACACAAGACTTACTGCTGCATGTCTTTCCTTTGGGCAAGTCTGATTTTGGAAGTGAAGTTACATAACTGGGAGTGGGGAGGGAATAATTCTGTGATAAACAGAGAGACAGCCACCAGAAATGGTAAGGCTTTTGGATTTTTGGATTTTGGATTCACTCAAATTCTTGGGTGAAATACACATAAAAGCAAACGGAGGCAGTGCAGAGATGCACTATGCCCCTGTAACCCTACAGCCATTGGAAAAATAATGAGGCTCAAGAACAAGGAACATGTTTGGAGCTGGGGGGTGCAATAAATCACTGAACTGAAATTTGAAATGCTAGGCTCTTCTGTTCAACATACCACTCCAGCATCCCCAGCCTCCATTAGATGCCCTGCATGCCATAGCAGGCTGAATTCGACCATATGTTTGTAGCTAAGCTATGAAATTGATTTCAAGTCCCGGGAGTTTTTGGCAAGTTGTCCTGTACTATATGTGTGGTCTGCTACACTAAAACAGGCACGCAGAGCATTGCTGTGGGTAAGTCTATAGGATCCAGAGGCAACACAGCCGATGATTTCCCTGCTCTGACTTCCAGTGCTGCGTAATAATGAATGGAGACAGAGAGGACTCAAGTCAAAGAGGTTTCAGCACAGTTGCTAGGCTTAAATCCTGCTGAAGGCTTCTGGAAACAGCTACAAATACATATTTGAGCTCCATGCCAACTGTGTAAACTCAGAAGCTGCCTGCTTCATTCAGGGACTTCATACCCACCAGAGAGTCCGGAGCCTGTTAGACTAGAGGCAAGTCAGTGACCGGCAAGAGTCACAATTTCCTTGTGAAAGGGGATGTAGAAGATGCTAGGACAACACAGGGGCAGACGATGGATAGGAAATGATTTCCTGGGTGTTTTGAAAGGAAACATAATCCAGAGTTATGGGATCTCATCTATCAGGCAGAGAAGCCTCGAGGTGACAAATCTCTCAAGAACAGCCAGAGGACTTGGAGTCTTTCGTGTTTCTACCTAAACTGTGGGCATGACATTCTAGATCCCAAGTCAAATATCACCACTTTGGCCTACAAACTTTTGCCTAGTGGCTCCGATTCAAGCTGATTCACATCAAAAGACAACTTTTTCTGCTCCTAAAAGAAAACAAAAAGCTGCTAAGAAATTCCTTACTTCCTTTGCCTTGTGCAATCTTGGGCTGGTAGTTTTTGCAGCAAGAAGAGGTCAGTCCCTTTTCTTAACCTGCTGAACCCACATCTGTCTTCCCTGCCATGTAGGTTGCTACGGGCAGTGTTGCCACCACATTTTTTAATACAGCAAGCAGTGCAGAAAGAAAACAGAACTATCAGAAAGAAGCTCCATCAAAGTTTTTGATGTATAGCATGAAGGTGTCGTTTTAACAGAGATTATCAGGCTGCATGACAGGAAAAAGCCAGGATCTCTCTCAGCCTAGCAAGATCATCTCATCTTCAGAAGGAACTTCAGCTCATGAGGGTCAGCAGGTACCATGTAACCTTTTCAACGGTGAAAACAAGACCCATGAAACTACTGTTACATGGAGAAGTGCTGTGATTTGCCTCCCAGTGACAATGCAAAGACAGCTCTAAAGCTGCACGCTGACCTCTGGTCCCCCAGCAACCTAGCTGCCCCTTAAGTTGGGTGCTTGGACACTCTTTTCAATTCTTCTAGGATTTAATATCTTCTAGGATATAAACTCAAATAGCCCAGACATTGACAACCTGCACATATGGGGCTAGATTGAGTCCTTATGAATGCCAAATTATTTCCACTTCAGCTGAGGATGGCAGAAGACACAGGCACTCAGCACCCCTCGTCCTCCAACCCCAACCATATATCCAACTTTCAGGCTCCAGAGGACAAACCAAACTCCTCTGTGAAAGCAACAGCCTGGCTAAACCAGCTGCAGCTTCTCACAGGTAATTTTGAAGATATCCATATTTCAAATCTGCCCATTAAACCACTCGGAAAATCATAACAGTGCCATCCAGGAAGGATGTACCCATAGCATGTAAAATGCATTTCCTCACTCCGGCATGGGGAAAGCAGCAGAAGAGAAAAAAAGAGTTTTGCAAGGTATCTGCCACACTCCAGACTGTGCTCTGATAGAGCAACACCACCGAGCAGAAATCCACTTACTTACAGATGGCTTCTAGTGCTATACTGTAGCGGTTGTTTCCCACCTCCCACTCACGTTATATTTACGTGCTAAGTTTCAAACACCCACCGATCCAGGCTGAAGTCGTGAGATACTCTGGGGGAAGAACAACGGCCGTTTCCCTGCGCCTGTCCCAGCACAGTGAGGGGGCCAGGCAGTGTCAGGCTGGCCCTTTGCCAGGGACCGCTCAGCATCACCCCTGCATGTTTGGACCCAGGTACTCACCTAAGAGCTGTACTCCGCGAGTGAGGCCATAGACGTCAATCAAAGCCCAGAGGGGCTCTGCTGTCCTTACGCCGCTGAAGAAGAGCATCGCAGTGGAGTCGTTCACCCGATAGAAAACCCGTCCTTTCTTGTCCACCCAGAAGGCTATGATGTTTCCCTCATTTGCAAACTCTTCTGGAAGAGCCTTGGCCCAAAAACCACTTTGGGAAACCAAGTCAGGGCATGCATACTTCGGCAGAGTGTCAGGGTTAATCCTTGATGGATCCTTTGAAGTAAACCCGAGTCGAAGAGCCCCACTCCAGCAACACTGTTTTTTAGTGATCTGCAAAGATAACAGCAGCAATAACAGCATCTGGTACTTGAACCTCTACTTACACACTACAGGCTCTGTGCCATCAAGCACTGATGGCCACCACACAGATGAACCCACTAGATTTAGGAAACATTTTACCCACCAGACACTGATGTAGCTTTTTCAGCTGCAAGCAGCAATGGTGCACACTTAGGATACAATGTACATTTAAAAAAAAAAAAAATCAAATTAAATCTATGCGGAGAGGTGAAATATAATTACAGCTGCATAATGACTCACTTCTATTTCTAGGGTAATTCCTTTTGGCTTAAGAATCATCCTCTCACAAAACGTGCCCAAAATGTCCATAAGAGCTTTCATCTCAGCATCTGCAGCAGCAGAGCTCTTCCCCCATGGTGCTCAGGTGATGGGGGCTCTCATGACCTCTGGGAAAAGCACTGGCTCCAGAATTAGTTACCACCATAGGGCTTTCTGAGTTTCCCAGCCAAGTAAAAGCCAGTCTTACCCCTGTTTGGTATGTCAGATTAGATGAAATCACAGCCTTGCAGCAGAGAAATTGTGTGTGGGAAAGCACAACTTAAAGCATTTAACTATACTAAATATACAATTAGGAGACAACAATAGATGTTCTTATGATTGGGGAAAACCTATTTATTTCAGCTGTGAGTGGCGTTTTTCAAGGTTTGTTGTGCTCATTTGCACCCCACACATCAGTATGCGGTTACTCAGTGTGTCTGGGGTCAGGAACACCTGCTATAGCTTTTGGAATGGTGCACGTGTCATATCCACCCTTCTGCACCTGAGATACAGCAGGGCAATGGATCAGAGATGCCTCCAGAGCCATCAGCTTCTTCTCAGATGAACTGAGCCTTGTATTGGAGGGGACCTGACAGGAGCAGAGTGGGTCCTAAACACGCACAGCACATCCAAAACACGACCTAGTTTCAAGGTGTTTGTCTTCCCATGGAAGCAGGGAGTCTTCCAGGGCTAGTATGGTTCCCAGACAGAGATGATGCCCTGGGAGAATTTCTTCTCTCATTTTGTTAAGTATGAACGTACTGGGAACCATTCCTCTCAAAGGGATTCAGCCTGTCAGCATCCAGATTATGAAATGAAAGACCTAAGGATGCTGGATCCAATCTTGATGTGGGACCAAGACAGTTCCTGTATGCCTGTTGACACGTAACCGGTGTTTCTGTTCATGTGCTGAACCTGCAGCAAACACAAAAGCAATTGAGATAGCCCTATTCCATCAAAGCATTGGCAGCCTCAAGCAAACTCGCTTTTGGCTGCAGGGCAAGAGCAGAAACATGGATAGATACTGCCTACCAGATGTCACACAAAACTTGCTACCTATCTGCAACTTCTTGCTCTGCCAAAGTGCTTAACCGCACAGATGAGTGGCAATGCCAGCGACTGAACTGTTGAGGACTGCAGGATTTTGTCTTCAAAAGCCTGGCAGCAGCCACTCGTGTCCCAGCTTAGAAGCACAGGATTTTCACCAAGGGATTCTCCCAGACATTTTCTTTGGACTTCTGAATTCTCTTCTAATCACACTTGTAAATATTGCATTTTTCTTTCACATGTTCCTCTCCAAGGCAATCCTGGAACGTATGTCCTTGGGGGCACAACAATTTCACAACAAAGACATTGTTCAAAACCTAGAGATTTCTGGTTTGTAATTAAAGTATCAGAGAAAATAACTCAGAGCTACAGAAAAAAGTTATCTACAACCAGGTCCTCCGCTAAGTGAGTGCTGCTCTTTGTTGCTACTCAGTCCAGCCAAGCACCTAAAGCGTTTACATGAAACACTTGAGCACTGACCTCAGTCCCAGGAACCCTGGGAAGCTCCTCCTTACGGGATGGACACCGGGGTGGCACTAAAAAGGACTGAAGCAGATCTGCTATTTTATATGCCTGGTCAGGATGGGATGGGATCATGCATGTCCCCAGTGCAAGGGGGGTGGATGGGGTGTGCATGTGACAAAATGGGGAATATACACACACTCCACGAAGAAGCCTAGATTATTTACTGCAGCAAATTTACTGCAAGCCCTAAAAGCTTTTGGGTCTGAGATAAATATGGCCTTGTTATTTGTACAATTTACGCCTTCACAGTCTCTTGCCAATACTTCACAGCAATCACAAACCGCATGAAGTAAATAGTCATATGGTAATCAAGGCTGCACATGTTCCATGTATTAATCAGCACCTATAAACAGTTCTCAATACAGTCTGACCACAGGCAAACTAATATCCAAATTAAAATCTAGTATAAAGCCTGCCAAGAATTAGATGCAGCTGGACAAAGGGTACACAGTTTTGCTAAAAAAGGCAATGATTAATGATGGACCAAAATCTCTCTTCAGCAGCCACTGCTAGCAGAAAAGCTTGGGAGGTCCACCGGGTACCAGAAGGGAAGGAAAAGATACAATCTACATCCAAACTGCTAAGCCATGGCTGCTCCCACAGATTCAGGTTCCTGCTCCTTACTGCCCTGCGCCTTGTGTCACCTTCAACAACCTCACTCCACTCCCTAGCAGTGCTCTGAATTACATGGAAGAAACCATACTGGGATATATATCTTGGAGGCAAAGGAGGAGGAAATGTGGCTGCTTGATGGCATTCCCAAAGCTGCAAAGAAATCTCAGAATAAAATCCAAGATACGATACCTAATAAACAGAAAGAAACCTCCTGACTTCTTTCCTCTAGTTTTCCAAAGCGAGTTTAAACTTCATAGGACCTGAATGATTGGGTTCATGGTTAGTCTTTAGCTGGTAAGAAGGTTTAAGACACCATTTTCCACAGGCACACAAAATAACAAGGCAATTGCAGGATGGACGTATCAGAGAAGCAAAGATGTTTTCACATTTCCATCCATCCCTAGAGTACAAGTTCTGCTGAAGCCTGTTGATTGCTCCCATGAGACTTTCCCACTGGACTCAGCAGGAGCTCTACATTTAAATCCCTTGTGTAGACTTGCATGCGTATTCTTCGCATATGTTATGCAAGCTAAAATCCCAAAATACAGGATGATAAACAAGTGTGAATTTCCAGAGATAGCTACATTGTTTCAGAATGAGGAAGAAATAACCCAGAACCTTTGCCTAAACCACTAAACCCACTCAAATCTTTGATGGTGTTTTCAAAAAGAAATGCTGCTTTCATCTCCTCCCAAATCATTTTTTGCAGTTGTTTGTCCAAACTGCTGGCCAACGTGGAAAAAAAATCCCATTAGGCAATGTGAGTGAGTCCTGCTGGGTTTCTAGCCTGAATGGAAGCAGTAAGAGCTCCACAGGAAACATAACAAACATGTAGAAGGGATCCTCTACCTATGGACCTGAGCCTGAAATCACTGAAATCTCTCTATATTTTCAAAAGGAGGCATCTTCCTCATTTCTTGTTTTTTTGCTGGCTGTAAGGGAAGAGCCAGGGAAGGCCGATATGCTGATATCCCGCAGTCTGGGACCTCTAGCAGTAGGCAACAGCAGGATCACTCAGATTCAGTAGCTATATGCAGATAAACCTCCTGGAAAACTCCTCATGCGTAAATGAAGGATTTGCAGGCAGATCTTTCATGTGTGTCACGAACTAAACTTGCCAAAGATGACATTCTTTGTGCCAATGAAAGGCATGAAATCAGCTCAGAATAGAAAAATGCAGTCCCACAAACCAGAGGTCAAATATTGGAAAGTATCTGCGGATGAAGTTTTAAGGGCTCCAAGCTCCTTCAAGGTGCCAAGAGCCTAAAAAGTGCTTCAGTTCCTGAGGGGACCGATTAATTTCTTCATCAGGAAGCAGCTCCTGGTACATGTGGAGGCATGCTGTCTTAGAGGAGCTGAACTTCCCACACCAGCTGCAGCACAAGGGGTACCAACCCCATCCTCCTGGCTACTACAGACACAAAGGAAGTGAAAGCAGCCTCTGCCAGCCAGAAAAATGTGATGCCTGCAATGTTCTGTTCTCTGACCTTAATGCTATCAGGTGACTGATTCAACAAAGCAGTCAGCAGACTGACAGAAAAACCCTTTTCTTAGATGGCAACTGTGACCGCACTGACTGCTCCTTTCATCCTTTCAGTCAAACCCTTCGATCTTCCCTGCCAAGCACAGGAGCAAGCATCTTCACTCCCAGGTCCTTTTCACCTCTTATGTGTTGGCTGTGAGGAAGCTGACTCCCACCTCCATAAGACCAGCCTCATTGCTGCCTTGTTTATGGGAAGAAAGTGCTCCTTGTGGAACTGAACACATTACCTAACTCCTCACCCTATCTTGGCCCACCCAGTAAAACTGCTCTGCAGGATGCAGGCAAAGCCTGGAGGACACATTGGCTAGAGAGATGCTGAGGCTGCCGCCTTCTGGACTGACCAATACAGCTCTTTTTTTCTTGCTGTTTTCTAAGCAATCTCAACTTCCATCTGTCGTTCCTTGTCTAAAATCCAAGATAAGCTCTTTTGCAGCACAGATTTTCCTTTCCTTCCCAGTTTCTACACGGGTCTATACCAATGGCTCCAAGAACTACAGTGACAAAAGCAGAAGTACCAACAGAGATCACAGATCTTTAAGGCCAAGATTTGACTACTGTGCTTTTCAAGGAAGGGCTAAAGATCTGGTGCCAGCACCAAAGCCTGGTACACCCTGACATTCATTCACAGCAGCTCCCACGGCAATAAGGGAAGGCGTCCTTTACTCACCTTAAGCCTGACTTGCTCATATATAACGATGGGCCTGTTGCTGAAGGTAATGGCATTGCAGAAGCTAGCCTGGCGCTTCACTGCCTTCTGTGTCGTGTCCATGATGATCTGGGACCCCTTTGTGTGAGGATGGAAAAGCAGAGGGCTGATGGACAGAACTCCACACTGCGGGATGGGGAGACAGTGCTTCTGCTTGTGGTGGCATCGGTGGGAAGAAGCCGAAAACGACCCGCCTATGGAATCTGAAAGCAGAATGGGGAAAAAAAAAGGGTTTCAAATCTGTTGTGGGTAATAAGTGAAAAACTTTCAACGCAAAAACAAAATCAGGGGTACTTCAGAGGGGAACTGTAGTTCCAAATAAAAGTTAGTCAAATCCCCATTCTGTAAATTGCTGAGGGTTTCTAGAGCATATGGAACAATAGAAGGTTATGAGGATACTCAAGGCTCCTGTCTGGGCAGGCTGATAGTACAGAGCATGACAGGGAGATGGCAGCTCAGCACTGAAATCACAGGCCATTTCAAGGCCATACATCAGAAAAGGCGGCAGGAATTGGTTCCAAAACTGGAGCAAAACACATGTGAAGTCGCTGCACCAAAGCTGTCACACTTAGAGAAAAAGAGTTCCACTTCCAGAGGACTCCCAGGCAACTTGACCATTTCTCTCGCTCCTTTGCATCAGCAGCTCCATCAGCCCTTGCCTTCGTATCTCTTTGGACACTGTCCTATCCACCCATGTCATGCGCCAGCTCAGACACATACATTGCTAATCTATACTCAAGCACCACTCAGCAATAATCCACACGGATTCCTCTGACAACCACCACGCATTCTCCTCTCTCCTCCACTGATGGGAACCTCAGCTGAGATCCCCCTTGTCAAGAAGGCATTGATCAGCACGCTATGATTACAGTGAGGAAAGCAAAGAAACCGAGGAAGGCTATGAAGCAGAGAGATTGCATCTTTCTCTAACCAAGGCCCTACACAAAAAGTCAATGCATGATCAACAGAGTCACGACAGCAGCTTTGTTCATGAACAAATGGATTCACGAGTTTCTTTTCAACAGGGAGCCTGCAGCAGTCCAAGCACAAAACAATCATTATACTGAACTCATCTGCTTCCTTTTCCTTGTGTGCACATACACACTACATTATGCACATATGTTTGGGAGGAGATACTCGTAGATTTGGAAACAGAGGATCAACAGAATAAAGGATTATTCCTTGATAGACTCAGGGGTGCAACAAAAGCAAATATGACCTTAACAATGTGCCAGCCTGCACCATAAAGATGCATGACTAAACAGTATAGTTAAAAACTCTATTCCTCACACATGTAAACTATAGAAACTAATAATATACATTCTTCATATAAATTAATTGCTGAGTGTTATGTCTTCATATAGCTACTGTAAAATAATGCTTATACCACTAATGTAACTCTTGGTTTTGTAATAAAAAGCCTAGACCCTATTTCTCCCAGACTTTGGGGTAGTTTTAGCTTGCAGCTACATGAAGTTGTAATGGCACATCATCAGAATGAGCGTAAATAACTAGCAATAGGACTTAAAATCCTGGTTTCTGATGAGAACATTTTAATTAAACTTCAGCGTCAGTCACTCTGGCCTTCTCCTCTCATTTCCTTGCTGGTTTTTTTTTCCTCCCATTTTCAGCAACAGTGCTATCCCTTCAGAACAGAGCAGGGGGGGCAGACAAACTGGGCTGTTACCTTTAAACACTAATGCTTTAAGGGAGAAATGAGCCAACTGGGAGTTATCTGATGCTAAAAATAACGTGGAAGGTAAGTCATCTTCCTTCTCCTGTTCCTCACACTCGGAAAGGGAGAAATAAGGTGCAGAGCACCAGGAGAAAGTAGACGTTCACCTGAGCAGGCAGGTCAGAGAGGGAAATCAGGAGGAACAGACTGCATGAAGGGGGAGCTTGACACAGGGAAGGTCAGGATGCAGCAGTTCACATGAGCCTGACCTTTTTCCTTTGGGCACGCTACTGGCCTGGGGCAGAGCACCCCGTCTCTCCCCAGAGCCCAGACTGGGTGGTCATAAGACACCGCAAGCTGCAGCAGCCGTACAGAGACAACCTTCTGAGATTACCTCCTAAGACCCGTTTAACTAGAGGCTGTCTTATGTCCCGAAGAACAGGAGATTGAATCCCTTCCAGCATCACTAAATTTTTTCCAAACCAGTTATGTTCTCTACTATCAACCCTCTGGAAGCCTGTTAAGCCGTCAGCTTTAGTGATACCTTGCTGATGTGTTCCTCAGGCTTAATGGTATTTTTGCAAAGAAGTATTTCTATTATCGCTGCAAACATGATGCCGTTCGCCTTCACAAATGGTTATGAGCCAGAGCCAGCAGAAGTGGCCGACTTAACCTTGCTCCACTCCACTTCCCCAGGGAAGTCATGCTGGTCTGCAGGGACAAGACCGCTGACAGATGGTCAAAGCAAATCATCCCAGCCTCTCTTTTGGCAGAAATTTTTCAAGCCACTGGATCTCCTCATTGCTCATCTCTTACCTGCCTCTCTGTTTCCACTATACCCCTTTTTTATAGGCAGACTAACTAAAAATAAACATCTAGTGTGAAAACTTCCATTCCTGCATTTTTCAGCTTCTTTACAATATATATGAAGTCAGAGTCATTTCTGAAACAAGACACCTATTGAGGGATATAATCAATTGTTTGAGATAATTTAAAATCAAGGGATCCATAGAAAAAATATGAAAAACTTTTTCTAGTCATTTCCAGTCTTGTTTTTTTCAACACCTCTTTGATAGTTTCTAGGTATGCATATATGTGAAAGAAGCAACTGCTAGTAAATACACATTCAATTCATGACATCTTTGCATCCAGATCTGAATTTTGTAGCTTAAACTTTTTACTAGCAGTCACTCACCAAAACAAGTTCATGCAGTGCAAGGGCACACACATTATAACCTATTTGCATCTCCCAGTGCGCTAATTTTATCAGATAACTTGGCTGTGCTCATAGCTGCTGCACCTCTCCACAGGACATTGCGCCCTTTTAAAATGCGGTAATGGAGTCACCAAAACTGCCCACATCTTTCAAAAGAGGCTCTGATAACAAGACCGCATACGGCCCGCACATCTGCTGGAGCAGCGTTACAGAGCCACAGGTCCTGCCTGACCCCACGGGGAGGGTGTTAGAGGAATGCTTATTTGCTGTGACAGTCTGGCACCACTGTGGACCCCCGTCTCTCTCCCAAATGCTCTTACACAGCGATGACTTCTGCTTGATGAACAGACTTGGGTAAGGAGCAGAAAAGGTCTCAATTTTTTAAAAGTGCAGCTATTTAGTGATGGGGTTTCACACCTTACAAATACTTGAAGTTACAAAGCAAGGGGTCAAACACAAAGGCCTTTGCTTAACTTCTTCAGGGCAGCATGTCACTCCAAAAGGAAGAGACAGTGTGCGACTCCAGATGGCAACACAAACACCTGGGACTGGACTTAGATGAGGAAAGGGACACTTCAGCAACACAAGCTGGTGAGATGCACCGCTGTCCTTGCTTGGCCAGCTAAAAATGAAATAAATCATCTGCTTAAGGTTTTTGTTTTCATTGGGCTGGACCTGGACTCCAGCCTTCTCCCATCCCCTTGTTTAAACTACTACACATTTTGACACCCTCAGCCTTTGCTACCAGCAATGCTGGTACAATACAGCTGGGGCCCCTGAAGTACCTTTCAATTTTTTTTTTATTTTATTTTTTTTTTCCATTATGTGAAAGAACTGAGTGAAACTCACAAACCCAAAGTTTCAGCTGGTGAAACAGTCAGAAGTCCTTCTGATTTCACAGCATCCATATAAGGCTCCCTTAACTGAGAGTCTGTCCCATACTCCTCCTGTGCCACAACGTGACATCAGCCACCCAACAAAGGCAAACTGAAGTAAATGCTTGAAAGAAAAATTGCAAACAAGTATCTGAAAGAAGGCTGAAATATGGCAGCATGTTCAAGGTACTGCAAGTTTCCTACTCTGCAGCATAACACAACTTCCCCCTAACAAGCAGTTGTGACAACATGGCAAGGTGACACAAACTGGTATCTTGTGACAAAAGTCATCAGGGCAAAACCACACCCGTCTGAAAACAGCCTTGGTGTCAAAGGGCTACAAATCTAGAGGCGCACCATGCTTTCCAGGTTTCATGTTGGGGGTCACAAAGAACAGCACCTGCTCAGTCTTATGGTTTTCAAGATTGGATAGACTTCAGTTTTCAGTTTGTGCCCACTAATAGATGCTGTTTGAACCATTTTGTTCAATACTGGGTTTGAGCCCTGAACACAACCTGCCCTGATGCCATAAGCCTGCCAAAAGAGCAGCAAGAGTGGTAATGTACCATGTGCTCCCCTGAGCCACAAGCACGTGGGCTGGATCCTCTGAAACCTTTAGTAAGCCAGGGCAAAGGAGACATCAACGTGAACCACAACATGAAGCAGCCTGAACTGCTCTGCCTTCCATGTCCCGCTCTGAAGAGCATCCTTTTCGGAGCCCTGTTTGAGAAAGGAAATATTGCCCCAAAGGTGGCACACTTCTCCCTCCCCACGCATCAGATGTCCCTGGTTTCCTGGATCTCAAGGCCTGAGCAGCACCAAGACAATACTTAAAAGACAGCACTGGATGTTCTCAGCTTAGCAAAATACATCCCAAAGCCTGCTAGGGGTTTTCACCAGAAGCATTCATGGTCTGCAAACATTAGGCAAAATCTTAAAGGCTTGGGATTTCTTAAATGCTGCAAGAAATGACTGGATTTAACTTTTTTAAAATATGGTTTTTCCGGTTGAAAAAATCTTGATAAGCACTTATCAGAACACTGTCAAAAACTCATTCCAAACTCATAACTAATGGCAAGGTATTTAGATAAACTTCTTAGAGCATGTAAAATAAGTGTCATTCAGAACTGAAAGAAACAGGAAAAGATGACTTCAAAACAGAGCCCAGGGACCGACGTGCCAGAGTAAGTGGGAACGACAAATCCCTGTCCACCTGGGGAGGAGGAGAGGAGAGGTCTGGGGCGGGTGGCAGAGGTACCTGTCCTGCAGGCTAGTGACAGTGAAAAGAGTGGACAGGGCAAAACACCACACTCTGAAAAGAGAAAAGGGTTTCAAAATTACTACGTTATCACAAGAGGCTGACAGACAGTGCTTCATCTGGCTGGTAGCCCTAATGTATAAGCATTTAAAATGAAGGGTTCTAGAAGGAAGGAAAGGAAACCATGTGCGGGTGTGGGGAATGGAAGGGAAGCCCTGCCCCAGGGACACTGGCACGATGCAGCAGGAAAGCCCTAACCCTGAAACAACATCTGCACAGCCTTTCCAAAGCTGGATGGTTACTAGCAGCACAGGGAGAAAACATCAGCTGTGAAATGAATGCTTATAAGCCTTACCACTTTTTGAGGTGGTCCCATCCTTTCGAGAATTATCAGTAAAATACAGTGTAACCAGTTACGCTGATCTTTACATTTGCTAATTAAGTTCAAAAGGAAAAAAACAGAGTGAATTTGTTGTGCTAAGCTTCACAAATGCATTCTTAAAACCACACTTCAAGATACAGTTCATTAAAAATAAATATTAGCTTAACACTAGTGGAAACTGAAAAGGGATTGCAAACAGTGTTTTCTCACATGCAGCCTGACCCAGGACATGAGTACAGAAAGAAGAGAACCATAAACTAATGCAAATTAAAAACAAGAGTGTCTTCACTGCCTTTAAAAATGTTTGGTGTTCTTGGAGGAACAAATAACCATGTATTTCCAGTCTATAGCTAACTCTCCCTGTGCCTTTTACAATGATATTGACCCTATCAGACTGCTGTCACCACGGTCAACTACTCATCTTGGCATTACAAGATGACCACGAAGAAAAAGCAAAGCTTTGCTCTTCCACAACGACAGACTACAGCTTTGCAGGTGTTGGGACATTTGATGATAGCAATGAAAAGCGTTAATTCTGGAGCATTAAAACCAGAACACCTGAAATTATGGAGCATCTTGGGTTAAACTTCAGTGACTTAGGGACATATCTACGAGGTGGATCTCAGCCAGCAGGTCAGATCTAGCACTCTCATCCAAGACTCCAAGTCAAAGCCAAAACGTAACTTATTTTCATCTGTGCTATTTTAGCAGTGACGAGATGTATCAAGAGAGTAGGTTCGCACATAGTGTAAGATTTTCCACTTAAATCGCAAGCTACAAGACAAGAGGCAGGTGCAAACAAGACCACATGCACATGAAAGGAGATAACAGCAGTCAGGGTGGAGGTTAGAGTTGTGCTTTCTTCTTTTTAGACCAAAAAGCAAAGCTGTATTTAAAGTAACAGATCTGAAAAACAGCAAGGGTGGTTGTACACACATCTATGAGAAGCCCCCAACCCAGTATAAAAAGTGGGCAAAAGAAGCTGCAGTTGATTGCAGGATGATCCACAACAGATCCATCTTTCAGACCTGGTGGATAAGTGGTAGGGAGTGGTTAGTTTCTGAGGAGCCTTCAAAGTGAAGAACCTGATTTTTGATTTTATAGAGAAAAACAGAATTAGTGAAAGAGATGCAAAAAGTGACAGTAAGGGCAGAGGGCAGGAAAACAGCATAAATTTAGAATAAGTACAAGTATGGTAAGACTTTGTCAATGGCAAGAGAGAGGAGACACTGAAGCTTGCAGAAAGGAAAGGAAAAGGCTGTGTCCTGAAGATGGGGCAGAGGTGCAGGCACAATCTGTAAGACTCAGGACACTGATGTGTTTGAGCAGATTTAGGAGGATGCGTTGAAACAGAGCCTGCTATTTCCTCCGCCTCTCTGCTCAGCTGGGATGTGCGTTTGCCCTCCACCACAGGGAGCACAGTACCTGAGGAGCAGAGATGTGTCCTGTTCAACAGTCCCTCCTAACCTCTGCAGGAGTGCCAGGCAATTACCTGTGGGGGAGGCTTTTCTGGCAATGTCAGCTGAACCTCTCGACTTACAAGTCCCTGCTTACATCTTGGATGTAATGAAGGATTGCTTGGAGACGATGCTGAGGCTATGAATATTAGTAAAAGTTAAGGGGGGGAGCAATTTTTACAAAGCTTAAAAAAAGAAGATAAAATAGCTGAGGAGTGACAGAAGAATAAGAGCTCTGCTTCAGTTACATTAAGCCTGAGTTGTTTGTAATACTTTATTAAAAAAAAAAAAAAAAAGAGCAAAAATTTAGGTTGGTCAAAGGAGATGTAAGAACTACAGAGGAGAGGTGCATCTGTTAATTGACTGTAGGAAGGATATGAGTGAACTAATGTCAGTGGTTGAAATTACCCACAGAGAGATCAGAAGATGTTCCTGGGCAGAGTCTAAAGGAGACTCTGCCAGCTGGGGGAAGGAAGGTGAGGAAGATCCTTATAACGCAAGAGAGGCCCGAGGAGAGGACAGCAAGGCAGGACTGAACTGGGGAGGCAAACCCTCACACACACCATCTCCAGGAGGAACAGTCTGGTGATGGCACTGTAAGCACTTAAAAATACCAACCACCACAAAGGTGGCTGATCATGCCCTTTTTTTGTGAAGAAAAGATGGTATCGTAAGAGAGGTGTGTGAATACCTAAGTATTTCTGTATGCACATAAGGCTATTGAGAATAAACACCTTTCCCTTACAAATTGATTCTTAAACTTCCCACTTCAGTAGTGATGCCATGCAATCATTAACCAACTCCTAGTCCCTACTTAGGCAACGGCTTACCCAGCATCTCTCACAGTTGTTCGTAGCAATTCAGCCACTGATGCCATGGAGAACGGAGGATGGCTGCAAGACCTCCAGTACCACTCCAGTTCCCACGAGTGCAGCCCACCCTTTGCAGGCTCCCTCCTTGCCCTCTCCCTGTGCAAATCCCCCCAGGCCCCTGCAGACCATAAGCCCACTAAGCACATAAGAACAAAAAGAGCATAAGAAAGCAGCCATATGCTCCTGTCTGCTGGGTAAGGAAAGAAGGTGCAAGCATCAAGATAGGCAGTATCAAGATGAATTGCCTCAGGACCCACGTCCCCTGGGGTCCAGCCAGGTCCACGGAAAGGAGACTGAGATCCCTCCAACAGCAGCCACTTCTCCCCATACTACCTTCCAGCAGTTTCTCTGAGCCACAGGCAGGAGTGACTTGCCTGTGCCATGTAATTATTTTTGAGAGCAACAAGGCACTTCTGACCTTATTCTCTTTGCATATTGGTGATTTTGCATCTTTATTATTATTACTAAGGCATCATAAGTTAGAGTAGGAAATGAGATGATCAAAGTAAAAATATTGCTCTCGAAGCATCCAAGATCTCTTCCTTGATTTAGAGCAGTTTTGCTCTGCTGCGATCAGGTAATGTCTGTCAGCAGTGTAACGAGAAATGTAAAAATGTATTTATGTCTTGTAACAAAAGAAAGCAAGATTAAATCCAGTTTGGTTTAAGATTTAGGGATGTTTTAAAAAATCTGTTTATCCTTCTCTTGCAAATGTGCAGTTTGGGAATTTTCTCCTTTGCTAATATCTGATGCTTCAGGAGGAGGAGGAGAAACAGCTTGCCCAAGGTCACGGCTGATCTGTCCATGCTGCAGATGGTGGGAGAGGAGGAAGAAAAAACCCCAAAACTTTCCATGCTACCTCCTCTTGATAATCCTTATCTTCTCGAAGATAAACTGATACACTGTTGGCCACATGATTATGTGTACTTTATAAAATAAGTTACATTTGCTTCTCTGACCCACTGCATTAACGAACCAGTTCCCTGCCACAGCTCCTTTTCCAGAAACTGTCCACCTGGGACAAACCAGTGAACTCTCCCATCTACCGTAATTCCAGTTACTCATTTTCTTAATATAGATCAGAACTATGCACAGAACATTTTACTCCTGTATTAACATTACAGAGCTACTCCTAATTTATGGTCATGTAAAGTAAGCTTAAGTAGTTATTGTAGACATTTAACTAAGAGCAGTGCTGCTGAGATTGGGGCCAACAGTACCTCCTCCCCTCTCCCTAACCTCATGCAAGCACACGGAGAGGTCAAATTCACCTTCTGCTCTCCCCTGTGTCCTCGGGTCTGCCAGGAAGCCCAGCGGTGGCTCCACATGGGCTGTCCCCACACAGCACATCCTCTGGCCCCTGTGCCAGAGGCAGGCACCTGGGCTAGGCAGGTCCCAGGGAACGGCACAAGTACAAACCTTGCAGTGGTTTGGAACCAAAGCCTCACCCTCCCAAGCCCAGAGTTTCCACCACAGTGCTAGCTGCATGCTGCTTTCCCCTTCCCCTCCCGCGATACCAGGCGCAGCTGTGATGAACTGCCAGGCTGCTGCCCCAGAGGTAGCCGTGTTCCACTGCACAGCCTGCAGAGCAGCCACTCTCCGAGGGTTCATGACAGTTCACACTGCAAAAAAGTAGCTACATTAAAGCAGAGCCTGACTGCAAATATTTTATGGCCACGTAGTACTTCCATGCACTACAAATCAATGTAAAAGATGTTTTCTTCAAGGGGCCTCATATAGACTGTGTTTTTAAAATGCATTCCCTCTGCTAAATATAAATCAGTAAGAGTTTTTGTTCTTCCAAAAGATTAACCAGCCTCAGTATTTTGGGATCTAATTCTAAAATACTTGTAGAGGTGCCAGCATTCTCTTCCAATTTAAATACAGTTTAATGGAAAGTATATCCTGGGCACATTTTCCATGTACAGTGTAATGGCTTGCAAGTCTGAATATTAAGAGTTCACCAGAAGCAGAAGTAACCTGTCAAGGTTAAACTTTAGACATTTTTCAGGACAAGAAGGAAGGTGGGAGCAATGGAGAGCACGAATAAAGCAAACATAAGGGTGGCAGAGACAAGCAAATGGACCTGCAGAACCAAAATCCAAGAGATGGTGTAGCCTACAGACAAAGCCTTGCAAAGAAAATGCAAGTTGGAGCAGCTGTGGTTCTGAACCCAAACCCTTGATTTAGCTTTGAGTAATACCTCTGTAAAATCAAAGATGTGCCTCTAGACTCAAGATGCTGAACTGGGCCCACAGCAGGCTACTCACACAATATAATGAGCTACATTAGGATACTGTTCTTTATACTCCCTCTATCACCAGTGGAAAAAGATAGGGTCTTAAAAGTGTCATGAGGAGCATCTCTGAATTATGCTTCTTGTCTGCATCATCAACTGGACAATGCTCTGCCACTGCTCCACCCTTCATCCCAGTGCATGATACGTACGTTAGGAATGCAAAACACTGTGGCCAAAAACCTCTTGCTGTTTTTGACCTCCCATATCCTAGGTGTCTTGTTTAGCACAGCTCCTGAATCAGAGACCACCTCTTACTGAGAAAGACAAAAGCCCCAGGCTGGAGACACCATCCTACCTTGCTCTCAAAAAACTGTGGCTCTGCCAAGTGATCCTGGAATAAGGCAAGTGAACAGTAAGACCTTCGAATAGCGCAGGCTTCCCAACATAGAACAGAAAGCATGAACATCTCTGCAGAGACAGCATTTGCAAGAAGGTGGGATGGGTGCTGGGCTGGTATTTGTAGCTCCAGGGAAGAGAACAAAGATTGCCTCTAGAAAGAGCCTGGAAAACACTCCAAGACAGGGGCAGCATCATTCATCTAACAGCAAAATCCAGAATTGCATTAACTGAAGTATCCCTGAGATCATAGCAATGTAACCCTCGAACACCATCAGTTCCTCAAAGCCACAAAAGATTTAGAGCCCAACATGCTAGGTGAGCTTAGATCACAGCAAAGAGCTTCTTCCTCAAGAGCTCATGGCATCAGCCATGCTGGGGATTCAGCATCCACACATGCTTTGTTGCCTTCACAAATACCCATCTCTGTGCACAGCACAGCCCTGATGTGCTCTTGCTGTACAGTTGGTAAGGCATAATGTTCCTTTCTGTTCAGAAACATTATAGACAACTTTGGACAGCAGTTGTGAAATCTCCAGATGCTCCTGCAATCCTGTAATGGAGATCTTCCACCCCTCAACAGAGGCACCAAGAATTTCCAGAGCACCACAGTGTCCATTGTTCTGCAGCTGCATTGCTCTTGTCAACCAGGGCTGAGGGTCAGCCTGCATCACCCCAGGAGCCAGGGAGTGAGCACTTAGCCCTCTCTCCAAGGACCATGTTGCTTAGCTGCGTGAGCAGGCCTTCGAATCTTTTGCAAAAACATTCTGCTGATGATGTCCTCATACTTAGGTCCTTGCTTTCTCCTTTCTACAGACTGGTGGCTGTAAATACAGTGTCACCCAGTACATCTCTGTGTCTTTCTTTGTTTTCATTTCTTTCTGATCAACTGAAAACTCCCCTTTTCAACATGAGAAAATTGCACTGCTCACTTTGTTGTTCATCGGTACAGTTTCCAAACTATTTCCCTCCACACCAGTTACCCAAATAAAAAGACTGTCATTCAATATAAAGTCCAAAAGCAATCCTAAAAGGAAGCCCTTCAAACATACATCAGCTGAGGGTCTCCCAACTGCAGGGTTTATGCCATTGTGAAATGGAATATTCTTCGCTCATGAAGGATAAATGCACCTGAAATTCCAGTGTTGCTACACACTGACTAGACCCCTAAAGATATTGATTCAATTTTTTCCTGATTATGTTTGGCTGCAAACAAATCCCAAAAGTATGGGGTTATTAGAACTAGCAACTTATCAGGCTGGTGAAAATTTACTACTGCCTCTGCTACTCAGCCACGTTTAACATCGTCTTAATTGTTTCTCAGCCAGTTCCCTCTTTCAAGTTTTCCATCACTGGCCTCACCTCAAGCCGCACATTTCTCTCTCACTTAAATTTACTCCCTTATTATTATTTAAAAAAAAAAAAATCTCTTGCACTCTCCTCGTTTGTTCTCCTTAAGACAGGCGTGCTTCGTATCTTCTCATAAAAAAAAAAAAAAAAAAAAGAAAACAAAACGAAAAACCACCACTCCTCTCCTGAAGCAACAGGTCCTAGCGATTAACCAAGGCTCCCTCACCTCACAAAGTTATAATTAGATGGATTTATTTTGGTAGCACCCACTAGTTAATCTGTAACGTATTCCTGCAAAGTAACTTGCACTGGGTACCGAGGTTACAGAGCTTGCCATCAAAATGGCAGTTTCCCAAGTGCATTGCTGGGGTGAACGTGTGGGAGCTCCATGCCTGACTCCCCCACCACGGAGCTGCTAAAATTCCAGCCCACCCGGCAGAGCCGGCATGAGACGTGAAGCTGCCTACCCTGCACAGGACACCAGCGCTGCTCTCCAGCAACTTCTCGCTGCACAAACATAAATTATAACCAAGAAATTTTGCCCAGACCAGAGAGGTCTCCAGTAGCACTCAAGTGCTAGCCACTACATGATTAAAACATATATATTTTTTGCAGGCAAATAATTTAAGCGCTACTGAGACAAATCCAGGAGAAAGGGCAACATTTCTTCTTTACGCAAGAATTTGGCCATCCACACGTGCATTCCTTCATTAATCTGCACTTTCTGTACCACAGTCACAAGTGGAATCTAAATTACTGACCTTCCTGCTCTCATCTGGCTCTGCAGCACATCGCTTGCACCAGTTTAAACACCTCCTACCAGTAATCCAGCCTGTTTCCCCAGCAGACCAGCATCTGAGCCTGGATCATTGAATTAAAACATGAAACTGCAACAGCCAATCAGGGCATGAAATTCCAGTTTATTTTAACAACGATAAACAGCATCCCTGGCACTTATTCCAAAGAAGAAGCATGAATACTATTCCATCATCTTTCTTAGCAATTCCCATGCTAGACCCATGAAGTTGTTACTTAACATTTTGCTATAAATAGCTGCTGGAGCAGTCCATACAGGAACTTGTTTTCCTTAGCATCTGCTGTAACCGGCCAGCCAGTAAAAAAACAAGGGTGCTGAATCCTTATTGCCTGAGGACAAGAGCACATAAAGATGTTTTTTTTCTTTAAAAGTGATCCTACCTGCTAACCACCGCCTCATGCTGAATCACAAAAATGAGATGGGTCTTGCCCCAAACTGTTTACAGTCTGCATATAACAAAATAAACAGCAAATAAACGGAAGTAAGAGGAAGATATTTTTCTAAATAATATAAGTTTTATCTGATTTCAATTGATTTTAATGAATCTGTCAGGACACGTGCTGTTCAACGCCCTCAGCCAATGCAATTCCTTGCACCAGAGGACAGTGGGAGGTTACTCCAGCACCTCTTCTGTCACCACAACAGCACACAAAAGAGCTCCAGTCCTCTCTGAAGAAATACGCTTCAAACTAAAAGCTCAAAGCCCTTTCATTATAAGCCCTGACAGAATTTCCATAAACTTTCTTGATTATTTTCTTACCACTTGGGTAACACAGTCAATCCCTCGGGTTGTTTTGTAAAGGACGCTACCCCAATGCTTCTCAAGACAGGGTGCCAAGGAAGCTTTGCCACCCCTGGCTTGGAAATTGCGTGAACACTGATGTGTGCAAGCTAAGCAGAAGAAAACTTCCCAATGATTCAGTCTTCAGCAATTTTATACTGCTGCAGTATAACACCACCTTTCCTGACTCAGATGATCAGTTACCATTTACTGAATTTGGGTAATGTAGAACAGGTGACTTGGAAGGAAGAGCACGAAGATAAAATATGACTGTATTTCTAAATAGCTGAAAGACGAGAGATGTGCTAGAAAAGCAAGCCAGCTTGGAACGGGAACAACACAGTTTTAAAATTCATGCAAAAGGGCATTTTTGCATATTGAGGTGTTGATAAGAGTCAAAAGAGAAAGAAATCTGATGTCACACCATTCAGAGCATTGTTCCTGATGTTGCCACATTCATGGTGTGACTGCCTTGAAGGTCATGTGCAAATAGGAAACAAGCCTAAAGGGCTCAGGGGACTTTATTCTCTTGGTGGAAAGACACCTACACTACTTCAGAAGAGGAGGAGCAATTAAGTGTGGAGCCCAATTCATTCATCCATTTTCCTTGCTTCTTTGTAGCTTGAAAAATCATGGAAAATCCTTTAGTCTTTGTCCAGCTAAGGGGCATTTCTTCTGCTAGGAAAGACCGCTGGATATTTATTTTTTTTTTAGTATATAATGGCACCTGTTTCTTTAAAGCTACAGCTCTAAATAATAATTTAATAAGGACCACACTGCATCCCTGACAGATGCTCCTTCCTGCCAGTACAGAGAGATGCAGCTGTTGAACTGGTCTGCAAATCCAGACCTCTGGGCCACGAAGCATTTCCCTCATTAGCTTTCTGCCCCTAAAAACCAATCTCAATGCATAATCTGAACCTAACGTTGTAAATGCAGTACATACAGGAAAAACACAAAACACTCGTCATCAAACTGAAGTGTCAGAAATCCAAAACTGCTACTGATCTTTAATATTTTCCAAAGGGTGCACTGCAAAATCACTTCTCTGGAGTACTGAAGTTATTTAAGGTAACTTGCCCATACTTACACTCCATTACAGCTGCCCACACAACGTTACACACCTCCTCCTGCATCAACTGAGCCAGCAGTACCAGGCACATATGTGTCATAAAACTACTGCTTCTGCCACACACTGAAGATAAAATGGATAAAGTCTGTCCACAAGGGTTCAAGCACAGATTCCCCAAAGCACAGTGAGCCTCCAGTGAGCAGCTTTGCTGTGGGGGGGTTCAGAGCAGAAAGGTCTCTGTGGGATAATCACGAGTGGGTAAAGAGAGCTCAGGCAGTCATTTTACAGATAACGGAATAGAAACATCTTCCAGCATTTTGCTGAAACTATTTGCTGGCTGAGGTTACCGGGTCTCTGGTGAAGAGCACTGTAAGATCTGCAGTCATCTCTTGCAAACATGTTGAATGACTTTAGCACTCTTTCAAATCTATTTGTAGAATATTTGGAGGATATTTCCCTGCATTTCATCCTTTCTACCATGGGAACAGACAGCCTGAATGTTTCATCCTTTGTCTGATAAATACCATTGCAAATCTGCCTAGGAGGGATACAGGCAGCTGTAATCACTGCATCTCCATTTCAGGAATTAATTTCTAACACGATGCAAGATCTTCTACTGTATCCCAAAGACAGCCTTGCCCACTTCCCACCTAAGCCTGACTGCTAGAAGCCATGCACAGAATAGCACAGGCCAAGGAGAGTAAGATCATTTTATAGTCAGTAACCATCCAAAATCCAAGCGATGAAATACAGCGATACAATATCTAGATATTGAATCACCCACCCTTGCTCAAGCTATAGAGCCTTGGGCTGGACAGAAAGGAACCTTGTCACAGCCTTCAAGCAGCAAGGTCTCTTCAGACAATTTTGCAAAGTCACTGATGGACAGAGGGATTAAGAGTAGGACAGCAACTCCTACCATGCTGTCATGCTGCAGCTCCAGCTCCATGTGAGATGGACCAGCACCCATCAGGACTTCTGACTTTGCATTCCTTCTAAATACATAGCTTCACTCAGAATCAGAAAATAAGGCGGCAGTGTTAGTGATGCTCTCTTTCCCTTTGGAGATGAAAAATCAGAGGGTGGCACTGAACTAGTTTAGGATAACCAGAAAATAAATGGAGCAACTTTCCTTTTCCAAGTTGCAGGAAATTCAACAGCATCAGTAATGCCTTTGTAAAAGAAATTAGATTCTTAAGGCTCTGTTTTATATTTTATAATCTCATTCTCTTTGATGTGCAAAGACAGAAGTAATTTTGACCTGGGATTCTTCAGCATATTATAGGCACCCATATATTTCTATCTTCCAGAAAGACTTTCTTCTTTTAACTTTTTTTTAATCCCAGTCTCTTTGTAAGCTGCTATTTTTTTAACCTTTGAAAAATACTGTCTTAACAATCTTTATGTCTCCAGTCAGTCTTCCAACAGCCCTAGAGAAAAGTAAAGTTTTATTTAAAGTGCTTTTAGTTGAGTCACTGAGTATTAAAGATAAATCAGAGCTGAAATTGTAGCTTTCAAAACTCTCTCCCCCAAAAAGCCCTTTCCCTTCTCTCTCCTCCTCCCAAAAGCTAAAGCCAATGAAACATTTCTGTCTTCTGACCAAAAGCCTGATCTGTCCAACTAAGTGAAACTAAGATCCAGCACTTCATTCCAAAACCTTATCCTCAATGCCCTTGCCACCAAGTTGCCATTTGCCCATTTTCTAACCTTTAGCTTTTCCAAGCAAGAGAAAGTGAAATCATGGAGACAATTTCCTTAAGCAAAAGATGTTTATGGGTAATCTTCTTTAAAGCAGTAACCAACCCACAACACATACTGCATTTACCCCAGAGCTGTGACGAATGCCTGTTGAGCTGCAGCACTCAAACCGCTTGCGTTTTAAACAGCAGTTTGTCGAGTAATGTTAATTATTTGGGAGGTCTCTGCTTCTAGAAACATAAACATTTATTTTTATACTGATCACATTTTCTTTTCCATGTGGTGCTTCCAGCAGAGACTGAAATTAGAATGGCTTCTTTGCATGCCACGGTGTGGTTTATGGCTCAATTTCCCCTCTACGCTTGCAAGCAGGGGGTAGCATTACACCGGGGCTCTGCACATCACCTTCCCCATCTTTGCTTTGCAGGTGGAAACCTGCTTTCCACCGATGGGAGAGCTCTCCCACGCTCAAACCCATCCACTATCTCCTTGAGGCTACGCAGCTTCCCTCTGGCTGACAACAAAGGTCTGGGACTTGAAGTAGCCTGAGGATCACTTGAACTTCGTAAGCAAGCAAAGGACTGGGTTGCTGGGAAGCACGGCAGGGAACAGAAGAATAGGCTCTTGCAGGTGTCCGAGTCAAAAAAAAAACCCCAAAACCAAAACAACCTCCAGACCTGCCAAGATGCAACTCAAACACAGGCACGTGCTTCCTTCAAACCGCTTCCCCGGTTCAACAGGCGCTGCTTTTGAGGTGGCAGCCTCGATGCCCAAGCTCTGCTTAAGCCAGGCCACGTGCCTCACAGTTCCTTTAAAAAGACATTTTCAGTCCTGCCCTGGTGTGTCTCAGCAGGCCCTGCTTTCGCTGACAAGTGTATTTGCCAAAAACTTCCCGTGCTGCATCCACGCCATGCCACATGGCTGCACAGCAAGGTCCATCACAGAGAAAACACAGCAGTGGCAGCCAGAGAAGGCTGTGTGAAATCGCAACCAGCAACCCGAGGCCTTTACCTGCCGCAAGGCTAACACAGCGTTTCCAGAGCCACGCTGAGCCATCCGCACATCAGTTGTGGGCACTTCCTCGTTAGGGCTCTGTGTGCTTCGATCCATAAGGATTTCTCTCCAAAGGTAGTCAAAGATGCCAACAGCCTGTGCTACCCAAGCAAATTTTATAGAAAGGTCACTGCACAGCCATCCTGCTTGGGACAAGTGTTGGGTCCTCTGCTGCCGTCCAGACTTCATTGACAAAGCCTGCTGTAAGCAACTTCTGGAGCCCCAGGTCGCCTCACGTGGACCAGGCTCACGCACCCCCGTGCAGAACTGTCATATTAGGTACAATGTGATGGGGCTAATTCAGCCCAGGGGTATTTAGTGATACTTGACCCCCACCATGCTTCCCCTCTGTACTAGGATACGTTTACTAATATAGGCAGAAAAGGATATAAACTGAACCACAAAAAGAAGTTGATTTTCATAGCAAGGGGCCTTGGTTTATCACAAAGGCTTCCCACACAGAAGTGATTTTAAGTCTATGGACAGGGCAAGAAATCCAGATTTCTGCTGATACTGGCTGTTGGGGGAGAGGCAACCAGGAGCCTACTCTTTACATTCTGCATCATGTTCATTAACGTATATGGCTTTTATTATATCCCCTTTTTACTGTTTTCCCATTTTCTTTAAAATAAAAGCGCTATCACTCTTAACAGGAAAAACATGCTTATGCATCCCATCAATTATCACAGCTGTCCCTGAGCCCACCCCCTTTGCTGTGCTGTTGGACCCACGGCAAATGTCAGATAAACCCAAGGACTCCTCTCCCCAGCCCCATCAACTGCAGTCATCTTGAATGCTATTTTTAACACCAACAAATTAAAAGTGTCCCTTCAAGAGACAATCAAGGACAGAGTCAAGGAACTGAAATACTTGTGAGACTAACTCGACAAGAGCTACAGAGAAGGTGGCTCTAACTCATTTTGGACCAGCTTCACTGAGATAAATACATTTTCAAAGTAAAACTTGGATTTAAGGGGGGACAGACAGGGAGAAAATAAACGGACAACAATGCTAACAGGGATCAACCCTAGAGCAAAGCACAGTGACATGCAGGGCTGCAGCATATGCTCCAACCGGAGGCACTCGGTGAGGCTTGCAGCTGGCAGTCACACTCTTATTTAGCCTCTGGGAGGCAAGATCTTTCCTGACCTCCAGCTCCTTACCCTGCTGTGCCATCAGTAATCCCTGCCGATTGCTGAGGGCAATCGATTGGGATCGATTCTTTGCTTTGCTTTCGCTTCCCAGGAAACTCCCTTTCCTTTAGGATTAATCGGGTTTTAGATTGATCTCAATGCAACCCTCTGCATGTATGTATGGATATCATTAATGTTATGTTCTTTAATACAAAGAAAGCAGCCCTATCAATTTTAAGACCATATGTCTAGAGGCTGCCTCTTCTTAATTCCTGCTAAATGTCAGCAATGGTAATTGTATTTGTTTAGCAAATTTGTTTTATACTATTAACAACATGAATCTTCTGGCTGCGGGACTCCTTGTTTTGTATAAGCATGCAGATGATTCCATAGGACATGTCAGGGGATCCTACAAAGCTTTCTGAAGAGACACCTGCTACCTCTAAATTAACTGAATGATAGCTAAACATATCACCCATAATTCTTAAAAAAACAGGAGTTCAGTAAGAAAGAGGTGAGGAAAGATCAGAGGTAACAATGCTTCCGTATCAAGGAGGGAGATGATCAGGCAAAGAGTAGACAAATAAGACAACAAAACCTGAAAAAAAACATTCAGTCCCTAGGTCCCACCAGAAACGAGCATCGAGTTGACACAGAAGTTAACAGGCAAATGCCATGAAAGCAACGGACAAAGCAAGAACGGGGATGCTCTTTGCTCTCAGCGCCTGTAGCAAGACCCTTACAGTCAAATACTGCCACAACTAATGAAAACCTCATCTGCCTTTCACAACAGTAGAACAGGTTTCAAGTATAAATGTGGTTACCTGTAAAACCTCTATCCACAGAGGTACCACACACTTCATTTTCAGAAGTGTTGTCAGCAGTTAATATGCTTTACTATCAGCCACCCTGGGACACTGGCAGGTGACCCACAGGTCACAGGCATTAACCGAAATAATCTCTGGGAGCCCCACTTTTAGCAAATGCCAACACAGTTTTGGCACCCTGCCCAGGGTCTTCTGCACCAGTTAATCCCGCCCTGAGCGGGATTAATTTCTCTCTCACACACATGCACACATACTCACTTGCTTTCAGGGCTATATACCAATTGTGCTAAAAGCAGAGTGAGTATTTGAAAGGGCCTTTCCTCCCCAGTCCCACGTTAGATCTCAACAAGCAACTGTCTGCAGAACATGGGAGACGTTAACCCCCTAGTGAGGCTGATCCCATCACCAGTCACTTCATCAAATGAGAAGTTACCCCAAAATCTAGGCAATAACTCAGATATGATAAGAATACAAAATAATACTAATTCGCAAAGAAATCTTCTAACAATTTCTGTTGTCGGGTCTTCATTTTTTCACTGTGGTTGTTTCTTATTTCTTCTGGAATATTTGCAATTTTAATTAGGTAGAAGAAGAGGGAAATTTTAATTCGAAGGTGTGTACAGCAGTGTACACTGGAATACAATGCTGTTTAGTGATATTAACTGCAAGGGTGAAATGTGGTATTTGGAACGGTTATTGCAGTATAGGCAGTGAATAGACAGTGAGAACAAAGCATGGGGCTGATTTCAGCACTTGCATATAGATAGATATACCATTCGCTACACTACAAGGAATTAAGAGAAAGCTAAAAATAGAGATCTATTGTGCAAAGTAAGAGTAAATGAAGTTGCATACAGTAGCTATCTTACACTAGGGAAATGGCCTCCACCCTCTGCTGTTCCCCAAAGTGCTACAGCAGCAGCTCAGCGGTTCTCACCAGGGCTGAGGGCTTCCACACAGCACCCGGACATCCCGTACCTCCCACCAACATGTGTGAGCAAGACCCAGAAATTGTTCTCCGGGAGAACAAAACACAGAGGGAGGACAACGCCAGTGCTTCACACCTCTTTTGCATGGGAATAAATGACCAGCCAGGTGCAGGAAAGCCTGTGGAAAATAAGAACGTGATGAAATGGGAAATGAATGGAGATTGGCACCGAAAAGCCTATTGCCACGCAGCATGGACAGAGTCCTGCTCCCTTCTCCCTTTATGTGGCACAACCATACAAGGGTGCCTGCATTGCTCACCAGGCTTACATACATGTGGTAAGGGGAAAATCCAGCCTTGCATGACACTTACGTGGGCCTCTACATACAGCACACAAAGACACACGAGCCGTTATTTATATTGTATCCACAACTTACAGAGCATCACCTGCAAGCACCTTAAAAATTCAGCCATTCAAACTGAAAATCACATCTGTCGATCAGTACAGCTTCCCAGGCTAAAAAGCCCATGCACTCTCACTAGGGATTTATTTGCAATTACATCGATGCCATACAATTACAGTTTGGAAAATGTAGCACAAGATACCTTTTTCCCTGCTCCTTGTAAAAATAATTCCACTGCAAAACACTGATGAATGCCTGTCATGTAATTAAAGCAAAAATAAAACAAGGCCCTGCAATGAGGGACTTATTAGTAATTATGACTTGTAGGAAGAAAGGTTATTGAGCAAATGTACAGGTACGTACACACTCACATGCACGTGAATTAATCCACTGTGTATACTCTAGCTAGTCAAAAGCCCTCTGAAGAGATGTGCCCATGTTAATCACTAACCTCTGCACGTCTATATACACTGAATACCTCTCCCAGCACAATGCAGCAGCTTCCTTGGCTAAACCATCGCTTTGTGCTAGCTTGGTTCTGAGTGAAAGAGAAATAAAAAATACTCAGGGTGGTCTTTTTCACAGACAGAAACTCCTGGATTTGGCCTCCTAAAATTAAGAACAGGTTCTTCTGCAAACATCACCTCACTCATAGGAATAAGGAGGAATTAAAAACTACTGCAGCAGGTGACAGCTGAATCAAACACATAACAAGAACATACATATTATTACATACACATCTGTCAGAGATATGTTCCAAGCACGATTAGCTAGCAAGTAGTTTAATATATATATATTTAGTAAACTCTGCCTATGTTACAGGAATACCACAGTACACAGCCATTGTTGAAGAAACCAGCCCCAGATGACCCACAAGCAATCATATTAATATTTCCTGTATAAAATATCGTTAAAGCAAACCATAAGCAATCATATTAACTTTTCCTGTTTAAAATATTGTTAAACCCCACATATATAGATATTACTTTTGAAACAGCAAGTAAACATCCTGTCCATCAAGGTTGTGTTACCTTTGAACTTCCTATTTCAACTCTTCTTTGCATATAGAGCCCTGGAAAGCACCCCAAGGACTGCTGTGGATGGTAGTGGGAAACGGAAAGGGCATGGGGAAGAGGAGCAGAGACCCTCATGGTGCCCAGCACAGGGACATAGATGGAGACTGTACGAGTGCACTTCAGCACTGCACGTCATTTCAGAGAGAAGACTGACCGGCTCCCGTGTTCCAACTGTCAAGCTGTCATATGTCTCCTTTCAAAAACAAGTGCTGTCTCTCATGGCACAAGCCCATTGGGGTGTTTGCTAGCAAGGAATGAAGTTGGAGGTGGATCTCTCCCAGGAAGCTCAGAAAACTGATGCTTCAGTGACCCTAGTTCAAAGCTTATTTTTGCTCCCAGTCCCACCAGGTGGGAAACTTTCCTTCAGGTGACTCAGGGCCCATTCAGCACCCACCAGCTCCATCATTAGGACAGACTAGCATGGCTTTCCTGCACTGCCATCATATCAGTGGGAAAGCAGCGTTTTCAATCTAAGAGATGCCTGCCCATGCAAGCATCCGTGTACCTCACTGTATGGCTCAAATAGGATTGGCACAGCACTGGCGTGTAGGGCTTTACACAATAGACCCAAGCAGCAGTGCAGGTCCAGGGACATCCAGCACCACTACCACCAACCATGCATTCTTGGGCATGATGCATCGCCCACCCATGGCTCTCCTCATGCAAAAGGGTGCTGAGGCTCTTCTGCCTGGCAGGAATGTTGTGTCGCTTTACTCGACTGCTTGAAAGCAGATTTCTAGGTGAAAGAGAGTAAAATGATGCCAGGTGCTCCTCGTCATGACAGTCTGTGTATGGTTGCACTTGAGTACTATAAACATTTGTCCTTACATCAGGGCACCCATAGCTTTTAAAAATCACCCCCCTGATTATATGCTTTTTTTGAAACGGTGCCTCCCTCGTGAATCTATTTCAGAAGCTTTTATCTCAATCTAATTTCCTGACCCCACCAAGGTCAGGGTGTGCCCTGGAGGAGGCAGAGACCCTGCGCACCGCTCTGGCCACGTGGCTCGGGGACACCAGCTGCTTCCCCAGGACTGGCTCAGCAGAGCTGCAAGCAGCCAGCCCGTGCAGTATCTCCCCATCTGAGCTAATTTTCAGTGAGGTTAAATTACTTAGGTGCTTGTGAAAAATCCCAGTTCATCCTCGCAACACAGAGAAATGTCTGGAGGATGTGGGTTTATGCTTTACCTGTGCTTTCCAAAAACAAAGGATGTCAGCCCCCTAGACTGTCAACACAACTCCTTTCAGTATCATTACATTCATTCTCTATTATCCTTCAGAGAAATGGACAAGGTGTCAGTTCTCTTTCCCCAGCTATTTTGAGACACATCTGAAACAGAAATATTCAACAGAAAGATGGAAGTGGAGGAATAGTAGCCACAGACAAACCACAAGTACAGATGCAGACTCTTTTAGTTAAATGTGCTTTGTTGCATGACTTTCTATTTTTTCTTTTTGAAGTATAATGCACGTCCTTTTTTTTTTTTTAAAGCATCGCTGTGCTAAACAGAGCAGTGCATCACCTCTGAATATAAGACAGCCCGTAACCCTTCTGTACGGAGAAGGAAATTTGAGTTAATTACCCACATCTCCTCATTAGTTTCCCTCTCCCAACAAAATAAAAATTAAAGAGAAGCACACTCGCTGGAGTAGAATCGCTGAAAGGCAGAAGTTGCAGGATTACTGTGCAGCACGCTGCCAGCTGCAGGCAGGAGACAGCCCCAGCAGGAATGCCAAGTCCCTGGCACACGCAAGAAACATATATAGCTATTATTCTTTCACGGCCAGGGTTTTTTTTCCAAATTCATTCAAATAATGCTTCAAAGGTGGAAAGGCACTTACAATCACAAGACAACAGCCAGAGCTCTTTTTTTGATGTTGACCCGACAACGCTGTTATTCTGCATATTGCACATGTATCATGAGATTAGGAAAAAATAAGATCAGGCCATGGAAACTTCAGAACACAAATGATGAACAAACAGTAATCTCTACTGAGATATGCCTCATAAATACCTTTAGGGGAAACATCATCTGCTTCCTGACTATGTCCATTTACTCCTTAAACTATAGGGTTTGGACTTGGTGGAAAACGTGAGAAGAATCAGGACTGCAATGTGAACATTCACAGCCTAAGCATAAGTAGCCCATGAATCTCTATTCAAAGAAAGGATATGAGACACTCTAAGCCCACGCCACGCTTCACCTGTGCCTTTCATGCCCATATTTACTATTGTAACAAGGAAGCATCTCTGAAAATACACTCATACTGTACTGAGCGTGCAGTGCATTTACCACGGCCATAGTTAAACAGAACATTTCAGAGTAATAGGCACATTTAACATTAAGGAATGCAACATTCTCACAAAAGTATTTATGGTACGAGATTTGTGCAGACCGGGATGTGGCTAGTACCGCACGTTGTCTATAGGTGCAAATTCTGGTTTAACATTGGCCTGTGCAGGATATTCCCGGTCCCTTCCAGCTCCCCCCTCTCCCCCAGCATCACCCAGCAAACCCAGCGAGCACGCTGCACCTCAGGGCTTTGCCTAGCATCCGTCGATTCAAACACCCTTCATCCCAAACCTTACCCAAACCAGGTAAACCAGAATTTATGTCAAGGACTGAGAGTGGAAGGGAAGAACGAGGCGGCTGTTCCGAGCGCCTGCCCAGCTGCCTTGCAGCGACCTTTACCACGGCTCCGCTGTTCCCCGGGTGGGAGCCGTCTGACAGCGCACAGGGACACAGTTACCCTCCCCGGCACCGGCAGGTCGCTGTCTCTCGCCCCCGGTGCAGCGGGGCCGGCAGCCCCGGTCTGGGTCGCCCCGCGGCAGCGCGATGCTGCGGCGGCACACGCCGGGCACCCCCCGCGCCTCTCCCAGCCGCCCCCCCACTCCGCGGCGGAGGGGCGGCGGGGGTCGGTCCTTACCGTAGAGCAGGCTTCTGGTCACCTGCCCCCCCATGGCGGCGCAGCCCGCGGGGGCCCGGCCGGCTCCCGCCCCACGGCAGCAGCCCCCGGGCCAGGCGGGAGCCGGCTGCCCCGCGCCGGCAGCCTCCACCCACCACCGCGCCTCCAGCCGCGGCACCGGCGCTGGGAGCTGTCATGTTTATTTACATAAGAAGGAGGAGACTTCGCGGCTTCCTGAAATAGCTGCCGGCGTGTCAGGGATGCGGCGTGCCCCCCGCCCCGCGCGCGGTCCCCACGCACGCGGTCCCCGTCCCCCGCACAACGGGCACAGGCGCCCCGGGCGGCGGGAGGGGGGTGCGGGCCCCGGCGGCACCCAGAACACAGCAGGGGGCACCGGCACCCCCGCCGGAAAACAGATCAAATTAAGAACTCATTTATAAAAATCAAACGGCTTCGGCCGTTTGAAACTTTCGCTCCCCGGGGGTTTGGTATCCTAGCGCAAAGCCCTGGGATAATGAGAACGGGGAAAATAAATAAATAAATAAATAAATGAAGAGGAAGGAAAAGAAAAAAAAAAAGTTAAAAAATTATTACCAGACATCACCGCACCAGAGTCTTCACACAGCCTCTGCTGGTTAATTATTAATTATTTAATAGCAAAGAAGTGGTGCTTGAAATGCAGAATGGCTCGCCATGGACTGTAATAATAAAAACATTACTCCCCGTAAACTCTTTTGTGCGAGGCTTGCATGCTCAGCCCAGATACAATGCTTCCTGCTCTCCAGCTCATTACCTCTGCTGATGGATAACGGCCAGCGTTATTAAAAGCAGGGGGATGTCGAGGGTGCCGCAGCGGCGCACAGGGTGCCGCAGCCAGGGCTGCTCCCTCAGTTGCTGTCTGCACCCCGTAGCTCGTGCAAGGAGCTTGCTCATTCCCTCTTCTCCATCGCCAGCACCACGCACCGCTGCCCGCATGCATGTCTCCCTACAGCTCTCCTGTCCACTGCTCTAAGGGTATAACACAGCAGGCACCAAATTGCCACAGCCGGCCGCGGTATATCCCAGCCGGCTCACTTAAAACTACCTCACACATCTTTACGCTGCACCGCAGTCGCTCTTCACTCGGCAAAGGAGCGGGAGTCAAATTTACGCAGCTGCGAGTGCAGCTCTGCCTCCCAGCTCTTACCATGGTGCTGGGCAAATCCTGCCATCCCACTGCCTCGACTCTGCCACCAGAAAAATGGGAAATAAGATCTCCTCTTGCCTGTATTGTAAGGATTATTGCTTAGGATGGCTGGGTGCTGAGGTCTCAGCACTTCTGGGGGGGGAAAAAAAAAAAAAAAAAAAAAGGCAATGCAAAAAAAGCCCAAGCCAAAAAGCACAATCAGGGTGTTTGCCCTAATGCTGCGTGCGTGATTAAAGCTGTGCCCAGCACTCCCAACCCACGAGAGGAACGCCTCCCAGGCCCCTCAGCAGTAGCTGGGCACCACTGCTGGCTCACCCCCTGGCTCCCACCTGCCCAGATGAGGGGAGTTGCACCCAGACCCAAGCAGTAGCTCTTCCCTAGCTGAGCAGCACGCAGGCAGCGCTCCACTCCTCCCTGCCCAAAGTCACACTCTGCAGAGCTTACGGCAGCTTCTTGGCAGAAGACTCCCTCGTTTGTTTTTTTTCCCCTTCTATTTTTTTTCCCTCCCCTCCCAGATAATACTGCATTTACAGCAGCAGCAGCAGTGCAGGGTGAGGACGCGTCCCCAGGAGCACTGCAGCGTGGGCCCCGCACCCTGACGCGTGCAGGACATCTCTTGGGTCACACCAACCCATCACAGCACCCTGCTCTGCCTCCCATGCCACTGGGGACCCACGGATGCCACAAGGACGTTGCTGGTTACACCTCCTGGCAGGCAGCCCACCTGCTCGGGCCGACAGCAAAGGGTCCATGCTCTCACACCATCGACTACCACATTTCACTCGGAGGAATGAAGATTGACTTGGACATTCAACCCCGAAATGTTCTCCCTCAGTTTCTCATTTCGGCTCTGCTTTCCATCCTTACCTTAACCTTGCTACAGTTCTGTGAATAATTGACTTCTTGGTTCACTGCCTCAACCAAGAGATTGCTAGAAAAAAAAAATCATTTCATGTTGGCCCAAAACTGAATGCTTTGTGTGTCTCACTGAACAAAATGTTTCTTTAACTCAAAATGAACATTTTATTTTTAGACTTACTTTTACCTCATTTTTTCAAGTTATGGTCATTGAATCCAGCTCTGAAATGATGTCTTAAAAAAACCATTAAGCCCTTTGTTTTGAATGTACCAAAAGGAAAATTTTGAATTGTTATCTTTTTAGATTATTTTATTTTTTGCAACTTACTGGCTTTGTTTGTTTGTCCAAGGGGGACGGTGGGGAGGGCAGAATGCCAGAATGAGTCATCCCATTTGGCAGAAAATTATAAACAATTTCAATTGATTTAAAAATTGCTTTATTATTTTCCCCCCTCCAGAAAATGTCCAGCACCCACCTTCATGAGCTGCCCTCACCGCTGTGGAGCAGCTCCTGGGGGAGGCAGTCCCACAGAGCCATCCACGATAGTCAAATAGCCTGTCTGCTCTGTTCCATGATAATTCCTCGAGGATCATTTGCCATATGGCAAATCTTTCCTCTGCAGCCATCGCACTGAAACTTACTCCTGATCTGTTCTTGCCTCTGCTGAGTCCATTTTGGACCTTGCCCTTTCCCAAATCCCTCTTCAGTCTTTTCTGATTTTTCTCTAGACATAGAGAAAATCTATTAAAACCCCATTCTTATTTTGCAATTCTCTCTGCCGATACCCTCTAAGTCCCCTTGGGGTATTTCTTTGCCATTGCCATAATGGGCAAGGCCTCCCATTTTGACCTCAAGAATAAAAATCAATTATCATCACCATTTGTGCTCCCTTCTAAATCACTGACAAAGGTATTAGGGCTGGACCCAACAGAAACCCAGCCCCTAAATCCATCCCCATTTGTGAATAGCATCCAGTGAACTCTGGCCAAGCAGCAGTGCTGCTGTCCAAGCCAGGAGGAATTTGCCGCAGGAGTATTTTGAGGATCTTGCTAAATATACTTATTAACCACAAGAGCAGGATGCTGAGGCTGCAGAGGACTTCTGTAAGATTCACGGTCATCAGGCTGTGTGCTAGGCTAAAACCCTGGATCTTTCCTAGTGGCCTTGAGCAGACAACAGGGCACCTCTCCCACCCCTCCCAGGATGAAACCCCCAGCCCTGGGCTTTGGGCAGTGGGTTTGGGTGTGAAGTTGAGGGGTCACAAGCATCTGCATTGCACCCCTGGTGTCTTGGTCAAAAGGCTAGCAGTCAGCAAGGAGGATGCCAGAGTCCCACCATGGTCTGGGAAAAGACATGCCCACACAGCCAAACAGCCCATTCCACCCCAACTGAAGGAAAGCAGCAGAGATACCTGCAGGGAACCATGGCACGGAAAGCCAGCTCTGCAGAGACCTGCCTCGCACAAGAGACAGGGAAGAAGGAAAGAATGAAAAATCCAGCTCATGGAGATCGAAGATAAGATTATACATAGTCACAGGCTAGGACAGGAAAATTAAATTCCAGTTCATGCGAGCCTCACACAGCTAAAACTCTTTTGGGACTGGATTTGGCTTTATGAAGAACTGGAGTTTAATTTTCATAAGCAAGACAAAATAAGGAAAACCTGTCTTGATGGGGGTTTCACGCACTTTAACAGTGCTGCAGGTAGAGACATCCCACCAAGAAATGGTCCAAAAAGTTTCCTGGAATATCAGTATGGGGGAAAGGAGGGAACTGTGGAAATCAATCTGACATTTACCAGGGACAAAGAATCTTCTCTTAATGATCTTTATGTTTAAAAAGGTGTCATCAATTTCTCTGTTACCACCTGCACTTTATGGTAACAAACAGATTGACTACAAACTGTCCTTTTTCACTCAATACAGTAGCTCTCAGCAAATGGCTGGACATCATCTAGGAAGATGGGGGAATTTAGGGGAACGCATTCTTGGGTCTTTTTTCAGCACAAGTCCCTGCTCTTAGGGGGGAACCTTCACCTGTACAGAAAACAGATTTCCTCCAGGAACCTCTGCCACTGTATGACCAGAGGAAAAATGATGTTCTCAACAGGAAAGCATCCAAGAGAAATCGTCTCACCAGCATGTGCTAGTGCACAAGAAACAGGGACCAGAGCTAGGAAATTTTGCATTCCATGCATCCTTTTAACATTAATTTGTTGCCATTAACGGAGGGGGCTTACACGAAAGATGCGTCTCTGCTTTCCATTCTTCATCTGTAGTGCAAAGACACAGATACTGCCCTAGCAAAAGGTATGCTGATTAGTGGAGGTTTATGCACCCATTTGAGAATATAATGAGTTATGTCATTATTAAGCATTATTATAAAGCTGCATCTCTGGATGAAAGCCAAATCTCCATGTGTAGGTCAAATGAAATTCAAGATTCTGGCTGGAATTTTTAATATCAAAATCACCACTCATACCTACAAACTACAGCACTGTGACCGCTAACTCGGGCGGCTCAGTTTTCCTGGTGCTGTTCTCTGCAGGCACGGCAGGAAGGCGAACTTAAGGACAGGGAAAGTCCCGGGGCTGTATATCCACCTTACATTTGTGCTCAGTGTAAATGAGACATCAGTTGCATGTGCTTTGATGACAGGAGTCGCAGCGGCGCAGCGGTAAAGGCTGCCTCTCAGCAGGGCGATGAAGACATCAGCGAGGTGTTGTAATGGATGTCCAGGATGCAGACTGATTCCGGAAGGAGACAGGGCAGCGATAGGTGAGCCCCAGGTTTCATGTCGCTGCTCAGGGCTGCAGCCCCTGTTCACATAAAGCCAAAGCTGCCACAGACATCCCAGGCTTAACTCTGATCCTGTGCACTCGGTGTTTTATCATAACCTCCCTGCACAACCATCTGTAGGAGTGGAAGAGGGGAATGGCAGTGCTGGAGAGGGGCAGGAGGCTGAGCAAGGAGAAGGATTTCCAAGGCAAGGAACTGACCTGACCTTAGGCAGAACTGCACAATGTTTTTCCATTAGCATGCAAACCCCCACTGGATGCTGGGTTTATCTTCAAAGACAGTGACTCAGTGCAGGAAGGTGTCAGGAAGGAAATTAATGCCCCAAAAGCCAAGAGTGCCCCCTCCTCCTTGAATAGTTTTGAGATAATATACTGAGAAAACCCTGTGGGACAGTACAAGGTAGGAGAGACTGGAAATGACAGAATTCAACATAAGATGTGCCTGGCAATAAAGCATTGCATTGGGCTAAAAGGTGTTTCTAAAATGTAGCTTTTAGATGACACAGAAAACCTCTGCCTGCTCTGGGGCAACATCCCCTGGAATCTGCCAAAAGCCCAGTCCTGAGGGACAGTACCATGCTGTGCATGATGTTGACTACCCTTCCAATGCCTCCAGTCCTCATCTTCATTTATATGCTGAATTAACACTAATAGCTTAGCCTCTCACTGCCATTTCAGACTACCTCTTCAAGCATAAGAATCCTTAGGCCTATCCAAATGTGATGGAAAATTAAGATAAAAGCATCTCACTAGAAGTAATGTTGTAATTTTTAAAAAAACACAAATGAATGCTGATTTATAACACTCACTTAATGAAGCTGACTTTTGCTTTCAGAACAAGCATAAGAACAGGAAAGAAAACTAAAGTTTCTATCTTCAAGCAAAGATTTTCTTTAGTCTCATGTCAATATCTTGATTTTTACTTTGACTGGAGGCACAGCACAACTACAGCAAGGCAGGACCAAGAAATCTGTTATTTCAAGCCCATTTCCCTGGCTATTAAATATTTGGAAACTTCAAACAGTATTATCCCGTGTGATAAGGCACTACAACAACCTTTAGCAACAACAGCAGAGGTTTTTTTTCCACACAGAGCTACAGGGAACACTGGTACATTACTTACACACTTCCTATAGAAGTAGCTCGTTTATACAATTATCTATTGGTAATTGTGGTAACATCTAAACTCTGCACTGAAAAACGAAATTACCAGCTGGAATCGTCAGCATTTTTATGGCATTTTCGCTTTAACATGTGACTGTTGAGCAAACACCACATTTGTTTTCACAATATTCCTGTAGGAAGAGGTGATGCCTCCCTGCCCGAGCTAGAGAAGCATATTTTGAGTTATTATTGTGTTAAAGGAGGACCTTACGAGCAACAGCTTAATTTGCTCTAACAATCTTCATTCAATGCCCTCTGGAAAGAGCACAGGCAGGAGCTCTGTGAACCCAAAGAGGTAAATAAGGTAATCAGAAAACACTGGCACCAGGGAACAAATGAAGGTTAGATAGACAGCTTCCACCCCAGCATGCATGAGCTTGACTTTGTAGTCTTAATAATGTTCCTCAGCATAGAGGTGTAATTTCCAGAGATTTTTCTTAGCAAACACGGTGACAGGACAGAATAGCCTCTGTGTTTCCTATCCCACCCTTTCTGAGAAATGCCTCTCACTTGCATACACTGGTGTTTGTAACCAAGCAAAGGCGCCAGATGTTTGTGATGTAAATATTAGCCCAGCAGAGAAACACCTTTTCATTACCCTGTTGAAAGACCTTCAGAGAGGGTGGTGAAGGGCAACCAGGTCCAAAAGAAACCTTCTGGGCTGGCAAGACAGGCAGGTAGGTCCATGCCACACATCCGTGAGACAACGTCCCCCACCGGCAAGTGCTCACACAACATTTCAACCTGGGCTTGGAAAGGCTCCTGAGGTCACAGAGGAAAGTCCCTGATCCTCCCCCAGGACTGGCTCCTCATGCACCTCTTCTCTTACCTGCCTCCTGCTACCAGGCCACCCTATAGGAAATGGGATTTATTTACAAAACTTTCCCTTTACAGGGCTGCTTTTGCAAGCTTTCTTACATTAGACTTCAAGGAACCAAAGGAGCTGGAAGTCAAAAGGGCAAAGTCCAAGGGCAAAACACACAGCAAGGGTGAATTTTCCCAACCAGGCAAGATGGATCTTGCAGGTGTAGATGCAAAACAAATAATGTAAACACCTCTTACATGAGTTGCCCTTTCCCACTCCCTCTGTTCATCTGATGCTCAGCCTTATCTGGTCTTGTGATGCCCCTCACCAGATGCTGCTGTCTTGTACTTCCCTGTCCTAGACTATTTGTGTTTTATCTGAAATTTACCCTTTCTCCCTTGCTACAACTTTTAACTCCTTTCTTCTGTTACTCAACTTAAAAGACATTTTGCATGTAACTCAGTCTCACAAAAGTACCATAAAGATCTCGAGCCAGATGCAGTAGCCTAAGAGCAGCTATTACTGGAATGAGAAAAGAGTTTTAGTCCTCAGGAAACCAGGATATAGTCAGCACAAAAAGTCAGAGCTTTACCTTCACAAAATGCCACTTGGTTTGGACCTACTTTATCAAAGCATAAAGCAGATGAACACAAAATGCAAATACCGTATTGACTAGAGCAATAGTTACGTTCCCTTCTAACCACCCCTCCATCCAACATTCCCATTTCCAGGAGAAGGAATCAGAAAGCAGTAGGACACAAGCTTCATAAAATTACCAAATGCAGAAAAACGTCTTTATGCCTAGGATCTTAACCATGCTAATATACTCATCACTACAGCATCTAGACTGAGTGTCTCTGACCTACCACAGCTTCTTCTGATTTGCTGCAAACTTGTGCAAACCAAAACAAAGCTGCCTCTGCCATTGCGCTCTCTTCCTCCCATATACCATGCCTCAAATCCAAAGGTCTTTTTCACTTCTCTTTCCTCCCTCCCCCATTCTTTGTCTCAGCATCCTCTTCTGTGCCGCCCACACACTTGGAGAGCAGAGAGCAGACCAATCTGGCAGGCTCAAATAACAACAAAAAAACAAAAGAAAAGGAAAAAAGAAGTTGTTTTCTGGCCTAGAAGACTCCTCAGTATTTTTATCTGGAGGGAGCAATCAAATCTCTTTTCCTTTCACCAGGAACCAAAGGGAATGGCAATGGCTCCCAAAGTCTCACATTCTCACAAATCCACCCCAACAAAAACAAGGGGGAAAGGCTGGCATTTCTTCCCGACACACAGGCACCTTTGAAGAGGAATATTATGTTTATTTTCAACCGTGCCTTCTTCCAGCACCAAGCACCAGTTAAAAATATCCATTTTTACAAGGTGGGGGTTGATTAGCCATTTTTCTTGTTTGCTTTTCTTAAAAAGGGCCGAGGACAAACTCTGCTGCCCGGAGGCTGGTTAACCAGCCAGGCAGCTCTTGGCACTGCAGGGGCTGCTGGGCTGGCTGGGCGTGCGCCCACACATGTGGCACAAGAAGGGGGTTTGGGAGGGCACAGACCTCCACGTGCAGCACCCACCCCTGCGGTGCCGACACAGCACTGGCAGCATTTACCAGGTCCCACTCCTGCAATCTCATCAGCATACGCAAAAAATCCACTCTGGCATAAAGCATCTAATGACATTAATGGCACACAGCACAGTGATACGGTCCAGGCATGTGGAAATAATCACGGGCCCAGAACCTAAGATGACTGATTTTTTTCCCATTCAACATATGTTTTACTTAGATGTCTGCTTCTTCCCACCCTTCCCTCCCTCGGTCTCCCAAACTATTATTTGGATTTGGTGGAACACAGGAAAACGCCTTTAATAGAGGAAGATGATAGGTTAAATCACACCTATCTGAGAAACAAAAAACGGTTAACGTAGATATAAACAAGAAATTTAGTAAATTCACATATTGCTAATAAGAGGCAGAATCTGACCCCAGCACAACTGGACGCTGAGCAGATAAAATACACCTGAACCCTGCTCAGCGCGAGGGCCTAAAAATAACGTTTGTGATTCCTACACAGAATCAGAACCAAAGAAGTTGAGTTTCAATGAAGTATAAACATGGTTTATTAGGAGCAACATGTATGTTCCACAGGATGACTCAGAAACTCTAAGCCAACCTGTGCAGCTTTTTGCTTTCTTAAGGTGACCCATGCTGATTTTTACCCCAGACTGGTAAAAATCAGCAACCACACCATTTACATCAGCCCAGAACATCTCTCCCTCCCTATCAGGTCATCTTAACTCAGCTATTGTTAAACTGTCCTGGAGATGTTTTATCTGCCCAAAAGCATTTTCACCTGTGCACCTGCACGATGATGACTTTTGTCACTTTAGCTTTTTGTAGCCACATAGACAAAATGCCCATCTTAACAGCTTTATCAACACAAGTCATAGCAACAGAGACTTCATATTGCAGATATGGTCTTTAACCAGGCTACACCAGGTATCCAGCTAGACACTCTGTTGAACCAGCTAGACTGCTCTGTTGAAAGCAAATTTTCATGTCTCTTTCTGGAAGTGGATCAGCCACCACACTCTCTGCCAATGTTTCTGCCCTATTAGGGCAGAAGCGGACATTGCCACGCAACTCCTCCTGCCTTGTAACTTCCAAATTACCAAAGCTTTGGTGTCAGCAGTGTGGTCTTGCCCATAGGAGACTGTTGCTCTTCCCTGGGGAATGCCCATTTGACTCTCACCCAGCCTTGACCTCCAAGAAGAAAACACAGATGGTTGATGCTCAGCGCTCTCCAACTTCAACCAGATCTTCATCAAATTGCACTGTGACTCACTTTAATTCCCATACAATGTACTCAGTCCACTGACATTTCCAAGACCGCATTCAAGGTCTGACCATGGTCTCACTCCCACTTCAGAGACTATTTCCCCTGCAGCTGCAGAGTGTGTTTAGAGGACAGGAGACAAGAATGTTTTTCATTAATATGGAAACAGCTTAGAAGTATAAATCTTTTTCTGTCCATCTAGATTAGGATAGGAGCATTAAACATGGACATGAAAAGATTTACACCTCTGCATGTTCAGTGTCAGCAGGACAGGTCTGCACATAACATGGTCACGATATTATTTCGGATGATGGCCCTTTTAACAGTTAGAAGTCTATGCAAGATCCATGCCTTGGGAGTTTGTGACTTTCCCAGATGAAAGCTTTTTGCTTCAAGACAAACCCCAGTACCACCTGTCGAGGCAGAGGTTTATTTAAGAGACTATGTATGAGATGTGGGCAACCCATACCACAGTGACCCTAGCAACTCCCTTACAAACTGGCTGCTCTTGCTGAGGAGGGCAGGGAGCAGTCTGTCCCTGGATGCTCAGAAACCAGAGTTTCCTTGCTGGTCATTCATTCTGGATATTGTTCAAGCAAACCTAATCAGTAGTACGTACCTCTTTCTCCACAACCTACTGTACACTGCTGACAGCGTTTAGCTATCCGCTGCTTTGCAAGTCTGTGGAAACACCAAACAGTCTGACCTCAAAACTCAGGTGACACAGAAAAGCATCTTTATTCAACACCTTATTTCAACTTCTAGCAAACAAAAGCAGTGTCTCTATCATGTAGCTGGGCTGGACACTTATCTGGGTAAGACCACAGCCTAAGCCAATACTTGTCAGGATTTAGACAACTTGAGCTGAGGAAGGAGACTTGGAAGATGCTGAAATTTAAATGGGAGAGCTGTGTAAAGACATGCAAATATTTAAAGGAGATGGGCACAACAAAGAGGAAAGACAGTTTTGCTGGCTCATGAAAACGAAACATACCCAGGGCTTAATCTGCCACCACTGAAATCAGTAAGAATTTTGCCAGGGAAGCAAAACAAAAGCAGAAATGGAAACAACATTTGACATTTGCTGTTAGACTCATACAGATTGCTGTAGTTAATAGCCTATGAGACGGATAAATAATATACCATAGGTAGCGGATGCTTTTAAACTTCCATTTTCACAGTATGAGGTTGTCATGATCTGGAGAGTTTTGAAGCTTGTAAAGGCTGCTGAGTCATATTTAGAAAGAGATTTTCCATTTGGACAGTCATGCTAAATCTTTAAGACACCAAACAAAAGAACATGTGACAGGAAAAAAAGAGAAGAATACAACACAGAGATTAAGATGCATGCTCAGGAACAGAAAAAAAATTGGATAAAATTTGTTGTAAATAATTTATTACTTAAGTAGCCCTCATAAACTTAAGTCCTTGGAATGTAAAAGGCAAAATATTTCTGTAAATTATTAATGTTTGGGAACTGATCACATAAGCTTCAGAGGCCAACTCCTTATGCAGTATAAATGAAAGTATATGGCCTTCTGTCTTTAAGATCATGAGATGGCCGCTGAGCAGTCACTACGGAAAGCATGGTATTCAGAAATTAGTATCTCTCTGGGCACATATAATGAAGATAAGGCAGAACAGAGAAACAGGACTTGGACTATCACATAAAACCCCAAGGATACCCAGTGGATTAGTCATGCAGGCAGCAGACCTGCACTAGGAGACAGCAGAAGAATGGCATGAGGAACTGGAGAGCAACATACACAGCAGCCCAAAAGCAAGAAGAGGAACAAGAAATAAAAGAAGAAATAAAGGCGGTGGGAGGGATGACACATTTCAGAATGCTCTCAGCTCCCATCATGTTGGCAAAAAAGGAGGCCATATTTTGTAAGGAGCTCAGCAAGAGGGGCACAGCTCCTTTTTCCAGCCAGACTTGCAAATATTAAACCCTTGACAGCAAGGCAGATGCTTGGAAATGTGGCCCTCTATGTCCCACTTCCACCACTTTAAAAAGTGAAGATTTTGCTCAATGTATTTCATGTGCACAGATTCATATGGTGCGAAGCTTTGTGCATTTTTATTTTAATACAACCTGAGTGTGAGTTAGTCTGTACCTCATGTGGGTTTTTCCAGCCTTTCGCATCTCATGGCTGGTAGCAATGGAAGTCTGTCTGGCACATGCACAGACCAGGCTCCAGGACACTGAAAGTGTCAGAAGCATCACTCCAAGGGCTGCAGTTCTGCAGATGCATTGGAAACACCTAATGACTGCAGAAGAAAAGCACCTGTAGGAATCCTCATATCTCTCACCATCAGGTGTTTTAGCAGCCCCAAGAGACAAGAATATACTCAGCAGTGTGCTAGTCATTAAATACACCTATTTTTTCAGTATTTATAGTTCGATTTAAAAGCCTTTCAAAACTGAGAATCGCAAGGCTGTACATTGGTTGACATCCTTAAAAATTACCTGCTATATCTCTGCTGATATTTCACTTCCCAGGGGGTTTAGCTGAAGCTAGAGGCCAGACAGGCACCACTTGCACTTAGCCTGGAGGCTGACCCAAACATTACCAGGTAGTGGTAACCTCATGGCAAAAGGCTGCACTGCTGAGACATGAAGAAATCACCCTGTGCCCAGCACAAACTCAGCATATCACATGGGCAAACGAAGCTCCAGTCCCAGCCAGAGCATGGAGTCTGCCCTGCAGCTCCTCACCTGGGCATCTGCAGGAGGGAGGCAGCTGCTGACCAGTCCCTGCTGATCGCAGGGACAACCCATTCCCCAGCCAGGAGGAGGAAGACAAGCTTCACAATGAAGAAAATATTTCCTAAGATTCCCATAGTAAACACAGATACTGAGAGATCAGGATAGGAGGAAAGATGTGTCACATATTTCCCCCCGAAAGTCACTTGTTTGGATGCTCCCAGTAAAATGTCACCAGAGGGCCTTTATCCACATGGTGTTCACACCATCACAGCAAAGCCCCTACAGAGTCATCAAGACTGAATGGACAAAAACCCCTAGTTACATAATTACACTGCTCATTTGTCCACAACCGAATGATCAAAATTCCCGTTTGACAGACCCATACTGCTACTCACACGCTGTCCTTGCAGGTGCCCCTATAGACTGGCCAAGGTCTTCAAGGCTGCAGGTTCTTCAGCCAGATCATCTCCCACTAACCCCAAACAATTAACCTTTGGGGAAGTAGTGGCCGCCACAACTAGATCCAAGTCTAGCATGTCAGTGCAGTCAAATCTGGGGTTAGGTCCCATTCTGGGAACTGTGTCTCTCAGAGACATTTACACAATTTACAGCCCTCAAAATGCAACAGGCTCTGATATCATCATTTTCTAAATACTGTCTGCTTAGCAGATGTTTTGTGTGTGCATACTATCCCTCAAGCTTCTGCCATCTGTTTTTTACCTAGTAAGTCAGGTGTTCGTGCTTTTTAGTCCAAAGAATAAAAAGAGGAGGTTTTGTCTTCAAAAAAAATAAAATGTGGGGGTTCTTCAGTTATTCTCTACACTTTCAAAATCTTGTTAGAAATTTCTGAAAAAAAAAATTTGGAGCAGTAAGTGGAACAATTCCCTTTCAGTCACATATGAAAAATTACAGAGGGTGAATTGGCAGCATGCACAATGGAGCCTGACACCACCTGGCTTTCTTCCCCCTTTTTAAATAAGCAAAGAGTAATATGAAGAGGCACCACAGAGACAGACAGCTCTGACATCAGGCAAGGTGTGGAGGAGGAAGAGTAATGATGGATGAATACTGACATCTAAATGTGGTCAGCAAGAGCCAGGGATGTCACAGATGGGTCAGATCCAGAGTCCTTTGAGGACCTCAGACTGCCACCCCTGACCAGCAGCAGGTCAGACCCCAGACGATATAGAAGAGGCAACCAGCACCAGGTGCACAGAACCAGGACCACAGCACTCCAGAGCTGCCCGCTCCTCTGCCCCTCTTCCCACAAGGGACACAAGCCAAGCAGCAAACAACATTTTAATGGACCATCACTGGTGATAGACCAGCTGTGACACTTGGCAAGTTCCTCATTTCCAGCTCCAGAGAAATGGCAATCATTGCAAATCTCATGTGGTTTAAGTTCAGCAACTTTCCCGATTACTGTTTGTGTACAGGCAGCTTCCCTGCTGGAGCTAGTCCTTTTGCTATTTCTTCAATTCAAATAGTATTTATAGCATTCAATTAAAAAAAAAATGTTTTAAACTGACTTCAAAGTTAAAAGATGCAAAAATCAAACAGCATGAATGCCTCTCCTCATTGCCCAAGCCTTACAACACGGTCACAATTATCACAGCTCTCCCTCAACCAGACCTTAGATGTTTGCAATGCTCTGAAACACTAATGGCAAATATAAACCCATACATGGAAATAAGTTGTATTCACCACTGATAAATGCACAGACAAGCAAAACTATGCTAATGGGAATGTTTGCAGAAAGTATATTTCCCATCCCAAATCAGACAGCTGCAGTCACTCAGTTAAGTAGAGGTACTATCATGAAGATCCATCACATGCCAGGGAGGTGAGCAGTGAATGAAAACTCATTATTAACAGAGGTCAGAAGCAATTAATTGTTCAACCAGGAGCAGACAAACTTTAGATAAGACACACACATGTAAACATCCCAGATTTACCAAAGGCAATTAAGAAACAGGACAACTCAAACTGTTCACTGCACACAGTGCACCCGGTCAGAGGTGCCGTTGCAGCCCCCAGGGACCCTTCCCATAGTTCCCAGGCCACCTTCTACAGGTAACTTTCTGTGCAGCCACCACCATCCTGGGCTTCTCTGCTCATGCCCTCAGCAAAGTGGCAATTTCAAGGGTCATTTTTCTTGCCTGTGATGTGAGGATCTGGAAATGGAACTGGATCAAAAGCAAAACCTCTTTTCTCAGAGGTCACCCACACAGCAACTTTAGTCAGCACATGCTATCTGCAGCATCTAGAAGGACTCTGAAGGATGACTGACTGTCAACAGCAATAAAACCTTGAAAAAAACCACAGCTGTAACCCCTGGTAAGAGTTATAGTGTTTGCTCCATGCCCAGTCCACAGAGGATCACATGTCCGCAGCACCCTCTTAAACTGCCGCTCATTCATTTCACTGCGTTTATACCACCAGCTGTTGGCAAAACATGACTAATGCACTTTCTTGCTTTGAAGGTCTGTCTTTTATAGGACAGAGCCTGTTCTGGTGGTTGCCAGTCAGACCAAAGCTGTGGATGGAGACCAGGATCTCACCAATCATTCATTGCTCCTCCCTCCATGGGCATGCAGAGTCACCCCCCATTCCCGCCTTCCTCCTGTCCCCAAACCAGCCGCTGCTCACTCCTCTGCATCTGTAAGGGTAGGACAGAGATGTACAAAGTCATCCCTACCACTGCTGTATCCAAATGGAAACCATGGAAAAGCCATGGAGAGAAGGGCTTTCCCCTCCAAACAGGATGGGTAGCAGTGGGACAGCAACCACTGCCACAGCACTTGCTGCTCCTTACACATTCCCTCTTCTCTCCAAGTTGACTGCCTTTTCCTATTTGTGGAGCAGAGCACTGTTTGCTAAGGAAACTAAAAGCATCTCTAAATTGTTGTGTTATTCAGGGTGGGTGTAAGTTACACTGCTTACTGCCACAGTCCACTCTGTGCTCGTAGGCAGCACTCTGCCACGGCTCAATAGATAAGTAATAGCAAAACAGATCCCTCACATTCAGTTGCCCATCAATAAAGGGAGATTGCTGTAAACTGCACCACAGCATCTCCCAAGGGCCCTTCCCTGTCAGAGACGCTTGGAAGGACAACACACAGATAAAAGTTTTCCTGGCTAAAAATGGTAAGAGCAGCAAATTATTCTGCTCAGATCACAAGCAATCGGTTCGCTCTCTGTGAGCACAACAACTTTGCAACTCCACTGGTTCCCTTGCAAAATGCAAGGAAGTCTTCCAGGTGCCACAAGCCAGGAAGATTTGAGGGGGATCATTAGGGAAAAGAAAAAAATCAGAAGAAAAAAGAAGGTGCAACACAAATCTGTTTCCATCCAACTTGCAGACACTACAGCTGCCGCTGTAATTACGTGCGGATGAAGTGAACAGGTAGTGGTATCCAAGACAACTCTTCATCTCACCTCTGTCCCCCATCCCTAGAAGGTTTATAGAAAAATCACAAGTTATATGACTTCTCCCACAGAAACAGAAAAGGGGCCACACAAACCACTGACTTGTGGGAAATGGCACAAGGGTGAGCAAGGAGAGGAAAGGTTGTTCAGAAGTCCCCATAATCCTTGTGTTAAGCCAGGGACACAGGGAGCTTCCAAAATACAGCATGAAAGGGTGGGATATTTATGGGAAGAACATAGAGACACAAGTAGCTACTGTACGTGCAATGCATTTGGTGTACAGGGGCAAAACGTGCAACTCTGGTATGTAAGCATAAAGATTGAGTAGGCATTAGCATGATTAACAGCCTGCCTTCCACTGTCAGCATTGCTGCAGCCTGACACCTCAGATGTTTGGAAGGAGCCTGAGAGGCAGCAAGCTTTCACCATGAAGACTGCCAGGCAGGGGGGAGCATCTGCAAGCAGAAACCACAGGAAATATCCGGTTGCCTAAGTGGAGGATGCAGGAAGTCCAGCAGAATGACATCTCCTACTCTCAGCACTGCCCAGCCCAGTGAGATTCCATCTAGCCTGAGCATCTCTCATGTGGTCTAGTTCAGGTTTTCTAAATACACACTAGCATAAAACCACATGAGCAATTCTTGTTTTGAACAGTCCCTGGATGACACTGTAAGACAGCAACACAGGATGCTGAGCCTGCTTCCAGACGCACACCCTGGGCTTGGGTCCTTCCTCCCTGCAAACAGGGTAGGGAGTTTAGTGACATTGTTCATAAACAGATCTGCCTGGAGGTGATAAAAACAGACAAGCTGGGCACAGCCTCTCCTTCCTTCTATTGCCTGTAAGAAGTGGTGGGGGAAACTAAGTGACTACAGAAATAGCGGGGGAAGATTTGGGGTTGAGGGGAGGCCGTAGAGTGATGCCCTGGTGCATCCAAGACCAGCCTGTCCTTGCGCATTGAATACTGCAGGTGCCAAATCCTGCCAAGCAGTGCATTTAGACCAGGGGTCCTCAAACTACGGCCCACAGGCCAGATACGCCCCCCCAGGGTCCTCAATCTGGCCCCCGGTATTTACAGACCCCCCACCTCACCCCCACAGGGGGCTGGGGGGGGCGGAAACCAAGCAGCCACAGATGGCTGCCTGCCACTTTATCTGCACGCCGGCCCCCTGTTTAAAAAGTTTGAGGACCCCTGATTTAGATGAAATGTTTAAAAGCTCATTGCAGAAAAAAAAAAAAAAAAAAAAAAGAAGGAAAAGAAAAAAAACCACAAACACAAAGAGCATTTTTCCTTTGCTTTTAAAGTGAGTGAGTTCAGTGGCTGATCTCAAGGATGTTACTCCCTATACCTCTGCATTGGGTACCTCCTCACAGATAGCCCCCGAGCCTCTGGTCCAGGACCTTCATTTGGGAAATGAGTAGTGAGAAGCTAGAGGGGCAGAACAGAGAGATACGGCACCGATGGAAAACACCTGCCCTATTTCTACAATGAGAATAGACCTAGGCCATCCTCTGAACCATGAGCTATTTCTCACACTTTCATGCAGCTGAGAACATGTGCCAGAGAGAAAAACAGCCCTATGTTTTGTTAAATCCCACAGGTGCTAAATGTTTTACAGCTTAAGAGACCAAGGTACTTAGTACCTTACAAATACAATACATGCTTCCACAGCTGGAAGTAATGAAGACAAAAATCTACAGTTATAGCATGAAACATACAGCTTCAGTTTAGCTTTGTCCTAAATTCTGTTCACTATTGCTTACAGCATCTACCTTAAGACAAGCAAGGCTGCAGAAGAAAAACTAGATATAAATATATGAGACTATCTGATCCAGCCCAAGCAGAATGTGAATTTTCCTACATGATATCAGTCCTTCAAAGCCTTCAGGATACCTGCACATCTATCATGTGATCTGAGACCCCAAGCAGGACATGAGCAATAAACTTCTTCAAAGAGATTCTACTAGTAAGCTGTAAAACACTCCCTAAAGGTGGGACCATGAACAGCATTGGTTTTTCATCATCCTAAAGGCTTTTAGCAGTCTAGATGATACAGAATGGCTTGCTGTGGTTTCCAGCTGAGTTTTGAACTTTAAGATAGGAGTATGAAATCTGGCATTGCTGGTTGTGCTGCTGGAAAACCCCCGACAATCACCAGGCCCATTTGTAATGGGGATAATCAAAGAGAATTCAAGAAGTGTTTAACCTCTAGGTCAGGAATCTAAACTGCCCATTGGATTTTGAACTTAAGTTGGCATTAATCAAAAAAGTTTCAAAGCATTCTATTTAAAAATCCTTTATCCCATCAGATCATTGAGATTTCACTTTTACTTTTCCTGTGTCCTGTATCAGCACCTTTCTTCAGCAGGGAAAACTGAAAGAAAAAGGGGGAAAAAAACCCTCCAAACTTAAAAAACCCAACAGAAACCAAAAGGCAAAACTTAGGTAACATGCCATAAACCAGAAAAGACAATAGGATGGCCAGCCCTTCCGCAAGCTATCTTTAACACAAGTCTGCTGGGACATCTTGCAGCAAAGCACAGCAGACACCTTGACTTTGCTTTAGACTAACAGACCTTTCTGGAATTTTTATCACCTCATTTCAGCAGCAGCTTGCACAAATGGTCTTCAGCATTCAATTAGTTCCCATTTCAGAATTAGGAAAATATATTCCCAGTGCTGTCACAGAGAAAAAGCAAGAGGTAGGTGCTCGCCCAGACTCCCGGCTGCTCTGGACGCACCAGTCCCCTGACATATCTTCAAGCCAATGATTTTTAAAGTTGCCCATTGTCAATGTGACACAGGAGCAGGGCAGGAGTATTATTCCATAAGAACAAAACCCACCATCTCCAATCAGATCAAGGTGCCCTCCACTTCAGAGATGACTTGCCCATTTTAACAAAGGGATCCCATTAAGTTGCTTTCCCCAAGCCCACCAGACTACACGCCGGCATGAACGTGGAGGGCGAGGCAGTGAACACTACTGCTTTGTGCTGTTATAAAAATGTCTGGTAACAACAGTGGCTAAAAAGGCTGAGAATTTAAATGACTTAGTATCTAAGTGAATTCACTGGAAATACATTCAATTTTTTTTCCTAGTATATAGCCTGAAGATATGCAGAGACTGGAAAGTGCATTCAAGATGCTGAATCTGATGCTGCTGTCTATTTACGTCAGTATAATTTCTGAATCAAAATATTGAGGCAAATGGTCTTCCCCAGGGAGCAGATGCTTGAATGCAGTGATGGGGACCAATCTAAGAAATGTTTTCATTATGTCAAGGCTTCAGCCACCTCTAGCAGAGTTGAGTTGTGATTCACAGAAAGGAGATGACTCCACCAGAGACAAGGATGAAAAATTAATTCCCTCTTCACCAACAGTGGACTGGTGGAATTTGGGAGATGCTGCCTCACCCAGCAAGCCAGTATCTGTTATTTTTAAAAGCAGCAATAATGTCCTTCAAGCCAGTTGCATACAAAAGACAAAGTCTCTGCAGATCTCCCGCACAAAGGACTAGTTTTCTCTTGTATTTGTTCCAGATTAGGTTTGCAAATGCTTCCCTATTTCCTAACAGGGAAACAGAATGTGTGAATGACTTGAGGGACCAAGACAACAACACCAGGTTCACTGGATGCTGCAAGACCTGAGGATTTTCCATTTGCTTCTTACAAGTTCACTGCTTCTGCATCTAAAAATTTATTATTGTAGTATTTACATATCAGCGACATCTCGGATCAAAGCAGGATGAAGGCATCATTTCGCCAGGCCCTGTATGTAGTTACAGGTAGACAATCCCTATCCCTTTGGATCCAGCTCTACAGCTGAAGCCGCGTTACGGGACAACGCTGGTCCACAAGACCTGACCCTTCCCAGAGCGTGCACAGGCACACCTAAGCTCTGCAATGGTTTGCTGCCACTGCGTGTCAGGCGATGTTTTGGGTTACACTGTGCAAACAGCTTTACATTGTTACCTTGCACGGGTAAAGAGACCACGGCAGCCTATCAACTTAACTGCAACAGTAGGCAGGTTCCGAAGTAGATTTAAGAATTGTTGTTTTAAGAACCATTTTCCCTTCCCCATTTGTGATCTAGTTTTTAGCAAGATCTGAAACCATGACTCAAAAGCGCTGGGTTCTATTTCCAGTGCTGGCAATGGTTTTCTGACCTTGAGTGTCTGTTTCTAGTTTCTAAATTTACAAAATAGAGATAATAAATTTCCTCCACTTTGGACAGATTTGGAGATCTTCAAATGACAATTGCTTGATAAAAGATTATAAGTTTCTGCCAGCGTACTACTTAATAGATGGCCTCTTAGACAGCAAAGCAGCAGGCAGAGTAAGCAATGCCTAAGCAAGTCATACACCCTCTTCACCCAAGAACAAAGAACTTATCTTCTAGATGAAGTTCAGAGGGCCCTGGGCAAGAGGGAAAGGACTGCTTTATCTATTCCAGCCTTTTCTACTCTGAAGTTTTGACAAGTGGGGATCCATCCATCAGTAAATATTTTGTTGAGAGGTATTGATTGCTAGTGTGTTATTACTGATGTTCTAGCTCAGCACAGCCCTCGTTTTCTCCGCTGCCGTTCTGAAATCAAGACAGCAAACAGTTTGCCAGTAAGTTGTCTCTGCAACCAAGTCTTCACCACTTTTTAACAACACTGAGTTAACTGCTGTATGTACGGCAGAACGAAGTCTGTCCTTTTGCCATAAATGAAAGGGGTCTGTAAACTGAAACTGGACACAAGGCTTAAATTACATGTAAATTCTCACCAAGGTTATAAAAGGGCCACTTGAATATGAAACAGAGATAGTGAACAAATCCTGGAATAAGCTTTTAAAGAGAGAGGAATCCAGGCCAAATGGAAACACACTAAGTATAATTTATAATGAGCAATGTGTAAAAAGCTATCCAAATCATGGAGCTCAAAATGAGAATAAACAGTGATCTTCCAATAGGGACAAGTACAGATAAGCTAAGTATCTGCTAAAAGGCTGACCTCTGAGTAACCCTTGTTGAATCAGTTGGTAACACCCAAAGTCATCACTACATTTCCCTACTGACCAAAAAGGACTGTTGTAGCAAAAATAGTGCGTACTTCAATATGACTAGCCTGAAATTCAGTACCTGTATCATGCACAACAGAAATGATTGCTGCTGTGCAGTAAATTATATAAAAAACAGACATGCAATCCACTTCTGCCTATGATGAGCACAGCTGATCCTGCAAGATAACCGATTTGCCCAGCAAGATGGAACAATGCCTGCAGCCACCGAACTACTGCAATAAAGAACAAACAAATGAACAAAACCAGCAGAGCCTCGCCCTGAGCACACATCATGTATTCACCCCAATCTTGACATCCTGACCTGCACAGGCATCAGCAGAGGTCAGCACTATCACTTTGAAATGTGAAGTGCATTGGGTGTAAACATGTGGAAGAGTGATGCTCATAACAGAAAACAATAGGAAATGCCTCTTCAAAGCATTTTTATACACCTCAAAGTGTTTTTACAGTTGTTAAGGCTCTTTGACAGACCACTTCACCAGTAATGGGTAGAAATCAAAATCAAGTGCGAAGCAATATAGATATCACATGGAAGAGTGCAAGCAGGCTCTCACAGCACAGTTAGACAGCAGTGGAGAGAGCAGCCAAGGTGACTGGAGAAACACAGTCCCCAGGTAGAGTTAGGAGCCCCCAAGCAGGGAGTAAATTGTTCAACCATCATGTTTATTTTCAGAGTGATGACTGCCTTTCAGTAGCTATTCGGTTTCAGAGGACACAGGTCCTGTGTCCTTAGCCTAGGACATGTTTACTTCTTAACTAGGTAGACCCTTAGAATATAGTCATAAAGTAACAACTTTGACATGGAAATCTTTCCCCCTGCCCAAATCTTCTCCAGACCTCACAAGGGGAACAGGAACCATCATCCAGCACTTCATACCTTCCCTGAGGTGAGTCAAGTATTCACTGAGTGTTGATGACCACACCTGGCCAGCAAGCAGTCATTATCCCCACCGTGGAAATGAGGAAATGCGCAAACATACTAGAAACGTGACCATGTGTCATGCTGGCAGTGACTGCCTCTCACCAAAGACAGCAGTCAACACTGCAGAGAAGGAACCATCCAGGGCAATAGGGCTCTTGCTGTGCCCTGTAACTCCACAGTGCTTTTTCCCAAGTCTTCTGGCAGAAAACAAAAGGTGAGCCCTAGATGGCTGAAGACACATGAGGTCACACAACTGCCCATTGCAATCACTATGCATAGCAGCAGAAATTGGCCAGCTCAACAAGTATCTCAAGCGTCTCTTGCCAGGTACTTGAGTTTCCAGCAGAGATGCTGCAGTTTCTTCCAAAAATGTTGCCTTCTTAAACAAACTGGACAGATTGTTGTGGAGATGCTAAGAGAATGTCAATCTGCTAAATGTCAGAAAGATTTTGACTAAACTAGGAAGAAAAATAGTCAGGAATTGCAGCTACATAATTAGCAACAAATCTTTAATTCTACATGTTTGGATAGGGAGGCTGATTTAGAATCAATTGCTGAAGTGGAGCAGCCAAAAGGACAGATTCAGATCTTCTTTACATCAGTGGAAATGCGGAGTAGCTCCACTGAAGCCAAAAAAGTACGTAATGCTGCAACAGTTCCATGCCTTACAGCCTGTTAAAAGCTAATTTGATGCAAACACTGACTTAATTTTTTTTCTTAATTATCTTTTTACCTATTCATGAAAAGCACCCAAGCCCAGGAAGACTGAAGCTCCTCAAAGGTGGTAGCTGAGCCACGAACAGGTCCTGGGCTGACCAAACTTCAAGTTAACTGCTTGTTTCAACACCTGAAAGCTCAGACCCCAGACTCCTTCATGCAGTCTCTTGCAAACAATAATTTCATTGAGGAAAGATACTGAACAGAGAAAAATACCTTCAGAGGGCAGTTTGTTCCTACTTGAATGACTGGAGCTGGACTTGCATGGTAGACACTGGACTTCCAGCAGACTGCTAGGACACAGTTAAGAAGGAAGCTCTTTTGAAATGCAAAAGTTTATTTAAATTCAAAAAAGAGCAAGCAAATCACAATCTGTACCTGAAAGCTGTTTTGTGAATTGATACCTTTTACATTTTACACATTATTCACGTATAATCTGTCGAAAAGAGTGAGTAGCTGACCAGCACCAAGATGTTGAACATCTTCCAGCCCAGAAATGCTTCCAGCATTCCAGCAGCTTCATCAGTCACAAGGACTAAGCGAGGGTGGTGCATGTCACCACAGAAAAGCTGTTGTGCTTAATTGGACTAAAATGTTCTCCTCCCCCTTGAAGTTGTTACTACCAACAACCCTAGACACTGCCATCACCACCTCTTACAAAGGAAGCACGGCCAGAAATTTTTGCCTCCTTTCGCATGTCAGGAAGGGTCTTTTTGGAACACATGAGCAAGAGTTGTGAAGGAATTAAAAATAAACCAGAAAACTTGGAAATAAAGATAATACCAGTTGTTTTGGACACACAAAAATATTTTACAGAATCACACTGCATACAGACTCAGACCCTTTCATAATCTCCTCTTGATGACTTTAACGTGGTAGTCTTGGATGCGTCTGTGGGAGAGTTGCCCAACTAAAAACCTCAGGACTGCACCCTCCAAAATTATCTTCACCAAAATCCAGAGAACTTAACAGCCTTGATGTGCTCCCACAGTGTATTTTGTGTCATTCCAAAGATGAATTTTGGCTTACCAAAATTCTTTGGCTAGTTAAAGCAAGGACAAAAATAGTGGTGTCTACCAAACTGAAAGGAAAACAACAATCTCAAAGTCATTTGTCTTTACAGTAATTTCAGTATTATGCTATAAATATGAAGGTGGCACATAGCATTCATACAGGGTCTTCATCACTCCTTGTGGCACTAAGTAAGAGAGGAAAGTTCATGATGCAGATTTTGGTGGCTGAGTATGGTGCAAGGAGATGGGGGAAGGAAAAGGGTACTGAGGGGCACTGAAGAGGGCAGCAATGGGAGGGAGCTTGGGTTTTGACTTCTGATGAGGGTATATTTTATTAAGCATGAAATAATGGACAACAACACTTTCTAAAAGGTCACTGGCTTGTACAAGAAATATCAACTAAGGCAAGTGGGAGAAATGTCCCAGTTTCCAAGTCTTTGTTTCAGACTGTTTACAGAGTTGGGGTCCCTTCCATATTCCAGGACAGAATATTTTGTCCTGGCTCTCATAGGAAGTCTGTGACATAGCAGGGAAATGATGGCAGGTGTCAGACCACCATTCCATGTCCTGACCACTCTCTTTCACCACACTACACACAATCCAACCACGTGAAAAAATTGTCCTCTACAATTGCACAGGCCAGACACATCAGTGAAAGGAGTGGTTTTCCCTAGAGAAAGGCAGAAGGAGCTGAAAAATATTCCTCGTGGCAGCTCAGCTCACACCATTATGCTTTTTCCATACAATCTCATTCATCCCTCAGCTCATGCTGCCATCCCTTTTTATTTTTGCCCAGTATTTTACCACCCTCTTACGTAACTAACTGCTAGGAAGGGCAATTAGCATTTCCGAAACAGACTCTGAGGACCTAAAAACACACAAGACCATTTAGCTGTAGTCAGCAAAAGGTCTCACCAAACCATGATGCTGGCTGTTACCCAGGGCTCTTCCTGCACACCTGGCAGCTCGCCTGTTTTTACGGTGGTTTTTCAGCAGCAGCACAGAGTTTCCTTGGAGCAAAGCAGCTTACGAAGCCAGTGACAGAAGCTGAGGCCACCTGGCCCAGAGCTGCGCCTAATGTCACAAAAGGGATTTTACCCGGGCTATCCTTAAGAGGATTAGGGAATCATCTGCTTGCAGAAAACAACAGTCACATCTGCTGCTCCAGCGCAAGTCGCTCTTACCTGCTCTCACGAAGCTCATTCTCACTCTGTCCTGATGACTTCTCATATTACTGGATCCTGCCACATAACACAGATGTTCACAAAGGACAGGGGTTTGGATACAGGTGGAGGGTGAGTACCAGATCAGGTGTATTCAGAATGCTCGGCAATTAGCTTCATCCATCACACAACACTTCAAGCAGCACCACCCAGAGCAAATAAACAAACAGGCCTAATTTTCAAGTGGCTGGATATTCATGCCAGGCTGGATATCACTAAGCAGTCAAACTCCTGAGGCTTCAGAGAGGATTTAAGGGGGTTGTGGTGGGTTCAAAATTTGTGAAAATTTGACCAATTATTTAGCAGTTTAAATGAGTTAAACCTTAAAGCTATTTTCCCAATACACTTCTTGTATCAAAGACAGAAAAAACTTCATTGTGTCAGACATACAGAGGTATGAAAAGGTACCATACTGATCCATCTAAAAGGAAGAAGAGAGGAAAACAAATTCACTAAGGCAAGACCTAAAACCTGCCTACTTTTCATAGCTTCTTGAACACCAAAATACATGCAGACCAGCCACCTTGATTTTTCTGCTTTTCCATTGGCCAGAGATAAGATCAGCAAGGTGTCTAATCGCTTTTATAGATTTTACAAATAGGGGCTTTTTCACTTCTTAGAGTTTATAACTAGAGTTGTAATTTAGATTTCAGCTAGGCTTTGCAAAAGAAATCCAGGATTGCCCATTTGACTCCTAAGCAAATCAATCTTAATCCTATAATATAATACTCTTCCGAAGGATTGAGCACCCTTTCACCCCCGAGGTGGTCCCATCAGGACAGGATCAAACCACTCTTGCTTGTCCCAGTCATGCCACTGCAGTACACCTGCACATGGAGTAGCAATGGACCTTCTCTGCCAGGACTCAGCCTGTGATTGTCGGTAGAATGGGCCTGGATGTACACGGCATGCAGGGATGGATGTGAGGAAGCAGGGACAGGACAAACTGCAGCACGCATAGGGCACAAGGCATGGTGAGGAGCTGGGACTTGTGGATGTTGTCCGACTTGTTACTAAAACCTCCCATGAACGGGTTTCTCCTGCAGTAACCAGTCCTAGTGCTTATCTACCCTTACCTCTAGAAGTTTTTTCCAAAATGCTTGACTAAAACATCCCACCAATGTTGGTTGCCCCTTCATCTGCTGCTGAAGGACAGGCGATTGCTCTGCGCTTTCTCACAGCCGTCTCCAAGGAAGACTTCACCTCCATTCACCTCCTCAAAGGAACTTAATCCACTACTTTCTAGAGTTTTCTCATTGGAAACAGCTCCCTCTGCCTCATCATTCTTGTTCATCTCCTTTGGGCTCTGTGAAGTGTTTCCACATCTTTCTTGAATCATGCTGCCCAAAACTGGACGTGTAATGCCAGCTCAACCCCTGTCACTGAGGGGAACAACTGTCCCAGCCCAGCTCTGGGGCTTCTGCCAATTCTCCTGGGAATAAAATTCTATTCTTTGGCAGCAGAATTAAACCACTTCTCACTGAACGTGCCTCCTCCCCCACTGCACTAATATTTGTCTGCACCCATGAATTCTTCTGTCCCAGAACAGCATTGTGCTGTTGTCTCTATGGAGTCACATCTGCCACTTCCAAATTACTTCTGAAACTTTATCATCAAGATAATTATCAGTTTCTAGTGAGTAAAGCGCTTCCAGGTCTGGCCCGCTGGTATTACACTTACCTTTCTACAGATTTCACTCAAAAGAAATTACTCCCTTCAAAACAACTATATGAACTTAAGCCTGCCCCAGATATTAAGCTACTAAAAAACCCACACAGGTAGGTATTTTTCAGATAATCTTATTTCCAAACATAGTTATTGATACAGTTGTTAATTATCAGTTTTTAAGGTCACCTAAAAAAAACAGTTTCCTAAAAAATCATCTCACTGAAATCTCCAGCAGTCATAACTCGTGTCTTTGCTCCAGAGCTCAGCTGCTCAGGGTGAGATCAGCATCACAGGTAGAGGGGTGCTGCAGGCATGTGATCGATTGAGGGGTTTTTCTTGGGCCAATTCATTGCTTTTAAAATTATTTATTGCACCTCAAATAAGAACAAAGATTCCTTTAATGTCACTCTTGACACCAATTCTAAAGGCTGCTCTTAACTGCTTTCCTAGATAACCACTAATGAAAAAGCAGCAGCCTCTTGGACTGGAGGGAGTCCAGGATCTCAGCAAAGTTTCATAAAGGAATTAGGAATTGCTATGCTAGGTTAAGTCATTGATCCAGTTAAAGGATTGAAGACGTGAGCATATAACCAGTTACTTAACTAATTACCCCCCAGCAAGTGAGCCACATTAATTTGTGATGTCCAAGCTCTCAGCCTGCTGAAACATGCAGTAAAATGCAATAGCTTCCCTCATCACAGAGGTGGATCTATTCCTGAGGGAAGGTCTGTTACAGCAACATTCATTCCAGAAGCATCACCACATCAACAGCCTGCCCCCAAATGGCATCTTAATTATTACACAAATGATAATCAATACCAACAGATAGTGAGAAATAGGCTCCTTCACCAAATAACTTGAATATTTCAAGGCTCTCCAAGAGAAGAGGCAAAACAAAGGAGCTTACTGGCTATTTCTCCTTAGCAGCTATTTCAGAGCTACCCTGATGTTGCGAGTTGCAGCGCTGAGTTTTTTGCACTCCTGGTGCAGTAGCGAGGAAAGCACAAGCCGAGTGCTTGGCTCCTCAAATCCTCAGTGAGGATCTCAGATGCTGTCAGCTTGGAAAGTCATGTGGTGAGAAGATAAAGCAAATACTTTTACAGAAGAGGTTCCAGTAAGGACAACAAGGAGGATCCCACTGGGGATGGGTGCCTGCCTGGCAGCTGCTTTGGGAACCCAGAGTCAGCAGCGAGTGCCTGACCCAGCAATGCCATCAGCAATGAGCTCCTGTCCACATCTCGCAAGACCCAAGTGTTTAATTGAAGCTTAGCTGTAATTTGAACATTCACCTTCTCAGATCTCCAGTAAGGGGAGAAATGCCACATCAGATCTCATCTTCACACAGAAAGAGGAGTTAAAGAATAAAAATAGTAGCAGCCAGGTGCTCTAGTTTCTCAACTCCATTGCATTTGGCATGTGAAATATAGTAAGTTCAAAACAGTAATTAGAGAATAATGCATATGATAAAAAGACCCAACTCACGAAAATGAAAGCAATTACAAGCAAAATTAGAAAAGAGAACTAATGGAAAAATATGACTGATGATGGAGATATTTTACTAGATGTCAGAAAAGTGACAATTACAGAAAAAAAGTCTGCTCAGAAAAAAAGACTTGTTTCATAAAATAAACTAAATCGGCTAAAATTCAAAATCATGAAAAAGTGGGTGAAAAGAATTTGATAGAATTGTTAAATAATCTAATAGGAATTTTTTAAAAGCTGATGGAGAATAGTGCACATTCCATCAGTCAAGTCCTTTAATAGATGTAAGTAGCTGAGCTGACAGGAAGAAACCAGCAGCTGTGAGGATATTCACAATGGTTTCCAGTAATTACACTCTACAGAACAGATGCCTCTGTGTTTGGGAGGAAAAGCCAAGGTATCCATAGGATCACTTGATGGACAGATGTACATCCAGTAACCCAAAGAGGGCCACAGCACGCTAAGTGAAATGAGAGAACTCACTAATTAGGAAATGTAATCGCTAGGAAGAATTAATAAATAAACAAGAGGCACTGGGAAGGCTGGCAAAAGACAGCTGAGGGAGAGCAGACTCCAAAGATACAAACTTGGTACATCCTGAAAAAAATACCTCCTAATAAATTCCATGGGGAAGGAAAACCTGCCTGTTTGAAGAATATTAACAAACACTAATGAAAAGTAAATTTGATAGAGGTGTGAAAGAGGCCAGCATGAAAAACTAAGTCATTGCAGAAGAATGGGATAATTATACGATGGTTTGGATGATTACAGTCTCCGTGATCACGTATGATACATGATGATTACACCTGAAATACTATATGCTCAATACAGCAATTTCCAGTGCAGTCCATTCTTTCTAGTGGAAGATCTGTAAGAATATTTCTTGAATAAGCAGAATTCTTGCTGAAGTCAACTGAGGCAGGCTAAATCTGTATCACCCAGCTAGCACTCTCCCACCCAAGATAAAAGTCCTGTTGGGTCACACATCATATTTCAGATTCCACAGCCCCAGGATTAAAGACAGGTATTTTCCAACATGGTGAATATTTTAGCTTTTCACTGGTCTTTGCTCTTGATAATCACGGAAACACTTGTTAGAAAACAGCATTGCTACAGTTTGAATTCACCAGCCATTAAGCTGAAGCACCATTCTCTGGCTGCACTCTTAACTGCCATGCAGAAAACATTTCAGGGTGCAGATTCAAATATTAACAGCCTTTTAAAGTGTATTCAAACAGTAAAACATTTACAAGCAAGCAATGATTTTAAAGTGTATTACACAACATTAAAAAAACAAAATACAGAGCCCTGTTGGAGAGAGGTGCCTGCCACAGGGAGAAACCAGCTTTTGCTAGTAAGCAGTAACTTTACTTTATTTCCTCTTTAAAGTTTAATGTAATGAACACACCATCAACCAAACATGCCATGTTAATGGAGCAACACCTACCATTCACAGATCTGTTTAAGACACCTTTACCTCGAATGCAGGTAAACTAGGATACCCAAAAGAAGCTCTTCACAATTATCTATACAAACTTCCCACTATTCACCCATCCTGTATGACCTGCCCTTGATTGAAAGAGAAGAACTCTGGGATGAAATGTAACAGATCACTTCTCTGCCTTTTAAATGAATGCCTGCTGTCCTGAACCTACAACACATCTTGATGTCACCTGGGTAAATTCCAGAGACACTTCCACTAGGAACCTCTTGAGAACACAAACTCCTTTCACAGAGTGAGCATCCTCTGCTTGGTCATGATGGAGTTCAAGTGTTAAGCACTGACTTTATCTCAGCATCTGCCATTATTCTGATGAACAGGCAGCAAATGAGAACAAGTGGTGAGGGGAAAATAAGGTTATAGCAAAGCCATACCAGTCACTGCAGAGAAAATAGTGCTGCAAAATATCTGTATTAGATAAGAATCAACAGAAGTAATTCCTGTGTCAGAAAGGCATCCCATTTCTCTAGGGAAGCAAACACATTGGGCTTAAATTAGCAATACATGAAATTTAGGAGAAAGTTTCTTCCCCACTGATTTTTGGTTGGGAAAGATGTCCAGTGGAGTTTATAGCCCAAAAGCCCAATAATTATGCAGACAAAAAACAAGGCCAGGCAGCAAACACCCACATTACCTAAAAGTATCTAGAATTAATTAGGACAGCACTCATTTTCCTTACATTTAGTGGAAGGCAAAAATGAAACATTTTGATCTGATTAAAAAAATTAGTCATGTCTACCTAGCAAATCCCTTCTTCCCTGAAAAGAAGGAGCTTTACAGCGGAGCCTTGCCCTGGCTGAATTCAGTGACAAGATTTGCACTGATTTGTACAGGACCAGGAGTGCATCTTCCCACACTGTGGGTCTGGAGCAGAAAAGCCAGAGCATGGACTGCTCTTTCAACATAGCATGAGCAACACAATTTTAGCAAAAGCTCCCCAGTATACCCACAGCATCAGCATGAACTGCGTCTCTAGAGGGACCCTGGACTTTTGTATCGCTCAAGCAATGCAACAGGCTGTTAGGTTTGGCACTGCTGAGTTTTACTATTACATGGCAGCAGTGCTGCGTGCTGAACTTGGGTGACCAAGAATAGGTCACGAGGGCTTGCACAGGTTGGGAAAAAAAAGAGAGAAACCTGCAAGTGTGGTCAGCAGGGACCAGGGAAGGAAAACATCCCACAGGAACAGGGATGACTGATGGGTTACAAGGGCAGCTGAATGCAGCAGCCAGCAAGACCTGGGGCCGGCAGACAGCCAGCATCCAGCTGTCCTTCCCTGCAGCATGCCACATTTATTTTCTTTATATTCACCACACAGCTTTCGAGGCTTTTAAGATTCATTAGCTTATCCAGAACCTGCACCGAATTTCCTGGACTTTCTGCAAACCTGCTGCAGCTGGTCAGGAATCTGTGATAACCCCCACATCAAGACTGCCTACGGATGCTGCACACACCCAGGGGAAAGAGGGTATCCCTGCACTTGCAAGTCACACGTACACTGCATGCCCTGTACCCACAGGTACACAGAAGCACAATGCCTTCTGCACATCAATGCAGCAGTTATCCAGGTGTCAAAAAAAAAAAAAAAATGTTCTGTCTTCTTTTACCCTCTGCCCTCCCCTTGCCTTCAGCTTGGTTGACTCATGGTTAAATGTGAGCACTGAAGAATGCTTAACAACCTCAACAACACGCAACCGTGTATCAGCACCACCACAGAGCGCACACAGTCCATCCTGCATTTCACTGCGCCCTCCTCTCCTGCCACTCAATGAGCTCATTAGGTAAATGTAGAACAAGAGTACACATAATAATTTTTCTTGTGCTTTATGAACTCAAACCAGTTTAAATACAATTGCAGTGACTTGGATTAGTCTTCTGTTTATACTGTGCTGGCCTGTCCCAGCATAGAAATTAAACAATTAATGATAAAACAAATTAAGTCAGCCCTAGCCAGGGAATAAACACCTTCTGGGTGCTGGTCAAAACCACAGTATTCATACACCTAAAGCACATGTGCCTCTGTTAAATGTGCTGTGATTGTGCAGCTCCCATTCCCTTTCAGCAGAGGACCAAGAGCTCAAAGCCCCTGACAGTCAGGTCTCCAGACAGCCCCCCTTGGCTGTCCAACTTAAGTCCCTACAACATTTACAATTTCCAAACAGACAAAACCATGTATTTCACTTGCAATCTCAAAATCTGTGTGCTGTGGCCCAATTTCAATCTTGTTTGTGCAAAACCAAACCAGCATTAGCCCACCAATGTCAATGGCATTTCAAGCAGACATCAGTCATGCACCCACTGAGCAAGGAGCTTACAAGAAATGGAGACAAGCCCAGGAGGATGCCACTGCCCCATTGCTTGGCTTAGACAAGGCAGTATCATGGCAAGTGATGCTCCAGGTCACAGCAAGAGAAAAAAATCAGGTAGGGTGATGGGCCACATGCAAGGCGCAGAGCAGCTCCCAAGTGATAACTACTTCAGTGAGCAACAGCAAGAACCATCACTCTGCCGCGGCGGGCACCACTGCTGATGCCAGGTGCTTTCAGGCCAACCTGCTCCAGCTCTGCCCTGACCTCCGCAACCTCCTCATCAGCCCCATCTGCTCCAATGAGTTGACAAGATCCCTTACACTAGCACAGCACAAAACAAATCACCTCCAAGTTTTCAGCTGTTGGAATTCACATAAAGAAAATGCTGGGATGCCCAGCTCCACACTGGAGGTGGGATTTGCATGTTTATGAGTATCTCAGCAGATTGCAATACGTCTGAACACAGTTTTGTGGAGATGTATCAAACGTTTCTACAACTGAGGAAGCACTTGAGAGGAGAAGCAGTGGTGCACAAACCCATCCATTTTGTGAATGTAAATACCTCTTTTTTTTTTTTTTGTTTTTAATGTATGTGCAATTTGCTTTCCTGCATGTAGTAATGGAGAGAACAAGGATGGAGAGCACAGCAGGCATGAGGGAGCCTGAAACCCTAGCAAGTGAGCAGCATCAAATATTTAGAAGGGTGCCTTCTGGGTTGAGAGGCAAGAAGTCTGCCTGCAACCTTCACCTGCATCACTTGCTGAGAAGACTGTGTCTTCTAGTAAATAACAGGAAGCCAGGTACATGGGTATTTGCATGGCCTTCAAAGTCCTAACAGTAGACAAGGAGTTTAATATATAATATATAATATAATATGTTTGTTAAAGGTGGGAAGGAACTGGTTCCTTTTGAGGCTTTACCAGTCTCCTGATGAGTGTCAGTGTCTCAGAAAAAAAATCTTCTTTCTTTTGTTAGAAGAAATATAAACCCAAATATACTTGAGCAGGACAGGTCCTACAGCTTTCCTGTAGGAGAGATGATGACAGCCCCAGGAACCTGCACAGCCTGACTCTGTCTGTGCGCCATTCACCTGGGGGATGCTGCGTATCCCTACCCACACTGCTGCTGCTGTGCACCACTCCAGAAGTGGTGCTACACTTGGGAGGAATACAAAGTGAAATATTTTTGCAACTATGTGAAATCTGCTGAGACTTGTAATGAAAGAAGATTTGGAAATCTGTTAAACCGATAAAAATGATGAAATAGTTCATAATACCTTATTATCTCCTGCTAAAAAAAAAAAAAAATGGCTTGTTACTGTACTGAAAAAAAGGAAAAAAGTTTGTATTAGCACTCCAATAGGCAGTGTTACAGATAACACCATAGCACTCAAGAAAAGTCACCCAACTGCAGCCTTTACAACAAAAACATGCCCTGAGGGACAACAGCAATTGCATTTGCTAGAATCATATCTGTCAGCTAAAGCCATCATACGATAAGCTAGATATAATAGCATTAGGCAGGCAAAGCTGGGTTCATTTATTGTTTATGCAATGTAGCTTCCCATTTGCACCGGGCTACTTTAAAAGTGGCTATCCAGCCACCGCTCTACAGTTCACAAGACAGCTATGGCGACTCCTTCCTGTCCACTTAAGGCTGGGCTGCAAAACCTTTGGTCATGATGTTTACATGACTCAGCCCATTAAGGTGATGGGAGCAACTGGCTGCACAGATACGTAAGACACCATCTAATGAGCTGTACAGAATCTGGCCATCACAATCATATGCTCAGTTCTTGGAAAAAACACAGCTCCTTGAATACTCTGGAAAGCAATGCCACATCACACCCTCCCCTGTAGGTGCTGCAGTCTCTTGGAGGACCTGGAGCCTTGAAAGGACTCCGATGGAAGAAGGCTGGAAATTACATTAAAACCTTTCCCACCACATAGTGAAGACAAATGCACAGAAACTGTTCTCCGACTGAGGAATGCTTATGCAGTGAAGATCGCACCCCAATGCCATTTTTAATAGATCCAACATCCTCAAAAGGTGTTTATTATCTATCCAGTCACTAACTATACTGCCTTTTTACAGGGAGAGCAAAAGATCATGGTGAGAAATACATTTTACTCTCCCGGGCCTGAATGGGGCACTGGCTCCTGGGCAGCTGGATCCGGCAGAGCAGGGAACATGCCACACAGCTCCATCAAACAGGAGACCAGCCTTTTGCAACTACAATCCTGCACACCAAACAAGATGGAGGTTACAGACAGCAATGTGCAAAGCTGCATCCTAGCCCAGGCAGCTGCGAAACACTATCTGATTCAGCTCAGATTCACCTCCTGAAGGGCCCAGGACTCCTAGGAGATAACACGTCTCATGGAAGCGTAATGTTAAATAGCTCAGCTCTGCACATTGATGCATTGCTAACTGCCTGAGCACTATATACATGGTGGATATCACACTCGGTGTCATGCTCTGAGAATGTATCCTCACTGCAGTGCTGGCTGTTTTCTAGTCAGAGTTGCTTTTCTGAAGTCACTTTTACATACCAAAAACATTTTTTGTGTGTTATTCAGAAACATACTATAGTAATAGAGGGGAGACAGGGAGTCTGCCCAGCTCCGTTCAGTTTTATCTCTACCAGCTGCTGTACAAAGTACAAGCAATTCAGGATTCATGGCAAAAACATTTTTCTAAACGGTCCTATGGTCTACTGAGGGACGGAAGTTCATTACCATCAATGACTCACTCCCTGCTGAAGCTTTTTCCTGGACAAACTGCATTCTGCACTATTATGTTCCAGTAACAATAAATTAATAATAGGCGAGGGAATTCATAGTTCGCCTCACAAAAATGTAACCAAAGCGAGGAAAATATGGAATATGCTATAGAGATTAAGTGAAATAGTTCATTCCTCCCCCTCCAATGTGCAAGAATTATAGCCCTTCATAACAAATTTCAGTCTGTCTTTGTCACAAGACATGCACGAACACGAACTATGGAAAAGGAATTGCGTTTATACCAAACACAACTTAAAAAAACATTTTTTCCTCAGTTTCTGTTGTAAGCGCAGAAAATTTGCTTCCCCCAAAACACTGGAAAAGTCAGAAGAGATTTTAGGATACCTGGGATCAATTCCTGAACCTACTAATCTTCCTCTATGGAACCTGACAAATCATTTCACCTTTCTCTTTCACCTCAGCAGAAAGCTGTGACAATAGCCTCTGTTCATGATTTTTAGGGCCACGTTTAGCTATAGGGAGGCAGTAAATGCCATCTTAAAACCAACAGCACAAATCAGCCAGATCGCTATGTGGAGTAAGAGGTTTACTTCACTTTTGCATTAAAACCCAGGTTCATTCTCCTGGTTCCTATGCCGTTGGGTGTCTTTGAATTTCATGCTATACATATAGAATTTCCGTAGCATCATGCTAGAAGCTTTTTGTTTTTTCAACTATACAGCAATTGGGGAAGCTCTGCAGAGTATCTCCCAGATTTGTCAAAATAAAACCTACTTTAACACCTGGAAACTGGAGTTTCATACTATACTAGCAAGGAACTTCTGTTCACAGAATTAAAAGGAAAAAAAAGAAAAGCTTTTAAATCCGGAAAACAGACTGAGCTTCATGCCCATCCACATCTGAATCTGTCAAAACAAGGCTTCCCCCAAAACTGACTCAATCCTACTCTAACAGCATTTTGACTCTTCCATCTATTTTGCTTATCCATCTCATGATCCATTCCCACCAGCACCCTAACACCACTGTATCCATGTGCGTACACCCTCCCACTCCTGTGGGAACAGTCCCTGTTTCACAGGTTCTGCCCTGGGGGCATCAATCCTCCAGCCTGTGGCCATCATAGGGCTGCCTGGCAGAGCATCTCCCATTCAGGGCAGGAAGAGATGTATCTATTTACTGCCTCTGGGGTATGACACACACACAGCCTATTTACAGGAACGATCAAGATTCAATAAAGTAACTTCAAAACATGCCAGATGTCAGACTCTGTGTTTAAAGAGAGAGCAAAGCAATCTGAAGGCATCTGTAATTATTGCTCGCTCTGGAAGTGGGAGCTTTAAAGGGAAAGATGAGTGGAAAGGGGGGAAAAGTCTTTATAGTTCTTATTAATAAAATCTTCACTCAGTTAAGAGCAAGTGTTAGTAATGAAAAGATTAGAAAAGGAGAAAATTTACAAAAGCTCATCCCACCCATCTGAGTGAGTAGGCAAAAGTAAAGAGCTTGGTTGCTCCAAAACAGCATGGGACTGTGCATTCTGAACAGGACCGGGGAGCTGCCAGAAGGACCCCGCTGCTCCCTCCCCAGAGCCAGGACAACTCCCACGTTGATCCATCCTCCAAGCACAGAACACGAGCTAGTGGCAGCAATTCCGGTAAACCTCTGTGACTTAACAAGTGCTGAACAGACAGAGTAGCTCAGATGCGCTCTGGCTCCCCCCATCCCATCTGAATTCATTCTAGAAGAAGTCCTGGAATGGCAATGTGGCTGAAACCCTGGACAGACAGGTTCAGCACTCACAGTAATGCCACAAGATCCCTTAGCTAGTGCAAGGGCCAGGGAGTAGGTTCTTCTGGGTCTTCTCCTGTTCCTGACATGTGAACTTGGACTCATTCTCTTGTAGCAGGTATAGTTCAGATACGCACTTAAATGCTTTGTTGAATGGGGATGGATTGCTGAACTAGATCCAGAATTTATAAAGCACCTTGAGCAGGAATAAAAGTTATTATAGTGACTCAGAAAAAAATGCTGTGTGAAAAGGAAATATTTCTTCATGGCAATGCAGATTTCCATTGTCTTAGAATCATCATTAGGCCGTGAAAACAGTCGCTGAAACATTTGAGATGGCATGGAAATAATTTAGAGTGCTCGAAACTCCATTTATGGAAATTTGGTTAGAAGACTATGAAATGATAAATACCTACCTATAAAAGCAAATTTACCTTCCAGATTTATAAGCACATTTAATAAAGACAGATGCATTAAAACCAAGTTTATTGATACTGCAAAAACTCATGGGAGGATCCAGAATTTGTCCGGGAACTGAACTTGCATTAGTGCTTTACTGAACAAATGAGGAAAAAAAAAAAAAAGGCTCTTTCAGTGAAGAATGCATATCCAAGTATCATCATATTTTAAATGTGTTTAGCATCTACCATACCGTATTAGCATGCAATGCAATTCCAACAAAGAGAACAAATAAAGGTATTTTAACAGTGGAAGACACAGAAGAAAGAGTGAGCACTCCCACCAGCAGCAGCTGAGCAAGAGAAGGCTCTAACCTTCACCACCAGTGAAGGCAGAAACCATTAGAGGAGAGCGTAAATAAATAGTTCAACATAAGGGACAATAATTTACCTTTTAAAAGCCATATATAGAAATGAAATGCACGTCTTCAATATTTTTTCTGCTTTTGCCAAAAGTAAATAGTAACCAGACCTCAAACACAGAGAACATGCCACAGTTTGGGTGGAGCCCAGTGCACCAAAGCCTAATCCCCAGCACACCTTCAGCAGGAGCTCACAGAACTCATTCCCCCTTTTCCCAAGGATGAAGGCATGTCATTTCAAACCACAGAAAGTTGTGAATTTGAGAGGCTGACAAGTTTGCACCCTTAGAAAGTTACTGAAATTCTGATGCTTGTAGATAAAGAGAGTGCATTAAAGACAACATAATGTGCAAAAGAGCCATTCTGTGCTCCTCTCCGCAGGATCAAAATCATGGTGAGCAGCAGGGTGAGCATGGCCACACAGAGGAGGAGGAGGAAGAAGGGCAGCAATAGGGGGTGCTCAGCAGGTCCACAGCCATCCAGCCACTGCACCAGCCTGTTCATGGCCATGACACAAGGATCCTGCAAAGGTGGCACCTGCCCACAAGTACACAACTGGCAAGGGACAGCAGCTCTTCCTGAAAGAGCTTGTAGGATGGTGCTATCCCCTACAGAAGTAAAGCAGAAAAATCACAGCCATGGAAGTTACATGAAAAAGTTTGACTCCACAGAAATATTACTTTCTCTTGCATTTCATGTCCGGAGCTCACGACAGAGTCCGGCCTGTTGTGCTTCTTCAAATGTGTCCATCACCACCGCGGTTTCCCCAACGCAACCTGGTGATACATCACAAGACCAGTGCAACCCCCCAAGCCCCACCAGGGTGGGAGAGTCCCCCAGCTGCCACATTACAACAGTGACTGTTATTCCAAATAAGGGAACTTGTTGCAAACTCCCCTCAAGCTGCCTTGTTCTGGCTGGTTTATGTTACGAGACAAGACTAAACAGACCTTCATATTTTCAGAATTAACCACTAAAAATGAAAAATTGGTTGTTTGTTTCCAGAGTGCAGATGAAGGAGAGTCCTGCAGCCAGAGGCCTCTTTTGGAAAACGCGCCACAGCAAACCCAGCACTGGGTTATCTTCCTTTGCTTTAGAGTCTTTGGGACAGATTCAGTGAGGAGTAGACACGTGCAAGCCCCGAGTCACACTTTGGTGTAACCACACCATTTGTTTCCATTTTCTCCCGATGTGGACCAGGCTTAACGTGTGGCCTCACGGCAGTCTTTCTATTTCATTTCCCCATTATTTTTGCCAGTGTGGAAGTAAGATCTAATTTATTTTTTTATAAGCTCATCTATTAATGTCAGATCAGGGGAAGTTTCACTATGTTGCAACAAACTTAGACCATATAGCCTGTATCTTTCAACTGCTGTCATGAACGTAAATAGGAGCAGGTCACTTCATTTCCCTCTTCTTAAACTGTTTCAGTTGTCTTTCTATCTATCAGGACTGCTATTTAGTGTAGCAAGGCTCGAATTAGGTATTTTTAGGCTGCACTCCTAAACAGATGCAGCCGTACTCTCTCCATCCCCTAAGCCATATGGAAGCTGTATGACCACTTCGTGCAATGCTGAGCTCAACCTAGTATTACCACCTCTCAGCAGAGCTTATTTGCTCAGGCTCAACCTAGGCAAACTGAATTTGCCTCTGCCTGACACATGAACATATGTTCACATCCCAGCTGGCAGTATCTGGATGTCACCTGGTTAACCCTTCCTTCATTTTTGCCCCATCTCTGCACAGCCACAGGCTGTTTACTCAAACCTGACAAACAAGATAAGCCTCAACATGGCAAAGAAATATGGAAAACAAAGGCAAATACTGCCCAGGATACGACATTTATTCAGCAACAGAATTTCAATACAGTGCTTGTAGTTAAACAGGGGGAGGGAGACAGAAGAGAAACAAGGGAAGGTCCTATGAGTCAACAAGGGCAGAAACCCCATCACTCGCCACATGCTCTTCTTGCATAAATCAAGACTAAATCCCATCCATCCCAAAACCCAGTACAGTGGGCTGCCAGCTCCCCACCCCACATGGGAAGCACTAGGGCTGCAGCAGAGAGAGGACTGCTGTAGACAGAAAAGCAAGAAGGCATCCCAGCTATGGACCAACCCCACCGTTACTAGCCTGTGTTACTGCTGGCTCCCGGGAGATCCAAAGAGAAGTCACCACATCAGAAGAAAGCAATTAAAAATCGTCTGGAAGAGCGCTGAGCAGCAGCACCTGGCTGCAGGCAGGAGAGGCAGCAAGGCAGCTCAGAGAACCACACTCCTTATCAGCCTCCTTCCATATTCCCAAGCTCAATGATGTTTTCCAAGCACACATCAGGATGCCTCAGTTCTGGCTGTGTTTATTTGAATTGCACATGTAAATACCTTATTAGAGAAACAAATGGCCCTTTTGATCATAACTCACCTCCTCTGCTTTCCCAAGCCCGTGGTACAGACACACAGCAACACGGACAGCGCAGGCACGGCTGTGAGCACAGCTACTCACCTGGCTGCAAACCAGGCCTCTGCACTGCCAAAATAAAAGCAGAAATGCAGATGGGAAAGATGCCTCTTTCCCCTTCTAGCCACACAGCCACCTAGCACAGGAGGAGTCCAACTGATATGGTGGTGCAGATGCAAAAGAAAAAGCCCATGTTAAACTCAACCGAGGCCTTTCCAGGAGACTCTGTACAGCTCTGGCTGTGCACAGCCACATGCTCCCATAAATTCTTCCCCTTTGTAGTCAGCGCTTCTAATCCAGACAGGAATGGAGAAAACTATTGAAAAACATCAATTTGCTGTTCTTAACACTTAGCTTAGACACTTAGAGAGACAACCAACAAGAAAACACAGGTTTGAAAGGAGACAAGAGCAAGTATGTGAGCACAAGGCAGAGGCATGGATTATCCATCTGTCTCTGCCAGGACCTCACTTTCCCTTCTGAATTATGTTTGAATGAGGCAGGATCTAATCTAAATGGAGAAATTAGTGTAGATTGTTGCTTGCTTCTACCAGAATTATATTTTAAAGGTCAGATGCTGCTCGTTGCAGCAAGTACTGAGCAGCACCACTGAGGGATGGCATGACTTCCAGTTTACATCTGTATCTCTCACAGCAGAATCTGGTTTAATAGGTATTGGAACCTCAAACCCAAAACAAGGCTACACGTAAAACATGGTGTGGTGGGGTTTCTTGCTGCTGCGTATTCTCCACAAAATACATCAATATTTAATTCAAGTAACATGCTGAGTCAGTCCTCTCAAGTATCAAGTTCTGGGATATCTGAACTCAAGCAAAATGTGATTACAATATAGGTATATGGTCTTTTAAACCATAGGGTGAATGTTGGGCTAATTTCAGATAACTCTTGTCTTAGGTTGATGTGTACCAATTGAACGTTGTGTTTGTCAGCTCAGACAGTAAAAGTGCAATACCTTGAAGAGATGCTAACTGCTTCTGGAAGTAATTTTAGAGTAGCCCTCATCAAGCACACACAGGAACACCTCCATCTCTGAGCCATTGCCCATTGAGGCAAAGCTCCATCTCATTCACTTTACAAGCACAAGCACTTCTCATTAACTCAACTAATTCACACAGAACACGAGGGGAAGCAGCTGAGTGCCTGTGCACACAGAGGTGGGTATGTGGATACTGTGTGTGTGTATGCATGCTGCCAAAGCCTGCCATATCCTGCTGTGACCACCAGTCCTAATTTACTATTATTTTCCCTCAGTTATACAAACCATCGTTTAATTGGAGAAGCAGATCAAGGGAGTTTTAGTTCTGTAACAATCCCTAAAAAAAAAAAAAAAAATTTAAAAAATCTCTAAAGCGGTTACACCCAGAAGGGGGGAAATGTGTATGCACTAAAAATTACCTCTGGAGCTCTTACAAAGCTTTTTAATAGGCCATAAAGTTGCAGCTTCAGGAACGGTTGTTAGTATGAGGCTAAATGCTCTCACTTATACCGCAGATGAGCCAAACTTGCTCAGTCTTTGGGGCAGCAAACATCATCTTACACATTCCGTGGTGCCCACCGTGTTGGAAGGCTCAGCTGTACAGCACAGCCAGACAAAATGCACCGGCCACCCGGGTGTGTGCAGCAACAGTGACAGCTGGCGGACACGGGGGGAAAGCCCCATGCCGCTGCCTCCTCCTCCTCCTCCTCTGCACAGTCTGAATTAAAACCCACAAGCCTTGGAGCGAGGAGCCACAGAACACATACTATGTGCACAGGGTCCTGCGCCCTTTGAGCAGAAAGCAGCCGGGACTGAGCCCCCCCAGCCTGCTGCAGGCAGCCCTCTCGCCCCAGTGCTTTTATCACCGGGGCTGTACACACTCTCTCTGAGAGATTTCAGGTGGCTACACTCTTACGCAGCACCAAGCAGGCATTTGGAAGAGTTACTAGCATAGCCAGGGCATGATTTTGCTTGCCACCCCCTCCCGCTGCCTGCAGCCCTGTTTTACGCTGCATTTACACATCGTCTTTCTGAGGGTAAGAAAACGTGCTGCTGAAGGCACAAAGTCTGCCTCTTCATAAATTTTAAGTTACTGGTAATGGCCTCATATTGTAGAGGAGAAAGTGAGTGACGGGCAGTGGGGAGGCATGGTCAAAGCCACATCAAAATGCCATCAGCAGCGTGGGACAGAAGTCCCAAGGTTTGGAAAAACCCAGGAGGCAACAAGTACCATTTGGTGCAGCGGGCTCAGGGCTCGGCAGGACCACTGTGCCAGGAGGGGTGGCAGCCATTCACCCTGAGATGCTGGAGCCTAAAACCTGATTCTTATGCTTATTCTGTGCAGAAAATAGCTTCTTGAAATTGTCCATTATTTTCTCTCACACACCAAGCAGGGAACAGACTGTACTTTTTGTTTCTGATTCACAAATATTAAATCCCCTCTTCCCACTATTGGTGACTCATAAAAGTGACTCATTCACCTCAGATAGTTTTATTTCCCCCACACTTTAAATTAAAAAAAAAAAAAAAAAAAAAACACCAAATCCCCCACATTGACCTCTTGGAAAAAAAGAATAGCCTTTTCTTCTACTCATCAGCCTTTGCTTACAATATGGATTAAAAGAGAGTTCATCTCAGACTCCAGACGCTACTAATTCACTACTCTTGCTGGTCTACAAAGACGTCGAAGTTAGTCCGGGAAGCATCCCACCCTGGCTTTAACCTTATCGCTCTGCCCACTAGAGGCTGCTGAAGCAAAAGCAACATGACAGCTCTGCTCCATGCAGGGTGGCCCTGGGCTTCCCAACTCACCTGCAAGCAAAGCCAGAGCCCTAGAAATAAAATCAGAAAAACGGTGGAAAAGAAATGATGAGAGGCTCTGTAGTGAGTCACAGATTCACAGGGACTGTAGCCCAACCAGTTGGGTGATGGAGGGTGAGAAAAGCGGGGGCACCGACACTCTTGCACACATCATGTAGCTGCGTGGGAGAAGAGGAAAAGACAATGGTGCATCCCTTAGACTGTTTGGATGTTTTCTGCTGCGCTTTCATGGCCCACTGATACAAAGGGCAGAGAAAGAAGTTCAAGCTGAAAGCACAGCAAGATGGCTGAGCAAGAGCTCAAGGAAAAGCAACATTAAGCCCTTGTGAAGATCCCAAAGGGATCAACATCTGAAGACCTGGTCTTCTCAGCTGTCTGTCTGTTGAGGCTGGGAACACACAAGAGCATGAGAGGAGGTGCCACATGACCTTCCACACCAACACCACCCAAGAAAGCTGTTTAACAGAGTAACAGGGGACATGCTAAAGGTAGGGCAGCACACATCAAGCTCCTTGGAGAATTGATACTGTGCTTTTCTGCCACAGATCTCAGAGGTTTTTGCCACATTATCCAGGAAAACCCAACTCCCTTCAAAGCTAGCATCGGTCCCCTGGCTGTACACCATCACTGAGCACTCAGGGTGGAGAAGACTTACTGTAGATCTGAATCTAATCAGGACCAAACCAATTCCTGCAGGCCCAAATCTATTAATTTTCTCTACTAAAGAAGGATTGGTCCTAGACTGAATTTATTACTCAAGAACTGAGTCAATATGTCCGATGTTACAAGGCCTGTGGCTTCTATAGCACAGCGATGCCTCAAAGTTTACCTGCTAATCACATCAAGTCTTACCCTCTCAGTTCAATTCTTGCTGTATCCAGTAAGTACTTTAAAAGAGTCTTCCTCAATTTGTACCCATCAAGTACCATAAAAACATGTCTACTTATTTAGTTTTTATTTGGCAAAGCTACTCATACTCAGCTCTGTTAATCTTTGCTCTTAAAATCAATCTTTTCAATCCAATTTATTACCATACACTTATTTTTTTCAGAGTTTCTTGTTAGTCTTTCCAGTAACCAGGTGCCCAGAATTGATGCAAGAGGCTAAATGCAGTCAATTTAAAAAAAGCATCAAATCGTTGTGCTGGAAATAAAGGATGTGCTGAGGACCTGAGCCACGTGCCAGAGAGTAGAAACAGTTGTGAGATAATGAGCATGAAAAAGCAGGGTGCATGTTACTAAAGCACTGCATGCACAACCTTGTCGTGCCAGCCTTTGTGCCTTCATCCTTCTCTCCAGAGTAACGCATCCAGCTCTTCTTAACTTAAAATACTTGTACAAAGAGGGAAAAGGATCTCTTTTTTTTGAAGTACAGCATGCCCTGAAGGGATGCTTCTGTTGAAGATTTATCATTGATAGTGAAGATAACAAAGAGTTAAAGAGAAATTATCCTGCCTGCAGCAGCAAGGTTAAGAAACCCATTCTTAAACTTAAGGGAATCTGAGAGATACCTTGTAGCTAAAGACAGCTGTAAAATCACCACCTCTTGGTGTCCTTAGCAAAGCAGTTCTTAGGCCACACATCACACTGGAGGGGAACCAGAGCCACAACCCCAGACACAAGGCTCCAGCACAATTACACAGTTCTCATTCAAGGATCTCATTTCACTGCCAAGTGAAAAACCCAACACTCTCAGGGCTAACATCAACCATTGTTATTTCCCAAGCATAGCTTATTGCTTGGGGTTTTATTATTGCAACCCCCTTTTAAGTTGTAGATCTTCCCTCCAGTCAAGCATCAGAATGCCAAATACCAAGAAGCCTACGCTTACTAACTTGATGCTTGATGAACCTCATCTCCTTCTGTGAAGGTGACTTGCTTAGTGGATGAGGGGAAGGCTGTGGACGGCATCTACCTAGACTTTAGTAAAGCCTTTGATACCGCCTCCCACACGTTGTCCTAGAAAAACTGGCTGCTCATGGCTTGGACAGATGTACTCTGCGCTGGGTAAAAAGCTGGTTGGCTGGACAAGCCAGAAGCATTGTGGTGAATGGGGTTACATCCAGCTGGCAGCAGGTGACAGTGGTGTTCCCCAGGGCTCTCTGCTGGGGCCAGTCCTGTTTAACACCTTTATCAATTATCTGGATGAGGGGATCGAGTGCACCCTCAGCAAGTTTGCAGGTGACACCAAGCTGGGGGAGGAGTGTTAATCTGCTGGAGGGCAGGAGGCTCTGCAGAGGGGTCTGGACAGGCAGGACCAAAGGGCCAAGGCCAATTGCATGAGGTTCAACCAGGAGACGTGCCGGATCCGGCACACGGGTCACAGCAACCCCAAGCAACTACAGGCTCGGAACAGAGGCTAGGAAGCTGCCGGGCAGAAAAGGCCCTGGGGGTGCTGGCTGATGGCCGGCTGAACGTGAGCCAGCAGTGTGCCCAGGTGGCCAAGAAGGCCAACAGCATCCTGGCTTGTATCAGAGACAGTGTGGCCAGCAGGACCAGGGCAGTGATCGTCCCACTGTACTTGGCGCTGGTGAGGCTGCACCTCAACTAGAGTGTTCAGTTTTGGGCCCCTTACTTCAAAACAGACGTTGAGGTGCTGGAGCGTGTCCAGAGATGGGCAACAGAGCTGGAGAAGGGTCTGGAGCACAAGGCTGATGAGGAGCAGCTGAGGGAACTGGGGCTGTTCAGCCTGGCCAGGAGGAGGCTCAGGGGGGACCTTATAGCTCTCCTCAACTACCTGAAAGAAGGTTGCAGCGAGGTGGGTGTTGGTCTCCTCCCAAATACATAAGCAACAGGACAAGAGCAAATAGCCTCAATTTGCACCAGGGGAGGGTTAGATTGGATATTAGGAAAAAATTCTCCATGGAAAGGCTGGTCAAGCATTGAAATAGGATACCTGGGGACATTCTGGAATCACCATCCCTGGAGGCATTTATAAGATGTGTAGATGTGGCATTTACGGACATGGTTTAGTGGTGGGCTTGGCAGTGCTGGGTTAATGCTTGGACTCAATGATCTAAAAGATCTTTTCTGACCTAAATGATTCTATAATACTCTTGGACTGCAATAAGCGTTGAATGGATAACTCTTTACACAATAAGGGAAAGAGACATAAAAAATTATGTTTCCAGCAGCACACATATCTGATTAGTAACAACTCAGGGCAGGGAATATGTATGTCCCCACTGAATAAAAGCTACCACTTTCTTTGGTATCCTAGATTTAGAAACTAATTTTTATCATCCAAGACAGTGTGATGTATTAGCAGTGTTGGTACAGTTGGTACCAAACACTCAGCCAGTTGGCACTCCAGAGAAACTCAGGAGCTAGGTCCAAACTCCGAGGCTGAGCTTTGTCTCTGTTTAAAAACTTGGAAGAGGTCCCAGCTGAAGAGACAGGATAGCGGCAGGCATCAACAGAGAAGCTCCAGGCAAGCTCACACACACCAACTGGCCATCAGAGAGACCTAGCGAGGTTCATCCTGCACTACCGTATGAAAGCACGAACCTCATCGCAGGACTTGGGGAAAGAGGAAGAACAATGTAATACTGAAATGTCATTAAAATTAAGTGTGGCCAGCTGCTTTCCTCTCCATGAATTTGAACAGTAAGTCTGAGATAGTCATGATTTCTGATTTAATGAAGATGTAAGAAGTCCATAATACAGAGTCAGTTACTACCTTTTGGCTTCCAGGCTCCAAAAGCGCTGCCAGAGAGCATTCTTTTTAATGCTTTCTCACACAGGGATAGAGTTTCCAAGGAAGCTGCCAAATCTAGCAAAGGTTTGTAGTTTCCCTTTCCAACACTTTCTTAGAAAGCTGAAAATAACATTACATTACTGAAGTGGCCATTTTAATTTATTTAGTTTTGTTTTAAAAACAATAACCAAAAAGGAAGAAGACTGAAGCTGAATTTCTGGGCACTTAAAACTGTTTCTTTTGATACAGAGCTAACTAAAGCTTGACAGGCAAGTTGTACAGATCTATAGGAGATCATTTTAAGAAGGGTGCACATTCTCCAAGGCAAAGCCTGCATATTTCTTACTGCACCACGGTACATGGACTATAATCCTAGATGGGGCTTCTGGCTTACCGTAAAATACACTCAAACAATACTGGTTATTACCACTTCGAAAGCCAAAGCCTATTCCCATCCAAGTAAATGAGAGCATGGTTAGCTTCTAAATCCTATTCTTTGTCCTAAGAAGTATTATTTAAATGAAAATACAGCTGGCAATTCATTTGGGCTACAGATTAAGAACTTCACGCTTGCAGTTAAAAGCAGAGCTCCCAACATCTCCTTGTTGATCAAAGCAAACCTCTCCTGAGCTAGTCACACAAGAACATCAGTGTATCTAGGAAAAAAAGACATAGGGTACCTTGGCTGCAACCAGAAGAAACAAATGCAAAGCAAACATGCTAGCAGAAGGCAGCAGTTACCTCACAGCTAAGGGCAGCCAGGTCTCTTAAAGCTTCAGCACCTACCTCTGCCACAGAGATACCGCCAAGCAGTCTCCTCATCCCTCTCCTCTGCTTTCAGACTGGTTGGGAAGGGAAAAAAGGTGTGAGGTAGCATTAATATGCAGGTTGGAGGAGATGACTCAGCAGCCTATTCCCATTAACTTAAATTAACCCCACCTAAAGCAAAATAATTCCAAGCTTTTAATGCCATAAGGTATAGTAGGGAAGCGCAGGAAGGCACAGCAGTGAACGTGCCATTTCCCACCTGGTCAGATCTAAGCCCTTTCATTCAGCACTTGATGTTTAGCCAAGTTTATCAACTATCTCTGGCTCCTCTTGGTCATTAAATAAGAAAAACACACAAACCATACTGATGCCCAGGGCTGCAAAGGTCTCTTAATGCTAGCAAGCGCTATTAATGTAGTATAGGAGAAACAGATTGCCTGGGTTGCTAGCTCAGTCTTTAATGCCTGTTAGAGAGAAGCAATCCCCACGTTAAGCATGGGAAGGAGGGCTGCTGCTTTCCATACAACGGGTGAAATGCATCAACCACAAAGGTTCAGAACATAGAAACAGGGTATTTTAAGAAGGCTTAAAACAGATCCAAAGGTGTGTAAGTGTATGCTGGTACCTTGCACAGGCCTGAATGTCACCCAATGACATGTACACACCTGACAAATGACAGAAAGGAACTTTCTGTGCTATTGCATTTTTCTCTTCCAGATAGATACTATCACTACATTAGTCAAGCCTCAGCTGAACTGTCACAGTTCCTTTATTATTATTTACCAAATCGGTTATCAGCCAGATTTGCACTATTAAATTCCTGTATCATAGAATTACTCTAATACCCAGGAAATGCAGTATTAAGGATGTGCTGTTATTCCCCTGCTTGCTTTTGCTTATCTCTTTTTACAAGGCTCTTTCTCTGCCAGCTGCCCGGCAAGACACTGCCCAAGTCAAGTTGTACCCAGGGGTCTCACCCTGCAGGCTTGGGGGGCTGCTGGCTCCCACAGCACTGTTTTCCTGAATCAGCCCCCATCCTTCTAAACCAACTTATTTTTTGAACCTAAATAATTCAATGCAGAACATAAGTTTAAAAAAAAAATATCTTATTTTTTCCAGCAGCCATTTTATTTCCTACAATAGCTGACACACAGCAGTCCTTTGAGCTGACTCAATGAAGAAAGCACTCCCACTTTCTTTGCAGAATACTAATATGGTCTTTGGAAGCAAATTTCTCGACTGAAGCTTACAGAGGTGGCACAATCAGGCCCTTGTATAAGATGATGAAGAAGCACAGTACTGTCTTGCAAAAGGCCTGCTCTTCCACAAACCAAGCAGTCTTGCCTGGCCTCTGTGCAAAGACAGGAGATCAGGTCCTGTGGTGGAGATACATGGACAGAAGCAGCATGACAAGGCTGCCTTGATGGCTTCATCTGCTCAATCCATGATGCACAGTTGGGACTCTTGGTTTACAAAAGTGAACTCTGCTGCCCAGAAAGGCTGTGGAGTCTCCTTCTCTGGAGACATTAGAAACCCGCCTGGGTGCAATTCTGTGCAACCTGCTCTAAAGAACCTGCTTTAGGAGGGGTTGGACTAGGTCCAGAGGTCCCTTCCAACCCTGACTGTTCTGTGAGCAATGCAAATCACAGCTCTGGGAAACTGGCCCTCAGGAGTGTTTGCAAGGGACATCCTTGCAAATCAGGGCATATACTGTCATCTCCAGGAAGGTCCTGCTTGCACAGGGCTGTCACAGAGAGCAGAAGAGGTGTCATCAGGAGGAGAATCTCCCCTAAATTGCACAAAAGCTCAACAAATCAAGGCAACAAGCTGGTCAAATGACAACCCACACCCTGAGTTCAAACCTGCCTTCAGTCTTCAGTACAATCCCTCCAATGAAGTTTAATTTTCAGCAAAGCCACATGACACGATCCTTCCATGGGGATGACTTGGCTTCTCCCCCTGGCCAGACCATCTCGCCCCATCCATTGACTCAGGACACACTGCATGGCACAGCAAGCCCGTTCAGGGACCCAGCTAAAAACTAACCTTTTGAAACAAGACCTGGGGGAGGGGGGGAAAGGAATTGCTTTTAGGCCAAAAAAATATGATTCTCTCATGTGGTCACCAGTTTCAAGGGAGGAAACTGGGGCCTGCAGCAGAGCCAACACCAGCCAGCTCAAACCTCCTTGGAACTCACACTGAGTCACTAATTTGGGCCTAAATGACAGCAGCAGGAACTGAGAACTGCCAGCTCTTCCCTTCCACTTGGTTCTGGTTAGAAATAGACCATAACAACAACAATGCAATTCTATGTCTCTCCTTCCTTTGTCCCTATGCATAGGCACTGTGAGGTGCAGAGAGGTGATATGCCTTGGTATCTGTGTGGGAGAGCTGGGAACATCAAGTAGAGGGATTTATCCCCACTAAGCTCTGCTGTGACTATTAGACCATGCTGTCTTACATTAATAAGAAGATTTCTGCAGTGTTCAGATTCTGTTCTCCTGCAGAGGCTGCTGCAAAGGAGACAATGGGGACAGAAAGTGCCTCACTTTCTTTAGGACTGCTCCACCACCATGCATATGTCCAAATCAAGAGTAAGAATTAGTGAGATGGTTCCTGCCCCCCTGCACTTCACCTGACTGCAGTGGTCCTGGCTCCCTCAGGAAATCCAATAAAAGCAGCAAGAAAACTGCCCAGGACACCACTTGACCGGCAGTAGAGGCACAGCCATTAGTCAAAAGGACTGCTTAACTTAATATTTGTTTCCAGCCACTAGGGATTTCCAGAGGTTAGATTCCAGTTAATCAAGCCATACAGCAGCCATTCAGCACCTGCCCCATGAAGATTAAAACCCATCTTAAAAAAAAAAAAAAAGAGGGGGGGGGGGGGGGGGGCTGTACCAAAGCAATACTGCAAATTATGCTTTCAACACAATTTCCCATGCTTCTTTTTTTTTTTCTCCCTTTCTGGCACATCACCACCCACATGGAAGCCAAAAAGAGACTGTAGAACCTGGTTACACAAGGGTAGCCCATCACAGTAGCAATTCAAAAGCTTGTTCCATAATCCAGCAAAATTTTTTAATCCAGAAGTCTCATTATAGATTGATTGGCACATCTATCCATCCCAAAAACCTTCCATCCACTACAGCAGCAACTTCATCAAGTGCATTGAGAACTTTGCTGTTGCATGTCCCTGGTGCATTAGCTGGAGTTATTACACCCAGCTGCACAGCATAAAGCTACAAGAAGCAAATTCATTAGGGTCCCATTAGGTTTAGACAAGTTGGTCTTTTTACATACGAGAATATAGTGGGGAATAGCTTTGGACAATAATTTGAATGCATTGCTAAAACCATTATCTGAACTAGAGATTTGTATTTACAGGCACATGCTTCCTGGCAGCCCACACTGGCAGTTCAGAGTCTGGTGTTTAAAGTATGGTGGTACTGGCAGCAACACTCCTCTGGGGTCCTATAGGAGCTTTAGGAACACAGGGACACGAGGGTCATTCCCACTAGTTCGCTACTTTCTGAGTAATCCCTGGAAACTGCCACTAAGCTAGGGAAAGACTCAAAGAGAGAACATCTACAGGAAAATCAGCCCTGCTTTCCTTGGTGCTTTACAGTTTGCCTCCTGCACAACTACTAGCCCACCCCAACCCAGTGAGAAAGCTTAAAGGCCACTGCACCAGATCCTTATTATGTTGATTTAGGGTAACCCCGTACAGAATATGACATGAGTCTAATGATCTAACCACAAAAGAGTTTTATATTTTTTTTAAAAAGGATAATTCAGTATATCCATTCAGCTAAACAGAAAGCCCTGTGTCATAATAAAGCTGTCATGATGTTCTGGAAATATGGTCTCACTGGAGGAACACATTGTAATTTTATATCCAGCTATTTAAAAAGATGAGGCCAAGCCCTGAGTGACTGACACTTTGATGAAACAACACATGAATTAAACATAATTATACCAGAAAAACAGTAAAACAGAACTAATCATCGAGGCCCCCATGTTGTACCACAAGCAGTGACATTCGCATTGGCACAAGGTATTGCCATCCAGAGAGCTCCAAAATCTCCATGAATATCAGTAATTAAATAGTCTTCCATGCAGCCAGAGGGTGGCAAGTTCTGCTGCACCCCCCCTCCAGCTGTCTGTGTGCCCCACATGCCCCCTCCTGCCTGCACGGGCAGGGGGCTTCTCCACCTCCTCTTTGCTCTTTGAAATGGACACCATGCCCTTCACTTTATTAGGCTTTTCCTACCAGAAAAGATGCTGCATGCTCCAGCTAGATTCCTCCCAAAATTCAGAACTAGAATCTGCAGTTGTAGTCTCACTAGGGAAGACTCGATGTCTTTCCCCTCATAAAATTCAGATGTATTTTTACATAGGCCTGTCTGCTGTTAACCTGTCTCCATATGCAATGTTCTCCCTATCCGTATTTAATCTAGAAAAGTCAATATAACTGGATTCAGGAAATAGGCTTTTTTCTAGGTTTCCACACAAGCTGGATCTCAAACCCCTTCTTTATGTCAACAGCAGACAACTGTTTCATAGACTTCATCTAGCAGGGTTCGTAACTAACCTAAAAATGGCAGATGGAAGCATTAAATATTTATTGGACCAGAGTGCATTGATTTCAGAAATTAACACTTTGCAAATTACTTCTATGTGAACAGCAATTAAACAGTCGAGCACAGTCCAGTCCAGGTTCTGAGTAAGCGTCAACTCTTTTTGTAAAACATATGCATATATAAAAATTACTAAAGCACGATGAACTAACACTTCTCCACCGATTTTCATCTGCACACAGCAAATTGCTCTGCGATCATGAATTAAAGTTAAACAAAACTTTAGAATGGTTTTCCACATGAAGTTGGAGTGGTGGGAGCCCTTGTGGCAGGCACCCAGGCATCATGCCAGTTAAGCCTGCAGGGAGCAGAAGTAGATGATGCATTGCTTTGAAATACCAAGGACTCTCTCACCTTGTGTTCCCAGGGCTACTAATGCTGGGATTGAACTGGTGATAACAGTGGGATTGTACTGGTGCTTCTAACTGGGGGGAACCATGAGAAAAACATAACTGATACAGCCAGGTCCCTTGCAGGCTCCACAAGTGTTCCAGGAGTGCAACTGTAAATAGCATAAAACTGTTATTTGCTTTAGAGCTCTCTTGTTCACGTGGGAATAGATTTGCTCAAATTTTATTCCCTTAAGCCGAATATTAATCTCCCACTTGTGCTATTGCACTAGCAGTACTGAGACTCACACAGCCTTTTCTTTAATAGGCCCTTTCTAAAAGAATGTATGTTTCAGCTCTGCTTTACAAGTAGCTTCCTTTTCCAGAACTACAGGTCTCCCTTTCACACACTGTGCAACACCCTTTCCAGGACTCTTTTCCCCATCCACTGTACCTGCATGCTCAGGGTCTCATGAAGGTAAGCATGTCCTATTGTATCAGGTTTGCATGGCAAGGGTTTGGTAGCCGGAGGGCTACAGGAGTGGCTTCTGTGAGAAGCTGCCAGAAGCTTCACCCATGTCCAATGGAGCCAATGCCAGCCGGCTCCAAGATGGACCTGCCATTGGCCAGGGCTGAGCCCATCAACGATGGTGGCAGCACCTCTGGGATAACATTTAAGAACAGCATAAAAATCTGCACAAAAAAATGGCAGTGGGATAGAGGCACGAGAATATATGCGACAGCAACAGCTCTGCAGCCCCCCAGGTCGGTGCAGGAGGCCGGAGGGGCTCCAGGTGCCGGAGCAGGGATTCCCCAGCAGCCCATGGTGGAGCCCATGGCCGGGCAGGCTGTGTCCTCTGCCCATGGAGGAGAGATCCCCCCTCAGCCCATGGAGGCCCATGCTGGAGTAGATCTCCCCCTCCCCCCCTCAGCCCATGGAGGCCCATGGCAGAGCAGATCCCTCCCTCAGCCCATGGAGGCCCACGGCAGAGCAGATCCCCCCCCTCAGCCCATAGAGGCCCATGCTGGAGCAGATCCCCCCCTCAGCCCATGGAGGCCCACGGCGGAGCAGATCCCCCCTCCCTCAGCCCATGGAGGCCCACGGCGGAGCAGATCCCCCCTCCCTCAGCCCATGGAGGCCCACAGCGGAGCAGATCCCCCCTCCCTCAGCCCATGGAGGCCCACGGCAGAGCAGATCCCCCCCCTCAGCCCATGGAGGCCCATGCTGGAGCAGATCCCCCCCACAGCCCATGGAGGCCCACGGCGGAGCAGATCCCCCCTCCCTCAGCCCATGGAGGCCCACGGCGGAGCAGATCCCCCCTCCCTCAGCCCATGGAGGCCCACGGCAGAGCAGATCCCCCCCCTCAGCCCATGGAGGCCCATGCTGGAGCAGATCCCCCCCACAGCCCATGGAGGCCCACGGCGGAGCAGATCCCCCCTCCCTCAGCCCATGGAGGCCCACGGCGGAGCAGATCCCCCCTCCCTCAGCCCATGGAGGCCCACGGCGGAGCAGATCCCCCCCTCAGCCCATGGAGGCCCACGGCAGAGCAGATCCCCCCCTCAGCCCATGGAGGCCCACGGCGGAGCAGATCCCCCCCGCAGCCCATGGAGGCCCATGCTGGAGCAGATCCCCCCCACAGCCCATGGAGGCCCACGGCGGAGCAGATCCCCCCTCCCTCAGCCCATGGAGGCCCACGGCGGAGCAGATCCCCCCTCCCTCAGCCCATGGAGGCCCACAGCGGAGCAGATCCCCCCTCCCTCAGCCCATGGAGGCCCACGGCGGAGCAGATCCCCCCCTCAGCCCATGGAGGCCCACAGCGGAGCAGATCCCCCCTCCCTCAGCCCATGGAGGCCCACGGCAGAGCAGATCCCCCCCCTCAGCCCATGGAGGCCCATGCTGGAGCAGATCCCCCCCACAGCCCATGGAGGCCCACGGCGGAGCAGATCCCCCCTCCCTCAGCCCATGGAGGCCCACAGCGGAGCAGATCCCCCCTCCCTCAGCCCATGGAGGCCCACGGCGGAGCAGATCCCCCCCTCAGCCCATGGAGGCCCACGGCAGAGCAGATCCCCCCCTCAGCCCATGGAGGCCCACGGCGGAGCAGATCCCCCCCGCAGCCCATGGAGGCCCACGGTGGAGCAGATCCCTCTCAACCTCCTGAGGGCCCCACACCGGGACAGTTCATGAAGAATCACAGCCTGTGGGAAAGACTCACATTAGAGAAGTTCATGGAGAACCGTCTCCTGGCCCCACACCGGGGCAGGGCAGAGTGTGAGGAGCCCCCTGAGGGGGCAGGAGCAGCAGGGACAGGGCTGAGGGACTGACCCAGCCCCAGCCCCTGTGCCAAGGAGGGGGAAGACACAGGGAGTGAAGTTGGGCCCGGGATGAAGGGAGGGGTTGGGGAAAGGTGTTTTAAGATTTAGTTTTATTTTTCATTATCCTACTCCAATTTGAATGGTAATAAATTAAGCTAATTTCCTCCAGTGGAGTCTGTTTTGCCCATGACGGTAACAGCTGAGCAATCTCCCTGTCCTTATCTCAACCCTTGAGCCTTTCGTTATATTTCCCCTCCCCAGCCCAGCTGAGGAGGGCAGTGATGGAGCGGCTTTGGTGGGCACCTGGCATCCAGCCAGGGTCAGCCCAGCACACCTATTCATTAAGGCAATACCTGAAGCCTCATTAAAGTTAATGGTTGACTGTACATTAACGACTTGGAAGCTTTGGGTACCATTCCGCAACCTCTCCTTCCTCAGCACAGACTGCTACACACTGTATTTTGTTCCCGTAGCTGGATTTTTTCCATGCTCTGACTACATCACTGCTGTTTTACTTTCTCCCTTCCCCCAAAACATATGTACTTAAAAACCCAGTAAAAATGAACAAATCCACCTACACAGGGATGGTGAGCGTGTAAATCAGACTCTGAGCTCTTCTTGCAGATGTGCTGATGGAAGGGCAGAGGCTCCCCACAGACCATGCTTGGGAATAAGGAGCTTATTTTCATTTCACAGGCAGTGCTGGGCTTTGCTGTGGTGGTCAGGACGGCACAGAGGGGATGCTCTCTCCCGCAGCCAGGGAGCAATCCTGGCCCCGCTGCACAGCCCGTCCCCAGGTACCAGCCAGCTGCAGTAGTACATGGGGAGGAAACGCAGAGCTGGCTCCACAGCAGCACCAGCACCCACAGCACGAACCCTGACCAAGGCACGGGGCAGAGCAGGAGAAATCAGGGGGATCCCCTGGCTTAGCCAGCCAGGTGAGGACAGGGTGCTGCTGAGAGCATAGGAGAGGGGTCTCAGGTGCAGGGGAGCGGTGGTACTCTGCACAGACACAGTTAGGAGCTTGGATGGGATGGGGATGTGCCAGCAGGGCTATACTCATTTTATTGTGTGTACACGCAGGCTTCTTCTGTTTGCCTTCTCCCTTTCTCTCCCATTCCAACGTACAGATTGGGTTAATGTCCCCAAGAGCTCGTGAGTGAGTTTGCAGAAGAAGATGAAGAGAACAAGGCTGCCACGGGGACTTTAATGAGAGCTACTTCTATTCTCATAGTGCAGTTAAGAGTCACATAATGAAACAGAGGCTGGTTTGTTTGTTTTTTAATGAGCTCTATTTATATTTGACTTCAACTATCCTCATTCATTTTCTCCGAATCAAACCTCTACTGCTGAAATCTTGTGCATCAGAGTTAATAAAGGGCAGCTCTAATCTGATTTACTGCATAGTTCCAAACATGAACGTACTCACAGGAGGGGCTGATAGTTTACAGCAGCAATGTTTAAAGCTAAAGAATTGACAGCAAAATTGAACATAACTTCTCAGCTGTCTCGAATAAGCTGAAGTAATCCTGCAGACTTGCCAGGAGGCATTTTTCTTCCATGTTGTTGTAACACTGAGAGGTTAAGGCTGCTGTTAAAGCTAGGTTTATGGTTTGCAAACTGGAAGCTGGTGAAAAGCAGGTGCTTTATCCAACAGATTTCATCTGGCTGTTAGGGACACCTACATTTCAAGATCTTAGAGGGAGAGGGGAAAACCAGAGGAATGACACAGGAACCAACCCAAGAAATGCAAGACCCTCGTGCCTTCTACCTTCAATAATGCAGAAAAAAAAAATCATCAAGGGGGGTTGTGGCTCACTCACTACATAGAGGATAAAAATAAAAATCAGCAATACTATCCCCTTGACTTCTTCCCCTCCCTAAAATAGAGAAGCCACTGTTTGCAACATAGCTAGAAATCTGAAATGGAGGTTTTCTCCTTGGAGGGAGAAATTTTGCCCCATCTCCATACTGAAGCTTTTAAACAAACACAGCTTCATTCTAGAGCAGCAGCTGTGTAATTAAGCCAATTTTGGGATGAACAGTGTGATTCAAGAGTCAAATACTATCTTAATTATATACATTAATATTCTGCTAAGATGCTTATAAAAAAAAAGAAGATAATTCATATTATTGCACAAGGAAGGCCACTAAAAATATAAAAATAACAGAGAAGGGTGCCAGTCTAAGACATGGCGGATAACTGCACAGTGTGAAAGCAGCTCCCAGCTGCAGAGGAAGTGCCCAGTGAGCAATGATAACACCCGTATCTGAGCAAGAAACAGTGGCAAAAAGTCATCTGTTGTCAGAGGTGAATACTGAATTAGGGACTTCTGTGTCAAAGGGAGAGCTGCCCTGTGGCTGCCCCAGCTGCTTAGGAAGGATTTTTGTCTGCGATCTCTTTTATTCTTCTATGAAGAAATGCAAAAAAGGAGAGTATTCACAGAAACAGGCAGCAAAGGGAGAACCGGAGGTCAGAACTGGGGAGTTCAGGAAAGGAGTCTCACTTGCTGAACAGTGCACTGGGATGCCCTCCTATTGTGGGGACACATTTCAGTCCCCATCTACAGATGGCCCCGGCTGCTGGGAGGTAGGCAAGGGGCAGCATCTGGCCCTGGGTGGCTGGCAGGGGGGGAGCCTGGCTGGCAGATATGGAGCAACCAGGGCACAGGACACGGGAGTGATGCAGATTAGGAGCTGGGGAACACTGTCACTGCCCCAGAGAGGACGGCGCATCCCTTGTCAGAACCACGTTGCAATCCCACACGGCTCTCTCACCTCTAACTGAGGCTGCATTGCAAAACTACAGCATCAACTGATCAAGAGAGAAAAGAAGGAATTTCCTTGTGGGGTAGGAAGCCACAATGGGGTGTGAAACTCCTGATTCCCACTATAGACAAAAAAACATAACACAAGGTCTCAGAAAAGCCAGAGTTGCCTCGTGCATATTAAACCCCCGATTTAAATGGAGCTTGCAATTGCACAGTGGCAAGAGCCCTCTGGTCTCAGGTGTGAGGTAAGGCTGGGGATTCTGGCTCACAGCCTCACCATGGGGTCCCGTGTGCCCATCAGCCCCAAGGAGTGGGGCTGGCTCCAAGTGTGAACGGGTGATCTCCAAGGAAAACCCAGGTGCTGCAGGAAGCAGGGCTGGGAATACAAAAGCATTGCTCTTTCTGCCGAACAGGCAATGAATCGGCATCATGCAGAGGTGCTATTCAGGATGAGACTGCAGTGCAAGTGCAGAAGCGCCTGAGCTGGCTCAGGTCAAGGCTGCAGCATGGCTGCATCAACCATCCCAGGGGGTCATCAGGGGCAATGTAGCCCCCCGAGACCCCCAGAGATGAAAAAAGGACTGCACACATTCAGATGAGCTGACATGATCCTACCTGACATGAAAAATGAGTCTCAGGCTGAACCACACCCTGGACTATAACCAACGAGAAAGCCGGCTCATGTCACACATGACAGTGCTTTGCATTTTATGGTGTTCATGGGAACAAAATGCTAGCCAGCTCTTCAGCTAGACCAAGTCACAATCAGGTCTAAATCATCCTGGATAATTCTATGTAGAGGAGTGAAGGCAGTGGGTTGATTAGCATTGTTAACACAGGGTTTGTCTCTCTGTCCACTTCTGGTTGTTCCAGCAAATCTATGATCAACCTCCATGTCATTAACAAGGCTGTAGCAATTTTGTCTCCCCTCGACGCAGCCTCAAGAAGTACCTTTCCAATGCTTTGCCATGTCTGAATGCTGAAAACCTTTCTCACCATAACTGCCAAATCATACTTTTTACACCACACTAGCAGAATTCTTATTGCCATTTCATCATATTTTAAACCTCTTTTTTTCATTGCAAATATAGAATGTCTCCCTGTCCACTTTTAATTGTTCTAGTAAGTTTAAGACTAATCTCCATGTTGTTAGTGATCTTGTTGCAATTTTATCCCCTCTCGAGGCAGCCTCAAAAAGTAATTTTCCAGCATTTTGCCATGTCTGAACGTTGGAGACATTTTTCGGCATAACCAGCACATCATTTACTTTGCAACATCCTAGCAAAGTACTTATTGCCTTCTTGTTATACTTTATGGTTCTTTTTTCAAATATATCTATAAGCATTGTTAATGTAGAATTTTCTTCTTCTGCACCCATATCTATTAGTCCCCATCTACATTGGGAACCAAAAGTTGTAATTTGAGTTAAGATAGACAACAAATACACCCATATTGATTAGTTGTCAACAGCTCACCTCTCACAGTGCCTGTTTCAGGTCACAGGCTCTCCCGCTTGTCTCAGCTACATTGGGCACCAGTTATTGTAGTCAGAGTCCAGCAGCCTCACACTGGGCACTAATTGTTGCAGCACAAACAAACCAGTAGGCTGCAACAAGGCTTTTGCCATCAGTAAGATTCTACTGTCCATGCCATTTCTCCTTTCTCCAGAGGTCAGACCACACTGCTCCACCTCCATCCAACCACCCATCCTCAGGGCTATTTAACTACTTAGCTGGAATGAGCTACAGCTGCATATCATCATGTCAACCAACCCACTGCCTTCCAGGCAAGGCCACAGCTGCACATTATCAATGCTAATCAACCCACTGCCTTCATTCCTCTACAGTTCCACATTTGGTTTTGCCAAATCAGAGCCCAGTGAAGAGCTACAAAGACATATGTGTTGACCAATGACGAGGAGAGGATTTAGGTCTGTTCTTGCCCCCCATACATTTTTATTTGGAGATCCCAAAGTACCATGAGAAGGCATGCAGAAAAAACTCACTTACCCTCCTGCCATTTGGGTGCTCCCCCAGGAAGCACAAGCTTCCATCCATCTGCAGCAGAAACACGCCAGGAATATCAGGGAGAAAGACCATTTTCCAATCCCAAGATGGCTTAAAAAGTGATGCCTACAAATGTTTAAGAACTCGGTACCCAATCAACATGTAGCAGCAACACAGTTACTTAGCTGTCCCAGAGAGAAACACTCTATTCTGAATACAGCAGAGGGAAGGGCAGGTTGAGGGCTGAGCTCCCATTTAGCAGAGTAATTTGCCCAAATTCCCATGTCCTACTAAGCCATGGGCCATGGTGGTGAGGAACTGCTGCTCAATCCCTCTACTGCAGAACAATTTGGATGCAGAGACAAACTGCCTTCACATCAGTCCCAAGACCCGCTGAATGAAGGCCATTATGCTGCACACGGAAAGCAGCAACACTTTGTCTTAGGGCTGGAATGGCATCCCATGGGTCCAGCAACCTCAATGTCTCCTTCACAAAGCAGAAAACTCACCAGTACCTTCCAGTGGGCTCCCAGGAGCCCAGAACAAGGATGGGATGGGTTGAGATGGGGGCAATTCAGTAAGGGGACCTCAGACTTTCCATTTTAATCTCTAAAAGCTTTAGGAAACAATTCTCTCAGGCAGCTCAGAAGAGCTTCACCTGCTGGCCTTTGACACTACAGAAGTAGAGTGGTGTTTCAGACTTTGCCTCTTGCAGCTTGTCATGTGCAAGGCTTAACAGCCCCAATGCCTTCCCCTGCGAAGGGGAGATGTAAGGGCACCTATCTCACAAACAAACACTGGATTGTTACTCATCTTAACTACACGGAGGGCCAAGGTCTTATTAATTAGCACTGACATTTACAACAGAGGCCATGAGATATGAACGATATGAAGATGGATGAATTCCAAGAAGATTTGGGAGCAAAAAAGGGCTGTGGGGGATGGTTGGTCTTTTTATTATTATTATACTGAGTTTTCCCTGTAAAGAGAGACTATTGACATTTGAATTACCTTTTGCATTAGAACAGGAAAAATTGCAGTCAGTGTTTTGCCATGTGTCTAAATTGCAAGGTGCTGCACACCACTGAAATGAAAGAGGGACCCTTGGATGGGCTAGTCTCCAGTCACTGGACTTTTGTGTGGACTGAAGGTCACAGAACAGGCTGTTTGGCTGAAAGGGTCTGGCTTAGCTTTGATTCAGAGGATTTCTTTCCAAAAAAATGCAAAAGTCCACCAATTGTCTGCCTCTATTGATGCAGGGTCAAGCTCATGATAAAATAAAACCATCTGCTCTTTTATACTTTTATCTCAAACCAGAATAAACTTATTTTGATGCTCTTGTGAACTTGGCTCCTTCCACTGTCTTTCATGTGCTCCAGTTGACATTATCAGGCATTCAGATTCCTTGGATAAGATCCTCAGGCATCAACCAGTGGGATTAAAATAAAGATCAATTGAAAACAAAAGCATTGGTGGTTCTTTTGTATGCTTTCTGATTTTTGAGCCATTAGGTCATATTTCTTTTATACCTCACAGCTTTTCTCTGTAACAGAGAAGTGTATAAAATTGAGAGGCATTTAAACAAAAGCTAGGATTCTCATGTAATCCCTTCAGCCCAGCAGCTGAGGCTTTAGGAAAAAAAATCAGTTATCATGAGAGCCAGAAAAGCTGCCTCAATTCATTACTCTTTTCTATGTGACAATGCCAACAGCAGAAACAACTGCCCTGTTTCTGAGCACTAAGTAACCTCATTCTCACCTTCATCCCTACTGTGCTGCTGATCCCTAGGAAAGAGTCTTCAGAATTCAACAGGGAAACCAAAATCTGGAGAGGCAATCCACTGGCAGTGACACCAGGGCATGGGAAGCTCAGCAGAAGGGGAGCAGATCCTGTACCTGACCCCAGCCCAGAAGGAGATCCTCCACCACCACCTCAACCTCCACTTCCTCTCTAGGGTGAAGATGGGAGGGTCACACTCACACTGAGCTCTGGGGTATCGTTGCCTCTTCCCTTCATAACCTATAGATTCAAAACTCACCAAGACATGAGTATGCCATCAGAGTAGAGGGCAGAAGGGTGCCAGAGAAGGGTGCTAGCAGAGATGCCAGTCTGCATCTCCTGGGGAGACAGGAGGACACTTAGCATATGTCTCTGACAAATGCCATCAGTGGGCAGGGACACCACTCCCTTTATTTAAAACCTTATTCAAACCAAGTCAGAAAATCCCATCACCACTGGTGTGATTTTCCAAAGCACAATATATAAAACCCTAACAAGCACTGCAATTCTCAAAACAGCTTTCCTCTCTCCTTTTGCCATCCTGCTAATCGTGATGTCTGGGGCTATAAAAAGGCACAGCACAAGAGCATGTCTCTCATTCTGATCTGCTTCCGTGTTTATAATCATTGCTTATCTAATGACACTAAGGAAGTGTTACCAAGGAGACTATTTGCATCCTGCACGATGTTGCTAAAGCAACACTGCCAAATTAGATGCAGCGCTCTTAGCCTTCACCTACTGTATTTGCATCGCTATTAAAATGAAATAGTCACGGGCTTAAACTATATTTGGGTCATTCACTCATCCAAACACCTGAAAATAGTCCAATGGCAGAAACTACGGAGTTCCCCCTTAAATCCAGCACATCTAGGTCTCCATCTCTTACATGTATTTCTAGCTTGCCTGTCAATGTGACCTGCAGACAAAGCAAGACATCTTTTCTTTCATACTATAACCTTCCTCTACAGGGTGTTTCCCTATATGTCTGGCTTTTATTTGAATACATCAGGAGATTTTAACTGTAATGGAATCATAGAATCGTTCAGGTTGGAAAAGATCACCGAGTCCAATCGTTAACCTAGCAGTGCCAAGTCCACTACTAAACCATGTACCTAAGCACCACATCCACACATCCCTAAGTAATTACAGCATCTTAGTATTTGGTGGAGCATGGCAGAAGGCAATTTGTAAGTAACATTAACTTTTGAGGCACAAGATGGCTCAGAGGCATTGGAGATGTGACAACTTGCCTGAAGTTTATGGCTCTGCTGTCCACCCTCACCCTGAGTCTTGGTTCAGCTCTGAAGAGACACCATTCAAGGGCTTCAAGATGGCCCGTGGAAAGATCAAAAGGCTAATTAATGACTAATAGGGCAAAATACTCGTTAAGGAGGACATAATAAAATCAAAACAATTTAACGCTATTAGGAACTATAAACAAGCTATAAACAAAAATAAAGGCCAGGAGCTATTTTAGGTGAAGTTACAGAAGAAATTAAACAAAGCAGCACAAAAGACTACTGGTAGGAGGGATGAGCAAAAGGAACCAAGAGGTGTGTTTGCACTGGCTTCCAAGGCAAGTAACAGCTTCCCTAGAGTCTGGCAATTAGTCAATATGCTAAAAAACCATACCTAACATTAAAATACCCCCTCCATGTAAATGCAGAAATATAGAAAACTGTCAGGAACTTTACAGCAAATATTACAATTGCAAAAGAATATATTCTATTCAGCTGTACTTCTACAATAAATATAATTTCATTGTACCCTTCACAATATCAAGCAATGTCACAAGCAAAGACACCAGGCTCTTTGAACTCAACTCAAGTATTCTGGTGCAAATCTGGAGCAATGTATTATCCCCACAGCTTTCTATTCTGACACTCTGAGCAATATACTTTGGACAACCACACATAATAATAAAATACTATCCTACCCATACCTAGCTGGAACTCTCCATCACTATTTAATATGTTTATTCCAAAAATAACTCCGGCTTTTAACACTTACAAATTTAACAGATAAACTCGGGCAAGGACATAAATACTTGGCATCTGTCACTGAATTCAATCAGCATCCTGAATCTGAGGATTCCAGCTCTGCTTCAGTGTGTAATATGGTTTGGGTGCCTCTTACTAATAAATCCTTGCTTTAGCCCAGAAGCACTACTAAAAAACATACCTGGGAGCATTTTACTACATACAAGACCTCTGTTTGAACAGCAAATTTGCTCTGCCTGCAGAATCTAATCAGAAGAAGGTAATTCTCCTTCCTTCTGAACAGGCTACAGCATGAGAAAGTTCACATCAAGAAAGCCTTTTACCTGCCAGCACTTGTAATTGCTTATGCCTGGGACTTTAAGTTGAAATACCAGAATCTGGGCTGGTAGAAGGAACTGCTAGCAGTACCTGCAGTTCAGCAAGGCAGGTATGTCCTTTGGCTCATGCTTTTAGCAACATTTAAGGATGCTTTCCAGAGGGCTGCAAGAGACAGAAGTGCCCAGCTGAGTGAGTCAGTGGCAGCTGAACGCTATCGCCTCCTCTCAGGATGCTGCTGATCCCGTGCCGAGCAGGGAGGGGGTGACGCAGGCAGGTGGAGGTGAATGCCTGCTCAGCTGCATCGATGGACTGGGAATACAGAGGGAAGCCCTCTAGTCCCAGCATTTCCCTAGGAGTCAAAAGGGGATCTTGAGCCTGGATCACATGAACTTGATGGAAATTGATGGATGTAGGACTACTGTGTTCAACAGATGGGTTGAGTCTTTCTCCTGCTGAATTGTTGTGCAAAACGTAAATAATTTTACCTCCCTAGACATCAGCCTATTTTAGGACAAGGGGATGGTGCAAGCCCTTTCCTGCCTCCCTGCAACAGCTGTGGTGAGGCTCAGCTCCTCAAATTTTGTCATTGCTTTAGCTCATCCACGAGAAGGTGTGATAAAGGCACAGAAGAGGATTTCTGTAATTGCCCATGGCTGGAGAACATGTGTGTGCCCACCACCACACTCTGCTGAGCTGTCTGGACATGTGCCAACATGGTGCTGGTGGAGAGCCTCCTCCAAGCCACCCGGTAGGGAAGTCACCCTGAAGCAGGTGAGCAGTACTGGGGTTTGAACAAATACTCAAAGTCTTCTTAACTCCTGTCTGAGAGCAAAAAGAAATTCAAATCTCATGAGGCTCCAACTCTTCAATAGCCATACTCCCTCATGCCTCCTCCCATGGCTGCCATGGGAAAACTTCATGGAAGTTTAGAAAGCGACCTGCAGTCCTCTGTGGAAAGGGTTATTCATGTCCATGCACAAAGCTGCAGGTGGTCAGTTTTAGCTGCCCCTGCTCAAGGGGAGCTTTCCCAGGACTCAGCCCCCCTCGCTGCCTTCAGGTGCCCTGCGTGAAACAGGCTAGGGAGGGCTCCAAGGAAGGGTCAGAAATGAGGATTTGCATCGCCAGCAGGGCAGAGAGAGGAGAAGAAGTACTACCCTTGCCACCAGCCAACTCCTCCTACCCCCATGGGAAATAAGATCAAAAGGAAAAAAAGGTTGTCTCTGTGCTAGCTATGCCTCTGCAAAATTTTCTAAAGACTTTCTGTTGGTTTTGGATCAGGTCCTAGACCCATGTGGACAGATCCATCCTGTATCATGTGTCTGGATTATTTATTAGCAAAAGGGTTCCCTCTGCAATCAAGCATGTAGAGCACCTTATTAAAACATGCCCTGCTCCGTATCTGACCCAATGGAGTTGGCATGAAGAAGTTCTCACCACACCCAAAGAAACACTGCTGGACTGCAAATTATCATTATTCCCTCGTCTCAGTTCCTACATGGCCTTATCTAAACTATGTCATAAATCTTCTGGGTTTTATCTGAACTCTCCTCCTCCTACTGACATTCTGTACTTCTGAATAACGTTGTCTCCACATGAATTACAAGGGGCACAGCAATAATGCTCCAGTAGAAGCAAGGGAAGCAGTGGGAAAATAGCTAAAAGCTACACCGAACTGTTTTCCTACTTGTAATCTGTCATATTCTGAGTTGGAAGATTAGATAACAAGACTATTTATAGTGGCATTGCTGGGTGTGTATCACAAAACCTTTATTGTAAGACCACAGCAAGTATGAAATTTTAATTTTGCCTGCCACTTCCCCATGTCACAGCTTCATCTGCAGCAAAGCATTTTTTATTTCACAGTGGGGTTATTAATAATGGATGTAGCATTAACATTTCCAAATTGGGAGTTTACCTTCAGTCTCTGTTCCCACCCATCCCTCAGTAATTTTTCATCCTGGGCTTCACATTGAACTGACGACCAGAGACTGACAGTATACGCTCAGCCACCAAACACACATCGCATGGGCAAGAGCAACCAGAGCTCACTCCATTCACTGCTACAGGTCCCAGTCCCACCTGCAGGACTTCTCTGGTTGAAACCTCAAGCTGCCTCTCAACCTCTCTGCTAAATCCTCCAGTGCACACCAAGAGGGTCTGAGAACAACTGTCCGAAGGAAATGCACCGAACACCAGATGATCTCCACAGGCCGTAAGGCATCCAGCAGATGGTGAGAACTTTCTGCCGCAACTAATGCGGGACAGATTTCAAGTGGAGGAGCAAAGCTCTCAGCTGTCAGTACTTATCACTTGGCATCTCAAGTCTAAACCTTTAGAAACAAAAGGTATTTGTGGATTTAAATAGGGAGAGCTTTTTGCACCTTTATTTTATTCTGTGCCTATTAAGGGATGTAATTGTTGAGGGTTGTACTGTTAAAACAGGTACACTAAATGATACACAGATATGGGAGTGGGAATGTACAAACCCGGTGCTAACATCAGAGGTTACCCAGGTCCCTTATAATACATTCACTGCATTTTTTAATAAAGCAAGTTATTTCAACTGCTTCTCTTTCTGGATTTGCTGAAATGCCACAACATAATTAGTGAGGCACATTTTCTCTTTCCCATTTTCTATGACATCTATGCAAGTGACTCACTCACTCACATAATACACCAATTTTGTTTGCAACATTTACAGTTATTTGTGTCCTGTCTTCTATAGTGACTCAATACTTCTATAGGAAAACATCTCTTCCCTTCCTACCTAGTAAATACGTGTTAAGTACAAAACCCAAGCATTCATCATGGACAAAATTGATCTACAAGATAGATAGATATTTAAAAATGCAATGGTACCAGTTACTGACATGAAAGAAATCCTGAGTGCCCCCAATATAAGTAAATGCTATATTAAATAGGTATCTCTTAAGGAGGAGATTTGAACTAATCTTCTGATGAAGAGTTGGAATCGAGATGGTAAATAAGCTCTGGATCTACAGCTGCTTGGCTTATCTGTCAAAAGCCTGTCCAGTGGCAAGTTAAGACTCTAGCACTAAGCTTTACATTAGATGGTGTTGATGAGCAGCAGAGCACGAAACGCAGTCACGTCTCCATCCAAGTAGCAGTTAAAGGGAAATCAAGCAGAGCTTATGCCTAACAGAGGATAAAAGATGATCAGTGGGGGTTTTAAATTGTATGTTGACATAAGGGAAGTCAATCTAAATTAGAATGAATCAAGCATAACATGATTACATTTATTCTGACTGGGTCAGGGTGTGAGCTACAGCTTTCAAGTAGGGTGAAGCTAGAGGGATGTCCAGACAGGGACTGCTTGCAAAGACTTCCATGCTCCCATTCAGCCCCCCAAGAAAGAAACCAATACCCTAAAAGAGCTCCTTAATTCCACTGGGACAAAGGATCCAAAAGATTTCCAGCTCTGCCCAACATCCCATGGTCCCTTGTCTTTTCAGGAGCCAGGGTCCTTCTTTGCTACCCCACTGGCTAGTTACTGACACTGGCTAATTACAGAGCTCCCCAGCCATTGCTTTGCTGTATCAATCTTCTCAGGTCCTCATGCTAGACATAGGATGTGTTCTGGCCGTATCATAAAAATGATGAGATCAACAGTCAACAGAGAATCCCTGCATATGCCAGTGCACATGTGTGTAAACCCACACATGCAGGAACATCTGGAAGTGTCAGCGTTACCAGCGTTAAACCTAAATACCAAATACAAAGGAACAAAGAGAGGAAGGAGACTCTGCAAGCAATGCCAGTACTTTAGAGTTTGTCTAAAATTTTATTACTGATTTTTCCAAAAAATGTCTACATTAAGTAGGGGGGTTTTTTAATTAACAAAATCTGCGTATTATTTTATGTCTGAGGCTGGCTGAGAACTATTAACATTTACCTCTCAGAGTTTTGTGTAAAATAGCCCTGAGGTTCGACCTGACAGTTTTCTCAGAATCCTTCCCTATGCTTCAGCAAAGAGTCGAACCGAGGTGGACTAATGGAGAATTGTATAAACATAATACCTCCATGACGTTCTCCGCCCTATGATTTTACAACACAATCTTATTTTACTCCTGTAACTGGAAGGCCAAGTAACCAGCAGTGTAAACATGAACTAGAATCTTATATACAACATGCTTTTACCAGCAAAAGATCTCCAAGAATGAATGAAGATGAAAAGCTTCCCCACCTCAATTTTAACAACATAACTGCATAAACCAAGACCTTAGTATGGGTAAGTATCCAAGGGTCTGCTCTCCTCCCCAGCTAGAGCTGGCAACACCCTAGTAGAGCTAGATTAAAAGGTAGCTCAGGTTCATGTATAGGTATCACAGTCACAGCAGAAACTTTAACCATTGCCAGAGCCTAAGTTTCAGTTAAAAGTCAGCTCTTGTCCCCAAAACTACTCCGAGATTTGTCAGGTTTTGGCACAGAAGCAAGCACATGCACAGTGCTGCGAATAAAATATGAAACTACTTTGGGATCTGGCAGTTGGCAGCATCTGGCAGTGCTGAGCACCTGCATAGTGCTGTGATTAAGGTTAATCTTAGATGAACCATTTCTGGATGGAGACAATCCCGAAACACAGGCGTGCAGATCCTGCTCCTCAGGACAGTTCAGAATTGGATTACTCAGATGCCCTAAAATATCAAGCCAGAGCATGTGTGGAACCCCAGCTTGAAATAAGTAGCTACCATGAAGGTATGCACTGCCAAGTAAAACAACGCGTACTTACTACGTACTTGCCATGGGCAACAATTTCAGCGATGCAGCAGTAGCTGGTTTCTGCCATTATCCTAGCAGCAGTACCTAAGAACAGCTGCCAAATCTGAAATATTCCAAGCTTCTGTATTAGAAATATCCCCAAATATGGGGATATCCACAAAAACTGCTATTCCAACAGTATAGGAAAGAAAAAGAAGTGGGGGCTACTCAGGCCTCTGTCATTTGGGAGGTCAATGTAAGCACAGAGAACCTGCTTTCTCTTACTCCAAAGAGCCCACAAATGCAAAAGCACCTTTATGTGTCAAAATCACAGAGTGCAGGAGACACAGCCTCATCCACGAAAGCTTGCACAGAGACCTCGACACAATCTCTACTGTCTCCCAAATAAAGCCTGAACATTCTGTGCACGACTTTGAGGCTGGCAAGGCAATGAACCACTCCGTAAACACCCAGGCAGGGACATTCATGAAAAGGAGGATGGATCCAGCTAGAGACCAGCCAACACCAGTGCAAGCTCTATCCCTCTGTCTACCACTGTCTGAACAACCCAGTTCCAGCTTTCGGTGCTGTGGAGAAGTTTGAAGTTCTCATTTCAGCATTATCCTTATCAGCTACACACAGGTAGCCATAGGAAGATGCCCTTGGGAAGTCCGTAGGAGCAGGGCGAATGTGTGGTCCTTGTACATAGCAAACTTCAAAGGATTCCTCTTTCATGACCTCCTCCAGCCTCCCCTAAAATTGGACTCATTTTAGCATCCATAACATCCGCTATTAATGAGCTCTACGGAGCTGCTAGCCACTGCAGACAGCTACAGCCTCCCTTTGTTCAAAAGGAGCTGGAATCTACCGACTTCATTTGATGTCCTCCTAATTCTTGTGCTAGAAGAGAAAGTGAAGAGTGAAGCTCTGCCCCTTCTCTACATGCCAAATCATTTCCCATCCTAGTTGTCCCTTTTTCCAGAGGTAAGAGTCCTAGTTTATTCAACCATTCCTTACATAAAATTAATCCAGACTTCTGTCTGTCCCTGTTGCCCTCTTCGGAACCTTTTCCAGTTATCTTGTCTCATTTTTAAGATGGCGGAAGGGGAAGAACCAGAACTACACACAATATTCAGATTTATACAACAATCTAGTCATGGCTTCTATTTTCTTCTGTTTGGCTTCGTTATAAGTTCTAGTATTTAATTTACTTTTTTAACTGCTAGTCAGCCTTCCGCTAACATTTTCAGCTCAATCCACCCCCTGATGTTTTTGTTCCTACCGATTTTCAAAAGTAGCCTTTCTTGCCCTTGAGAAATACAGAGCATCACCTGTGGGCAAAGCACCACATGATTTCCTTGGAAATTTCTGTCAAGCTCATTACCTGTTCCACCAACAGGATTCAGCACCTTATGAAAAGGACAATGAGAAAGGAAAAGTAAGATTGATAAATTGCTGTGTTTGGATCACTGAGCACTTTGGGCAGTTTAAACGCAATATATCAAAGTTCAGTAGCCTGGGAAAAAAAATCTAGCGCTTGGGAGAAGGTCATTTAAACCTGAGAACCACAGGCAGGAAAAACTTTACACCTGCAGCCCAGAGACACTGACGGGTCAGAGAGAAACAAGCACGACCCAGGACACAATGAAAGCAGAAGGGCAGGAAGCAGGAGGCATCCCTCAAAGCCTTGAACGATGAACCTTCTGACTCTCTAACACTGAAAGAAAATTAAATAGTACTTCAAAGAAGAACCAATTAGAGCAGCAATGGCAGCTGAGGTTATCTCGCAGCATCACTATTGGCATCGCCCCCCAGTGCACTGCTTGCACCCCAAATTGTGGTCCCCACGATCATCAGCTGCTGACATCCCTTTACTCCCCACTCAGTTTTATCTAGCAAGTGCAAGTGCACAAAATGGAGTTGGCAGCAGGACAGTCTTTCCTATCAACAACATACAATTATTGAAATGCCTACACCAGCCAGATTACTATCTTCCGCGTGTCTTTCAGAAGCTCATAAAATACCAGTGAAAGGAGAAAAAAAGCCCAACATATTTTTGTGCCAGCAGGATATAAAGTTTAGAACCGCAACTGCAAAATGCAGGCAAAGACTGTATAATCATGACTGGCATCCCCCGTGGGCCAGGAAAAGCAGCAAGACCCCTGCCCCCTTAGCAAAACACTGCACAACCGGCTGTGTTTCTGGGGGCTTGCAGCCAGATTCAGCAAATCACTGCTGACTCTGACCTCAGGTTTCCTAGCAAAAGAAGGGACTAAGAAGAACCCTCCTGCCAAGGTGCCAGTCTGCTTCATGCGATACTCTGGAGATACAAAAGCCCAAATCATCCCACAGACATCACTCAGACACATGAGTAAGAGCTATCTGTATGAATGAGCAGTAAGTACAGGGGACCATGGAAGCACCCAGCACAACGTGACTCAGATCACAATGGGAGCCTCCAGATGCCACTGTAATACAAATAATAAAGAATAATACATGAGTAATCAGCCACTACTGAAAAGAGGATCTCTGACTAGGTCAGGCTGTCTCTGTAATATAGTGCGTGCATTCTTTTGCATAAATAGCATAGGTGCATTAACCCGTGAGAAAACGGAGAGGAAGAAATCCTGCTTGCTGTCACTCACTGCGGAGATCTACCTTCCAAGGCAAGAGGGGGCTCAGGAACAAGCAGCAAGCCTAAATAGGAAGCTGGAGGAAAGGATTTAAGAGAGTAGACAGTAATACTTCTTAGCTTTTACAATGTAACATTGATCTGCCGTCTGCAGAAATGGCTAAGCCTTCTTGAAGCTGAGGACACAGAGACAAGTGAGGATAAAGAGCTGCTTGCCCACGGAGCCCAGGAAATGGCATTCCAGTCCTGTGCTTCACCTCTGACCCAAGGGATAGCAAAAACAGCATTTATTTCTAGCACCCTAGACCAGCAAATCTGGGAACTACACAACAGCCCTAACAGGGTACGCAGCCCACACATGACAGAAGGAAGAGTTAAATACATCCAGCAAGGCTAAGCAGTAGCTAAAGGAGGAACGCAACAGCCACAGAGATCTGGAGGTTATAACACTAGGCAAGGAGGGTAATTTATTGAGCTACACTCACATCAAGACACGAGGTTGAATAGACTATCTTGGAAGAGCCCTGGGGCAGGGAGATGGGTTGAACTGGGAATGTATGTCTTGAGAAATAATAGTCTCCTTGATTGGAACAGTTCAAGCCAGACTGCCCTGGCACTAGTAAATGAACAGTACACAGAGCCACTGATGCAAAGGTTGACCTTTATCATCTCAGAATCCAGATTAGATACAGCTCAAGTTTTCCCACTCGGTTCCACTCCGAACAGCCATACACACCTTTTGTGATAGTTATGTCAAACCATATTTCAGAGAGGGTGGACAGCAAAAATTTCCTGGAGTTTATCTGGCTGCATCGTTAAGGAGATTGTTATCAGATAGTCATAATCTTTTGCTCAGCATTGTGTATAGAAAGCACACAATGGATCACCTTCCGTCACCTCAGAGACACAGCCACATCTGGGTTACAGGAAGGGAAATACTCACAGAAATGCTGAAAATAATCTCACCTCAACCTCCCCAGCATGGTATCACCAAGTGACAACCTCCTTCCAACCACTGGCCATGACTTTAAGATTAACAGCCACATCAGGACCATGGCATCTGATCAGCTGTGGTCCTGGAGGACTTCTGTTTCCACTGACCTTAGTTTTCACTATCTCCAAACCAGCTAAAGCCTGCAAGCAAACTGTGACATCCAAATCTGGATCAACAACCCAGGCATGACATACTGCTTTGGATAGGTACTTCCAAAGTGCTCATGAGTAGCAGTTTCTAGTGAACAGCAATGTGAAGTCCTTTTATAAAGGGCTGGACATAGCAGATTTTAAAGTAATGTCCTACCTAAAAGCAACTCTAAAATCATCAGCCTGGGGTTCCAGGTTTACTGTTGCTGGCACCTTCAGTAAAGACCTGCCTATTTCAGCTGCTTGGTTGTAAAACTGCAGCTGAAGTCTGAGAACCAAGTTGGGTGCTTTCCTTTTTATGCACAGCCATCAAAAGCAAAGTAAGTATTCTGCCAGCCATGCCGGTCTGAAATTATATTTGTGTGTTATGTCTTTGATACCACCAGAAGTATTACATGGTCTTCAAAAGATTTACTCAACTAAAAGTGACCATTTTTAGTCGGGCTAACAGAAAGGTATAAAAATTTTCAGTACTTGTGGGAACACCGCTACAGAGGTCTTACTTCATATATAGCAGAGATGAACTTGAAAGGTTCAGGGACTGACTTCAGAGTCCCCAGACCACCTTGGGAAACTTAATGCAATCATAGCTTTTTCTTTAGCAAGAATGAGCCTAAATCACCCCAGCATCAGGTTAGGAAGAGGTCATGGCAGAAGGAAAGCACTAGACGGTGGCCACATTATCAGAGTTCAGTATCCCCAACACTGGGCCAGATGCTGCGGGAAGAACAACTGGGGACCTTCAATTAAAAGACACATTATAAAATGTTAAATGGCAGACATGTAACAAAACTGTGTGACATTCATACTTTCACTTTTGCTGCTATGCCTCCAGACCATTTTACAGGAACCTGTCAGATGCAATCAGACTTGTTTGTTCTGCATTTAAATGTAGGACCTGAGGCAACCCAGTTTCAAAAAAAAAGACAGAAAAGGCACATATTGTCCCTGGCAGTTGCTTGGATTTTACAACAGAGGCAATGCCTTGTTAACTCTTTACTCCAAAATTATTTCAGTGTTCTGCTGTATTAGTCTTGAGGACATTTATGCTTGCTGCCTCAGCACAGGTAGAAATTTAATTAAAATGGAAATTAAAGGAAGAAAGAAAAAAACAAAGTGCCATTAACACACAACCCGCACACCCAAAATCAGGTGATTCATGCAGAGCATCTTCAAAATCTCACGTAAGCCACTGATAATGGATTAAGTGGCAGTGTCCCTTCTGGCTCCAATTTATAAATTCTTATCTGCTTAAGGTTGCTCCGGAAAGATTTCCAGCTGACAGCATGATTCTTAAGAGACAAATCCTCCCTGGCAGTTTACAATTGCATACCAACTACTACAGCATCAGTGTGTGCCTTCATGTTTGCATTGATAGAGGATGATGGTTCACTGTTTAGGGTTCAGCATCCCCCTCCTTGCAGGTCGAATTTTAAGCACAGGCATTGTCTAGGCCGAGTTTCTGACTGACTTTCTCCATGACAGAGCAGTAAGCATTCGTAACGTCTCCTTGACATTAAAAAAGCTATGATAAAATCCTCCTCAGTTCACGCAACCCTTCCAAATCATCCAAGCACAGAGGAAGGGAGCAGAGAGGTGTAATGGAAGAATAATGCAACTGTCAGCAAATCCTTCAGTGTAATGACCAGTTGCCCAGCCCATCATTAACCATTTCCACTCCCCTAAACTATGCCAAAGAAGTATCCAAAAGCTCAGTAAAAATGAGGGTGAACAGCAACATCCCTATTTTACACACTAGCAGCTGCTTATTCTGCAACACGCTGGGGAAGCTGCAACAAGTTCCGATCATCTGAAATGGCTGTGGGAGCAGCACCTTCTCTCATTCCCTGCTTACAGAGAGATGTCTGACATCCTCTATCCCCATCCTTCAGCGCCTTTGGCTGTGAAAACGTGCTTAGTGAAGAAGTACCCAGGTAGCGGTGAACAAATACGGTGTGTATTGCTGCCCAAGGAAATCCCTTTCAAGGATGACAGGTTATTTTCTGCCACCACCAGCTGGTTTACAGAGAAAGAGGGTAAAAAAGGGCAGGGACAGAGGAGACCTTGGGCAGTCACTCCTGCTTGCCTTACAGAATTCAGTTTGATCCAACAGTGCCCCAGGATTTCAGAAAAGGGATTTCATCCTTACGAGGAACAAAATAACCGTGTAAGCTGGACAAGGAGCCCCACATAGACCCTGCCCTCCTCCAAACAGGACTGACAGTCATCGTCCACCCCCACCCCCCCCAGACACGTTCCTGGAGCACCAAGGAAAGGCACCAAAGCCATGATTTCGTTCACTGAGAAACACCTGGAGATGCTTTGGTGGTCGACTCCACTGACCCTTGCTTTCCCGGGGTGCTGCTGCCTTGGGGAGACCTGTGCAACCACCAGTCACCCACGGGGCACTGCCGGGCAAGAAGCAGCAGGGCTGGGAGCTGGGCAGGGGGGGTCACACCACCAGGCGGCATGAGGCGTCAGGCATGGAGCCATCCCACCGCGGGGTGCCCAGGGAGCCCAGACTGTCCCGAGGTGCCCGGGGTGCTCATGGGGCCCAACCCGGCCGGAGTGCCCAGGGAGCCCATCCTGCCCCAAGGTGCCCGGGGAGCCTGTCCGGCGCGGGGTGCTCCGGGCGCCACGAGTGCCTAGGGGTCTCATCCCGGTGTGGGGTCCCTGGGGTGCCCAGGGTTTGTGTCCTGCTTTGGTGCCCATCCCACCTCGGGGTGCCCAGAGCTCCCATCCCGCTCCAGGCTGCACGGGTACTTCGGGTGCCCCGGGGTACGGGGTGCCCGTCCTGCCGGGGGTGCCGGCCGAGCCGTACCTTTGAGGTGGTGGTGGCGGGCGCGGTGCAGGCGGCCCTGGCCGCCGCGGGGCAGCGCGGGGATGCTGGAGAAGCGGCTCCCCATGGCGACATCCGAGCCGGGCGGGCGACACCGCGCAAGGTCCGTGCCCGGGGGCTGTGGCGGTGGCAGCGGCGGGGGGGAGCAGCGCTCCTCCGGCGTCCCCCGCGCTCACCCGGCCGCCGGGAGCGCCGCCGCCCGCCGCCCGCCGGGCCCCATGCCCCACGGTGCCGTCGCCCTCCGCGGGGCCGCGCCGGCTCCGCCGCGGCTCGGTACGGCGGGGCGGGGCGGCAGCACCGCGGCCCCCCCGCCGAGCCCCGTCGCCATGGAGACAGTTGTTCCGCCCCGGCGGGGGGGGGCGCGCCGCCGCGCGTCGCCCAGATGTGCCACCGCTGGCGCGACAGGTGGGGACACGCGGGACCCCCTCCCGCTCCCCCGGCTCGGTCCCGGGCGCACGCACAGCGGCCCCCGCAGCGGGGGCGGCGGCAGCGGCCCGGCCCGGCTCCCCCGGGATCTCGGCGGCAAGCACAGCCAGCCCTCCCCCCGCAGACCCCCGAGCCGGGGTCGTTATTGCCCCCCCCAGCCCGCGGGGAAAGCACCCTGTGAAGCGACACAGGTCCACCTCCGGGACGATGCTACGGGGCCCGCTCTCACACCTGCTGTCCCTAAACCCGCTTCCCTGGGCCAGCAAAGGCAAGGGGATTTGAGGGTGACCCCAGAATCCACCCCCCCCCCAAAATAAAAAAAAAAAAAAGCTGTGTCACGCACCAACATCCACCCAAGCAGCCGCAGCGTGCGGGGGGGGGGACAGGACTGTCCTAAAACAACAGGGATTCTCACGGATGTCCAAGCAGGGCTCCGGGGAAGGCAAATCTGAGGGGCAGGCAGCTCCTTCCCCAGCCCTGCGGCAGGTGGGCAAGAAGGCAGGTAGAGGGGCGAGTAGGTCCCTTACTGGTCCCCAACCTACCCAGCAAGGCCAAGTGGGTGCCTGCACCCACCGCTTTACCCGCCCCCGTGGCTCAAAGCAACGAGGAGCTCTAGCCAAGCTCAGGGAAGCGGGCAGGGTAGAAATGGGGTGAAGGGAAACACTTCACTAGCAAGCCTCACTCCCATGAAGGGTCAGGAGCTTGTACTGGTGAAGCACTAGCATGGGGCACTGCCTGCACCTGTGGCTTCTGAAAGGCGCTGCAACATAAACACACCCCACATGAACTGGGACTGCCCTGCACGGCTGGAGCCCTCTGTGCAGAGCTGAGCCTCTGCACAGCCACACGGAGCTGCACAGCATCCGTGCTGCTGACACAAACTCACTCATACCTGCGCACATACCACACACACACGTGGCGCTCTCTTGACATGAAAGAGAAGGTCCTGGGTTAATACCACACCTGCCCACCAGCAAACATGGGGGTCCTCCCTGCCTTGCCCACCCGGCAGCCACCCAGGCCACGAGTTGCTCCACGGAAGCAGCCAGGGCCATACAAGCTGGTGAGATTCCCCTTGGCCTCACCCCAGCAGCCCCTCAGCCACAGGGGGATTTCTGCTGCGATGAGCACAAACCAGGATGCAGAGGAGCTCAGCTGGTACCACATTAAAATAAATCCACAGCTGATGCTGGTCTGTTGCACGTTTTCGTTACCTTTTTCTTCAAAGGGGGCAGTAGGTTCTGGAGACACACACATTTGCAGGCTTCATCTGGAGTTTCAGCAAATGCTGAAGGCTGAGGGCAGCTTCAGTTCAGCTATGTCAGGGCTGTAAAATGTCTTTTCCCTTCCTTCTGTTGAACAAACAATTAATGTTCAGCTTCCTTCCAAAAGGTGAAATTGTCCACTTATCCATCCACCTCCACCCGCATCTCTCCGTCCTCCTAGTAAATGTAAGAATAGCCCTTCCTGGTCAGGAGCCCCACGTAGACGTTTCTACCTTCAAAACAGTTACTGCCATGGTTTCCCCACCCAGAGAGCCAAAAGACCCTTGTTCTCTGAAACCACTCAGGTACATAACTTTCAGGGAAGGGGAAGCCTTCTGAGGTTAAATAATATGACTTGATAAGAAATAGTGAAAATCTTGACCAAAATCTGATGCTGAAATCAGGATGAGGATTTCTTTTGGTGCGTGTGATGCAGGAGGCCAGGCTGAGGAATCATTCCCATCCTGTCCAGCCTTAGATCGCAATATGGGTGAGATGTGCACCCCATTTTCACATCCTTTCTCATTCTCTCAGAAGCAGTAAGGGATGACCATGCCAGTCAGAGTGCTGCCATGGCAGTGCTGGCCTTGAGCTCCTGCTCAAACACAAGCCTCTCAACATTCGGTGCTGTCAGTATATGGGGTCCTGCTCTGGTAAGTCCATCAGCTGCATCCACAGGCAGGAAGCTCATGAGCAGAGGTGGGACAGAGATTAAGTGAGAGTGAGTCACATCTTTCTTTACATCCTTTGTGAACACTGTATTTCCAGCTAGCTCATCATATAGTGAGCCCACAAAGAAACACAGGACTGGAATGGCCCTTAGACAGGCAACTCAAGCTCCTCATCGTACAATACCTTCCATCCTGCTGAACCCAATTGTGTGCAACCAACAAAAAAAATCCCCATTCTTTCTCAATTCCTTTTCTTTAGTCTCTCTCTGTGCCTGTCCTTGAATTGTAAGAGGTCTCAAGTAAGGACTGTCAACGTAAAAGCTTCACGTTTTATGGTGTCAGCATAAGGCAAATTATAATGGAAAGAGGCATCTTTCCGTTGTATAAAAAAGATTTTGAAAAAGTTTGAACTAGAGACACAGGGGACATCCATATAATAGCACAGGGAACATTTCTGTGCAGTCATCTGTTAAATTACAGGCACTCACGCGTGCATCATGCATGCTGCTAACTATGCCTTGCGTGATAGCTCACTGCACGGTAGACCCGCTCCCAGAAGGACCAAGTGCTTTCTGCTCTCACCAAATCCACTCTGAGTTTTAGTCACCAGGCACCAATTTAATCTTGGTACTGCACTGTGAATATTAAACTATACCCATGGCTGACAGATTATGTGCTCAACCCTTTTCCCCTTGGAGGATCAAGATAGAGACAGTGAAAGGAGGAGTCCATATAGATCTGCCTTAGCAACGTGTTCAGCTTCTGTGAGGGGTGGGCTTCGCTTTGCCTGACACCACAGCCTGCAGTTAACACCGTGGGGAGGAATGCAAAACAGCACCAGGGTTTTGCTGTGATCGTATCTCGGTGCACTTTATCAAAGAGTCTTTGGATTTGCTCCTGACACTGGTTGGAGAAGGAGTGAGAAGGAGGGGCTGCTTGCTGTCCTTGCCAGCTTATGTCAGCTCTTCCTGCAGAAAATGTTGAGCAGGGTGAGAAATATGCTCTGTGATCACAGGGGCCCTCGACAGACAAAACAGGATCACACTGATTCTGGGGTTTTGCCTTTTCCCTGTGCTGTAGCAACAGGGAACACTGAAACAGCTTGCCAGAACTGCAGGGCTTTCCCGCTAGTAAGTCAGGACATTTCTTGGTATTAGTGATATCAATTGAATTGGCTGATTAGGGACATGCAATTTCTTGGTATCAATCCTGTCAGGTAGTGGGGGTCTGGTCATGCCGTGTGATAGAGCAGGATCAGTTTGCACTGAATTATAATTCCTCTCCACCTTCTGTATTCGTGTGGGGGCAGCTGAAAGCCAATTTGTAATTTGTACTTAGAAGTCGATAGAGACAATGCAGTCAGTCCATGAACTTCATCTGAAACAAGCATCAGCTCCGGGAAAGGTGCTAACGTCATGATTATCATGACAAACACAAGGAGGAAGGCACAGTCATATCTGCTCATGGAACATCTGCTGCCTTAAGTCACGACACTACCCACGAATTCTTCACCCAAAAGCTGGGTGCAACGATGAGCTCCAGCTGTTCAGCTCAGACGTTTGTGAAGGAGGAGAGAGATGGGATGAGGGGGGGGGGGGGGTTTGTGAGACGGTGGGAGGGTACCATCTACATGCAAAAAGAGCTCATGGAGAAGGGTGGCTGGACAGACTGCTAGATTTGGGGCAAGACTGAACACATTTGCATCTAAGGACGCTGGGTATTTTGCAAAGGGCTCTAACTCTGAAGCGCTATGCAGCAACAAAGCAAACATAGGTAAACATTCCCTTTACAAAGCCTGTGTTTGTGCCTTCTAGGCACATCATCCCTCAAGAGGTTACACAAGAAACCAGGCAACCACAAACAAGGTATAATTATGAAGAATCACAAGAACAGGAATACGCATGAAGCCCAAGCCACCATTGCTGGAGACCTGGGTAAACACATGTCAGAATTTACATCCCAAGAGGATGCTCAGAGTAAGAGGCGTGACCCAAGGAATGAGTGTCAGAATAAAACACAGAGCAGCGAGTAGATGCTGCCCAGGTTCTTTTAGCTTTGAAATTCATGGGGTCCAGCAGCCTGGACCACTCACTAGCACACATGTGAATGGGAGCGCTAAGAAATTGGACATGTGACTGTTTGACCACCCTTTACACACACTGGAAACATTAATCTCAAAAGTAATCCAAAGGAGTGAATTCTTTCCTCGTTCTTCCTCTTTTCCTCCATCTCCAGATGGAGAAACTGAGGCAACAAGCTGTTTTAGCTTATGTGGTACCTGAAGCAGCAAAGGGGCTGAGGGTTCGGGATGGACATACGCCCTATGTCCCTTCTCGAGCAAGGTTTGATGCACTGGGCCCTGTTCATTTCACATGCTCATTAATTTAATTCTTTGCCTTATATATTGAAGAAGGATCTGCAAAAGAATTCAGATGTTGCTTGATTTGCTGTAATTAAATGCCTAGCATCCGATCTTCACAGATGTAGAAGAAGAAGCCACACCTCTCCATGAAATATACAGACCTGAATGCTGCAGGGAGAAAAGATAATTTGGCAGATACTCACTGCACCTAATTGCCGGACTAATCTCCTAATTTATGTATTTTTAATCACCTGAATGACAGTTGGCCAATGGCATACTTGATGTGGTATGCATCACCCCAAGACAAAAGCCCTGCAGATGCTACCTCAGAAAGGTCTGCCCCCCATGGCTGTCACCTCTGAACCGATGCAAAGCTGGATGTAAGACTCAGATGGGACAGAAGCAAATTCAGTATTGTGAATTGAAATAGGACAGGATGGCAAGAGTCTGCTCTCAGTCGTAAGTGAACAACTTCTTGCCTGTGTGTTCCTGTGTCTAACAGGACAATAGATTTCACAGCAGCAGCCAGCACAGTCTGCAAAGATACTTCTAGAAACAGCAACTTAAAGTGAAGAGAGTCAAAAGATCTGTAGATGTAAAGCCTTATCAATATTTATAAAATGCTTAGTCTCAGACAGCAGTCAACAAAATGTTATCAAGACAGGTGATCATCCAATTTGGTGTTCTTTCCCTAAGAAAGCTAAATCCTAGGTCGCATCTTTTGCAAGAAATGTAGATAGTTTTTTTCTACGAGTGAGATGAGAAAGAAGTGTCCATCTTTCATGACATACTGGATTTACAGTGTGCAGGCTGGGAAAACATGTTTTGTACAGCCAGTTCGATGCTTCAGATTAATTCTATTTATTTTCTGACCTTTACATTAGCAGTTCATCCTTCATCAGCACAGGATCTGCACAAGAGCAGAAGCTGCTGCCTGACCTTCAAGGCAGAACCACAGCAGCAATTACATGATACTTTGGTGCCTTGTTATATACGTGGACATCAATCCTGGAGGCTTCTGGAAAAATCGTTCTCCTGGACTGATGCTTGTGTAGCCTAGCAGGTTTCTCTTCCTGATGGCATCAAGGTACTACACTTGCTTTTCTAAGCTTTTCAGAGCCTCAGCTCCATCCTGCAGGACAACAGGGTTGACTCCTGTCTTTAGTCCCTTTTAATTCAAGACTATTGTGTTCCCCACACTGGGAAACTGTGGGGCCTGCTGAGCCCCAAGAGTATGTTAGAGCAACCCCAAGGCTGCTTCTTCCCACAGCAGAAGGCTTCAAGGGGCACATTTTTGCCATATCCCAGAAGCCCACATCTCACCACTAAGATGGAGCTAACATGAAAGACTACTATGGAGCAGGGGATATTTCCAGGGGAATCAGCTCCTCCCTATTTAAAGGATTCTTTGATCTACAAAAGAAATCTAACAGGAATTTAGCACAGCTAATCATCAAGCCTTTGATCTTCCCTTTGGAGTTTCACTGTGTCAACCAGCCTGAACCCCTACTTCCAGCAATATGAGCCAGAGATTTCCCCCGAGCACATTGCAGTGAGTTTACCAGCCCCACAGACTGACCAGTGTTGCAGGGATTTTTTTCTCCCATTCACTTTACTTTTGGGTAATCTCTCCCTTGAAACATTTTATTGGACAATGGATCTTCACATCTCTGTCAAGATGGTGGATATTTCTACTGAGGTGGCAGGCAGACCATTGTGGCAGAACACCAAGTCTGAGGGATACTTGTCTTCTAAAGAAGATCCTACATTCTTTGCAGATCTAAATGGGTTTCTGTTATAGTAGGGAAAAAGCAAGACTTGGATGACAGATGCCATTGCCAACCTCATATCCTATTTCTGCATCCAAATATTTGCTTTTCATTAAATTTACTGCCCAAATTAACAGTGGAAGTGCCCAGATTTCTAACTTGGGTCACTGCAAGCCAATTTTAACTCATGCTAGGAAGTCAGCATCCTCAATAAATAATGGGAGAAAACAAACTTTTACTAAATATGGTCAGTTAAAGAAAGGGGAAGTGTGATAAGGGCTGTTAGTCTGTACCTCTAAAAATGTTTGACATCCTCAATACCTGAAATGGTGGTTTAGATTATCAAAGGGAAGGCACCCAACAACTTTTGAATACTGGTCAGTAGTCAACCGTCAAAGTACTAAGTATGTCTTGACCTTGTGTGTTTCACCTACAGGTGGAGTTCTTTCACAGTAATATTTCCTACCCATACTGCACACGAGGACTGATGACGTTTTAACACCTTTTTGGTCCAGCTCCTTTTCCCCCTCAACACATTCCTCACTGGAAGGGCTGCTGACAGCCCTGGCCCCGCTCCTAGCAAAGTGATGGACTGACCTCATCCTATTCCTATCCAGACTCCTCAAGCTTTCCCCATCTGTTTCCAGGACATCAGTGCAGCTTCACAGCCTCCAGGGTTTACAAACTCCAAATAAACTTAAAGCAATAGGAAGAGTCTAGGTTTTGATTTTCCAGTCTTCCATAGTCTGCAGAGCTCCCAGACAGCAAACAGCCCTGAACACAACCATGCAGAATGACAAAAACAGTACCAAACAGCCAGACAACCAAGACAGTCCTCCCCCATCAGACTAAACCTTAGACTGGTTGTAGAATCAGGATGCATCCAGTATTTGTCCTCCTGACAAAATCCCACCCAAGTTGTCCAGCCCCTCCCTGCATGGCTGCTGAAGCTGAACACCACCTTCAGGGGTCCCGGGCAGGCTGACGAGGCTGCTCATTAATTCCCTCCTGGGCCCCATGAGGACTCCCAAGCAAATTGCACTGAAGTTGTCTGAATCTCAAGAAGATGACCTGGAAACAGCAGCAGTAACCTTCACAGTCTACAGAGCCCTGGCTGGGGGCACTGGATGTGCAGCCTGTTGGTAGCATCTTGAAGCCACCGTTTCTCTTCTTTGCTCTTTGACACAAATGGTGGGAGCCAGCCAGAAACTCAGAAATGTCAAGTTTAGTATCATAAAGCCCTGTTGATTCTCAAAGGCAATTTGAGGTGCATTCCTGATGGGAGGCCCTTCTCACCAGAAGAATACCAGGGACTGCTGAATTCAGCAAAACAGGTGCAACTATTTCTTTTCCCAAGGGTACAGTCCTGTCTCACAGGCAGTGAGGACTAACCCCGCAGGCAAATATCAGCCTTAATTTTGGCTTAACAGCCAGGATCAGCCAGCATGCATTTCAAAACCGTATCCTTGAAATGCACAACTGAACCAGGGAGGAACAGAGGAGAGCACAAGTGCCCCACAGGGCTTATTTGAACAATCTTGCTGACAGATCTGTTCTTTTCTCAAAATTTCCAGTCTGCACAACAGATCACAATATGAAATCAGACACTGTCACTGGGCTCTGATAAATGTGAACATAAGGACTAAACACTCCCTTCCCGTATGAATAAATACTCTAATTCAAACTGCACCACTCGCATTGCTCATGCTGTCACTAAAATCCTGCAGGCAGCATTAGAGCCTAGTAGCCAAACATCACCCATCATTACTCAAGTCACGAACAGATAGAGATTCTCAGCCCTCATTTACTGACAAACATATTCCCGATATTCTCTCTTCAAAAACCTTCCGAGTTATACCTACTGGATTCAAAAGAAAATTTTGCTTCTCTGTTTGTGAATTAAAGACAAGATGTCCCTGAGACATTTAGAAAACAAATTCCCCTTTAATTTTAAAATTGCAAGCAAAGGAGAAGCTACTACACTGTTAGACTAATTTTCGTGGTGTTTAAATGACTGCTAAAAAATTGCAATGCCCAGTCTGAATTTGCTGAGTTGCAAGTTCCATGTCAGTGGAGCTTGTTAATGTTTTTCTGTTGGAACCACAATTCATGAGTATCTACTTTACCTGTTGGATCAACCATTCAACCTTCTTTTCAACAAACTGAACAGGTCAACGGACTAATTAACAGCCTTATAGTAGTTAAGACTAATTGACAAGGCAGGGCTTTTGCTTTTATACCATTATAACTGTTCTTATTTTCACCTTCTCTGTCTTTGTGGTAGTGAAAACCCTTTCAGGGTGGAATCTAACCTCATTTTGGGAAGGAATTCAATAGCAAGAGCTGGGTTTGCAATGCTTCTGTCCGCTTCCAGAGCACACTTCTAGCTAAAAGAGGACACAGGCAATAAATCAACGATTATGCCAGATGCAAAGATTGAGAATTTGATAATCTGAAATAACCCGAAGTACAGTCCCTGCCTTGCACTTATATGGCTTAATCGTTCTGCTCCGCTGCTCAGGTCAGAAAGCCATGGCTGGAGGCCAGCAAACATCTGAGTGAAGTCAGCTCCAGGTGCTGCTTGTAACCAGCAGCAGCAAATCCAGTTTGTGGTTGTTCTGTGGCCACTGTGTGCTGGTGTGGTTCCCCCCCAAATCAGCTTCAGTCACCCAGAGGTGATTTACTCCTGGGGAGCAAGGGTGGTTCTTGGCAGTGAACCCGGGGAGGCCAGATGAAAAGAGGGCTGGAGGATGGAGGGGAATGCCAGAAATGGTGCAGCGGCACCGAGCTGAGGGTGCTGCTACATGGCTGGAAAATCAGCTGCCAGAAACCTGCTCAGCCATTAACTGCTGAAAACCCTGGCTGAGACCACGCTGGGGAGGGATCAGTTCTCTTGACCCTCCTCACTCAGGTATGCTGTCACTCCATTACTGTTTATAACATGGACCTCAAATATTCTCCGTAGTGCCTCTCAGGGTCACTGCAGCAGTTTACAGTTGTTTTGCAGAGATGGACTGCCATCAGCTAAAGAAAAAGGAAAAATTTAGTGAGGTTTAAGGACAAAAAATGGCTCAAAGGGACATGCTCCCATTATAAAGAAGGGAGGGGAAGGGGACATGGGGGCCTGCCCCTGAAAGGTCTTAATGAAGGGACAGGGATTAATTTACAACAGCACATTTAATGTTGCATGTGGTACCAAAGTCGGGACACTGAGTTCCTGAGGAGGTTTAACACAGAACAGCTCAGGGGCACTCAGAGCTCTTGGAAAAGGCCCATAGCCAAAGCCCTGTTACTGCAGATAAAGCCTAAAGGAGCAGAGGGGTGGCTATTACAATGCCATAGGATCCTATCATCCCACACGACGTGCTTCTAGCTATCTGCTTCAGAAAGGCAGGAGTGCTTAGACGGAGATGGGCTGTTACCAAAGGCAGAGTGAGATGATTATCCTCTGCGGGACACGAGGCACAGCAGGTAATTGCTGCCTGTGGGACCACAAGGATTTAGCCTGGGACAGAGAATACAGAAAATTGCAACATGCTTTAAAAGACCATTTCTGCTGAGTCCGTGATTGTTAGTATTAAGTAAAGTTATAAACCATAGTCCATAATCTTCTCTTCCGAAGGTATTTTGTGCTTGGCACTGAGGACCAGGACTGAGAGGGTAGAGCCAGTTTTGTGAAGCACCATCTGCCTTGATGATGGCATGTTTTTGTCCTTAACTGTCTGCAAGAGTTTGAAGGGGTGGGCTGGGATGGCTGGTCAGTTTTACCATACGAGTCCTGTAAGATTACCTGCTGCTTTGGATGAAGTTTATTGCTTTCTTGGGATTGCCTCTTCTAAAAACATGCATGAATTACTCCTCATGATTATATTCCTGGGGACAGCAAGTAAGAACATGCCAGAGACCAGCAATGCAGCAGTAAACCCACAGCAACCTGCAGCCACCTCTTCCTCCCTTCTTCCTTCTAATAAGGTGTTAGAGCTCAAGCTCTAAAGTTTTTAAGCTCAGAGACAAGCGCCAAAGTCAGAATGTGGGTGAAAGAAATAACAAGAGCTGGGCAAAGAAAGGAAAACTGTACCTTTGAGTCTGCACATCCTGAGATTCCTAGGATTTGTTGGTTTCCCATTTGTCATGGCCAAGCATAGATGAAATCTGCCACAGGGATCACTGACAAGTCACTTGGCATCACAGAGAATATCTGCTGCTGGAGAAAGAAAGAGACCCCCCCCGAGAAGGTAAAGGCATGCTGGTATTTTCCTGGGAGAAAGACAGAATTGCCACGATCAGATGACTGCATTTGTGTTCACAGCCTTCTGAAGACACCCAGCACCATATAAATACCACAAATGTACACAGAGAAAAATATTAACGATGTAGGAAGGTGGGTTATACACACAGATAAAGTCAAGAGCTAGATGACAAGACAGTCTTGTGAAACGGGACTCTAATTTTGCTGGAAGACGAATTGCAGCTACTGTGAAACACCAAGTTTTAAATACTTCAGGGATGTATGTCTTAGATCAGGTGGCCCTAGCATCAGTAGAAGAATGAAACAGAATTTTCATGTCAGAACACAGATTTTACTTAGGCTCAGAGATCACCTATCACTCTGCAGAGGAACTGACAACCAGACAGCAGTGTGTGTTTACACATACGCTGGGTAACAAGCTCTTGCAACTTTCATAACATTTAAGCTGTTACCTGGGCCTCAGATACTTGGAAAAGCTCCTTTTTGGCAGGTAAGGAGAAGAGGTAGGACAGAGAATTTTGATAATTGCACAGATGATTAAGATGTCCTCTTCACAGTTTCTAAACTACACTGTCATTGCTACTCTTGAATGAACGACCTAGAAACACAGACGTTCTCCAGCTGAGCCACTCTGAACCAGAGGAGTCTGTAAAACAAAGTAGATTTTTATCTGGAAGAAAAGGCTTTTAGAAAAGCAGCAGCAGCTAGGGGTAAAGAGATGTCAGAGCTGCTCAGCCCTTCCCACGTGGGCTCCATCACTGGTGACAGTGACCACCACAGCTGCCACCTGTGCAGGGCTGTGCCTGCTCAGGTGAGGAGCAGCTGAGGCTTCATCCCTGTGACTGCACCACCAGGTAGACAGGGTGGTTGGCAAAGGGGCTGTCAAAGGATGTGACTAAAGGCTTCTTATGAGAAAGAGCTGCTGATTTGGGTTTGGTTTGGGTTTTTTTTTTTCTTCTCTGCAGAGAAATGGTACAGTGAGCTGAGTGTTCTGTCTCTGACTCACTTTTTGAGGCAAGTTTGGAGTCAGCGCTGCTGCTCAAAGGAAACCTGAGACAAACCCAAACCGCGACTGGCTTAAATACTGCTGTATGTGATGGTTTACACCTTTGCAAAGCAGAAACCCTGCCTCACTGCATGCACATCCTCCTCTCACAGAGGCAGGGGGGTTTAACCATTGTGTGTATGAGAGTAAATAACCACAAAACACACTGGAAGAGTCAGTCTCCCACCTCATAGCACCAAGGAACATGGAGGCAAGGTGAACTTTAACACACGTGGAAAGAGATTGTGGGTTTTTTAACAAGAAAACATCTGTAGTGTTTTGGTTACGGTGTCTTCATGCACACCTCAATTTTCTTGGGAAACTGCTGCATGGTTTACAGCAGAGAGGAGCAGACCCTTACACCACCCAGCCCTGCCAGTGGGATTGCTTCTCTTTCACCAGCCAGTACAACCCCTGCGGTTCGTTTGCAGTGCCTAAGAAAGAGTTAACTTTGCTCTACCACACTGTTAGCCCAGAAAATGCCTGATGGCTCTGAAAAGTTAGCAGAGATACATACAGGAGATGAGCCCAAGCATCCTGGATGACAACCATGCTTGTGCTTCAGCCTCCAGCATCGCATCGATGCTGCAGAAGTTCTGTGTCACTGTACCTCTGAGCAACTCCAGAGCAGGGCTGGCAGCGCTGATCTGACCGGTACCACTTCCAGGGATGCTCAGCACTCCTGAAAAATCTCCCTCTTGTCTACGAGTACGATGGGACGGGCGGGCGGACGGACAGCCCTTGCAGCCGCCGGCGCCGAGCCCGTGGGACGGCCGGAGCCGCAGCACCGCTCCGTGGTGACGGGTCCCTCTGCAAGCAACGCACGAGGACGCAGGCTTGCTGGTTTAAAATGCACTGTTTAGGACCCGTGCATCACTGTGTTGTACAAAGAAAAGCTGTTTCCACCCCGTTTAGAGGCTTTGCTCTGCTGCCTTGCCTTCCCTCCACCCCACCCCCCAGCTCCAGCCCCCCCGGGTGCAAACAGCCCTAGCTTCCCTTTTTAAAGGTCCTGCTCTGCTGCACCAGAGCGCACAGCAGTGACACTGGGATGCTGCTTCATCCTATGTGAATGACTCAAAAACACAATCAGTTTCACTTAAGGCCTTGAATAAAACCAAAAATTTCCTGGGGAAAAATATTGTGAAACTTCCTAATAAATTTATCTTTCTGTCTTTACAAACTTCTTCCATTCCTGACATGTAAATTAGAGAAATAGAGGATCACTCCTTACAAAAGATCCATGACATTAATCAGCTTGTCTCTAGGAAACTCCTACGTCGTTGCTTGTGCATCCCAGAAGTACTAAATTCAACCACAAGCACAAGCAGTGCAGGTAGATTTGTGTTATAACAACATATCTGTAGCCACAGGAATGTTTTAAGAAATCTGTGCTACGGATTACATCTTGAAAATTCAAGAGTCCATATCTAGTATGCCAAATGGCTACTACTTGAATTGCTGGTAAGAGTCAACAGAAAGCTGACCTCGTACATGACGTGTTCTTGAATGTTAATGTGGAACAACTTGTAATGAGATATGGAAACATAATCAGGACATCAAGCCATATTCCCTATGGTTATATCAAACAAGATTTTACTATCATACAGTCACTTCACCATAACAGCCAGGAGAACAGTGACAGCAAACCAGCCCATACCTGGGATGGGAGCACTGGCAGCCAACATCTGCAAGGCAAGTGCTCACGCACCTCTGGAATGTGGCAAAATGAGGTGACAGAATCAGCTTTTAGCGGTAACTTTCCTGAAGGACTTTGGCAAATTAACCACACAGCACAGACTAAAATTTTCACTTAAAAGCCATGAATCCAGCTATCAAAGGACTTTGTTTGCTTCCTGGAGCAGTCACACTGGACAAGGACTGTGTCAGCTCCAAATCCCAGTGGCTGCAGTATCCCAGGGTCGTGGCAGCAAGATGCATTTCATCACCCAACCTCCATCTCCTTTCAGACACTTAAATAGTTTCTATGACAGCCAAACTGATCTCTCAAGAAAAGTTTGTTATCAGTGGTTTTCAGCCTGTAAACTGTGGAGTCCCCAGGGCTGGAGCTTAATTTTAAGAGCCTGAGAAAAATAACAAGAAAAGCTAGTTAAATGTCAGTAGCCTTAAATCCTCTATCTGGGGCCTGCACCTCTCTGGAAGATATGTGAGCATTAGCTAGTCAGAAAAAGTCTGAAAAATCACTGAGCCAGGATATTAGGAGATCAGCCCGATTCCCTAATTCTCCACCTTATTCCCTAATTCACTCTCAAGATGAGAAGAGACTCCATCTCAAATTATCTCACTGCAGCATCAGCTCCAAGCCAAGCAGATAAACGGCTTTGCAAAAAGCTCTCCATCAGAAATGGTGTGAATTAGGTCAAGGTTGGGATAATGCAGAGATCAGGCAACAGGGCTCCCACGTAAGCCAAAAGGCCAAGTGCTAATGGCCAGGAGAGAAATATATAATGGGCTCTTAAGAAGAACAACACATAACTAAGCCATATACTTCCTCACTGGCAGTCAGCTGCATGTTGGTGCTTTAATGAAGTTACAAGGCAGAGCACAGGAGTATCTAACCTCCAGAGAACATCATTAGTGAAGACAAACTACATTTCACAATGCTGCCATTATTTTTGCTAGCATCTCATTAATCATTTAATGGTCATCACTTATTCTTTTCTTAGCCTTTTCTTAGCACAGAGTACTCCACTGTGCAAAAATACTGAGATTCAGGCAGTCCCTGTCCCACAGAGCTAACAGTGCTTTAATTTGGCTCTGCTGCCAGTTCCCAATGCTGTGGAAACTCCTAATGGTAGGGAAGAAATCCTGCCTGTGTCCTTCATGAGCAGTTGAAATGGAAGGTGACTTCTTCTGTGGTAGACTGGAGAAGCTGAAAGATGTCCAGGCAGTAAGGGGTAAAATCCTCTGCCAGCTTTGCAGAAAAAGGCGGCAATGCTGCTGCTCTGCTGTCCCAAGACAGCAGTGGGAGACTAGTCCCCAAACTGTCTGAAAAAGGTAGTAGAAAATAAAGCTGAGTTGCAACCTGCTGGCCAGGTATAGACAGACTCTCAGGGGGGTCTCCCTGTGTGCCCAGGGGTCAGCAACTGGCCCCCATGAACTGCAGAGGAACAAAGTATTGGTCTGCAGGCACTGTTGCTGGTAAAGGTGATTTATGGTGTTAATGGCCTTCACTTGAACACGAGATAACATATTTCCTCTTAAGCCTTGACAAAGCATTAACCCTTATCCTCTGAATAAACATGGCCAGGTGGAAGGGGTTTTCCAGTTCACCTGCTGAGAGGTGCCAAAACCAGAGATGGGACCACAGCCCTCCTGAGGTGACCTCGGAGAACATAGATGCTCTCACACCGCAGGGTTGAAGTGTTTCACCAGTGACTTACTCATCCTCCCAGTCCCTGGCTGGGGATCACATGGATCCACACTTAACCCTGTAAATTGAATGTGAGGCGAGGAGCACACATCACTCAGGCCCTGGTTTTTGTAGCTTATTTTAACTAAACACCACCTGGAGGTGACATTCCATGTGACAATTAATGAGCCAAGAAATTAGGAAGGAAGAGACATTCAGAGCTAAATTAATTTCATAGCCATCTCTTGCTGTCCAGAAATGTGCTGGGCCAATTCTGCATCCCAGTTTGTCCCAGGGTAACTCCACAGCCAGCAGAGGCAAGGACAGGAATGGGGCAATAGCTCAGCCTCCTGCAGGGCTGGTACTAGGACCCCAACTGCAGCACTCGCTCTGAGCAGGACAGTCACCACTGTGCCCTCCAGGCAGGTGTCAGAGTTGCTGTGCCTTTGCAGATCAATTGCAAAAATATGCTTTTTTAACAGCAGAAAAAGTAGTCCTTCATTTTTCATGCCCTTACATCATCTCAGGAGCAGCTGACCAACCCATGTAAGTTTTCTAAAAATATTTTGCCTAAGGCAGATGTTCAGGACAGAAAAAAAAATCAGTCTGGGTAATTAAATAATTTGCCAAAGTTATAAACAACTGCAAATGGCTCCTAATGAGGTAAAACATCATCTCCCATGCCAGGGGCCAGGACCACTCCTGCCAGAGCCCTGCAGGACCCCTACCAGGACAAGTGCTCATGGCAATGGCCTGTTTCCAGAAGAGCAAGCTTTGGGAAAACTGCTCCTAGACACCAGCCTTCCTGGGGGAAAGGGGGTCCGGTCCCAGCACAGAAAAGGGAGACTAAAGTGTGACAAAGCAACTCCTATCCCCAGCAGCTCACTCGTAGCTGGGGTGTGGGGAAGGCCAGGGATCAAGCAGGGCTACTAGCACAGCCATGGTGCTCCTGCCACCGTCCCTTGGGGATCAGCCCAACGGTGAGTATGGAGCTGGTGGCACAGACCGAGGGCACAGCCCCAGACACACTGGATCTGCGCTGCTGACTCTGCTCCCCATCTAAAAATACGTATAAGAGCTTACTCTGGTTATACACACACCCTGAGGGCAGGCATGCTGCATGCACAGCATCAGTGCTGCTTCAGCATTGCAGGCTCATGCACAAAACTGACCATACCATGAATTTATCCCATTTTAAATGGCCACCTCAAATTTTGGTGATTAAATCCTTTTCCTCAAAGCAAGAGAGACTGATGGCTGTGCTGGACCAAAAGAGCACTCACCTATAGGGTGGGTGTTTCCCACACCTGCACCCACCACCCTCTATCGTCCAAGGCAAAATGTCTACAGCTGGTATTTTACTCTCATTAAGGACCAGGCAAAAGCATCCCCCTCCCTCTGCTGATGTTCTGCAGTGCTGAAGCAAAACCAACGCATTGTCCAACATGGACATCCAAAAGATCCACTGAGGAACAACAGCTTCCAGCATGGTTTTGGAGATGTTCTGCCAAGGAGCAGCTGCCTTCCTCTGAGGACAGCATCCCTGTCCAACAGCCCCAGAGAGCCGCATGCAGCCTTGCAGCAGGGTCAGAAGGGTGACTACACTGGAGCAGATGATCTCACTGGAGGAGAGAAGATAGATTATTTTAGTCCTTGTTTCCTTTTTGTTTCACCCTAAGAATGAGTAATCCAACATGCTTAGTTTTGAGAATAATTTTGAACATTTACCCATGTCTAGCAACTTACCTTAAGGGTCCTTTCTCCCTCTCCCCAGGAAGCTCCTGATTGTGCTGTAAATTAAGGAATATTCCTTCTTCAACAGCTCCATGTCTCTGCTCTGAGTTACTGTTGAGAACCCAGATCACAGCAGAGTGCAGCGATTACCCTGCATGTGGATGAAGTAAAATTCCCTTGTAGCTTGTGCTATCCAGAGGCTGCTTCCTACTCTTTTTACATCTTGTTTTCCTGAGCTGTGAGGTACTATTTAGCCTTTCTTATGTTTCTGCCCAGGAGAGCTGGAAAGAAAAAATTATTTCTCTAAAGTAATTGTTTTACAGAGAGTGCACAGCACTTTCTGAACCTGAGTCAGCACATAAATGCAAGCTATTAAACAAGAAACCCAGTGAGCATTAAAGCAGTGGGGAACCAAAGCAGGCTGCACCCTGGCTAAAACTCACCTGTGGAGTTCAGCCAGGGGTCCTGAAGCCCTGTAACAGTGAAATGGAGTGGTCCTGATGTCCTATAAAGGAAAAATGGAAACACGAGCTGATTAGCTGTGGGTTTTTATTGCTGCTGGATGAACATTAACACTCATTTCCACTCGCAGGTAAAAGAGAACATAGATATTATGGTCAGTGCATTTGTGTTTCATTAAACTAATTGTGTTAGTTGCTGTTTAGATTCGAGGTGATGACATTGTGGCCCTCTAAGCCAGCATGTGTTGCACACCCGCTGTACATGCCCCTGAGAAACCATAGGTACCTCCTCCCACTGCTCCCTTCCAGTGCGATCCCATCAAGGCAGCCAGCCCTGCAATGCGAGCCAGCATGGGCACAAAACTCAGCGCTGGCAGCAAGTGCACTTTTGTGGAGATGGTTCCTCTCTTTTTCAAGAAAATAGATAAATGTAACACTTTTCCCCCCGCCCTTTCCTGAAGGCATGTGGAAACTTCAGCCAAGAAGAAATCTGAGAGTTTTTTCAGATGAAAGCTGGGAAGAGGAAAATGATGTTGAATACATCAGAACAAAACTGAGCTTCCTTGTGTGGCAACAACCTGTAAAATAAATTTTTGAGAGGAAAAGAATAATTGCTTTTGGGTTATTTAAAGGGACAGAAGACAATAGTTCAGTCCCACAGGAAAAGTGAGCCAGGTGCTCTGATTGCACCATGCCTTCTGACAGGGAGCAAGAAGAAGGCCCAGCACAAGGGTCTTGGACATGGATGTAAGGTATGGTATAAACGTCTCAGTACCTGTACAACACATAGCCAAACACAGCCTTTGCCCTGAAGTGCCATTCCAGGCTTTGAAAGCTATTGATCTTCACAGCCTCCTCACTGAAGGGCTGGTCGTTTCAGCGCATTTTCATAGGGAAATCAGTGATGTGGTATGCTCAGAGCCAGGAGCGTGCTCCCTATCCTGCTCAGGGCTGCAGACCTGTTTCACTGAAGAGAAAGAGGGCAGCAGCAATAACACAGATGAGCTTGTTTGACTCACCTGGCTTCTCCCAGCCCGATGGTTGCTCAACAGCCCTTAATCAGTGGAGAGGGCATCTCACAGGCATCCACTGGCAGCTCTATGTTGAGAGTTAACATTGGCAGGAGGGAGGGACACAGCACTACTGGAGGCTGCTGCTGGCTGGCACATGGGACCGCCCTGAAAATGAGAAATGGGGCAGGAAAAACAGCTACCCGAGGCCACATCCATCTGCTCACCTAGAAAAGCTACCAGCTGCCCCAGAAGATACACACTGCATGAGACAGCTGTGAAAGCTGAGTGCCAGTGGGGAGCCCTGTTCTGGGGCTTTTCCCCTTGCCACAGCAGCTGTCTTCCATCCTTGTCCTCCTGACCCAGCCGACTGCAGGCAGAGCTGCATCCCCTGCCCCGCGGCAGCAGAAGGAGAGGTGAAGGGAGACAGGCTGTGCCAGGCAGCCCAGGGATTTCCTAGGAGGAGCACCCCTGGCCAAAAGAACATGATGGACCGTTTCCGGATGATCTTCCAGTACTTCCAGTCCAACTCGGAGTCTGTAATGAATGGGATTTGTGGGCTGTTAGCCCTGGCTAGCATAAAGATGTATACCTGCTTTGACTTCAGCTGCCCCTGTCTGCCCCATTACAACATGGCATACGGCTTGGGGATCATGTTTGTACCCCCCATCGCCCTTTTCCTCTGCGGCCTCATCCTCAACAGACAGTCCCTGGTGATGCTGGAGGAGTGGAGGCGACCACAGGGGCACAGAAAGAAGGACCTAGCTGTCATCAGGTGGGGTTTGTACTGGGAGTGGCATCCTTCCTTCCATCTCCTGCTTAGTTGTCTTGTCCCCATAGCTTTGATCCTCCTGATAATTAATTTTCTTCTAAGCTCAGCTCCCGAGACCTTTCCCCGTGAGCCTGTAGGGGTAGGGGCATGGTAAATGCATTTGCAACAGCAGAAAGGAACACAGAGCCTCATCCCATCCCAGAAAAGGAGGGCAGGAGCACTTTGACACCAGCAGCTGTGTTTATGGGGCTGCCCTGGGGTGCACATGCAGGTTCTCCCAGGACTTGAACATGCAAAAGGATGAGGTATTTCCACTTAAACGTGCAGAAAGAGCATCATTTCCATCACAGTCATTCTTTATCAATAGCCTTGGGGTTTCCCTCCCCTCAGTTGAATTTTTACTGACTTACACTTGCAGGAAGGAGATGAGAATCACATTCAATCTGTTACATACGAAGTTTTACCCAGTGCACAGGTTGACACAGAACGGGGGAAGAAAGGCTGCAGAGAAAAGTGATTATTTTTTTCCAGGTAGAAACGGCACTGACAGGAAAAGAAAGTGCAAGTGGAAGACAAGGAAGAGCTGACAAGGATTTGTGCATGGGGGAGACAGTCGAGGCAAGCACATAAGGACTGTGCACTGCACTGAATGCCCACCAGACACAGAGCACTACCATACACCGGCACAGGTTTCACTGGGAGGCAGCACCAACAAAGAGATCCCAGAGCAGAAGAGGCATTAGCTAGACTAGAGCAACGCTGGGGACGGTCCTGGGCTTCAGCTCCCTGGCTCTAGGAGGACTGCTTGGCACAGGGCAGCCTGCATCCATCAAGGCTCTGGATGAGGAGAAAGCTACCGGCATTTACCCACTCACCTCTCTCTCCTGCTCCAGGTATATGTGTTCCTCCATCCTGCAGCGAGCCATGGTTGCCCCTGTTGTCTGGATCATAGTGACCCTCCTGGATGGCAAATGCCTGATCTGTGCTTTCAGCAGCTCCGTGGATCCTGAGAAGTTTGTGGGCTTTGCCAATGCCAGCCTGGTGCAGGTGCAGGAGGTGCTGGCCAAGGTGCCCTGCAAGGATGACGAGCTCATGAGGAACAACACATCCCGCAAGGCAGTGTCCAGGTACCTGCGCTGCTGGTCCCAGGTAGGTCACTGCCAGCCGAGCCCCCCGTGAGATGCCCAGGGCACACATCACCTGCTCCTGCTCTACCTCGATTTGTTACAGCTTCACCACAGTCAGGCTGGGAGCAAGGCTGCCCTTTCTTTGCTTCTTTATGCCCCCAAATGCTGCCACACTCAGTGATTATCTCCAGAGTCACTCAGGCAGGGAGAAGGGACGAAATAAAGGATGGTTTAATTAAAAGAACCATTTCTAGAAGACCCAGCAACTTCTAAACCCAGATAATCAAAAACAGACTGTAAAGAATACAGGTGCCTCCTAAGGCCCTGTCCAGTGTTAGAAGACCTTTCTAACCGCTAGCTTTGCGGACAGAACACACTGTTTGAAGGACAGTGCTAGCCAAGACAGATGGCAACAGCTTGCTCAGGAACAATAGAACAGGACACAACAGGGAGTGGCCCTGGCCAGTCCCTGCTTTTGGTACAGGAGTGCCAGGTCAGGGATGAGGACCTGTGGGAGGGCATTGAAAACAAGCCTTTCCCTCTTACCAAAAGGGAGCTGCACGTAGTCTGGGCTGCCCTCACCCTACTGTGGGGACTCCTGGGCCCTGGAGCCAGTGTAGGTGGCAGAAGATCTCACTGGAGATAAATGAGTGCCAAAGAAGAGCACTGAAGCCCCCTTCCCCTGGGGCGTACTCATGCTCAAAGCAAATACCTGGCTCCTCCAGGCTGACTTTGCAGTTATCTACTGAACTATTGATGCACAGATAGATGTCCTATACTCACTGGTTGGAGATGACACCAACCATCTGAGTGCAGCTTGAGCGTGCTGAGCTTCAGGTACAGGTTGAGGACATGAGTCCAAATGCACCACATCTCCAGCCACACAAATTCTCCGTCTCAGTAATACAGGCAAACAGCTTGTGCCTGTCTTGCTCCTATTCCACTGCTTATTTCTTATCATTCAGGCACTCGGCTGGAGCATTTTGTTGATCCTTATAGTAGCAGCTTTCCTCACCCGCTGGCTCAGACCTTGCTTCAACCAGGCCACCCTCCTGCAGGCACGTCACTGGAGCAACTACATTGACATCGAGCAAAAGATTTTTGAGGAAACCTGCTGTGAGCACAGCCGGCTCTTTGCTCATAAATGCATCCTCCACTTCTTCAAAAGCATGCAGCAAGAGATCAAACTGCACAGCTTCAGCTTGCCAAGGGAGGGAGAGGGGGCTGAGGGAGAGGAAGATCTCCAGGGCATCACAGATCAGGAGCAGGTGAATCAACTTCTGAAAAGGTGGTACTATGAGAAACCTCCCCTGAATGTCAGCCAAGCAACCCAGAGGTGTCCCCTGGGGTGAGAAAAATCCCCTCTGTTCCAGGCAAAGTGTCTGCTTTGCCCTGCAGACACTGAAGGGACACTGCCATACCTCTGCACAAAGCCAGGACCAGCAGGGTGATGACAGCAGTGCTCACATCTTCCTCCAAAACCGCAACCCCAAAGACTCTGCTCCAGGGCATGCCTGGCAAAACCTCCAAAATAAAGTAGTTCTTGAAGATCCAAAGGTCCCAGACTCAATCACTTAGTTAATGACTTTTCTAAACCAAAGGCTCTGCATAGCCCTTCTGTCATATGAAAGAGTTTGCAGCTCCTTACAGCTGTGATAAAACCCTTCTGGCTTGAGCAAGGATTTCAACCAAGGCAGCAACATCTGGCTGCTTATGCAAACCAACTGGAGCAGCAGCTTCCCAGAGGTGTGGGGAGCTCCTGCCCATTTCAGTGAAACCTGTTTCAGAGAGTTAGCAGTGCTGACACTGAAATTATTTAATCTGCAACTCTTTTAGTACCACACCAACACATTTACTCAAAAAGGCAAAACCACCTCCTACGTCTTCCCATCTGCTGAGAGCTCTGGCTGCCCCCAGCCCAGCTGCCAAACTGTTCAGCCTCCCTCTAACAAGCCATCAATAATTCCATGAGTTCTCAAAACAAAATATGGCAATGCACTGAAATTCATGGAGCAGCATAAATTTAATTGAAGATACCTCTGGACAAGCATCCCTGGATTGGATTTGCAGAAGGAAGTGAGATTGAGGCTTTGCTTAACATATCCAGAGCCACAGGCCTCTGCTGGGGTCCACGTGGCTGCTCTAAGCACTGGCATTAGGCCATGGAAAGGACACACTGACTCTGTCTGAAAAGTCTGAACACCAGTTTTAAATACTCCCCTGCTAGATTTTAGTACAAACCAATCTATCCAGAAGATATCCTTGTGTCACCTGGTTGGTTATTTCCATCCTTAGTTTTTAAACTGTTTGAATATAACCTTTATCTGAGCCTCTAATGCCAATTACTTTCTTACCTGCCTTTTTCCAGCCCCTGTTGTAGGTGGTGCCAACCACGGTGCCAGTGTGATTGATATTCCTGTCCAGCACTGCTGCTTGGATGCATTAAACTCTTTACTGCAGACTAACCCAGCACAGACATATATATTCCTCCACCTGAGGCTCACACTGATGCCCACTTAGTCCCTGGGAATGAGGGGTGCAAGGCAGAGGTGTGAGGAGGGAAGGTGAAAAAGAAACACCTCCTTGGCTGTGAACGTACAGATGGGGCAAGCAGGGCTTCCAGGAGGAAAGCAGCGGGTGGTGAGGGGGCAAAGAAACCTGCCACCACCTTGTGATTAAATCCAAAATGAGGGATCAAATTGAAAACTTACATTAACTCCCCAAATTAACGTGTCAAGCTGCTGGGAGGCGTGCCACCTCCTCCCCAGGATGTTTGTATGCATGGAGTCAGGGAGGGAGGAGACATGTGGCAAAATACAGGGAGGCCAAATAACTCCCTGGGCCACCCGTGGGCAGCTGCACCCCTCTGCCAGCTGAGGCCCGGCCAGGAGCTGTGGGGTGCAGAGCTGCTCTTATTTTCGTAGCAAAATCAGCTCTGGATGAATCCCTGAGGTAACCTGGACATGCTCAGAGAGGGCACCAAGGCAGCTATGTCCCATGCTGGTTGGGAATAACACAGTGGTCTTCCCACCAGGAGCTCTTTAAGTCCAGAGAGCCTCTGAACATTCTTTTGAAATCAGGATTGCACTTTGAATTTCATCTCTGGTTTACTTTTATCAGACACAACATCACAAATCTCAGGCTGTGACTCAGTTCAGGCTCACCACTCTCCACTAGTCAAATTGACTTATTTTCCTAACCAGCTCAGAGCAGAAGCCCACAGCTCACTTTTGCATGCTGCTTTCCATGTTCTCAGGTTTTAAGTCATCCAAGAGTGGCTGCAAAACATGACATGCAAAAAAGGGGAAGAGGAACAGCTTTGTTATCTGTATTGGGAGGGAGAAAACTGGAGGATGTAAGGGCACTGCTATAGATCTATGCAGGTCTACAAAGGCTCACATGCTGCTGGGAGGGTCAGTCTGGTCCATGGAACAGCTGCAGTTGGGAGGCTCGAACAGCCGTGGCCCTCCCCGAGTCCCTTGCTGTGTTCCCCTTTGAAGCCAGAGAACTCTCCTCCATTGTGGAAAATGGTATCTGGCACCCCACAATGGGACAAGAGGCAACAGGCACAAACCCAAAATGCAGGGAAATTCATTTAAACAGAAGAAAACACTTACTTTGAGGGTGATGGAACAGGCTGCCCAAAGATCGTGGCATCTCCACCCATGGAAAAATTCACAACCCTTTTAGATGTGGCCCTGAGCACACTTTAAGCAGGGAAGAGGGCGGACCAGACAATCTCAAGGGATCCCTTCCCACCAGCTCTGCTAGGAGTGCGTACTGTCCTGTAGAAGTGGAAAGGGTCAGTCACAAACTTTGGCAGCTCTCCGTCCCTCAGGGCTGGTCTGATGCCTGACCTACAGACATATGTGACATGCTCAGGTGTTGCAGCACTATCAAAACTAGTTGGCTGCAACAAGGCTTTTTCCATCACTTACCAGGTTAACTTCAATAAGTAGTTCCCACACCTTGCCCCAGCACAGCCACCAATTCCCTACAAGGTTTCAAAAGTTCATTTACTGTCCATGCTGTTTCTTCATCCTCTTCAGGCCAAGTCCACCCTGCTTCTTGCCTCTGCTGCGTCCAGATTCTTCCTTCTCCCAGCTCCTCCTCCCCTCATCTGGGCCTCTTCTTGTCTCTCCTACATCCAGGGTGTGCTCTCTCTACTTCTTCCAAATCTCCTTTCCTCCAGGTCTCCCTTCCTCCAGCACTCCTCTTCATACAGTCCTTCTCTCCTATACCCCTTAGAGCTATTCAAGTACTTAGCAGGAACCAGCCACAGCTGCACATTATCCACATCAGCCGACCCACCACCCCTGAAGCCAGCCTGCAGCTGTACATTATCAATGTTCATTAACCTGCCTTCCTTCCTCCCTCTACATTCAGGGATCCTCACCTGCCAAAATCCTGTGAAACAGCAGGGTTGACTGCAAAAACAACTTCACCAGTCTCTTCCCAAACTGTCCTGATGGGAATTGTGACTGTTTTCACGTCCCTTCGCTCTGTATCCTATATTGACTGGGACATGCAAAGCCCTCCCCAGCTCCCTGGCTTGGTGTCTGGCTTGATGTCCAGGTCAGGTGCAAGACCCCATGTTGGGAGGGACTTGGGCACCCACCATCTCTCCCAGGACCTGGTTTCCAAAGCATGAGCAGGTTGGGATTGTGGAAGGAAGCACTAACTCTGCCTTCTGTTGCAAATCGGTTGGAATGTCCTTTCTGTTGGCAAGCTCATGAAAACAAGGACCTCCCTAACAAGGCAATAAGGAAAGAAAGACCCAAGCACTGGCTTCTGTGGGCTCTGTTTTGAATCCCACTGACTTATTGTTGGCTTCAGTCAGAATGGCCAGTGCTCTGCACCAAGCAGGGTCAGACCTCTCATTCATGTCTCATGAAAGGCAGAGTTTTCCTGGAGATCAAAAAGCCCTCTGCTTTTTTATGAGGTTGATTCATGCAGGCTTTGATGTGAACTGCCCCTCAAAAAGCTACTCGGCAGCAAACAAGGAAGCCAGCCTGAGCTCTTAGCTAGCAATACAATAAGCCTCATCTATATTCATGCAGCCAAATCTCTTCCCGTTTGTTGAGATCATGCAATTAACCCCTCCACAGCAGGCAGAGCTAAGACTGCCTAGGTATTACCCATGTGCTTTATGCTCACCTCTGTGGTGGCATCTCAGGGTGAACCTGGCATTATCAACCGAGCCCCAGGGCTGGCATGCGGGGAGACATCAGAAACTGCAGTGCTGACTAATGGTCAAAACACCTGGTTTAGCTTCCTACCTCTGTACTGACGCACTGCAAAACCTTGGGGAAAAGTATCTGCCACGTGCCACCCACCTGTGTACAGCTCGCCTTGGTGACGTGTCTCACAGCCACCAATGCAGCCGTGCTGGTGCCCAGGCAATCAGGTGTATCTTGGTATTCATGTCAACAGCACAGGTGGTGCCCGGACCGGAGGGACCGAACACCTTGCAGGTAGTCAGTGCTGCAACCATCTGCTCTACGGCCACTTGTAGTCCCGGTATACCCCCATCCCTATTATTCCCATACTAGGAGAAACCTAGTATATCAAAGCTGCTTTGTGAACTGGGAATAGAAGTGCAGGAGAGCACCAACAACACAATCCATTTCCTTTAGGTTTGTGCTGTAGGAGCTAAGCCTGGCCCAACCATAACTGTCACGTTTCATTTGTGTTTGTCTTGGTTCTGGCAAACTGGGGAGGAGTCCGTCTGGCCTGCTCTGTGCCAGCAAATGTACACAGGATCTCTGCACCAGAAAGCCCCCGGGTCTGCAGAGCTGACAGCAACAAGCTGAACTGAGCCATGCCCTCGTGAAGAGGAGAGGGATGGAAGTGGTGGGGAAGCTTTGCACCCCAGTGTCAGCACGTGGGACATGTCCACCACAGACCTGAGCTGGCTCTGCCCAGGCTGCTCCTGGTGCACTAAGAGCAGGCAGGGCAATGCAGGTATTCAGGTCTGCTTGGGTCCAGACCGCCTGGTTCTGCTGCTGAATTAATAAGCCCACGTAAAGCGGCATGGCTAAACTGTCAGCAATGCTGTGCTGTACAGCCCAGCCAGCCCAGCGCCCGGCTAGCTCAGTCCTCCCTGCACCGTCACTGGTTCCGTGGCAAACATGCCCTTAGACACCTTTAGCCTCAGTTCAAGGCATACAGCCAAATCCCAGCCTCAGCTCCTCCTGCTAAATGGATGCACATTGCTGGCTCGTCTAGTCCTTGCTCTGCCCTTCCTGGCAGGTTTCGAGTGATCTTCAAAGGAGCCACAGCTCCACTGCACCCTCAGCCCTCCAGGGCTGCTGGTACCCGCTGGCCTGATGGACAGGAAGGGTTCTGCGCCCTCGGTGCCTGCAGGTGATCTGGTGCTGGTAGGAAACACCGTCCCTTGGGGGATAACGGCTGCCCTTGGGCCAGGGAGGTCACTGGCAGGATTTACACATCCTCCTTGTATTACCGATTCCTGCACAACCCAGATTTATCAAGGGGCTGGGATTATACCCACAAGAGGCAGCTGCAAGAAAATTGTTCAGCCTCCATCGCTGCCATTCAGAGCAGCCAGCCCTTCAGAAATGCTCGTTGGAAGTGGGTGAACAGAAGAAATCTCAGGGAGAAATCTGTGCCTATTTTTCTCCAGCCCCAAAGCCAGAAAAGCACTATGTGCTTCTCGATGTTACCAGCCCATGCGAGCCAGGGTTTGAAGGATATTTTAGCAATCCCTGAAGGCACAGGGCTGTAAAAATCAAAGCTAAAGGCGTCACCTTGTAAGTCTGGCTGAAACATGGATGTTCGCAGGACAGAGGGGAGCCACTAACAGACAGTAGCTGTATTACATCCCAGAGCTCTGAGAGCTTTATCCCTCCTTCCTCCCTTTCCTTTTCTCGTCCTTCTGCAGACTAAACCAGAAAAGGCATTTCCCAGTGAAGCAGGTACAGAGGAGGGGCTGGCAGACCTGAGAGGTGCTTGCATTAGATGCTGCTGGGGTGATGAGTACGCGGAGGGAGGGGGGAAGCTCCAGCACCTCACTTTTCTGTGTGTCACTGCACCGAAGAGGTGGGGCATCCCGTTGGGCCCTGGGAGGAGCTCCCACCTCCTGCATTTGCAAACAGGTTCACAGAGGGCGACCAGCCAACTCCTCTTTCTGCCCAGGGCAGATTACCCTGGGGAGGGCACAGTGATGGTAGCACCTGCACCTTCCAGCCAAGGGGGTCAGTGGCTGGAAGACTGCAGAAATGGGGATGCGGAGAAGAACAAAGCCAGGTTTAGCAAAACAGAAACAACCCAGGTCTCACAGACCCAAAGAAGAGCAGCTGGAAGCAAACTCTGAACTTTTGCAAGTGGCAAAATCAGCAGAAATATTTTTTTATTATTTTCTGCTATAAATATTGGGGCTGTAAGAGCGCATGAATGAATCAGTGAACTGCACAGAGACTTGCTGACGCCCGCCTTTGAAGAGTGGGGCTGAGAGAATGAAGTAAACCAAGGCCAAAGCTTGGACCCCGGTGGGAGAAGGAGTCACATCAAAGGAAGATGGACAAGTTTCGGATGATCTTCCAGTTCCTCCAGTCCAACCAGGAGTCCTTCATGAATGGCATCTGTGGGATCATGGCACTTGCGAGCACCCAGATGTACTCAGCCTTTGATTTCAACTGCCCCTGCCTGCCACACTACAACATGGCCTACGGGCTGGGCATCCTCCTAGTGCCCCCCTTCATCTTGTTCCTGCTGGGCTTCGTGCTGAACAACAACATCTCCATGCTGGCAGAGGAGTGGAGGCGGCCCCAGGGCCAGAGAGGGAAGGACCCGTCTGTCCTGCGCTATATGTTCTGCTCCATGGCGCAGCGGGCCATGATCGCCCCGGCTGTCTGGGTCTCAGTGACGCTGCTGGATGGCAAGTGCATCACCTGTGCCTTCTGCACCTCGGTGCCTGTGGAGACCTTGGGCAATGCCAGCCACACCGGCCTCTCCCAAGGGGAGATGAAGCGTGTCCTTGCCCGCATCCCCTGCAAGGAGATCTACAATGGACAGGAGCTCATCGCCAATGAAGTGGCCGTCAGGTACCTGCGCTGCATCTCACAGGTGAGGCATCATGGCTGTGCCTTGCTAGTGGTTTAGAGTTCAGCACTGCCAGCCTTAGCTCTTCCTTTGGGAGAATCTCCTTGTAGAAATTTAGCTGCAGGAGGAGAGACTGGTGATTTTTCAGGGGTACAAAGGGGTTCAGACTGAGCTCCAGGGAGTTTTGCCTCCAGTGTGGTGCAGAGACTGAAGCTGTAGGTTGTCCTGATAATTTGGTCCCTGCTCCTGCCTGGGAAGCCTAGGGCTGCAGGGCAGAGATACATGGCCAAGCTATATGCAGAGGTTGATTTAGAGCAAGTTCAGAAGGGGATGACACGGATGTTACTCGGTGCCTGGCGGGTTGTCACTTTCTCCCATAACCCACTAGTTCCCCATGGTTGCTCTTGCTGCTTATTATAACATGTGCAAGCAATAGGCTGATAATTATCTATGCCACTTGCCTCTGCTGCATGCGTGGAAAAAGCCAGTGTATTTAGTAACCATCCCAAGGAACCACAAATGAAGAAATGCCACTAACCACTTGTTCTGTGCTTAATTCCTCTCAAGTTCTCTTCTTCTGGCCATGTCGGATACAGGACGGCCTGACCCACTCTGGTCACTCATGGACTGCTGTTTAAAAGCAGCTCCTCTCCCTGACTTCCTTAGGGCAGACGAGTATTATTAACCCCAGTTGAAGAGAAACGGAGGCACAGGACTTCTCCAAAGACACAAAGCAGATTTTCCTGGGTAGACCCCAATTACCAGGCTGCTGGGAAGCGCTGGGAACTGCAAAACAAGAGGGGCCACTTAGGTACCCCCCTCCCAGGTGGTCTTTTAGGGGGCTGCATTTACAGGGGGGCTCACCCTCAAGAGCTCTGCTTGCACAGCCTGGCAGCAGCCTGAGCTGAAACCAACGAAGAACAAGACAGACCAGTCCTGGCTCTGCCCTCATCTCACCCTTCCTGTCAAACCCCATCAACAGGGGAACCTGTCACCACTGATCACCCACAGTAGATGTTACTAGGTCTAACGGCTCAGGAAAAGGGTTAGACAGCTGCATAAACCTGGGGAGTATCTGGAACGACGTTAAGCTGCAATTCAGAGGGCACAGACTACTCTAGACCCAGGTGCGGTCGTACCAGAGGCAGGACTGAGGGCTGGGTGCAGGATTCAGTTTGGTGTTATTTATGGTCACTGCCTGCTGAATCTGTGCAAGGCAAGAAGGGGAGAGGTGCTGCCTGGGTGGGTGCATCAAACAGAATTTCAGCACAGATGCGCTGACATGGCACGTAAGGTCTCCTCATTCAGCTCTGCAATGTAAACGCAGCCCAGCGTCAAACAGCCCGCGGTGGAGCAAGGCTTGTTTGCAGCCTGGGGGGCTCCTGCCGGATGGTGGGAAATGCCGGGCATGTGCTCTGCCCACCTGTGACAGGTCCGGTTCCCCCCTCGTCTCTGCAGGCTCTGGGCTGGTGCTTTGTGCTGCTGATGACTATGCTGGCTTTCTTGGTCAGATCCCTCCGGCCCTGCTTCACCCAAGCCGCCTTCCTGAAGAGCAGGTACTGGTCCCACTACATCGATATCGAGCGCAAGCTGTTTGATGAGACATGTACGGAGCACGCCAGGAGCTTTGCCAAGGTCTGCATCCAGCAGTTCTTCGAGGGCGTAAGCACAGACCTGGTGGCTGCTCGCTGCCACCTGCCCAGGAAAGCCCCTGCAGGTGCAGGGGAAGCCACCGAGAAGCTCTTGGGCATCACCGACCGGGGCACCATGAACACGGCCCTGAAGAGCTGGCACAGATGCAAGCCCCCGCTGCACCTCCACCCGCCCGCCCTCCCCAGCGGCAGCGGCTGGGCAGAGGAAGGGCAGCCCGCTGTGCACCCCCCTCTGCCCCACAGGGAGGTGGCTGCCTACTACAGCTGGGTGTGAGGGGACAGGGCTGTGCAGAGGCAGAGATGCACATTTGGGAGAGGGGCTGCAGAGAGGACGGACAGGCAGGCATCCGAGCCAGACAGAGGCGGGAGCCAGCACCACAGGGGCTGCGGGTGGACATGCGCCCAGAGGGCTTGGCGGTGCCGGTGCAATCCCATCTGCTCTCATATCCCAGTCCTACAGCACTGGTAATTCAGGCAACAAGTTTTGTGCCAAGCAGGACAGCTACTCAGGGTTGTGATGGATGAGCCCTGGGGATGCTGACGGGCACAATGTGGCAGCCGGACAGACATACCATGTGTCCCACACCACAGAGCAGCAGGTTTGTGTTGGGGCAGTTGCCACGGCAGACACTACCAGGTGTGCAAAACTTCCTTTCTTTTACCATGTGCTCAGCACTGGGCAGCGCATGTTCGTTTAGGCAGTATTAAAAATCCCCTGGTGGGGAAACAAGCTGGGGGTACCCCTTTCTCACGCCAAGCTGTGAAACCCCAAAAGTCTTCCCATTACCCCTCCACACACTACATCACCACGGACACACACAGCTTCCAGGCCAAGAAAAGCTTTAAAATAAATTTGACTCGGGCGATGAGCTATTAAAGGGACAATCTGTATTGCATTACACATGGTGGGAATGGCGTAGTTGTTGCCACAGGTACTATTCAACATCCCACAGAACAAATATCCCACAGAGATGCTCCTCGAAGGGAGTGTCTAGGCACAGAGAGCAGCTGTCATTCAGCAGGACAGAGGGTGGGGGCCAGGCCAACCCCCTGCCACAAATTTGCTGCGGGATGATTTGTTCTTGCAATTTACCTGGATTCCTCCCTGGCACAAAGACTGATGTTAAAAACCCACCTGGGTGTTTGTTTAAGGAGCCAAATAAATAATTCAGACTTACTGTTCAAGCTCTGTGCTCCCGCACAAGAATTTATAAAAGCTGCTTACAAAAGCTGTTGGCGTTTGTTTGTTTGTTTGAATGCCATGAACAGGACTGGGGGGGCCCTGGGCCAAGCCCAGGGTGCTGAGTCCATGCGAGTTTGTGCGTTTTGCTGGCACGCAGCCGTCAGCAGTGAGCGAGTCAGAGGAGAAACCAGGGAGGCAACACCAACCGCACGCAATACCAGGTGGCTGCCCATTTCCATAGAAACTGAGGATGACGGGATGCAGGCCCTCCAGGTGACTATGGAAATCGCAGCCCTGAAGACAGTTCCCCAGTGCCCCTGACTTTAATACCAACACGCAGAAGGAAAACCCCTTCTGAGAGATGAGTTTTACCCCTTTTGAAATGCTCATCCCCTTGACATTTCTGCTGCCGCGTTCTTGTTCAAACCAACTTATTACAACTGGCTGGTAACTGAGGTGACTGTCATTTGCATAAACCTTAATTATCAGTGTGTAACTCCACAGAGGCTGTGGGGAGAGGAGAACAAAGGACCAAAATGACAAGGAAATTCTCCTGGCTGCTGTAAGAGAGCCTTAGCAAGCCTGTAGTCAAGGGCACGCTCAATCTGGCTGACTCCCAGGAGAAAGGAGCGTGACACAGATTTATTGTTAATCTTCACACCCCAAACTTTAATTAAGGCACCTGCCCAGAAATTAATAGGCACAAAACCTGATTTACAAAGCAAAGGAGATTAAAAGATAAAGGTGGTTTCCTCTCCTATTATTTGCAGTTCAGCACTGTTAGTGGCTCACCCAGAAAGGCGCGCTCAGAGTCCCCGCAGTGGCGAGCAGCGTGCAGAGCTGGCGGGCCCCACAGCACAGCCAGTAAGATACCAAAAAAAATAGCATGCATTTAGAAAGAGAAGCTTTGGGACTTTAATTTAGTTTCTTAGGATCAGAGCTCTGCCCCCACGCAGCAACTTCAGCAGTTGCAGAGTCCCCATAAAGCAGGCAGGCTGTCCTCTCTCTGCTGGATTTTGGGGACATCGTTCATCGCCTTCAGGAGGAGACCCTTCACTAGGGACCCCGACACAGCCGCTGGGATTTCAGCTAGGCTGCAGCCCTGGTGCTGAGACTGGCCAGCAGCAGCACCCTGAGCATGGAGCAAGCCCCAGGGCCCCCAGCCAAGCTGGCAGGCACCGAGTGGGAGGGGAGTCAGCCCCAGGCAGGCATGGAGGTGTGGGAGTGCCAAGGGGTGCACAGCACCCAGACACCTGGGAGCTGCAAAGACCCACCCGGGGACCCCAGATCTGGGGATGAGCAGGAGGACTAGGTCCAAAAATCCTGGCAGAACTGCCGGCACTGGGCTGAGCCTAGCTTTGCTCCAGGGACAGGGGAACGTGGGTGTTGCTGAAGATTTTCTTGTGCTGAAGACATCCTCTGGGGAGGGCTGAGTTTAACCCCAGGGATATGGCAACGAGGAGGCTGGGGAAGGAGGATGGGGGCCTCCGGCCTCTACAAACAGGCTGGGCAGGAGCTGGAGCCAAGAAACATGGCAGAGAGGAGCGACCCAGGGAGAAAGTGAGGCATCCTCGGCTGCCTCGCAGGCATCGCTCTGCAGAGGAAGCAGCGAGTGGAAAAGCTAAGCCGAGCAGGAACGCACCGAGCTCGCCAAACTGCGAGCTGTGCCCAGCCCAGCACACGTGGCTCCTCCAGCCCCGCTCGGCCCCCACTGCCCCCCGCAGCAGCACCACTGCTCTGTCCTGGGCGGTGGGAAGTAAACCTGGCCACCCCACAGGGCTCCTGATGGCAAGTTCCTGCTTCTCCCGAAAACCCAGCCAGGCTGGCGTCTTCCCTGCTGGCTGAGCCGGCTCCTGTGCACAAAGGCAGAAGTTTCTGCCCCTTCACGTGGGACCAAAGGCTTTTCCTATGCTGTCCCCGCCTGCTTAGGGTTGCTCCGGGCTCCTGCACAGCTTAGGTACCACCCTCGGTTGAGCTGGGTCCCACTAGCACAACCGCATCTCCTGGGGACCACAGGACCTGCCTCCACCCCCCAGGCTGGGGGGCTCCGGCATTTCCCCTTGGCACCCCAGCGAGGCACCCCATCGCTCCCATCCTCCAGGCACACCCGGGCCGTCCCAGCCAGCCTTTGCACAGCTGCATCGAGGGTCTGAAAAAGGCCGATGTGTTTTTTCCAGTGACTCATACTCAGCCTTTCCTCCCCATTTTTATTTTTTTTTTCTTTTTAAAGGCACAACCTCAGCCTTGCACCCAGCAGAAGGCAAGCGCCTGCACTTCGCCCCACCCAAGCACAGGGCCCAAGAACACCCTCCTCCGTCCTCCCAAAAGCAGAGAGCACGTCGCAGGCTGGAAAAGGAAGCTGCCAAACTCTTCAGGCTGTTTGCATCAGCTTTCACTTTGCCTATCAGGCCTCAGCCCTTACACAGCCCTGCACACGGCCGGGAGCCCCCACAGCCAGAGTCCGAGCACAAACCACACAAGGCACCGAGAAGGCTCCAGAACTGCTTTCAACAACTCTTCAAGTAAGTGACTTCATTTTTTCTTGGTTTCAGGGGAAGGCTTTAACAGAGGCTGCTCAAAAACCATCTGCTGCAAACAGCTTTTCCCCTCCCCTGCTACCCAACCCTCTCCCTCCCAGACAGGCACCATAACCACCCAGCAGAGGAAGGGTACCCACCTCCCCCCGCAGTGGCATGCTCTCCTTTGCCAGCTCCTCTTATTTTTGCGTTGCCAGTTGCCAGGCGCTGTCAGGAAGGTGGAAGGGCCTTGTTTATCAGGGCTGTTTGCTGGTAACTAATAACAGGGTTTTGAATCCCATGCACCAGAACAAGTTTGCGGGTTTAGTGTGTGGCTGCAACCGTGCTGTATCACAAAGCGCAGCAGCTGGCGATGGAGGCCCCGCTCCCCGTCACATGGCGGCAGGTTTCAGCTGGTCTGTCTCCTTTGCCGAGGGAGTTTTGCATATGGAAAACTGGGAAGATGCAGGAAGACATTAAGAGCTGCTTGTATTTGAACTCAGCCATATCACAGTGTGACTTTAAAGGGATTGCCATAGGTTAGGCACAACAGGGAACCGAGGCCAAATTTCTGCCCGTGTTCCCTCCACTGCCCCACAGAGGAAGTGGGTAAAGCAGGATCTGGTGGGGCAGCAGATGGGCTGGAGCACAGTAGTGATTTAAAGCACAGTGCGTGAGCAAGTGTCATACAAGAGACCACAGGATTAAGGTGCCTTTGTGTCTTCTGCATCACTGTCCCTGCAGCCCTTTCCCTGCAGCTGGGGCTGGACCAGAGAAGCCTTGCTCCATGCAAGCCAGCTGGGAGATGCTGGCTTCAGGGCAGATGTTGGGGCAGCCCTGCCGTGGGTCAGGGCCCCCTGGGAGCCCCAGATGTGTGCCAATGCTGGCAGCACTGTGCAAGCTACCAGAGATGGTTACTTGGGTGCCTGGGTCCTTCCTGTCTCCAGCAAACCTCAGTGACAGTGGTTCCTCTGAGGCCAGCAGGTTTCATCACATGGGTGAGGGTTCCCAGAGCTAGCAAGGTGCTTGGGGCTTCCTGAGATGACACCCTGCGGGGATGCAGATGGAAAGTCAGCTAAGAATTTAAACACAGGCTGCAAGTGGCATGGGGGAATGGGCATCACTGCAGAGAGCATGGATACCCTCCCCGATTATTTCCCTGTCCTTCAAAAAATCGGGGCACACGCTTTCCCCTGCTTGGTCCTGAGTGCCTGCAGTCGACACAACCCAGCTCTGTCAGTGGGGCGGGTGTCTCAGTTTAACCAGTGTTGTACTGGGGGAAGGGGCTGGGGAAAGCTGCACAATCAAAAAGCAGTGAAGTGCATCTCTGGCACTGAGGTGTGCAGGTCGAGGGGCTGAGTTTCAGGCCAGCAGTAGCAAGGCTGAGCCAGGACTGCAGGCCAGGACAGCGAGTACGGTTATGTCAACCAACCGTGGGAGATCATCCTGCCACACCTAATCCTAGCACAACTCCTACGTAATTGCTGACCCTGCTCTATCGGCATTAGGTGTTTGTATCCTGGGTCATCAAGATAAGCTCTTGCTTTCCCAGAATGTAACTTCTCTTGCTTGTAGGAACAGCCCCTGACCCCTGTCCGCAGCGGCTGCTCCTGCCTGGTCCTCCCATGCTGCATCTCTGCCCCCAAACCGGCTGGGCCATCTCACAGCGCCTCTTGCTGCCTCCTTCACATACCTTTGCCGATTACTAAATATTAACTCATCAGGTCTAAAGAGGGAGGTAAAAGCCACACAGCACCTTCAAGGCAGCGCGGCACCAGCACGCACGTGCCACTTGTGCCTGGGCTAGTGTGAGTCAGCGTCAGCGCTGGGGACACATCCTAGTGCCAGTGCTCTGGTCCAGTTTTCCCAGTAACACAGCGTCCTCCTTCGTTGCAGGCTTGGGAGATCTTCAAGTGTCTGGTGGCGACGCTGAGAGTAATCACCTCTGCGGGGAGGTGACTAAAACAAAAGAGAAGGAAAGACGACAAACGTGCAAATGACAAGGGCAGAAGCAGCTGTCCCGTTGGCAATCTGCTGTAGAGACGCTTAGTGGGAAGCAATGACTGAGGTTTCACACATTGCTTAGGCTGAATCCCTCTTCGGCCGCTTTTAAAGTATCCCTGGTACCAGCAACAAGCTCCAGAGGCTGGGACACTGGGTGGGAGGAAGGGACAGTAGTGAAGGTGCCGTGTTCCTGGCTCAGCCCCTTGCACGCCAGCTGGGCCAAGGCCATTCCGTCCCCCCTCCTTGTGTCCCTCAGTGTGGGGAGGTGGGCCAGCACGGACCTGGGACAAGATGGCCGCCCTCATCGCCGAGAACTTCCGCTTCCTCTCCTTGTTCTTCAAGAGCAAAGATGTGATGATCTTCAATGGTTTGGTGGCCCTGGGCACGGTGGGGAGTGAGGAGCTCTTCTCGGTCGTTGCCTTCAACTGCCCCTGCTCCCCTGCCCGCAACTATATCTACGGGCTGGCCGCCATTGGCGTCCCGGCCCTGGCCCTCTTCCTCATTGGTGTTATCTGGAACAACCACACCTGGAACCTGGTGGCTGAGTGCCACAAGCGTGGTATCAAGAACTTCTCTGCTGCTGCCACCTTCCTCCTCTTCGGCTCCATCATGGGCCGGGCAGCCGTGGCGCCCGTCACCTGGTCAGTCATCTCGCTGCTGCGCGGGGAGGCTTACATCTGCGCCCTCAGCGAGTTCGTCAAGCCATCCTCCCTGGACAAGTTCCCAGCCGAGTATGGGGCTGAGGTGCTGGCCAGGTTCCCCTGTAAAGACGTGCCAGCAAACCTCACCAAGTTCAGGGACGAGGTGACACGGAGGCTGAGATACGAGTCCCAGGTAGGCACGCCAGGAAGAAAGCCAGGCAGAGTGGGTAAGGCCACCTTGCTGTGTCCTAATGCAGCCTCTCTCTTCTCTCTCAGCTCTTCGGCTGGCTGCTCATCGGCATCGTTGCGGTCCTGGTTTTCCTCACAAAGTGCCTGAAGCACTGCTGCTCGCCGCTGAGCTACCGGCAGGAGGCTTACTGGGCCCAGTACCGCTCCAACGAGGACAAGCTCTTCCGACGCACGGCTGAGGTCCATTCCAGGATCCTGGCAGCCAAGAACGTGAAGCACTTCTTTGGCTTCGTGGCGCTGGACAAGGAGGAGAAGGAGCTGGTGCAGGAGTTCCCAGTGGAGGGCGTCCAGCCAAGCCCCCAGTGGAACGCCATCACAGGTGTCTACATCTACCGGGAAAACAAGGGCTTCCCCCTCTACAGCCGGCTCCACAAGTGGGCCAAAGGGGTGGAAGGGAATGGGCCAAGCCCAGAAGGCCACGAAATGCTCTTTCTGGCTTCCTAAGACAGATGGGCACTGGCAGCAGTTCTGCAGACCACCCGGCAGGCCTACCGGTACCAGTGTGCAGCTCAGGGATTCACAGGGAATATTCCTCCCAGCGGGATTACTTCTTTCAGCAGGTAAAAAGGGATCAACAGCCTCAAGGCAGAGACTGATAAGCAATAACTGAGCTGGGGAAGCCCTCCCTCAGAGACGACCATCTCGTTGCTGCTCCCAGAGACACAAGGGGACCAAGGAGCAGATGCATACCTTGCCTCTGGGCTGCCCGTACACCAGCAGAAGCCTCAGACAGCAAGAGGTGGACATGGCCTTTCTAACCGTGACTCCTGCAGTCCCACTTGTCTCTTCCGCGGCAGGGCTAGCCCCAGCCACCCCACACACCTACCTGTCTTACTGACATCAGTGTTTTCTTACGCAGTTGTGCGGTGCCTGTTATGCAGGCAGGTCCCGCAGCACTTTACAGACTACAGCACAGGGAAAAGAGGGAAGTAGTGGGTAAATTCCTGTGGCAAGGGGGATGCAATAGCACCCGGGAAGGAATGAGTCATTAATACAGCAGCATACTGAATAACTGAAAGACTAAGGCAGGAGGAATCACCAATATTCCCAGTATTCAGAAAGACACTCTAATTACCAAGTTGGAATTTTGGTAGGACACCGAACTCCCTTTGATCTTACTGAAGTGCCTGGCAATTTCTAATGAACCCAAATGGTTGCAGCTGTGGGTTTATAAACCCAGAAGGTGGCACCATCAGCAGAATAGCTTTCAGGTGAGGTGGCTCAGTGAAAGCTTTGGAGGAAGCAGCACCTGCAGTGAGCCATACCGCTGTCTGCAGCTCACTGCGTTTCTCATCAACAGTCGCATGAGAGTCCTGCTTGTCTGCGTTGTGAGTTGCAGCAAGGCTTCAAACAGAATTAGTTCTGTACGTCTGTATATATACACATATATGTATTTAGTGTATATACTACGCCATTGTATTTAGTTAGCTTTATTAACGGAGCATCTTTCTTCGAGGGAAAGGGGGCAAGAAAGTTGCCAGCCAAAAGACCACATTACATGCACCCATCTGCTGCACTGGTACTGGAACCCTGGCGTGACAAGGGACAGCAGGAACAGCATGGGGGAGCACCCCTCTCCTTACCCTTCTACCACTGAAACTCTTTCCACTGACTTAAATGGTCCCGGCAGCAGAAATGTCTCTTTTATGGATGTGGCCAGACTCTGAGAAAGCAAAGCCAGAAAGGTGCAAAATTACTGCCCTCACCATAACACTGACCATGGCTTCAAGGCTGCTCTTCTGGCACTGCACGGTCCCCTTTCTCCCAAGGGTCAGCCCTACATACCCAACACCGTTTCAAGAGCCGGCAGGACAATGAAGTTTGTTTTTCCTACTTGTACTGTTTCTTTATAGGTCCAACTTCTTTTTACACTGTGCCGTTTACCAAAAAGCCTTAGGTTGCTCAAAAAATGACTCAAATTCACAGGACTCAGAGGGGCTTACATACAAAGAGAACTGAAATTAATTATTAAATAAGAGTTATTTTTCATTGCCTGCTGAGTTGGGTTGGTTTTTTTTGGGGGGGGGGGGGAGGGGCGCAAAGAAAAGGCATAATTTTACATTCCCTTTGAACTCAAGGACTGGGAACTTATCTTTTCTTTCTATTAAACATTCAGATCCTCTCCTATCCAGATGACCCAGAATATGAAGTCTTTAAGTATTACCACATATTACAATTTTAATAACACTGCTTTTTAGTAGTTCTTGTATTTTTAGTTATTCCTGCAGTGAGTAGCACAAGTCTTGTACATCAGGATACACAACTGCAGCAAATGATAGAAAACATATATAGAGACCTTTTTACAAATACTTCCCCTTGCAAGAGTGAGCTGGAGGGTATTCCCTTGCATAAAGAGGCTGGAACACCACTTCATGGGCGGGGCATCCCAGGATCCTTGTTCAGCTCCTCTACAGATTTGCCTTGCATTTGTGGGAAGGCTTAGCTCCCAGCCTCGCTGTCAACTAATCTGCAGGAATGATCACATGCAAGTTAAATGAAATTGCATTAACTTGAGATGAAAGAGTTCATTTGCATTTCTTCTCGCTGGCCCTCAAGTGCGAACATGCAGACACGTATGCCACCCCCACACACAGAACAGCAGACGCAAGGTGACTTGCTGAAACAAGGCAGTGTTCCTCTTACTTCCTTTACTTCCCTCGCTTTCTTCCTTGGTAGATTCTTTTGAATCACCTTCACCTCCTCCCCTTCCCTCCTTTGAAGGAAATGGGCAAGACACTTAATACTTTGGAATGGATTTGTTTATCCCAAGAATAAACCATGAGCACAAACTATCTTTTACTCTGTTTGCCTCCCTTCCATTAACTCCAGCCACTTCACATGTGCTGGGATGGGCTAGGGGCTTGTGCAGCTTGTCTGTTCTCTCTCCCTATGGAGAGACATGTCTGAGCAGACAGACAGCGAGGAGCAGAGCAACACCTGTTTGCAACTGCGGGGATATTCCCACCAGCACCACCACCACCTTGTCTGCCACCCTGAGCACAGCCCTGCTAAGACAAGCCAGGGCTTCGGGGCCTTGTAGCCCATCAGCAGTCCCTGTCACTCATCCTCCTCCAGTAAGGATGCTGAGGTGGAGGACCTTAAGCCATGTGGCTTTACTCACCAGCAAAAGCAAGCAGGTTAGTCTTATCAACAAAATGCCAAGAGGGAAATGGAGCTGCCCATCTTCCCGGCATGCCAGATTGCACAGGCTGCAAGCACACTCTCTGCTTTTCCTCCAGAGACTGAAAACAACCCCATCGCAGACCATCCTACAGGTTGCCCGTTAGGGCACACTTCCTAGTATCAGGATGGGTTCAAACCAGGCTCCTCCAGTGTGGAAAATTACACACAAGCCTTTCATTTTCCCTGCTGACTCCTATACAGACTATAATAGCCCCAGCAGTCAAGAAGAAACAATACCTCAAAGGGATCTTGGTTTCCATTGCAACGCTTATTTACGTATTCTATTATGTAACTAATTAATCCAGAAGAAAAAGCCACCATCGTTGCAGCTGCAGTCTTAAAAAAAGCAGCAGCTGTTACTGGATGTTGCAAGCACCCTCCTCCTCTAGAACATTAAGTAAAATCAGAGTACAGTACCCTGCTCTCCCACAGGGCAAGAAGCGAAATGACTTGTTTCTGGATCCCAACAGATTTGGGAATTAAATGCTGAATCATTCAGCCTTGCCGACACTGGGCATTCACAGAGGCAGAAGAGCTGGGTCCTGCAAAGCTCTGGTTTTGAGTTCAGAGTACCTACAAGACTCTTGAAGTCGGTATTTCAAAGCTGGGCACCCGCTCACTAGTGTCTATATTGGATAATCACACTTGTTTGCATACCCCCGTTTGTTCCCTTGCCTTCAGTTCTTCATCTGTAAAACACGTGGATGATCACATCCACATCTTACTGGAGAGTTACAAGAACACGGATCATAAGGCACCAACACCAGTGACAGAGCCTACGTAAGTACCCAAGATACCTGGCTTTTTCCAAGCAGGTTAGATTGGCATGACTTTTTTTCAGCACAGAAAAATCACTTCTTTGACTTCACCAATTTCTCTTGAGACACAACAACTACTGAAAATCACTATTTTTTCTGTTGTCAATCCCTGGCAACTTGTGATCAGGAGGACCCACTGCAACTGGATGCTGTGGGCTTTAAAGGCATATGCCCTTTCAGCTGAAGGGGACAAGAGCATCCCGGGCTGCACTAGGAAAAGCATTATCAGCAGGTCTATGGATGTCATCCTTCCCCTCCTACTCTGCAGCAGTGAGACATCTGGGGCGATATGTCAAGTACTGGGCTCCCCAGTATGTGAAAGATACAGCCTTATGGGAGCAAGTCCAGCAAGGGACAGGAGCAGACATCATACAAGGAGAGGCTGAGAGCTGCAGCTGCTCAGCCTGAGGAGAACATTCAAGGTGGATCTTAGCCACATGTATAAATACCTGACACAAGGACATAAAATGGAACCAGATTCTTCATAGTGGTGCTCAGTGACAGGACAAGAGGAAACGGGCACAAATTCCATTTAAATGTAATAAAACACTTTTTTTCACTGTGAACACGGTCAAACCCTGGAACAGGTCACCCAGAGAGGTTGTGGAGTCTCCACCCTTGGAGAAATCAAAACCAAACCAGATGTGGTCCTGAGCAACCTAGTCTAGCTGACCCCTGCTTTGAGCAGGGGTTTAAACCAGATGACCTCCAGAATCCCTTCTAACCACACCTATGCCACAATTCTGTGTGGCTCTGCCAATTTCTAGGAGCACAAAGGCACCCGAGATAAGTCTTCTGAAGTGTTAATTCAGCTGAAAGGCAAGAATATTCTCTGCCATCTTGGCAGAGAGAAATCCATTTATAAAACATCACTATACTTAAAAAATAGTGGGTTATAACTGCACCATTTCCCCAAGAAAGTAGAACAAGTATGGCTGTATTGATTACAAAACAGTCTATATTTAAAAACACATCTTCAAAGTCATCAACAGACTATGATTTGTAGCATCCGGACAAAGCTGCAAACACTTATTAAATCTTTTCCTTTGTTTGCTTCTTTTCAGCTTGGTTTCATCGTAGATCAATACTCTCCAGAAACTCAAGGCAGAACTCATGCCTCTCAGGTCCTCTGAGCGGAATCTCTCTGCTTTTACTTGTGCTGTACTTAGGTCTCAACAAGGGAACTCCTGGTCTCCACATACTCAAGTGCTGCTCTTTTAACAGCCAGGACACTTTCCGTTGTACCAAATTTCTTCTCATAATCCAGGTAGCGTTTAAAGAAGAACTTCATCTTCTTTGGTGCCAAGCTCAAGTGTACGACCCTCTCAAAGATGTCCCTGCAAGAAATCAAAGGGAGTCAGATTGCTGTGTTGGTGACAGCACAATACAAGCCCTGTATCCTGCCTCTGGAACAAAGAGCAGAGTCAGGGAAGACATTCAACCTGCTGTGAAGTGCTGGTGCTTAAAGAAATAGATTCCTGACAACTGGCCAAAATCTCAGGTAGAAGCCTTCTATTTGTTTGCAGAACCCTAAGGCTGCTGGTCAACTTATGCTAAAATCCAGCCACTGTATTTGACCCTGTGTTCATTAAGTGGATGCAGCTGAACCCATAGTGTGGGAAACTGGACTTCCTTTTGTCAACTCTCAGAAAAGGAAAAGGGGGGAAAAAGTTTCTCCAGTTTTTTGTTACAAGATACGTAAGGGCTTGATCTCACCCTTCAGATAAACAAGGCAATCCCTCTTGCAGACAAGGGACAGATGAACCTCAGTGCAAGTTCTCTAGTTTCTGTCATGCAGGCCACTACCTACAAATCAGTCCCCCTCTGCCCTGTGGATCTCCTTGGAGTCTCCTCCACATATCCAAGTTTTCTTTCTCCGGGTAATAAAAGTTCTCTTTTGCTCTGCTCTGGGAAGCCTTACACAACCTCATGCTGCAAGGTACCTCTGTTCTTTTCTGGTGCTGCTCCAAGCACTGCAGCCTGCCCTTTCCTAGCCTGCCATAGCACAACTCACCGTATTTCCTTCTGGCTGCCATGTTTGATCATGATGTCCATGTAGATGGACCAGATGTCTGTCCGCTTGGGATAGCTGCTGAGGGTGCTCTCAAAGAGGGCCTTGGCATGTTCTGGGTCCCCAAAACGGAACTCCAGCTGTGCAAACCTTGAAATGACATCCACATCTGGAACAAGTAATGGCATGTTAGGATATCACAGCAGCTCTCTTCCTTATGAACAAACACAAGTGATAATTACACAGAACAGAGGAAGGCACAGACACAGCACCATCTCGACCCAGAGACAAAAGGCTCTGTTGTAAAGTGGTTCTGGACCAAGGTGGGATCAGAATGGGAGAAAGAAGGGTCACAGTTCACTTCCCATTTCCCCTCTGCAGGAGACAGAAGTTTATTCTTACACTCAAACTCTGCATCTTGCAACATCCACAGGCAGCCCCACAAACCTGGGACTTAATCAACTGACTTTTTCTAGAGAGCTGTAAGACTCAAAGTCGTCTTTGCTTTGGGTGCTTTGCCCATCACAGCAAGTTCTGTTACAGGAGGCTTTAGCACTAATATCCAGGTTGAAACTTCCCCTTCCCGAGAGCCAAGGGCAGCACGTTCGGCACCAACTGGCTGCACTTTGCACTTATTACAAACACTGTCGCAGGCAGAGATATCAGAGCAGTCCCCCTGCTGCAGACCTGTCAACACGTGGCCCACATTAAGGGTGGGGAAGAGTGCTTACGTTCTTTGGTGGGCAAAGCCTTGAGAGCACGCTCCAAAAGCCTGTGCGTAGCCTCAGTCTGGCCTTGCTTCAGGAGGAAAGAGGCGTATTTCAGCCACACAGACTTCTCCTGACGGAAACGCTTCAGCATCGTGTGGTACAATTCTTCTGCTTGCTGGAAGGGCAGAGTTGCATTAGAACACACAGATTCATAATAAAGCCTTGTAGATTTAAAACTCTTCTTGTTGACCCAGGTATCTCCAAACACTTATGACAGAAAAGCAGGCATCAATAGTTCCTTTTTTGCTGTCAATAATAACTATTACTCCCAGTTAGGAACAGGACAGGCCTAACAACTGACAGCTGGAAGCTTACAGAGCCAGCATGTAGTTTACTGTCATGACTGAATGGGATACATACCTGGGACATGCTTGCACTATCTTACCTTGTACTTCTCAGAATTGGCATAGATGTCACACAGATGCTGGAAGACTTTCAGAGGTTCATTGTATTGAACAGCTCTCTCAAAGACCTTCATCAGTGTCTCCTCAGTACCATACATGTTCTCCAAGTTCAGCAGAGCTACCCAGACATTCAGCTTCTCCTGTTCTTCCCTTACAGCAGATGTGAACAAGAATATTTAGCCTTTTACCAGTCTTTATCAGCTTTTTACAAACCACCCTACAACGACACACTGATTGTAGCTTCCCTCCAGGACAAAGGAAGGGAACATACTGCTTGCTCACTGAAACACCACCTTTGGAATACAGCACAGCACTGTAACTTTTGATCACTTTAGCTTGTCATTAAAAACCACAAGGATGATTCAAGAAAGCATAATATACTTAATTATGCCATAGAGATGATTTAATATGCAAGGGTGCAGTCCTTTGGAAAAAGCAACAAGAGGTTCAGTTTGTTTCATGTTTTGATTTAAGGACATCACTGACAGCATTATGCTCTTCCAAACCCTCCTGACTGCTCAGAAGTACGTCTGTGTGCTCAGTGATACCTTGCGGCGGAGTTACTGCACACATGAGCTGCAGCAAGTCAGCTGCAGGCCATCTGTGATGACTCAGACCAGACCTTCAATGGGCCAGCTGACAATTGCTACCATTTAATCCTTTCAAGCTCACTGAAACAGACTCTGCCACTCCACACACACACACAGAGACACTGATGATGCTACCAATGCTCTTCTCACACCCCAACTATCCCAATATGATTTATTCTTTAGGGCACATAAAGGCAGAACCCCATTATTACCTGAAGCAGATTGTTTTAAGCGCTCTTTCTGCCACAGCTCTGGCCTTCTCAATCTCGGTAGCCTGGAGGTGAAAAGCCATGTACTGTAGCCAGACAATGGAGCTGTTGGGACTGCTCAGCACCAGGCGGTCAAAGTCATCTGCTGACTGGGGCTGTCGGCTGGGATCCATCAGAGCTGCTTCTAGTTTGCAGAGCTCCTTCTCCTTCTTCTGCTTCTCTAGCTCCTTCTCTTTCTTTGTTTGTTTCTTCAGCTGAAAGAGAAAAATGAGGACTGGGGAAAAGCAAGCACTTCAGATGGGAATAGGCAGGTCCAGCTAAAGCACAGCCAGACCTCAGTACATCCAAGGCTAGACAGTTTTCCCAGGAAGAGATGAGGCCAATTATTTAAGACAGGAGGAAAACGGTACCACCCCCTACCCCCTCACACATTCACACCTCCAGAATAAGCAGCAGGGCATGAAATCTCGTTTCTTTCAATGAAATACACTGACAGACCAAATACTTCACTAGTCTTGCACCTTCACTGCAGAATTCACACTTCACCCCTCCCTCTCATTCTTCCATCTCTACCCTCCCAGCTAGTGCTCGCCACCACCCTCCACTTTGTAAAAATCCAGGGTACAATGGGGGAGAAATTGTGCAAGACTGCGGTATGTTGCTGGATCACGGGGATGACTCAGGTCTCAATTGGGAACTGAGAGAGCCATAGTTCTCCGCACAAGGCAGCAAAACATCGGCCTTTACAGAGGTGAGTTTTGAGGGACAGGGGAAATCCTGAAGAGCAAGCATGAAAGCAATTCATGAGCTTCCTTCTGATTTTGCTGAACTGCTCACAATTGGAAAACTAGTCTAAAATACTATAGCATAAAAAAAGAATTTGTTGGTGTTCTTCCAAGTAAGATTACTATAATTTGAAAAGTTTTTTAATCTCCATATATTCCTGTAATTTTACAGCACTCAAAAGTAATAAATGGAGCCGACATCAAATACAAAAATTTTACTTTCATAAAAATATTTGACACTAAATAATTATTTTTTTAGCATGTCAACACGAGAAGCCCTATTTTCATGCAGGCATGCTAAAACAGGGCCTTTTACCCTCTGCTTCAGAGATACCTGCTGCTACGCCCAGGGCTCAGAGTAGCTAAGGAAGTTCCGTATTAGCTGTCAGAGATGTTCCCTTGGGTTAAAAGGCTTTGCTATGGGGCAGGCAGACAAGCAAGCACTGACACATCACATTACAGCCACCGTGTGGTGAGTCTCCTGTGCAGGCAACACTAGTACACAGTACCTTCAACTGTGGATCCTCTTCCTCCTCACTCTCTGAGCTCTCTTCCTTCTGATTCAGCACAGCTGTATCTGTTGCATTTATGTCTTCATCCCAGGTGAAGCCCGTGGAAACCTGCAGCCTGGGAGCTTCACCAGGTTTCCTTACCTGTTTGGAGTAAAACAGGGAACGCCCTGGGTTTTAATTTGAAGTTTTTACACCAAGATCAGACAACTGCTGTTTGCTTGTGGCTTCTCTCTGGCCAGTACTATTGACTTCTCACACTTGCAAACAGTCCACCAGCAAAAACGTTAAACTCTGGTCACCTTTGATGTAATTTAAATTCAATCCATGTCAAGCCATTTTCAGATGACACAAACACCAGTCTGTGTCACTCCTATCTGCAGCAATGACACTGTCATCCAAGTCAAAAGTGACATTCCTCAACAGGGCTGGAAATTCAGTTCAGGTTCTCCTCAAAACTTCTCACCTTAGATTTCTTTTCAGCTGCCTCTTCCTCCTGGTCATCATCCTCCTCTTCCCGGTAATATACCTCAATTCCACTGTCATTTTCATCTGCTGGGCACATCTTCCTTTTTTTTGGCTTAGCCTCCTGCAACAAGCAGAAATGAGTGGGTGGTGGAGGGCAACAACTGGGATGAATCTCAAAGGCAATTCTGATCATGAAGAGCCTGACAGCAGAGCATGGTGTCCTGGCAGAGCATCCCCCACTATCCCCTCACCTAACAGAATAAATCTACACTCACTTACATATGGTGCCAGGACCAATAGGAAGGGCCACACATGAAACATAATTGTGCTGCTAATTCATTTAACTCCTACCCACATGGAATAGTTTCTGATCTTTGCTGACCTCCAATGCAATTTAATCTTTTTTTCCTACTCAGTAAAATTTCTCACCCTGATCCCATTGGATCTTCCTAGTCTCTTCAGTATTTGGGCCAGCTAAGTCCTTTAGCATGTCCTGCACAATCACATCCATACCTTCTCACTTTCAGAGTTTTCTCTTCTCCGTTTTGTCTTCAATTTAAGCTCTTCTCTCTTTTCCCTGTCATCTGCCTCTCTTTTATCTTCCTCTGCATCATATCGTGGCAGGCCTAGGGATTCAGGCAAGATGCTTGGCATCCCAGTGTCCTTGGGCAGGAGAGAGAGCTCAATATGTTTTTCTTTTCCATTTACACTGTGGTGTGTTGCCAGGAGTAGCAGAAGATGAGGGGAAAAAAAATAAATGCTCTGATTTATAATGACTGCAAGGATATGGACTTCCTTCAAATCTTCCCAGCTTTTATCCTCCCTCTTTCCATCCCCTACTAATCCACCATCTCCTGTCTACCAATTCATGCCCCTTCCTAAAGAACGTTGGACCTACCCAAGCACCTTGGCAGTGAGCAGCTTTCCTTCAGGCAGGTACTTTTTATACAAGGAGTGTTTCTGTACGAAGTAAGGGGAAACATTCTGGAACAGTATTCGGCCCAGAAGAGAAGCGGACAAGCTGAGAAGAGCATGAAAACAAAAGAAAAAGTATTCCATAGTGGGGGAGAAGAAAAATAAAAAATTGCAGTGACTATATCTGTGGCACCACTAGTTCTACATAGCATCACACAAACTTTCCCTACTTTACTTTTACAGGCTCAAGAAAGCAGCAATGCCATCTTGATTCCCAGGAGGAAATCCATTTTGTGACATTGCATTATGCCAGAGATCACCCCCAAACCAGATTCCAGAATTGTACATTCAAAGTAAGTTCTCCAAGACCCTTCAATTCCCAGAATAATTTTCTTATACTGCTCACCCAAAGAATACACCTGATGAAGTGACTGATTTGACATAGCCTCTCACTAGCTGGCCTTTTTTAACATCCTTAATACATGTTATTTCAGCATCTTCCACTTTGCTGTTGTTCTTTGGGTTTAGCCTAAAAAAAAAGGTTAGAAGTTAAAGCATTTGTCAGAATAATCCACATTCTACTCTGGATACTAAAAAAAGAAATCACAATTAACAACAGCTAACACTTTCTGGAAAATATACCAGATCAGAGACACCCTTCAGTTTATTCAAATGTACTAACGGACTACCTGCATCTCTGCCAAGCTATACATAGCATTAGGGAATAGACATACTGCTGTAAACAAAGCCAAACAAAACAGATCAGCCTGGCTTCCTCTGACACCAAGAAAATGAGGAGAGTAAAATGCTGTCTGAAATTTTGCATAGCATTGGCTTGGGTTTTTTCCCCACTTATTTCTAAGATACTCCATACCACATGGTTTATGCATTTTTGTTCCACAGAGAAGACTAAGCAAGAGGCTCAGTTTTAAAAGACATTTAGGACAAAGTCTAATATTTAATCAAAAAGGCTAAAATGCAGCTGAACATTAAAATGTAACATGTTTGTATTGCAAATTCAATGGAACTTTCCCTTTCTTCCCAAATAAACAAACAAAAAAGTTGTCAGGTCTAGAAACTATGATAAACAGAAATTAAATGGGAATCCACTTGATCAGCTCTGCATCTAATGTCAGATACCTCCACGTTTACCAATACGCAGGAATATCTTTCTGAAGCAAGAACAAGCCTCGTTCCTTAAAAACAATGTAGTCCTTGTCCTTTGAACACTTCAAACTGATCAGCTCAAACCAACAGTTACTGTATTTCACTATCCTTTTCTTCACTAGTAGGAGATCAACAGACTGGAGGGATGACACATACCGTGACTGCCGGAGAGATAGCTGGATTTTGCCGTTCTCATGGGAGAGGATGTAGCACCTACATGGCAGAGCGAGGGGAGAAAGCAGAAAGCTCTGTTACTGTTAAAAGCACCACAGGTAGAAAACAGGTATTTTCACTAGCAGAATGAAGCTCTAGAGGAAACAAACCACTCTGTCCCTTGGACCACATGCTGTCTAAGACAAACCACCATGACGCAACAGTTGATGAAACCAGCTAAACGGCTTTTTGAAAACTATTTACTTGCTTTACCCAGTCTCTACTGCTAGTACAAAAGACTTAAACACTGCTACAGCAATCACTTGGCCTGTTGCACTCTGCAGCATTCCCAACAAGTCTGTGAAGTAGGGAAATGCAGTTATTTGTGCATCATAAATGCAAAGACAACCGACTCGCCAAACAACCTACAGCAGAGCCGGGATAACTGGCTTCCCTCAGTCCCATCAGCATCCTAGCTAAGAAAGTCGCTACTCTCAAAACACAGTTCAGGAAGGCAGCTGAGAAGGGGCTGCTTAATACATAGAAAATGCAAGACTTTCACCCAAACACATACAAGGTCGTAAGTCAGCACTCCTACTTAGCTACAGACTGAACCTTGCAGGTCTCGCATCACCTTATGGCATTGAAAAGCCTGTCACCAAGGGCAGGTGTTTCTAAGCCTTGCAGCTTGAGGGAACAAGAAAGAATTACTGACCTGACAATCTTGCCAACTTTGAAGTCACCCAGAGGATTGTCCATGTAAGTGTCATTCAGGTGAAAGATGCTGACTTTGCCAGTCTTCCCACCCGGCAGTGCAATGGTCAAACCAATGTGTGGAATCACTTTTGTTACCATGCCTACAGTGATGCTGCCCTGCTCCAGTGACTGAATTCCTGGAAAAAGCAGAAAAGTATGCAACAAAGCAAGAGGGTAATGAGTCTGTGAAGCTGATTTTAGTTGCCTAGTCACATACCAAACCCACCAACTTTTGCTAAGGTGCACTCTATGCACTGTCTCAGTTCAAAGTAACATTTGCTTTGGTATCCCAGACAAGATCGCCTAGTTGCACAGTTCCAGGATCTGGAACAACTGACAAACGTTGACAAATGTATCATCTCATGTCTGAGATCAGAAGGGAATACGTTCCCAAGGGCTCAGAGAAGGGCTTCTGTCTGAAACAGTAGGAAAGCAATCCTTTAAAGGTCTGACCTCTCTTGCCTTGCATGGTGCCACATCTGGGCCAGGGTCCCAGGAGTGAGTTCTAGGAGGGGAGGTACAGCTTGGTTCTGGAGCGTAACCTCTTCACCTAAGGGGTCAGTGCAGGCCCATCTCTTGATTAAAGCATCATATATTGTTAAGGCTCCACTATACCTGTGAGTGACAAGCAGAGTTTTGTTTCTGTGACATCTGTTCCAGTCACTGTAGCTGATATTGCCTGGCCGTTTTTGAAGCTCTTTTCTGGATGCTTTAAGATCTGAAAGAAAAGACAGATTTCCACTTATTACCAGAAAAGGAATTCTGCACAGCTCTGCTGTTTCTCCTATAAATCTTTATGCTTTCTATATGCATCTTTAATGTATACACCTGACTCTGCTATCCTGAGCCAAACTAGCTAAAGACATAGTACTCGCTCGCCAGTGAAGGGCAGTGATGCTTGAAGGGCACAGCACTGGATTACAAGTTTACATGGATATCAGAAGTGTCTGTAGTAATTACCTGCAGCCATATGCACAGAAAAAAATTTGTGTAGCTTTATCTGTAATGGCCTCTTACCTTGGTGTTCAGAGACAGCAGCAGATGAGGAACTCTTCCTCGAATATGAGGGGCAACTTCTACCTCCAGCCAATTTTTGAGGATATTATACTGAGAAGACACCAAATAACCAGAGAAGACAGCATGAGACCTTAGGAAAACAGCCCTTCCCTGGTGGATTCACTAATTTTTAAGGCTAGAAAGAACTGCTCCAGCCTTAGCTCTTGCACCAAGCAAAAATGGCGATTTGGCTTCTACTCATAGAAGCATAATGCTGCTGTGGTTCACAGGCAAGTCCACACAACACAGGGTATCAGCAGCGAGCATACATTGTGCTGGTGGCATACACAGCTTCTCAAAAGCCATTTTGCTAGAGTGCTGGGTGGGAAGCATCTGCTGGCAACAAACAGGCATGTCAAAGAGGATGAGTCAGCTTGACTCTGTCAAGTATAGAAAATGTGACTTCCTTCTCCCTGTTAAGACACTGCACTTTGCACAGGCCACTCTAATAAAGACCATAGTAGTGCCAGTGTTTAGGTCTGAAATAAGGTCCCTGAGGTTACCCCCACTTGCTGCCTCTCCCAGCACGCTTAGGAACACTCTGACCTCACCTTTTTCACAAAACAGGTGACTGTCTGTCCGACATTGTAGAGTCCGGTTTTTTTGAGGCCATTGTCTTCTTTAAGGTTCAGCATTGCTGTGACTTTCCCTTCTATTTCACTGTTTGCAATCAAAGAAAGAGGGCATCAGTAAGACAGCTTTGGTCCCAATGATGAAGATAGGAGTAAGAAACCCAGATTACAGTAAGCCAGTACAGTACTAGTGTGACAATGCCTTTGTGACATTCACCGCTATCCCCTCCCCAGCTGCATCCTTCTGCAGGGAATTAATTCTTCCCTGGGCTTAAGAGGGAATCCTTCTAACATGAATGGAAACACCAGAGTCCAGACTGGCAGAAGCTGAAGCCAAAAGGACATTCAAAGGAAATCATGTGCTAGGAGAGCACTGTGAGGTTTAACACAGCTCCCAGACCCAAGTTAGTGTGAGAGAATATGGGACCTTGCCACACTGCATACACGTGCAGCCCTTTACAAATGGGAGGAACAAGGGAGGGAAACTACAAGGATACAAGGCCTATGAAGCATCTGCAGACAGCACAGAGGCCAACACTGACCTTGGTCGGATGCTGAGCTCTGGAATGGACTGTGTGAAGTGCGGATGGGTGATGGGCAGGTACCTAAAGAACAGGAAAAGGATTAAAGTTTCTCATGATCTCCCCAGACTCCACTCACCCACCTGTCATCCTTCTGCACTGGCAAAAAAAACCCCAGATGTAAGGCCTCTAAAACTACCAAAGTCTTCCAGTTCTTCCTGGCTATTTCATTGGCAGTTTAGGTACCCAAAGTACTCCAGCAAATTTAGCCCCTGGGGCCAAATCCTGCTTGTATTCAAGGCCTCCCCTAGACCTTAAGAGTTTAGAAATCTTTTTTATGAACTTTGCTCAAGATAAATACAGTGACACAGGTTGAGAGCTAATTTACTGAAACCTGGATCCGGGATAGAATATAATAGCAGATTCCCTCAGGCCTCAACTACTCCAGCGAGGGTAGCCGTAACAGCATCTACTGACAGAGGAAACAGCCTAGATCATCTGAACTGAGTAACTGTTCCACCCCTTGCATTCCCCAAGAAGTAATTTTATGTGCATGTTTTCCTACCTGTGAGTATTCACATCTCTGCCTCCAATGACTCGAGCAGTCACCTTCTGTCCAGCTTTCAGAGTGCATGTTGGAAAAGAACCTATAGGCACTTCATCCAGTATCCGGGATGCATGGATTGAACCTGTCAGCTTGTCATCAATAGCAACTGTGACATGGGTTGGTTTGACAGATTTAACAGTACCAGTAACAATATCCCCCAAGGAAAGCGAGTGTTTCACAGTAGCAAGCACCTCTTCCAATGCTGTCTCAGATTCATTCCGGACCCTTACAAAAACATCCTTCTTTGCTCGGCCTTGTACTGCTAACAAGATTCCATGGTCGCTCTCCTTCACTACTTTTAAGGTTGCAGAGATTATTTGTCCCACCTTCAGTTTTTCTGAGTCAAAGCGGAAGGTGTCATTGAGGTGAGACGCTATGGGGACAGCTGCCAGCTGACCTGTTTCCAACAAAGACACGATGGCAAATTCTTCTGCTACGTGCTGCACGATGGCAGAATGCTGGGAGTTCTCTGTGAGCAGCTAGACAGAAATGGAGATAGTGACTTCTCCTGCTGAGGCTTTTGATTCCCTCCACTCTACCTCCCACAGTTCTAAAAGAGGAAACAGCCCCCTCTCAAATTCATTAATCACCTGGAGTTTGTTAGACAAACAGAAACACACAAATCCAAAAACTGAACACATACTTGCTTGGCTCGTTGTTTTAACAGCTCTTCCCGAAGAGAAACGTACACCTTGGATGTGAGGGCATCCACATGAAGAACCAACACCTTGGTTTTCTCACCAGGAGCAATGTTTTTGTCTATAAATGAGAACAAGGAGATTATCTCCTGATGACAGTGAAGAATTTTCAGCAACTGAGCTAGTGGCACATGACAGACAGGAAGGGCTGCCTGTGGTGTGGTTTAGTTCAATTCCTGAAGTCCATAATGATAAAAAGACTGCTTAATAATGAATCGTAACTAGGTTACTGTAACAAAGTCAACTTAGTGCCAAACATAATAAGTCTCTTTAAGAAAAGAACAGATTCCTCCAACATTAATAGCAAGGAGATAAAAAAAAGGGGGCTTTTTTTATTTGAAAAAAAACGAGTCTGATGCTTTCATGGAAGAACTAAACAGATTTTATGAAGATGAAACTCTTAAATAATGTAGAGAAGACTAAACACAAATTCAAGGTAATACAGATTTTTAAAAAGATTACCTAACATTTGCACAAAAACATAATCAGTCTATCTGTTGCTAAGGAAACAAAGATACTTTTCTGAACACAGAAGGGCTGGGATATTACTCCGGCCGAAATTAGCAGTTTATATTGGTTTCATTGGTGTATTCATTATCTCAGCGTGTACTTGTTTTGTTCTACATAATAGCGCACTTTTCTGCTTTAACTTTTTAATTGCCAAGTACCAAAACTGCAGTCTTGTTTTAAAGTCACATTCATTTAAAAGAAAAAATAACAGCCATTTCTGATAGGGCATACGCCAAGGAACACAATTCTAAAGAAGAAAAAAACCCAAGAAAGCTGGAGCTTGTGTTAGTATTTTGTCTATACACAGTATGCTTCAACTAAGGATCTCAGAGCACAAACTAGACCTTGCAAGATGCCCAAGATAAGAGGCAGGATTAGGTCCAGTTTACAGATGGGGTAATAGAGGCACAGGTAGGCTTAAATTACATGTTTCAAATCATGCAAATGGATCAGCAACACATTAGGAAACCAAACTACTCTTCAAGTCCATCCCTAATCTGATCACTCCTCCTGTGTTAGTTCCTCATCAGCAGAATTCACTTCAGAACAGAGGTTTCAAAGTACAGGAGTGAAAATCAAAGCAAGCAAAGACAAGACCCTGACCTCCCAAATGGTAGCGAGTGGCTATTACAGTCAAGCCTGTGACACAGCTGCCACTGAACACTGCTGAGCCATCCTCCTTCACATCCTGCACCACGAGCTGCAGCTCCTTCCCAGGCAGCAACTCACAAAGGCCTTGGGCCGCACTGGGCTCCCCTAAATAAAGGAAAGAAAAAGTGAGAAGTCAGTTTTACCTACATTGTCTCTCTGAAAAACAAAGACAGCCTTCACATTTGCTCAAAAGTGCACAAACAAGCATTTATATCCACCTTCATAACAGAAAAAAATGTTTAGGCTCCTGAATCTGTAGAAATATGAAGTAAATTCTAAGAGTTGATAAAGTAGAAACACTTATTTGACAATAAGGATCTGGTTAACTGTGGAGAGAACACTTTCCAATCTTATACAAACACTGGCACACGGCATCACATAGAAAAAGGTAAAAGCAAAATAATACTAAAACCACAAAACAGACCTGTCACTCCACAATTACAGGAAATAAAATATTAAACACTACTGATATAAAAAGAACCTAAAAAGGCAAAGTGGAATTTGATTAAAAAAAAAAAATCAACTGCAATACATCCAGTATTCCTAACACTAGAAAAAGAGCATGTGAGAAAATCTTTGCTGGAGGATTCATTTAGCGAAGTTGTAATGTAAGTAGGCAAATCTGTTTGTACAAACTCATCCCCATGTGAGTACTACGTTTGGGTTATCATAAGCACTTGAGTGACAGCACAATTATCCTTGTACTTTCTAGTTAAGCAGATCCTGGCTAAGGCTCAGGGTGGTTGAAAAATTCCTCTTTGAACATCAGGCATCCCATGCAAAAAATCAACAATAAAAAACAACTTGATGATCACAGCATGCACAAATGCAGATTTCTGTACCATAAGAATAGTATTCTTGACTGCCAGTAAAAAACAACGCCAGCGTCCTTCACTGTCAATAGTTTTAAAAGTGCTGTTAGATGAAGATAGAAATGGTAATTTCTCATCAGTTATGAGTGACCAGCAAATACAGTATGCATACAAGTATCATTACTCTCGTCAATGATTCCTCTTTATTCTGACACACAAAGCTAGTGCTATTTGTTTAGACACAGTAAGAGTGCCTGCTGCATGCAGTATGTAATAGGCAAGTAAGGAAATTCTTCTTAAATCAAAGCCTTCTCCTTCATTACTTTAACCCTCCAAAAGCATCATTTGCTTTAAAGAGATGTACTATTCTTCAGAAAGCACCAGGGGAAAAAAGATCATGGCTTTACCATAAGACAGCTAATTTGCCCAGCCTTTCTAATGTCACAGCAAGTGACAATGATGCACTGACTCAGGCCACTTCAGTTCCATCACTTCTGAGTACACAAAATCGACATGTTGTCCATTCTGATTCTTATGTGCCCATCACCCTAGTATCCAGGCATTAGTGCTGTTTTTCCGCATCTAAGTAATCAGCAGGGGTAGGTCTTAAGTGCCTATTTCCAATACATGAGTCTGCACGCAAGAAGAGCCTCCTGTATAGCTTATCACCACTCTCTTTTCAGGCATTTGGGGAAATTTAGGTTTAGGCATTGGGCAGCCTGTTTTGCTTCACTGGTGCTTTGTGGCAATTCACTCAGGCACAGAGAAATAAACTCCTTCCAGACTTCTGTAAGTCATTCTTCCACTTAAAAGAAAAAAACCAAATCCTCCCCCCCCCCATCAACAAACAACAACAACAAAACCCCACGAAAAAAACAACAGAAAAACCATATGCCTACACCTCTGTGGGCACATTAGACAGGTTTCACAGCTCAGCCCAATATCTGTTATATCCATAAGCTCTTTGGAGTTTAACATCTGTTTACTGACCAAAGAAATTAGGTCTGCAGCTCTTAAAATACAAGAGCATAGAGTACTAATAATTATTAGATTAGTTCAAAAAGCAATTACAAATATTCACAACAAAAAAGTGTCTCCAAGGCTGGAGAAAGGCTTTGGTCCACCGAACATCCAATCTCACCCTGGCCTTTCTTATTTTCACCTTCACAGGCTCTTCAATAAACCCATCCTTTTGTACCGCTGTATCTCCCTTCCTCTTTTGGTACATGGACCTCACAGTTCACCTGTTTATTCCTTTACTTTTAACTCTCTAAGCTTCAACCCAAAATCAATGGAAGAGGTCTAGCAGACTTCAATGAAAAGAGCAGCTTCTTTGGCTTGTCCCAGCTGTAATTCCAAGAAGCTTTCTTCTCAATGGCACACCACACACACATCCTTCTTCTAAGCTCCTCTTGGAAGCCAAGCCTTTGCTTGAACGAACCTTTCTTTCACAGAATCATAGAATCGCTTACATTGGAAAAGACCTTTAAGAACACTTTTCCCTTTTTGTTCCTCTGGAGCCCCTTTTTGTGATATGATCCCCTTTAGCAGGCCATGCAATCTTTTACCTCTTCTTCTCAGCAAGTTCCTGATTTCTTTAATCTCCTTGAAATACTGATTCAGCAGGGCAAAGCTCTCCGCAGCAGAATCGCCTGAGCTGCACTCTGACACCTTCAGATTGAGGAGCACACGCTGCTTCTCCTCATCAATGCTCATCACCTTCGCAACCACAGTCTGTCCCACCACAAAGTGGTCCTTGGTGTCCGTCACAAACTTGTCACTCATGCTCTGTGCAAAGGAAACAAAGGGGCAAGGGTTACTGAGGACAGCTGCTGACTATCAACCGCCTGCAGTGCAGAAGGGTTTGAGTTAAGACTCCATGAAAATGCATAAGAGAAATTAACAGAGACTAACAAAAAGCCATCGATTAAAATGAATTACTGAAGTCACATGAAATCCTTGTTGAAGCTTAAGCTCACCTGAATAAAGTCCTTTGTTTCATTTTGGAAGTGAACTAAACCACAAAGATAAAAGCAGCTTTCACCCCACTGGAGGAAGCTGCACAAATGCAGGATCCACAGCCTCACTGTTCCTTCCTTGTTACCATACCTTTGCTAAAAGCAATGTTTCAAGCATGCCTGATTACACACATGCTGTTTACTGAAATGAATGCACTGCTTACCACTTTGGGTGCCAGTCCTGTCACACCAAAAGGGAACTCCACAAACACTCCAAAGGGCATCACGTTCCTCACATAACCAGTCAACAGCATCCCAGGCTGGATTTCAGAGAAACTTCTCACAACTTGCTCCTCCTGTACAGCAGAAATCACTGCAGACTTTCTGCTCAAGATCTAAACAACCAGTTAGGAAAAATAGGAAAAGATGAATGAAAGGAGCCCAACACCAAGCAAGCGTTTTGGTGCTGCTAACCATAGAGCACTTTTGCAGGTTAGACAGTACAGAGGCTCAAAGTCCTGCAATTCCAGTTTCTGTCTTGATCTCTCTACCCTAAAATTTAGCAACTGATGTCTCTTAAGTGAGATGTCATGCTCAGCATTAAAGATGTCTGCTTCATACTAATAGAAATGTCAACTTCCTAATGCTTCAGCTCTGATTTTTGGTTGTGATACGATTAACAGCCCAGAAGCTGGTTGGGCAGACCAGCCAATTCACAACTCCTGGTTCTGATGGGATTCTAGCAGCAGCTGAGCCTCACTTTAACACAAGCAAGTTAGGACTCTTTGAAGCATCGCCAGCTTGACAGGCACTTGACAGCATTAACTAGTATATCTTCTGCTTGTTGCAGATACTCTGGATTCCTGACAGGTATCTCCCTCCCCACTGCTTTGTTTGACTGTTTGAGGAGGCAAAGGATACAATACGCTCTCCCTTGTCACTTAGGCACATAAGTCTGGGCAGGACATCTCCCTCTTGAAGACAATGCCACAGGAGCTTGCAGGTAGGAACAAAGTCAGAGAGGTGCGCTGTGGGAATGCCAGCTATCACATTGCCTTCATCTTCTAAGATGGAAACCTCTAGCCCATTATCTTTCTTCTTCAAGACTTTCACGTCAACCATCTGAAAAGAGAACAAATACAGTGATATAAAATTCCAACTGTCTTTGAAGTCATTCCTTTTGATGCACAGGGTACCAAATGCTGTGCTGCAGGAGCTCTGACACTGCCTCCCAGCTATGTATGAAAAAATCTCACATCAGCAGGGCTGAGCCTAAAAAGCATGCCAACATTGATAGTAAAATAAAAAGTAATTCTCAGCTCCCAGAAAAATAAAAAACTAGAAACATTCTCATTGGTGACTTTTTATTTGAAGGGCGAAGGGAATAATTTAAACAGGATTAGAACTGTCCTGTTGCTGTATTAGCAGTATCTGCAGGGTGTTGGAAACTGTGTCCATTCCAAAGACAACTGGGAAGCATTTCAAAATGTTTCTCTGAAGTTGTCTTTTTTGAACAAGGAAAAGCAGCTGCTTCTGGAGTAAGAACGTCAGCGGCATCCAGAAGAAAGAACTCCACCTAGGAGTAGAAGCACTAATTGGTACCTCCAGAAGGACTCTCCTGGACTCCTTTATCCTGACCTCTGACAACAGATTTTATTTTTATTTTTTTTTATCTAGGAGGCCAACCAAACAAGAATAAATGCACGTTTAATGTCAGTTCCAACAGCTTTTCTTGAAGCAAAGTTCAAAGTGATACTAGGAAAAGGCAAGAGAGCAGTCATTGAATTCAATACCTCTCCAATTTGGTATTTCACTTCCCGTTTCTCCTTTGCAGTGCATTCCTTTTTGTCCTCTGGGGCAGACTGGCTTGATAACCTGAAGGACAACAAAAGTCTTTCCTGCTCGGGCTCACATTTTAAGACCATTACTTTAACAACCTGCAGCAAAAAAAAAAATAGAAGAAAAGTTTGATTCAGCTGACCCTCCTCCTCAGTGTGCTCACCTACAAAATGAGACAGGGAAATGCATGCACAGTTTAGTCACTTTTCTCTCACACCTAAGGATAGCAGACCAGTGACTATAACTTAACAGGTTCATCCAGAGACAAATGTCCTTCCGATCACACAGATGGAAATGGAAGTACATAATCATTAAATGATTCGCTAAAAGTATGGAGCAGGTCTGCAGCAGACTCAAGAGTAAAAGTCAGATGTCCAGATTTGCAGTCAGAAATCTTAACTAGAAAATTACCCTTCTTCTTAGCTAGCCAACAAACAGCAGGATTAAGGACAAAAACACCAGAAAAAATAATGAAGACTGCTGAAATCCTTATAAGCTTGCCCACAACAAAGACCAGAACTTGGTGAACAGCATAGTTCCCAGAGCGCCTGGTTTAAGATGCGCAGGCTTTGAAACAAACTGGAAAACCAGAATAACGTAGAGGCAGAAAACATCCTCCTGATTCTGTAGGTAAGAGATTTAACTTAGAAGAAACTGCAGCCTAGAACCCCAAACTTCTACCAAGATCTTAGTAACCAAGCATAGTCCTTGTATCACGTATCACGGTGCCTCCTGCACACCAGAACACAGAGCACCTAGAAACAGACAGGTCTATGAAATATTCAAGGAGCTGCCTCTTTCACAGCCTAATCTGTTTCAATAGAGCACAACTATTATACTTAAAGTGAAAGGACATAAATATCTCTTGGAGTAGCTGGTTCCTCCAGGGGAAAATCCATGTTGGAGCCAACTCAGCTACAGATTTCTCTTTTGCATTCAAACATAAGGCACGGCATAGATACATTAATTACCTGGCCTTCATGGAAGACTTTATCTGGACAAGATATGGGTTCTGAGCTCAGCTCATTCTTGGGTACCAGACCTTTGACGTCATTGTAGAACTTCACAATGCAGCCAAACTCCCTCGCACACACCACAAAGCCATGTGTGATCAGACCTGGTTTTGCATCTTCATAGTTGGAGAGGATTGGAAGCTTTGATTGGACAAGACTTTTCTTAAGAGTAAGGATCAGCTTCTTCCCTGCAGGATTGCACTCCAGCACCTACAAGAATGCAGGTACAGGAAGGTTCAAAAAACATCGTCTGCCATTGCCTGACCAATCCAGCTGCTAAATACTCAGAACAGAAGAGCACAAAGCAACTGAAGACAGATGTCAGGCAGCTCTTACCCGACACTTGACTTCATCTCCTATGCTGTACTTCTTCTCAGGCTGCTTCAGGATCACATCAGCAAGATGCATGGATGGCACAAGCCCTTTAATCCCATCAGTTACTTTCACCTGCATCCCAATGTGTTTCATAGCAAACACTTTGCCCTAGAACACAAAATAGGGAAAAGTATCACTAAATTCAGCATGAAAAGCAGACTGCACAAGTAGGAAACAGCCAAAACACTGCACCACCTATCATCAAGTCTAATCACCCTCCAAAAAATAAAATCCAACCCACACGTCACCCAACCAGTGTCATCAATTAATTTCAATGCATTCCATAAGGTTGTTTTACAGCCTCTCTTCCTTAAGCATAAGCTACTTCTGCAAAACCCCTACCAACTGTGGCAAACCAGAATCGTTTCCAGAGACATATGCAATACAGCGATGACTCAGACATAAGAATGATCATGAGTAACTTTCTACCCATCAGCAGACTGTGATGGTTCATACATGAACTTTTACTTTGAGTGCAAGGCAAGTTTTAGTTTATTTAATTCAATTTATACATTTATAAATTATACATTTCTAAAAATATATTCATGACCATAAACAAATGACTGTGGCTAAAATCTGATTGCCTTGACAGCATCGTGAATAAAAACCCGAACAAAGTGGGGAAAGAAAAGTACTGCATTCCATTAATTGAGTCCTACAAGATGAGGTTTTTCTCCTCGCTTTGATCTCACTAGTCTGGACCAGAAGTTGAAACATGCATATTAGGCAGAAGAAACACATTAGCTAGATCACTGTTCCAAGTGTAACAGCCGCACGGTACTGTACAAGTCCTTCAGAAGCTCACCTGCACCACATCCCCTGTGTGGATATCTTGGTATTGCAGAAACCGCGCTGCAATAACGTGACTAGGAAAGACACACAGCAAGAGATAATCAATCAGTCAACTCCGAGGAAATCCAGGATGTCCCCTTTTTGCCTTGTCCCAAATATCCACTGTCCCATACACCACCACCTGCAGTGTTCTACAGCTCCAGAGTTCTGTGTTTTACTCAAATGACCCACCTTCCAAAACGGCTCTCTGGACAGAAAGTTCAGGGAGATTTACCAGGCTCCATTTCAGGTGACAGCCACATAGTTATAGCCGCCAGCCATAAAGTTAAAGCCACAGAGATGGATATACTAAGAAGGAAGAGCAAAATGGGCTGGGACTTGGAAGATCAAGGTTTAATTTCCTTTTCAGCCACAGTCTTCTGACATGATCTCAGCAGAATTAATTTAGCCTCCCTGTGCCTCAGCTCACCAGACTGTGTCCCAATTCCCTATAGTATGGGGAGGATAGGCAATGTGCCTGGGCAACCTGACATGAGACAACAGATACAAGCCAAAAACTCCAGATGGCATGTTCCAGTCCAGCAAAGCAATGTAGTATTTTCCACTCTCAACCACACCCTTCTAATCCTTCAACCAATTTTCTGGACGAGTCTTTGAAACTTACGACTTCAGAGATACAATACACATCTCATCCATCAGGCTGTAGTCAATGATCCGACATCTATGTTTGCATCCTGTCTTAAATGACCCAGGTTTAAAGGACTTTCTTGTTTTTGAAAGATGTTTCAACTAAAAAAAAGAAATTACAATTTAGTGTTTGGAAGAGGGAAGCACTGAAGTGGCAGCATCTGACAAAACTGTTCCTCTAACATACGTTGTCTGTGCAGCAGGTTTCACCAGTTCTACAACCACCCTCCTACATTCCAACCTGAACAAGGGGAGGTATGATTTGGTTAACACCTTCCACATTGTCTTAATTTTCTGTATTTGTCTCACAAAGAGCACAAAGTAAAACATAAAGGTAGAAAATCAAATCTCCTATCTTCCTACCCCAGGAGGCTAAAATGGCTATGGAGGACTTGCCTCACCGCCCCGGTACTTACCCGTGCAAATGCAAGAGTGCCATCATCAAGCTCAAAGACAGCACCAAACTGCTTGTAGAAAGCTTTCACTGTTGACTCCTTCACCACTGCCCCCATGCGATCGTTGGAGAGCTGGTTTGGGGATCCCCCAGGGTGGAGGAAGGCCTGCCGCAGGGTGAGCCGCACCACCTTGGAGGTGGGGTGGATTGAGAGGATGCAGGCTTTCATCTGGCAGAAGACAGTATGTTTGTTAAATACAAGTTTGTAAACAAAAGAGAAGGGCACAGTGCTCATGTTTTCAGACATTATGCTTGGTACCTGAACTCTTTGGCCATGTACAAGCACTTTCCAGTATTACTACAAAGACTTCACAGATGAGGGACTTTTGCTTTTGTCTGTTGTTTACAGACTAGTCTGGTACCAGTGCAGTGAGGGGAACATGACCGTACAAGTAATTTTTCTATCACTTGCACGTCTCTCATGCTTCCCAAATAAGTCTTCCATTACACCAGGAATGGCTTTGCTCTTTACAGCTCTAAAGCAGCCATGATAATGCTTCAAATAAAAAATGAGAAAGACAGCTATCACCAGTAAGATTTCAGAAATTATTCCACAGAAATGCTGGAGAAGACAAGAGGCATGGGAAGCAACATACCAACTCCAGCCCATAGTTCACCCTCCTTACCACTTGATCTGGAGAATAGTTCATGGATTTCTCTGGGTCCATGTGCATGAAATCCACAACTCCAGTGAAGGAAGACAGAAAGCTCAGTTTGATCCCAAGTGGGGCCACCTAGGAAGGGGAAGGAAAAGATGCCAAAAAGCCCTCTGCACTCAGTCTTCATGCAGCTCAAACTGAGAGCAATTCACACACTTCACAAAAAGGCACTGTCAGTGCTAATCAACAAGTACGTCACAAAGAGACAGGAAAACCCCTAACAACTCTGCTTTCTACATTGTTTTGCAAAAACAATCCTTTAGTTTTTTGATAACATTGCATGTACTCTGAAGACTAGTGCTAACCTGTTGAAGACTTTACCTAAGTAAAGGCAAGAAAAGCACAAAACAGATCTTGTTCTGCTTGAAGCTTCATCACCAACTTTAGGCCGAAGCTTTATACTCATGGCATTACAACCAGGACAGAGATCGGACCTTCAATGAACGAAGTGGAGGGAGCGTCTAGCAGACAATAGTATTTGCTATTATAAAGTAACTGAGCATAAGCACAGTATTTTTCAGGACATCAACTTCCATCTCTGCTTCACCTATCTCCCTGCCTTCAGCAAGGCTCCAAAAAAAAAAACCAACCCCAAACCACCCAACAAAAATCCAAACCAGAGCTTACCTTCTGCACTCGAGCTTTTACCACCAGCCCTGGCAATAAATTAGAGAGTGCCCAGTTCTGTTGCTCTGTTGCAAGGGATGCAGCAACCTCTGATCGATCAACGGACAAACGGACCACTCTTCCCCCATTCTTTACTTCCACAATGACACAGTTCAGGTTCTGGCCTATTTTCAAGTCAGGCCCTACAAAGACAAGTCACAGCTTAAAACCTCCAGATATTCCCTACTGTTCTTTCAAAACCTTTTTCAGAGTTCCCTCTATTTTAAGAGGTTAGAACTCCTCTCAGTCTAAGTGAAGTCTACTGCGAGCAGGGATGGATGGGCTCAGAACAATAACACAGTCTGTCAGAAAACAGGCTCAAACCCAATGGCTTGTTGCAAACCAGCCACAAAACTGCTGTTTTCAGCACCTCACAAAGACTCACCTTGACCCAATCTCATTGAGATGCACTAACACCATCGATATAACAAGCTTTAATGCTTGTCATTCCCCACATCTATTTTAACCCCAGCAGCTCCTCCTGCACTACTTCTTACCTCTCTTGAGTGCTTTGATGTAATTTTGAGCTTTCTGACGAGGCAGGAAAGCATGAGTCCCACTGACTCCAATATCAATGAGGTAGCCATGGTCTTCCACGCTAGACACAAAGCCAGAGAGCAGCTGTTGGGAGGGAAGCACCGCAATTCAGTAACAAATGCAACAAATTCCCAAGTACTCATTTGTTTTATAAGTACAGATAACTGAGTATTCCAGAGCAGCAGAAAGAACTTCACTATTACCCAGCTCATCTGGCAGCAAAGCCTCAACTCTACCCTTATCCAACTATGCATGTACAGAGTTCACAAACCAGGAAGGAAAAAAATTGGGATGCTCAAAAATGCAGGTGCTCTAATTGCAGGCACATGCCCACGATCATACAGCTGGAAACACAAAAACTGAACAACTAAGCACCTCCACAAAGTACGTTAAATATTATTCTCTGCATAAAGAACTAAGAAACCTACCCAGAAATAAATCATTACATAATTTGTCCATATTGAAACAGAATCAGATTTCTGATTCGGAATTTTTAAACAGAATGAATTTCACGAGTGTCAACCTGGAGCCAAGACCCAATACTCTCCTCCCAGGTCTCTTCCATGGTGGGAGCAGCTCCACGTTCTGCTCTGATCCCATGCAAAGACAAACTGAAATGTTCCCCACGCACTGTGCAAGAGGCAACTCCAAAGCCTTGAGAGGCTGTGACAGACCCAGCCCACGTACCATGCCTGATGCTAGTGATGAAGCGTTCAGACCCTTATTGACCTTCTTGGGGTTGATCGACAATTTGATACTCCGACGTCCATCAGCACTTTTCTCAGCACTGGTCACAACACACCTGACCAGTGTCCCTGGAGAATACATGTCCAAGAGCGAATTCAAGTCCTGCCCAGCATAATCAAGAGAGAAACATACACATTTTATAATATTAAATAATGTAAGAAGGATAGACTTTTGTTACTGAAGTAGCTTTTTAGATCAAAATCTCATAGGAAAGTCCTGTTTCTCTGTCAACACTACAATAAAAGGCAGGAAATGCCACAAACACCAGGATCTCAGTACAGAGGCAAGGATGACACTATGCAAAGTCAGCAAGACCAGCAAACTTTGCTTAAAAAGGAATACTGTGTGGGCCAGAGTCAGGAGGTTGCAGCTGAGGAAACACCTACAGAGCCAACAGTGACCCTAATCTTCCCTCTTTAGTAGAGAAAAACACTACCACCAAAAGGCTAGTGTACCTGGAAAATCCCCCATTCCACAACTTGGGAAAATTTACGGAGCGCTGACACTAGAGAGACAGGGTAACAGATTACTCCGTCCTCTTTCTTTCTAGCAATCAGCATTACCAGGAAATTGGGAAGTTTGCTTGGAAAAGCCAGTTCCAAACCAACATCAGTCTGCATAAGCACTACAAGGCAGTACACTGCATGTATCAACATACATTAAACTGCAAGGACCATGCTGCTCCCCACACGCCTGAGAAACACTTGCACCCTCACACCATTTTCCAACCACTTCCCTCATTTCTTCCTCTCATTGCCTACAGCCAGGGATCAGTATTTAGCACCAGCAGCAGACAGGCAACACAAATCTCTTCATGTTCAACAGGCTGTCTATGAAGTTCAAGGATTATTTAGCCAAGGCTAAGGCACTGCAGGCAATCAAATTCAAATTAGCTGTGAGACACCAGAAACCAGGGTCCTAAGCAAAACCTCAGGATTTGTTCTGAGGTATTATTAACACTCCCTAGCTGCCAGGCACAAATCACAGCCCCAGTCCCAGGACTCACCTCCAGGAGTTCTCCTTGGGCCACCTGCTTGCTCAGCATTTTGCTGTAGGCATCACTGATCTGCGTGACAGGCACAAATCCTGAAAGTCCATTGGGCAAGCTGATGACTAACTCATAGTCACTAACCTCTTTTATACAACCAAGGAGCAGCATTCCCTCACAGAGGTCCTAGGAAAGCAGGAAGAATAGCATACTGTGGATATCTTGGCAAGTCAGCGGTAACAGGGTGGTAAACACACTTTTGTCCCAAATTACCCAAATCACAATATTTTACAGCTTTAGTGAGAAAGAACCTGCCACTTCTACATAGCCCAGCAGAGACATGCAGACACAATCAAACATTTATCCACAAACCTCAATCACAAGTGGCTCAATATTCACATTGTCTTTAGCAGGAGCTATTTTATCTGCCTTGAACTTTTTCTGCTTTCCTTGATCCCTCTGGCTCCTTTTTCTTTTCTGTGATTGTTTTTCATGCTGAACCTAAAGCAGATTGTAAACAGAGAGGGAAAACAATAGAAGTGGATAAAGAGATTAAATTTGCACTAAGGCAGACCTCTGCTGCCAGGAATAAAAGAAGAGAAAAAAAAATAGAACCACCTTTCTAACTGCTATAAGTCTACATGCAAGTCTTTCAAAGTAACTCCTTTGGGCTGAGACTGATCATTTATAAAACCGTGAATACTGAGATTGGAAAAGAGTGGCACAAGTGATCTGCACCACACTCTACTCGCAGAAAAAGAAAGACCAGTTTTAGTCTATATCCACTAACAGCCTCACTACACAAGCACCTCAGGTAAGATGCTTGTGGGAAGTTTAAAAGCTAAAGCCTGATCGATAATTTCGACTGAACTTTTTTATCATCACATTCAACATATATCAGGTATCTTTAAGAGATGTGGAGAAAGGTGGATGTCAGCAGTTATCTCTTTCGGGAAGTCCCATCTATAGTTTACTACAGAAGTATGGGGTAGGATGGATTGCAAGTCATATTCAGACAGCAGAGGAGCTCTGAGAAGAACTGATCAAGAACACGCAAACAACATACATCAAACAAATTGTCCCGCTCTAACTTTAGTTTGGGTGTTTTGTCCTCTTTGGGTTTTTTCTGGATGCCCCCTCGAGGAAAGTTTTCTTCCATGGACGCCATGCTCACACTTCTACAAGACAAATGACAAAACAGAAATTAAACGCGCAGTTACATTTGTTCCTCACAAATGCTGAGGAGACATAAACGTGAACTACCCCAAACTAAGAAAGAATTGAGATGGCTACTCCACAGCTGATCAGTGACAGAAACTCATGTTCAAATGTACTTAACATTTGACTACACTGAAGTGTTACAACGGTCCACCTAAATATGCACATCCTAAACACTTTTCACTATTACCCAATTCTACTACAGTATTAATTTATTAAAGGCATTTACATGCACCACATATATTCATAAAACTGCTTTAACCATAAATTTTCTGGACAGATCTTTATTACATTCAGTGGACATGCCGAAATTACCAGCTACAGTCATCAAAGAGAAAGCCACAAGTGAAATGCTAAGTAAGCCTGGTCTGCATTTTTATTTTTTGGACACTGCTTGTAAAGGCTAATATAATATGATACATCTTTATATAAGCTATAGCTATATATATATACATTTAAAAGATATGTTTAAGCTTGCTATGTTTCAAACAGTCAACAACACCTTATTTATTAGGTCACGATTCACATACTATCTGTTACTTTAGCCAATGGTACTTCTACAGAAATTAGCAGTGAAACACTACGTTGACAAATTTGAAGTTGCCTGCTAAACATATGAAACTTCTTTAAATGTGAAAGCACACAATAAAGTTAACGTTCATCACGGCACGCCTCACCGCTGGGCTCGCTAGGCCACAGAGACACCCACCGCCGGTAACTGAGCCGGCTCCACGGGCCGGGCCGGGCCACGCCGCTGGCCCAGGCAGGACTGGAGCTCTGCCCGCAGGGGCCTTACCTCCCCGGCCGCTGCGCTGCGGCCCCTCGCTCGCAGCCGCCGGGCCCCGGGTCGCTGCGGGGAGAGCCCGGCAAGGAGGAGCGGCGCCACCCGCCGCACGCGCGAAGCACGGCGAGCCCACCGGAAGTCGTAAGCGGGGCAAGGGGGAAAGGGCAAGCGGAAGTGGCGGGGCCGCTTCTCAGCCAACCAGGCGGGAGAGGGCGCACTCGCGGCCTGGGGGCCGCAGCCAATCCGCGGGGCCCGTGCGCGGCGCTGGGCGGCCGCCATTTTGTGGGAGGGCGCGGGCGAAGGGCAGAGCGCGGCGGCGGGACGGCGGCGGCTGAGGTACCTCTGGGCGCCCGCGGGGACGGTGCCGGCGCGGCTGCGGGCCCTTGTCCGCGCCTCCTCCTGTAGGGCAGCGCCGCTGGGCGGGAAGGTGGCCTTGCTGCGGCGCCGAGCCGCGGCTCTCCCCCGGGGCGCCCGCGACCTTCAGCCTCCGCGTCGCTCCGCTCCGGGTACCCGGTGCCGCCGCGTCCCTGTCCCCCGACGCGAGCTGAGGCGAGGGAGCGCCGGGGTCGCGGCTGTCGGCGCCAGCCAGATGGGCCCGTCGTGTGTGCAGGGCTCGGGCGAGCGCCGGTGGCGGGGCAGCCGGTGGGGCAGGCCGGCCTCGGCAGGGCGCAGCGACGCCGCTCAAGGTTTTTGCATCGGTCAGGCGTCACAAAAGATGGCCTTGGCTTTCTGAGTCACGTATGGCAAATGTTCAGGGGGGTTGTTTCATTAAGATTTTTTGCTATATTACATAGTCAGTTCAGCTACAGGCACGATTATGCTCTGGGGATACATTACTGGATTGCGTTTGCCTAGGAGCTGTGTTAATGAATGCAGCACATGCTGTAGCAGTTTCATGTATTCCTCCTCTTCAGGGGTACTGGTTGCTACAGCATCTGCCTGGTTTGGTAGGTAACCATGTTGGATACTTGCTTCTTCGCGGGTGAGTTACAAGACAAATAACAGATGTTTGTCTTAAATGTAAAACCTTATTAAACATACCCCCCCCCCTCATATCTCTAAACATTAAGAGGGAAACCCCTTTTATTGTAAGGGTGATCAAACACTGGAACAGGTTCCCCAGAGTGGTTGTGGAGTCTCCATCTCTGAAGATACAAAAAACAGACTGGACATGTTCCTGAGTGACCTGCTGTAGCTGCCCCAGCTTTGAGCAGGTTGGATTTGGACGATGCAATCTCCGGAGGTGCCAATCTGAACCATTCAGTGAATCTGCAAGTGTGCTGCTGTGGCCATGCCAGGCTTTTGTATTAATGAACTTTATAGATCTGAAACTTTTGTCCAGACACAGACAAAATGCAAAAGTGTGCCTTCATGTAATTAGCATTTTCGTTGTTTGTGTGAAAACACTTCTGAGGCTTTGTAGCTGGCTCAAGCCCTTGCTGGTGTAGCTGAAAAATAACTGGGGAAAAAAAAAAGTATTGTTTTAATCTAGACCTGTGAATGCTAGGGTGGACAAGTAAGATGCAATAGAAGTGTGCAGCTGACAACAGGACAGTTCACGTATAACAATGCTTACACTTTAATATGGTGTAAAAGTTGTAAAGGGGCATTTAGTCACAAAACAGTGTAGTGGTCTAGTCTAAATCTTATTACCAAGTTTTTGAGTATGTAATTGAAGCTGTTTCTTAGCTGAACTAGTGAAGATTTATCTTAATTATGCATTTCAGATTCCTGAACCACTGGTAGAAATTTGTCTGTGTTGAACAGTTGTGTAGGCGCAGCCCTGGCAGGTCTCCTCTTTATAAGTGCTTTGAGGAATTTTCACTTCTATCATCATCCTGCCTTTTTTTTTTTTTCTTCATGTTTAAACTTGGTTGAATGAACTCTGAAAATTATAAATGGTCTTCCCTTCAGAACCCCTAATTTGCTTATCTGCTCTTCTGTCACCTGTTTGGTACCTTAAGATACAGTGCTCTGAATGTGCCTGCTCCTTTTGTATATCCACTGTCTGTTGAATGTCCTGAAAGCAGATTTAATAGCTGACAATGGAATGTAGTTCAATGTAGACATTAGGTTGATCTTCCTATTGATACTGTCCAACTGACTAAATTCGTTACCTGCATTGCTTGTTAGGACAAGCAGCCATGGCTGGCCATGACTCAGGAACTCAACACCAGTTCACTGGATTTCAGAAGTACTTCAATTCCTATACCATCACAGGCAGGAGGAATGTACGTATTACATATATTAACTTTTGCATTCTGGTATAATGGTATTTTCTGGGTTTTAGACTGAAACTACAACTTAACTTTTATGTTTTCCAGTATGTAATAGCAACTTACACAAGTATTGCAATGCTCGTCTTGTATTTCAAGCTCAGACCTAAAAAGAAAACTCCTGCTGTGACAGATAAGTAAATGGTAAGTGTCTCATGTTCTTCCAGGACCAAAATGCCTCAATGCCAGCTCCGGAATAAAGTGACAAAGGGCAAGTTTCTAATAACACAATGTAATAGAGAGCGAAAGAAACACAGGCATGTGAACTTCATATTTATAGGGTTAAACCTCAACTAAACTATAACATCAGCTTATTTGGGGACAGTGTGAGTGAAGTAAGCTGTTAAATGGGGATGCAGAAAGTACGGGATACCGGTATTCTTTTTGTTCTTCTGACATGGTAAATGGGACTAGGGACAGCATGCAGGGAGGAAGGGTAAGCAAGGAAGGAGGAATGGAAGGATGTTGCGGCTGCGTATATCAAGCTTTGCCTACAGCTGTAAGGTGCCTCTGTTCTGCCCTTTTGCTGTGAAGTAGGGATAGCTTGCTTTGTTACTGAAATAATAATGTAGTACTTGAGGACTTAGTTGTATTGGAGAATTCTAAGCAGAGATTAGTGCAGTAAGTTAAAAGCTTCCTTTGAACAGAGTAAAGGAGCACCATACTGTGGAACCGTATATATTGCACACCTGATTATGCAAGGCCCATATTTGACTTGCTCTTGTATAGCAACAAGCAAGTACTACAAAATTCTGGAGTCACTTTCAAATACAAAATTTCCACTGAAATGGCATTTTGAAAAAAACGACAGGCTGTCCTTGTGGTCTTCAGAAAGGGGTAGAAAACAATAAGCTTGAGCATCATTGTTGTGTGTTAAAACACACGTGAGTCACTTCTTCCTGGGTGTGCTGAAATTGCCTGTTTGTAACTGAAATTGATTGGGCTTAGGGAAGGGGGATGCTGATTAACTAGTACCACTGTGCAAGACTTGCTATGTTTGATCTCTCTTCTTTTAGCAGGTTGCTGGCATGTCGGAACCCCCAATCTGTGTCAATGTAATGCAAGCTGACCTGTTGTGGCTAATAAAATATAATTAATTACTTGTTTTATTGGAAATATGAAACGGTGCAAAAAAGCATAAATGGCGCTTCTCTTTTTTTCCTCTGTCAAAAATAAGTTACTTGTGGAGATGGAGTGGCTGATGCCTGTCATTACTATCTTAACGCTTCTGGTGTTAAAACACATCCTAAAGTGTTCTGAGCACCTGGTAGTAACCTAGGAAGGACATCAGCAGTGTGACCATAGTACCGGCATGGAGCTTACGGCTGATCAGAGCATTTCCACACTTCCATGTTAGTGAGTAACAGTAACCTTACATGGTTTGCAGTTACCTGGTTTCTGCCATTTTTTGCATTCCAAGCTAGAGCTTACATGGAAACCGTAACTTCACTTGTTATTAATACAATGCAGATTGCAGCTTCTGCCTCAGTGGTCTGTATTTTGCATAGAACTTGTTTTATTTGATGGAATACCTCCTGAAATAGACTGACCAAATTAGGGTATTTGAGGTTTGTTGTTTTTTTTTTAACTGGCCTTTCTTGCAGAGGTAACTGCCAGAAAGAAAATGGCTTGCTTTGCTGATGTTCTCGTAACTCTGCATGTTCATAAGCAGTAACTTCAGTAGTTCAGTGCTTATTTTTCCTGAAGACAGCCTTTTAAACAATGAGGTGTTCCTACCTCTGTTAAGATAGATGCAGCCCCTGCCCAACCCTGAAACTTGCCTATCACATTTTTCCACAGCGTCTTTCTAGCTCAGTTAAAACTTGGTACCTTCTTTACATGTTACATTAGTGTTCATGTGTGAATGTGAGTCTCTGGCACTGAGCATCTTGGAAGGGTGTCAGCACCAGGGGCTGAACTTGAGACTTCTGACACAAAAGCATGCAAGTATACTTCTCAAACTGAGGGCAGTAAGCATTGTTGCTGGAAAAAATGAGAAATTACAGGGTCTCTGTGCTCTCTCCCTCTAGAGCATGTATTAAAGGCATCTGTACATGCTCAACCTCCTGAATAAATGTAATTATCTTCTTCTATGAGTGAGTTTGTATGAATGGCCTTGCCTGTATAGAACTTTCCAGATGATTAATGGCTTTTTTAACAGTTTAATAGATCTGGTTAGCTAGGACCCATCACTTTTACTGTTAGAATGAGATTTACCTGAAAAGGTTAGTCATCAACTTAACTGTTCTGAATTTGTTCCTCCTAGCAGTGTCAACAGTTACAAGCACTGCTGTTGCTTCCATTGCAGCCATCAAGGGAAGAAAATACCTTCATGTAACACAAACACAAACTGTGGTTTTAGTATTTATTATAATATCAAAAGTATAAAACTGTACAAAATACAAAGGCAGAATGTGGCAGTGTTTTCTCTAAACCATCAAACCTGTACATGCTTTGTTTTAGGTAACCTGGTTTATTCACCTTAATTTTATTTAAATCCAAATGGTCATACCAAGAACTAGGACATTTTGTTGAGGTATCATTACACACAAAAAAATCCATAATAACTAAGTTTTAACCTTTTTTTTTGAAAAGAAAATTTCCAGGTGAGCTTCCTAATAAATTTTTCACCCTTTATTTTGATGTAGAATGTCTGTAATATATCTTTACTCCAGGGATAAGAGAAGAAATACTCTTCCATTTACCTTAGTAATGTCAAGGGTTATTTTCACTAGAAAGCCAGCAAGTTATTCAAGTGTCCAAGCCCTTACTGGAAAGTAATGAGGACCACAAAACAGATTTCCCTGTATATATTTAAAAAACAAAACAAACAAAAAAAACACCCAAACCACAGCAAACCAGGCCTGCCCTTTGGTGGTGGTTTCAGTTCAAAGACCCAGAAAGAAGTTACACTTCCCAGCATTTTGCATGTTTTACTCTCCCTTAGAAATAAAGCACTGAGCTTTATTGGTTGTCCAGGAGGACTTCCTGGAGTACAGCGGGTTTATGGGTGGAAATTCTTCCTTCAGCAGACAAGCTGGCCTTTCAAAAGCAAATTAACAATACACTTAGGACTGATTAATCCTTTTACGCTGCAATAACATTTCAATTTCTTGGCTAGTACATTTTCATATATTAAACCTTATACAGAAAGGACAGGTTTTTAAAGTTTTTTAGATCTAATAAAACGTAAAAGGGTTTAAGTCCAACTTTTTAATAATGGGTATTTCAGTTGTGCCTTAGTCATTTTCCCGCCCACACACACACACCCTTTTTTTTTCATACAATAAAGTATGAAAGTAAATAAACTTCACATTGCACTTCTGGTTGCTTATCACAGTTAATAGCATTGGCTACCTGTGAAAACAGCAAGTTCTGCCTTTTTGATACCTCAAAAGAGCACAGGAGTTTGAAATCTTTTCAGGACTTGGTACTCTGATGCATAAAACCCAAACATGTAACTTAGCAGCAGTTCCCCACAAGCCTCTGCCTGTAGGACCTGCTCTCTCAATGCCCTCTTTGCTGCTGATACTCTCACCATAACTGTTGCCCAGCCAAGGCTACAGTGAATTAAACTACATTCTTTTCTGAAACTCAACAGTTTTTGCTTGTGTTTGAGATTGATCAAACATTTGTTAACCATAAATTAAGTGCTTTAAAAAAAAACAATCATTTGAGAACATATACCAAGGCTGTTAACTTTCCACAAGTTTCAGCAGAGCTCAATAGCATCTCTGAGAGGAGACAGCCATTTTCATATACATATGTATATATATTTTTTATCAAAAGCACCATGAACAATTCCTTCTTTTACAGCCATGATGTCTTGTCATTCAAACTGTGGATAAATCTGAAATAGTAGAACTGAGAAATGCCGGTTGCATTAGTCTACACAGTTTTGTTTTCCCTGCAACGGACTAGTTGCCTGTACAGACATTCCTCCTCGTCTCACATCTGAAGGCCACCACTGCAATGACTTGGCACAGTCAGTCTTGCGGCTTCCTGATTTACTGTGAACTGTAGGCTCCTGCAGCCAGCAGCAAGTTTCTGCGTGTAAAATGGAGGTGTACAACTGGGGTGGATTTGGTCATGTATGTACCTAGTAACAAGTCCTGTGAATTTTCAGGCAAGTTTATGTGTCCAGTGGCTGTTGTAAAGTCATCGGTTTCTAAATCTTCAAATGCCTTCACAGCATCCCACAGACGAACTGTGTTATCCATTGAACCTAAAAAGAACAACAGTTAAAAGTCTTATATTCATAACAAAGGTATATTAAAAAGTTACTGGGGAGCAAGTTAACAACTAAAGCTCAAAAAGCAGGTTTGCTTATCACTGTACACTTATGCCCTCATCCTGCAAGGAAGCAGACTTTAATGAGCCTCTCATATACTGAATGCACACATAAAAGTTCCCAGGATTTCAGTTTTCGTGTGATGTAACCTGAACGTCCTGTGGATAAAGCACAAACAACTACTTTCAAAACACAAGGGTATGGATCATGTCACCTGGCACTGAAAAAGTAGGACCATCCTGTGGGCTAGTGTCGCAGCACTCTCCAAACTAGGCAGCTGCAACAAGGTCTTTTGCTCTCAACGACTTAACAGAACCAGCCACAGCTGCACCTGGTCTACATCGGCCAACCCACCGCCCCTGAAGCCAGCCCACAGCTGTGTATTATCAATGCTAATTAACCCAGCTGCATTCCTCTACAATTTCCCTCCCACCCACCCCCTCTTTTTTTTTTTTTTTTTTTTTTTCACATTTCATATCTTATGTTTCTAACAATCATTACAACCTTTTTACAAATAAACTTTTCATATAGTCCGGACAACTTGTCCCTAAATTCATATACATATTCCTTCACTTTTATCTTGGGCTTTTCATCTACTGCAGGTAGATCACATTTCTTCTTATCTGCTTTTTTGGCATCTGGGATTTTGTTTTCTTCAGAGGGGGGTTCTGATGAACTTATAGTGCCTTGTCCTTTCACCTCTTGGGTCACACTTGACAGTAAGCTGAGTGAACTTTCAGCAGCAGCAGATCTAGAATACAGCACTAACACATCATTCTGTGTCCTGAAAAACTTAACATCTTTGTGGTCACCCATTTCTTCTTCAACTGGAGACACCTTCAACAAGCACAAACACCGGCAAGACTACTACCAGGCAGAGCAGCAGCCGCAGCTGCGGGAGCTACCCATGGCACCACACTGCTCCCGCACCTTCCCCCGGCACAGCCATCATCACTGGCTGGCCGAACCCGCTCTGGACCCGCCACCACTGTGGCTGCTGCCACATCTGGCCGTGTACTCTGCCGCTATTGCCCATTGCCCTCAGTCTCTTAACTCCACAGCAGTCAGGCTTCCTTCTGTTTAATCCCAACAGCTCACCTTTACCAGCGTCTGATCCAGATCTCCAGGCTCTTCCCACCTATCTCAACGTGATCTGGACTGCAGGCTATTCCCACCTGTCTCTGCTTCATTGGGTGCTGCCATCACCGTTCAAAACTTCAAACATCCCTTGGCACAGCCATCACTGCTGTCGCCACTCATTACACTTAGTCTCATAATCTGAAGGGCCTCACACAGGACACCAGTTGTTGCAGCACTCTCAAAACTAGCCAGCTGCAACAAGGTCTTTTACCATCACATACCGAAATACTCTTCATGCCAGTCCCTCTGCGGCCTTCTCCTTGTTCCTCCTCAAGTCTTCATTGGCTGTTCAACCTCTTAACAGAACCAGCCACAGCTGCACCGTGTCTACATTGGCCAACCCACCACCCCTGAAGCCAGCCCACAGCTGTATATTATCAATGTTAATTAACCCAGCTCCATCCCTCTACAGGCTAGAAGCCAGTTTCAGGAAATGTTTATGATTCCAGGTTGCATAATATCAGTTTCTTTGCTGATTCAGGGAAGATTGCAGAATTTTGCAAGCCCAGTAGCCTGTGCTTTAACTGGAGCGCTAGCAGATAAGTTTAGGTAACCACCAAGCACCTGTATCTTGTCAGTTAGCTTTCACTCCTGCAGTAGTGGCTCACCAGGAATTATCACTGCACTCATTCAGGAACATGCTACTACATAAAACTAAAATATTCCTAACCTCATTTCATAAGGAAATTACCCTGATATAATTACAGTGTCTGTCCATCATTTCTTCTGTCAGTAACTTGAACTTGTTGCCTAATTTCAACCAGTTAACAGAACAAGTTTTGGGTTCATTAAGTTCCTATACATTTTAAGAAAACTGTTCATTAAACACGGGGAGACAAAGTTTTGCACCTCCATGAAGGGAAAACTGGCAAAGGATCTCTGCTATATTAGACAGCAGAGAATCCATGAGGACAGACAGGAAAAATAAGCAGGCTTCACGAGTTCTGTTGCTTATAGACCTAACTGTCAATATTACATGCACATTTCAATAAATCTACCATGAATAGTAAGGGTGTAGATAACATCTTCTTTTGTATCACTGCCTCTCTCTTCTTTTGAGCCCTCCTGCGTGTCACACTCCCTTTCCAGTATCCTGCACCCTCTAGTCCAGCCACTTTGTCTGCCCTAAAGTTACTTCTAACTTCAGATTCCCCCCCGCCAACAGTGTACACAATCCCAGCCTTCACTGTTGTCTAACTGCATAACACCTTTCCTTCAGTTCCTGGAAGAGCGAGGGGTCATACTTCACAGTCCAGCGAAGTACTCTCTTTGTACCAGCAGTTTTAAGTTGCTATTTTTGCTAAGCAAATGATTCTACTTTGTCTTCCTCAATTTAAAGAGCCAATTACATCATTCTCCTTCAGACTTACAGAACACAACAGAAACGTCACTTTTTCCAGTGGCTTTTACCTGATGCTAGAATCTCCCCATCTCTACTGAATCTGAGTGCATAGATAGTGTCAGTGTGCCCCTTCAATTCTCCAACCATCAAGCCATGTCCAATATCCCACAGCAGAACTCTTCCATCTGTTGCTCCAGTAGCCAGGAATCGTCCATTAGGAGAAAATGCCAGTGAATGGATTGGTCCCTAAAAGAGACATTTGCAGGGAGAGGGACACACAACCAAAAAAGTTAATTAAGTCTAATCACATTCAGTCAGCCAAGCTGTATTTGTTCTGAACACTGCTCTTCAGATTCTCGTCACAAAAATAAAATCACCTTCTCACTGCGAGTGATATGCCTTTACCTTATGTCCAGTGAATATTCTTACACAATTCCCATTCAAAACATCCCAGAGCCGTATAGTCCTGTCTGCTGAGCCTGTGGCAATATAGTTGGAGTTTGGATGAAATCGGGTACACGTCACATCAGCAAGATGGCCAGCAAATATCCGTAAAGGCTGGTAGTGATCTGTTGCCCACAGACTGAAAATAAAAGTTTTATTAATAAAAAGAACCCTAATGAAGTTCAGCATCTGCAACTGTTGGAACAGGTCCAGAGAAGGGCCACAAAACCAATCAAAGGGCTGGAGCACCTCTCCTATGAAGACTGAGAGAGTTGGGGTTGTTAAACCTCAGAGTTGCCTTCCAGCGCCTAGAAGGGGCTTATGAAAAAGATGGGGACAAACTATTTAGCAGGGCCTGTAGGGATAGGACAAAATGTAATGATTTTAAACTCGAAGAGGGTAGATTTATACCAGATAGGAATCCAGGAGGAATTTATTTCTTTTACAGTAAGGGTGGTGAAACACTGGAACAGGTTGCCCAGAGAGGTGGTAGACGCCCCACCCCTGGAAACATTCAAGGCCTGGTTGCATGGGGCTCTGGTCTAGCTGAAGACATCTCTGCTTACTGCAAGGAGGCTGAACTAGATGACCTTTAAAGGTCCCTTCCAACTCACACTATTCTATGATCTGCTGCACAATGAGGAATAAAATTAAGTAATTATGCAGTGGTTTCCTAATGGTCAGTTTATGGAATTAACAGGATCTGTTTTGGAAAAGTATACTTTTTCAGAAGGGAGAAATAATTAACATTCTGCCAAGTTGTTAAAAAACTGGAAGAGAATACTTCTAATCAGATGGTCACATAAGAGGACACCATTTCTTTAGTTGTCAGATAATCTGATGTGTGTTGAAAAGTAAAAAACCCACTACATAAACACATGTGTTCAGTATTTTAACGAACATGAAATAAATTTTATTTCCAGTAATAGGATTGGTTAGAGTATATCAGCTAATCACTTTCAGAGTTAATCCACCACAAATTGACTCAGACAAGTAAAAAATCCATCCAGTTTCTTACCGAGCCACTCTGTCATGTCCCCCTGACACAAAGTAATAACCATAAGGAGAGAATTGTGTATCCCATACTGGATAGTTGTGTCCTTTATATCCCACCAAACATGTGAATGTTTGGAGACTCCACAATCTGACAGTGCCATCCTCAGAACAGGACAACAGATAGTTCCTGTCACAGGAGAAAATACAACATATTACATATTGAACTTACATGTGGACTGTATAACCATTGAGACATCTATGATAAGAAAAACTGTTCACTGAGCAGCATCTGTTTAGCACATCACATGTAAGTCACCGTTTTAGTGGAGTAAACAACAATAAGCAATTCCAGCACAGAATCCAGTCCTAACCCCTTATGCAAAAAAGAGAGATGATTGGATGTTGATGACTAATTCTGCTGACACAGCAATACTGAGAAGAGGAAAAAAAATACTAAAAACCCCTTAGAGCAGGCTTTTACTCAGGAATTCCAGTTATATGAAAAAAATGACTAGTAAACTGCTATGCTATGTTATTAAAAAACAAATCTTTTAGTATAACTAAAAAAATTTCAGGATTTATTGAAAGAGAATTCATATCATGTTCACAGTCTCAATTCATAATTTAGAGACTATATTTATGTTCCACACAGAGTTTACTTCTCAGCTGTGTTTCTGTGATCACTGTTTCCTGACTAGACACATGCAAAAGCAAAACTTTAGACATTTAAACCTCCTTTCTACTGTCTAGGCTTTCAAAATTACATAATGGTTTTAAATGTCTTATTTTAAAGATACTATTCCATATGTTTTGGAAATAAAAGTCTCAACAGAATATGAGAAACCTGAAGTCCAATAATATGCCATTCAGCCTGGTTTTATGTTTTGCAGCGCTGTAAGTGAAATCAATGCTGCAGTATTTTTCGCCCCTACAATCCAGTTAGTTAAACCCCAGCTTAAACTACAGTTTGAAAAAAAGCTGTTCTATTTTGCCATCTAAGACCTGAACCTCAAAAAAGGTGCTGGCATCCTCAGCTCCAGTTGATTTCAGTAATAGCTGACAGTATTCAACACCCATAGCATCAAGGGCACTTACATTTGTACACAGTTTCCTACAAGCTGCATAAAAAAGAATTGCTTTAACCTTCTGGAAAAAGCTGCATTAAGAACATGTTTGTGCTCAGCAGCATATAATTAAAACTCAAAACAAGCAAACTAGTTAGCTTGTAAACTTGTTTTACCTATCAGGACTGAAGCTGGTGCCATAGACAGGTCCACTGTGACCATATAAAATCTTCAACTCACTTGCTGTTTTTTCATCCATGATCCTCTCCAAGACATCGTCTGATTCTTTGTCGATGAGACTGAGGTCTGCAATATTTCACAGTTCATGTACCATAGCAATTATCAGGAGTTCAAAGATAAATGCCATGAACAGGAAAACAATATTGTCTCTAAAAGAGGCAAGTACGATGTGAACACGACAAAGTACCTGGGAACTGGTAAGTTTGAAATATACAATGGCATTTAAAATATTTTTTACCATCATAAAAGTGGAAAATAATGCTTTGTATAAATTATCATTTTCTTAGGTCTTCACTGATACACGTTATTTTTCATACATATATTTTTCAGCCTCCGAACACAACATCATCTTCGTGACAGAGATGCCAAATTTACATGCCTTTTTCAAGGAAGTGAATATGCCACAAACACGCTTTGCAGGCATGTTTTGACAGCTGCACACTACATACAACTTAAGTCTGTAGGCTACTATTCACTGAACGTCATGACCACATCTCAGTTAAATATCAAGATTAAGAAACATTTGCATGGTATCTAGCTTCAACCGCAACATATTGTCCCATAGCTCAACACCTACACAAATTCATGGAAACCAGGCTTCTTTAATTCTGCTGTTTATGTAAGATTCTCCTCCACCCTCCTCCAAGTTCCCTCCTACAACTTCCCCCAGAGTATCTCTAGTCTCTCCCCTAAATCACCTAAACCCAATTGTCTACTACACCCTGTAGTTACCATCCAGTTAAGCAGCAAGATGGCTTAGCAAGTTCTAAGCTCTGTGGACTGACCATCTCACAGCAGGTGTACACAACAATTTCTCATTCCTTTAAAAATGTTTTAATGGCAGTATATAAGATGCGATGATACATCTGTACACAAACTGTTTCTTCAAAGTCAAAGCATCTAACCACTAAATACAACTCTCCTGCCACAGACATCTTTCTCTGTTCACAAAAAACACAGCTGTCACAAGTAATGCATGCTCATATTAAGTGATATTGTCTTAATTACCTGCTGCTGTTTTCACACTACGTAGCTTTTTCGGAGTCACAGACCACACTCTGACAGTAGAGTCAGCAAAGCCTCCTACAATCATGCTGGAGTCATCTGTAATATCCACTGCAGTCAGACCCTACACACAAAATACCCACTTGTATTGTCTGTATCTTTTGTGATGCATTTCAAATATTACAAAGTCCTAAGCACTAATAAGAAAATAAATTTGACTTATTTACAACATAAGTGGGAATTTTTCTAGGATAGACATAGAATCATTTAGGTTGGAAAAGACCTCTGAGGCCATCAAGTCCAACCGTTAACCCAGGACTGCGAAGTCCATCACTAAACCACGTCCCTAAGCACTACATCTATGTGTTTTTTAAATACCTCCAGGGATGGTGATCCCACCATCTCCCTGGGCGGACACAAACACACAGAAATTCTTACACCATTAAAAATAAAGCTGTATAAATGAAGCACAGTCAATACTGACTAAACAGTACCGTTTTCCAGTTTTGCACTGAAACACATTTACTGCATTCTGTAGAATACACTGAGGGCCCCACAGGAAAAGAAAAAGAAGGAATTATAGCAAAATCAGAGCAAAACAAAGGAACATGGAAATTATGTAGTTTAAGAAGTCTTTAAAGAGAATTTTGAACATTTTGGAACAAACTTTGCAATGCTTATTCCAATTACTCCAATAACCCTTCTCTGCCAATGCTGTTAAGTCTTCTTTCTTTATTAAGAGTGATGTTTACAATTTTTGATTCCCTTTTCCTAATCACCCAAACTCTTTTTTACCAACCTGGTAAGCATTAAGGAATGTGTAGAAACAGATGGAGGGCAGGCACTCTGGGCCAAGACGCACACGCCTTGCAGCTTCCTTCATATTCATTACTTTATCCAGTTTGTCAGAGTCTTTCAGTTCAGGCAGAGGAATTCTACAAGAAGCATGTGTTTTTACAGACTAAAAGCACCATCCATACTGTTTATCTCAACAAAGCAAGCAAAACCTTTGCATGCAAACCTATGCCTCAATATTCAAATGTGAAACAAGAATTAGAAAAAAATTAAAGACTATGTAGAAGATTAAGTGATGAGAATAAGAGCCAGTAGCTTTAAAGCAGTGGAACAAGGTAAATTAATATGACGTGGAAAGATTAGTGGGTAACTGAGTCAAAATTTTATCAAGGGAAACACAGACTGACTAGAAGGGCAAAGACAGGGTTATATGCTAAGCTTTCCATTACCTCCCTTGGAAGTCTTACAACTAAAGCTGTGTACAGCTGAACTGGCCAAAACGTTAAGAATGTCACATGAACAGCAATGCAGATTTGGCATGACAATACTGGATTTAACGAGACCTCTACACACTGTTCCCTTGGTACCTGTTTTGGGGAGGAGCATTAGGGTCTTGTTTTTTACTTTTTGACCCTACACTATCTTTCCTAGGTTTTTTCTTCTTTGGCTTTCCTTCCTCATTTTCTCCTTCTTCATCTTCATCATCCAAAGGCACATCAAACTCTGGTTCCTTCAGTAAGCCAAAGAAAACCTGCAAGCCAATAAAATACACAAGCCAAAATAGTATTTGCTGTTCTTCCTGAAAACTAATTTTTTAAATGGAAACTTTTCAATGTAATAGTCTGAGCAACAGAGCTGCCGCTTTAAAACTGCTGTGTTTAATATTACCACATACATTGCTGGTAAGCCCATAACAAGTGTAGTACACATTCTGCTGTTCTCCCCAGCAATTGATCTGGACAACTGTAAGTTCTCCCACCATCTCTTAGCACCTCCTTAAAGCAGAACCCCTACAGCTTACATAACTTATGTGTATAATGGTGCAGTACCACACTGTCAAGATCTACACAAACAGCCCTCGCAGTAACTGGCAGTAAGAATTACATCTGTTTTACAAAAGACAAAGCCAAGTAGTCAAATGTCCATTTTAAAACCACAGAGCAATTCATGAGTGAGTTAAAGTTTAGTTCAGTGGATCAACTACAGGGTTGTCACTCAAAGGAGTTCAACAGTTTCTTCTACCAGACAGTGACACATCATCATCTCTCTACTCCTGCCAACAACCATTTGAACAGTTCTCTTCCTTTGTTCTGTTCATGCTGTCTTTTACGACCTCAAGTGACAACTGTCTGTCTACACTAATGTATCTTCCTGAAAAACGAGGTAGAATTGTTCAGTTACAGAAGTGCAACAATCTTTGCCTCCTACCTTTGCTTTATTAGCCTCTCGTTTTGCCTCTCCAGCCAAGCTTCCAACCATAGCATCTATCTGTTGTTTACTGCGAGGCATTCCATCAAAGATGTCAATGTAAAGATGTTCCTGAACAATGTTCCAGATCTGATTGTTCTGCTTTTCCTGAAGATGCCTCTTCAAGAGCTGGTAAGAGTCACGTGAAATACGCAGCACAAACTTGCTTGTTCGGAAATCCAGCATGGTCTCGTTACCTTTCATATGTTCTTTTTTAGTTAAGCTAGATAACACACGCAGGTCATCCTGGTAATAGCACTCTTGATCCCCATGAAATCTATTGAAAATTTAAGATATGATAAAAGATTTATTACAAAAACATTATTTCTTAACTGCAACACTTACTTATGTTAACATGAAACATATATGCAATGACCTTTTAGAAGCTACTGACCACACATGGGATTAGTTTTCTGCTGAAATAAATTTCATCCTGGGGAAGATAAAAAGTGACTTACTGTATACAGTAAGAGCATTCAACAGTTAAAAAACAAGACAAAAAGAACACAGAACTGGAACCTGACAGAATTTCATACACCCAAAGGGTTCTCACCTGAAGTAAATAGTTACACTAACAAGCTAATTTACAGAAATAAACCCTTAATTTGTTGTATCATAAAGTACAGGGCATTTTTTAATTTAATTATGCAAGACTGCTTGGATGCATTTCTATCTGGTTCATATAATGAACATTCACATTTCACAGTGTATGTTTCTCGCTCTCTACTTGCATTATATAATAGCTAACATATATCTAGAGTTTCCCATTTTTACTCAAGCCATGTTACAAAATCATTGTGGCAAGTAATGTTTTAACTATTTACAGAACCATTTTTGCTGATCATATTGGAAGGTGACAAAATTATCCTCCTGAACTGAAATATTTCATAATTAGTTTGAACCCAGAAAATAAATTATATTTAATTTTCTTCTCAAATTATAAAGAAATGAAACATAGTAAGAGCACTACAAATTGTAGATTAGACCTAAATTAATTCCTTTAATCTCATCTGAAGAATTTCAATATATATGATATAACATTAGCAAATACTTACAGCACATATTACTTTGGCATCCCAGAGCAATTTTACAGTGCTGAAAAATGACCCCACAATCTTTCCCTAAAGAAGAAGCATTGATACTTTTGCAGCAAGGAGCCCATCAGCTCACCATAAGGACTATTTAAAATCTGCCTATTGACAGATAAAAGCATGTAGTCCGCGCATCTTTCTAACACAGGAGATTTGAAAAGGATTTAAGAACAGTTACTGTAATCCCTGGCACCATTACTTCAGATTCCAAGTATCTTCAGCATTAGGGAAGAACAATAGTATGTACATATATATACACACACGCCTACAGTACTACGGTTGATCAATCAAAGTAGAAACACAACATAATGCAAATTCACAAATGAAAATTAAATTACCTTTCAAAAAAAGACTTTGCTTCACTCTCATGTTGATTGTAGACCAATTCCAAGTACATGTGTACAAAGAGAGGATAAAACAGCTGAGACAATTCTGCTCTATGACAGTCCAGGGAACACTCAATGAAGTGTTTTAATCCACTGTAGTATTCCTCATATAGCGTCGGGTCCCCCTGTTGGTTGTAGGCAGACAACACTGCACTCACATCTGGCTGATCTTCCACAACAACGCCTCTTTCAACTGCAAAAGCATTAGCATATAACAACAGCTTGCAAAACAGTCTTAAAAATCGAGCAAATATAAAATGGCTAACAACTCCAGCGGTAAGGTGAGGCACCTGAGCAAAACATGACCCCAAGTCTTGTCCTTGTTCAGCATTAAGTTTAAATGATAAAAATGAGAGGATGGTAGCCCATTATAGTCCAGCAGCCAATTCCTAGGACCTTTAGTCTTTTTTTTGCACTTTCCCTGCCAACAGTTGCTTGTAAGGTATTTAACATAATGCCTAATTCAGCTAGGATGATCATCAGTGCATTAGAAAGTGTAAAGGAAGAAGACACTAACATCTCCAAAATAAGTTATCTTTACCGCTGAGGCTAGAAACTCTTAAATGAGGAACAGAATCTTTCTAAGCCTGCAAGATATATCCAGCATAATTACTTTGTTTTCAGTAAACAAGCAAAATTCATCAAGTTCAACAATTCATTAAGACCACTACACAACAGTAACAGGGCAGTGGCTTTTTGTCACTTGCTAATACTTCAAGAGCTTTGTTCTACATAACAGTCATTAAACACTTTCATTGTTTTATCTTCCATATAAAAAGTTGTATCAGGTGATAGTAGTCACAAGCTGACTTTACCCTATACATTCACTGGAACTCAGACATATCCATTCATGATACTGTTCCATTAAAGCTGCCCCACAGAACACCTTAATTAAAAATACGTAAGATTCAAATTATACAAAGGACATTTCAAGTACCCAGCAACTCAGTCCAGAAACGTATAAAAGCCTCCTCTACAAACATCCTATGACTCTTTCTTCAAAATGCAGCCCGTACATCAGGCCTCTGTTCTCATCCCTGTGAGCACACCTTGGACCATCATCTCTAACTACAAAGAAAACGGAGCTATGCCGTTAACTGAGAAAGGACACAAAGCCAAGGGGAAGCACCTTTCTGACAGCGCTCCCTGTGAACACGCCAGGTACCCCACCTTTGGTCCGTTGCTCCAAGAGGGCCACCCCGAGGAGACTCCGATCTCTTCCCGAGTTGTGTGAGGGAATGACACCCAGGGGTCCCCCCAGCATGCCAGGGCACGCCCTCATCTGCCGTCCCAGGGAGGCACGACACGACACCGACCCTTGCGCCCCGGTCACGGAGAGCCTCCGAGGCTGCGAGAGGCACAAGGGTCCCCCACGGCCAGGGGTCCCTCCGGGAGGGGGCGGCCTCTCGCCCTGGGCAGCGACCCCGCCATCCCCGCGAGGGCCTCACCTTTCCCCGGCGGCACCGCGGCGACCGCCGCCACCCCGGGGCTGGAAGACGCGACGGTGGCGACGGTGCCTCCTATCGGGATAGCGGCGGCGGCGGTGACCCGGCTGAGCAGCGCCTCGCCGCCAGCGGAGTCCGCATCGCCGCCCGGTCCCAAAAGCCCGGCGCCGGCGGGGCTGAGGGCAGCGGCACCGAGGTCATCTCCGAGCAGGCGGGCTTCGCGGCGCAGGATCTCCTCGGACTCGCGGAGGTTGCTGCGCCGCAGGAACTGCAGCACGGCCACCAGCGTCTGCCGGTCCAGCGCCGCCGGGGAGGCGGCCGGGCCCGCTGCCGCAGGCTTAGGGGGCGCCGCCTCCCCACCGCTCCCCGCCGCCTCCCCCTCAACCGCCGGGGCCGGGGGAGCGGCGGGAGCGGCGGCAGCAGCGACTGGAGGAGCAGCAGGAGGCTGCGGCGGCGTCCCCGCGTCAGGGTCCGGCTTTACCACTACAACCTCCGCCGGCTCCTCATGCAGTGCCGCCATCTTGCATCGCCCTCCATTCGCCGGCGGCAGGTAGTCACCGTCAGGCGCGGACGGCCTTGCGACAGTCAGAGCAAAGAGCGGGTACTGCTGCCGCTGCTTGCCTAAGTACTCGCGACTTCGTTTTGCGACGCCGACGCCGCCTGCCGCGCTTTACGGCAGCGGGGGTGGTACGGGTCTGGGGGAGTGATTGTGAGGTAGCCACTGTGGTGTGGGCGTCCTGGCACTACATAAGCATAATTTTAGGTAATGACTGTGCGGATAGGAACCGTGGAGCTTAGCAGTGCTTGCGGCGTGCGTGTGCGAGAAACCTCATTCAGAAATGGATCGATTTGGTGTTAATTAACTACCGGTGCTCTTGTTAGAGTAGACCGAGGAGAGCCTTGGGACTGTATGTCGTTAGGGGCTGTACTCCGAATTAATTACAGTTGGGTCGCCTCGTTTTCCAGGTGCCTTTGATACCTGATACTGCTTCTTGTGTTAGTGTGTTGTAAATACAGAAGTGTTGATATTGCAGAATGAAAACCTTATTTTGAATGAAGCCGGTATTTTGCGATCCATGCGTTTTCGTGATGATTTTCACTTTTCCTGTATTTCGTTACACAGTCACTTAATTCTTAGTTGGAGGAATGACGAGTGTATATAAAAAAAGAAAAACACAAAACACCAACCCACAATGAGAAAAGAGAGCCGCAGGCTATGGAAACTGCCGCCCGTGGGCCGGACGCATGCGCAATGGCGCGCCGCCGCCGCTACAACTACAGTTCCCAGCATGCCCCACGCCCCGCCGCGCCTGCGCCCCGGGCGGGCTGCGCCGGTGGGGCCACGCTCCTGCCCTCCGCCGCGGGCAGCCGGCCCCGCGTTTGCCCCGCTCCCCGCCCCTAGCCATGGACATGGACGTCGGCTCTGTAGTCTCGGGGCTGTCGGGCGGGGATGGAGCAGGCACGGGCCCGGGCCCGGCCCCGGCCCCGGCCAACGAGGACCGGGAGATGGAGGGGGCTCCCAGCTGCTCGGGGTCGCGCCCCCTCCCCTTCGAGTTCGAGCGGAGCCGCTCGGAGTCCAGCGGCGATGAGGACGACGACGAAGACGAGGAGGAGGAGGAGATGGAGGAAGAGGAGCTAGAAGGGGACCCCGGGGCTCGGTTCGGGACGGACGACGGGGAGCTGGACTCGGACGACGAGCGGGAGGTGAGGGCCGAGGGGCGGGGACCGGCCGCCGCGAACGGCTCCGTCGCGCGCCATGGCCCGCTCCCGGCGTGCCCCGCGCCGCCGGGGGGGCGCGTGTGCGGCTCGAGGTGGGGGCGCGCGCTGCTTGCCGCCGCGGTGGCGGGGCCGCCGGGACCTGTGGCGGGGCCGGGGGGTGGCCCCGACCGGAGCGCGGGGCACCGCGGGGGCAGCGGTGCGGGAAGGGCGGGAGTGTGAGGTGAGGAGGGGCAGGCGGCCAGGGCGGGAACGATGTGGGGTGCGAAACGCAGCGTCTTCGGGTGAGGCCTGGCGTCTGCACAAGCCCGCGGTTACCAGGCAGGTCCTGTGAGCCGTGGGCGTCAATTTGCACACCTGTGGGGACTGAAAACTTCCAGGTGCGAATCTGGACACCGGCTTAGGCAGTGTAAGCCGTATGGTAATAAGCTTTTTATTACTGCCCAAGGCCATTCTGTCTGTCTCGCTTAAAAGCAAACCTTACAAACTCTTGGCATGACTGAGAGGATGGTAAAAGGTGGCATGTGGGTGAAATAAATGGTGTCGTCGAGGGGAAGAAAGCCCCTCAGTCAGGCTTTGAGACAGAGGCAATGCAGTGGAAAAATCTAACATGTTACCTTTTTCAGACGGATCTCAGGTCATTGCCATAGTAGAAACCTGTTCTTTTTTTGAAATAGTAGACTTCCAACAGGAAAATTGATGTGAAACTACTTGTACACATTCTTAATAAGCGTATTTTGTAACCAGAATTCAGAGCAGTGACATTTCAGTCTTTGCTTCAATACAATCCCTAACCTTGTGTAGAAATAAGAGACAGTATTAGTTACGTATCTTGACTGGGGGCTCCAACATGCTTACTGAGCATTTTCAAATAGTGGTATTATTTGCTACCAGTATCTGCTTCAAGCTTGCTAATTATTTAATATTCTGTTAAGGGGTTTATCCAAAAGAACTTTTCCCAAAAGGATTGTTTACTTTTCAGATATGATTTGTGAAACAAATTGGATTGCCATTCACAAGAAAGTAAATTCGGAAGACTAGATGAAAGTCTTTAGAATAGGGCTGTATGTGAGGAATGATTGACCTCTTAGGAAAACCCATTTCTGTAGCATGTTGATCCTTAGTTTTTTCATAGTTTAAGGCTGCAATTTTGATGCTTCAATCAGGAAATCTCATGACTTAGCCTGTGTATTCAAACTCTTATAAACTGTCTTTGTTTGTAGCGTATGATAAATCTCACAGAGTTGACCCCTTACATCCTGTGTTCCATCTGCAAAGGTTACTTTATTGATGCTACGACTATTACAGAATGTCTGCACACCTGTAAGTATCAGTATTGTTATTCAAAGAGTTTAGTTGCAAATTCAAACAAGAATCGGCTGTTGAGATATTCGGGCTTCACAGAGATAACTGTTTGAAGTGAATGTGTGTTATGTTTATTCTGTTCCTTAAGGAAAACATATGTGTGGATATTGTAAGCATCAGCAAATAGTGAAATCAATCAATCGTGCGGTCAGTTTTACAGCCTAAGAAGGAAGAAAATGTAGGGAAAGATAAAGCCTAAGTAAACAAAAATAGAGCTACTACCTTTTCCTTTAAGTAGGGTCTAGACATTTGACTAACTGAGAAAAGACAGTTGAGTGGCTCTGAGTGACTGAAAGCTTTCTAAACTGTTGTTGATATGAGCTTGCTAATTCACAAAATTCAGCGAGCAGGTGTTGTGGAAGTGCCAGTTCAGATATGGAAACAGTTATATGCACCCATGGAACAGTCTGTATAATCTGCTAAGTAGAAATAGGTGGATAATAAAAAAATTATTTCAATTATCTGGTCTTGTTACTTTTTTCCTCAATCCTTGTGTTAACATTTTTTCCATTGCTAACAGAACTATTTTCTCTCAAGGCTAATAAAACCCTTCCTGTGAAACTGACACTTTCAGCCACACCCATGTTCATACCTGAATCCAAGAATCTTGGCTTCCTAGTCCTTCCAGCCACTAACACTACATAAAGGGAAAATGCTTCTTTGGGTTTTTTTCCTTCTCCCCCTGCCCTCCCCACTTTCCCCTTTATGGGGCACTGCTTACTGTTTTGATATATGCCACACACAGTTCTCAATTTAGGAAAATGCACAACTTTAGTAAGGTCAGCATAATGTTGGAGGTACAGCTATAGAGGTCTCTTAGAAGTTTCCTGGTAGATGTTGTGGAAAAGTTTGATGTGTTCAGGATGCTATGGAGGTGATTTGATAGTTAGTAGGTTATTTAGATATTTCCACTCGCTAGCTTTCCTTCCAAATTTTTAAAGTACACGTAAAATACAATGGAAGTGGCAGAATTATACTTACTTACCTTGGTTCTTCCACCAGAACTGTTTGTAGGGTGCTTTTCAGCAAACCTGTTGTCTGCAGTAGTCAATGTTCTCTTGTCTTAGCTCTACTCTTGTTCTGGGTAACACAATTACAACATTGAACATCTACCTTTGCATCAGTTGGATTAGGATTATTTGTAGGAACAATCCTGAGTATTCAGGAGTTGTGTATCCTGTACAGGCAGAGAGGTCCTGTTTACTTAAGTTTGGAAATTGACCTATTTGCTTCATTTTGTCTCTGACAAATTTCATTTGAGAGATCTGGGTGTAATAGCTCCTCTTGTGTCAGAGGTGGTATTGTACAATGGACATGTGATTTTTATGGGGTTTCTTTTCTTTACAGTTTGTAAAAGCTGCATAGTGAGACACTTCTACTATAGCAACAGATGTCCAAAATGCAATATCGTTGTACATCAGACACAGCCCCTTTATAATATCAGGTAATAAGTTAATGCTATTTTTCTGTGTATAGTTTTTTCAAGTTTTGCTGCTTTCTTTTAATTGTTTAGTTTTACAGACTTGTGATGCTTTCCTATTTCAAATGAAGGAATAGTTTAAAGAAGTACATTGTGTTCTTTGTTTATACAAGTTGCATTTCAATAGTGAAGGTAAAAATACTCAGTTTCTTGTTTTACCTAGTTTATATCCCTTTTTAGGGTTTGTTACCACTCACGCTGGGTATTTGTATGCATTTAGTCAGTGTTACAGGTGATACTAGATCTTAACTATTTGCTTTGATGTCCTTTTACACAAAGCTTTGTTGGCATGGTATACTTAGGTAATTGTGAAAAATTAGTTTCAGTTTGTCATACTGTTCATGAGTTCTTGAAGGGTGGTGCTTTTTAATTTTGCATAGCTGCTTCTGTTGGAGCTATGCTTTCAGGACATGAATTCAGACAGATACAGAGTTGTTGCTCTGCCACTCCTTATGTACATCAAATTGCAATAGTGTATTTAGCATCCTTTGTTACAATTTAACAAAAACTATTCTGTATTGCACCAAAGACACTTTTTTTTTCCTTTTTAATAGACTGGACCGGCAACTGCAAGACATAGTCTATAAATTAGTTGTCAATTTGGAGGAAAGTAAGTCCCTTTCTTTATTTTATTACCATCTAGAGATTGAAAAGACTGAACAGAAAGCAGAGTAATTCAAAGCCCCACTTCTGCTCTGGACTCTTTAAAATAGTTTTGTGATGTTTGGTTATAAATCTTAATAAGTTAGCTGTGACAGCTGACATCTTTCTGGCTGCTAAATGCTATTAGGAATAGCAGTATCTACTCTTATCTCGTGAAATACAGGTGTAACTGTATCCAGATAATATTTCACAGTCATGCCTCATATTTTTGTGTAAGTACAGAAAATACAATTCCATGTAGTAAGTTCACTTGGCTCAGTTGAAAAAAAAATTGCTAAGACTGATTCTCTCAAATGCTTTTATTTTTTCCTCACTACCACATTTATTTTTTTTGATGTCTCATTTACCTTGAACTTCAGGAGCTAATGAATCTGCACAGTTCACCTCAGTGGACTGAGTGAAATATACTCATCTAGTCGTATATATGGACTATAGATGGTATGAAAATAGTCATGACAGCCAGAAGGATACTAGGTTTTGCAGCTGTTTCACTATGTTTTATGGCCAGTTTCTCTGATTTCTTCCACAGTTTTTACTAACAAGCTTTTAGTCTGGTTATTTTAAGTGTCCCAGCCTCACATGAAATACTAGTGAGAGTGAAGGTCTGTAGGAACTTGACAAGTTTTTACTGCTCTGACCATTGGAAACTGTATGGATATTATCAGCATCTGAAATAACATTCCAATCTGTTCTGTATTATGTGTTTTTCAGGAGAGAAGAAACAAATGCATGACTTTTATAAAGAAAGAGGATTAGAAGTGCCCAAACCAGGTGAGCCATGATCACTTTAGAGGATGCTGTTAAGGAAATATTTACTGTACCGTTTATTCTTAAGGGCTTTCCTTGAAATATTAGCTCACAACTGAAGAAAATACATAGTATTGGAAATACAGGATTCTTAGGTGTTTGATTACTGTAATTTGTCACAGTTCTTCAATTACAGAATTAGATGGAACTGGCAGCACTTAAGCCCAGATTGTGGCTGGATTTTTTTAAACGTTTTATTTTCCCTACAACCAGGAAATAACACACATTTTGTATATAATTTCATTTTCTGACTCTTAATAAATAGTAGATGTTACAAAGGAGTAAAAATAGGAACTTTGAAGTCTGTTGACAGATGAGGGATCATTCTAATTATTTTTTGTCTTACTATCAAATAAAGAGCTCTTTGGGGAAGTGCCATGCTGAAAGCTATTGAAATGCTGGTTCAGATACACAGCATGAAATGTGTAAAGAGCAGATTTAGTAATTTAAAAAAATAGGATTAATTGCATGGCCTCTTTTTCCTTCTGAGATCATCTGTTTTGCTTGGTGCGCGTTAGTGTCTTACACTGCTTTTATTTCAAGTTGTGTTTGCGTTTTGGCTATTTGAATATTTTAGCTGTCCCGCAGCCAGTTCCAGTGAGCAGAGGAAGACCTCGAAAAGTTCTGGGCTCTGTGTTCCGGATCCCACCAGAACTTGATATCTCCATACTTCTGGAGTTCATTGGGTGAGTTGTGGGCAAATGTAGGTGCAAGTGGCTGATGTGAGGGTGCTGCTTGGGTGTGTCAGACAGTTAACTGTCTCTTACTTATCGCTGAATGTGCATTTCTTCCATCTCAAATAGCAATGGGGAGCTGGTTTTAACTTAGTGCAATATTGACAGCCAACCATGCATAGCTAGATGATGCAGATAATTAAATGTAAAAGGTGTGTCTTACTCTGAAAATGGCTTCCTAAAAAGAATAGTTTTAAAAGCTAGATGTGTTTATTTTCTTTTTAACAAAGTAGTGTAGTCACAGTAAACTGAATGATGAAATACCTGTCTCTTACACTTAACTTAATCCCTGTAGGTGGTGGTACTATTAATGCTGGCTGTGCTGGGGGACTTGCTCATGTAACTTGGACTGTGACTACAACCAGGGTAGCAAGAGCAGCATTCCGCTAAATGTTAAAGATGACTGTAGTAATGTGGCCTGACAGTTTCACAGCCTTTAATGAATTATGCTAAAACTCAGGGGTGGGGGTGTGTGGATTTCCAGCACAAACACTTGAGTTTTTTTCAGGAACACAAAGAGAAATTGTATTGCTTTGGCCATATGCAAATTTATATGTTACTGATTGAGAGAGAGTAATTGAGAAAGGATTGAAAGCTGTAACTACTCTGCTAGCAGACCCTCAGTTGTTGCAGGGAAGCAACCTGACTCTTGTGCAGCCTTTACTCCTCTATCCAGATTGTGGCTGCTTTTGGCCTGACTTGGTCTGAGCAAAATGTTCAGAGACCTCAATATGTAATCATGACAGACTTACACAAATGATTTAAAATCAGGCCCTCAGAAATAGGGAAATTTTAGCAGCAAAGCATACCATCTTGATTCAACCTCACTGTTTATAGACATCATGTCCAAGTCTTTCTGTATGTTATGACCAGTGTCTCCGCTGTGTCTCACGTTATTCAGAGTACAGAACAAATTTCCTCTATGGGTAAATTGTGGTTAGGTGGGTGATGGTCTGTGTGGTTTTTGTTTTGTTTGCTTTATTTTTGTATTGCCCATCATGTGAGTTCATTTTTTTTGAAGTAGATGAGGAGTGGGACTTCAGGAAGAGAAGGTCATACCGCTAAGCCTCTAGGGAACAGTGCCTGACTGTACTGTAGAATATCTCTGAATCCACATACTGACTTAATTTCAGTGTTCATTTTCTTTATGTCTGACTTGAAATCAAGTGCTGAATTCTCACAAGCACAGCTGAAAGCACTGGGAGTCATGACTAAAACTGTAGTATCAAATCCAGTCTTGGATGTCCCAAATTGGGCACTTGCAGTTCTTTGTTACAGTGTCTCGGATTCCTCCTTTTAAACAAGGTATTATACTACTATTCTGCTGAGAGGGGTGGTATGGAAATACATTCAAGTACTGAAAAAATGAGACTGAGGAAATTGATAGTTTTGCATTAAGAGCAGGATTGTCATAAGTAAAGCCAAGAGCCATGTGTTGAACAGGAGAGGAAAGCAAAGACATTATAGACATTATATAGCTGTTCAGAGTGTGACTGTTGTGTATTGTGCTCTCAAAAATTAATATAGTTTTTAATTGTACTTACAAAGGCTTTTCTTCCCTTTAATGAATGTGGTATAAAATACATGATGTAATTAGTGCAGGAACCCAGTGACCTGGTGCTCAGGCAGGCTTTTTACCCCATTGGGTGAAACACGATTAAATGGATATACACAGACATAAGGTAAAACGCTTTGACTAAAATTTCAGTAGAAAAGAGTAAATATAATGCTATTTACCCTACACCTATGTTGGGTTAGGAATGTGTGTGCTGTTATTTTATTGCCTTGGCTGTGGCTGTATCTTACGAAGCCGCCATCTAGATACCAGTTTGAAGGCTGCCCATTCTGGGACCCACGATGGGTGCCAGCCACTGGCCGTGCTGGGCTGGCAGGCAGCAGAGGGAGCATATGGAGTAAAGGGGCACTGAACTGTGCTTTTGTACCAACAGCCCAGTGCCCTTGCCAGTGATAATTTCACTGTAAAATGACTTTAAAAAAAATGAATTCGATTTTTAGTTCCAAGGATGTCCCTTTCAGGTTGGAACACTTGGTGATTGTAGGAAGGCTTACATAGATTGTTGTGACTGCAGGGTTAGATACAGTTTGAACTCACTGTAGTGGAGGTAATTTGGTTTACATCTCCACTACAGAAGTCTCGTGGTTACTTCCCTGCTCCTGATTCTCGGCAGGTATGTTTTTGTTTTTTCCAACCAAGGGGAAGATGTCAGGTGACTTGGGCCTCAAAACTAGTAAACATGTATCTGCCGTGAAACAAGATGACTTTTGAATCTGTGTTGTTGTATTTGTTTTTCTAGTACTTTGTTCCAAGCTTCCACTCCAGTGTTGATAGGAAAGCAGGCAGTATTGTGCAAATATAATCTATACTCTGCGAAACTGTCCACTGTGGTTTTGTTACTTATATGGAAGGAAGCACAGAATGTTTCTAACAACAAAAGTATGATGGCTTAACAGCATTTACTTTGTATTTTTAATGACTTTTGTTATCTTTTGATCTTTTATACTTTATATATTTGAAGGTTAATAGTTTTCTTCAGTGGTCAAAATCAAAGGCTCTATCTTGGTGATGAGAGATTAAGAAAGCATTTTGGATAAAGAAAACTTGAAATTGATTGCATCGGCCAGCAGAAATTGTTACTTGGAAAGTCTGACCGTCTATATTGCATCTCTAGAGTATATTTTGTGGTTACCTGTGGCGGTTGAACTGTATCAAAGAAAATGACAACTGTAGTGGACAAGTTTTTCCTGTTTGCTTCTTAGTAACTTCAAATTTCATTTCAGTGGCAGAATTTGATGATAGTTTTACTTAACTCTGTCTGATAGCTGGTACATATTTAATGACGGGATACTCCATTACAGTAACTTGAAGTGCCATGCTAATGTGTGGTCTGTAGAAATATTACAAATGCATTTGTTTACTATATCAAATGGTCAGTAGAAATATATATTATACTATATATAATAAGTTGATTTATAGTGATGTTCAATTTCAGTGCAATTAAATACTGCGGGTTTTTCCTCTCTCATACATACATACTTGCTAATGCAATACAAGAATAGTGAAATGCCATGAATTGCTGTTAATTAATTGAGAAATTTATATATCACACTACAAGATGGAGGTGTGGAGTGTAGATGATCAGTAGTAGGTCACATGCTCAGACTCTGCAAATCAATGAACCTCTGTTGAAGGCAGCTGGGAATTTGGTCATTTGCCATATTTTTGTGTATTCCACCTTCCAGAGAAACACCTGCTGCCTTCCTGAGTTCCTGGATAACATTAGAATTAATCCTATGATATAAATAGTCTGGAAGGCCAACAACTGGCCCAGAAAGCCTCTTTGGTGGTTGAGCACATTCTGTTAGCAACTTCTTGGGTTCTGTCTGTTGAGGTTCCAAATATCAAGGATGATGAGGTATCGATGTTTAAGCAGCATTAATACTAAAGCCTACTCCTATGAAAATTAGTGTTATGTTGTGTTTAAAAAAGGCTTTAGGCTGTGTTGGTTTGGTTTTTTCCATCTTGTGTAGACAAACCTTAAAGTCATAGATAGCTGAATTCACAGGAAAAACGGAGTACCAAATAAAGGGTAGGAGGAAAAAAAAAGTAAATTCAGTCTAGTGTGTGAGGTTCCTCCTTTCATTAAACTCAGATTTGGAAAATAAACTTAATATGCTGGACTACAAAATCAATAAGTCACTATTATAATAAAGAGCTTGAGGGTGTTAATAACTATTAACCTTAGCAATATTGACTGTGTTTACGCTTGTTTTTCAGAGCTAATGAAGGCACAGGGAATTTTAAGGTACAGATATGGTTTGATTTTTTTTCTCTTGCAATTTACATCAGAAATATGTATAACCTGTACGTATTTGATTTAGTTTGTTTTTCTTACACTGAGAACACACTGAACTTTCATCAGCATAGCGGTAACCAACCTTGGATTACGGTGTACTTTTACACCAATTATTGTATAGCATCACAGAATAGGAAAAGAATGCTTCTGAGGCTACGTAATTAAAGCTTTGGTGGGAGAATGGGAATGATACTGATGAAATTTCACCTAGGTGATTGCAGCTTGTTATTCTTGCATCTCTGTCCAAAAGGTGCACAACTATGGCTTTTACTGGAATCCTAAACAAAAGTGTAGACATTGTCTAAACTACTGGTTTTTTGAAGATGATTTTTCTACTTGTAGTGGAAAGTTATTCAGAGGAAACATAGCCTGAAGTATAACAATAGTATAATAAATAGTTATGTGCTTAAGCATATAACAAAAAAATGTACAAATTGTCTAGACAGCACCATATGCTTTCTTACTCAGCAGAAAGGTTATTCTTTTCTCCATCCCTTCACTAACATTTGCTGTCTGAGCAGTGGCTGTTCTGCTAAACAAGAAATAGTGTTCCCAATCCCGTACTAAAGAATATTGCTGTTCTTCTAATAAAGATCTTACTGAGCTACTTCAGTACGAATTCATAGAGGAACTGCACATTGTTTGCTGCCTTCATGATTTCATGTGCTGTAGTTAGAGGTGCTCAGAGTGTGTCATTCCACTATTCTGGCTAAACATTTAGAAAACAAGACTCTATTCAAGGGCAAGAACGAGATGTAATTTAAAATTACTCAGTATATGTTGCATTTAATCTTTCATTGTATTGGAATTGTAGGACTCAAAACATGGAATGGCCCAGAATAATAGAATACAAGGGACACCTAACTGGTAGGGTTAGCAGGAGAATTTTACTGCCAAAGAATATGAGAAAAAAGTGTATTAGTAACTTAAATATGAATTGTCCTGATTGTACCATTTTACTAATTTCCGTCATGTTTTCAGTTGAGTTGATTTCTGATTAATATTTTTTCAGGCACGAATCTGAACTGTTAGATTTGATTGCAGTTATTCATACTATTTTTAGTAGTAATCCCATTTGTTACGGCAGAGCTTAGGAGGCAAGTTCGAACTTTCAAATACAGAAATAAGCATTTTCACAAAGGTGGAAACATCAGTATAGATTCCATCTCCTTGCCCTTGTATCACCTCCCATCCTTTCTGTCTTATATTTGCCCTTCTTTCTGCTTTTTTTTTTATCCTCTTCATTTTGGGCCACACAAGAATGACTGCAGGGTAGTACAACCATTTTTCTTAACTTGTATGTTGTATTATTAAAACCTGTGTCAGCCACTTAATTCCTCTGAAACATCCCATTCCAATGTGAGTAGTTTTGCCTTGCTTGGCTCAAATATAATTGAGTTTTTGTGATTCAGGAAAGGGATTTTTGTGTGTGTGGTTTTTGGCTTTGGTTTTTTTTCCCTTTTAAGCCACACATATTCATGCTCACTTTAACTCTAGTGCTATGAGGATGTCGAAGATGAAAGGCTGCCCACCATTACTCACAGTGTAGACTAAAGTGTGACTCAGCTTATTTGCATATTTAGTCTTCTACATCATCTATATGAATTTTAAGAAATACCACATCTTATAACTGGTATTTTTCTGCAGTATTTTCAAATTTCTTGCTGTATGTTAATGCCCTCTGCTTCACACTTTCTCCTCTTCCTTTCTATTCTTACTTTCTTCGCCACACTATCTCCATGCTTTTTTATTCCACTTCATGACTACTCCTCTGCCTTCCAAAACCTCTTTCATATCCACTTCTCACAAAACATACCCTGATGCATTTGTAGCATTGCTCTGTCCTCGATTACTTGCTTAGCTGTCTTTTATTTTTCTGAACTAGATGTTGAACTTCATATATGAAGGATTTTCAGCCTTTTTTTTGTCTTTAAGGGGTTTGGAGGCAGGGAGAAAACAGATTACAGGGTCCATGGTCATAAACTGTGATTTATGCATGCAGCAAGCATAAATTCAGCATCATGAACCTTGTAGCAGCATGGTTCCCTAGATCGGATCTGATTGTCATTTCTAGCTGTTGTACATTAATAAATCAAACTATTGTTCCAAAACCACAGTTATCATGGGTACATATTTAAATTCATGATTGAATTCAAGGGTAGTCCGTGACTCTCTGACCCTTCTTTCAAACTGAAAGAATATGATGAACAGGGATAGTAAATCACAGCTGTTCAGAAGGCAACATAAAAATCCAATTAATTGACACAAAAGGTAATCCATTTATCACACTCAGTGCAGTCATCTGCTCTGCCTTTGTGCCTCTTCGCTTATCCACCCATATCACTAGTCAGCTCTTTAAAATTTTATCCGTAGAAGGGAAACCCATTAAAATTTTTGTGGCTGGCATAACAAATGTTTTGTCATTGCAGTCCTTGCTGTGAAAGTATTTAGAAATGATACAAAAAGATTTCAGACCGATCTCACTCTTGTGTTCTGCATAGTAGTGTATTTAATTGATTATGGTATTTCATGCGCTATTAAGTTGATTCGAGCCCAAGTTATAATAGTTCTAGACTGCTAAAGGGCTTAAGCTCCTTGCATTGTAAAATGACATGGTTTAATGATCTGAATCATGTTTGGTACACAAGCCTGATTTGGGGAAAATAAGGAAACTAGGAGACAGTTCGTGTGCTTCTGATGAGTAAATGCTTGTGGGGGGAGAGGCTCTTAAAATGCTGTGTAATACTGATTTTTTTCTATGTGGAATTAATAGCAAGTATCATTCTCCAGTGCCTCAGTAGCAAAATAGGACTGAATTCAGTAGCTGGTTATTTTAAAATGTTGTTTCAAACAGCAGAAAGTTTGAATCTGGAGTCATAATATATATTTAATCCTTTCGGTATGAGGTAATCTGGAAATAGATCAGTGAAAGTTCCAAAAATTTAAGCTGTCTCCCTTTGTTACCGGGTTTGGGGTTTTCAAGGGATGACTGAAAATGTACATTGTCTTTAAATCTTACATTTATTCTTTGCAGCCTTTGGAAAAGAAGTTTGTGCGTGTTTCTGGGGAGGCAACAATTGGACACGTAGAGAAATTCCTCAGAAGAAAAATGGATCTGGACCCTACTTGTCAGGTATACCCTGCTTGTAATGGCACTTACAAGTTCACTGTGATCAGTGTAATGCCTGTGCTTCAGACAGAACATTTCCATTGTTCATTAGAGTCCAGAGGTAAAGTTAGGTTCTTCTCAGTGCAGTAAGGATTAAAAAATAAAACATTTGAAATCTTGTGATCCACAAGAAACAACTCTCCCAACTCATTTGCAACATGCTTAAATTTTTGTTATTCTTCATTATTTGTTTAGAGTTTCTAAAGTACCACTTAAGATTTCAGCAGATTAAATTCAAAACGAAAAGATACTTCTGTTTCAAAGAAAACTGAATACATAGACAGGAAAGTGTGTGAGTGTGGGAAGATATGAGGGCAGAGACAGGTAGGAGCTGAATAACAGTAAGATTTAACTGAATATTGAAGAAGCAGACATGAGCTAAGAAATCCTAACACTGTGGATGTATGTGTTAAAACAGAAGGTATGAATGAATGCAAATGTAGGCACACGCTTCCAAGTAAGAATTTAAAGAGCAGGATATGGTACAAAAGAATTTACCTGCATATTCCTCAAACATTTTGTAGGAATTGCATGTCAAAAAGAGTTTTCAGTTCTTCGGTGTATTTCAGCAACAATTCAGTTCAGATACAAAATGCTAGGCAACAATACTATAAGCTGCATTTCAGGTGAAATCCCATTGTTCTATACATTTTAGTTCAATTCTACAGAAAACTCCTCACTAAATTATTTTCCTCTTTCACGTTCACAGCTTCAGATTTCTCTTTGGGTTTTTTTTGTTTTTTTTCTGTGATAAACTAATCAACCCGAAATGTTCACCTCCCAGGCTCTTTCCTGATGAAGAGCTCTCACTGTAAAGCTTCAAAACCTGTTACAACCTTCTGAATTAATGACTTTGAACATCATACTGTTGAATCCCTTCCTGTATCTATTATTTCAATCCTCAGAATGATCCACTTTCCCTAACTGATTTTCAGGTAGTACTTTCTGTGGAAATTGCAACCAGCCTTTTACCACAGAGATCTGACCCTGGCACATCCCTCTTGACACAGCCCTGTGGGACCCACAGATCAGGCTGCAAACTCTGCTGGCCATATAGGCAGGGATACATGGTAAATGTTACATATGTTGTGCCATGCATCAATGAAAAGTAATTTATGTAGGTTTCTAGTGCAGGAGTTCCATAATGTGTAAACAATTCTTAGAGCTGTCAATTATTGGTCAGTCAAGCTGATACTGATGGGAATAGGCTTTGGATTGAAGGCTGTGTTTTCATAAAGCAGTAACCTTCTGAGACAATACAGTGTGACTGTGTGCCTCAGGAGAATTACAGAATGATTTAGGTCAGAAAAGACCTTTGAGATCATCAAGTCCAATTGTTAACCCAGGACTGCCAAGTCCTCTACTAAATGATGTCATCAAGCACCGCATCTACACCTCCAGGGATGGCAGTTCCACCACCTCCCCAGGCAGCCTGTTCAAATGCTTGACCACCCTTTCAGTGAAACCTTTTTCGTAATATCCAATCTAAGCCTCCCCTGGCATAACTTGAGGCTGTTTCCTCTTGTTGTCAGTTGTTTTCTGGGAGAAGAGACCGACCCCCACCTGCCTGCAACCCCCTGTCAGGGAGCTGTAGAGAGCAGCAAGGTCCCCCCTGAGCCTCCTCCTGGCCAGGCTGAACAGCCCCAGTTCCCTCAGCCGCTCCTCATCAGCCTTGTGCTCCAGCCCCTTCCCCAGCTCCGTTGCCCGTCTCTGGACACGCTCCAGCACCTCAACGTCTGTCTTGTAGTGAGGGGCTCAAAACTAAACACTGTACTCGAGGTGCGGCCTCACCAGCGCAGACTACAGGGAGACAATCACTGCCTTTGTCCTGCTGTTAAATCCAATTTCTTTTACAGTCAAGATCCTTTGGCTGCTTTTTTTTCCCCTTCTTAACTGATCGGCTTCTGGGTCTTTTTGGCAAGTATGGGGGGTTTTTGTCACTGGAAACCTTTAGTCTGTTTTCATGCTACAAATCATGACTGACTTGAAGATACTCAGGCTTATTTTTAAAAGATTAGGAAATTGGGGAAATGAAGCAGCAATTATTTTTGTATCCTGATTGATCATTTCTTTGTAATACGGAGACTTAAGATTAAAGGAGTGTATGTACTGAGCTGTCATCTTCTAATTGTAGTAAGCATGAAGCTGATGGGTTTGTTGGTAGACACAAAAAGCAAAAGAGATGTCAGATGTGTCATTAAAGATTAGTAAGCCTAATGAATAATTTCTTACTCAAACTTCCAAGGATGGCTAATAAAACAAAATTAGGGAGAACCTGAATATAAATCATCACAGGTAGAAGAGTTTAGGGAAATAGGTTGTAAACCATATGTGCAAAGAATATAAATACAGAGGGCACTTGGCTGCTCTTTTAGTTTGCAGTAGAAATTTGAAAGAGTTGAGGTCTGAAGTGGTTAATTTCCTATACACTTCCCCAACGTATGTTAAAGAAGAAACAGATACTCACTTGGGACAAGCTTTTCTTTTTAATATTACTTCTTTAATCTTGATTTCTGACTCTCTCCAGTTCTTTATTAGCTAAAATAATGAAATTTTGTATAAAAAATAATTAGTTTGGTGCACTTAACTTGGGGCTAGAGTCCTTGCGCTAGATTCCCTTGGGAAGCTAGGAAATTTCTTTCAGAAACGCATGTTTCGGGCACTATTGAGCTAAAATGCATGGCATTCACTGTATTTTTTCCCACATTTATCTACAGAAGACTTTACTGCCACAGAGTTTAATTGTGCCTTACCTGGGACTTGAAAAGATTTGACTGTAAGGAGGACACAGAGACTTTCCTTCTTTCTGTCCTCAGTACATGCAATTGTGTTCTTGGTTTCATTGTTGAGACTTCTAGTAAGGACATTAGGTGTGGCTATTTTGTGAATGCAGTTAGTTCCTACTGAGTATCAGCTTAGTTTGACAGTGTGTAAGAGTATTATTTGAGAATATTTCACTTGTTCCCTTTTAAAGCTGATTCAGTGACCAAGTGATAGAAAATGTTATCCATTCTGAACTAGACTGTACTTGGATCTCTTTTATTTAATTTATTTGTGTGGAATATTAGCTAGTACTTGCTCTTCTTCATTGACCTGCACAAGTGGGTTGGATTGAGATTAATGAAAGTGTGAATAAGCTATCTCTCTCATATGTTAAGTATATATAAAACTAAAAAGCCATTTTGAAGCCACTGTCTGTATTCTTTTTTCCTAGTCTGAGGCCTCAAATTATTTTCAGACTTCTGTATTTCAGTTTGAAAATGGATTATGATTCAGATTTCCTAGTTTATCTGGTATGTTAAGACTTCACTTATTTCTATCTACCACTTGAGCTGACTGACTGTAGTTTACTCTTTCTGGTGCTTTGTTTTGATCTCTATGCTTTGGGAAACGATTAATTTTCTGTATGTGTTTATATATATTTCTAATTACAAGGTCTTTTTAATATTCTTGCTGGAATTTGTTGGGGGGGTGTATGAAAATAATTTTTGAGCAACTGGAATTGCTAGTAAAAGCTAAGTAGGTAACATTTAATCTGAGCGAAATACAGGCTATGGTGTTTGGAATCCATTAGGGACTTGGCTTCAACAGCTGATGCACGTCTGTGTGGTTTGTGTTCTGCTGGAGAGTGGGGAGAAAATGAGAAGTGTTATTTCCTTTGAGATCATCCTGAGCAGCATTATGCCTTCTTGCCGTTCATTCTGTAAGGATGAGAGACACTGCTGAAAGACTTGCAGCTCGGCTGGTCTGAATGCATTAATGTAGCTTATGGAATAATCCATAATCAGATCTGTGTTCCTTAAAGCATATGTGTGCACACTGCAGCCTGGGGGAAGACTGAAAGGAAGTCTGTGCTCATACAGTGTAGTTGTTGATGCAGTTTCTTTATGCCAGTCTTAGACTTCGTAGCTGGTGCCTGTGAAAAGTAGATAGTAGCTAGAGGAAATGGAAAGCTTTGCCAGCTTTTTTAATAACTAGCTCAAATGCTCATGTCAATCTCTAAAACTTTATGGTTTCCTTGTCCTTCCCTGGATAGTATGGGTTGGCATAGAAACTATTGATTGAGGTCATCTGCTTTCTGGGCCAAATTCTCCCTTGCGATTATTCTTATGTGGGATGTCCCTTACATGAAAAATTTCCATTTTTATCTCTGTTACTGGGTGAGTATTAATTTAGAATTGTCTGTTATTGTGGCTTTTAGAGAAATAGCTCCAATAGCGAACATGACAGCTAAAGAAAATAAATGGCATAATGGAAAGTCTAGTCTATTGTAAGAAGCATTTTAACAGAAGTGACTTGAGTGTTCAGTAGCTACACCTTCATGTTCCCTTTCGGCAAAAGGTCAATCTGTATTTACTGCTGTCTCATGAGCTATCAGTACTAGCTGGCTTCAGTTTTACCAGTCAGTTGGATCTGTAGTAAATTTATAGCACTTGTGTTGCTGGTGCCTCTTTGGTAATGGAATATATTAAATCCTGTATGGCACAAGGATTCCTCTGAGGCACATTTCACAACTGATTTTTCACAGTGAACAGGGATTTTTTTTTCATTGTATGGTTTATTCTTTTGTCCTTATAGAATGAATCCTAGCATGATAGCAAGCAGAGATGCAGGCTTTGGTGCCGAAATGAGGAGATTAGGCATTTGGTATTCAGAGCACTCTTAACATGGTAAATGTGAAAAAACTCTTCTTAATTTATTAGAAGACACTGGGTCTTTAATAATTAGTACTAGAAATGAGCAGCAGGATCAACAGTGGGTTATTTTCAAACAAGCATTCCGATTCTGTTTTGTCAGCAGTTGTCACTATGTCTGTTTGCATCCTATATTGGGCAAATAGATTTTCTATTTCTGTAGAACATATAAAATGTGTATATCTATATGTTTCAGTGGGAGCAGGATTGAGTTTTCAGTGCCTTATTGTATAAAAATTATAAAAGTAAGCTTATAAAGCAAAAGTAATTAAACCTACATATCACTGGAAAGTGAAGCAGACATGTCTGTCTTCCTGCAGTAATAACTGTAGAGGCTAGAATGCATGGAAAACAGCAGAAGTAACTATAACCAGCTTTCAAAAACAAAAAATAAATTTATTTCTTTCAGGTTCTGTATTAAATACATGAAATGTTGATTTTAAATAGATATGCACGTGTGTATGTACGGATCAATATCTAATCAATATTTAACATTTCGTCCAGATTAGTTTTTAGTTACTGGTTTCCTCCTAGAAGCTAAAAAGCAGAAGTAATACAAGCAGCTTACATCTTCTGCACATTAAGATTCAATCTAACATGAACAGAGTATTCTATATCATTCTCATACTATACAGATGGTGAGGGGAAGTAAATTAGCCCTTTTGAGCATCTAAGGAGTAGAATTCCCGTGTTGCTGATTCTCAGAATGTGGTCTGCCAGCATGAGGCATAAATCTTCCTGAATGTCTCCATGACAAACAAGAAAGAGATAGTGGGTCAGCATGCAGAAGAGCATAAATCCAGGGCAATAGAATAGCTGAAGCACAGAGTGCATTCTATAGTGGAAAGTGGCCATATAAGAGAATACGTAATGATATTGCAGTATGCTCCATGACTACTGCAGTGGCAAAGCTTAGATGGTTTCCTTGCAGAAAGCTGTGGGAAGCTCATTGTCAATGCTCTTTAATTTTGAGGTTTCATCATAATTCACAGATGAGAGCCTTTTCATTTCTGTATGTAGAAATTGTTCATAAGGAAAATGTAACCAGGCTGCAACTGAAAGAGACACAGTGCTGTGTTAGCTGCTTAATTTGGAATGTTGGAGACTGGATTTATATTATGCACAGTAAATTCGTAGTAACTGTATAAAGAAACTTATTTTTCATAATAGCGAAGACAAGGAATTCAGAATACCTCATTATCAAGTCTCTTTTTTCCACAAAGTTACAGGTTTTGTGGGCAGTTACTTAACAAAAGTGCCTTCTCCAGAATTGCAGACATCATTGACATAGTTTAGCTGCAGTAGAGGACGTTGCTTAGAACTGCTGAGTATGCCCTTCACTTGTATCACTGAAGTATTGATTGCATTTTGCAGGAGGACTGTGTGACATCCTCGTACAGTGAGCTGTTCTTTTGTACTAAAACACTTCTTCAGAACAGTCATATTAAGCAAACTTACTCATGTGTTTTCTCACTCAAGAATGAGGGCAGCAATAGCTCATTTTCTGTCAGTGGCACAACTTGCCCTCTTTTGCAATTGATAAATGACTCTGGATGTTTGTGGGATCATTTTAATACATGATCTAAATTCTCATTAAATTCATCACAGCTATTATTAAACAGTGTTTTTCAGCAAACACCCCAAACTAAGAGTGGAACAATAAACTGTCCTCCCTGTTACAGAAGTGAGCCTCAGGTCAGGGGTGGGATGGGAGGCATTAGGGCAGTGCAATAGTGCTGTACATGCTAAATACATTTGGACAACAAGGTAAAGATGGCTTTAGTGTATAACATGCTAGAATTTAACTCTTCTAATAAAATGTTAAGGGCTTAGATACTGTTTTGCTAGTCCAAAGATAGGTTGAACTTGACCATGTTCCTTTTCTTTCACAGGTGGACATAATATGTGGTGATCACCTGCTAGAACACTACCAGACACTGAGGGAAATTCGTCAAGCCATAGGAGAGAGCGCAGTGCAGGTATGTGTGACAGCTGGGGTTAGTTCCATGCTTTCTATTTTAAAATAGAAACTTCTTTCTTAACCTGTCAGGTATCATAGAATGATTGAATGGTTTAGGTTGGAAGGGGCCTTTAAGATCGTCTAGTTCCACTACTATGGGCAGGGATGCCTTCCACTCAAAGCCCCATCCCACCTGGTTTTGAGCACTTCCAGGGGTGGGGCATCCCCAGCTTCTCTGGGCAGCCTGTTCCAGTGCCTCACTACTCTTAGTGAAGAATTCCTCCCATGTATCTAATCTAAATCTGCCCTCTTTCAGTTTAAAGCCATTACCCCTTGTTCTGTCACTCCATGCCCTTGTAAAAAGTCCCTCCTCCAGCTTTCTTGTCAGCCCCTTTAGGTACTGGAAGGCTGCTCTAAGGTGTCCCCAGAGCCTTCTCCAGGCTGAACAGCCCCAACTCTCTCAGCCTCTCTTCACAGGAGAGGTGCTCCAGCCCTCTGATCATCTTCACAGCCTTCCTTTGGACTTGCTGCAACAGGTCCATGTGCTTCTGATGTTGAGGGCCTCAGAGCTGAACACAGTACCCCAGGTGGAATCTCAAGAGAACAGAGTAGAGGGGGAGAATTACCTCTCTCGATCTGCTGGTTGCACTTCTTTTGATAGAACCCAAGATATAGTTGGCTTTCTGGGCTATAAGTGTGCGTTGCTGGGTCATGTTGAGTTTCTCGTCCACCAGCACCCCCAAGTCTTTTTCTTCAGGGCTGCTCTGAATTAATTCTCGGCCCAGCCTGTATTTGTGCTGAAGTATAGCACCAACTTGTCTGAAGAAATCACTTAGAAAAATCTCTGCAGCTTATGCAAAATGTTTGTTTATGTTGAAAGTAGAGTTGAGAAGTAGACCATGTGCTGAGAGTGTTCTTGATGGTTTGATGATGTTCTGGATATGAGATTTTTGTGGTTGGGTTTGGGTTTTTTCCTATTCCAAAACAAGTTGCTATCTTATACCTGCCTTACTTTCAATTAACATTCCTTCTTTTCCTCCCTGGCGATTGCATCTCTGCAAGAAATTAAAGGACTGAAGCATCCCAAATAAGGCTAGCCTTGTGACTGGGTTAGGGGAATGACCTTGTTCATAAAAACACAAGCCAAAGATAAAGAGTAATGAATGCAATTAATTTGCTTGATGCATATTATACCAGTCCTGGTCACAGCATGTGTGTATAGCCAACTATTTCTTGTTGGTAACTTACTATCTTAAGTGCTGCTGGCTCTGCAAATAAGAAAGCATTTTTTTATTTCCTTGGGAATCTTTTCAAACATCTTTATAATGGGAAAGCTCACACCATTTTAGAAGTACAGCAAAAACAATGAAGTAGTCTTCCCAGTGCATAGTAAGATGCAGATGTAAAATCATGACGTATGGTAAACTGTATGTTAATCTAAACTTGGAAGTCTGAAAAGTTAATGTTTAATACAGTGGGAAGAAGTAGGATTTAGATTGCTTTCCAAATAAAATACCAATCTAAGCAGATTGCGGAAGGGCTGAAATAGTAGCAAATTCAGTTCTCTTGGCTCATTTGTGCATACTTGCAGTCTTTTACATTTAATTTTTCTGCTGAGCCCTTTCATGCTGCAAGAGGGCTTCTCTGTTGAGGCAAGAAGTGGAAAGCTAATTTCAAGATATCTTGGACAATGTGTCACCCGTAGTTGATTTGAGTCACTAGGAGGGATCCCACAGTCAGGGCAGTCATTGTGTGGCTCATGCTGGTGTTGGCAGGCATTAAAAATCTTTGAGGCTTGTGGTGTGTTCCATAGTTTCTGTAGTCAAGGGGAATAAATGCCGTACTTGATGTCTTAGCTGTTTATAAAATAATATGAATTAAAAATGAAAAATGTAACTTTACCGACTTTGGGGAGCAGGGCATAGAAACCAGGAGGAAACCAGTACTGGTAACAAACTTACTTCTAAAGTAACAAGTTCCCTGTAAGTAAATAGAGCAATCAACACATAGTGATGGAAGTGCCCTCTACTAAAAGCTTCACTAAATTGCAGGGCGATGATTTATTTCTCAGTCCAGAGGTGTAGTCAGATGTACATGCTTTTAGACTTCATCTTAGCGTGAAAGCTTTTCATGTATCAAAAAAGCTCTTGGGGAAGCACTTTAAGGAAAACTGCATCAGTTTCATTTGTTGTCGGAAATGGATCTGCCTAGTTTAGTGTCTTTCATTTCTTGTCTGAATTGGGTCTGCCTGATTCATGTTTAGTGGCCAAGTACCAGTCAGCAGCTCAACAAAGAGAAACAGTTGTCCTGGGGCACGTTCTCCAGCGAGGTTTCAAGTCTCGTTATTACAAAATCAGTATGCTAGTGATGAATTCTCACAAGCCTGCTCTACTGGGCAAACAGACAGAACAAGATCTTTGCTTATTGTGAAGTCTTGTGCTTTCATAGTCACTTTTGCCAGGAAGTTTGAAAGATCAGGTTCATTCTTAATTTTTCTTCACTTTGTTACAAAACCTCTTAGGGTGCCAAATAGTTACAGTAGAATGTTGCAAATAGACCGCAGTTGCTTCTTTTGTGATATGAAATAATTGTGATATTTTCATGTTTTATAGTCCCATGCTATATTATTTTTCAGAAATGAAGAAGGGGTGCATTTTTAGGATTAAAAAAACCTTGGAAAATGTTTTAGATAATTATCCAGGATAATAAAAATTGATAGGTCAAGTTCAAAAATAGTAATGCCTGTTTTTTTCACAAAGACCTGAAATTCAATGAGGGGCATGATTATCCTGGCCCAGTGAGACTACAGCTACGGAGGAACATTTGATGGATTTTACATTAAGCTCCAAGGACATCTTGTGCCATCATAACCTTCCAGCCTTTCCAAACCAGTGTTGGAGCTTAGAATGCCCCTAACGGCTCTCACTAGGATGCTGAAACACTTTTCAAAACTGCTGTTGTCATTTACCAGTTTCTGACGTTCATTGTAGGTGATTCATGCTAAGAAAATAGCTTCAATAGCTACTCTAGGAAATACGAAGTCATTTAAAGGAATAAACATTGGAGTTTTTTACTTAAATGAGTAAAGTCACTGTTGGGAGGAGAAAAATAACTGCTTTTCTGAACTGCATTTTTCATTTGCAGATTCATTCGTGTCAGTAGGTAATTGTTTTTGCTGAGAAAAATTATTTTTAAAATGCAGTTAACTTTCTCTTTGCCAAAGGCATTAATTTTAACATGCATTCTTTGGCAGCATTTGTCTTGGAAGTTTCTTCGAATGCATTGCAGCATATAAGTTATGTGTGATTTATTTTTCTGGACTATAATCACAGTGATGTTTTTTTAGGGGCTTTTACTCCTCCTGGATGGCTCTTAAATGCTCAAGATTGTTTTGTGGAGATTTTTGGTGTTGGGGTTTTTGTCCTACTGAATAACGAGGTGTAGTAGTGGCTTAGAGCCTCAGTAATTTTAAGTGTCCTGTAGGTTCAAGCCAGCAGGATTTCAGCTGTTCTGTATAGCTCTGTGTCTTTCCAGCAGGTATGGGAAGATAAGTGTGATCTGATGGTAAAAATATTCCTGACACTGGCTGCATTGTGACCTGTTTGGGTTCTTTTAATTGGAGTAAATAGGCAACTAATTCTAGTGGTTGAATGTAAACAATTAACATGTTAGTTTGACTAGTTGATAAAGGCTAAAAAAAAAAATCAGGAATAAATCTTGTTTAATCTTGTAGATCTCAAGATATTTTAACATTTCTGAAATTGTGTGGTTGATTGAATCTTTCTAATTAGCTGGAGATAAGATACCGAGCTCTCTTTAAGGCAAAAATGTAAATTTGCTGCACAGAATTTATATAAAAAGTGACTTTGCTTAGTTTTTAAAACAGTGTAAAACTTGTGGAATTTATTGCAAGGAGAGATCAAAGGCACTGATAGAAAAATTTAAAAGGTTCAATTTTGTTACCAAGCACTGAGATCTGCCTGTAATTCAGTTTGATCAAGTAGCTGAGGAATGACGTTTGTTATTAACTGTATGGGAATATAATTTCTTCCCTGTATTACCTTCCTCCCCTGTGCTGCCCTAATGTAACATGATCCAAGCTGCTAGTTATTTTCATTTGTCTGAAACTGTCCTTCTCGGAGCTCTGCATCACTGATGGATATAATAAGCTCACACATGGGAAAAGCTGAAAAAGGGTAGCTTCCTTTAGGACCTTAGCCCTTGGCACAGAGGTCTTGCAGTTTATAGTAGTCTCTTTGTAACTCTCACTTTTGTGTAACCCAATGCTATTGGGTTGGGGTTTTTTGGTTGCCTGAGGTAGGCAGTAAAAGCTGTGATCTAATTTAATTACTGTGACCCTCTAGCACACATCTGCTGTGGGGATACTGAATTTGGAAAGTTGCACTTCTTGTTGCTGCTGCTCTTTACAACATCAACAGCTGTATATACTATGATGTTTCAGTCTGTCATTCCCACTCTGAAGTTTATAGCTGGGTGTAACAGGTGGGGTACTTACCATTAATTTTTTTTTAGGTCAGGTTCACAAATACATGGTGAAGAACACTGGAGAGTTTTGCTTTGCTTTTGGGCACATCTGAGTTAGCCTGATGTGAGATTTGTAATAAGCAGTGAGCGCTCATTCTCTGTTTGGATTTCCTTTTAAGAACAGTGTCTAGAGAAAGCAGATGAACATGTAGAAATGTATAGTACTTAAAAAGTAAGTAATCACAGACTAAGCAGTGCCAGTACTGGGTTAAGTCTCAGCTTCTCTTTGTACAGAAGGAATTGCAATGGGTTTGGCCTTTGGTTTAACAGGTATATTTCCTGTGTAGATATGATTTCTTTAAATGTCTTGCTGTCAAATGTACCACTTGAAAACTCTTTTATCAAAGAATACATTGTAGCATTTTTTCTTTTAAAACTATTCTTTCCCTTAAACTCTGCTACAGACAAAAGTGGTTTTGACTACAGTTCTCACAGAAAGGAAGCTTTAATGTATCTTATTATTTCTACTGAAGTAGCTAACAGGCACAAGGAGTAAGTATACCTTTGTGAAGGTGTAACAATATACGTGCCAAGGGGTTCGTAAGTAACTTTGTAGTACCTGCTCTAACTAACAAGAAGTGAGGACAATCAGGTTCCTATCTTCATATTGCAACACCATCATCCCACTTCGTGCTAGGTCCTGAGTGAGTTAAAGCTCCTGTCTCTTCCTTCCATCTTTTCAGGACTTTACAATGTATTTTTGGTTATTAATGGATTGTTTTCATTCCTGTCCATCAAAGTTAAGGTTGACTGGCATCTACCCTACACTACGCCCTCATTTGTTGTCGTAAGCATCCTTTAAATGAAGTGAAGCTGCGTGAGACTCGTGGAGCACATTTGCTCTGAAGCTGTTTGTATCACCCGTAGATGTAGAGATAAAGAACATAGATATTTCTGTAGCATGAACGTAGTCTCTTCTAGAGGTGTTTTTGTGTGCTGTCCTTCTTTTCCAACATGACCCATCTGGTTGGTTTTGACAGTTCTTATAAAAAAAATACTGTGATCCACTTTTCTCAGTACCTGCTTTTTAATCCCTTTTTTCAGACCTTCAGTCTTGATCTTGTGACTGACATCACCATGTCCAGAGATTTTGGATTTGATTTCCCTTAGATTTGACTTGTGGTTGCCAAAAGTTTGTAGATTCAAAAGCAACTGACCAAGTTTGTAGAAGAAACACTTGATACAAAACTATTTTGACTTAGGGCTCAGGAACTTCCTGAGAGACGCTTCTGAATTTGAAAAAATGTTATAGGGAGGTAGCACACTTGCCCTTGTCATGTATTTTTGATCTAGAATTTCACTGTGGGGCTAGGTAGCCCTTTGGTCTGCCCTGGTATGGCCATTCTTAGGACTTTACATTTTAATTATTTTTTTTTCTAATGGCTCATTTTTTGGTGCCCTCTTTTCCTGACTTAGAATATTAATCTCCTCTTTAAGTAAATGACAAAATCTGTAGCCAGAAGCAGAGCTTCAGGTCTTACTAAATGAGCAAGTTGGCTGAACTAATCAAAGTACTGCTGTTGCAGATCTGTTCTCCGTTGTTATGAATCTTCTTTCACAGTCACATTTTAAAACTCCGATAGCTCTTCCACTGTCGTCTTCTTTTGAAAATAACTGCACTTTTCTTTTCTTCTTTTTTTTCCTTTTTTCTTTTTTCTTTTTCTGCAAAACAGTAGCTTTATTTCCAGTGGCAACATTTAGCTGTCATACAAAGTTAAATAAACTAATGGTAGAAGAGTAAAATAATTACACACAGCAGCAATTAGGGTGATTTTCTCCTGAAAGAGCTTTGTGACACTGGAGGCAAAATTTTCTGGTTTTCTAATAAGAGGTCATCTTCCAGACAGAACATAGAGGTGTTGATAGGTACAGTCTGAAAAGAATTCCCAAGGGAAGAAAAAGGGCATGTCATGGAGGTGTGGAAAAGCACATTCTGTCTTCTTGAGATCAATTTCTTCATCTTAAATTTCCTCCAATGCAAAATGGCTCAGAGGTGTTTTTTATAAGTAGTTGAGGCTACACCAACCAGTCAAAAGCTTTTTTACATAGATTACAAATTACAGTTTTGGAAGAGATAGATATATTTTAAATATATTTTAAACACTGTGTTTAGCCTAATATAGTACTTTCTACTGTTACCGTATTATAATACAGAACTTGTAAAGTGGCAACAGGCTTGTTATTATTTTTTTTGTGATTGATTTTTTAATTATTTTTCCCATGCTGATATACCCCATCACACAGAATTATGTAACTTCTCTGAACCATATGTGATCTTATGTCCTGTATGTTAATAGACAAAAACATCAGAAGCAAAATATCGTATCAGTTCTAACATCAGTTGTGATTAATGTAGTTCTTCCTTCAAAAGAAAACTTTTATTAAAGCCAGTCCATATAAATAGGTCTAGTGCAACATCAAATTCCCAGTAGATCAATAGTGGAAGCAGACTTGAGTGCTAGACCTTTCACCAGCTGTGTGTGAATTAACTGATTTAAGTAAGGCTAAAGAGCTGGGACGTGTCCTGTTTCATAGGTGAAAGGTTTTTCTATTATGTGGAGCAGTCTCAGACGAGGAGAAACATGACTAAAGGGATTATTATTTTTGTGTAATCCCTTGTATTCATTACTTAATAAATGTGTAGTAGTAGTCTGGGCTTTTCCAGTACAGCTTTTGACAGCATCTTCTAGAACTACTTAAGAGATTACTTTTTTTCTGCCCCACAGTGTCATGTGGAAAGCAGCATGAGTTGTAAACTAGCATCTGTTCTATGAAGATGAGATAATTCCATTATAACTTCAGAATAAAGCAAAGTACCAGATTTTACTTTCTTTTTCTTTTTAACACCCTTCTCCATCTCAGAAGGGAATGTAATTATTTGCCTTGATATTTCAAAACTGGCATTCACCGTATGAAAGGGACATGGTATATAATGGTGAGTGAGATTGCATCTGAGGTTCTGCCATGCAGTGGCTGTTATACCAGGCGGTGACAGAAAATGCCTCATGGAGAAGGCAAAGTGGTACAATAATACAATTTCTTTCTCTTCTCTCCAGGATGGTTTACTTGTACTGCACTATGGCCTGGTAGTATCTCCACTAACTATAACTTAAAGATTGCTAGAGTATCAGAAGGAAAAAGAATCTGAAGTCATCAAGCTTCTTCACTGCTGTTTTTCACCAAAGAAGGCCATCGTGTTTCCTGTGACAGGAAGCAAGTAAAAGGAACCACCACTAACTGCTCTATGCTTGTATTTTAACATCTGACATTACCACTGTAAAAAAATTACAGTTTCTGTAAGTACAGCTATAGATGTTGCTATGCTATGTGTTACAAATTACTGTCTTCAAATTTCACTCAGCTCAGGGAATTTAAATGCTCAGAGTAGCTGCATTTTTTTTTTTTTTACTTTCTAAAACCACAGGACTTCACGGGGTGAACAGCCTTTTTTTCCTCTAAGCTATGAGACATTGTTTGCTTTCTAAGTGTCTAGCTAGAACAGTGCTCTCAGGGATGATCTTCAGTGGGTAGTATAAGTTATTCTGGGGAGGAGACAGTCCTTTGCCTAAAAAAAAAAAAAAAAAAAAAAAAATGTACTGTGATCATCTGTCTTTGGATGTGATTTGGGGAAAGGAAGGGAACTTTAGAAATGCAGACCAAAACAGGTAGAAAATGACACATTGTAAGCATTTTTTTTTGACAAGTAGCATTAAATTTAGTTGTTTTTCTTGAAGAAAGACAACTTTCTTTGCACTGGAAATATATTTGCTGGTAGTTTGGCTTATACCAAATGGTATATCATGCATCTCTAGTCTTAATGGAGATGAACTGGCTATGAGCTGGTTAAACTATGCATGGGAGAAAAAAAGTAGCACCTCTTTCTACCTGCTTGCTGTATGTAAAATAATCACTGTCAGCCTGATTCTGCTAGCATGTAAAATCTCTCAACTGACTTGACTGGCAGAACCGTAAGTCTTTTGTACTTTAGCACATCTCTTTCTAGCAGCTGTGAAAATGGTAGCTTTTTCCACTCTTTCTACTGTGTACCTAGCGCATTGTAGTGGAGATGAGGGTTGAGTAATGTAATACTTGCCGGTTGCTACCAGTTTCATGGAGAACATTAGGTAACTTTAATCTTAACATACTAAAATACTAGGTTTTGTGACAATTGTAATACTTCAATTGTTGTTCTGTTTAAGATTTCCATGGTTTCTTGTGCAGTATTAAGGACCAGAGCTTTGTGTTTTGTGGTCTTGCTGCATACTAGGTCATCAGTGCAGAGATTCATGAAAGCTACCATTAAGCACCAGGCTCCCTCCCTTCCCTATAGTCAGTGTAGGGAAGGGGAGGACATTCCTTTCTAAAGTGTTTCAGAGCACCTAAGTTAGCTCAAATGCACTTGCTCACTGTCAGCCTAAGAGGACTGGCATCCTTTGTCTAAAGAAACCTTTCATGAATCCTTCCTCAGGTGTTTACCATAAATGTTCAGTTTTGTCTGTGAAGATGGCATCACAAGAAAAAAACACTCTTGTTTGAAGTAATTCTTGTGATGCTTCTAAAAAATGTAACAATTTCTAGCTACAAATTCCTATTTTACCTTTAAAGTTTGTATAAAAGTAGTGTTTAAAATGCAGCAGAAGATGAGATTATTTTGTAAACACTTTGAGTTGTGTTGATAAGAGATTATATATTGTAACAGTAAAATAAAGTTTATTTTAGCCAATTTAAAATTGAGCTCTCGTATTTCCATGCCGTGCTCCCTATGTCAGCCTCAGAATTATAGCAGTTGGCACTGAAGCTGCTGGCTGTGCTCTGGGGTTATTAGAATAACAAATCTCAATTAGGAGGTTGAATGTTCAAGGGTAGTTTAATAGCAGAATCTCCACTGAAGCTAACTGTGGTATTGTTGGCTGGAGTAACATGGAATTTCTGGGACTCTCCTCTTACTGAGGAGTTCAGTGAGAAATAGTCAAGATGATTTTTCAACACCAATACAGGAAAAATATTCCTATGCAGTTACAGGACCTCTTTTTTTCAAAGCATGCATCTTTTTGTCAGAGCCACCTCTAGATTATTTTCGTTCATGTTTATGGCTGCTGTTATCAAGTCCCCTGTGAACCACATCTTTCTCTGCTGCTCTGACCATCCTGGCTTTATGCAAGGCATCTAGTTTGTTTACTTCATACTGCCACTTCCTTTTTCGTTATCACTCATGGTTTTGTTTTCTGTGCATAGCTCTGTGTTTAAAAAAGTTAGCAGTATAGTCACTTCTTACATCTCAAATTCTTCCCTAATCCAGGTTTGAACTTCGTGTCTGCAGAAGGGCTTATTTGCAAAGTTTAACAGCTATATAGAAGCTGATAGTGAATTGAAATTCATGTCATTCTAGGATACTGGTGACTTGCATAGCCTCAAGATGACTATGCTGCCACTGGCTCTGCGGTCAGTGTCAGTTTGTTGGTTTGGTTTGGTTTCAGGGGTTTTTTTCTAAAAAAAGGGCTTCTGGGTATCTTTAAAGAGAGGTTTTCTGTAGGGTAAATCACATGCCAGTTAAAATGCAGAAGGCCAAGACTTCCTACTTGTTTTTTTCAGGGGCTTAACAGATCTTCAATCCTCCTCATTGCCTTTGATGTTTCGGTATGAATGCTGAGTGACCTCTTATTTCCCATTTGTCCACATCTCTCTTTCTGCCTTACCTGCCTTCAGAAAGTATATTCTTAGCTTAATTTTCCTGGTTGAACATCCTGCTAGCTTTCACCTTAAAGCATACCCTGAAGGCACTGATGTTTTATCTGCTCTCCAGCGTCTGCAGTACCCCCTGGGACACATCCGCATGCAGCTGAGGTGACCTTTAGCTGTTGCCAAGGCTGATCTGCAGGCTGTGTGGTTTCCTGCATAAAGATAATCATTCTGCTTACTTTAAAATATGCCAATCTTCTTTCAGCTCTCCTGCTGCTGTTTTATTTCTGTTGGTCTTCTAATCTTTGCTTTCCTTCCAGTCACTTTTGGTCCTCATGATAAAGAGCTTCTGTAACAACAGACCCATCTATGGGATGGCATCTCTGCCCTCACAGGACATGAGACAGCTGCATGCTCTGGAAGTGAGGCAAGGTGTGCTTGGACTTGGTCATTATTTTACAGATACTATTGTTTCTTCACATGATGAAATAATTCTGGGTTTATTTTCTGGTTACCTACTTAGCAGTGACACAGATCCTAATTAAATACGACTTGTACTGCAGCATAATTCTGAGTTGCTTTACAGGTCTGCTAGTTCCCAGGAAGAGGAGATGGCGAGCCCCCGGTATCATGAGTTCTTACAAATGCAGATCAAGCTACAATCAAGCCATGAGCATTGAGTCATGTTGGTTACGTTCTGCCTGTTTTCTTTGTTTGATACAGATTTAATGTAACAAGAAGGTAAGGTCCAAGAGTCTGGTGAAATGGGCAGCTGAGCCCTGTAAATGGAAGGGCACTGTGAAATATCATTTATGTTCTGAGCACCAATATTGCACCCAGCCTTGATCTGCATTGCTACCAGACTGTGGCACACCTGAGCCAGCAGAACCCTTAACGCTCATTTGCATAGCTGTGAACAATGAGTTCCCGATTCTACGAAAAAATCATTCAAGCTTGTCTAATACTAGTCTCTGTAGAATTTCTTTTCAGGGAATCATCAGGCATTTATGTGCAATGATTTATGTTAATGCATGTTAACAGTCATTAACATTAAAATTACATCCCTGGCATTTTTTCACTTTTCTTCAGTGGGGAGTATCATTATTATGAAATTTGTGCTCCATGCAAATGAGGGGGGGGGGGGGGGATTCACTCTAGCAGTCGAGAGTGAGCCTATTAACAGACGTTGGAGTTTTTATGTATTCCATCTTTTCCTTTTAAAGGGAGATGGTCAAGTCGTTCACATAAATCTTCTGTTATGCTGCACGCCTAATGCAGTGCACCAGGTACCAGCCTGAATGTTTAGCTGCTTTAAAATATACTTGTTCTGCTGTGATAGATGTTTGCTGAGAGATGTAGAGAATGTTGCAAATAGCACATTCTTAGCACTTTTGCTTTTTATTTGTTTGTTCTACCTCCTTTTTTTTTTCTGTAACCCCAACTAGTTCAGCATGAAGAGAGGCAGCAAGGTGATCGTAAGCTGAATTTTACTCATGTCATCCTTAAGACACCCTTGTTAAATGAGCCAATGGATACTTGCTGAGGTTTCAGAAAGTTGCCATAGATACAGGTTTAATCACTGAGCGTGTCAAATTTTACTGGTTTTGAGAGATAAATGATTATCCTATGGCAAGTGAAATGCAAAATTGATTGGCTGCCCTGCAGCTGCAACATTCTTGCTGGAGCTGTATCACCTTTTTTGCTGGGACTTTATTTAGTATAACAACAATATATTTGTGTGAAAGCAACAGTCATCTGCAAAAGAAATATTTCCTGAAGTGGAAAAGAGAGCTTGTATTTTCTAGTTGCATGGTAAAATAGTCTATTTGAAAATGAAATCTTAAAATTACTGTTTTCTTTGAAAGAAAACATTAACAGTAGAAAAGTGAGTGGTGGGGACCTGGCGAAGACTGAGGAAAAATGATCTCTCCTGGGAGAGCTGCTTTGGAGCCCTTTTCATGTGTTGCTGGGTGGCATCCAGTCATTCCAAGATAACCACGAGCGCTCAGAGTACACTGTTTGCAGCATGCCTTTATGTAGCTTGTGGTGACAAAGCGGTTATGTTAAATGATGGACCAGTGTGTCCTTTCTTGCATCTACCTGGGACTGAAAGGTGAGAACTCATTAGGTGAGAAGCCCAACACCCTTCACAAGAACCTGCAATCTCCTTTTTCTTCCTCACAGGACATGGGGAAAACATTTCACCCATTGGTGGCAATAAAATAGATTGTGTGCCACAACATACAGCACAAGAGTGGTGGTGGCGTTCCTGTGCCTGAGCGGGTAAGCTGAACACGGGGGTGCCTGCATTCTCTTCTCAGCTCTGTCCTTGGCTTGCTGTATGACCTTGAGCAGAGTTCTTCAGTTCTCAGCTCTGTCCATCTAGAGCAATAATTTCTATGAAGTGTGCATGCAAACTCCACGCTACAGCTGGGTATGTGAGGGTGGGCAATGAACAGACTCTACGATCAAGATCCCTTCATGACTGCAGGCATAACAGGACTGGAAACTGTACCTCTTTGCCAAAGCCACCAAGTGTGTGGCGTTTACGAAAACTACTCTTACTTGCTTATCACTTGGCAAAATTTTAAACACCTGGGCTGAAATTTGTTGTGTTGCAGGTTGTACCAGCTGCGAGTGGATTGTGGATTTACTTAGTTATCTGTGGAGAAATTCAACCAAAGGATTCAGTGCATATCATATATACTGTTCATCAGTTCTTGAATTTGATCAGTCACAAGTAGTTGGTGAACAGTTTAAAAAGAATTCTAGGGAGGGGTTTTTTGCTTTCACAGCTAGCTTTGTCTTTTGGTCGCAAATGAGCCCATAATGAAGCTTGCCTTGGTATCGAGGCATTCATAACCTCTGCCCTCTGAATGGGTTTTCTGGTGTCTGATAAGGGAAGCTCAACTTTTCAATCAATGAGTGTATTTCACCTAGGCACCTGCTTGCATGAAACTGGGAGGAGTCTGGTATCTTTGAGACCTTCAGTTCTTAAATGTGGTTGAAGTTAAGCTGATGAGTACAAAAAATGGCTAGGGAAGGATTTAGGGGGTAAAGGGGACATTCAGTCTTGGTATCATCCTTTAATCCTTGCTTACTTAAGAATCTAGCCTGAATATTTTGGCTTGCTTCAAGTACTGCCAGGCATTCTAATTCATACAGCTCTCAGGCCTCTTCACTGGTCTAGGAATTTGCTAATGAGATGCCTTGTGTCTGGTGCTTGGGGGGATTTTTTGCATTTCCATTGAAAATCTGCTTAAAATTAATGATGTTCTAAGCCTCACTGCAAACTGTGTTTTTCAGTCTGACCTCAGCTTTTCTGAATGACATCTCCAAACAGCTGTTCTTACAGACCACACTCGGGTCTACGCATGTAGGCCACCTTGGAGAATGACTACATGTGTGTCAGGGTGTTCAGGGCTGCTCTGGGCACGGGGGAGCCAGGAGCTCATGTCTCCCGGGCTCTCTGGGATGCAGGCAGCCAGATGCCCAAAGGCAGAGAAGCTGAGCTGGCCCTACTATGAGAGAAATTGAATTCTGGTGCCTGTGTTGTTCCAGTACTAATGCTCATGGCACCCCAGGAGCTTTGCTCCGATCTACAAGCAGCAAGTGGATGTGTGCCTGGGGCTCCTGGAATTGCACTCAAATTTTTGGGCTATTTCCCTTCCATCTAAGCAGGTATGTCCATGTTTAGTGTGAACAGCGCTTGTTCTTTGCGTTACGGTGGACAGCCGAGCTCAAACAGAGCAGTTGGTTCTGGGCAGCAGAGTGTCTTTGCAGTACATACTGCTTTAACAAGGATATAATCATCTGTCACAGAATGGTGCCTTCCTCTAATTTAGCTGGGTTTTGGGTGAAGACTCCTGCACAAGCTCTAGGAGTGCATATCCCACCCCACCCCCGTCCCCCATACTTGCAGACCCCGGCTCTGTAGCCCTACTTCAGCTGGAATCTACTGGGACAGAACAGAGCTGATGAGCATTCTCTCGCCCCACCCCAAGCAGTGCCCTGTTTGCATGTTATGCTGCATTTGCCAAGTGATCCTTACTTCCACACGCCTGCAAAGACTGGCACGAATGAGCAGGCATCGCTTATGCTATTTTGATATAAACTTTACTTTAAAGTCAGACCCCACAGATGTGGACATTTGATCGTTCAGGTGCATCTGTTAAGCTGCTGGTGTTAGGGCTCTCTGTGTGGGTCAGTCACTGGGGGAAGATGCTCTCTTCTTTGAGGAGGTCTCTGTGCTAAGAGCTGGCAAGGAAGAGATCTGGATGGATCCCGCCAAAGGTGCTGGAAGAGACTTCACTCTGAATTGCCTATTGATTCCTTCTTGCTGAATGACAGGGTTCTTCCCCAGTCTGGAAAAGATGTTTGCATTCCTGCCAAAGGAGACTATTTGGGCGTTTTTCTTTGGCTTACTCTTTAATGAATTCCAGCATCTGGACAAATATCATTAACAAAACTGTGTGCAGTGTCTCTCTCTGTTTTTAAGGAACTGTACATCTCTGCACAGACAATTGTTGCAGGAAACTCCAGTGGATCTGACAGACCCTTGGTTCCAGGGTCACAGCAGGAACAAGACTCTTCCATCACTGGAAAGCAGCAGGAGCATGACCTAGGCCCATCCTAGCCAACATCCCAGGCTGCCCAGACATCTCTCATCTCACGTGACAATGAAATGAGCAGAGCCAGGCAGCCCCAAACCACAGCTGCATGGTGCGTGGGCCAGCAATCTCCATCAAGGGGAAAAAAACAACTGGCTAGCTCTCTGGTGGAAGTTTGCATGCCTGTGTGGAGGCTGGAGTTGTCCCCAGCATAAAGATGAAAGCAATGCAGCATCATGGAGAAATGGCCGCTCTCTGCTTCTTCCCGAGCTGATAGAATCATGGAATCATTTAGGTCAGAAAAGACCTTTGAGATCAAGTCCAACCATTAACCCAGGACTGCCAAGTCCACTACTAAACGATGTCACCAAGCACCACACCTACATGTTTTTTAAACACCTCCAGGGATGGCAGTTCCACCACCTCCCCAGGCAGCCTGTTCAAATGCTTGACCACCCTTTCAGTGAAATTTTTTTCATAATGTCCAATCTAAACCTCCCCTGGCATAACTTGAGGCTGTTTCCTCTTGTCCTGTCAGTTGTTTTCTAGGAGAAGAGACCAGCCCCCACCCGCCTGCAGCCTCCTGTCAGGGAGCTGTAGAGAGCAACAAGGTCCCCCCTGAGCCTTCTCCTGGCCAGGCTGAACAGCCCCAGTTCCCTCGGCTGTGTGATGATGCTCAGGATGATCTGCTCCATAACCTTCCCCGGCACCGAGGCCAGGTTGACAGACCTGTAGTTCCTCAAACCCTCCTTCCCACCTTTCTGGTAGATGGGTGTCCCATTGGCTAACCTGCAGTCTGCTGGGACCTCTCTGGGTTGACAGGACTGTTGAGAAATGATGGAGAGTGGCTTGGCCAGCTCCTCCGCCAGCTCCCTCAGTACCCTCGGGTGGATCCCACCTGGCTCCACAGACTTGTGCGCATCTGAGCACAGCAGCAGGTCAGTAACCACCTCCTCCTGGGCTGTGGGGGCTTCATTCTGCTTCTGCTCCCTGTCTTCCAGCTCAGGGGGCTGAGTACCCTGCAGGTAACTCTTCTTGCTATTAAAGACTGAGGCAAAGAGCATGTTAAGTACCTCAGCCTTTTCCTCATCCTTCATGGCAAATGTTCCCCACCACATTCAGTAAAGGATGCAGATTATCCTTGGTCCTCCTTTTGTTTCTAGTCTATTTGTAAAAACAATTTTTGTTATTTTTATGGCCAGCCTGAGTTCTAACTGGGCTTTCATCTCCCTAACCTTCATCCTACATAACCTTATGACTTCCTTGTGGTCCTCCAGAACTGCCTTTCCCAAAGGTGGCAAACTCTCCCTTTCCCCCTGAGCTCCAGCCGAGCGCTGTGCTCAGCCAGGCTGGTCATTAGTGGTGCAGCCTGTGCATGCGGCTGCCTTTTATCTGGGAGGTCGAGGTTCTGCAGTGGTATAAATCTTTAAGCATCTGCAGTGTGACTCTCCTTTCTTCTGGCAGCCTTGGTGTTTAACCCAGTAAGAAAGGTGGGACCACAAAGGAGGCTTTACTGCCCGGTTCCAGCTCAGTGCTCTGCTGTGGAAGCCTGGTGCATATAAGCAGGCAGGTGAAAGGAGTCACCCTGGAGGGGACAGCAATAGAAAAGGAGGCCTGGTTGAAGGTAGCTGGAGGTCAGTGTTGGTAACGTGCCCAGCCGGGCCTGTCCCTCTCTGCTGTCCTTGTTCTAAAGATGAGGAGTGTGTGGGCACGGGCCTCCCGGAGGGTAAGAAAGTGCCACGTGTCCCCACATGTTCGATGAAGGGTTCAGCCTTCCCACCCCGCAGCAGCAGCCACCTGGGGCCCACAGGCAGGGGGGGCTCCGTGTGCTTCAGTTTGGCACTAAGAAGCCCCTTCTCTGATCCTGCAACCAGAATGGGCTGAGCCCTGGGAAATGCCTGGAGCAAGCTGTCCCCAGGGGCTGCATCTGCACTGGGGTGCCAGGGTCCCATAGCACAGGCGTTGCGGCCAGAAGCTGGCCATGTGTAGCTGGGAGGCTGCTGCAGAGCTGGGGGTGGCCCTGGCCCGCCTTGGGAGCTCTTCCATTGCTGCACAGCACCTGTGGTTGGTCCCCGTCCTTCAGGAAAGCGGTGTGTCCCCCTCCGGCAAGGGGTCTTGCTCATCCTCAGTCATGGGAGAGCATGTGTAGGGCTGGTCAGTCGCTGCTATCAGGGTAATTAAGGCTTGGCATCTCGGATCCTGTAAGATCACAGGAACAGACCCCAGCAGAGGGGCTGTCAAAACTATAAGGTGATCTAAAATCCAGCCTAATTATTTCTGGTGTATCCTAAACATGCAGGTCCTTTCCCTGCCTGCTGCCTCTCTAACACCGCTGGAGCTTAACATCGTAAGACAGCACCAAAATGCTGCAGAGCTCCAGAGATGCAGGAAACCTCTGGAGGTGGCCCTTGCAAAGCAGCCATTTTCTGAAGCAGCGCCTTGTCCTCCCCCCAGCTCTGCTGCCTTCCTCCACAACGGCAGCTGCTCCACATTGGTATCGCCGAAGTAAAATTCCCAGCTTCATTGCTAGCATCCAGCCGGCTGAGCCAGCGGGAATCCCAACGGAGGCTTGTGTTGGAGACAAAGAACAGGTCAGTCTGCTTAGACTCTAGGGACAGCAAGCAAGCAGTGCTGGGGGGTATTTGAGGTTCAGAATACATTACATTAGCTGCACAGTCACGTCTGGCTTTTATTCCCCCTATGGTTCGGAAGAACTGCTGTGTGTTTGCATTTCTGAACTGAGAGCTGAGCCGAGAGCTATTTGGAGGTTGGTTGGTCCTTGCTTTATGTGCCGGTGCCCTGGACTTAACTCTGCAGGTGCTGCCCTCCTCCAAGCTCTGCCTGGATGGCCTGAGTCACTCTGCATTGTGTTTCTGGAGGCTCCTGGTGGGATGCATGGCCCCAGCCGTGCCCTGAGCCCCCTCCCCTGCCTCCAAAAAGTGCCCTTTGCCTTGCCCGCCTGCAGGACTGCTCCCGAGGGCTGCGTCACCCCACAGCGAGCAGCTCACCACGGCATTGTCACTGAGGTCATCGCTGTGGCCAGGTTGAGGGAAGTGGCTGCACTACTCCTGGCCTGCAGCGCTAGCAGAGAAGCCTGTGATGGTTCACACCGTGTCCCTGGGGCTCTGATGCAGGCTGCCATGGCGTGGCATGACGAGACAGGAATAGGAAGGCAATAGGACAGCATACCGCCGGCAGGGCCGCCCAGTGGGAAGCCTGCCCGTGCCCTTTCCGCACCCCGCTGCCCTCCCGTTTGCCCCTCTACTGGCACACCTCGGGCAGAGCATGGGCATCTTCCAAATGTAAGCCAGCACCGGTGACGCCAGCTCTGTGGGCACCTTTGCTGGGTTTACTTGGGAGGTGGGTATGCCTTCACTTCTTCCATCTGCTATCGGGTACATTGCTTTATTTTCACTTGTGAAGGCAAAGAGGCTATTTTTAACCCCTGGGCGTGCAGACAGGGTGCAGCAGAAATGGCAGGTATCTTGGGACAGAGGTGTCAGGGGGGTGATGCAAATCAAAGACTCAGAGTCCATTTTCTGGGCAAATGATACACTCGGCCATGGGAGACCTGGTTCCCCCAGCCAGCTGGCCATGAACTCCTCTACAAAGCAGGGCCACCACAACAGGCACCTGGGGGTGAGACCCAGACACGCTCCACTGCCGTTGGTGGGACCAGCCTTGCCTTGCGGCCCCAGCAGCAGAGTTTGGCAGGTGCACCCCAACACCAAGCCCTTTGCAGGGGACCAGAGGGACTGTTGGGGACCGAACTGGCTGCAGGATGTGTTCCCGAGGTGAAGCAGCAGCAAAGAAGACAAAACAGCTCGGTTTGATCCACATAACTATGTCTTTTTTTTTAATTATTAACTTGTGCCTTACAATAGAAGAAGAAAGAGTGCAAGCAAACATTTTGCTGGTTCCAGGAACTACTCTGGCACCACCGCGAGGGCAGTAAGGTCTTGTGATGATAACCTTGCCAGGGCACTGACACGCAACACACACACACACGCGGAGTCTCCGGCTCTTGCAAAAGCGATCGCTGGCAATTTTAAGGCATTGAAGGAAACCTATGGTTGTAAATCCTATATCAAATTTGGCACACGTTGGAACAGTTAGAGCGGAGACAAGGATGCTTTGTGGGCTGGTGTTCGTGAGTCCTGCAGCTTCCCAGCACTGGCTGAGGCATGGTGCTAATGTGAGTGTGGGGTTTTCACGTGACAACTGTGCAGCCAAACGAGGGGCCCTGCAGACCCCAACCTTCTGGAGCCAGCAACACCGAAGTGCTGCACCCCACAGCGTGGTGGTGCCTTCAGCTCCTGTGCACCGGTCCCTTGCCCTGCGCCCGCTGCTAGCAAGCCCTGTGTGCCTGGCTGGACCAATGCTGCTGAAAACCAGACAGAGTTGTCAGGACAAAAAATAGGAACATTCCTTATAGTTTAAAATGCAAGTGGCTCATAGACCAGACATCAGGTGTGGTTACAGTCCAGTATGGCTATTTCTGTGCTTCTGGGGCTAAAAGTAGGTGGCTACAGCTTGAGTGGGGAAGAGTTTAGCTATACGTGGATTTAGATAGTAGATGAAGGTCTGTAGCCTTGAAAATAGTTATAGTAGACATGTTGTTTTCCTCACCCCCCCTCCCCAGAGAGCTGGCTGAGCAGTGGTCCCAGCCAGCTCCCCCTCGCCGGCTTCGGGCGGAGGGGGGAAGGGATGGTGGGTGCTATGAGTCCACTGTGCCACCACAACGACAACCAACATGCACCTATAGCTACCTGCCCATGCCTCTGCCCCATTTAAAGGGGAGCAATGTGCCAAGCTCGGCCTCCGCATGGCAGAACCTGTGAGGAAGCTGGCCCTGGGTCGGTATCCCCAGGGGACTGTGTGTTTCTAAGGGGGGCTTCCCGTAAGTCCAGTGCGGCTTTGTGCCTGGAAGGGCAATTTAAAGGCCGAGTGGAGACTGTTCCCCCTCAAATGTAAAACAGATGGGGTCCTGACCATTACATTTTTGCATTCGTGACAATTCCTTCACGCAGGTTTAATCTCCCTCTTTTCTTGACAGAGGTTATGGTACCCTCAATCATATCAGCCCTTCTGGATGTTATTTTAGAGGTCACTTTAATAACCTCTCCTTGCTCCTCCTCTTTGAAGGACAGAGTAGAGGAACTAAAGCTTTTTGGCTGGAAGGAGTAAGTGGGGTTGGGGACGGGATTGGGCGCTGAAAGGCCGACGCTTCCCATGCTGAAGAGGGTCTCCTCTCCCTCCAGCAGCTTCCTGCAAGCACATCACAAGGGAAGAGGTTAGTCTCAGACATCTCACGTGAAACATCTGCAAAACCTGAGGGCATGCTGTAACCTGCGGGCAAGTCCAACCACTCCAGGCCATCACACCAGCCTGTGGTGGACACTGGCTCAGGTCACACTGCACCATGAAGCTGATTCAAAATGATATGCTTTGGTCAATCAGTTTTGGAACACCTTGAAATATGGGGTACGTGAGACCGGCTCCCTCCTCTCCCCCCAGAAACATCAGGAAAATAAAACCCCGAACCAGAGGGACTCCACCTTATGCATCTACTTTGACTCTGCAAGAGAGACAAGTTTCCAACCCCAGCTGTCCCCATTACAAAACACTGCCCCTGGGACACCTAGGGGACATGGTTCATGGCTGCTAGATGGAGGCATGACATGAAGCCATGGCTGCTCCCCAGGCAGGAGCACAGCAGGTCCATGCAGGGGAGATGAGCAACATGATGGTGTTGCTCCTCGAGTGTGTACCCAGGCATTTTCTGGGCCCTTGAAAATAACCCAGCCCGGTGGGGTCAGGAAACTAGGCTTGGGATGTGGCCAGGCAGAGCAGGGTGAGAGCAGCATTACCTGTAGGCAGCTATCTCGATATCAAGGGCCATCTTGACATTAAGCAGGTCTTGGTACTCCCTCAAGTGCCGAGCCATCTCGTTTTTGGTGTTTCGCAGATCATCTTCCAGCTGCCCGATGGTGTCCTGCAAAGACAAGCGTGCTCAGGGCTGTGTTTCGGAGCAGGGGCCTCTCCCACAGGTTTTCTGCTCTGCCCATCATGAAAACAGGGAAGATGTAATGGGCGACTGGTCCATGATGGCATATCCCACCAGGAGCTTGGGACCATGATGTCTCATGTGAACAGGGATGAAGAAGCAGGCAGAGCACTGGGCATGCCTTGTGAGTGTGTGTGGTGGGGGGAGGCTTTGAACACTGATGGATTTACATGGTTTCCCATCTGCAGCAGGGTCTGTGAGACATGGTGGGGGCAAACAGCACACAGTGGTGGAGCCCCCAGTCCCACAAGGGATGAGGCAGATTGCTGCAGAGGGAAGGGAAATTTGGGGCTCAAACATTGTCAAAGCAGGGGCAGTGGCTCAGCAGGACAAGTGAGAGCAGCCAGTGCTGCAGCAGCCCACATCTGGAGCAGGTGCCTGGAGAAGGGCTGCAGTATGCATCTGGAGGGGCTCAAGAGGAGCCGGGACACGCAGCTGGGTGGTGCAAGGAGAGGTGGTGCTGCCAGGGCAGGAGAGAAGAGCCGGTTCCATGAGGGGAAGTCTGACACCTTCCTCAGAAAATGGCTCAGAGCCCCAGGGTGGGGGGCTCTGAATACAGGGATCTGTGGGTGTTACAGAGTGAGGGGCTTGCCCTGCAAGAGCCAGGGTGCTCAGCTGGATGGCAACATCCTTCTAGCATCCTTCCCATAAGCTTTGCCCTGCCATGGCTGTTACAGCCAGCTCTAGCTGGAGTCTGAGGCCAGATCTCCTGCTAACAAAGGGAAGTAACCTTTTTGTTGTGGCTTCTGGGTTTTTTTTCACCAGAAATTAAGCAGCCTGGTTTTCTCCCACATGCAGCCAGCCACCCCGCTGTGCCACCGGAGGAGCGTGATTTGGAGCAGGAATGAGTAAGCAGTTTGCATTTAAGTGATGGTGCATCCCTGCCTGCAAAGCCCTGCAATGGCCACTGCCAATGTCTGCTCTCCCGCACCCCCTCCCACAGCCAGGCCTTTGTGATTACTCCCAGCTCTTCTGTTCCAGCGAATGAACTCTGTCCTGCCACACCATCCCCGTCCTGTCCCTGTCCTCATCCCCATCCTCATTCCCATCCTGTCCTTTCCTTTGTGTCAAGTATATTCTTCCTTGGGCACAGTGAGCTGCAAGACCTGGAGCTGCCCAAGGAGCAGGGAGCTGTGCTGCAGTGAGCCCAGTCTGAGCAAAGCAAAGTCAAATTCCTTGGAAAAGCAGTGCCAGCTCATCCTGCAATGTGGCAGGGCACGTGTCACTGTCAAGTTAGCTGGACACATCCCACCTTGCAGGACATTTATGGGCCATCCTCGGGGTCTCTGCCTTGGCCTGTGCTGCCCTGACCATCTCCTGCAGCAAGATTGCTGCATGGAGCTGTGCTCTGAGGTGGGATTGGGCAATGGGAAAGGGTTCAAGGAGACCATTGGGGCATCAACTGAAAAGCCCCAGGTTGTCCACTGACCTGCTGCACAACAGATTAAAACCTCTGCTCTGATGCAGCCAGACTGCTGCTGCACCGAGGAGCCGTGACAGGAAGGAGACCCTACCCCAGCGCAGCCCCACTCTTGCTGCTCTGACCCTCTTTGCCTTCAGCCCCTTTCCCTCTGCCTCCAGTCTGCATGAACAAAATGCTCTTTAAAAATGGGTTATCCTTGTTACCTTGCCTGTACCTCTCTTCCACACTGCAGCTCTACCAGCTGGTTGAATAAAACCCCCTCCTCACACCATGGCAAATCTATCCCCTAATGGAAAGCTCTCACATACTGGTGCATATGACTGGATAGCCTAAAAATATAAAGGCATGCCCCTGCTTTAGCAGTCTATAGGAACATTTTAAAAGCTCGAACAATACCAATATTATCTTTTTAAACAGACTTCCATCCTTTTCCACCAGTTGCAGCTAGGGAAATTGTTTAGCTGCTACACATGCACATTGCTCAAAGGACTCTTAAGTATTACCCCACTTAAAGCAGATCCTAAGGGCCATGCAGGAAAATGCTGCTGTGCTGTTGCTAAAGCAATTTCAATTATGGTGCTGTTTAATCCAGTTGCATTATTTTTTTTTCTTCCCAATTGACAGGTTGTTTCCAGAATCCCTCTTTTCACATGACATCAAGACTATTTAAGAAGATTACTCTGTGTAATCCTTTTACCCACTACAGGAAATATTGCACGTTGCCTATTTCCACAACATTTATTGAAGAAGTCCTCAACTATTCAGGAAAATTGAAGCAGCGTGGAGCTACAGTCGCAAGTTCTAGAGGGTCTGGCAAAATGTGGCCTTGAAAATGACATGGCATTATTACTTGGGTGTGAAATAACAGCATCCTTCAGGTATAATGCAAGGCAGTTGTTTCAGTATTTAGAAGGGAACGGCTTGGTTTAGAAACCACAGATCATTTAATAGCCATGTAACAGAACAATCTCAGGATTTATTTCATTAAAAATCATGAACGTTTCCCTGTAGCAAGAAAATGTGGTAATACTGCAGTAAAGGAATAAGAGATACAGAGCGCTCAGCGTCTGCCCCTTGTGAGTCTTTCCACAGACATAAAAGATGCTGGGATCTGGCTGCAAATTCAGGCTTAACGTTCGCAGAGCTCAAATTTCTGCAGCGCAGGTGCCAAGAGCCAGGCCACAGGGCAAGGGGCCAAGCCTGGGCAGACAGCTTCGAGGAATTGCCTCACGACGTCAAGGACTGTGTGGGCAGTTTTGGAGCTGACCCTTAAGGGACAGGGCAGGGATGGGGCGATGCCCCAAACAGTGCTTCCATGTGCGGGGATGTCCCGTGGGGGAAGGGGGTGGGGAGGGAGTGTCCTGGCCCTGCCTGTCCCCCAGAAAACCTGCCCTCTGGAGCTCTGGCCATGGATAAGGGGTGAAGGCAGCAGGCGATGCCCTAGTGAGGCAGGATGTGTTGCCCTGTGCCGGGGTGGGAGGAAAGCTGCGGGGAGGATGCCTGGCGCTGCGCAGTGCTGGGGGGGCACTGCCCCCGCACGGGTGGGCACCGCACAAGGCAAGAGGAGGCTGGTGCTGTGTAGCGCTGGTGGCTGGAGGTGTGCGTGGGGGAGTGTCGCATACAGTGCGGACAGCACGGTGCGGGAGCGGGGGGGGGGGCACCGTGCAGCACCCAGCGGGGGTGTCCAGCGCTGCACCGAGCCGTGGGAGGGGCCGCTGCGGAGGCTAGAGCTGCGCTGCAGGGTTTTGCGTGCAGCGGCGGTGCTCAGCGCTGCACAGGGCCAGGGGAGGGGGAGCGCTGGGTCGGAGGTGACGGTGCTGCTCAGAGCTGGTGCCATCGCGTGGGACGCCGGTGCCCGGTTGCTGCACAGTGCGGGGGCAGGCGGCTGGGACGGCGGCGCCGAGCGCCGGGGCAGACCGCGCGGGCGGAGGACTCCCGGAGCCGCAGGGCACCGAGCGACGGGGGGGAGCGGAGCCGCCCGGCACTGCCCGGGGCAGGGGACCCCGCGCGGGGCGGGGACGGGGACGGTTCCCGGCACCGCCCGGCTCACCTGCAAGCCGGCGGCCTCGGCGCTGTGCCGCTCCTCCAGCTCCTGCAGCTGCCTCTCCAGGGACTGGTGGGCGCCGCGCAGGCTCTCCATCTCCGCCAGGCGGGCCTGGAGCTGGCGGCGGCACTCGCCGGCCTCCCGGCGGCTGGCGCGGACGGCCTCCTGGCTGCGAGCCGCCCGCTCGTGGAGGCGGGCGCAGCGGGCGCGGTACCAGTCCTCGGCCGCCTGCAGGTTGCGGGCCGCCAGCGCCTCGTACTGGGCGCGCAGCTCCCGCAGCGCCGCCGCCAGGTCGGGCCGCCCCGCCGGGGCCGTGGCCGGGGCCGGGGGCGCGGCGGCGCGGAGCGCGGCGCCCAGCTGCGCCAGCTGCTCGGCGTGGGCGCTGCGCAGCGCCGCCAGCTCCTCCCGCAGCGCCGCCGCCCGCCGCTCCAGGTCGGCGCGGGCGCGGGCGGCCCCCTCGGCCGCCTGCTGCCGGGAGCGCAGCGCCTGCTCCGCCTCGGCGCGGCCCCGCGCCTCCTCCTCGCAGCGCGCCCGCAGCCGCTGCGTCTCCTCGGCCAGGCGCGCCCGCTCCAGCGCTGCCTGCGCCCGCTCGCCGTGCGCCTCCTCCAGGCGGGCGCGCAGGGCGCGCAGCTCCCCGCCCAGCAACTGGCCCAGCCGGCGCGGCTCGGCCGACCGCTGCCGCAGCGCAGCCAGCTCCGCCGCCAGCGCCCGGTTCCGCTCCTCCAGCGCCCGCACCCGCTCGATGTAGCCGGCGAAGCGCTCGTTGAGGCCCTGCAGCTGCTCCTTCTCGCTGGCCCTCGTCCGCCGCGGCTCGGCGCTGCGCTCCCGCCCCGGCCCCGGCTCCGCGCCCGGGAGCGCCCGCCGGCCCGCCGCCCCCTCGGAGCGCCGCGGGGCCTCCGCGAAGAGGTGGCGGTAGGAGGCGGCCAGCGCGGCCGGCTCCGCGCTGTAGCTCATGGCGGCGGAGCGGGACCGGCGGCGGCAGCGGCGGCTCTTATGTACGGCGGGGCGGGGCTCTGCGCGGTGCGGAGCGGGCGCGGGGCGTGGCGCTCGGGCGTGGCGGTTCGGTGCGGAGCGGTGCGGGGCGGTGCGGAGCGGTGCGGAGCGCGGTGCGGAGCGCGGGCCCCCGGGCCGGCGCGGCAGGCGGCGGCGGGAGCTGTCCGTGCGCCGCGGTGCTGAAGGGCTGCGGCGGCGGGCGGGGCGCGGGGCGGGACAGGGGGATGCGTCTGCATGTGGGGACGGACGGACACGCACACGGACGCACACGGGCAGGTGGACAAGGTCACACGCACACCGAGACAGACGGGCGCACAGGCAAGGACATGCACAGTGAGACACACACATAGAGATGCTCAGAGCCAGACGGACAAAGGGACGAGCAGCCGTGCAGAGAGGTGCAGATGCTCACGCAGACAGATGCACAGGCGAGGAGAGGCAGGCAGGCAGAAGGAAGCAGGCAGAAATGGGCAGGTGGAGAGACAGAGTCAGGCAGACACAAAGAGACAAAAAGGCAGGCAGGCACACGGTTGCACAGACATGCACACACAAATCGCTCCTCCTGGGGGTATCCCCAGCCGTCCCCACTGATGCTAAAATGAACCCGTGCTGTGTGCCCACGCCTGGGGTGAAGGTGTCCGGGGGGGTTGGTCCCAGCCCCTCGCCTGTGGCGGGGACGCAGGTGCCTACGGCAGTGTGGGGTCTCCAATGGATGGGGCTGTGGACAGTTGGGGTGCAGGGACGTGCCTGGAGGAGGGGGTGCCCAGGGCAGAGTCTCATTGCCAGTCCAGGTATGCCACAGGGGACGCATGGGGGAGGATTTTGGATTTTGCCTCCAGGTTGTTTGCCAGGAACTGAACGAGCCTCTTCAGTTTCTCTCCTGTCCACACAAGCATGCTGGGCCTTCCCACTGGCAGGGGTTTGCTGAGAGAACCCAGGACTGCAGAGCTGATGGGAACAAGGGGACACCTACACCCCCTTCCAAGACAAGTGCCCTGTCCAGGAACATGGCACCCTGGGCACGACCTTCCAAGAGACCAGTGGTAAGTGTCTGACCTCTGGGAGCAGCAGCACAAAATGTAGCTGTGACATGGAAAAACAGCTTAAAAAACTGTGATCCAGATGTGAGGAATGTGATTAAATGTGCAGCCAGATCCTGTCTCCTGCTATACATCTCTTGCCACTGACCTCTGCACCGATGCCCAGTTCCTTTACTCCTTTACTTGTCCTTGTTTCTCCTCACAGGTGACTAGGGGACAGCATGATGGGGTGCAGCAGATGAGCAGGGAGGACGAGCAAGCCAAGGCTGGCATTGGAGCAAGGTGTGACTCCTAAAAAAGCTGTGGCTTTTCAAAGGGACCAGCCAAATGGGGACAGGTGGTGCTGGGGTTCACATCTCCTTGGGATCAGAAGTTAATCATAACAGTGGCTGCAGAGGAGGCCCTGCAAGCATGGAAGCAACCCTGGCTGGAGTGCACAGGACCCCATATCCCTGCAGCCGTGCTTGGATGGGAATTCCCTGGGGGAATGGCATTTCCATGGGGAAAACATCCCTTTCACTTGGGAGTAAGGTGAGCCCAGCCCTAGCAGAGCACTGCCCCACACTGCAGGAGCAGTCTGGTCCTACGCATGCAGTCAGGAATTTGAGACAGGATCAACACACACATGTGTATGCCCCACCTTAGTCCCATATTATCTGTCCCACCAGGCATAGGAGGAGTGAGGAGTGTTGGTCATTGCGGACAGAGGGAAGAGATGAGCTATGTGCACACTTGGGTGAGAGACCTGGCTTGTGCCAGGTTTTTCCAGGACTCCAGCCTGCTTGCAGGTAGTTTTCCTGGAAGAACTCAGTTTTCCTGAAGCTCATTTTAGGTCAGGGATGGTGAGGTTACAACACTTAGATCACTCAAGCAGCTTGTGTTTCAATGGCAGAGCAGGCTGGGGCTCCCAGACACCCTGGCCCTGGGGCGCGATGCCTGGCCCGGGCTGCCTGGCTCACACTGCTGATGCAGAAATCCCCTCCTTGGTCTGGGTTTTTTTTCAGGTCTTTCAGATTACTCCTCACACACAAGCATGTTTTACCACTTCCTTGATATCTGTTGCTTTGCATTACAGGATCCTAAGTCAGGTTTCTGCTACTGGAAATAACTGATCAGATAACTGAGAAGTTTCCAGCTCTCCTTAGTTATGTGTGTGGCATTGTTTTGATGACTTTGCTCTGATGCTTCTTACTGATGATAGAGGCTTCTCTGGTTCTCTTTTGTCTTGGAAATGTGGAATGCAGCTTACCCTGGCCTCCTCACTTGTGCTGTGTGAGCATTGCTGTACATATGTAGTCAAACAGGGGCACTAGGAGTGTCACAACCTCCTCCAGCAGAAGAAATGCAAGGGCGTCTGCAGGGACTGCTGAGGTCCATGAGTAAAGAGCCTGGGATTGAATTCCATTGCCTCCCAATAGGTTGAGGTGTTCTGGAGTCTTTCTACACAGACAGGAGGAGACTGCGTGAACAGGTGGGACCTGAGCCAGCTGGTGTGACTGCTAGGACCTTGTAGCTGAAAGAGCACAAGGAGTTGGAGTCAATAAATGATGGTAAGTGCTGGTGTTCTGCAGAGCAAGGATGTGGCTCCAGCTTGCTGGAAGGCTGCTTCTTTCAGAGGAGCAAAGGGTGGCCAAGATCTTGGGATCCACCCCAGGATGAATTGCCAGTTCTGGGGGTGCTCCCATGTTCCAGGCAGCTGCAGCAGGACCCCCACCTCAGGTAGCTGGCACCCAAATGCAATTCCCTTGCAAACCCCTTGAGCTCCTGACCCAACTCTTGGGGCCTGCCTTGGCCAACAAACCTGAGAGCTGTACAGCCCTCCCAGTGAAAGGGAAAGCTGCAGTGCAGCTGCACTCTGGAGAAGAGAGCCATGTCCCAGCAGACTGGAGTGAAGTCCTTGAAAGACCCAGACCCAAATTCCCCAATTTCCCCAAATTCAATTCAATTCAATTCAATTCAATTCAATTCAATTCAATTCAATTCAATTCAATTCAATTCAATTCAATTCAATTCAATTCTATTCTATTCTATTCTATTCTATTCTATTCTATTCTATTCTATTCTATTCTATTCTATTCTATTCTATTCTATTCTATTCCATTCCATTCCATTCCATTCCATTCCATTCCATTCCATTCCATTCCATTCTATTCCATTCTATTCCATTCCATCCCATCCCATCCCATCCCACCCCATCCCATTACATTACATTCTAAGGCCAGAGGCTGGAGACAAGCTGTCAGACCTGAAATGAGATGGAAAGCTGGAAGTGGGCACAAACTGAAACCAGGGCTGTGTCTGGGCTGTCAGCCTCAGGAAACCTTGATGCCTGAGTAGCACATGGATCTCTGTTGGGACGGACACACACAGCGTCAGGAGAAACTTTATAAGGCTAGAAAACAGAGAGAAAAAGCAAAGAGGAATGGTCCCATAGCCAAGATTTGTACACTACTGAACCCCAGTGGGTTGTATCAGGGATTAAATTGCGCAGGACCATTCCATACCTCACAGTTGCTTCAAAAATCAAGCCTTTGTGTGTGAGACAGCAGGACTACTCCTTAAAACTCCATGATCCTTTCTGTACAGCAGCTGCCTGCTGACAAGACTCATTAAACAATTTACCTCCCGAGCTGCAATCTGCCCAGGCTTGTGATTCAGAGGAAAAAGCCGTCCTCTGAGCCACGCGCACACAGCAATGGGATACACACCTTCTGGCCCATTTCCAGCACACCCCATTAGACTAATGTTCTGGGTAGGTGTTTCACCACCCGGCTTCACCACAGAAGCTGCATAAGAGGGAAATACCTGCCGGCAGTGGGAAAAAGACAGATCCAAGTGTCTCCCGTGGGGCTGCTGCCAGATCTGCAGCACAGGTGGGTCTGACCCCCTGCAGGAGGGAGAGCTGTGGGGGTAAAGGCAGCAAAATGAGGGAGAAAACATATGTGATAAACACATATAAAGAAGGATATATTTGCTGAATTGCACACACACAAAAACACTAACAAAAATAGCAAAATGGCTGTACTGGATTCCTCTAACTCAGGGGTTTGTTTCTGACTGTGACAGATTTGTGCTTCCCTGGTATAACTTCTGTGGTTCAGGCTGTCTGTGGCTCTGGCCCACCTGCTCAGCAGTCACATCGCTCTGTTAGCTGGCCCTTATCTAATCAGTGCAAGTTCACGTCCTGGATGCCACTGTGCTCTGCAATCCACAGTCTGATAATGTACTGTATGAGAAAACATCATCTTTGTTTGCAGGTCAGAGCCGCTGCCAAGCTAATTTCATTCCATGCCCCTGGCTTGTGGAACACAGTGGAAATGCTGGACATGGATCCCCCCCCACCTCCCCATGCAGGATTTTGCAGGTCTCTGCCTCACCCCCCTCAATCTCTTTCCTAGGCTGAAGGATTTTTGTCTATTGAGTTTTCCTTCAAAGAAAAGCTGTTTCACACTTCTAGTCATCCTTGTTGGTTTCAGTGCACCTTCTGGGGTTGTGTTGGGAAGGTGCACAGGCATGCAGACAGTCAGGACCCTGACATGAAGGTACATGGAAACGAGCTCCCAGATACAAGTGGATGCATCTCCAAGTGAAACTCCTTGCTTGGATGCCCGGCGTAGGTGCTGTGATATTGGGACGTGCAGGCTGAGCTCGGCGCTGAAAATGGGCTTTGCTTTGGCCAGAACTAATGGTGTGTATTAAAGACTGGTGCTGCTGGGTGCTTCCCCTTGGCAAGGTGATGGAGCAAGGCCACATGGGCCACATGTGCCTGGGCTGGCAAAGCCCTGTCTGATGGCATGTCCCTGTGCCGTGGAGGGTGGTTCCAGTGCCTCATTGCCCAGAGCAGAGCAGAGGGCAATAGGGAAAGCCGAGGGAAGCATCCTTGGGGAGACAAAGGAAGGACTGTGGCAGAGGGGCCAGAAAGGCCACTGCCCGAGGAGGGGAGGCATTCCCAGCCTCTGGCCACTGCCGAGGCACGGGAAGGGAGGCCGGACCCGGGTGCTGGCGGTTTGGCAGCCACCCGGCCCAGGGATGAGCTGTGGCAGGCGGACGGCGGCCACTCTCGCTGCTGGTGGCACCACCCCGAGGTGGCCAGGACCCCACGGGGGCTGCGGCCGTTTCCAGCCCTCCAGGATCAGGTGAAATGGGCAGAAAAAAGGAGGTTCGTTTTGCCGGGAAGGGTTGGTTTTGCCTGGCACTTTTTGGGGCGGTGCTGGCCCAGCGTGGTACAGTTGGGAACAGCAGTGTTTTGGCTTTGCACAACCATCCCCTGAAGCTTTCCAGCCCGGGCCGCCATGCCCGCAGACATGAGGGCCGCAGGCTCCTGCTCACTGGTGGCTGCAGACCTTTGCTCGGGACAGGCAGGCAGGACCCCCCTCCTCCTGCCGCTGCGGCTGGTGTCCCCCAAGCCCCCAGCCATCACCCCTGTGCCACCCACTCCTCGGACCTCCTCGCCACCCTTCTCCCAGCGAATGGGGTGCACCCCGAACCCCCGAACCCCAGCCCGCGCCGCAGACGCGCTTCCCCCAAAATCAAACAATTCATGCGTTGTTGTAACCAAAGCTCTGCCTCCTTCAGCCTGCACGGCACTGAGGCCAGCCGACAGAACCGAGGGGGCTCAGGCAGGCGGGAGGGCAGGGCCGGGGAGGCGCAAGGCCGGGAGGGCAGGGCCCGGGGTGCAGCCCCGGCGGTTTTGGCCGGAGGGACGGCGGGCCCCGGGGGGGGCCGCTGAGGCTTCGTGCGGCCGTTCCGCGGGTTGGCACATTGCCGCCGCTCCCTGCCGCGGCCGCTCTGCGGCCGAGCGCCGGGCTCGCACACTCTCCCCGGTCCCTGCCGCCGGGAGGGGCGGGCCGCGGGCGGCGCCTGCGCAGTGCGGCCGCCTCGGCGCTGCGGCAGTGTGCGGGGAGTTCTTCCGAGCGCGGCAGGAGGTGAGAGCGGCCCGGGCGCGCGGGGGCAGTGCGCGCGTGCGGGTGCGGGTGCGCGTGCGCGCGCCGGGCGCGTGGCGGGGACCGTTGAGGGGGACCGTTGGGGGGAGCGCCCCCTCCCCGCTCCCCTCAGGCGCGCGCCCCGGGGAGGGGGGGCTCCGTCCGCCGCGGCGGCCGGGGCTGAGGCGGGGAGGGGCAGCGAGCGGAGCCCGGTGCCCGCCGGCGGCACTTCCCCTCCTGCCGGTGAGGGGATGCCGGCGGGGGCATGCCGACGGGGGCCGCTCCCCGCGTGCCCGGCCGCCCCTCTCCCGTGCCCGGCCGCCGCTGCCTCCCCGCGCCGTCCCAGGCAGGGCGGCCCCGCGGTTACCTCAGCCTGTCCCGTACGGGGCCCCTCTCCCGTCCCCGGCGGGTGACCCCCCGCGCCCCCAGGCAGGGCGCCGGGCTGCCCGCTCCCCGCCGCAGGCTGCCCCCGCCCGGCGGGGGGCGCCCCGGAGCTGCCCGCTCCCCGGGGCAGGGCGGCCCGGCCGGGGAGCGCTGTCCCTGCCAGCCGGCCGAGGCGCGGCGTGAGGAGCCGGTGCCCCGGGGCAGGCGCTCGGGGGGGGGCTGGGGCCGGGGCCGGCACCGCCGGGTGCGTTTCCGCCTTCCGCCCCACGTGGGCCGGAGGGTCCCGGCGGCGCCTTCCAGCCCGCAGCCTACCCCCGCGGTAGCCGCCACCCCGGCGGAGACCTGGGCGGAGGCCATCGATCCTCTTCGCTGGGGAAAACGAGCCCGGTCCCGGCTCCGGGCAGAGCGCTTCCCGGACAGCCTTGCATCAGGGCGAGGGTTCATTGTCACCGCTCTGTTCCGTTTGAGTTGCTCTTGGCAGTCCGGCGGTATCAGGCTCGAGCTGATAACCTAAAGCCAGGAGCGAGGCACCAAATAAACTAAAAAAGCCAGCGCAAAACTGCTTTGCTTACGTTTTGCTTATGCTTTTTTGTTTTTAATCCCCCCTTTTGTGCCAAAAATGATGTTGCAAAATGTATGGCGGAAACAAGCCCACACCGGTTTCTGATAGACTAGATGACTTAATAGGGCAGTACTGTTTCTTGTAGCACAGGCAGTTTTAAAAATTCCTGGAACTAACTGAGATTATGAAACCCTCGAGTTTATTCCCATGGTAGTGTTTCTAAAGGCTGCCAAGCTGGATACTAAGGATCTTCTTTGACGTGGTCCTGAGAACATTCCTCCCAAAGCATAACCAGTTATGTTTTAAAAGATTAATTTTTTTTTTTAGCTCTGGAAGACTTATCATTTGAACCTCAAAGACTGCAAAATGCTTTCTAAGTAGTCACTTAGAAACGTCTCACCCTTACCTATCCACATGGTTCCCTGTGTCAGTGTAGAACAATATCCTGGCACTGACTGAAATATATTGTGTTAATCCATATACCAGCTGGTCACTAGTTAATCTTCAGATTTTCAGGTCCTTTTAGGTCCTACATGGTTTTATTGAAAACCAGAAACGAAACTCAAAACTACGTTTTGATCTTCGGTTCGCATGCTGAATTTGTAGTTCTAGCAGTGAGGGAAAAACCCTGGTGCTTTACTTGCAAACCGATCAGCTTAGCTCTGGAAGTCTGTCACAGTCCTTGTCAGCCTGTGTCAACCTAAACATATTTTAGAGTAGAACTGCTGTTTAAAATAGTCTATTGCCATTAGTCCAGAGTCCAAAAGATCATTCAGGAACTTGCTGGTTTGATTAACAGCAGTTGGAGTTTGTTCAAGCATAGACGTAGTTTCATTATATAGTACAATACAACCTTTACTCTGTATAGCGTCATTCAAACAAATTGTATGGCAAAATGCGCCACTGAATTACATTTAAAATGCTCCATTGAATTAAGTACAATTGCGGAGATAAATGGGGAGAAAAACTGTAAGAATGGGAGAAATGTTTTCAGCTGAGGTTTGAAATTAACAGCCTGTTACTATATTTGCATTGGTAGCATTAGTGTTATACACTGTTTCTAGGATATACGCTAGCAAAAATCAGATGCAAGCTGAAATTTTCCCAGGCGAATTTCCAGTTTGTAGGCATTATTATTATTATTATTATTATTATTAAATAATATTGTTATTACTATTATTATTATAGTAATAATAATAAATCCCCCTTGAATTGTTACTCCATGTCATATTTGATTCCTAATATAGCTTGAATTGAAAGTTGACAGACCCTTCCTTTAACCACTAGAAATATTTATCCTAGACTTTTTTTTAATTTCCAGGGGAATGATTGTTTTTGAAAAAATAGAAACCTTTGTGTAGTGTTTACTGGTAAATGCTGTGGTATTGTACTCTTCAAGGAAACATTGAAAGGCGTGTTTTATTTCCTTTAAAAATACACTAGTATAGTATTTTTGTGTCCAAAGTAAAAGGGAAGCAAGTTATTAGAATACGATGTTTAACTGATGCTTATTGAAAAAGCAGATAGTTTTATTTGCTCACATCATACCTGTTATTTGCAGTTCAGCTTAATAAAATAATGCTTCGGTTAAAACTGACAGATGATTAGTTAGCTTGCAGCATGAGCTGTTATCTGGGGAGGGCCCCGGGCTGGCTGCAGAGTAGGATTGTGGTGCTCCAGGACAAACTGAGATGATCTGCAACCTTTGAATCCTACAGAAATTGTAGATACTGACTTGCAAGGAGATGCAGGAAGAAAGGCCGACTGCAGCTCTGCCCTGAAAATCCTGGCCAAGAGACAGAAGCAGGGTCACGCAGTCACATTCAGCGAACCCATTCTTTTGTAGGAATTTGAAATTGGGGAGTGCTGTGGCATCTGGGTGGTTCAGTACCATGCAACCTGCCGTTGCTTGGCCACTGGTGAAAATCCTACAGAGGTCTGTGATGAACCAAATAACATTACCACGTAGAAGCTGCTTGGCCTGGGGAAGGTGAATTAATGGTCTCCAGCCAGGCTGCAGTGGAAAGTTGTCATAGGAACTGGCTTGCTGTTTGGCAGGGCCATGCCTTGTCTTCACTCCTGTGAAAGAACACCTCAGTAACTGATTGCCTCAGGATAAGAAATACTCTATGCCATCCAGCGTAAACCCATGAAGAGAGCAAGGCACTTCAGCTCTACTCTGAGGGAAACTGAGGACAGTGCTATATGTCAGCAGAGGACAGCCTGAGTGATGTACCTTGGGATGAGCTCGCAGTGCCTGCTCTATGCCATGTCCTTGCCTCGGGGTGGCTCATGAACACTGGGTGTCCTGATATAAAACAGCTGTGGCTTCTTTAGCAGTGAGAATAATAGGACAGAAAACTGAACAGAATGTGCCTGGGAGTGGAAGCCTTGTCTTGCTCTTCGGGATGTGTTTGGGATGAGATATGTTACCAAGTCAGCGCGTGGGAATTCTTCACTTATTGTCTGTACTGCATCTACTTTTTAAATTTTATTTATAGTGTCAGCAGCATGAATATAATTTGAAATGGTATTTGAAATGGCCACAGTCTTTGAGTCTTCAAAAGTTGGCTGTTCTCTGCTGAAGCATATCTTATTCTTTGAGTATCTTCAAAGTGCACATTCATATAAATATTTCCTATTCTAAAACGTCTGGGTTTTGCTACTAAAGAAATTATTTTTATGTGTCATGGTTATGATGCTCGTAGCAGTGAGCTGTGTTTTGCTTTTTAGTCATTGTGACTCCTTAACTGGAATGGTTCCTAAAACCTTGGACTGTGTACTCTACATAGAGAGCATGTATAATATGAGTCTGCTTTCTTAACACAACCACAGAGAGAGTCCAGCATGTACAATAAATAGAACTTCACGTAGGGTAAATAGACCTTAAGCAACATCTGGAAAAAATTGCGTAGGTATTCAAGGTAGCCACTGTATGCAACTGATAATCTAAACCTGCCTACATAAGCATAGTCATTACGTCTCATGCATGTGTTTGCAGGGCTAAAGGGGTGCTTTGGAGACCTGCCTGTATGAAACTATATTAGAAGAAACTGATTTTTTATATGACAGCATGAGATCAAGGGGGCCTGAGCAATTCAGCTCAAAAAAACCACAGCAGTCTGTGTCGAATCTTAAATACTACCTGACTGTGTGACAGCGTGCACCTTACTGTAAGGTCAAAAGCAGATTTGCTTTTACTTCCTGGACAGTTGGGCTGCCAAATTTAAGAGTAGTGAATGGCTGAGTGCCAGCCCTCTTAGTCCTATCCCTTTTTCAAGTCTGGTACAGGATGCTAGAGGCTAAACTTGTTGCTTGCTGGTGACCTTAGTTTACCACCCTCTGGGCATGAATACCTGCTGTGAGATTTACCAGCACAGCCAGCCCTTTTTTGGTAGTTTCGTTAGAGACAAAGTTCTGACTAAACTGGGGAGGTTGGAAATGCCACTGTGATTATCTGCATGCTACCTTCTCTCGACATGTAAACATGAAAACAAGTGGCTTCTTACCAAGTGCATCATACCAGATAAAACTGCTTCAAATTCTGCAAAGGTGTGAGCCTGTTTAAATGTGGAGAGCAGGAGTCACAGTAGTGAGATACCTATAGAAATTATGCCGGGACAGGAGCAACCTGTTGTTTTATCTTTTTAAATTAAAGGATGTGTGGGCAGAACTTCTGTAGGTGGATGGAAGAAGAAAGGGAGGCCCAAGGAGATGTGATTCTTTTGAGATTTGAAGGTGGCTCCAAAGTGAAGTAAGTTAGTAGAAACAGATCTGTGGGCACAATGTACTCTGGAACTGCTTGTGTTCTACTTGTCCTGTAAATAAGAGTTGCTGTCTCCAAAACTACCACTCTGGTTCTTTTCACCACAAGCGATTTATTTAAAAACAAGTCATTGAAGTCATAATATGATCCAAACTGAGCTTAATTTAGATACAGAGTATTCACAGCTCCCAGCTGCATTCCAGATATTTTCAAACAAAGCTTACTATTTTGCATATACGCTTACTACAAGATTATCATTTAACCTTGCTTGGCACAATTGGTTCAGAGGAAAGGGTAAAACAGAGATTTCCTGTACGGGTTTCTGTGGGAGGCTCTGAAGTAAAGTGGTTTTCCACTGTTTACTTAAGAACAGGCCTTTGGATTAGCTGGCTTTGACCCAGGCCTTGTAGTTCTGCCTGTTAACATTGGCATAATAAGTAAACCCAGATACATTCTTGCTAGATTTTCAGGAAGCAAATTCTCGCTGAACCCTGCAGGAAGGTACACTTCCCCAAAATACTTTCCAGCTGGGGTGGTCCAGCTTTGGCAGTTGTGGTGGCCAGGTCTGGCCTGTGGGACCTTCTGGGTGGGTTGCCCCTTTCTGGTGCGAGCTGCTGCCCGCACTGCTGCGGTAGCAACAGCTGCATCCCGGTGGCGTGCTGGGCTTGGGAGGAAGCGTTTAGCTGTTCGGGCAGTGTTTGCTGCTGAAATCGGTATTCCTCATCTCCTTTGGAGAATGGTAGCTGTGGGTGGGAATCAACTCATACTTTACTACTTGGACCACGCTCCTCTTGGCATTTGCATCAGTTGTAGTGCGTAGTACATAACAAGAGAAACTTTCTTGTTGGCTTCTAAAGTAACCTAGAAAGGAAGGTAAATTCAAAAGACTGCAGACCAATGCTTTAGCATAAAGCATACCAAAATCTCCAGACCAGCTGAATTCAGCTGGTGTTTGGGTTGTTACAGTTGGTGATGAGTTGCACACAGGCATGCATGGCGAATAATTAGGAACATGGGGTCAGAGAAGGGCATGTGAATATTCTGACCTCAGAAACCCAAAGAGGTGCTGAGTGAGATTTATGCCAGTGCTTTGTAATCATAACACAGCAATTACCAATAATAACATCTAAGAATAAGTTCTAGTAAATGACAGACTGCTTAGGTAATTTTGAAAGTTAATAAACAGAACCAGTTGCAATTAAAAATAAATAATCTTGGTAGATCTTGATTTCTTTTGCATTCTCCATCTTTAGCTGAGAGACCTTTTTTTTTTTTTCCCCCTCAAAGGAAGAGCTGAACATGTTGGCAAAGGTGTTTCTAATGTTTCTTTCTAATCTCTCCAAGTCGCCTTTTTGGATATTACAAAGCAATTCCATTTCAAGACTATGCAAAGACATAAGTGGCCTTTGAAGTCACAGGAAAGGGCTGCAAGATTTAGGGCTTCAAGTCCTGGTTAAATCATGTCCTTTCTGGCACCCTGTGCAGTATTCACTGAGACCTTTTAAGAACAGATATCCGTAATAGCTGCATAGTTGTTTCTTTTTCGTTGCTTGTTCAGTTCCAATTGTATAATGTTATTCTCTCTGTGTGCTTTTAGGTCGGGATGTGTTCATTCCCTAAAGAAAAAACTGTTCAGCTGAACATAAATTGCAGGTGTTCTGAGCACCAGTTAGCTTGAGGCTGACCCTGGAAGCTGCTTTTCCAGTTCAGTTCCTGTATTCCCATCGTTGAATACAAGTGGCTGAGTGAAGCTGGAAAGAGGAATTTAACATAGAAGCAAGCCAGACTGGTAAATCATCTGTTAGTTCTGCTGTCTGGAAACTGAGGCAGGAGTCAGATTTCATTTTCCGCTTCATGTCGCAAGCATCAGTCGGTGCACTAGTGATGTTTAAGGGCAGGTCAGCAAGGCAGTGCCTGTTTTGTGTCTTTCAGTGTTTTGGGATGCTGCATTTCCACGTGACTGTTAAAAAATGGTGAATAAAACATTGCCTAAAGGGATGTACAAACAGGTGTACAGGGTCTCTCTGAAGGCAGAAGTGGTCAGCAGACCTTTTACACCTGTAATTAAAAGCAGGGCTGCAGCTGACAGGGCTAGACAGAACTCAGGTATGGAAAAATTATAAAAATGAGCATTTGCTGCCTGAAGCTATTAAGTGGTTCAAGTAGACACAACCCCCCTTTTCTCTATTCTTCAGAATGCTTCCTATACCTGAAAGTGTCACTGCTAAGTGGTGACTAGGATACCAGATGTTCTTCTGCTAAGTCCTTTCTGGTTAATAATACGAATTTAGCCTCTAGAAGGCATTTGCTTGCCCATACCATTAACCACTTGGTGACTGTAGACATCTTGAGCAGAACATCTCACACATGGTCTGGTGTTTATTGGTATCCTCCTTACAGTGGTTTTGAAATGGGCTGATTTAATAGAGAGTGGGTATGCCGTTGCTGGAATCATCAGCAGATGTGTGTGATATTTTATCAGCAAATTTTATACAAATTGGAAAAAGCTTTACTTGCTGTGATCTGATTAAATATCTGTATGTAGCCTGCAATAATTTGGGGACTTCCTCACTTCTGATCCTAAGAAGTAATGCTGTTGACTTTCTAAGACTTTTGACACATTTGTAATCTAACCTTTCCTATTTTTTTTCATGTGATAATAGATTAGGTAGGTTCTTAACCTCTTGTTTTACATGCATTTAAACTTCTCTTGCAATACTGCACTAGCAGTTTTATGAGCCAAGGCTAAAAAACTCTGCTTGCTAAACTTGAGCAATCAGGAGGGAACGGATGATGAAAAACTAACAATGTTTTACTCATCTACCACTCATTTTTCTTTGCAGACACGTAGCAAGTAGATATTAACAAAGACAGTAATAAAAAGCACTTTCAGTCCTCACAAATCGATGTGCGCTCTGAGGTCAAGAACAAATATTGGAAAGGTTAGGACATGCAGAGAGCTACTGTCTTCCCACATTGTGACGCTCAGAGCCAGGCTGGGAGTTTTTTCAATTGCTGTTTTGAAAGCAGTTAGAAAGAGGCGTTTCTGTGGCTGCACAGGAGGCTTTGTGCTGGCTGAGTGTGTGGTCAGCTTTTTTTTAGTGGCTACAGTAGATCAGGTAACATGCTGGAAAAGAAGTCCTTCTCAGTGAACCAGGGCTGTTGTACTACTCTGCTTGGGACAAACATTTTTAAAGGTTTGTAACAGGAGTTCCAAACTGTTTGCTCATCTGCAACAGAGCACAAGACTGTGCTGCTGAATGAGTCTTCGAGTCTACACTGGTGAGATCCTTGAGGTTCCCTGAAGAGATAAGTCCCAGCCAGGGGGAAGGTTCATTGTCAGGTCAGCAACTCAGCTATGGTTTTGGGATAACAGAGACTGGCTGATGATGCTGTCTTAGTTGTTTGTTAATGTTCTCTCACCCTTCAGGCTGACAGGTTTCTTCCAGGTCACAGCTGATGGAGTAGGTCTGTCACTTCATGTGTGTTCCTTCTGAGTACTGTCTATGCTGAGACAAGTACAGAGAGAGTGCTATGTGTGTCCTCCTCAACTCCTGCCAGGGAACAGTCTCCTATATCAGCAGGATTGATTTAACGTATTAAAAAACAGTGAACTGAAGCAACCGTGGAAAGATGACTTTGTTTTCCCCAAATGAACTTGGTGGTTTGTGTTTTGCTTGGAGGGGGTAGTAAGAAGTTTCCGAAGAAAAAAAGTTGACACAGTTGGAAAACGGTATAATGTAGGCTTTTGGAATCACTTGATAAAGCTGAGACAGGTTATCAAAGAGAAGCCAGAGACTTAGCAAAAGCTCAGAGTCATCATAGATGTTCAGTTATTTTACTGCTTGATTAAATTATGTAGGTTGCTTCAGAAATGCTGTATGAATTAGCAGTCTTTTGGAAGAACATGGGAATGCTGCGGAGAAAGTACTTGTAAAATTAATTTACTTGTAGAGCTTCCTGCAGTGGTGCCTTGGTACTACACATCTGTCAAGATTAAATGAGATTTTGAGACTGATAACATCTAGGTGGGGACACTATTGTGCCCTAAGGACAGATTTGTAATTTCATTTGTAATCGGGCAGACTATAATTACTATGTTTGCCTCTGATTAAAAAAACGGGTCAGAAAAGGAATGAATTGTGCTCTTTTCACAGAGGGAGGGGAACTTCACACAATAAGAGCACTCCAAAACACGTACAGACTTCATGTACCCTGTTTTTTCATCTCTGTGCTTGCTCATTTGGTAGGTCTGTGTAGCTTCTCATCGGCAAGGAGCTGCTGTGTGGGACTGCTTGCGAAGAACAGAGTGCAGAAAAAGTTTTGGGTATGTGCCTTTCTGATCTCCATGATGAGTGATAAGTACATGTCCAACCTCTGGTCTGGGGAGAAAGAGGATTTCTGTGTGGCTCAGGTGAGGGGTACCTGTAGTTACTGAACTAGGAGGAACATACGAAGGAAGCAGTTGTACTTCTGGCCTTTGCGAGTGTTGCATTTGAGAGTGTTAGAGTCAGCCCAGGAGCGATTTCGATGAGCTGAGCCTGGATGCGGAAGGCTCTTGCTTTTCTCACCTGAAAGGCTTGATCAGCCTCAGGGAAGGCTTCTTGGAAGAGAGGTGGGTAAGCATTATTAAGGACAAAAGAAGGAAGTCTGTGAAATCTGTAGCAGGCTAGGATGCATCTGTAGCCCTGTATGTTAAGGTAACTGAGAATCAAGAATCCTCTTTACTAAATGATTTCTGTATTTTTCTTCACAGTGCCCTTTAGAGCTGAAGAGGATCATTACTTTCTCTTGTTTGTGTTTTGTGGACAAACAGCAAGTTGAAAACTGGCTGAGTTTTGTATATGAAGTTTGTGGCCTTGCTGGGTATTAAGGCTTCCTCTCCTTGTCTGGCTTAGTTCCGTAGTCCTCCGCTTATCCTTCTTCTTTTGGAAGGATGTGTTTATCTGTGTGGTGGGTTGACCTTGGCCAGGTGCCCACCAAGCCGCTCCATTACTTCCCTCCTCAACAGAACCAGGGGGAGAAAATAAGATGGAAAAAAAAGTTCTTACTGCTTTCGATAGAGCAGCTCTCTGAATTACCGGATTGTCTTCAGCTGTTGATCTCAGTGTTTATTTTCAGTAACTTTTTTATGACAGAGGAGCCAGTGTTCCCCAGTTCAAGTATGCCAGCTTCTTTTACTCAGCAGCACATCCCTTGGCAAGTGTTGTGTCCACAGCTTTGGGACTCATGCAGGCTAGCCAGCTGGCTATCCACACCTGGGCTGAGCAGGGACTGCTTTCAGTCAAGGCTGGAAGGAGATGTGAACTCATGTTTCCAGCATGCAGAGATGGTTCAGATACTGATTCTACTGTTACATCTGTTTATGTAGCCCATAAACATGCAGAGAGAGCCCGTCCTACATGGAAGAGGGTTCAAGTGTCTCTAAAAAAATCATCGTCGTTCTTCCTTTTACTTTCAAAGATTAGAAAAAAGCAAGAATTAGCTTTCAGCATCTTCACTTTTTCTATAAAATATTAATGAAGCAGGGATGTGATCTTCAGTGACAGGAGTTTTTCACCGGTAAGCACAGTCTGTAAGGAAAGCCAATAAAAATGTCCTCCCTCACCTTCAGTGTTTAGAAGATAAAGAGGACTTTTGGCTGTTTGTGTTATCCAAGCTGACCCAGTTGTGTGCTTTAAGAATGACTGTGCTACTGATCAGAGTTGTGCATCTCATATACTTTGTCGGTTGCTACCACGCTTCTGGAAGGGCCCGTTAAGTCTGTATTTGCTTTCTGAAACACAGTGGAATCTAATGAAGAGTGTCATTGTTTTGAAACACTGTCATCTGCTGCCAAAAGAACTACTGTTGTATAATCCTTAATAGCAGGTTAGTGTGGCAGTTGATCCTTGGTTTGAAATTGGTATGTGGAAGGATGGCTTTCCAGTTCTCTCTCAGGGGATGGCATGCCTCATCTTGTTCTCTTTGGGAACTGTAACTCACACAGAGGCGTTCAGCTGTCGTGAGGTGGTAATCGATCTTTGCACAGGTTTGAACACCAAAGAGTGTTACTTAGGGGTGACAAGCTGAAGGGGGATGGAGGAAGTTGGCAGTTTCCTTTGAGAAGGGGGAGCAATGCTGTGGTTGCCGGGTACTGGGGCTGAATTTGGCTCATCTTCCCAGCAAGTTTATTTGTTGCTGAAGATACTTCAGACTGTTCTGGTGTAAAAGAACAGAGTTGGAATAGAAAAGTTTATCTTGACTTTCCTTTCTGATTTGCAGAATTCAATGTGTTCACTTACATGCTGACATTTCTGCCTTTTGTGCTGTTTACGTTAACCTGCAGCTTGGCTAGCATGCTGTCATGCTTCATCTTTGCAGCAATGATACTAGTATTTACAGATACCAGTCAAATATTGAGTTCCATTGTGATGGACATTTGCATCAAAGCTTCCTCCCAGTTTTCAGCTAAAGCAAATACATGGGAACTCAAGTATTTCCTTTAGCATGGACTGTATTACAACACAGGAATCAAATTAATCTGTATTTTTTAATCTTTCAAGACCCTGCGCAACTAGAGCAATTGCTTATGGGAAAAACAGTGTGAGTAAAATATTTGAATTATGTTATGTGTTTCTTACTGGAATTTAACAGCTGGAAACAAAAAGCAGTGAGAACATCATCTCAGCCAAGTCTGTGCTTGCTATTGGCAGGCGATCAGTTGGACAGCAGTTTGGGAACCTCTGCAGCAGAGGTTGCTGCAGGCTGCTGAAGACCTTTTCCCGAGTCAGTGAGTTTCCTAGGATTGTTAGGGTGCACAGTTCACACTGATGTTGGCTCAGAAGAGCCTTAGTTTGTCCGTTCACCTTCTCTCCAGGTGAAACCTCTCTCTAGAGGTTTTGTTCCAATATTGCTTGTGCTTCAACCTCTTATTCACTGATACATTGATTTATAAGGTGAGGAAGAGTCGCCTGATGTGTAATACTCAGTTTGACTGACCTGCTGCGTAGCTTGGATTGATTGACTTTTTTGCATTAATTCTTGACTCTGTGAAAAAGGGCTGATTTAAACATCACGCCCCTGCTTCATTTAGAGCCCTCTGGTGATGGGAAAACTGCTTCAGAAGTGTGTTGTTTCATAATTAACTGTCCTGTCTGTTAATATTTTTTGTATGGATTTATTTAATTTCCAGTCATGGGTTCTTGTTCTGTGATTGCTAGACTGAGAGCCCTCCACAGACATGCTGCATTCTCCTGTGCGTAAATACTTCAAGACTACTTTCAAATCACCTGCAGAGTCACTCTCTGTAAATTGGCAATCTTCCACTCCAGCCTTGCTTCCTTCCCCAATATAGTCAGCATTGTTCTTGAACGGGGACAGCTGGCTGAAGACAGTTTTCCAGCAGTGTTTGTAGTGGTGACATGAAGAAGCAGACACATGGAGTCTGCTTGGTAGTCTTGTACATCCAAGGATCATATCTGACCTGCAATCACAACATTTCTTTGACAGCTCAAGTTTGCTGATTCTTCTCATTGGCATAGCTCTTGCTCTTCAAGTCTCACATTCCTGAAGTATGGTCCTCCTCCTTTTTTTTTTTCTAGCAGTGGGACGATACAGGGCAGACTAGACTTAGATAAATGGAGAACTAGCATTACCTCTAACAAACTGTGTAAGAAGCAGTATGTTGGAAACAACTAAAATGGTAATTCTGCAGGAAATACTGAGAAGCACAAGCTATATGTAAGCTAGAAAATACACTAATTAGCTCACTGGAGAATTTGTGCTTCCCGTTTCAAGGCAGTAAACTCGGTTACAGATAAATGAGGAGAATGGATGGTCTCCTGGTACTCAAGAAAGTGTCAGATTTGAGGTCTGCTCTTTACAGAGTTGCACTGTGGATTTCGTAGTTTTCCAAATTCTTTTCTAACCCTTCATAAAATTGATGATAATTAAATAATGCTTAAAATATTTTAAATAACTAGTGCTCCTTAGGTTCCTGAATGAGTAGAACTCCTGGGATAGAAATGGAGGGTCACCCAAAGAAACTCCCAGGTTCATCTCCCTGTGCTTTTCAGTGTCTAATGCGTTTGGGTCCTGGGTTATTACTGGAGCTCTAGGCACTGTGCAGCCATTCTGTGGATATGGTTGTCAGTAGAAGTAATCTGATAAAAAAAATCCATATAAAATAAGCAGCATTTTGTTAAATATATTTTACAACTTACTTGATATATTGCCATTACTTTAGCATCTGGCTTCATGACAGAGATAAAATTCAGCCTGAAATTAAACCATATCCTAAAATAAGCCACGAGTAGCATTCTCCCTGCTTATACCTTACCCATCCAGAAATAACCCATGAGTTACTGCCATCTATCAGTCAGACCACAGTCAAATAAACGTGTGACTGGGAATGCTTCACCAATTTCACTAAAAGCATGCTCTTGGAAAAAGCAGTTTCATTGATGTCAGCACTGTGGTGGTGCCCAAGAGAAACAGCTACCACCTTCCTGCAGGAGGACTCAAAGCCAGTGTTGGAAATGGCAAGCTTGGAGGTGGGAGGGTTAGTACAATCCATGGAGGAAGGAGAGTGTTACCCATCTAATGTAATCCCGTAGCTCTTTGTATACTGCAGGTGGGATCTACTGTAAGCTCAGCACATGTGTCTGTGATTAAGCTTAACAGGTTCTTAACAGCAGATCTCTACCTCTTTAATACCCTGTAATGGGCATACAGAATTATCCTGCTTAAAGCCAACCTCAAGTATTAACTATCATGAGCTGAGAGTATGCTTTGAAGTGTCTCTTGCAAGTAAATTAATATTCTAATGAGGAGAGTGTATTTTGTCCTTCCTGCCATCAGGAACCTGAAGCCTTGCGGTCAGAGAGGCAGCCACGCAGAGCTGGAAGTTCTTCAAGTAAAGAACTTAACTCAGGCACAAGGAGGAGAAAAAAAAAAAGTCAGTTTTCTGGTTTAGGGAATGTACAAGCTTCACTGCTTATATTTGGAATTATTGGAATACAATTGGTATATTATATATCCAGTGGAGTCAGAGATGTCATCATGGACATACTAATTTTCCAAAAGCATCACTGATTGAAAACACCTTTTGGAAACAGTCTGCCATTGGCTATTAAGCAGAAGCATTGGCAGTAAAACACAGAATGGTTTGAATTGTCATCCCAGGGTTGTGGGGGAGAGGGAAGCAACGTATGTGAACTAACAGAGCTGGTGTGCAACGCTGCAATTCAGAATAAAACTGGAGTGTGGTTCGACATCCATGCAGTCCCTGCGGCTTGGAGCAAGTCAGAAGCCTACTGCTTTGGGGCTTTTGTCATGTGTCAGTACAGGTAGTTCTCATTCTTCAAGAATCTGTAGATGTAATCCAGATACTCAATGTAGCCGATACCTTGACCAAGACTGATTATATTTTTGTCTTCTAATTCTTTGTTACCTGAATCCAGTGTTGTCATTTGCAGTACATTTCCTAGGTTTGCCATCAGGTAAAGCTGACATAGCCTGAAATATATGCAGCTAGCTATTTTGGGGTTCCTGGGGAGGCTATCGGATTGGCTGGTTAAACGTGTTAATCTCTGTGTGTTGTTTAACATTATCGTTGGTAGCAAATTGAATGGGATGTGCTTTATTACCATCAAGGGATTAACAGACTATCATCCTTTTTAAAAAAATGCAAGCTAGAGACATTTCTTGAGGAATTCTACCCCTTCTGCATTACTCTTCATCTCTGTTCAGTAGTGCCTCTGCTCTCTTGGGAAGATTTCTTTTTAGAAAGGCTCTGCAAATGTGGGACCTCCACCCAATTTTGCAAACTGGTTTGTCACAAGATTTTTTTCTTTTTTGTATTGCTGGTAGGAGCCCAAGGAACAGTTTATCCTGTTTTCCAGTGTGTTGTGATGGTACTCCTGGATTCTGTGATCATGCAGACCTCTGTACATCTGGGATGTGTAGTTCTGAGTTATCAGGAATAGGAAAATGTGGACTGCGGAGTCCCCCACCCATTTTCTCTGTGGTGTTCTTCCCAAGCAGAGCCTGAGCGGAGATTTCAGTATTTAGCTCATGTGAATAGTTCTTCTGGGTTTCAGAAATGCCACTTAACAGACTTTTTTTTTCTCATTAGTTGACATTTTTATTTCCAGAAATTTTGCATCACCTTGCCTTCTAGCAGCCCAAGATGTCTCATCTTTGTCTTGTCTGCCACACCCCTTCAATGAGTTTGTAACGCACAGACTTTGAGTTCGTGGAGTGTTTGAGGGCTCTTCCCTCCTGGACACTGCTAGTGGGCCTCCAGCTGCTCAGCTGGTCCCCAGCTGAATTGAGTCACCCCTTGGCTGAGATGGGAGCCTGCACAGAAAGGACTGTTCCAGGGAGGGAGTCATCGAGGGGCTGGCACCTTAGGGAAAGTGGAGTAACTATTGGCATTTATATGTTAGACTGATGCATTGCCTTTGCAGGGAGCTTCAGTGTGGGCAGGGCAGGTGAGATCAAGCACGGCACCTGAGTGGCAGCGTTGAAGAGGAGACTGAAGTGGTTGCATGGCAAACAAGTGAATAGGCTGGGAATGTGGGTGCAACATGGGAGAGCCAGGGGTCAACACAGGGTTTGACCCCTGGAGGGAGCACAAGTCAGACATGTTTAGAAATGTGTCAAGATTTGAGCTTGCTAAGGGTATATCTGTAGGCATTATTCCTACTGTGCAGTTTCAAGTAGGGCATGTATAGCAAGGCATGCTTATATTTATGAAGCTGGCAATGTTAAGCATGGAATTATATTTAATACACTTTTTAGCTGACTTCTCAGTGTCTGCTGGTTGATGCCAGAAGATGCAGTGTATCTCTGTGATTCATCCTGGCAGCGGTAGGAACTCAGACTGGTTTTTAGCACAGGGACTGAGGAATTAGGACTTCTGCATTTGATTCCCACTTGCTCTGTGTTACTAGCTTCTTTGTGCCCCACTATCCTTAGCTGACAAAATGGGGACAGCACCTTTTACTGCCCCTAAATGTATTATGTGACCGAGAGTTTGTGAAGTGCTTTGGGACTGCAGGTATAAGAACTGCACTGCTGGGTGAGCCAGAAGCCTGCCCAGCCCCTGACTGCACAGTTTTAGGAGATGCTATTGACAGGGATGACACGGTCCTGGCTACTTTCTGCAGTCCATCCCAGGATGTCAGATGCTCCAGGGAATCAGAGGATATGATGCTAACCTGAGTGGACTTCACCTCCTCTGATGCTGGGTGTCCCAAGTGTCTAGCCTAAACTAGGTGCAAGCCACTTCTGCCCTTGATGGAGGGAAAGGGATGCTCCTGGAAAGTGAGTCAGTCACTTTTCTTAACTACCCTTACATGGACAGTCCTCTCAGCAGCAGAAAAAACTGCTTTTCCCCTCCCTGCCCTGTTTATGAGGCCATGCCATGACCCGGACCAGGAATTTGATATGAGTCTTGAACAAGCCAAGCCCAGTCCTGCTCACTTTGCTTTTTCCCTTTCTCAGGGTTTTAACATGGTTCACTCCTCCCTTGCTGAGACCCCACAAAGGCCCTTGAGCTGGATCAGTGTTGCATTGGGGAGCCAGGAACAGCTCTGGGCTTGGCAGGGGCACCACAAGACTTGTCTGTACACCCACAGCCTCCAACTAGACGCAAAGCTTTTAAGTAGCTAACATTACGTGCGATGATTTTTTGCTCAGTTCACTTTCCACTGTGCCTGTACATGTGTGGGTTGTAGTGACAAGGTATTAATGATTCTTGACGTAGAACGTGTAAAAGAGGCAGATGTAGTGCATGGCAAATCAGTGTGAGTACGCTACAACCTTGGGATTGATTAGTGATGCTTTTGTTTTCTGCTATATAAGCTCTGGGAAAATATCCTGGAAAAAGTGGAACTGTCACTGCTGTTTTGTTCATCTCTACATTTTACTGTGTGTGCCTCTGATTTGGCATTGCATCATCAAAGTGTTAGAACAAACTCAGAAATAAATACAGGCATTGCATTTAACCTGAATACATCAAGTATTGTCAGGTGCAGAAATTTCTTACTATTTGTTGGCAAAAAAAGATAAGAAAAATAATAGTAAAACTTACAGGGGAATTCTGGACATGTTATCTCTATCAGTACTTGAAAAAAATACACTATGGATAATACTTGAAATCAGCCAAAATCTGACCAAAGAAGCAAATGGACTTATTTCAAATTACATGCTACAAATTTCATGTTCTTTTGGACCAAAGCATGTGTGCTGAATAGTAGCTCTGTGTCAAAGCTTTGAAGCTGAGATTTTGAATACCTTTTCAAATTAACCCTGTACCATAAATGCTATCAGATGCTTAATTAAGACTGCTAGCAAGGAGCACGTTTGCAGTAAATTATGGGGAGGTGTTCTGACATGCTTTATCTATGTAAAGATTTCTGTTTTTATGTGAAGCTATTTACGGATTATTGATTTCAAAAATAGATTTGTAACTAAAGAAAGATGCATCGTATTTCAGTTGCTTGGAGTTGAGAATCTTGCCTGGCTGGCTGCTTGCTCTCTTAGATGTTTATTCCAGTGGCTTACCAGTGTATGGAGTGATGCAGTCCTTCTTATTTTTCCATCTCTATTTGGAAGGAGGAATTTGTATTCAGGGATCAGGTTCCGTGTCTCTTACCCACGCAGGCTGGCTGATTTTTATACCTTTGAAGCATCAGAACAATTTCATTGAAGTTCGTGGGACTTTTTGTGTGAGTAGGACTTGGGTGGGGAACATCCATCACAGTATCTTTTGTCAGTTGTTAACTGTTTTATTTCAGAGCAGTAAGCTATTGTCACAGTGCCAGCGGAGCCTGCTAGGCTGTGAGAGTGCCTTTGAGTTCATGTAACAGAAAACTTCAGCATAAGAGTTTTTGATTTTATGCTGTGTGAACATTAAAGATTTTAATAAATCAGTCAGGGCAAAGCCTGAATGTAGAGGTAATATCTTTTATTAGAGCAACCAACAGAGCTTGAAAACTTAGACAAGCTTGTGTGCCCAAGAGCTTGTCTATTTTTTCCAGCCATACCAGTTGGTCTAATAAAAGTTATTGCCTCTGTCTACAAACTTTGTCCTGCCTATGAACCCTGTTCATCGCAGCTACAGCAAAATAGTGCTGGATCATTAAAATAACTCAGGCCTTTCTTGCTTAATTATGGAAACTCGGATTTTTGTGGTTTCCTCAAGTCTCAGCTTTTTGAATCCCACCACACACAAAATGATGCTGTCTGGTTTCTCCTACTGTAGAGGAGGGTTCTATCACATAGGAGCTCTAACTGCTTCACCAATTCCTCATTTTAGAAAGGATATTAAGGTAGCCTGCTAAAATTCTTCTGCCATCTGGATTTTAAGGTATTTTGGAGGTATTATTGGTGAACTATCAGATGTCTGACATGGATGGTGTTGGGAGCAGTCCTATCCTAGTACCTGTGTCAGCATCTGTGATGTGGTGTGGTAGTGATGGGAAGCAGATGAAGAGGGAAGAAGAGGCTGGCAGGACAGAAAGTATCTGGCTGTGGCTGCTGCTGTAAACCTTTGAACCTTGCTGTGTGTCTGGCTGGGTGAGCAGAATAGTGTAGCCCTTCTAAATGGCAGGAAGCTTGGACCTGGACTTGTTTCAGCTGGAAGACCCAGACCCACAGCTGTCTAAGAGTCCTAAGACCATCCATGCAACAGCTTTTTCAGAGCTATATAATATGTCTTTTTGAGGCCTTAAATGTGTATGTCTTTTGGATCTGAATCTGTAGCTCTAGGTTAGTAGCTTTGCAATAGCTTCAGGTAAGACCAAGGTGGTGATGATCTGGACCATCTTGAAACACCCATGGGGTGGATGGTTTTCCATCCTCTGGGGTCACAAGCTCTTTCTGTAGTTTGTAGTCTTGGGGTCATACCAGATCCCTCACCATGCTGCATGTTGACCTGGAGCCTGTCACTCTTGCATAGGCACTGCTCCTCTCCCGAGGACTTCTGCAGCCCACGCTGCCAGTAAGGAGCCTTGCTGCAGGCAGCGAGCGCCCTGCCTTTGAAGTGGAACAGGTTGATGCTTGGGAGCTGTTTAGTTCTGTGCCCTGTGTTGCCTTCCATCTGCCTTTGGGCACGGCTTAAATAGCTGGTAATTATTTATAAGCCCTTGGTGGCCGGGGCCTGAGCTATTTTAGAAGCTGCCTCTCCCTGCATGCCCTGTTGTGGAAGTTGCGGCTGGCTGGAATGGCGCGTCACCCTCTCGCTGCGGTGACCTCCTCTCCTGGGTGTGTTGCAGGGAATTCGGGGGGGAGAGCTCTCAGCTCTGGCATGCAGTCCCTTGGGCTGCCTGCCAGGGCCTAAATTTGGTGACCTTTAGGATGTGGCAGAAGATGCGTTTGTAAACCTTGGTTATAGTAACTGGGAGACAAGCAGAGAATGCTGGAGGAGGGACGAACGTATTTTTTACAGACAAGCTGTTTGCTGTCTGATTTTTATGAACAGCAAGTAGCAGGTAAATGGACTAACAAATGCAGTGACAATTGCAACTGTTGCTTGTTAATAAAATTTAAAACTAAAAAAATTATATGGATTTTCTCTAGGAGACCAAGCAGGCGTGTGACCACAGAAAGCACCATGGCTTCTAACACTGGTTTGGACACTCTGCTGAAATCATCTCATTTCCCTTCTGTAGAATGAGGGCAGTCATATTTTAAAGTTGTCTAGAAATGATGCTGTATCATTACCCGTGTAGCTTGTGAGTGGTTTTGTTTCTTTTAAGGAAGAATTAAGAAGCCGAGCCCTGCAGTCCAGTAGTTGTGGACTTACACAAGAATGTGGTTTCATGTTATACCGAATTTGGTGTAACTGTGGGGTGCATCTCCTGCCCTGTTCTTCCCACTGCCTCCAACGTAACGTTGCAGCAGGTTGAGCTGGGTTCAGCCTGCCGACCAGTGGAGAGCTACCCAGTTTTGTTTGCTGCTAGTTGGTTAGTTTTGGTGGGTGGGGACCTGGACTGGTGGGCTGAACTGACTCACTGTGGGGCTGCTTCATCATCCCACCTGATTCCAGCAACGCAGCAGCACAGGTGTCTGGCTGGAGGAGGGGGTGAGCAGGATTGCCCTGGTATGCTAATAACACAATTGGGAAAGGTACCCCTGTTTCTTTACTGCACGGTCTTCCTGATGAGGAGGACTGTCCGGTGGTTTGGTTTTGACAACCAGTACTTTTGAAGGGATGCAGATGTTTGTGAATATCTGCTGGCAAATATTTGCGTTGCTAGTGTTACAGGTTTGCAGTGTGTTCTTGCTCTGTCTGAATTTGGTTGACCTGCAGAGGACAAAAGATCAGCTTTCTACTTTTCCTTCCAGTTGTTTCTGCTAATTTAGCATCAGTTTGAAGCTTTGTCTTTGCTCGGAGATCAAATGTCCAGGGACAAGGCTCTTTATTTTTACGGTGTGGTAAAAGTGGCAAGGTCAGTCCCACTGAGGTTTGTAGGGTTTGCCCTGCATAATTTATCTCATGTACAAAGGGTAGGTTTTCCATCACCTGTAGCTAACCTAACACATATTAGTAACTCTAGGATCAAAAAATACCCCTTTTCAGCAATGAAAACAAGGTCTCTGTTTCTAAATGCATTTTCACCACAGTGGATGGGAATGTCTTTGCAGTTCCAGCCATGTGGAAAAGCCTTCCCAGCTCTCTATTTTAACACCCTATCTCATCAAACATCTCAGAAGAAAGCATCTTACTTGACCTGCAAACTCAGGTCATTTCACCGGGTACTTTGCAAGACTTCCTGAGTGGCATTGCGTCTCTGTGTCAGGAAACACAGCTTTCTGGTGAAATAAACCTTGAACTTAAGCAAGCTTCTCTCTTCTACTTTTTTCAGAAATAAAATAAACGTCTGAAGATGACAACTTCATGGAGCGACCGACTGCAGAATGCGGCAGACCTTCCTGCAAACATGGATGGGCATGCTCTGAAAAAGTACCGCCGGGAAGCCTATCACCGGTAAGTTGTTCATGTAACCCCAAAACTAAAGTGCCGAGACTGAGGAAAATAAACTAAACATAAACCCCACATTTCTTCTTTTTTGTTGTTGGTAAAACAGAAAGGTCAGTCTCACCTTCCTTGCAGAAGTGTTAGTGGAAGAGAACTTAAAAGACAGCACAGTATTGGCCTGTAGGAATTTACAGACAGTAGAGTTGAGATACATGTACTAGAGCGAGTGAGGGTTAGATTTTGGGATAAAATCTTTCAAGTCAAATACTCAGTGGCAGAAGTGTTACACTAATTATTGCCGTGCACAGTGGGAAAGCATAGCCTTAGACACTGGAGTGCACAAATATGAATAAGGAGGAAATCAAATGGGATCAGAACTTGAGTGTATGAGAATTATATCTAGAGTGATTATTTGTGGGCATCAAAGGAACGCGTAGAAGCACTCGGCAGGATCTCACCCTCCTTTTCTGTGGTAGGCGTGCCTAAAACCGTCTTTGCTGTAAAACACTTACAGTCTAAAAACCAAAGCAGAGTACGGAATTAAAAAAAAAATTATCACTCTCATTTTATAGTTTGGGAATCAAAGTACAGACACTAGATTGTTTTCACAAGATCATGTTGGAGGTTTGGTTGAGCCAAGAATTTAGCCCACAACTCCCAAGGTTCCGGGCATGGAGCATAAAAGATGGATGCAGTCTATATCCTTATCAGATGTCTGGACTGTTAGGGAGTTAAAAACAACAGCATTGAGTAATTGTCAGCATTCTGTTTGTGGGAGGTGTATCTCCAAAGTTTAGCTTGTTCAGTTTGAGAAGTCATGCACTATGATGATCAGTGTATAGCGTATATTCAGCAGGAGCTGGGGAGACCTGCGTCTGATGCAGAAACAGAAAAATCAGTCAAATTTCCCAACCTCATGCTTAAATGCCATGTTGCATTTGTGATTCATATAGGGTGATATTTCTGAGGAAGTCTTTTGGAAGTGTTAGATATCTTTTGATTCTCCAAATGGAATCTAATTCGATCAAAATACCTTAGCATCATACGATAGACCAAGTTGTGCAAGCTGCAGTGTCTAAGGCTAAGTAATGGCTCTCTGTGATGCATTTCTGAAGCTTACCAATTTCCAGTGGTTATATTTGGGCACATGTCTTAAGTGGTGACATTGAGTCTGTCTATGTCAGTGGGTTTGTCAGATACGGAAATGTGTAATTAATGTAACTATATATACCATGTAAAAAGATTTTAAACCATTCCCTGGCCAAGAATCTTCACCTTGTTGAGGTTATTGACAGGTTTAGTTTTGTGTCATAATTTTACTTAGACTTTAGTTGTATTAATCCTGATTTAGACAGATGGAAATGAAGTAAAGATTAAGGCCTATTTATTTTTTTTTCCTAAATATTTCTTCCAACATTTGTTATGGTTGGGTGCTGACAGTCTGCTAAGTGTTGTACAAGATCCAAAAGAAGCAGTGCTTGTCCTTAAGAGCTTGCACATTCACGTCCTCATTGTGTTTACCCTTATTCATATAAGAAATCTTTACTTTCAGAAAGAATTTCCTTATGGAAGATGAGAGTGCACTCATATAAAGCAGGGTTTCCCACTAGGTGCTGGGATCTGGCAGTCCAAAATTAGTCTGTGGTATGGTTTAAGTATCCCTTTTTAGAATCTAGAAATGTCTTACTGAAAACGTATTGAGCAGAAATGTTGCTAGCACTTTAGAATTTCATGGAAAGCACAACGTTGGAAATACGTTAAGGGGAGGCACATTTTTGTTTTGAAGTTGCTATCCTGTTTTAAAAAGAAGAGAGGGAGGGAGGGAATGAGACTGGGAGAGAATGAGAGAACCTGATGCCAAGACTGTAGTATAAATCTGTGCTATTAATGGCTTTGGTGTACCAGTTTCATGGGAGTTATTTTGATAATCTAGTATTGTAAGAATCTGAAACAACCTCATGCCAGAGACAGTGTTGTCAGATTTCTATTTCTGGTATTTTTTGTGATCTTAATGTTAACAGATGTGCTCTTACTTGAAGGATAAATGCACACTTAACATGATAAAGTAGGACCAAAGTTCTTTCACCTAGTTGTTTTATATTCTGTTTTTCAGTATTTTAATAATTGTTCAGATGTAGAACATGTGTGCTGGTCACAGCCATCAGTTCTAGGATGTAAATTCATTTCAGTCAGCTCCAAGTATGCTCTGACTCTTGGATACTGCTGAAGCACTGTCAATTTTATGAAAAAGAGAGATATAAAAGACAAGTCATTAATTGTCAAGATTCTTTTCTTTCTCTTCCTTCCTTTTTCTTTGTTTTTCTTTCTCCTTCAGTCTCTTTTTCTGCCTCTTCTTACTCTGTCAGCTGAAGAAAAAAACCTTGAAAACATGAATGTAAAGTGACTTAGAAATAAAAACAATAAAGAAGAACCTTGAATTTAAAACTGTTAAGTTTTTTTTTTCACCCTAAAGCTTGTCCCAGTGATGTTGTGGGCCCAGTCTGGAAGGCCGGTGGAGCTTGGCAGCTGGGCCACATGTACAGATGAGCATAACTGGGGCTAGCCAATACCAATGTTGGAAGCCTAGTTGGGCTCAAAGTCATTCATAGGGATTTTCTAAATGCTGCTAGTAATGCTTGGTTTTCTGAAGTGTGAAATTTTAAAAACTTGTTTCACTTGTTTGTTAAGTTCGTGCTTACATATGTATCAGTGGAGATAGCTAGACCGATTGATTTAACTTTCTGGTTCTCATGAACTACGCTAGATTTTATATGCTTGAATAGTAAATGTTGAAGCAGCATAAAATAAGGGGAAAAGTTTCCAACTCAAGCAAAATAATTTGCCTTAAAAAATAAAAATAATGTTCCTGTGGACAAGAAAATTTTATAACATTTACAAAAATGTAGCTCTGAAGATGCCACTCTAATAGTCATATTTTACTGTGGTCATTCATACTAGGAACGTGTTTTTTCAGGTGTTGCCCTTCTTATTCTATCATACTTGATGGATGGATGTTCAACATATAATAGTGTTGGCAGAAATCCTGGTTGGGACTGGTTTAGCTGGTGTAATGCATACTGACTCAGAGTATGATGACTATATCATAATCACATCTGAATGCCATAAGCAAGAATGTGCAAAATTAAGTATTTATAGCTTTTTTTCCTCTCGTAGCTGTTTTCCTCCCAAAAGTTTTGCTTGGTGTTTGAATCAGATTGTGTAGATGCTTAAGGAATTACAGTATTGAAGGTTTTTGATGAAGTAAGAAAGCTTGTGAATGTGAACACGTATGCTATGCTGTAGAGTTCAAGGGCTGTAAAAGCAACGTCAAGAATTAGAAAAATCTTTAGGGGAGGAGAAGTGGTGGGGTTTTAGTTTCAGGGTGTTCCTGATGACTTCAACGAAGACTTTCGGTTAGCTAGTGTTACTATCAGCCACAGACCTCGTTATACAACATTGTTGGCGCCTGTTGGAGGTGAGGTCTAGAGATGAATTAATATACAAGCTAGATGTTATTCATTCTCTAGCAGAGGTCACTGGTAAGAGGATACTGCATTACTGTGCTATTGGCAACATACGTTTTAATTCGGAAATAAAATGGATGTGTAGCTATTAGGTGGCTTTTCCTTGGTGTGTGTGGTTGTGAGGCCACCTCCCTCATGCACTGCTTGTTGACTTTTCCGGGTAGAGGATAATCACTAGATCATTTGTTCTGGAGGAGTACTGTCATTTAACGTGATTGTAATTAGGCAAGAACTAGGTTGACTCTGAGCCACCAGATTGCCCTAGTGTCTATTTTTTAACTTGGAGTGAGCACTTCTAGGCACCCTCTGGATTATCTCACATAGCTCTTTAGGGTTTAAATAGCAACCACATCTAGTTAAAGCAAATAATGGAAAAAGTTGGTGTTCCATCCACCCTTGTTACTGACAGTTACCAAGATCCAGGAAACAGGTATTTGCATTTATATTTACTTATCTGCAGTTTTGGCTTAACAGGGCAGTAAGGCTGAGATGGCCTTTTTGTTAAACATACAGACTTTGGGATGCTTTTACCATTTTGCATCAGAGTCATTTGAGACTTCTCATCCTGAACATGGGGTTTCTATTGTTTTAGTTTTGTTTTCTTGCTCCGTTGTTTACTGGCTAGTGCAGGGGATGTGGCATCGTGAGTCCTAATCCTGATTCTCCTGCTGACTGGTCATAGAGTATTGAATAAGTTACTTCAGAGTTTTGTGTTTCAATTTGCTGTCAAAGCATCTTGTGGTGGTAATACGAGTTAAGTGATTTAAACTGTTCATATACACTGAGATTCTGGGTAAAAAAAGTGGTATATAATAACGACAAAGCAAAAGGGTTAGCAATTATTTGTTTTGATTTCTAGGGTTAAAAATGTATTTTAGTTTGTTCAAATTTGTAAACTCTGGGCTATTCACTGCTAATCTTCTTCACTTGATTGATACAAGATCATTAGTGCTTGCAAACAGGTGGAAATATTATATAAACTAGGCTATGAGGCTTGAAACTGTTTTATCATTAGGGTAGCTATATATAAAGTCTCTTTAAAGATCGGTTCATTGAGGTGGCAAATGAGAAAAAAACCCTTTACCGGCCTGAAAATGCTCTTTTCATCAGACGCATTCAGATAAGTGATGTGTGGTATTTTGATGTAACTGTAAATGAGGTAGCTGTGTAGACACTGCTGGCTATGGTCTGTCCTCGTATGTCTTTGTGCAGCCTTCTTGGACCCATGTGGTGGCATGTGTGTAGCGGAGGGCAGTATGTGATGCTCTATTTGTTTTGCTTTTGTGCTTTGAATGCTGGAGAGAGGAGGGAGAGGGAGTGTTAAGGTGGCAGAATGGGTGAGCTTATGAGAAAGCAGAGCACTTGCCAAATTAATAATAAAGAAATTACATTGAAAATGTCCCATGATCCCTTGCTTTAATAGTTTCACAAAGCAGACGGGTGTTATTTTGGGATGGAATCCATATGTGAGCTTCTTGGCACTTTACTGTTGCCTGGGAAGAAAACCCAAACAATGGAAACAGAAATGGCCAAGGCTATCTCCTTCCATCTGATTCCTGCTGAATTTCAGAGCGAAGTGCTCATAGTCATGTTTCTGCATCAGACTTTTAAGTTCCAGCCCTGATTTTCCAGTTTTATGTCACTGTAATTGTACAAGGACAGTTAGTCTTGTGAAATTGCAGGGCATTATGTTGGAAATATTACTAGAAGTAGCCAGGAAAGTTTGATGCTCTTCTTCTGTCTCTCCTATCTGATACTGCCTATGGTCATCTTGAGGCCAAACACTCTCTTTAAAGATGATTACAAACATGCTGACCTGTCAGAATTATTCCTCTTTGGTTTGAAGAAGGAATAAATGGAACTCTGAAAATCTAACACTGTAAAAAAAGGACCAAAATGGTATGATAAATAATAATATATGGAATGGGCATTACCTGCCTAACAGGCAAGACTTGGCAAAAGAAAGATTACATTGGCTTTAGTACTTTAAAGTAGGTTATTTCTTATCCCCTCTAAAACAGGTACCAAAGCATCCAGCACCCAAAGACAAGATGTTTTGATATATATTAGTATCTTAAAGGTTTCTCACATGATTTGTGCCAGATAAATAAGGTCAGTGAGGGACTCGGATGAGTTCACTGTTGTTGTTGGAAGTCACCTGTAACCAGAACTGTACTGTCACGTAGTGAGACATCTTGCTCAACCACACAACATCTGGGGACTAGCTAGTACTACTGAGAACATTCAGTTTTTATAGGAGTGGTAGGATCTTTATTTCATTATTAGCCTTTTTAAAGAGGCCATGGGGAACTTGGACATGGGAGGCTATTAAAAGCTAATCCATTTAGTTCCCTCTTTTTCTTTTTAACTCTTCTAGCTTATTAAAACATGGAAGTTGTCCATATAGTGAAGATTAACCAAAGTGCCTAAACTTTGAGGAAGCAGGAATCTGAGCCTTCTGGCTAGTTAGTCCTTGTTCCATGGCTGGCTTGAGCCCAACTGTCCGACACAGTCTTTTTTGAACACACAAGTAGATGATGCTTAGCCAGCTCCCACTGTATTTGCTGTTCCACTCAGCACTGTTGCAAGTTTCTTTGTATTTATTTAATTTCCAGTGAATCATACTCTCCTGACAAAGAATGTTTCTTGCTGCAAGGTATTTCTAGACTCATTTGGAAAATCGTTATAAAAGTGCTTTGTTCCAGAATCCTCACCTCACATGATTAATTTTAATTTGCTCGCTATGAGTTGTTGTGAGACATGTGCCAAGTTCCTCCTTATATTGTATAATTCTGTGCATTTTGTTTACTTTGTTGGTCATATTACAATAATACTATACATGCAGATTGCATCCAGGGCACAGAATGCTTTTGAGATTTTGCACAAATAAAACAGAAACATTCTCCCTCCCTGCGTTCGCTCCTCTCCTGTGTTACTCGAGAAGAGTTGGGATTTATGTTCCTGCTTTGGAATTGATTGACAAGAACAGTAACAAAACCAAGATCAGTTCTCTTGTAAAAATATAAAGGGCCGTGGATTGCAGTGTTGAGGATATCAGAGCTCTGTGACTCCTTTAATGCATGCTCAGCAGTTCCTTCTTGCAGTGCAACATATTTTTCTCTTATCCAGCACAATCCATAGAGCTCAAAAAGAAAATACTCTCGTCATTGAGAGACTTCTGCTGTGGCCAAGCTGCAGGGTTTAGTCTTTGAGGAAGAACTCATTAGGGAGGAAGTGTGCTTCATGGTTTCCTTTAAAGAGCTCCTCAAGGCCATTTTTCTAAAGGTGTCGATCTGTGCCCAGCTAAGCTACCCCAAGTCCGGGCTGCTGCCTCCCTGCTGCCCTGTGTGCTGGCTCAGGGAGCTGATGGGGCTGGAGGTGGTCCCTCAACTGGCTTCCCCACAAGCACCAACACCTTGGACCACCCCAGCCACACTGCACAGGGAGTGCAGAACGGAGGGACGTTCACAGGCGTGTTCCGCAAAGCAGAAATATAAAAGCTTGGTTTTTCATCAGAATGGAAAGATGAAAACAAGAGAAAGGCAATGTCCTGTTTAAGGAGATGCTCTGGTTGCAGACAGGTGTGGAGCTGGGGAACTGGGTGTAGGCAATACCTACGTCTGACTCTCAGCACAAAGAACGGAGAGGGTGTTTTCATGCTGTGCATGCAGTTGGATTGGTCTTACTCCCCAGTGCAGTTAGATGTTTAGATCAGCTTAATTTTTAGCTTCAGTGCTCTTAGTTAAAATGATTATTTTCTGGATGGAAACAAACAAAATTGGGGGAAGCAAAAGTGTGATTTCTTCTGATTTTGGCAAGTGGAAAAATGATTTTAAATTAAAACTTCCTTGCCTGAAAACGATGGGTGATCTTAGTTTTCCTCGTATTCTGACTTTATCTCAACTGTTTCTAATTTGGAAGCTTCTTTCATTGCTGTTTATCTAGTTGAGCTGTAAAAAACTTGTCATCTCATCCTTTCCTTTAGAGACTAGAGGATCTTTTTTATCAGGTGGTTAAGGTTCTTAGGGTCTTAATAGTCATTAAAAAACAGCTGTTGTCTTTTCTCTGTATTGTGTCTTCTGTGGAGACATTACATTTTGGTAGCCAACAAAGACATTTGACCAGTATTCTTGAAATCAGTCTGAGCAAACTTTTGATTAGGATCTAAGCAAAGGTTTGAAATGGGCCAAGTCTGCAGCTTCTGGGAAGCACTTGGTTCTTCCCAGAAACTGTTGTGGTGATTTAATCTCAAATTTTATCTTTAGTTTCTAGGATACTGCAGCTATTTACTGCTTTTGAGTAAACCCCTTGAATTAAGTTGGTCAGCTTCTGGGAGTAACTAGTTGTAAGTATCTACTTAGTCTCTTGTGTCTAGGGGGGCACTGTGCATGGGAGATGTCTTTATCAGGACTTAAAGTTGAGGTCGCGAGTGCCTACAAAATAACCCAGTATCTCGCTGGGCCTTCACAAGAGAAGTGAAATCGGTTCCAGGGTTTTTTGCCACTGTTTAGTCTGCCATTTAATCTGCCAAAGCACATCCAAGTTTAAATTGATGAAAGTGTTCTCATTTCCTGTCCCGAACGTGTTGTGCAATAGCCTTCTTTAGCTTTTTAAAATATTTGCTCTGTTTCACTCCAGCATCGGTGGATGAAGTAATTACCATGTCAAATCAGTCAGTAGGACGCCTTGAAACCTGCCAGGTCCTGTGCACTGTTGGGGCATGATTAGACCCTGCCACTTATGGTTTCTAGGTCATAGGCAATATTTACGAGTTGATGGAGAAAGAGATCTTCACCAGCTGTTACCAAGAGTGGGGCTGGTATAGTAATTTTCGTGGTTTAGTCATAAGACTTATTTTGGAACAGAAATATGCTAATAGATGTTCTTTTCATTGCATTTAGTAAACTTTTCCAGATCTTCAGCATCAATGTGTGCTGATTTTTATTTTTTTTTTTTTCAGTCCCGGGGTTCAGTTTGTAAATACTCTGAAAGCAAGCAATGAAAAAATGTCAGAGGCTTGGAGATCTTTCCAATTTTTTTGGTCAGTTTGGTGTCGTCATCATCTAAACATAGGCAGGCTGGACTGGAAGAGATCTCTTGGGTCACAGCTCCCGTGTTTTCGCCTTTCACAGGCACTGTCGTATTACCCTTTTTATAAGCGCATTCAGCTCCATCTTAGTGCTTGTTTTTTGTCCTCATTTGGGAAACTGTTCCCAAATGTTGCAATTCTGAAATGCTCTTCTGAGCTTCTTTAAATTTCCCTTCCTATTCCTGTCCTGTTCAGAGGGATGGAAAACTATGCTCTGGGGTTAAGCCTAAAGGCAGGAACAAAACTGGACTCCACCGGTTGGACAAAAACTGTTGCTAGTGTCTCCCAGAGGTATGTTATTCCTTGTTAATGCTCTCCACTTGCAGAAACAAACTGCACACATGTGACATCAGAAATTGTGTCTTTGAATTAGCTAATAAGTAATGCTTTCTGGCACCAGCAGCAACAGAATGTAATCATCTTCGTTACACAAAGTACGAGACTGTGTTTAGTACCAAATAGCCTTTTGCGTTGGCTTCATGTAAGTCAGGGCTATCTCAAGGTTAAAAGACAAACAGATTCAAGTTGCAGATTTGGATAATTTGCTCCACCTTCTCAAAAGCCAGCTATCTCAACAGCGACTTTTAGTGATTTACTATCCCATCTCATATTTCCAAAAGACATTTCTTTACCAGTGTCCAGTTTTTTTTCCCCATCACTTTGTCTTGTTTAGGTAATACATAAATCTATCAGAAAAGAGCGTCATCTATAACCTCTGAGGCCCCTTAGTGACAAGCCCCATTGTCAAAGGCAGGCACTTTGCCAGGAAACTGTGACTCCCAGAGAGAGTGTGCAAGGTTAGGGGGAAAGTGTGCTATTGCCAGAGGAACTGTATTCCAAGTGGATTTGTGTGGAACAACAACGATATCCAGTGACTGGTTAAATTAGCCACAGATGTGTTTTCTAGAACACTGTCCAAGAAGATATACAGTACTTTAAGGCTTGGTTCAGACATAATGATCTTCTGAAGTCAAATCAGATCCAAGCAAAATTGCATTGGTACTAGGGAAGCTTTAAAGGAATTGTGTAATATGATTCAGACAAGTAGATGAATCAGACGGCTGCAAACTAAACAAGGAGCACATCGGTGAAAGATGAGGTAAGGCGACTTGCATAGAAGCGTGATAGTTTCATGTTAGCAGTTTGCTGTTAAAATGCGAGCTGTGCTGGATTGACACGGGCGGTTAAATGGGCACGTTATGCCGGCCACCTGCCCGGAACGTGCGTGCGGAGAACTGCCCAGTGGTTTCTTTCAGCTTTTCAGAATGTACGAGTGCCTTGTTTTGCACTTGCTCTCTCCATTGCTGTATCGCTGTCCCTGCGCCACTCCTCCTACACGGCAGTGCTGCCGATTTCAGTTTTTAAAAGGATTATTACTCTGCTGACGGCAATGCACTCATTAAATATTTGGAGATTTTCACATACTGAAATCAGAGTACAGGTGAAGGCACTGGGACTTTCTCCTTCAGGACGATTTTGTCTCGGCATCACAGCTTGTGCAGTACATGGGATTTCTGTCCAAGATGCGTGTTGAGGAGCTCAGCTTCCATCCTGCAGCTGAGTTGTGATTCTCGTTCTTAAAGTTAGATAAGACAGACAGCAGAGAGAAGTCTTGTTGAATTACAGATCTGCTATATGGTTTAAAGTTCTGGAGAAACATAAGCAGCTTAGTTACTGTGGTAGTTGGAACAGGAAGCAAGAAAAGCTTTTGTTGTATTCTCTGACCTATTTCTTTACCATGTTATTTACTTGAACTAAATTGAATACGGTGTATTAAAATGTTGTCATAAAAAAGGGCCTGGAAGTATTCAGCTTAGATTCTCATTGCAATAGGCACTAATAGTAAAAGTGGAATTTAACAAGTAGCAGTTTTGTCAGGGAGTTGCAGGGGACTTATAATTAAGAAGAAAATTTTTCACAATAGAAATAGCATATTCTTGTGGATGAAAATTTATCTCAGGCGCTGTTTTTCAGAGCTCTGTTAAATGTTTTTTAATGTTGTTGGTGCAAATACAGAAATGGATCTGCATAAGTTTGCTTGCAATTTCCAGACATAGTTCCAAAGAGGGCTCAAATGCTGTGAGTTTTTTCACAGAAATGTTATTTTTCTTTCCTTGTTGCCTCTTTGTAATAATTTGTTTTAATCAAGCAAATTGTATTGCTTCCTGTCCTCTGCTTTCAGTTTCCTTTCACTTGAGCTCTGAATTTTGCTTCAGGAGATTTTGCGCTTCTATTCTTAGGAATTTTTGCAGGTCACATGCAAAGCCGTGTGTGTGTGTGCATGCATGCGTGCATGTCTTTAGACAGCATACCAATAATTAGAACAACCCTGCAAAGTCATGGCTTTGCTTCAGGAGAACTCACAGCAAAAAATGAAACTTGCCTCTGTTTTCAGGTATATTTTCTGATGTTGACCTAAGAGAGCCAGACATCCTGACAGCTGGCAGAATGTTTTGGTTTAAAAAGTGATTATTTTGAAAATGCTCATACCCATGGCTTTATTCCTTCTCTTTTTACAGGGTCTTTGTAAATAGAAGTTTAGCCATGGAAAAGATAAAGTGCTTTGGTTTTGATATGGATTATACGCTTGCTGGTGAGTATCTTAATTTTTTTTGTCATTGATTTAGTTTGGAATATTGCCTCTTCTTGAGCGAAAACCAGTTATTGGTTGGGCTGCTTCAGTTAGCAGGTGCTTCTTCTATTAGCAAATATATAATTCACTATTAATTGAACTTTCATTTTAGGTGTTTGCCTTAAATTTGTTATGTGCAAGCTGTATTTGGTCACAAGTTGTGTTGTAGTACAGTTTGAAGTGATTATGGCTGTCAAGGAAACCAAAGCTTAATAAGTCTAATTGCTTCCTGAGATCCCACTATATTTTGATATTGCCCCTGCAAGCCTGGCTTTGAATAACAAGGTGATTTCTCTTATCCTTGGTGCATATGGCAGGCTACATCTTTAGCCAGCCGGTTCTCCTCTGTCCTGGCAGGGTCAGAACAGGTTTTCCTCTTTTCTCTTCTCCTTTGGCCACATTAGTGACTTGTTTTGAGAAGAGGCAAGGCAGGGGGAGTGTCTTGCGTCAGCTGAACAAGTTATTTTAGAAAGCTTTGCGCATTCCTTATGGCAGATAGCCTTTGGGAAGTTGCATAAGACCTTTTAGTTTCATGAAATTTTTTGCGTGACTTCTCCATCTTTCAAATACAGAACAGGTAAGTTCTCTGAGGCTTTTGATGAAGGGAGGAGATAAAGTTACTGTTTTCTGCATAATCAGATTTGCATGATGTTATGTATTTTAAGGAAGGAAGAGATAAAAAGCCCACTTCCACTTTCTTAGGTTATAGTATCACACAGGCTGTAACTGAGGATGTCATGGACAATCCTGCCTTCTTTCTCATTACCACTTCCAAGATTGCAGATAAGAAGTTACTATCACCCTTGATATTTCAATTTAGAATTGTGAATATAAACTGAGAAAATGTGAGGTAGAGCGTCAGGGTCACCTAATAATAGGTTAATGCAGTATGTCGACTATGGTCATCTAGTTACTGTGTTTACTGAGAAGGAATGAGAGATGAGTAATATGGCTAGAGGCAGTGTGAGGGTCACAGGAGCCACGGTCAGTGGCTGAGCAAAGGGCAGGAAGGTTTCCATGTGCTCAAGGTTCAACACGATGCTGCAAGGAGTAGTTCTGGAGGCTGTGGCAGGTAATTGCAGTTTGTATTTAGATCACTTGCTTTTGTTCTTTCAAGCAGTTACCCATGAAAGCAGTAGTTATGTATAAAAGGTTTAGTTATTCAGCACCTCATTTATACCTCTGTTTAAAGTTCCTGCCACTTTTTAAGTCATGGAGTGTATTGTTGTTAAGCTGTCCTGGATCTGACTCCAGGCACGTGCTTTCAGTGTTTGTGTTTCCCAGCTGTGACAGCCTTGTGGCATTGCCTTTAAGGAGTGCAAAACAGTTGTTCAAGAACAAATGCTTAAAAGAAAAAAAAAACTTCTAAGTTTCACTTCTGTAATGGAAAACCAACTTCTGTGCCTTTTGCAAACTGGCAGCATTTCCCAAGGACTCAGTTGATCCCAGTGGGACTGGCATGGAGCATGAAGCATGTTGCTAACTTTCATCCTGACAGAAGGAGAGCTTCAGCACTATCCTCACTTCTACGACTGTTCATTTTACTCAAGTGTGGCTTGTTCCTGTAAACACATAGCAAATGTGTTGTTATCCACAAAATGTTACTTGGTTGATGAGAGGAAAAAATGTGAATGTTACAAGCATTCTAAAACAATACCCAGGGACATAGAAACCTAGGGATTCCAAGGCTGGAAGATCACAGTGCAACAGTTAAGCAGTCAGGGTCGGTACATTCAGGGGAGTTGAGTGATAGGGTATGGTGCAGAAAAAGAAATAGGATGTGGTCCGAGCAGAAAACTGGAAATCTGGACTGCTCTGGAGTAAGCTGCTGTCCTATGACTTCCTCTGTGGTACAACAGAGATAATACTTGCAGATCATTTTACAAGGAGCTGTGAGAATGTAATTAGGTTGGAAAGCCTTTTGCAGATGAAAACCATTATGCCTGGTAAGTACTATTTTCCTTTCTTTTCACTTGACTGGCAAATTAACATACAAAATTCCCTGTTTGTCTTCCTCTGTCTCAGAGTCATCCTTTCTTTTCCGTGTGTGCTTTTCTTATCTGACCATTATTTGCTATATATAACTGTTGCACACAAGAAAAATTACTTATTTGTTGCAGGGGCTTTAAAGAGTGTAGTGTTAGAATATGATTATAATAAATTAATCTGAAATTATAATAAAGTGAGGCAAGTGAAGTGTTACATTAGTATGTTGTATTGCATTCATTAGACCCTGTTGTGTTTTCTTTCTTGGCATGTTATCTCTTATACACCTTTTCACATGGACATGGACATGCTACTGTCTAGATTAAAAAAGAAAAAACAATGTAAAAAGCTATTTTATCTGTATTTTAACATCTGGAAATGGCATCTGCATACCAGATGGCGCATGCTGAGCAGAAGCCTTTTGGACACCATTCAAGACATTTAAATAGACCAAGGAAGAAGAACAGAAGCGTATCCAGTGTCATCAGCTCCTCATCTAGTTTTCTGCATTTGTACTTTCAGATATTGCTAAGTCACTTTTCTGTAAAGTTGTTTAAAAATATCCCAAGCACAATCTTCACAGTCAATGATTGAAAGCAGTCAGAGCCATTGACTCTGCCAAAAACTACATGCCAGATCCTTTTCCCACTCTCTGTTGTGAACTTTCACATCAGAAATAAACTGATGACATTCATCCCATAGCTGACAGTCATACGCTTTGACATGTCAAAAGAATTATTATTATTTTGGGACACCCTGAATTACTGTCTTGTGAAGAGGAGGCTGCGGTGTCAGTAAAAGAAAACACATTGTCACATTGTCCAGTACCTAAGGGGGGCCTACAAGAAAGCTGGAGGCGGACTTTTTACAAGGGCGTGTAGCAGCAGGACAAGGGAGGGTGGCTTTAAACTGAAAGAGGGTGGATATAAATTAGGTATTAGGAAGAAATTTTTTACTGTGAAAGTGGTGAGTCACTGGAACAGGTTGCCCAGAGAAGCTGTGGATGCTCCCTCCCGGGAGGTGTTCAGGGCCAGGTTGGATGGGGCTTTGGGCAACCTGGTCTAGTAGAAGGTGTCCCTGCCCGTGGCAGGGCACTGGAACTAGATGATCTTTAAGGCCCCTTCCAACCCAAATCATTCTATGATTCTGTCATTCTTCTCTCTTTGTTCTTCCCCAATCAGTGGCCACTGGCAGCACCGTAAGTCTTGCTTAGGAAGTTGTTGAGTACCAAAGAAGTCAGAATCACTTGACTTACTTTGAACTTCAGAAGTTTGAAACAGTTTTGGTTTTGTACTTTATGAGTTTAAGGACACAAACCTACTTCCAGTAACACTGTTTTCTGTCTAGAATAACCTAATTTTGGTAGGGACATGGCATTATAATTTTTAAGTATATTGTAACGGGTACTACACATATTCTGCAGTGATCATGTGTTCTACTACTAGCATGACTGAGAATGTCAGCTTGCCAACTGACAGCAGTTTTAGTATCATCGTGTTACATTGTACGTAAAATATGATTTCATGCGTTGTTTTGTAGGGTAGTATTTCTTAGCCTTATTAAATTAAAGGACCACAACTTAAAATTGAAAACAATCAAGGCTGTCTGATATAGCATTGCCACAGTAATTTTGTTTGTTTTCAAGTCAAAATTACGTTAAATTTTGAATTCTTTTTAATAACTTCTATGTTTTCTCATTCCTTGCATAGGGTTTGTCTCTTTCCTTGCATAGGGTTGAGAAATACTGTTAATGGGTGGGTTGGGCAAACAAAGTCTTGAAGAAAAGAGCCAGAAGGCTTTTGCCTCCTCTTCTGAAAAATTATGGACATTAAATTGCTGAATTCATAACCGCTGTGATTACAGCTGGAATTAATTTGACTGCTGGGAGCTCAAAATAAAATGAAAGCAAATTGAAATAACTCTCACAGGTTTTAGATTCCTTGTTTTTCCATAAAAGGTTGCTGTTGCATCCTCATGGAGTTAATAAGACCTACATGTATAGAAACTCCCAAGTCTCACTAGGTTTATGTGCTGGATACACTAATCCTGGAGGCTCAAAAATCTGTATTGTATATGAAACTGACTGTCCCCTTCCTGTTCAGTCTTTTTGGTTTGCTTGTGTTAGTGAATCACATTTAATACATAAAAAAATGGGGTTGTTTTAAGCTAGGTGTTCCTGGGAGGAAAGTTGAAGGAGCAGGAAGAAAGCAGTGTTTGACTGTGGTTTGTGTGCTTAGTTAAAGAGTCGCTGCTTGAAATCTTGGATGGCTTGACCCAAGTGGGATCCATCATCTGTTTCAGCCCTTGCTGTTAGCAGAGGTTAAGACAAGTTCCTGTGATGTTACGCAGCCATCACCCCAGCAGCCCTTCATTCTCTGCCACTGACCTTGCTGCCTGCCAGCCAAGAAGCGAGGCCCATGCCGATTCCCAGAGGTTCCCTTGCTCCTTGGAAAGCAACGGTGTTACACCAGGATCTGCAAATAGCTGTGAAGGGCTGCGATTGCTGTTAGGGCAGAACTGAGAATTTTTGCAAAGTTCCTCTTCGAATCCTTAAGTTAGAGATTTGAGAGTCCTTTTGTAGTGCATTTTTGTTTGCTAACTAGTAGTTTCTTTTATTATCTGAATGATTCATCTCTGCTTATTCATCCTGACCGGCTAGAAGACCAATTGTCAGTAACAATTCTGATCTGCCTTCCTGTTTTACTAGTACTTTCAAAACAGCCCATGCTTTGGTCAAGGAGAATGTTGCATGTAATCCAAAAGATTCACAACCTTCTCTGTTTTGTGTTTACTGCAAACTGTAGGAAGAAAGACGAAGGTATATCGGTAGAATCTTCACTGCAACACTCACCTGAGATTAGGAGTTGGTGAGGCTAGCTGGAAATGCAGCAGAGAAATTGGTTTCATGCAGCATTTTATTTGGCTACTTCCTTCTCCATGTGAGCCACACTTGTAATTAGTAGGTCTGGATCCAAGTAATGCAGGAGGCCTTGGCATTACTAGGTCTTAAATGGGACAGGTTGCACAATGAGGTGATGGATAGATGTCCCTTGACAGCAGCAGGGCTAAAGCAGTGGGGCACTCAAACTGGCAGTAATTTCACACTGGGCCATTGGCAGATGGAGAGGGAATTAGTAAGAATTACAAACTCAATTGTGCTTGAAAAGATTCCTCTGTGACTACCCTCCTTCTCCAAAAGTTACGGCATTGTTGAAAGTTTTCTATCTCTGCGCTAGATAAGATGTAATGCCAGTAGGCAGGATGCTTTCATTTGGAATGCTTTTCCTGTACTTAAATCACTGCTGCTTTCATGTTCTTCAGAAATCAATAATGAAATTATCCTTGGCTGCTGAAAACTGTTTCAATAAAAGGGGAAATGAGGCTTGAAAAATACTGGTTTTGTTGTGTGCAAATGTGATTAATACAACATAATCTGATTGGAATATAGCTTGTGTCCTGGAAACATTGCCAACTTAATGCCAAGATTTGGTGCACTGCAAAGATTTTATTGCAAAATTGCTTATGCTTTCAACTGTAGCATTTCCCTTCTTGTTACATGGGAAGAGACACAGGAAAGACAGCTTTAGCCTTTCCCAGCTTGCTCCAAAGTGCAACATGCGTAAACAGGTTTTGCCCCTTCCTCAAGTAGGTCTTTGTGTCTAAGCCATCCCTGCAGTTTGGAGGAGAGGGAGATTTTTCACACCCACATTTTATTTTTGAAATTTTTTTTTTTACCTGTTGACTGTGGAAAAAATGCACTCAGCCAGAAGGCAGGATTGGCTTGTTGCTGCCTATGATCTGGGAGGAAACGTGGCAGCTGAATTGAGGACTTGTTCTTCAGTTGCTCTAGTATTTTTACTGCAGCTGAGTTGTACCGGTTTTCTGTGCTTTGTTTTCCACAACCGAGAGATGGGACTAAGGAATTTGTACCTTGTATAAAAAAATTCTGGATTGCACAGATGAAGTATAAACATGGGAGTTTTATACATGAAAGATTGAACCGAATACTTTAAGGAGCTGCTGAGCTTTGTAACGTAAGCAACTACAAAGAAACAGTTGTTCTTTGTTCAGATACTGTTATTGTCGGTTTATAGGTACTGGGCTCTGATACAAATGTTCTAACAAGGCTCTCCTGCTTAGATTAAAGGTTTGTCTTTAGTTTCATCATGATGTGAGGGCTACAGGCTTTGAGGCTCCTTTGGGGAGCAGTTTTGCTTCGTCTTGGTTCTGTGGATAATATAATTCTTTGTGTCATACAGAAATAGAATGGTGGCTAGAGAAAGGAATCTGTAGATGTGACAACAGTAGCCTTCAAACTGTCCCAACAAAAAATGAGAGATGCCTTGACTATGGCACATCTGCTGTCTGCGTTTTCACATTTGCATGTTTCCAGTTCAGCAGGTGCAGATTTTGCAGATTTCAGAGGCTGGTTTAGCCATTAGTGTTTTAAAGCTAAAGGCAGATGGAGAAGCTAAATTGTTCCTAGTATGCTCTGAGCAAGGTGTTTTTTCAAATACCAGTGCAGTGCTTGAGTGGGTATTGTCCCAGCTCTGTGTTGCTGCTCTTCGGGAGCTTGACCATTTAAAGCTGTGTAATGAGCAAACTGAGGTCTGGAGCTGTGGGATCTCACACGCTGGCATTGGGAATGAGGAGTGGAGAAAGCATGTGTTGCTTGCTCCCTCCCAGTAAATCACCAACTGACAAACTGCTAATCTGCTGTCTGTGGATTCCTGAAGAATCAGCGTTAGACAGAAGCTGCTGAAAGAACAAGGCTTCACAGTGTAAGGAAAGTTTCAGAAGCTGCTACATTCTGTTTTCTTGCTCTTAAAAACATGAGAATACAGCAAGCTGGGTCAGCAGGCTGTCGGTGTACTGCCAGAAATGGAAGTATGGAGGTATTTTTCACTCTAATAGACCCCCTTATCTAGTAATCTTAATAACCACAACAGAAGTACTATTAAGTTGCAAATGCCCTTGTGATGACACAAACAGCTTACTCTGTAGGAGGAACCAGAGCTGAGAGTACAGAAGGCTTTAACTGTGAGATCACATGTGTGCTATTGCTTTGTGAATGCCTTATTTTAGCACACTACAGAAAAACTTATGTATGTGGCTTATCGACAGCGTGGGCACTTGTGCTACATATAAGCCCAGGATTACACTGTTAAACAAATGTGTAGCTTTTGAGGCTCACTTTCTTACGCAAATACGGAGAGAAATAAGAAGCTGGATCTGTTTGGACACTGATACACCTGAACAATGCCTTAGATATAGTGTATAAATAGCTACCACACCTTTAAGTAATTTCCTTTTTATTTCTAGATGCTAGCAAATTATGTTTGAACACGAAGCTCATGCAATCATTCTTCCCTGTTCAGGAGTCTTCATTGAAGAACTAAGCCCATACTTTGGCACACTAGTTTGTTTCCATGGAAATGCAGGGATATTTTCAATATGGGATTATGACTCCCAGTGGGCTGTATCTGAGAGGGGTAACTTGTGAAGGCCACTTGTTAAGCACAAAAAAAAAGATTCTTTTGTCAGGGAAACCATAAAATACTCCCATAAAAGAACAGGTGACTATGTAGTCATCTTCAAAATACTATTCCAGTGCAAAGGAATGTTATGCCAACTGTTAAAAAAGACAAACTGAAGTTTCCTTGAAATGCAGAGTCCGTCTGAATTGCTTCTCTCAACATGCAAAATGTGACCTCAGTGCTGCTGTTGTTACCTCAAGCCATGCATTTTTATTCAGCAGAAGAAATCTTTCCAACACTAAGCTCTTGTTTTGCCAGTCTCTGAGGCATATCCAAACAGCCCAAATCTTTGTTACATCAAAGGCAAACAAAGTGCAGCAGCAGAAAGCTAAAAATATCTGGAATATACCAATGAGAGCACTAATAAGCCTGCTTTGGGAAGAGTTAAAGCTGATGATACTTGACAACTTGTTTTTAAAACAAGTAGAAGTGCAGCGCTAAAACCAACCTGAAGTGTAGACCCAGCAGTTCAGAGCCAAGCTGAACATAACAATCCTGTGTCAGTCCTTGAGGCAACAACAAATCCTGTCTTTACAGATCCTTTTAGCATGCAGAGTGGGAGAATAGGAGCTGATACGGTTCCAGGTTAGAGGTTTTAGAGCTGAAAGCTGTGCTGTGTACTTGGGGATGTTTGCAGGAGTATTAGAGGTAAGGAATTTTCCATTGGTCTCGGGCTGCAGAGTGGATGCATAGCTGCTTTATGGGCACTGCTGCAGCTGGGGACTGCAAAGCCTTTGTGCTTCTCTGTAGGTTTCCACTCAGAACCCTGTGTTAGGCATTGACAGAAAAGGGTGCTGGGGAGCCACTGAAGCTCAGATCCAAAAGATTCAACCCTCTGATGATTAGTGAGTCTTGCCTTAACTCTTGTTAGCAGATTTGCTGTCAAAAACTAGCAGATTTGCTGTCAAAAACATTGGTGGCCACGAGAGGCTTGGTGCAAGATCTGGCTGTTCATGCACAGCAGAGCAGCTTGTGTGTTAAGCATATGAAAGTATCCTGGGATGCACCTGGAGCCTTTCTCAAGATCTTGTTTGTTGATCAGGACAAAGACATAATTTCTAGTGACATAGGAAAGGTACATTAAATATTGAAGTGTGCTTAAAGCTCAGCTTTGTCATACTGCACAGAAAACTTAGTGTTTGAAAAGGTTTCTTTGGGTAAATGAAAATTATGATCAATATGGCAGCAGTTTCTTCTTATTTCAGGTTGAAAAATGCAAAGAAATGAAATATACTGTTGCTATCCGTTTTGTTTGTTTGGGTACTATGAAAACTCAATTTAAGTATAGGCTGAAATACTACAATTCTACTTTGCATAATACAGTACGTTTTTATTTATGGTCTAGTGGTTAAAATCAAAACCCAAGAGTCAAGAGGGCTGGGGTCTGTTCCTGGCTGTTTTTCAGCTTGTTTTGAACACAGACAAATCCTTTATGGTCACAGTTCAGCTAAGTCCATCATCAACAAATGGCAAGTTAGTGATTCACTGCGTTCCTAATTGAAAACATATGAGTTGTCCCATGGGTTTTGTTTGGGATTTCACGTTTACCACTTTGTCAGTTTGTTTACAGGCACTGAGCTCCCAGGTCAGCGCAGCACAAACGTGCACGACTCCATTGCCCTGCATACAGGGAGCCACGTGTTCATGTGGGCAGAGATGAACTGAAAACAGTGCTGTACACAACAGGGCTTTGAACAGGAGTGTCCATTTTTCTCTTTCTGTCTGGTGAGGATGCTATAAAGTGAAATGACTGCAGCGGCTATGGCAGAAGTTGAGGTAACAGTTGATGGGTCTTCGGAAAGAGAAACGCAAGGCAAGGGAGCTGGAGGTTTGTGCTTATCTCTGCTCCTGGGATTGCCAAGCCAGCCAAGTATGCTTGTACAGAGGCTCCCACAGTACAGGTACCTCTGCAGGGTTTCCAGTTATTATGGAAAAGAAAATCCTCTGCCATGTTTCCAGGGGAAAATGTGCAAGCCAGGAGTGACTCTGGGCTCCTGTCAGACCTGAGCAGTCTGACTCTGCCGTCAAAACCAAAGGGAAGCTAACACTCAGGTGGGAACTTAAATGTAGCATTTCAGATTCCTTTTTGTGCAATTAATGCATTAGTTTAACAGAGCAGCATAGCTTGAAACATAGCTATTTCCTTTTCATTACATTTCAATGACGGTGCCTGACAATACCTCCCCTGGTTAGAAAAGACCCTGTAACGTGGAAGATGAAGTCATTAGTATTCTAGACCATAAATCCTCTTCTTTTCTAATTATATATGAAAACTGTCGTTGCTCTGTAATGGGTTATGAAGATAATAGATAACTTGAAAGGAGGGTCAGTATGTAGAGAGGTCAGATAGCATTCTTCACTACCTGGTTACTTCTGGGAATCATCAGACCTCTGGCCCTACAGCTGAGCCAAACGTTCCTTAAGCTGTAGGTGTGTGAAATGCCTGCCCATCACTTACTAATATGTTTAATTCATATTGTTGCTTCAGTGGGGTTTATTGTTTAATTAAGTCCAGTGTCCCAAACACCTCCAGGACTCACTCGTTCCCTCTGGATTCTCAGCTGGAGTTGCAGGTCGGGTGATCAGAAGTGCCAGGGAATGAGTATTTGGTGCTTGTGTGAAATAGTTAGTGGTCTGGTTGGTCATGGAGGAGTGACTGTCACAGAGATCCTGGTGGTAGCTGGCCCAAATGCCCAGCTTTGGGACTACACACAGTTGACAGAATGGAAAGCTCCAGGAACAGATCTAGCCTATTTTGGGACATTAGTCTAGGGTCTCCTTTGATAGACATTGCTGAGGCAGGATACCTAGGTACTTGTACTGTTACGGGGGATGGGGTTGTAAATGGGGATCTTGGTCCTCAAGGCTTTAACTAAACACGTTTCATCAGCATGACATCGATACACATGTATTTCTAATACATACTTCCATTATTTATTTATGGTGCAATTCAGAGCAGCACTTTGATCCTGCTCTTCAAGTCAGGTTTGTGTAATTTCAGAAATGTATTTGCACAAGCTTAATTATGCATGTTGTGCCTGAGACGTGTATCAATCTGGACACTGGCTACCCACCTGTCCACGTATGTCCCTAACTGCCTGATTTGCATGCCTTACTCACTGGGGAATAAGCAGCAACTGAAATAACCTGTTTCTAGTTATTTGACTTTCATTTCTTCAAGACTTAGCACAAAGTAATTGGGCTGCATTTCCTGTGCTTCAGAGGAAAGGCTAAACCCCTTGCATTATCTGTCCACCTTTTGGCTTATCTGTCTTTGTGTGACCTCTGGAGAACTCAGATAGTGGGTAAAATTTCTGAAGACTGAGTGTTTGTTAAAGGTTTCTGCAAGCCTTTGGAGGAGGTCATCACCTCTAGTTTTAGAAATACTGATCTTATCTGAACACCCGAAAGTCAAAAGCCAATTAGTTTCATCTGTCAACCAAAACCGTGTGGGGAGGCAGGTGTTTCAGTTCCCAAGAGACGCAGTGGCCCGGGCCAAGGACGGGGAAGCCCACTGCACGGACAGTGCTCTCAGCACCTGCCTGGGGAAGGAGCTGAGCCGGTATGTACCCAAAGGATCAGAGCCGGCGATGCACCAGCTGCAGAAAGCAGCTGCTCCTGTGAAGTCCCCTGCCAGTGTGGGGGTGTTTCTGGGGGCACTGCAAGCACCTTTCCCGGGGCTGCTCTCAGCTTCCAGCTGGGAGGGAAAGCAGGTGAGGAGTTGGCTGATGGAAGGGATGAAACTCCTTCAGGAGATGCTAGGATGTCATAGGAGAGCACACTGGCCAGAGAGTGACAGATGGGGAAACACTGGAGGCAGGGATGAATGAGACTTAGGTCCTTGTAGTAGTCCTCGCTCTGCCTCTCCCCCGAGGAACCGTTCACTCTGTGGGCTGCTTGCAGCAACCTCCCAAGCTCATCTTTCCCTTCCTAAAGCAGGGTGCTGGCCATGGGGAGCTGCTTCCTCAAAGCTGCCTCAGTGGCGTGAGAAATCAGGGTGTTGTCACTGTTCTGCATTCGGGGCTTTTACAACACCAGATCTGTAGTGGCTGGAAATAAAGCGGCTGGGCAGGACTGGCTTGCAGGTGTGCAGTTTGAGATGGCAGGTATGTCTCACAGAAGTGACATGGCTGAAGCAGCACAAAAAGGAGTGGGTATTGCAGCTTCAGCTCCTGCTTCTCTCCTGTGATCAGTGACTAGCTTGTAAGTGTCCCCAAGCCCTGAAACAAACCGTGTTACATCCTCAGTGAGAAGCTACCCTGCCTGAATTTGAAATCTTGTGTGTGTGGAGGAACAAGGAAAGAAATGGACAGCCCTTGAAGGGCTTTCTCCTCCCCACAGCTTAAACAGCCATCACTGGCAGTACAGTCTTCCTTAGCTATTCATTTTGAAACAAAACAGACTTCAAACATTCATTTCAGAGAAGCCTTCCAGGAGGCCTGCATACTTCTGTGGGTCCTTTTTGCAACATCATTCCAACTCATTCAGCTTTGTATTTAGTGCAAATTGGATCTCAAAGCTACTCTTGATTACTCTGTGCATACCTGTAAATTGCAGAATAGGTCTGGTCATCTTACTGTGTGTGCTTTGCAAACCAGTGCACTGCAACGTGATGCAGCACTGTGTGCAGCTTTGATACTGTCCTGCAAGACTTGATTTATTCCTCAATGTTATGCACATAAAAAGCCCAAGTGTGTGTTAAAGTATACAATTAAATTTAGACGTGCTAATGTCAGAGTGATCTGGTGTGCGAGGCTCTCACTGGGAGCACCTTCAGATGTAGGGCAAAATTCTCTTCTCAGATTCCCAGAGTAGCTCCTGACTCGGTCTCCTGAGTCTCCTGCTCTGACCTGTACAGGCGTTTTGTGGTGTGAAAGAAAGCGAGCTCCCTGAAACAAGTAATCTGTCACCAACTAAGGCATGGACAATAATAACAAAGCCCCAAAAAGAGCATGAGACCCTTTCTTGAACCAGTTGCTCTGCATCTGTGAGAAGCTCAAAGGTTTTGTGTCACTTGGACAATGTGCTTGTAGCCTCTTCCTTCTAATTATCACTGAGCTAATGATCTAAGACTGCTTTGTGGATATGAGGACAGAATTTTGCCTGCAGAATGCACAATTACCTACTGTGCCTTCTCTATAAATCAGTTATAAGTGTATTTGGAATAGCTGCCAGGCCAACTTCTGAGCTTACCAGAGGACAGAGCTCCAGGAGATACAGTCCCACATGACACAGAGCTGTTGCAGTTTTAAAATCAGTCTGATTTTTTTCTTTAACAGGAGAGCCCAGTGTAACTCCGTCAAGACTGGAGTGACACTCTGAATCTGCATCTGCCTCATGTGAGTTAAAATCCTGGCAGCAGCATTTTGCATAAGCTGGAGCCTCTGTAGAGATATTATTTTTTTTTCTTTCTTTTCCCCCCCTCCCCCCCCTTTTCAGGAAGGCTATAAAATTGTTACTGTATGTGTCTTGGCAGCAAAGGTAAAACCAACAACACAAATGCATGAAAATTGCATACCTTACTGCACAACTGCTCATTCCAGGTCGGCTTCCCTCCTAGCACGTACTGTGTAAGGGACTCCTGCACTCATCACAGACCTGAAGGCTTGCAGCGTTCACTCCCAGGGTACTGCTTTTTAGCTTTCAATAGTATGATGTTAAGCCAAGTGATGGTATTAAGGGGAGGCTGAAATGCTGTCAGCTGGCTTCTGGTTTTTTTTTAAACCTTTGGTTGTTTTCTTTCCACCCTGGTTGCACAGTCCATAAGCACTGGGTGCCGATAGTCCTGTGCTGCTGAAGCATTTGCCTGTGTTGGAACATGAACTATTGAAATAACGTGGTCCTCTGAAGCTAGAGGCTTAGCATGGTGGCAGAGACATGGCCATCAAGTAGTAAGAAAGAGAAAAAGACATCAGAAGTTGTAGCCCGTGCTTTGGTTTTACTGTCATCCCATGTCCATTGGGCAAAGATGCTCTGAAAATGGATTCGTGGCTCTGCCTCTTCACCTATCACAGAGTTGGGGATGCTTGAAGACTGGGCCCTTCTCGGCTAGGTGAAAGAGCTGAGCATGGGAGATGCTGCGTGGCAGATAGCTGAATTCATGGCATTGCCATGGCACACAAATCATCTCCAGTTGTGGTCTCAGCAACCAGGTCTGAGGGTGGGGGATGTTCCAGGGAAGTTTAAAACTATTTTTTCATCATGCAGCTGCAGAAAAAAATACTGATCTGTCCTCTCTACTCTTCCCCACACATGCCTGAAGTAATTAAGAGAGAGAGAGCAAACAGCCCTGAGTACGATATTGAAATACATTTTTTCATCTAGTGATGCATATAACTGGGGCATCTTCCCCGAACATGCTGCCGTAGTTGCAGCAGTGTTTAGCCTGTTCATTCTTGATCCGAAGGAGGTGGATCGTTTGTTTGCCCAGAAGCTCATGTTACTGAAACAGGCATTTGCACAGCTTATGAGAAATGTCAGTGGGTTGTGGCTCATACCGATTGATGCAGCATGTGCTGTGGTGTAGGGATGCTGTCAAGGTGGGCTCAGTGAGCTATCTGTTTGCAGCTGTGTGTAGCTGTGTGTCTAATTAAAGGAAAGTTTATCCTGAACAGTAAGTATGATGGTGACTGGAGAATGTTTATTGTCCCTTTCCTGTTTCCAGGAGTGCAGTTTCCTGTGTCTCTGTTTAGTTTGTGTACCAAGGAGAAGGCTCTCATTTTCCAGATATTGTGGAGTGGTAGAAAAATAGGGAAGGGACCTCAGGCATGAATAAGCTAAGTGTGTAGTTTTATTCAAAGAAATTTCAAGGAAGCAAATTCTAGAGCTTGACAGATAAGGGAAATACACCCCCCACCCCCCCACCGCCCAAGAATCAATAGGATCATTCAGATTAATCCTGTTGCAGTATTGCCTCTGCAGAGACTTGAGATGATGAAGGCTGAGGTTGATTCCTGTTCTTCAGCCTTTTTCCTACTGGTGCTCCAGCTTGTTTGCTTAGACTTAGAGAGTTAAAAGGAGGTCTGTAGTGATAAATCTAAGACAGAGAGGCAAATGCAGAAAGGAAGAAACTGAGTGAAGGCATTTTGTGAGCAGCTGGCCATGTGTCCTGCTGCAGCCGTTCTCTGGTGGAGTTAACAAGATGTACAGGTTCTTTAACAGAAAGCCTTACAGTTTGCCTGGAAAGGTTCTGCTGGAGCTGCTGCTGAACCACTTCCGTTTGTCCAGAGGAGATGCCAGTGTGCTCCTTGAGATTCCTTGTGTCTGGGCAGCATCAGCATGGTTGGTTTGTTCAGAGAGAGCAGTGTTTTGTTGGAGAAATGTTTTGTTTAGGAGTGATGTTTTATGGATTTGTTGGAAACATGGTCAGATTCCCAGGAAGCTAATGGGGGGGGGAGTGCAGCAGCTTCATGGACAGAGCAGGGGACCAGGGGCTGCTTCACATAATGGGGAGCTTTGCAGTGCTTTCACCTTCTGAGAGTATGTGCAGATGTATTTATTACTGTTTTCTCTGGGAAGTGCCTTTACTGCCCTGCATTGCAGGAATTCCTTTTTCCAGATGATGCTCTGGTGTCACTTTCACAATGTTATTCATCACCTAACTGCCTTTTGCTCCCTCCAGCTCCAGCTCACTCCCCAGAATTGCCTTGTCAATCACCGCTTTCTTCATTAGCTGTAGTTTTTGACTGCTTATTCCTATCTATAGCTCAATCAGCCCTTGCTTTCCTAAAGGACAGAAAAGACTATGTGCACTGAATGTTGTATGATGTTGTTGATGTTTTCCATCGGTATAATAATGCTTGAAAGTTTTGACAACTGTTTCATTGATTTTAGTAATCTGTTTAAGAACATTACAGGTTTGTTTGTTATGTTTTTAATGGTGTTAGTTTGATGGGGAAAATTACCTCTTAGGATTCTGGTGCTTTTTAGATTATTAGGTAATAGGGAACCTTCTGTCATGGTTACTGTGATCTGAGTCCTTTGACAGTCTTGTTTCTTCTATAGTCCCTGCCTTGTTAGTATTTTTGTAGTATTTCATAGATTTGTTTTCTCTTCTCAGACTCAGCTTCCGTATTTCACAGTGTATATATATATAGTGGTGATTACTTGGGCAGTATAGACAACATGTATTCATATATATTTGTGAGGTCCACAGATGTGCTAGATATCTCTTGGGAAATGTCTACTAACGAGTTTGCTGTGTAACTTGCGCATTTTTGTGTTTTGCTCAGCTAAATTTGAAATATTCAGGTGTTTGAGACAGTTGGGCCCATTGAACCCATGGTAACCCTCATTGCAGTCAGGGGTTGTATTCGTCCCTGTTACATCTTAGGACCAATTTAAGACAGGAACATGCAGCAAATACAAACACACCATCAGAGAAACACAGTCATTTCCACCTGTTGTAGAAACACAGTGACTTCCTTTTAAATGCTAATTAAATGATCTGATTAAGCAGTAACATTTCCAGTAGATGGGAATGTCATTTGTAGGATGAAGACAGGCCTGATGGTAGGAATGACTTGGTTGAACAAGTCCATTTCTTTTGCATTGAGCTAAGATGTGTGTCGCAGATGAGCAGCTCCTCTGAAATGTGAGAACGGTAAGCTTGCTGAAAAGAGTAGCATTTTGATGCACAAGGGTAATAGCTAACGGATTTTTACAGTACCATATGGTATTATTAACAAACAAATCGTATGTTAACTTGACAGCTCTACCTTCAAGCTAACTTAGTGTGCAGCAAACATAAATACCCCCGAGATGAAATCTGGAGACAATACTAAGCTTTGGGATTGTATCCAGAACAGTAACAGTAGCACAGCAGCAATGATTTTCAGGCTTTCTAACCATGAATACATGTGTTCCCCAAATTTATTGGTTTCTTCATCAGCTTTGCAAAAACACAGCAAACCAGAACCCAATCCAAGCAGGTGGAACAGGGAGCGTTCATGCATCTGCCTAACAGGACTGCAGGGAGAGGAGCTGCAGTTTGAAATACATTTTTCCTGATGCAGAGAGCTGTGATAGACCGATGGATATTTCATCTGGTGCACTCTGCTGCTGAAACCTGAACTGCGGCTCCGCTCGGCTGCAGTCCTGGAGCATGAGCTAATTCCACTGTGGCTCTGGGCTGGGGGACCCAAGGCAGCGAAGGGCAGGAGCGAAGAAGCAAAGAAGGGAATGTGTGATGTGGAGGAGGGAGGAGGGCAAATTGGGTACATTACTTTTAACTGCCTTCTTGTTTAACCCCCTAGCTGTTTTCAAATTTTCTAACTGAAGTCTCATCTTGGTACAGTGTATAAATCCCCTGAATACGAATCTCTTGGATTTGACCTGACCGTAGAAAGATTAGTTTCCATTGGATACCCTCATGAGCTGCTCAATTTTGTGTATGATCCTGCATTCCCTACCAGGTAAATGACTAACAGATACCGACCCAGCCTGCTTGAGGTCTTGATTATTTGTTCTGTAAAGTTCATAGGCAACACGTGAGGCCAGGTTTGAGGAGTTGTGCCTGTGAAGCCTGGTGTTGACCACAGGTCATGGGGAAGGGAGCAGACTGCTCCAGTATGTGGAGGACCTTTGCACACATGAACACATGCCGGCAAAGAGGGAGTGTTCGAGAAAGGAGGCCTACTAAAAACATGGTCCAAAAATAATCTTTCAAAGCAAAGAAAGCAGAGACACAATTGGATTGGGTGTTAAATCACAGTTAAGGGGAGAATGAGCCATTGCTGTCCATGAGACTGCTAGAATGTCTCAGAACATTTTTCATTAATGATTTTAATTTGTAGTGTCCTGGTGCATAAGACATCCAGAAAATCAAGGTGACAGTAAACAACACTAAAAGTGAGACCAACCCAATTCACTTGTCTAGAAGCCAAAAATAAAGCTAATGGTGCAAAGTTACTGAATTCTTACATTTTGTCTTTTGGTAGCAGAGGTAGAAAGGACATTGTGTGTTTTAAAGAAGGCTTTTGATCTGACTCTGCCTTTAAGTTGTTTCCAGTTGTGCCTTTGCTGGATTTTGCTTTTTTGACTCCTTTGGAGCTTCTTTACAAAAGTCTGGACCAGAAAGTCTGTTGGCTTGTTCCAGTTTTCAGTCTGGCAGCCTCCTTTCTTCCCTCTTCCCAGCATGTTTTACACCGAGACTGTTGCTGGGTGCCCCCATGCCCGTAACAAGACAGCAGCCCTTCACAAACCTGTGATGAAGACTCCGTTAAATCCACTGCCTTTATCCCAGGGAGGGGACAGAAGGGATATCTCTGTGGGAAGGCTGCGTTCTCCAGATGCCAGCTACTAGATAAGTGAGACAACATTTTGTTGGAGATGGAACTGGGAAATGTCCAAAGCGTTTTGTGCAATAGTTACATGCCCCATCTGGCTCTGTCTGTAACAGAGTGATGAAAAAGAGGGGAAAAATTCCTTTATCACACCTCACTCTTCCTTGCAGCCCAGCAGGGCTGTCAGGGAACCACAAACACAGGTGTTGGATTCATGACCCTGTGGAAGAGACCCATGTCTTCCCTGGTACGTGCACAGCTAAGCCTCTGCCGGTTCCATTTTCAAGACTAGAGAGAGCAGATCAGTGGTACCTTTCACCTGGCAGTGCAGGGCTCTTGTTCTCACCTGCAGCCAGGTAAAAGGGACAGTAGGGACCCTATCTGCATAATAACAGCAACTCTGTTCTGATGCCCCATGCCAAGAGAGCAAGCTGTTCTAGAACTGTTCTAACTGCCATTAAAATGGTCACCGCTTAATACGCTCACTTCTTCACATCTTAAATCACTTTCTTAACAGAGGCTTGGTGTTTGATACCCACTATGGAAACCTGTTGAAGGTTGATGCCTATGGGAACCTCCTAGTGTGTGCACATGGCTTTAATTTCCTCAGAGGGTGAGTGCTGACTCTTAGCTGTTGGGTTTTTTTACTTAATATGTTCTTTTTTGTCACTGATCCTTGGGACACCCATTGCATGAGTCACAGGGACTCCACTAACAGCAGATGCTGTATTGGTGTTCCAACAGCTCCAGGGTTGACTGGGGATGCATTGAGGGTCCCAGACACCGCAACAGCCCAGGGTGTTTATAGAGGAAAGGTCCATGTCAGCACAGGCACAGTGTGCTGGGAATAGAAGAAAGTGTGCTGTGGGGAGTGATAGGTGGGATGATCCAGGTGCTGTTGACCTGTCCTGGCACAGTTTAACATTAGCAGCTTGTCAGTTAAGACAAAGCCACTGTGTGAGGGCTGCTGGCAAAAGAGAGGACCCGTGCACTGAGAGACTGTTACTTCCACAGCCATTGCTAAGGAAGTTCAAGGGCCTGAGCTGCCTTGGGGAAGGAACAAGCTTGCTCTGCCCCTTAGTGTTTCTGACCTTTGAGGGTGTCAGAAGTGAGGCATTGCGTGCCATTTGCCGCAGCCTTCCCTGGCCACCTTTGCTCCAAACATGTCTTGGGCTCTCACTTGTGCTTGTTCTGGCCATCCTGGTGCATGGGTGTCCGCACGTGCCTGGCTGGAAGGTGATGGTGTGGTTGTGGAGACTGGTGGGTGCAGTCTTGTGCAGTGGTTGGATTCCATGATCTTAAATGTCTTTTCCGACTTAAGTGATTCAATGATTCTTGCCCCAGAGAAGGTGCTTTAGGAAGCAGAGGGGACCACAGTGCTACCTGCCTGCTGTGTCCCAGCAAATCCCCTCCTATTGCTGCTGTGAGGGCGGATGGATGGAAGGCAGTGCAGGCCAGCTCAGGGCCTCCAAGGCTGCAAGCCTTGTCATTGCAGGCCTGTAAGTCCTTGCGTCAGGAAGCCAAAATCTAGAAAAAGCCCTTATATATGCACTTCTTTGAGTCAGAGGTGATCTTCAGAAGCTCCAGAAATGAAGGAAACCAGAATAATTAAATGACTTTTAGTCATCGCCACCCTGCTGATTAATTGCAGAGGGCCCCAGGCAAGCCTCCCGCCCGGACAGCACTCCCCTGCTGAAAGCTGCTCAGGGGAGTGTAAAGCAACACATGGAAAGTGGGGGAAAGTTTAAGATAAGCAAACAATGAAAGTGCAGATGATTTAAGGCATCCTAATAGCCAACGTCATAGGGCTTAAGGTCGAGTTTGGACTCTCAACCACTCCATTTCCCTGTGTGGGCTCTGCTCAGTGTGCTGACTCAGCAGTGAGGGCTTTGTCCCCGGCTCCGCTGGAGCTAGCGCAGGGAAGGGAACTATGCCGCTGCATATAGTTTTGTTCTTGCGCTGCTAGTGCATGTGGGAAAGCTGGGTGTTGATTAAAGCACAACAGACTCTAGTTAATGGACCCTGCTACAACTGTATTTTGCAGGTCAGCATGTTTTATCCTTGTTGGTTTTTGTGGTTTCATTTTTCTCCACTTTATCTATTCTCAGGCCAGAAACACGGGATCAATATCCAAATAAATTTATCCAGAGGGATGACACAGATAGGTTTTACATTCTGAACACGTTATTCAATCTACCAGGTGAGTTTAATGTGAGCCAGCGCTTGCCTGTTTCTGTGCCTCTGCAGCCAGTAAAGCTTTGCTGATGTCATACTCTGCTTATCTGTTGGGTTTGAGGTTAATTTTTTTTTACATTAACCTTCTTCTTTTGGCTACAAGACCTAAAGTTAGCTGGCCATATGATGTTATCCTTGTTTTAAAATCTTGCCTTGTTTCTTCGCAGAGACCTACCTTTTGGCTTGCCTAGTGGATTTCTTTACTAACTGTGACCGGTACACTAGGTACGTATCCCCTCCAGTTCAAGGTGCTGATGGTGTAGTGAGACTGTTGTTATAAAGAGCAATACAGCACAGATGGAGCTGTTCTTTATATCAGTGGAGGCCCCTCAAGTGGTTTCAGTGGGGAAAAGTTCAGGCCTCTTACTCTGTTGACGTTACGAGAAGAATTTTGTGGTGACAAGATGATCTGTGTGTACAGCAGACGCTGGTTATGAGGGTTTCCTTCACAGGGTACATCAGTATCACCATACTGACTGACGCTGGTGTTTGGGCCGGCTTTTAAGACCACACACTTACTACAAGGTGATTAGTTACCAGACAGCTCATTTTGAGCCTGTGTCTGCTGGAGCAGTGTTTGAACTGGTAGCTGAAGGGCTAAATTTCCTCAGCCAGTTGCCACAAGTCCCTCATGTCATAATTGAGGACTTGTTCACTTAAAGGTGAAACGCTCAGGCACAGTGTAGTGTAAAAGGCTGTTTGTGCAGCATGAGTATTTACCTAGCTTTCAAATAGGTATAAGCATAAAAACAAGCTGCAGCTTGAACTGGCCAATGTGAATGCTGCTGTGGTGCTGACTCATGTGATGGGTCGTCTTTGCATATGATGTGAGTGGAAGGCAAAGGTTTAATGGGGTTTTACCTGAGAGCAGAGGAACTGTTTATGCTGACAATCCATCAGGTGAAGTATCCTTTCTCAGGAGAGGCGTGATGATTGCTGTCATAATAAATACAGCTCTTTTTAATCCTCCTTGATTTCTTCTGATGCAAACTCTCATGGGTGTCTCAAAGATCCCTCCACAGTATCTTGTAGAGGAAATTTCTCATGTTAACTCTTAACTGTTCAACACAGTAGTTGTTCCTTCTCTAAGCAGTGAGTATTACATTTAGTTTATTTCTGTGGCATCCCCCTTTTTTAGTGTTGGAAAGAGGGTGAAAGGGCAGCACTCCGCTTAGTTTCTCAGTACCATTCATCTTTTGTAAAATGCTGCAAACTGCACAGCGCCAGTCTTTTTTCCTTCTTGTAATACTGTGGGGTAGAAATAAGTGTTGCAGTCACAGAAAGCTGTAGTACTGCTGTGGAGGCACAGGCCTGTAGTTAGGAGCTCACATCCTAAAATTTTAAACAAATTTTTTTGGGTAGCACGCAGAGCCTGTTAAGCTCTGTTTGTAGCCTTCTTTCAAGTCTGAGCTGTGGTAAAGTAGTAAATAAGAAACCACTATAGTTAAACAAACTCCAAACAACATTTTGAACTGTCACTTTTCTTTTACATGTTTCTCACCTGCTGCGATTGGCTGCTACAATCTCTCTTCTTTCTCCCCACAGCTGTGAAACAGGGTTTAAAGATGGAGACCTCTTCATGTCCTTCAGGAGTATGTTCCAGGATGTCAGAGATGCTGTTGACTGGGTTCATTACAAGGTGATTGCAAGAACTCCTTGGGACGTCTGTAGTTGTAACTGAGTTAGAGGGACTGGTTTGTAACTCATGAGTTAAGATGTGTTAATCCACCGGGCAAGAGCCCCGCTTTGCCGCCTAGTGAGCAAACAAAAAATTGCGGCTGTAAATCAAGATCTCCACTGCCCTCCTAGTACGGGAACGTATCTGCCTTGGCTCCCTGTTCCTTTTTATGGTGCCCAGATTCCATTTCTGTACTGTAATTCATGGGTTTTAGAACATGATGCCATGAGGGTATTTGTACTTACAGTCCACAACTTGTGCATTGTCCTAATTATTAAAACACTTTACTGTAAATGGTTTACATTGGTACTATCTTATGTTGTCTGAAAAGTACCTGCATTAAACAGAGAAATACATCAATTCTTCTCTATTTAGAGAGGAGAGGCAGTTCATCTTTTTCACACAGTTGCGCAGAAATTTAGAATATAACTTTGTGAGCGTTAATGTCTGCTTAAAAACCTGATTTTCTTGTTCTTCCTCATTCAAGAGGTCTGTTGGGGTGGGATGGAGAACGATCACAGGAGAACCCTGCTCACAGTTGTAGTTGTGGTGGTTCTTTAAGCCCTAGCGAAGTCAGGAATCTATTTTTCTTTCCTTATGCAGTGTTGTGTGATACATGTTGGAGTTGGCCTTTGAGTAAAGCATTATGGTCAGTGTTGGAGACAGGTCGTTGACTGTCTTGTTTGGTATGGCAAATCTTTTTTTTTTGTTGTTTCTATTGTATTCCCTTCTGAAAGGGTTAAAATGCTGTTGAAGTGGATTATTTACCATGGTGAGGGAATCGATGGATCACAGAGTTTGTGATGGTCCCTGCTACTCAAAGCCTCTCATCTCTAGAGTCACTGGTTCAGATTCGCCCTGGTTTGTACTTTCACAGCATTTTAAAGTGTGAAAGTTGGCATTACTTTGATGTCTCTTACATCATAAGTTTCCATTACCTCACTGGGTTCTGTTGTTTCTATTTCAGGGATCGCTCAAGGAAAAGACCCTTGAGAATCTGGAAAAGTACGTGGTGAAAGATGTAAGTGTGAAGTTACTTTACTTGTGCTACGTGACATTCTATACTGAGTAAGCAAGCAAGAAATAAACATGTTGATTTGCTTTACTAAACCACAAAACAGATAACGCTGTCATTTCTATTGTAATAATCAAAGGCAAAGTGGAAAGTTCGGATGCAGCCTTTATTCTGAGCCAGTGATCCACGTGATTTCGTATTCATGTGCATGTTTTTTACGTAAAATATAAAAGCCAGAGGAAATGTTACCATGGGACACAGGTGAATACACTGGCAAGGCTTGTGTTGTTTCTTGTGGTGGGGAAAGCAACTGTGTTCCCTGCCCGCATTTTCTCTGCCCAAGCAGACCTTGTTTTTAAAAAGCAACAGATGAGCATCTTTTTAGACAGAAGTATTCTTTAGCCATCCAACAAAAATGTTACGTGTGTTTAACCATGAGGGACTGAGGAAAAGATCCTGAAAGACTCACCAGTGTCCAGTCTCTTGATAGGCTGGAAAGTGTGTTCAGCACGCCTAACTGAGCAAGCTCCAGTGGTTCCTTTACTTATGCCCTCTCTGCAGTGTGCAAGGCCCCTCTGGACCACATATGGTGTAATTATTCTTTAGTTTAGATGAGCCCTGTCTTAAAGTATCACTTTGAAGCAGTTAACCTTGTTTCTAGTTACATGCCTGCAGAATTCTTAGGAAACTGTTCTGTGAGGTAATCAGCTACTCTGGCAATGGACTGAGATTCATGATTGAATAAAAATATCCCCGGGAATAAATTCTGCCTAATCTGAGGCTGGAATTATAATGCACTCCAACTTGTGGCTTGTGTCAGCTCAGATTTCATCTGCCTCTGGGCCCATTTCGGGAACGGACTTGGAGCTGGAGGAGCTGCTCCAGCATGCCTGGCACAGGCCAAATTGGTGGGAACAGCACAGGGTGCCTGGCACTGTCGTTGGCAAAGGCACCGCAGCCTCGCTGAACCCTTCCCCCTTGCCTTCTCCCCCTGGGCTGTCCTCTGAGGGGCTGTTATGTGGATGGACCAGCAGCTTTCCTGGCTCTGGCCACTGCAAAACACATGAGTTTGCTTGCTTGATGGTCTGATTTGCTTTGTTTTTGTCTGGTAGCATCATAGTTTAAAAGTTTTTTGCCTGTGATGAATCTCTGTAACTCCTGTGTGTGACTTGTATGTCTATTGGCTTTCAGGGGAAGCTACCACTGCTGCTCAGCCGCATGAATGAAGTTGGGAAGGTGTTTCTTGTCACAAACAGCGACTACAAATACACAGATGTAAGTGCTGCTCAGTTGTTGTGTTGGTATATAATAAAGTAAGCAAATGCCAGCCATTCATTTGTATGGGTTTTGGTAGGACATCTTCTGGTGGAGAATTAGGGGGTTTCTAAACTAGGTGTAGGATGGTTTAGTGGTGAACGCAGATTAGGTCTTGAATCATCTTTTGTAGTCCTGGTTCTGCTACTGACCTAGCATGGGCCTGGCTTAAGTCCCTCTGTGCCTCACTCAGTTCCTCAGCAATTAAAAGGCTGAAAGAGATACTAATTTTAGATTTCAGCATCCTTTAAAATGCAGAGCTTGTCTTTCAAGTGAGATAGTCTGAGTACAGACAGGTCACCAAAGCCATTGTGCTGGAGAGGTCTAAAAGCCAGAAAGGGCTGTCTGCTGTGCTGTAGGAATAAACGCTGTTACTTCAACTCCGGGTAAGTGTCTGTTGCAACACTGCTAATGCAAAGATTTATGTGCCATTTTAAAGCATTGCAAGATATACCTGAAGATTTCTGAGGCAGATTCCTGAGATTTCTGAGGCAGATATGTTCTTTGATTATAAAAATTACTGGTTTAGTTTCTGTCACTTTAAATTCTATTCATTCATTTTGTCTCCAGATCTTACGCTGACTTTCATGGAAATCCTGAAAATAAAGTTCTGTAACCTGAAAAGATAAAAGCAGAAAAGTATGCTTTTATAAACTACACAAATGTATGTTTAAAAACGCATCTTTGAATACTTTTCTTTCTGTCTTTCAGAAAATTATGACTTACTTGTTTGACTTCCCACACGGACCAAAGGTATGTGATTTCTAGACTGCAGTTCCAACAGAAACTGATGTGCCTAATTATCTGTGTAGCTGGAAGGCATTTTAATCCTGCTTCATCGGCAGCATGGGATTAGTTGCTTTAATCTGGTTAAAATACACTTGCTGGTTTGTGTCCTATTTGAATGGGATCAAAGCAAATACAATATAACAGAGAAAAGAGGCATCATCTGGTCTCAAACAATAATCTGTGTTAATGATAACATTATTTTAGTGATAAAACATTTTAACTGTGGCATTTTGCAGCCAGGTTTCTTAGAAATCTTGCACAGTGTTTTAGATGTTAAAAAAAAAAAACCTTGATGGAAAGGGAAGAGTTTTATAAAACAGCAGAAACATTTATGGCTGATTGTGCCTTGACTACGGTAACTCCAAACGTTTGAGTCATGCTTTTTCTCATTTTCTGAGGTCAAAACTCAGCCCTGTAACTTTTGGAGAGAGGCTTATGAGCTGAATTTATACTGCTTTTTCAGTGTCTCAGTGGGAGGCTATCTCACGCTCAAAAGATGTGTTTTCACACTGTGCTCTGAAGGTAGAAGGCAACCAAGGGAGAAATTTTCAGAACATGGAAAATCACCATAACTGATAGATCAAAGAAATCCTTGCTGTGGTCTTGATCTCAGAAAGAATAGAAGCAAGGGGCAGAAAGGGTTCATGAATGCCCAGTATTCTTCAGGCAGGGCTGTGATTCAAAGCCGTGCTCTGTGGAATAGGGTCCAGGCATTTCCCAGTCATGGCAAATGTACCAGCATGGCCTTGTAAGGCTGAAGCCATGAAGTCACATGTGTCTGGATCTGCCTAGGATATCACCTTCAGAAAGAGTGGCAGCAGTGTCATTTACAGCATCTCTTTACACGGCAGCTGTCCTGTGGCATGGATGTTCAGTGCAGTTTTCCTGTCTCACACCATGTTCTCAGTCCTCACTGCTAGGCTGGGTTGGGATGCGCTTGCTGCGAAAGCGGACTGCTGTAGGAGGTGGTGCTGGCAGCCCAGCATCACACCACAAGAGGCAGGAGCTAGCAGCTCTTGATGGACCAAGATTGTCATAGAAGTCATGGCTATGGACAATGACGCTGTGGTTAAACGCCCTGCAGTTGATTGTGTTGTGCCTGATTCTGGGGTTTGGTTTTGCCTTTGCAGCCTGGGAGTGCTCATCGGCCGTGGCAGTCCTACTTTGACCTGATCCTGGTGGATGCACGAAAACCCCTCTTCTTTGGGGAAGGCACTGTGTTGCGGCAGGTGGACACGGTGAGTGGCACATGGAGGGTGACGGTGAGTGGCATAGGCTGGAAGGGCTCGTGCACCTCCTGTCTGGTGTCTCTTAGTGGCAACGGGCAACACAGTGTTTAGACAGGACCTGCCCTAGAGATGGTGGGGTGGCTTCTCCTCTTAGTGATTCCTGAGCAACGCCATCACCTGGAGCACAGCAGAGCTTGAGGCTTTGCTGGCTTCCCTAATGTACTGCAAGTGGCAATAGGAAAAGAGTACAGAAAGGCACCTCTAGGCTGTGTGGGAGTGAGCGAGATAAAGAGTAAAGTATCAATAAGACAGAAAAGATCCAGACCATCAGCTGTTCTGCACTAACGCAATGTCTCCTTCCTCAGGTGACCGGGAAGCTGAAGATTGGTACATACACTGGCCCGCTGCAGCACGGCATCGTGTACTCGGGAGGTGAGGCAAGAACCCTTCTTGTCCTGTGGAGTGGCTCTGACATGCCCTTGTGGCCTTCAGCCACTCTGGCTGTGAGAGGACTTGTGCCAGGCACCAGGCAAGGTTGTGTTTCCCAAAGCACATTGTACTGTGCACTCTGTGCAGTGCACCAGAAGCTCTCCATCATCACTGCTGCTCAGTGCAGGGAAGAAATGGACCCATTCCTCCTCAAACACCATTTTCCTCCTTGCCAAGAAGGGTCTAGGAAATGCCGCTGCAGGGCTTGTGGTAGAGGGGGAGCTGCAGCTGGCCCAGCGCAATGTTCCCAGCTGTACTTACAGTACTGCCACTGTGCCACACTTGGAGGGTCCCCTGAGATAGGGAAGAGCAGCAGGTGGATATACAGGGCTGTCTGTGGTGCCCAGGGCTCCATTCCTGTCCCATGGGGTGGGAGGCAGCACGGCCCCTCTGCTGCTGCCATTCATGTTGGGGGGTGTGGGCAAAGCTGCCCCTGGATGAACTCCCCAGGTGAGTGGGCGCTGCCTGTGCTGCCGTGGCCAAACAGAGGTGCTATATGGAGCAGTGGAGGTGTCTGGGAGGAAAATGCACCTGCTCTGTCCCTAACCCTGGCCCTCTGAAATGAGCCATCTGTTTCCTTTTGGCTCCCCGTTCTGAACCATGCCATTCTTCTCTCAGGTTCTTCAGACACAGTCTGTGACCTCCTGGGGGCCAAAGGGAAGGACATCTTGTACATCGGAGACCATATCTTTGGCGACATCCTCAAATCCAAGAAGCGCCAGGGCTGGAGGACCTTCCTGGTGATCCCTGAGCTGGCGCAGGAGCTGCACGTCTGGACAGACAAAAGCGGTCAGCAGCCAGGCAAACCCCAGGCCAGGCTTTGCTCTTGCTTGCCTGGTGCTGCACCTCTGAGATCACCAGGGCTTACAGGGGTGCAGGGGAGGGATCGCCCTGGCTTGCCGCTTCTCCTTTTGGCCCTTTTTCCTTGGGTCTGGGTGTTGGTGGCCGGAGCTGGGCAGCTCTCTGTGGGCTGGCCTCAGGGTCCCAGGCCTTTCCTGTGCTCTTTCCCAGGCTGCTTGCACTTGATCAGCCAAGCTCTGACTTGGCTGGGGGAAAAGCTGCAGCTGGGTGGGGTCGAGTTGTTCCTAATCCATAATCCTGCCCCTAAAACTCCTCTCCCTCCATCCATATGGAGCCATGGCTTCTCTGGTAAAAAGTATCTGACAAGACGCCTGGGATATTCTCCCTGTAATGCCTGAGCCATGAGTGCTCTCCCATCTGCAGGGAGTCCCAGCTCACCAGCCACTTCCTTCTCCTTCCTCCCACTCCCTCTGCTGCCAAAGTGCTGTGTGTTTCCCATCTTCCAGCACTACTGCTTTTCTGCTACTTTTGCTACTGCAAAGGTTTGCCCTTTGGTGTGTAATAGGTTTGGGAGTTATCCAAGTTGCCCCATGGCTGGTTGGAAGGTTCTGGCGAGGGCTGTGAAGGTTCAGCCACAAAAACAAAAGTGGCAATCAAAAACCAAGCCCAGAGCTCTGCCGGTGGCACAGAGCGTGACTGAACCCTCTCCCTGCACAGTGGCTGTGAGATGTCGTGCTTCTTGATGCAGTGCCTCTCCCCTGCCGTGCGAGGGGAGGAGGCAGGATGGTGGGTTTGCCTTTTCATTTCAACAGTTTAAACTTACCTTCCCCCCCCCCTCCTTTTTTTTTTTTTTTTTTTCTGGATTTTCCAGCCCTTTTTGAAGAGCTGCAGAGTCTGGACATATTCTTGGCCGAGCTATACAAGTGAGTATTCAAACAGTGACAATTTCCCTGCTGCCTCTCCCAGCCTAGCAACAGCTAACAAGCAGCTCTGACAAAACCCTGGGGTTGAGTTAGCGGCACTGCTGCCAGAGCTTTGACTCAGGCCTGGGCTCTGCCCACGAGACCAACCTTCCCCTCCAGACCAGCCTCCTCCCCCAAGCCCCCATCCCACAGCATCTGTTCTGAAAGACTTTTCACACCATGTGTTTGCCTTCTCGCCTGTAACTAGGCATCTGGACAGTAGCAGCAATGAACGCCCTGACATCAGCTCCATCCAGAGACGCATTAAGGTACCAATCATAAAAATCCCTTTTCATCCTTTTGGATCCCAGAGGGCTTGAGACAACCCAACCCCACCGCTCAACCCTGAAATGCTTTGCTTTGCCTTTGGGTGGGCACAGCAGGCTTGGCAAAGCTGTTCTCTGTTCTGTCTTAGTGGATGCAAACAGAGGAGCTTCTCAGCTCGCTGGTGACGCTGGCAATTCTGAAAGGCAGCCTGGTCTGGAATAGGGTCTCCTTGCTCATGCATACAGCAGCACTGGCACCGACGGTGCTCACTGCTGCAGAACAGGGCGCTGGCACACACAAGCTTGGAGGGCCTGTAGTCTCTGGTTCAGCCACCCCTGGGTGCCAGCCTGGGGCAGGTACTGGCTCTTGAGCCCGCTGCTGCCTTCCCCTCTGTTAGCTGGGACGTAGCTGCACTCTGATGCTGCAGGATGTGAGCACAGAAAGCCTTGCTGGAGATCCTTGCAGCTCTCTTGTAGCCCCCAGCGCACTCCAGTGTTGTCGTGGCTCCATGCTGCTGCCTGCCCGGCCCAGGACCTAATCTGCCCTTTGCTTGTAGAAAGTGACCCACGACATGGACATGTGCTATGGGATGATGGGGAGCCTCTTCCGCAGCGGCTCTCGGCAGACCCTGTTTGCCAGCCAGGTCATGCGCTACGCTGATCTCTATGCAGCCTCCTTCATCAACCTCCTCTACTACCCCTTCAGCTACCTCTTCAGAGCCGCCCATGTCCTGGTAAGTTGCGGACCGTGGGAAGGTGGGCAGGGGTCCCAGAGGTGCCCGCACCGGTGTTTGTTAACACTTCCGCAAGCGCCAGGAATGGCACCTTGGAGGGTTGGGTGGTATTTGATGCACCATGGGCCAAAAAAAGGCTCACGTTCTGGGGTTTGCCCTCCCTCTGTCTCAGGGAGATAGCCCGGGACTGGGACACCCCCTGCCATCTCCTCTCTCTCTTACATGTGTAGATGCCACACGAGTCCACGGTGGAGCACACGCACGTTGACATCAATGAGAAGGAGTCACCGATGGCCACGCGCAATCGCACCTCAGTGGATTTTAAAGATTCTGACTACAAGCGGCATCAACTGACCCGTTCCATCAGCGAGATCAAACCGCCCAACCTCTTCCCCCAGGCACCTCAGGAAATCACACACTGCCATGATGAAGATGATGATGAGGAAGAAGAAGAGGAGGAAGAGGAGGAGGAAGAGGAAGAGGAATAAGAAGGAAAAAGCAAAGCACCGCTGAAGACAAACCGTGACTCTAGCAGTGATCAGGAGCAGATTCCTTTGTTGGGGCCCTTGGGGTGATGGGTTGGGGGGGCTGTGATTCTTGCAAAGGCACGTTTTGGAAGTGTCTGGAAACTTTTAACAAATTAACACTAATTAGGAGGAGACCCTTGTTTTCAGTTTTGCAGACGGTTCAAAAAGCTGATGGATTCTGCCTGGGGTGGTGCATTCAGATTGGACTGCCCACCTGTGCTGTCATGCTGCTCCCATTACATACAGGGATGCTGCATGTTTCTCCCTTTCCCATGATGTGTTTCATTTGAATTCCATTTGAACAGTGTCCTGTGAACGGTTTTTGCCATCTGTTAGATTCGCTGTGGAGAAGGAAGGGATGTGCTGGACCCTGCAGGAGACAAAATGATCTAAATTCTCCTGCCTGTTGGGTTGCTGCCCTTAACCCTCCGCTTCTGGGTTACGAAGTCCCACCTTCCTGTGTTACCCAGGGTGTTGCTGTGGCTTCCAGCAGTCAGTTTACCTTCTGCTTGGCGTGAGTTTCTCCATCTAAGTGGTTCAGTTCCTCCAGCTGTCACAGATGGCGGTGGGATTCCAGCTCTTGCATATCTGCAGCTGTACACGTTTCTGCTTGTAGATGCTTGTTATCCTCTCCCAGTGTTTCAAAGCTCTTTCATCCTCGGCATGTGATGCATGATTTCCAACGCATTTCTCAAACAGCTGAGCCGCACACTGTGTTCTCAACTCCTGTAGTTTTTCAGCAGTAAATATTAACCCAGGAGCTTGAAGCTACTGCTTTAGCGTTATGTTAGTCACTTTTCCTACTGCCTATTACTAACCTTTCTGTCTGTTCAGCTTTAAGAAAGCGAAGCATCTCAAAGACAAACCCAGCCACCATCTGGAGTGAAAGGGCCTGTTATTCCAGGGTGCTGTGGGCCACGCTGTCTGCCCTAAACTAGGAAACAGCCTGTGCCACGGGGCCAGCCCCGCGGCAGGAGCCTCCAGTCCCACCAGCAGCTGCCCTTGTCTTTAGCCTGGCACGGAGCAAGCAGAGCCTCATCACAGGTTGCGGTGGGCAAGGCTGCGTCCCTGGCCAAGGAGGGTGACGGCTGCAGGCTGCCGTGCGGGGACCAGGGGTGGCCCACGGGGATGGGCAAGCAGTCCTTGTGCCCAAAAGCTACCCCAGGGAAGGGGCAGGGCTGGCACGCAGCAGGGCAGCGGTGCCCTGGGGTTTTCCTCCGTGTGGGAGTGCAGCCTCCCTTACTGGAGCCTGTGCCGTTTGCTGTGAAGGGATTCTGACAAGGGCCCTCTTGTAACAAATTCGACTGTTGTTTCGTTACCATAAACTCAATTAATTATTTTTTTTTCCTTTTTAAAGTACCTTAGGAGAAAATAAAAAGAAAAATCACACCACCACCATCTGAGCAGGAAATACTGCTGCTGTAGTGGCAGTTGTTCAAGTCAAATAAATGATGATGTTTCTAAAAAATGCCTGGCATTTTGTGGCACGTCGCTGAGATGATGAGAGCTGTGCTGGAGGTGGCAGGGAGAGCCAGGAATTGTCTGTGGGGGTCCCGGTGGGACGGGTGGCTGAGGAGCAGGCAAAGCATCTGTGGAAGCTGGTTGTGTGAAGCGCTGCTGAGCAGTGGCTGTGGATCTGGCTTTAAGGGCTTGTCCGGTGTCCAGGAAGCAATGGAGGGACACAAGGTGCTTTTTATCCCCATCAGCTTCAGCTGGAGGAGGCGGGGGAGACAGAGAAACTTTTTGGCCTGGATTCAGAGAGAGGAGGAGCTGTTCCGTGGCAGAAAGGGCAACACTCCCACCCTGCCGCTACCAGCAACACTGAGCCTTTCCAGGGCTGATTCCCACAGGCAGTACCGAGGTCCGGTCCCCACCGTGGCAGGCGGTGGCCAGGGTGGCACAGCATGGCCCGCGCTCACCAGGGGCTGCGAGCCTGGTTAAACAGAGAAAAGCACCTGGAGAAGGCCACGCTGCTGCAGCGACAGCACGGGCTGGCCCAGCCAAAGGCTGTGTGTGGCCTGTGCCTGGCCCAGACTGGGACAACCCTGGGGACAGCACGGTGCCATGCTCAGCCCTCGCTTATGAACAAACCCCTCGTATCGACCAAATCAGACCAGATGAGGCCCCAGCCCTACCACAGCAGGACATTTACTACCCCGGGCCCAAAGTGCCAGCAGAAAAGCAACACCAAAAGGCTGCAGGTGGTGGCCAACAGTCCACAGCCAACACCAGGGACTGCTAAAAGCCCCAAAGCCAGCACTGGGTCCCTGACCCTTTGATTTTGAGGGCTGCAGAGCGGCTAATGCATACCCACAGCGAGGTAGCTGCAGGAAGGGTTTGAGGGAACCATTCCCGAGCCCTTTCACTAAAGGCCATGTGGGGCTTTGCTATGTTTAAACCTCATTTCTCCAAGTATAGCCACTTGAATTTTTTAAGCTTTAGCTCAGCAGCTGGGGAGGGTGGTGCAGCTGCGGGAAGGGAGGTCTGGGATGCTCCATGCATTCCTCCTTCCTAACCGGTCGCCACTAATAGCTCACTCCCAGCCCAGGGCTATTTCTGACTGCGATGGGGAGAAGACTCTTGAAGGCTGGAGCAATGGAAAGTATTTGACCCTCACTTGACAGTGGGAAAGCGGCGGGGACATGGGCACTGCCCACTGCCTGGCCTGGTGCCACGCTGCCCATCCCGCGTGGGCTCTGCCATGGTGTTGCAGTAAAAAGCCACCGAGCAAGAGCTGGGGTGAAGCCAGTTTTCCATCCCACACCTCCCAGGAAGCCGGTGGCCTGGCAGTACCTGTGTCTCCAGCCGGCTCCGCAGAGCCCCCAGGAAAAGCCAGCACCGCAGCTGCTGTCTCTCCCCGCAGCCTGGTCCCCTGCCCCGAGGGACAGGCATGCTGCTGCCTGCCAGCGGTGGGCTATCTCTCCTGCCAGAGGTGAGCACGGGGGACAGACCCTGTCCCGAGCGCTCGCTCACCTGCTTTCTGCTTTCTCCCACTTTCACCAGCACTGCATGCCCACCCTCGCTGCGCCACAGAGCTGGAGGGGGCTCACTGGCTGCACCACGCAAACGCTACCAGGCACAGCAGCCCAAGGCTCGCCCTGCCCTTAGCAACGGCCCCGCGGGCATTTTGTGTTGGGCACCGCCAGCAAGTACTGACTAGGTCAAAGTAACTAGAGGTGCTCCCAGCTCCCGTTCCTTTACACCACCTCGAGAGGCCTTGCTGCCGCTGAAGCACAAGCCCAGTATCGGGGTACGCCTCACTGCAACGGAGGACGCAAAACCCCCCATGCCAGTCCCCGAGCAGCAGCTATTGCCGCCTTGGTCCCCAAAGCCCCAGCCATCTGCGGGTACATTACAGAGCCACCAGCCCACCCTGGCCCTGCACAGGGGTGCTCACCTCCAGCAGAGCAGCCCTGGGGACCACCGGGCTGCGGAGCGTGCGGCCGGAGCGCCGGGCTGGGGGTATGGATGGTCTACCAGCACTTAAAAACCTGTAGGTACAAAAGTTGACCTTGAGCACGATTTGCAAGGTCTGCAAGACCTGGCTGTTAGTGCTGGGGGCCCATCCCATTCCTGCTGCTGCACTGGTGCTGGGCACAGCCATGCAGGGGCACTGCTGCCACCCCACTGCCACACAGCTCTGGTCCTGGGCAGCCAACAGCCATCCTACCTCCGTGCAGGGACCCAGCCTCTCCTACCCGCCCTTCCAGGAGCCCCTGCTCTTCACCGCCAAGAGCCAGCCCGAAGCCAGCATTCACATTAATTCTACTTACATCCTGCTTGCAGCATCCCACTGTCCTCCAGCCGGTGCTGGGGAGCCAAACTCCTCACAGAACCGGCCACAAGCCCCGTCCTGCTGCCACGGCGCCGGGGAGCAAGGCCCAGGTGCTGGGGGGCTCCCTGCAGCACAGCCATGGGGGCTGCACTGGGTGCAGCAACACCTCTCCACGAGGCTCGAGCAGATGCCGCCCAACTCACTAACCAGGGTTTTAGCAGCTCAAGAGCTGAGCAAGGAAGAAAGCCCAGTGCAGGGAGAGCAGCGAGGAGGACAGGGGTGGAGGGACAGCAGAAGCGCGAGAGCAGGGCTCTGTGGCACAGGAAAGGGTCGCTGTTCCTCTGCCAGTGTGGAGCTGGAAGTGATGCTGGGCAGGGGACTAAGCACAGGCCCCCTCCTGCTCAGAAACGAATCTGTGTCACCGCAGGCTCTGCAGAATTCTGCTGTCAAAGTCCCAACACCGGTGAGCAGGCAGCGGCACCTAACGCAGGGGATGGACAGCCTCACTCCACCAGCAGCTCCCATCCAACGGGGCCACTGTCACCACCAGCCATGTCCCTCGCTGGTGAGCCCCAGTCACGCACCAACCATCAGGCGGCATCTACGCTTCCAGACAAACAAACATGATATATGGAGAGCAGGTTGTAAATAAGGGGGTTTTATTAGTGGAAGAAAAAGGCCCTCACCCTCGAGGGAACTTCAGAAAGAGAAACTCAGCTGCTTGCCGTTACCACCAGCTTCCCAGCTTCTGGTCAGCAAAACCACCAGCACAGCCCTCCCCAGCTCAAGCACTTACGGGCCCAGACCCACCACAGTGAAGAGCAAGACCTGGCTCTACGGGGAACAGGATCCAGCCTCTCCGTGGCTCTTGGCAGCAGAAGTAGAGGTTAGAGACTGTTGATGTGCCAGTAGCGGAGATCCGGGTCTAGGATCGCTGACATCAGCCCCACCACCCGCACGCCAAAATATGTCCCTTGGAAATGAGAGGGGAGCATGGAGGAGGAGGGAAAAATGCATAAACTGGAATGTTCAACAGAAAAAAAATCATCATTTATCTAAAAAGAATAAACAAAATGCTTTTAAACAAAATCACAAAATATACAAATAAATCTGGTACAAAATAAATAGGAAAGACTGGAAATCTACAACAAAATTGGAATAATTATAAAATTCATTTGTATGACAATCAGTATATGAAACGTATACACTTCATTCAGGATTTCAGTTGTGCTTATTCAGGTTTATGTACACACATGGAAATACTGCAGTCAGAACACTACAACTCTGGAAACCCAAAGTCATGTACAATATGATACAATTTGCAAAGACCACGTACGATGGCGAGTAAGACACAGGGAAGAGCCGGCTGGCGTGGTGAAGCAGGTTCAGGTAGCCAGGAAACCGCGCTGCGGAGGGAATGCCGCCACGCGTCCCAGCAGGGGCCGAGCCGAGCCAGCAGCGGCCGGGAAGTGGCTCGGGGCAGCCGGGAAGGACCCGGCTGCAGGAGGAAGGTTTGGTGTGAGACCTCCGGCTGCCGGGCACAGCCGCTCACGGCTTCCAGGAACGCTTCTCAAGTATTTGGGGTTTCAGATTCAATGTGTTTGGCATCCGGGCGCCTGCCCCACGGTTTGGGGGTCGAGGCTGGCTCTGCAGCCGCGTGTGCTGCAGGCAGCACGTGCCGAGAGCGCCGAGGTCCCCCAGCAGGGCCTGACCCTGAGCCGCTCGTAAGCCACCCCATGCTCAGGAGAAAATGGGTCAAACGGGGCCAGAGCACCGGTGCTGTTCTCCCGGTAGCTTTCCACTCTCCAGATTTCACGCAGTCTGCGGGGAAGGCAGAGTCCCTTGAGCAGCACCTCCCACCCTTAGCGTCAGGAACGAAGGCAGGAGCCACAGCACTGCGCGCTCCTGACCGCCCTATCTCCTCCCTTCACCGGCCCGAACACTCAACCAAACCACAGCGGGAAGAGCAGAGGGACGGTCACGGCCAAGGCAGCAGCAGCCGCCACAGAAAGCCACACTGCTGAATCCAGCATGATGCAGAAGGACAGAGCACGCACCCTGGGTACAAAGCCGCCAGCCAAACCAGCTCAGCCCAGCCTGCTGGGACCTGAGACTTTAAAGCAGGGACGATGCTAGAGCTGATCTAGGCCCAGCCAGTCTGTCACTGCTGCGTGCAGAGGGGCTCACTGGGAGCCCCCTCACCCTCCCACGCTGATGTCTGGGCAAACCCAGAAGGCATCCATTCAGTATTGGCACTTCCAACCAAAAGCCTGCGATGCAGGCTACTCACCCGATGCCTGCAAATGTCTCACTTGAATTTGGAAGGATTTGGTACAGCAGTGATGCCCACAGGATTAAAAAAACCAAAACCCACCTGCTTTTATAAAGCTCTGTGGTCTCCAAACAGCTGATGTGGGATGCTAGACTGCTCCACCAAGCACCAAATGCTGGGAACAAACCCTTCCTCCCCAGCAAACCCGGCTATCAACCAACTGCTGCACTGCTTCCAGGAGGAGAAGACAACAAAGACATCAAAGCCAACTGTGAGGCATCAGAGCTACCTGCAGCCTTTCCATGTTTCAGGCACTTGCTTGGCTCACAACAGCTGACAAACTTCAAGCCCTGCTCCGTGACAAGCAGCTTCTGTCAAGAACAGCCAAACCTCTCCTGCTTTGGGAGAGGATCACACATCAAGCACTCTGTTAGCCAGAAATCTGTGCTGGAGGAGCGAAAGCAGCCAGGGCACCATCCTCTGCAGGATCCTAGTGATCAACTGGCCCTGAAGGAGAGAGCAGAACAATGTTTTTCAGCTGGGGACAGAAGACCAGCAGCTTCGAGTACCATATTCCAAGGTGCAGAACCGCTATAGAGCCTGACCTCAGGATAATGAGAACAAAAAGATGTCACTTTGAGTTTAGTGCTACCAATCTGAAAAACACTTCTGTCTGCCACCTGTACCATGCCACGGGCTGGAGGCAGCCTTCCGACACCCCCTTCCTACCCCCGCAGCTCAGGGAAGGACACCGGGATAACCTGGCATGCCAGGTTTTCTCCTAGAGAGGCTCTGGCATCCCCAGGTTCAGCACCCAGCTTCTAACGGAACAGCAAATATGCACAACCAGACCAAAAAGCTCAACCGTACCACCTGGGACCCACAGCAACAGCATCCCCTCGCCGTGGCCTCAAGGACGCAGCCATGAAACTAACCACGGAGGAATGCAACCCAGCATGCAGCCAGGCTCCAGGACAAGAGCAAGACACAGAGTGGGACTGTCTGGGGGACTCTGCGGGAAGCTGTGGGTGTCTCCAAGTCCCCTGTGCTGCCAACATATGGGGAGTGAGGCCAGCAGCACCACAGAGATCACATTGACAAGAGTCCTGCAACTGATGGCCCAAGTATAACAACAGAGCAGGGATGAGGGCGGCTTCCCAGCCCAGCTTGCAGTGTAGGGCTTGTCCTCTCTGCTGGTCAAGTCAGGATGAAGGCTGCTCTCTCCTCTGTGCCACGAAAAGACAGAAGTCCAGCTTCTGATCATGTTAGTTAAGCTCATCATTTCACTGTTGGGCCAAACCAACCCTCAGTAGCCAAGGCCCAGGTACTTCTTTGGGTTTATTTAGAGCCCCAGTGTCCAGCCAGGCAGCGGGGTGGGCAGCGAGCCCAGGTCTGTACCACGCTGAGCCTTTCAGCACACGCCGGGTTTCTGCTTCATGCCAGCTGCGCGCAAGGCAGCACAGTACGAAGGCAGGAGCCCCTCAACACTGGTCAGACGTCTTTGGAATGAAGCCTCAAGTTACCATCACAACACGGGGTACTCTCTGCAGCATCCTTCCCCACCCCCCAGCCCATCTTCTACCGGTAATCCAGACACTGGATAACTTGACAACTGGTACACAGGTACTAGTTTTAAAACCACAGATGCGTGTATTAGATATCATATAAAATATGGTACATCTTTCATGTGGGAAGGATTTCTATAGATAGTGTATTTCAGCACAAGGAAGATGCACGTTCCAAGGGGTCTTGGAGAAGGCGGTCGCGTTCTCCACCATGTAGGATACTTACACAGGATGCTTGTGAGGAGACAGCGCTGCTCTTTGCCATCCACACCCCCACACCCCTCGGCTGAGCTCTGCAGAGATCACAGGAAGCACCACTGCTGCCCAAGCAGCCCCTCGCACAAAGCCACCTCTTTGGTTTTCTTTGAGCTCATTTGAACCAGAGCCTGACAGCACCAGTGCCAAAATCTCATTCTCATCTGAGCTGGGCCCTGAAGGCTAAGAAGCAGCCACGGGTGACGTCCGTGGGCCATCACTGGCAACTCGCCCTGCTCCCCCTGAACTTTCTCCAGGTCTGTGGTGAGTGCAAAGGGCCATGTCCTGAGACGCCTACTCTTGCCAGCTCCACCCGCACAAAAAGGCACTTAAAGAAAGTAAGAAAAAAAACACCACCGACAAAAACAAACCTGTGGTGAGGAAAAAGGGAGTGAGCCCAGGAGAACAGAGGAGGAACAGAACAGCAAGCACAATGTGAATGAGTGGCTGACCCCTCTCCTTGAAGAACTTGAAGAACTGCAAGCCTTGAGCAGCCAGCTCCAGCTGCCCCGCACAGGTCTTGACATCATCCCATCCCTGCTCAGTCTGCGGCAGGAGCATGCGTGGGGGCAAAAGGAGCATGAGAAGGAACTACACACAACTACAAGTTTGCAGAAGAAATGGAGAGCGGTGGAAGAACCTGCCCCGTGGAGCTCACTCTGCTGGTGCAACTGGGCGGGGGAAGCACGTCATCCTGCCCCCCCAGCCTCAGGGCCCCGCTCCCTGGCCAGCCCAGATACCCTGCCAGCATCCCTTGCCCCTCTGCAGGATACCCCATCCTGAGCTCCTCCAGGGCAGCGGCCTTCAGCACAGGAATTTCAGGGAGCGGACAAGCTGGGAATAAAACAACAATCGCTTTGTAAACTCTGGAGGGTCTGAGCTTGGGGTCTATAGAGAGGCCACGGCTGGTTTGCTAAGCCCACCCTGAGCCCCTCTCCACTCAGAACTAGTGTGCTTCGTATGATCTCCACATCACCAGAGTCAGTCTCATTTGGAGAAAGATTCTCACTGGAAAGCAAGAACATTCCTTCACTCTTTACAAAGATTTGGCAATACACAGAATTAAAAAAAAATAAATCATAGTTAAAACAGATTCAGGTTCATTTCATTTAAAGGAAATTCAACCAACAGGAGTGTAAAAGTTATAATTCACAGTTGTGCATTTAAGATATTAGTGTTGAAAACCTCACTTCAAAGAACTCTTGTGCAAAATTGTATTGACAGTAGAAACCATGGCTAGATGCCCTCCCAGCCTCCCCCGGCCAGCAGGCCATCGTCCACCCCTCTGCCTGCCCCCGGAGGCAGCCGGATGAGGGGAACAAAGGCGGCAGTAGGAGCTGACATAGGAAGATGCAGTATCCTTTCTGCGAGTCAAAGCCTTGCCGAGGTCTGAGGTCAAGTCCAACGATTCCCAAAGCCACCAGCTGGTGCCCTGCGCCATGGCAACGGCTGGCAGCCCTGCCACGCATCCTTATGGCACTGCGGCACGGCATCTGAGCCTACCTGAATATAGGCAGGCAGCCAGCAAGGCAGCGAAAGCATAGCTCTCTGGCAGGACACCACCTGCAAGGGCACAGACTCAGATGCTGTGGCATCTCCATTGCAGTCGCGGCAGCCAAGCCCCAGCGCCGGCAAATGCCATCTGGAGGCTCAGAAGTGATCCTGAGCTGGGCGCTGGGCTCCTCTGCTTGCGACGGTTCCCACCACAACGGCTGGGAACCCCTTGCATTTGCTAAACAGTAAAACTGTAAATACCCTGAGAACAGGGAGACTGGATTTTTTCCCCTCCAGGGAGAGGACCATGCTTTGTTCTTCAAGCTAATTAGTAGTAGCAGCTCCTAACCCCTCTGGGTCAGGTACATATTTTCCATATGAAACACATCTATAATCAACTATTTTTATGGAAATTATTTCACTTCCCAGTACTGGATCTGTACAAATGATGAAAAACAGTCATGCAAAAAATTGCCTGCAAATTTTGGAACAATGCAGCATGGGCAGAAGCAGGAGGTATTTGCTTTGGGATCACATGGCTTTGGTTGGAAAAATTGGCGCTTTTTTTTTTCTGCCCTTTTTTTTTTTTTTAAGGGAAAAAAAAAAAAAAAGGGAAACACACACTGAAACAAATCTATAACCTGCCATAAGAAGCAGAAGTCAGATCCAGCGAGCAACCTCAGCCCAGAGAGAAAGCCGCCTTTACTTGAGCCTTCCCTCCTTCGGCAGGTTTGACAAAACGGATACTGCATCTCAAGTTCACCACTGTGTCAAACACTTCCGACAAACTTTTACATTCAGCAACACTAGATTAAAAACTGGCAAGGCAAATTTCTCGCCGAGGACAAACATCGTAACATCTCAACATTTTGCTTTGCAAGAAAGGTGCAATATTGGCAGCTCTCCGGGAATAAGCAGGGCTTGGGGTCAGGTCAGCCCGTGCCAATGCTGAGCGCTGCGTGCTCTCAGCGGCGGCAGGCTGGTGCACATCAAAGCAAGGATGGAGACCAAGGAAATGCTTTTAGAGGGAACTCAAAGTTAATAAAAAGCTAAATGTGAGAGTAAGGTTTTGAGGCCCCGTTTCCTCCTCACTGGGTGCACAAGTTACATACCGTGCAGTTTCTATGCCCCCTTGTGGGGACTTCACCCTTGCAGGTGGCTCCAAGGAAGAAGCGTACCTTTCCCATCGGGAAGGACAGCAAAAATTAGGGCTGCTTTCCGAAGCCGAGAGAGAGAGGAGAAGAAACACATGCAGACCCAACTGGCTCTGACACCACGCACGCCAGTTTCCTGCGGGGAGATCCTGCAGCAAAATATTGCACCTTTCCAGCCACTGTTCACAAAGACAGACCACGGGAACTTGCAGCAAGTGCCTTCCCCAGCCCGCGAGCAGGAGAGACAGGGCGGGCATGCAGACACAGAGAGCTGCGCAGCTGCATTTGGGGCTGGGGGCTTCTTTGAGGGCCAGATGAGATTATCTGGGTGTAAAGAAAGGAAAGGAAATGCTACATAGCCAGGGGCCATGAAAAGGCCTCAAAACAGAGAAACCACAATGCCTGATTTATTAATCACTCTAGATACTGAAGGCAACATTCACATTTTGTTTGAGACAGCACTGGAAGGGGAGAGGATGGCCAGGGTGCTTTTCTTTTTTTTCATTTGAGAACTTAAGATTCTGTCTGTGGGAGTGGGAAATGGGTGATGCACAACTGCTGCAGGTTGCCTCTTGCTTGCACCCAGTCTAGTCTGCATTCAGGTTTCTGGGGTGAAGGAATCGGTTTCTGTTGCCCAGTGCAGGGTGCCCTGCACTAGTGGCAGCTGGGTGGGAGGCTCTCTGCTCTGCTACCACGGTAATCCCTAAAACGGCTGTTAAAAGGGGCAAGAGAGAAGGAAAAGCACTAAATCCACTCAAAGGAAGGAATGTGGCTAGGAACAGCCTGGAAACGAACCTCTCCGAATCCCTGAAGTGCAATACACTCGCGTCTGGGAAGTTTAGTTTGTCAGTTCTTGGAGAGGAGAGGATGGTCCCGACTCCTCAGCAGAGCCCAGCCTTGCACTGGCAGAGGTTTATTGTCACCTGGAGGATGTACTTTGGGTGTAACTGTAGCAGCAACTTTTGTGTTAATACTAGAGATTGAAGGAAGGACGGGCACTGATATTCTTTGTCATTTAGCAAAGATTGCACATCCGTTCTGGCCAAGATAACGGTGTCCAGACCGCTACAGCACAAGAGTGCTTAAAAGCTTGTCATTTTGGGGTGCACACATTACTTCACCATGCAATTGTCAGGAACACCAATGAAAGATCAGCCCGTTACTTCACTACGGAAAATTACACCCGGATTTCATGACACCAGACTGCAGTTTCGCTAACCAACTCCTTCTCCCCCTCAGTATCATCTTCAACATACACAAAGTTTTTGGATGTTAAAAAAGTGTAAGTGTAACAACGCTTCTGTGTGCTTTACAAAGAAACCTTCTGAAATTTGAGAGATCATTAAATACCAAAGTAACCACTCCTTCCCTGAAACTTAACTGCAAGAATGTTAACAATACTCATCCCTTGGCCCTCCAGGTGGCTGAAACCAGAGGTTCCTTGAAGCTTGCTCATTCTTGGGACACAAATAACATACAAGTACCAGTTACTAACTTCTTCAATAGGGCAACAAAAAGGACCAGAGAGGGGTGAAAAGAGGCCTAAGGACATTGGAGCCAATTCACAAAACCACAACAGAGCCCATTTGAGGTTTGGGAGGGACAGAAACAATTTAAAACTCTGCAAAATACTTTTTAAAAACATGATCTCTCTTGAAAAAATAACTGGAGGAGCTTTTAAAACTTCTCCATATGTGTTTGAGAAGGAAAAACCCAACAAGGATCAAAAATACAGATAAAAAATAAACACGATTCTACTTTGCAAGAAGTATTTTCATCGTTCTCAAGGGTGGCTCACCATTCCCAAAGTACGCCTGGGGCTTTAGTCTCTCTTGCTCTTTGCTCCTTTCTTCCTGTTTCTTCCTCTTCTGCTCCCAGAACGGACGCAAAAGTCTTTGGTCTCAGAACACTGGATGCAGCACAGTGTTGCAAGCACATACTAACGGTGTTCACACTCGGGGAGGAGGCAGGAAGGAGCAAGGTCTGGTCCTGCTGAAGAGATGGGATGGGTGGGTTGTGGGGAGTCAGCTCCTAGATGGCTCCTTCACTGTGCATACTGTGGTTGGGCTTGTTGTGAGTCACACAGTTCTGTTCATTCAGCAGGTTTGCTGTCTCGTCTGGCAAACCATCATGCAGCTCCGTAAGAGTCAGTTCGATTTTAGTGTTTTCACTGTCCGAGGACTGAGGTGTTTTGTCCATCCGGGATGCCATCAGGGCATTTTGGTACTGCTGTCTTGAGATCTGCTCCAAGAACAGAAGGAAGGAACAAAAAGAGTCAGTCACGCTTTTGTGTCTCCCATGGGACACACCGAGAAACTAGTGTGCCCTCCCTTTCCAGATGATCACACTTCAACCCCCGTTTACCTGTTTCTATAAAACATCCCTGCGCTTTGCAAGCCTAGGGCATCCCAACTCAACACCACAGCATGGTGACATTTCCAGACAGGGTGGAAGCACTGAGCTGTGTGATCACCATGCTGTTCAAAGGCAGGGATTTATTCCTATGCAGAGATTTTTAAATCAGATCTCCATTTCCTTCTAACCATGCACATTTTTAGGGCCAGAACCAGAGTTCAGTGAAGTCTTTCTCCCAGCTTCAACGAGCTCCTGGTGAGGCTCTAACAGTCCCTATTGAGCCAGAGGGTACAAGCATTACTGCTCTTGTCTAGGCCAGTCAATGCAGCAGGACCTACAGCCTTATTCTAGTACATAAGGACATCTGATTCTAGAAAAGACCAGGATGTCCGCAGAGCCGAGTCCAAATTAGCAACCCGTGAAGTTTTCCACTGGTCTCTGCAAGAGCTGGCTGCAGTCAGCGGAACAGTCATGACAGGAGCCGGCCTAGAGCAGAGTGCTGCTGCCCACAGTGCCCCAGAGGCAAGGAAGCCTGTAGCCCCACGTATCCGGATATGGTGGTAGAGGGGAGAATTCCTTCTGGAGCCACAAGCAACCAGCCCTGAAAATTCCTCCAGGTCAGCCTTCTCAGCCAGGACAGGCAGCAGGATGCATGTGCACTGGCAGCCCCGTGCGCTACAACAGCAGTGGGTTATCTCAGCAGGCAGGAAGGTGGAAGAGGTGAAACGACTTTTAGAAAACTGTAAGTTTTCAGTAACAGCACAAGAGAGGGACTGGAAATGGAGAGAGTCAGATGGACCAGGTCACAACTCCAAAAGCAAAATCCAAAACATGCACGAGCAGGTCACAACCCTGGTTTACATGGTGTTAAATGAATAAATGCCCACATGGCACAGTGAAAACGCTAATGTTGAGCACTCTGACCTATATGTAAAGCAGACTGATGCAAGAAGGGATGCGCAAGTCTGATTGCAGAGATACCAGACAGCTTAGCATTCATTAGCCTCAGTACGAACACAGTGAGAGTTGGAAGGACTCCACAGAAAGCGGCCTAAGATGAGCAGCTGCTCTGTACAGCAGATTAGCCACTGAAATCTGTAGTGAGAATCACTGGCCCAGTGATAAATATTTACTGATCTAAACCTTGGAGGCTTGATCCATCCACCAGTACACTTGCATCTGTCAAATTTTGAATGCAACACTGTAGTCTACTTTAAAAATTTGGCTACAGATTTAGCATTCTAGTATCTCTATTCCACATTCGTAATATTGAATTAACTTTGACAGATTTTGAATTCACAAATCATTTGAGTTGCATACAAAGAAACTGTGAGTGTGCACTTAATTTAAGAAAAGCATCAAGGTCAACTTCTGGCCATGGGACATCAGCTTCCCTGGACGCCCAGCTGGGCTGAAACTGCTGCCAGCATTAGCTGTGCCTCAGCTCAGCTAGATTTCCTATCCCACAGGAGTCACAGACATTACAGCGTGGGATGCACCATGCTGGGGGACAGAGCTGTATCCATGCAGCAACTCACTGGTATTATGAGACATGAGCCTAACATGTGAAGTTAAGATAAAGAAAAATGTCCAAGACTTCTCCAAGCAGAAGTAGGATGGCAAGTCAGAAAGTAAGATCAAGAACCCCAAACTGAAACCAAAATCAAAAGTGAATAAAGACTGCAACCAACAGAAAATGTCTCATCCTTTAGAAAAGGACATTGTCTGATAATGAAGGGTCTCCATTTCCGATGGCTCCAAAGGCTTCACAAGGATACATCTTTCATAACTAAAAGCAGAGAGAGATTATTTTCTACAATCTTTCCTCGAGGGACCTGAAATCCAGAAACTTACATGACCAATCTACTTACAAGCCTAAATGAGAGGAACAGTGAAGACAAATCAATGGACAGCAGATACTGGCAAAAGGTAATTTCAAGCGATTTTTAAACGGCTGCTTTCATAATCCTATTTACTCACAGAGCAGTCTATAGGGACCTCCCTTCCCCGGGCTCTCCATCCTACCAGCCAAGCCCAGCTTTCCAGCAGGGCCTTTCTAGCTTTTTTCCTACCTTGACAAACTGAATGTCTGTGAGCGCTTTCACTGAGTAGTCTGGAACATACACTTGGAGGAAAGATGCATTCAGCTGGTTGTTGCTGCTCCCTAACGTTGGTGTCACTGCATCGATGCGATCACTTCGGTTTAAAGAGTCTGAGTGATTCAACCCGCAGGGCCGAGGTGGAGACTTGTTTTCGGCTGAGGAATGGGCAAGAGCAAAAGATTTCTTAAATCAAGTAGAAAATATTTAAAGTCACCAGTTTCAAAGGGACATAATATATTGCAATGTAGCACGAAAGAACTGCAAATACTTAATCCAGTCATAACTAGACACAGAGCTAAACAACCAAATTACCCTGAAAAAGAGTACATTTTGAGTCCAGAGGTGGTAGCCGACATCACAGAGTATGCCTTAAACAAACCTGGTTTTGTTTTATGTTGCAATGGCCATGCCCTGGTCACAGTGCTTTAGCTGATGAGCGGCAATGACCAGAGAAAGGTAACTTCCCAAGACTCACTTACAGGAGATCTTGATAGTCAGACCATGCTTAATAGATATTTATTTTTCTTTCTTAATGATTTACAATCGTAACTCCACACCAAACCTTTCATCCACAGTCAGTCCCAGTCAACCCTCACCCCCGCTTTTAATCCACCTGGTACCTACATATGCCTTGTTCCCCGAGTCAGAGCAGACGTTTTCAAAAATAGTAAGAGTGCCAGAGTCCTCAGTGGACCAGAGTGCAGTCCACATGATGATTACTTCAACATTTCCACTAGTACCTCCCAGTGCTCAAAGGGACAAAAATTCAGTGAAGGAGCGCAAGCTCCACGTGGTACACACCAGCCAACAAAACAGCAAAAACAGTCCATGCTACAGAGAAAAATCCGTGTCCAGGAAAGGAGTAAACTAGAGACATCATTTTCCATCACCAGCCTTTAAGCATTGCAGTGTTTCACTTGAAAAACCTCGCAGCTGTCCCCTGCAGCTATGACTGGCCACAGTTTATCCCAAGTAAACGTGCTTTCAGGAAGCCACACACATTTTGCATCCCCAGCTTCCACCCACACAGTCACCAGGAAGACAGGAGGGAAGAAATACATCCTAGGAGAGATCCCAAGCCCTCCTGCAGATGGGCTTCTCCCTGGATGCACACACAGTACACACTGATCAAAGAACTGTCTTTGGGACTGGTGAATTTTTGGATCTTGGTGCAGTTAAATTTCATTCAGCCAGACCAAACTGAAACCCGATGTAAATTGTGCTACTTACCATGTGACCCCCACTCTCAGCTGAAAGATCGTTACCATATAATCTTAAGAGACAAAGTCTCTTTGCACAAGTCAGCAACAGTATCCTTGCAAGCTTTTCAAATTCTCCTTTGAAGACTTTTCTATAGATAAACTTCTAAAAAAAAAAAAAAGCACTACCTAAAATTCAAACCTACCTCTGTCACTTAATGACTATACGTATAATCTCTGCTTGCTCAAATGACACAGCCTGTTCTACATCTCTGCATCCAGCCTCTTCTAAACCTAACGCCTTAGGTGCTTCTAGAAGCATGGCAGAACTGCCCTGTTTTGTATTTCCCATTTAAAATCCCTCTGATGTCTTTTCCTTCAGTTTTCAAAAAGGGAACAGAACAATCCAGGTTCTGACAACGCGGCCGTTTTCCTGCCATTTCTGCAGTGTGGAGGTAGTGCAGGTCCCCATGGCAACACGAAGCACAGGCTTGGGGGGAGCACTCAGAGCCCTGCAAGGTTTTCCTCCACACCGACTTGCCATCTTGAAAGCCACAGCAGGCTGCAGTAACTGCTGCCAGGAGCCAAAACTCCTTCTGCCTGCAAGGCTTGATGCTGTAATTCCCACTGGAGAACAAGGAACTGTGAAGGCTGAGCGAACTTGTCCTGTCTGTCCCACCTGCGTACACAAAATACAGCTGTGTGTGACGAGAACAGCATCACTGCCGCTCGGGATAAAGGTTTCTGTCTGGAACGGCTTTCCACTACTGTGACTTATATCTGCCCTTTCGTCTCACCAGGGGCCTTATAGTACATTACTAATCAGAAACAAAGGACAGACAGCAACATGACAAAATATATTAAAAAAAAAAACAAACAAAGAAAAAGGACAGGTGAAATGAAAGGATGGAACAAAAAAATAGGATTACTAAAAATCTGAGGGAAAGAACTTCTGGACCACGTACAAGTTAGGGAGGGAGAAGAAGAAAGTTAGTTAACGAAGAAGGAAGGACACGAAAGGGGCAGATGACAGAACACCAGGCAGGTCCGTGTCTGCAGAACGGCGCCCTGCCAGCCCAGACCCGGACAGACCTTTTCTACCCAGGTTTCCCCATACTCTTCACCTTTCAATACAGGGGATAAAGAGCACAATCCACAAGACAAACATCAGTACAATTGTATAATGAATTTGGGCATGACCAGCAGCCTTTTTAGAAGGACCCAGCAGAAGGTCCAAGTTTCATCAAAACTGGTACCACACTGTCATAGTGACCAGGCTTACCATATCAGTTCCTTTCAAAGGAGATTCTTCCCATTATTATTTTCTGTTATTATTTTGGTTTTGGGGGTTTTTATATGGGGAAAACGCTATGAAAATATGCTTGGCATTTATATTGGAAACAACCTGCATGTGCAAAGTGTACACTTATTTGTAGCAAGGAAAAGGAAAAAGAAAAAAAAAAGATGACCTGGCAAAACAAAAAAAACAAGCTAAAAAAGATAATCAAAGCCGCTGAGCTTAAAAGAAAGCCATCAGGTACTTTAATTAAAGAAAGATTAAATTTCTCTCCCTTCTTTGAAGTTTAGCAGCAGGAAACTTCAAGAGGGCAGGAAAAAAATCCCCTGCAGGGCAACAACCTGTAGTTTGCTTGGAATGTGCATGAGACTAATTTAAGGACTGATGGTGAAATACATTTTTGTAAGTGAAAAAAGAAGAGGGGAAAAATACAGGAAGCAGATGGTGAAAGTCTATGAAACACATGATGTGTATTAATGTTTAGGAGATGTTTCGCTTAAATATGCATATCATTATCTTGTTTGCTTTTAGGTCTAGGGAAAGACATTTCGTCTGAAAAAGAAAACTTCAAAAAGAAGAAATATGTTCACTGTGGCCCAAACTATTTTAGGATTCTGCTCTTCCTACAGACTTTCTAGATGGGTTTCTATTTTCCTCAGCTCCTCTGTGCATGCAGTGTCTGCACAGCTCACTTCTTGACCCTTCCCAATTTCCAACCACTCAACCACATCTCAGAACTCTTTTTGGCTCATTTTGCTCCCTCCTTGGTCTCTGCTCCCCAAAGGGATTTCTATGTCAGTCAACTTGGTTATTCAGCCAGCAAAGGTCTTAAGCAAAATGGGAACCAGAAAACCCCACAGGAGGTCCCACAACCTTCTTGCACATTCCATTGCAAATCAGTCCACTCAGTACATCCCTGTGCCAGTCTGTGGCATTAGCCTCACCGAGAGAAAGCTCATAGCTTTTGAGGAATTGAAATGGCCAGACTATACACAAACCATAGAATTCACCCATATGAGAATGTAAGAATTCTTTCATTAAAGAAGTTTTCCTTTTATGGCAGTTTAACAGCAGCCATTCTCCTCTGCCAAATGCATTTTCTTCAGAAAGTTTTAAGCCTCAGCTGGGGGAAGAATACCTTCTTTTAAAAAAAATCTCCCCTCTTAATTTTCCACCAGCATACACATGAGACTCAAGAACAAGCACACATTACCAAATACATTTTCTTCAAAGCGTTTTTAGTTCTTCCCATTTCAGTGACTCTGTCGTGTTGCTACCAGTTACCATAAACAAAAGTTCAGGATACCTACCTGCAAGGCATAACTCTGTGCTGGACTTCTCCCTAACAAGCAAAGGGGTCAGATAAATACAGACTGCAGCTGACTTTTTATGGCATCAGGGCAGTCACAAGAATGGTGAAAATAGAAGCATGCGGATTTACCTGGAGAACCTGCTGCTAACAACTCTGTTCTGCTGACAACAAAGGTACGAGACAGGGACAAGGGAACTAGAAGAGGGAGAGAAAAAGGATGAGATCACGACCAGAAAGGCGGCAGCTATCCACACTCAACAGGGGAAGGAGCCAGTTCACACATTGAAGAACTAAAACCAAAAGTGCAAATCAACTGTGAAAAAGTAAAGGGTTAAAACACAAGCAAAACCAAAAAAGACAATCAAACAATTTTAGGAATAAACCAAAAAAACAAGCCTAAGGAATTACAGTGAAGTGAACAATTTTCATTTGCTAATTGGAATGGTTATCCAACAGAGAACAGTCCATGAAGGTACACTCAGTCTTAAAATAGTTCAAAAGGAGCAGTGGTGCCCATTCCAGCCTGGAAAGCAAAGAGTTAAACAAGCTTTCACGGGTGCTGTTCCTTATGGGAGTCAGACAAAAACAGAAATAAAGCCAAAAGACAATTCACAGTAGTTCAAGTCTTCAGTAAAGTGTCAAGTGATACTCCAACCTCATCCCTGTCAGGATGGGTACTGTACTGCTCATCATTACTGCAAGTCCCTCCCCAGCTACAGTTAAAGAAAAAAGCTTCACTCTTTTATTGCTTTTGAGGGGGGGAGGGGGGGTGTCTGTGTGTGTGTGTGTGTGTGTGTGTGTGTGTTTTGTTGTTGTTGTTGTTTGTTGGGGATTTTTTGTTGTTTGGGTTTTTTTAAATGTTTTACTCTTCTATTACTGACTTAACATTCCAGGTGGGAAGAGCAGGCATATGAAGTCTATTAGGACACACAGAAGAGCAGGAGTTTTCGCTTGTTCTGCAATGACTTACACTTTCACTGAACTTTCCTGCTCTTTCCCAGTAACAGAAATTTATTTTTATGAGCTCATCCTAACAGAAATCTCAGGATGTTGTAAAACATCATAGAACAAATTCTATAAAGCCTGGAGGGAAAGCCAGCAATATGAGGGATTTGCTACCGGTAACAGATAACCGGTCAAAGGTAAACAAATCCAAGGTTGGTCAAGATTAATTTAAAATAATTAATTTAAAATCCTTAAGTCTGAAACAACAAAATCCAAGACGGGTATGTGAAGAGGAGATCATTTGACCTCACAGGACTTGGGGCAACTTGGGGCATGGTTTTGCGGAGTGTTTGCAACATGAAAAAAAAAACAAACAAAACCAACTACATGAAAACATTCAAACTGAACAATGCTGTCAAAACAGAGATGCCACAAGTGATTTGCATAGGTCTGGTAAGAGAAGTGACCATGCCTAATGCAGCTCTGTGCCTGGCCCAGATTGCAAAAGCTGAGCTGCAAAGCTGAGGGTATGATACAGTCGTACTCACATGTGTCACGATTCCTCGTGAACACTGCTGCTATCGCTCAGATAAAATCCACCCAGTGCTCTGCACGCTCTCAAATCTGTCAAGCCTCAAAAGATGTAAGCCAGACTAATCAAACTGAAGTGCACACAATTAAGGAAGAATTAGTCTTGCCTGTAGGAGTGAGTTCACACGTCCAAGAGAACTGCTGTTGTCTGCAGAGTTTAATAAGGCTATATCCACAACTTATAAAATAATTTTCATTTCAATGCTGTTTGCTAATGTACATACACATAGGTACGCATACACAAAGGGAGTGCTCATGACTGTACAATTAAAACAAGCTGCCTCTCAAGTGGAACATAAACCTTGCTGCAACAGGAGGACACAATTTCAGCATGTAAAACTTCTCATCTCTAAAGCTGAGCAAGCAGCTTTGGGTCAGCAGATGGCCAACACCAGCAGCAGCGCCCCAGCTCTCCCCAACAGGGCTGTGGATTCCCGTTGAGGTTGAGATCTTAGTGGTGACACTGCCGGCACCAAAACACATCACCAGATACTGAAACAGAACACTGGAGCTTACTTTCGGTGGATTATAAGACAATCCCCTTAGCTGCTCCTACCAGGTGGTAGCTTGTGCACCAGGAATTGGCTCACACCTTGCCCTCAGACACCAGCTCTCCCCCTCGACGATTTCTTGTTTACATTTCCACACAAGCTGAGAGGAGCAATCGCCTTTCTTGCACCTTTGCCCTCCTCTTCCTCAAGAGAGCTTCAGAAACCAGACCCATAAAGCGAACCATCCAGCTAACAGGGCGGTTGTACATCGCACCGCTAGATGTCCCTCTGCCACTAATTATTTATTCCCGTTAATTCAATCCCTATAACCCTACCCGTGAGCAAAACTACAAAGCTGTCCTCCAGTACCAAACACATCACTTGCTAAGGCCGACACTCTCATCCTCCGGGTGCTGGCAAGCCACTGCCAGCCACTGGGTTTCGGAGTCGGCGCCAGCATTGCCACCAGCCCCAGCCCTCCTGGGGACACCGTGCCAGGCGGGCAGTTTGGCTGGCGGGGAGGGATCCTTTACACCAGTCCCACAGACGGGGCGAGGGGCTGCCCTGCACAGCCTCCTGCCGCCGCACTCATGGGACGGGCAAGCTGGCGCAGGAGCACATTCCAGAAGCAGAACGTAAGAGGACATACCTGGCGATGCTGTGAGGGCCATCACCCCATAGTAGGAAAAAGCACCAGCTTCAAACTTCATCCCCTCTTTCCCAGCCTCCACTTCCACTTTCCCCTGTCAAGGAAAAGGAGAGAGAGCTGCAATTAAAAGGGACTGTAGGTCTCGAGGCACAAGACCAGACTGGAGCCCTGAAAGCTAGTTTTGCCTGACATTCCCTAAGCAGTGTCACGGTCCCTGGAGTTTTTAACGGTGCCTGAACAGGGACAGACCCTGGAGGGCAACACGCTTTTGTGCCCTGAGCTACCTTGGTCTTTGGTGGCCCGTGGCCAGCGTAAGTCCCTGCAGAGGAGCGGGATCACCCCACCGCTTTGGGGTGGTACTACTGCCCTGCCCCAAGCGCTGCCAGGCTGCTTTCCCTCAACACAGAGTGAGAAAATATTCCCCTGGTATCACAACAAGCTTATACGTGGAACAGTCATCTGGGGTCTCGAGACACCTAGTTATTTTGGGCCACAGCTGACATTCACAGGAGGAGTACCCCCTGACACAAACATCTGGAAGGGAGATGAGACGCGACACGGAAGGAGGCTGTCTGCCTTCAGCGATGAGATTCCCACAGACATGAAGCACTTCTTCCTGAAGGAGCAGTCTCGGGGCTACTTTGGCTTTCTCTGTTTCTAGCAGTTTTACATATTCCAGCACCCTTAACTTAAGACCCTGCTCCTTCACAGGATTTTGCCTAGAAGGACCCTCAGTGCTTCCTAAGCTGCACAAACCCACAATTACCACACAAGTGCACCCATTTCTGATGTGGGCTGAACCAAATGTTTAACATCACATCCCACAAAGGACTCTAGAACAGAACCCATCACATCAAACATAGCTGTAAACATCCCAATCACTTTGGTTTACAAGTACCCAAAACTAACTGGCTTCTTACTGGGGCCTGGTTTTCACGTCCATCCATCCTTACTGGCGCTGCACTGAGAGTTACACCACTGCACATGGAAGAAATCTCACACAGCTTTCAGGCTGAACTACACAAAGGTTGGGATTTCAGGCAAACAATGTAATTACCTGCAATGCTTTCCCTCTGCCTAGGCTGGAAAGGGCAGACAGACTGCTCACCCCACGTGTACTAAGTAGACTGAACATCAACTGGACACAATCGGGTCAAAGTCAGTCCAAAAGGTAGGTTTTATTTCTATAGGTTTATTTCATTAAGCAGCATTTAAATTAAATAATCATACCTTTAACTTTACAGTACTGTACTAGGGCAGAACAATGTGAAAAATGAACTTAAGCTGTATGAACCCTGATACCAAGTCGATTTGTTGTAACTGTTCCAGATGAGAAAAACCACAAAACCCACCTAGCAGGAAGACAGTGCCTAACTCACAAATCCACTTTCTGCTATCACAAGCAACGACTTCATATAATCCCTTTTAAAACCAATTTCACTCCACAACACAAATAAGTAGCTTATTTGTTCATTATAAGCCTTCCAAAAGGTACAATTTCATCACCCAGGCAAAGACTGGTTGTAAACAGAGCTCTCAACCTACTTACTGCTGGTAGTTATTCACCAGCCAAGATCAGGTCTCCAAAATACATACAAACCCAGGCTTTGATCTTCACATACAGTCAGTCTGGAGTTAGTAGCTAAACACAAACTAGTAATTAGTAGTAGGAGTTGAATTTCATTTCCAAGACCATTGCTTTATCAGCACACACAGCACTTCCAAGCTTACCAGTGGTGGCCATATGAGGACCAAGCATGCTTGGCATAGTCACAGCAGCTGAAACATTATTAAAAATTCCCTATACATGCTATTAGATGTGTTCTGCCCTGTTGAAATGCACGCACATGTGGTTTCTGGTTTTTCACTGCTCAATGTTCTAACAGGAGTTTTAAAAAAACATGATTACAAAAAAACCAATCTCAAACCGCTACAGAAGAACCTCCCATTAGCTAATGGAAAAGTTGTTGCAAACAGGTGACATGCCAGCTAAACCAGTAACTCTACAGAGATTAAATTGGTACAATTAATGCACAGAATACACATCTAACTGTGTTCTGGCATGTGTTTACTGTGAAGGTATTCTTGGTCTTTCGACATGAGAGAGTAAGTCCAAGTCCATTTCAGTAACAAAAGCAGAGTATTTACCTCCCCTTGATCCTTGCAGAACCAACCCCGTTACCATTTTTGTAGTATCTATCTACGGCAAGATGCACTTTTCCAAATGCATTATATAGCCAGCATGTTGTGTTTGCTAAATATCTATCGATTGCAGAATAGCTCAGAAAGAAAAGAACAATCAGTTCCATCTCCCATGTCCTCCATTTACATCTTCACGGCATTACCTCATTCAGGAGCATTACCTTGCCTCTGGAATATTTCAGATTGCAACAATTCAGTACATAAGAAGAGCAGTTAAAGAGCTACCAGTGGCTCCTTAAACCCTTGAAAAACTACCTTTTTTTAAAAGATAACTGCATTAATCCACAATATCCTATTCCAGTGTTTTCTTAATTGTTTATCACTGATAGTTTAAACACACGCCCACACCCTTCTTTTTTTAAGGCAGGTTAAGGAAGATTTCAAGCCCTGTGTTACAACTCTAACTACAATGCTTGTGTTCTTACAAGCAAACCCAACTTCAGTTATGCTGGATAGAAACATAAGCACTTTTCCAGCAAAATCTCTCTTAAAGGACCGTTCCTCCCCAAAAAGTACTGTTTCTGGTAAAGCTTTACATAGCCATTCAAACATTCCTGTCAAGTCACAAAACCTGGGAGATGCCAGCACTGGAAGCAATCCTGTACAGAACAAGCAGAAAAACAGTCCTTCCACACCACCTAGGGCTCCAGTCTAAAAACCACCCAAAGGGGACAGGGTGAGTGCTTGGATGGCAAGGTGCCCAGTAACCACAGGGGCTGTGGCAGGAGGTGGCATCGGTTCAGTAGATGGCGCAACGTCCCCACGGAAACCTCCACTGCTTGCAACACCACAGGTACAGAGCTCAAAACTTCACAGAAAAATGTCATTCCTCTACACATTCAAACTCCCCGTGCCTCCTTTTGCAAGAGGAAAAAAACACATGTGAGAAAGGATCCTGGCCAAACTCCTATGACATGCTGGTTTTTGCATGCCAAGCGATGCCAGCTGTATGCAGGGATTCCTTTGCATTCCCTACCCTAGTGATACCTAAAGCATAAGTAATTTCCAACAGATGACTGGAAGTAGCAAGTGCTGTCTACCCTTTGCAACTGGTTTAACTGAGGCTGAAAGCAGCCGAGTGAGCTCTTCAGGGCTGGCAAGGCCATAAAGGAGGCAGGAGCCGTTCCCAGGAGCCACAGCTTCATTCCCACATTTGAAAAGACAAACTCAACAACTGGAAGAGGTATAGAGAAGGATATGTCAGGAGATGAAGGATTTTGCACGTATCTACGTAATCATATGTCTGACCTGTAAAATGAGAACAAAGTAGTCGACGGGCTTGTTTCGCTGGTAGAGGTAGTGTTCTGGGGCTTTCTTGTTCTTCTCATCGTACTTCAGCTCCTGGATGACGTTGGGATGTTTTAGCAGCCTGAGAAGGATCTTCTCTGACATCTGGGATGGACCAAATGCTTCTACTTCTATAACACAAGATACAACTTGGCATTACACTTCATATGCCTGGCAAGAAGTCAGCAGTACTCGTTAATAAGCATTTGCCTATAAAAGACACACAGATGCAGAGAGATCCATTATGGAATTGCAGGCTTCCTGTCTTTTGAGACTGTTAGATATGTAAGGGGGAGGGGAAAAACCAGCACACCCCAACTTTCATTACTGAAGTATTTTTCAAAACAACCAAAACCCATGTCTTCATCTGAAAGGGAAAAGAAAAGGCAGTCTTGCCCTCTTGAGAGTTCAGTCACAGTTGTATAGGCTCGTTGGAGAGTTGTATAAATGGAAGAGCTTTACAATTGGGGACAGAGAACCTCTGAATTTGTTTTTTCCTTCCTCAAAAGGTATTAAAAGTTACCACATCGCTGCACTTTTTCCAAAAATAAAAAATACATATATTAAAAATCACTGTTTGGGGCCTAGAAAGTTCGCTCTAGATAGATGTTCTATATAAATGAAAGACACAGCTGGGGCTGCCACAGTTCATACGGGAAGTTACTCAAAGTGAGAGACAGTGCAGGTCAGTTCAAACCATGTGGGATTAATGCCTGAAACACTGAACACATCCCCTATGCACTTGCTCTTCAGTGTTCCAAACAGGAGCTGTTTGAAGCAGAAAAGCTCATCCTTGTGTGGGAGATTTAAGCCAGGGACGTCGAAATTTACACATGCAAACTGATAAGCTGTCCTAACACCTCATTTCAGAATAGGACTGTAAACGACCCAGTACCTTTCATCTGCTAAAGATACTATTCTCAATTTAGAACAGAGAAACCAAAACTGTAGCTTTCATGTTATTTAGCAGTGGCTTCACAGACAGACCTGGATTTAAGCTACACAAGCCTTTCATCCATAAAACAAGTAGAGAAGCATCACTGTCAGACTATGTCTGTTGAGCAGGTGTTTAGGGAACTCCATCAGGCCTTGTACCACTACATGAGCAATGCCTTGCTTGCTGTTAAATCCGCATCTTCCTGTTGAACTGCTTCCTCTCACCAAGGACATGCTCACGTGCACATGAGCCGTAGGAGTCCAAGCCTTTCAAGGAATTACTGCCCCTCAGCTGAGATGTGATAACCGATCACGTACATGCTTCCTTCAAGTCACAGAGGCAAAATAAAGCACGAAGACAGACTAGGAGCATCTAGGCAGGCAGTTACTGCACCTTAGAGGAGGGCAAGTACTAACTTCCAACCGGAGCTGGCAAATGTGAGACAAAACAACTTTATCATTTTCAACCCATGAACATATGTTGAACATAGCTGTGAAAGACGCCCGTCTGAAAGGCCTGCATGTGAGAAGTCTTTATATGTCAAAGAGAGACAGCACGAGCAATAGGAAGGTATGTTTTCCACAAGCTCTCCCGTTAACAGGTCTCATCTCTGGGCTGAAGGGACCAACTTTACGACGAAAGGCAATATCAGCTGCAAGAAACCATTCAAGGCCCTGGCCTCTCTGCCAGACTGCCAACCCAAGGGCTAAAAACATCAAGATGTTCTGGGATGGAGACAACTGTCCTCTGAAACCTGAAGTCATCAACGGAGGTCACACAAGCCAGCCAGAAATCCATTTTAAAAAGTACAGTTCAACCACCTGCGCAGTCTGCATTAAATGTGTCGGGAGAGTTTTTCACCTGGAGTCAAAAAGTCTCATGGAACAGGTTTAGACCTTCCTGCAAAAAGTCCAGCATCTCTTTCTGGAGAAGGCGCCAGAGTGCAATTACAGTCAGCTGGCCAGTGGTATCGAGTCCTCTTTGGTTTGTTCCCTGAGCTCTTCCTAATGGGGTGTACTTGCTAGTCGTTAATCTGATGGACTCTAGACATGCAGTGCGGCACTTGGCATTCATCCTTACCTTTCAGACCAATTTAAAGTTACTGGTCCACCCCTGGTAAATGTCTCAGAGGGTTCATGCCGACACTGAACACAGGAGAGGAGAGAATTTAAAAAGAAAAACACAACAGTGGCATTATTTGTCACCCCACAATCCAGCCTCCCTTCCCGCCTGCACTGTCCCACCCACCTCACCAGCCTTTGCTGACAAACTGCCTCCGAGGCTCTGGCATCGCAAAAAAAGATAACCCGCACTTGCCTGTTGCCAGGAACCGGTGCATTGCCAGGAGGAGCTGCGGTGATATTTTAACCTTCATCTCGCTGTCTGTCTGCTTGAAGGCAGAGAAGTCCTGCTTCCTGTCCCGGTGAGCTACTTTCTTTTTCGTCTTGTTATCAGCTGGGGAAGGGAGGGTGGGAAAAGAAAGGAAGGAAGCGATTTCTGTTAGAACGGGGTCCAACACAAACCACGCTGGATGGAGTCAGCCAGGATGGCTGCCCCGAGCTCAGGGCGCAGGCAGACCCCTCTGCAGTACGCGCAAAGCCCCGCTCATCCACACGCAGCACAAAACAGGAACAACCAGCGAGCTGTGCCGTGGGCTCCCTGGGCCGTGAGTCCCTGTCCTGCAGAGCCACTCACCCACGGCCGCTGTCACTTCTCTGTTACTTCAATGGGGGGGCAAGTCTCTGCTTGCAAACACCTAACTGCAGAGCAGCTCTGCGTATGACACGTAAGGGGTGTGTGCACATCTAGGTGGGGAGAAGTCCCCTCAGCACTACTCATGATCAAAAGGTGTTGTTCTACAAGAATATCTGTGATAGCTACTTTTTTCATATACATTCCTTAAAGAATTCCCAGCAGGTACATAGACTAAATATACGACGACCGACTTCTTATGCCATACCACAGCTTCACTGACTCTTCACAGCTTTGGCAAAATCTGCATGCCTTTGGTCCAAGTAACTCTCCATGTCTAGCGTACATGGTTTCTTTTGTCCTGTCCAAATTTAAGCAAAGGCTAGCAAGGTGTGCAGCCTGGAGGTGGGAATCCCTGGCACTGAAGCCAGAATGAAGTACAGCGTAGCTTCAGGAGTTCAGATCTGGGGATTCACCTCCTAGTGATCCTGGGCTCCTGTCCTTTATTCAGCTAAATACTTGCCACGTGGTTTGTCTGCGTCTTAAAACAGTCTCCACGGTGGGGAATCCCCATTTATGAAAGATGGAGTTGCAGAGGCACAAACAATCCAGCTACTATCGTCCACCCACTGATCTGATCTGCCAAAATGTCTGGGAAACCAGGTAAGTGGGGAGCTACAGGCGTGTTGGGGTACAATGTACGTCAGCTCCAGGGAGAAGAGGCGTCTGCTCAGACGGCAGGGTCTTGCTCTTCTCTGCTGACATAGCGCGTAAGGTGGCAGTGGCTATAAGCAGCAGAATGCTGTCAGACAGCTCTGAACTCCACTGTATATTGAAGGAAACCCAAGTCTTGAGACAATTACTGTGAGCCCCCCAAGACTTGAGGCATGGCTCAGGTTCTAGGGTCTTAGTGGGGAAAGATACTGAAAACACCGTAGTCACTGGTGTAAAATTACTGGACTTTTGAGGGATCCCAGGCAGTTCTGGTACACTGATTGACTGCAGAGAATTCAGGCAAGCACCCAAAGAGGTGTAGGTGAAGCTAACATGGTGAAACCTCACACATATTCCCAGGTACCTCTTGCCAGATTTTGGGTTATGCATGCAAAGATGATTAAAGTGATGTACCACAGCAAGGAAGCCAGTGAGACCTGGAGTCCTGTACATGTCCAAATATATGATACAGACTACACAAGGTTCAAAGCGGTCGAGGTTGGGTCTTGGAAATGCACAATACCAGTAATTAACAGATTTCTAGAAAGATCTTCCCAAGTCACCTAGCTTTTTAGATACGAATACATTTAGATCCTCAACTTCCCATGGACAAGCCTCTACTACAGGACTATGACAGTCTCAACAGCAACGCTGCACAGACAGTAATGTATCTATCTAGATATAGATATCTATCTACTCTAGATACCTGAAGCTCATTCTGTGAGCAATGCAAATCAGAAAGTGTGAGATACTTGTTCCTAAGCGCATGGAGCAGAACGATGATGACCCATGCCTTTTTTCTTCTTTGAAACCAGAAGCCTCTTACCCTAGCAGTACTTTACCCAGGACCTGGACTACATCAGGGACTGCAGTTTCTCTTCCAAAAGCAGGAATAGAAACTTAACCAAGGGAGTGGTTACAGACTAAAAACAATCTCTGCCTTAGGAACATAGTCTGAGACAGACCTTATCTGTACTTGCAGTTAAAGGAAAGATGGATAACAAAGCAATAGAAAGCAAGCAGGAGAAAAGTCTCCCAGAAGCTCTCACTAGGTCCTACCTCTTGTGAGAGATAAGGAGAACAGAAATGGTGTTTTTTCCTGAAAAGCTCAGAGAATGCTATTTTTTTACAATAAAAAAGGCTGAGATGCTTTCTCACAAGGAGCTCCATCATTGCTCTCTTCAGGGAGGCAAAAATCAGCACAAGTACATGTTTTGGCCCCGGGACAGGGAAACACCTCTTCAGAGGGCAGTAAAGCATCTCTGCCTTTCTCCTGTGAATGGTCTGTACCACCACAAGCTTCACACTGCACTTCTGGTACCTCAGAACAGGGCCAGCATCACACGGATGGGTGTGATGGGAGGGTGCCTGAAATCTTTCTGTCTGCATTGGTCACCAAGGTAAGAGACCCAAGCTTTTAAGCAAAGGATGGGCGATTTCAACTCCTCCTCCTGTTTCCTTGCCAGCTTGTCCAGAAACCTTCCCCCAAGAAAAACGTTACACAGTGAGAGCTTTAAGCCATACGTCTTGAAGCCATTATCTTGGCTGATTTTTGTAAGAGATTATCTTAATTGGTTTTCGCTATCCAAACAACTTCTGAGTTTCCTGTAAGACATAGGAACGAAGGACTGGATGGTGACAGAAGTAACTGAATCTGGACCAGGTATTTCCCATCTGTCATTTCTACAGTTAAGTGAGATGGAGACCCGGGCAGTGAAGCTAACCTGGCATGCTGAAGAGATCTCTGCTTACAGAGTGCTGTGACGCTGTTTGGTTCTGCAACATGAACAATGTGATGCATGAGGGATACCCTCAATATAACTTTTGGTAAGATATCAGCAAATATTGCAACCATCTTCAGAAGGTTCTGGGAATCAAATCAAAGGTAGCAAGGCTGACTGTGAGCTCCTGGGCTGAAGGAGAGAACTCAAGAAGAGGACGGGTCCAAATATGGTCCAAATACAAATAAGGTTGTGATCTCTCTTGTAACATTCCTGAACTTTCAGGCCTGATGCTGAACACCACAAATGCCTGCATACATTTCCTTGAAGGAGCCAGCTCTGGCTGGAGACAGCTACAGAACAGGGAGTTCAAACCTCAGATCACCCATTCAGCTGGGCAGGCAGGCAGCAGGCTGATGGGCACTGCACCCAGGCAGCGTTCTGGGAAGGTTCTTGTCCTCATCCTGTGCTCCTTTTTTTGTCTTTTTGACTTTAGGACAGAGCAGACATCTGCAGTGAGCTCCAGACAAGAGAAGGGCAAAAATATTTTACCAAATAGAAGTGTGGTTCTGTCTGGCACACAAGAACTGCAAAAGGACAGAGACAAGCAACTGTTTGAGATGCGCACCTATCAGATACTCCAGGAAAAGAAAGTACAATTCCCAGATGGCTAGATTCGCTGACCCTGTGCCCATACTCAGCGCTAGGATGCCCAGCCCAAGGCAGTCAGAGGTGGATGCCAGAGTCTCACCCAGCACACACCCCACGTCCCCTCTCCCTCATCCCCCCACTGATGCACACACCCAGGCTGACAGCCTGCACCCCACACACCGCACAGGTCTTTTTAAGTCCGTGAGTTTGTTGCATTTTAGAAGAAAGGTTTAGGAATTAACAAAAGTTAGTTTTGCCAGTTCTTTTTGTTCCTAGCTGGGAAAACCAGGTTGCCCTGTGTCTCATGCATGTTTCAGCAACTGACAGGAAGGCAGCAGGACTAAACCTGAAGCTCTTTAACAGCCTCAAATAGCTTCCTGTAAGGATGCAGCTCCTGCAGCCTACCAGTGCCAGACAGCAGAAGGTTACCAAGTCCACTGTCCTAATGTCCAACAAGGTGAAAGCATCGTTTTCTAACAGGTGGCAACCACCTTGGTATATCTAAAGATGAGATTGCAGCTACACAAAGCTCTGCTCTCCTGGCGCAGGATACTGATGTACACCACGCCAGTATCTGTAGGTCTTGCCATACAAAGCGGCGTTGCACAAGCTTTCCTATGTTGCTACACCTTCACTGGATAGCAGCAGAAATACTTTGTAGGGTAAAGAATTTTTATTCCCATAGCTCCGTGGTTTAAATAAGAGAAGTGATACAGAGTTTACTATCCCATATATTTAACATACCTGTTTTGACAGTTGTTTGGAAATAGGAATGTTTGGGTAAGATGCAGTCTTCCCCTTGGGGAAGTGACTTGCTAAGGCTAAAAAAAAAAAAAAAAGTCCATTAGGTGAAAGCTATTGCAGCCGCAGGAGTGCAGCTGTGTAACAAACGTGCCCCATGGCCTGGCATCGAACACCCCTGCAGCGTGGGCTTGCCAGGGGTCATGTTCGCCAAGACAAGACTGCTGAATGGCACGGGGGTGAGGATGTAGAAATGCAACGTAAGCTGATGCTTACAACCAGAATATTTACCCGCGACATGTAGAACACGCACACAAGGGTGTGCTAAGGTATCTATTTTGTAGAAAAATCCTAGATTTTACGCAGGGCGAACCACCTGTGAATTGGTGTGTCTGAAAAACAGCAGCATTCCAGTTGCGCTAAGGGGATGATTGAACTTGTCTTCAATTAGAAAGAGCTAAGACAGGCCACCAGTCAAGCTCAGGTCATAACAGTGAACTCCACATTCCTCAAGCGGTCTGAGGCCAAAGCAGAACGCACACCTTTCTGTCCTGGGTCTCTGAGAAGGTTGAGAAATGCTCTGCCACCATGGGAGTGCAAGAGAGATTCCTGTAGTGTGTCAACCATGAAAAAAATGCTCCAACTTTCCAATACTAAGAGCAAAACGCACTGATAGCTCTTCACTGTGACACTGCCTGAGACGTCATCAAAGCCTACTTGTCCATGACAGAAAACTCTTCTCCCCACCCCATCGGCAACCCCAATACAAAGTCTCATGCTCAGAAGTACTCAGTCTATCCAGATGTTGATGGGTCAGGCATACTTAATAATTTTCTTGCTCCTGTCTTCTTATCCTTGCTCCCAACATCTCTGTAAGCCATAAGACATAGCAGACCAGAGCAAACTGAAGAAATACCACATCTATTGGGCACACAGCCCTCAAGAAATTCAGCTGCAGCGCTTCAGCACTGAGAGCAGCTTTCAGCAAAAACTGTAAATACACGATTGCTTCTACCCTAACACAGCTCAAGTGGATTTTCATGGCAACAGCAGAAAGGCACACCAAGGTCAGCCATTTCATCAAATTTCAAGTTTCCATCAAAGCAAAACAAAACATTTTTAAAAGTTCAGAACAAAGGCATAATGACACTGCCAAAATTTTGCGTAAGGTCTACTTTTAAGTAAACACCTAGTATAGACCAAATCAGTCCAAAGGGTTCAAGCTGGCTTGTTCTCAGCTGCGCAAGCCAGCCTGGTCTTACAACAAACAGCATCAGAGAACTCTAGTGCAAGATGGGGTTACTAGCACTCACACACTGATATCAACATCAAAAATAAGCTGCCTTAACATACTGCAGACCTTCAGTAAACCCCAAGCATGTTCTCATCACTACATCAGTGGGAAGTGGTTACAGCACATCAATCTGCCCAAACCCATAACTATGACATTTTCTGCAGTCCTCACAGCTTCTCTGGATTTCTGTTCTCTTGCTTGCTGCTACAGTTTCCTTCAATCTAAACAGTGGAATGAATTCCAGTGCTTCATACAGAAATTAAAAGTTCATCTTCATTACATAGCAGGAGTCACCCCCCAAAATTTCCTGCATCCTCCAGAAAGCCTAGGAAGTAAAGTTTCCCTCCTGTTCTGAAACAGGAATTCTCAATAGTAAAAATCTTCCCAGGAAGGAGAGTTTCAACTTATGTTTACAGCAATATTTTGTTAATCTAGAAGTCTTCAGATAGTAAAATCAAATTCTCATTTCCTTGCCCTCTAACATGCTATTAATGGTCAAAGCTTTTTGTGTCCTGAAGAACAACACAGCATGATATGTGTGGTTTCTCTTAACAAACAAGGGGAAAAAACCATTGAAAAGCATATGTGATGTCTTTTCACTTGGAGAAACATGGAAATACTTCAAAGTTGATGAGACAAAGATAGGATTTTTTTGGAGTATAACAAAGTCTGAATTCACCCTGTAAAAGCATTATGTTGTAACTGATTAGCTCAACAATTCGTTTGTGAAGGTATGAAAAGAAATAGATACTAACTGGACTTCTGTGATTTGCATAGTAATTATACTGTTTAGCATATCATAAAGCACAATTGTCATTTACATGAACCTTTGGGAGCTTAAATACTGCTAAAATACTGACCAGCTACAGAAAGTAGTTCAGGCAATAACAATCTCTTAGGAGAAGTAGAAGCATTGTCTATCCCACAGTGTAAAGTGCTCATTTGGCTTGGAGGGAGGATAGAACATGCTTGCACTGGCCTGAAAAGGGTGCTGTAGATACATTCAGATCCCTTTCATGAGGAAAGAAAAGAAAGGGCAGCTGAACAGCGCTAAGGATATTTAAGATTATTTCTGTTGTTTCTATTACAATAGAATCTAGAGACATCCTTGTGCTACACACAAATACATAGTAAAAAATAGCATCTGCCAGCAAGTGATCAAAGCACAGATAAGGCAGATGAAGAATGGCAGAAAGGAAGCCTGTATGCACAGGCCAGATTGTGCAGATGGGAAGAGAAGCAATGACACTTTAGTTAACTGACCAAAGACCAGACAGACTCTAAACTGGGAAAGAAAAGAGTCCAGATCTCTCAAGTCCCAGGTAACAGTTGATCTGCATCATCTCCCTCAACATACCTTAACACAAAGGAAGGAAGGAGCTGTAAAGAGTCATGAAAAGGAATCATTTAGGACATGCTAATTTTCAGCCCCGAAGAAGACTTTCCATTCTCGGGTTTTCTGAATGAGTGACAGAGAGAGAGTCTAAAGAGATTCCATTCCCCTTCCTTGAGGCATGGTACTCGCCTGCCTTCTTGCTAAAGCACACGGACTACAGGTGCTTCAGGTGGAGAGAGGTTAGGGGAAAATATGGGAGGTTGTGAGCACTGGAACAAAAAGGTTTAACAAGGCCACTGCGGTGGAGAACAGCTAGCAGGAAAGACCAGGTTGTTGCAGATGTAAACCTTCTTGATGGAAGGGTCAAATAAAAAAAACCTGTTCTGTTTCTGAATTAATATGGCATAAAGGGGTGAGGTGCCCATGCTGCAAAAAAACCCCAAAATTACTTTGGCCATCTGTGGGATCTACAGGTCATTTGACCACTGAGATTTTAAATCAGCAACTTTGCATCTCTCAAAACACAGCTATTAAACACAACCGCTGCTGCACAGAATCCTCCCTCTTGTCTATAAAAAAAAGTGCAAATATTTCTACTCACTGTATAGGTCTGTTTCATCCAGAATTTCCGACTTGATGATCTCTTCAATCACATCTTCTAAAGTGACAATTCCCAGGACTTCATAAAAAGGATCCCCTTCTCCTTCATTGTTTACTCTTTGTACTATAGCCAGGTGAGACTTGCCTGCAAGGAGACAGATCAGCAATTCAGACATTTTAGAAATTCCTGAAAGATCAGAAATTATAGCAGAATTATAGACACATAGCTATAAACAAAAAGACAAAAAGGCTGGCGTCAGGCTTCATGAAAAAAAGAGGCAAAGTTTAACAGACGCTTAAAATTGTAATCTGATTTCTGTCCGAGAAATGCATTCCTGGGTCACATAAATCCACCTAATGCACTAAAGGAGAACGGCTAAAGAGATCAGTGTTCTTTTTCTAATGTCTTTCCCAGTGAAACTGTCACCTTGGCATTGAGTTCATTATATTATCTTGTTGACAGTTGTTCTACTTCTTGTCTCAATACACTGGCAGAAGGCGGCCAGGCTGGAGACCTCCTTTGCAGCAAGCTCCCGTGGATGTTCTCCTCAAGCTTGGAAATAACAGCAACAATGGCCAAACCACAGAAGCATGTGGACAGGGTAGAGGCTGAGGATAAGAGGTCAGCCCAATCCATGGGTTTCTTTTTCTCCTCCCTCCCTCAAAAATAATTTATTTGGACATGCTCCACCAGGGGGGACAACACACTTACTTAGGAATTAATTAATAAGTTCAAAGTGACAGTGCCTGATCAACAAAAACTAAGTGGTTCTAAAGATCCCTGAGCTGCATCATTCACAATGCAATCTATAATTCATAAAGTCCTTCCTGCCACAGGAATAATAATAATATTAATATTATCATGCCCCTTTGAATGTGCTTTGATATCCTTGGTTGCCAGCCTCCCTAGCTGCCATTGGAAGCCAGTCCTTTGTAAAGCTGCATAAAAAGTAGCGTGCATTCAAAGGGCTCACCAAACACAAGTGGCATTCTGGAGCACAAGCATGGCAGATTTCCAGTACGCTTTCTGAACTACCAGGAGGTAAGCAACATTATCTCACATTCCTCTTTGCTAGTCTCAAAAACGATACTTATCCCCGTCCATGGAAGATAACCAAAATAGTTCAGCTTTGCTTAGACCCCTTTATAGGCAATAATGGCCGCGTGTTTGAAGATTCAGATTATTAGACTAACAAGCATTCAAACTATTCCAACCCAGACTTACTCACGCTTAAAGAATGAAAATATCCCGAACAAATTAGACAAGGGAGGAAAACTTATCAACTACTGATATAAACATTGCATCAGGTCAAGTCAATTCACTTTGGTAAGTTTTTCACATCTGCTTTCCCAGGGACCCAACATAAGCAGTTAAAAACAAATTCTTGGTGAATGCTGTCTGTCGAAAGTTAAATTCTTTTGCTATTCCCAGCTTGTGATCATTTAAAAGGAATTTTCCAAAGCAGGGTCTAATATTAGACTCAAAATGAAGTTTCCATTCCACTTAGGCGATATTCTCACCAAAGTAACTACTGCATAATCTGATTGTCTTGGAGCTACTCGTTTAGATGCAGATGGACATACTTTAAATACCAACTCCACAGCACTGCTGAGTCTTATCTTGAGGAGACCTTATTCTACAGTGAATTAATAGAAAGATGATTTGTGATTTTAAAGGATCAACATTCGTATTGTACTGAAAATCTTTCACTGTGACAGGTTTTATTTCTTTGCATTCCTTGCAAGACTTTCTTTTTACCGCCTAATGAACAGCATTTACAAAAAAAAAACAACCACCCACAACCAACCAAACTCCAAAAAAACCCCAGGAGGTGGCTTCATAAAGACATGAAAGATTTAGTGTACTATCATCATTACTGTTCCCCAGTAATATATTATTCCAATTACACCCTTTCAATACAATGATGTTCAAGAACAACTGTGGCACAAAGAAAGTCACACAGACAAACCAAATATTGTAATTTATTTCACAGCGTCTGCTCAGATATTAGCATATTTGCTTTCAAGTCAAAAGACGTGACTCCTTCAACAACCATTTCTATCACAGATCAGAGCAGCTCATTTGCACATGCTCATTCAGATGCTAATACCCAAGGATCACCATTCTCACACTTCAGTAAGTGGTAAGAGTGCTCAGACCTGTACAAGTGAGTGAAATAAAAAAATCCCCAAACAACAATGCTATCAATTCAGTGCTTCAGCTTTGATCAGAATCACCAAATTCTCCTCCACTTCTGTACTGCCTATGATAAAGCTGAATTACATGATAAAAATCTTACATTTTGAAAAGCACAGCCTTTTTAACAACAGCGGAGTCCTAGACACATCTACAAGCAATGGGAGAGATTTATGGAAATGGGATTGGGGAAGGACCTGAGAGGCTGTAATACCATGGGAAGTTGTGCACAACTTGCAGCCACAAAATCAGTTACACGTCCTTTCCATTGGGGCGGTCTCCACCAAGAATTTAGGATCACTTAAATGTTATTCTCTCCCCATTTAGCAGCCACAGCCCTCTGATGTGACCAACAGTACCTAATGTGAGACAAGGGACCAAAATCTGTACCAGCTCTCTTAGGCAAAGTGAGCTGTTAAGGCATTAATTACAGATGGGTATCAGACATTTTGCACTTTCTACAATGAGAAAGAAGGCTAGAAACATTTTTTCTGGTTCTGCCAGCGTCTCTGATTTTTAGGTTTTTTACTTATCACCCAAAGTACCGATACCATTGAATCTTGTCATAATTTCAAATGTCATTGGACTTTTTGGTGGGTAGCATTGATGTTCAGCTCTACCTTCATTATTAAAACTACATGTTGCAGAGAGTTTATCTGTGGAAAATAGATAAATTATCCAAATTCAGGCTGACAAAAACATTTCTTCCCTCTTGACTGTCAAGTTTTCCTGTTCTGACTCTCACGAACCCACCACTTTGCTGGGGTCAGATGAATTTAAACCAATCTAATTGGGTTGCCACTAAAAGGCTGCCTTTTGCTCCCAAAGTTTTCTCCTTCCTTTGCATTGACTACAACGCTCATGTCACTTGATGAGAAAGACCACATCTGAAAATTACATTTCTTGAGTCTTTGCAAGTTAACTTTGATCCAGATCCAATAATTTTCCAGAAATCATCAGGGAGTGGAACGAGCATCAGCACTGGTGACAGAGGTGTCACAAAGATGCATTCCTGGACTTGCTGCCCTCCCAGACTGCTGCATAGATGACTGCAAAACACCCTCCACGTATGGAAGTAATCAAGGTAGAAAAGGCTAAAGAAAAAGCCAGAGGAGCGCAAGGGCTTCCTTATACATCGTAAAAGAGCACAACACAGCATGTGCTCAACTTTAAAACTGGCCTGTAAGTAAAATAATGACTCCTCCGAGTGTTTTAAATAGAAATTGGCTACAGCTATATTCAAAGACTTCATCAGACCACGGGTATTTGTCATACCATTTTATTCAACTGAGAAAGAGAACTTTCAACGGTATTTTCCATTGCTAAGAACACAAAATACATATTCAACAAGAAGTTGAATAAAATAAATGTCCAGGTAAGGAAACCTGGATTTTCTATAGTATTCCTAGGGGTTTGAGAGCAGAAGACAAATTAAACGAAGAGCAAGCGTGCACAGAAAATATATTAATAATTTATATACTTTGCTGATTTTCTGGCTACAGTCTCCAGCCACACTACATCTACGACATCAATCTTTCTTTAATCACTTGTTTTAAGTGTTGATACAATGAGATTCAGCAAGCAGGCAGCTCTGCAGGTCTGCCAGATCTGATGATAAAGGCAGAAATGACCCAAGTCATGTGTAATACGCAGCACCAGGAGAGAACAGCGGGCAGTGCTCTGACCCACAACTCCTTCGTGGCCATAGGCAGGCAGCATTTGCTTTCTCCCTCAGCTTCCCCCAGTGACAGTAACATCAGCAGGAGCCTATGGAGCTCACAACTCCACATGGCTTGAGACACAAGTTGCGACAAATGCATTCATGGGCAACTAAAAGACCAAGGAATTTTGTTAAAAGCAAATCCTGTGTTATCCCATTGCTCAAAATCTCGCCACTCCGCTCTGATTTCGCTCTGTACTACAACTTCTGATTAATTTCTTAAGCTAATTTAAGAAATGTGAAGATGTTTAGTGACATCTGTATGAGTCAGTGGACTTAGAACGAGCTCCCAGGAGTCCATGTGACTGACAGACTGACCACGTAGGACAGCACTGGAAGAAATGCTTGAAATACTGACTCTCTTACAGTACCTTGACCATTCCTTGAAAAAGATGGGGGGGGGGGAAATGCCCTTTGATCCTAACTGAGGCATTATATGTTTAGAGCAAGGACCTCAAGAATATTGCCATGCAGTTCAAACTAAAGATACAAACATCTGACCAAGTTCAACATCTGCTTTGGTCAGTACATAGAGTCTTGTCTACACGAAGAGTTTTGCCATACAAATAGAACTGTACCCACCCCACTCTCACATGCCACTTCCCTGCAGACACACAGGTGCAAGAAATGAGCTCAGAGAAACATTATGAAGTTCAATAAATGCAAAGGCAAAGTCATGAATCTGGTACAAAATAACCCCCATACACTGGTACTGGGGACTGACTGGCCGGGTCTGCAGAAGAGGACTCCACGGTCCTGCTGGACAAGCTACATGAATCAGTGGTGTGTCCTTGCAGCACTGAAAGCTAACTGTACTGACTGCATTAGTACACATGCCACCAGCAGCTCAACGGAAGAGATTATTCCCTCTGTTCAGCACTTCAGAGACTGCACCTGCAGTACTGGTGTCCAATTTGGGGTTCTCCAGTACAACAAGGACACCGACAAACTGAAGCAATTCCAGTGGATGGATGCTAAGATGGTCTGGGGCTGAAGCCCACAATGCACAAGGAAAAGCAGAGTGAGCTGCATTGGTTCAGTCTTGCAAAGTAAAAGGTTAAAAGAGGGGTCTCAAAAGTCTTTACAAATTTCACCGTAGGCTACAGAGAAGACAAAGCTAGATTCTTCTTGGAGCTACATACTGTTGGGACAAAAGGCAATGAACACAAGTTTCAAAAATATGAAGTCCTTAAATAAGGAAAACTTGTTCCTCATGAAGGTGGTCAAACACTGGAACAGAGGCCCCGTGCGGCTGTGAAATGGCCATCTTTGGAGGTCTTCAAAACTCAGGGACCTGAGCCAACTTCAGTGTAGCCTGCCCCAAAGAGGGGGCTGCACCAGATGACCTCCACAAGTCCATTCCTAAATTATCCTGTGATTCTGAGAGACTTCGAAGGGAGGCCTGAACTGCAATCCCATCCCAAACTTAAATTCTGATTTTTCATTCCTGAGTTTCTGCTTAGGAACAACAAAAAAAAGAAAATTTTGCACAATTACCAGTACATAAAGATGATATGTAAAGACAGCAAGCAATTTTTACTGATCTGGAATGCCACAACATGGCCTGGTATACGACCAAAAGTAATAGTAAAATGACAGTACTAGCCAGACTACACTGCAGAAAATTACAATATTGCTGGCATAGCTTTAATGAAAAAGAGGATCTCAGGCAATAAGTAGTCCAACAGCAGAGGTGTAACTCAGGGGCTCTGAGCAGTGAGCAACAACCTACACGTGACGTGTATAAGCTTGCATCATAGGTAAGCAACTCGAGATGCCTCTGTTTCGGCAGGAGGAGGTTTATGAACCTAGTAACCAGAAGGATTTGTATATGTTACTTCTCCCATGCAAGAAGCAGATCTCACTGAAGGCCCTCTGTTTCCTATTATTAGCAAAAGAATCAGTACTAAATCAAAGCTATGGTAGACTTTTATAAAACAGAAGATTCCCGTCAAGTCATTTTGTTGTAAAACTAGAATCAGTCTAGTCCATTTTCATTACAAACCAGTAATCTGAGTCCGTTTGCTGTTGGTGAATGCCCTGGAACATTAAGCTGTAACCTGTTCAATATGCCTGTAACAATGACACAGAGAAAAATCCCAGGAGGTGTTTAGCTGCCCTTGAATTTGCTAACTAACGATCTGTGCTTCTGAAAAATCTCCTGGTTTATTCTTATGGAACTGTTTTGGTTTTGACTGATTTCTATGAAGGTAAACAATTTGGTCTGGCAGTAAGACTCACAGGTTCAACAATACATTATGCAAACCAATCAGTTTTAAAACATATTGTATAATTTAACCATTAAAACTAACTCCCTCTAGAATAGCGCTGGCTTGCAAGCAATTATATCCAAGTAACAAGTGTTTTTCTCAATTTCTTTTCTGTGGCACAGTTCAAGGACATTAAGCCTCTCTTCTATGAGCAGGAATCTGCATTCCTGCTGTTTGTTTTTGCACTTTGAATATGTTCAATGGGTATATCGGACAGCTTTTTCTCCCCCACCACCGCTAACTGGTGTACGCTGCCTCTCGGTTCATAGCACTGTTCACAGAATCAAGAAAAACCCCAAACTCCTGCACAAATTTAATCTAGATTTAGACTAAGCTTTTTAGATTCTGCTCTTTTCAGCAGCAAAACACACAATTTTTTAATATATATATTTGGGATGGGAACACAATAACTAACGTTCATTTAATACAGCCACATGAAACTCATCCAGACCCTCAAGGAAACAAGTGAAAGTATCAGCCCAGCCACAGGGAATATGGTGATTCTTTGCCTTTAAACCAGAGAGCTTACAGTCTCGTACAAACATTAACTAGAAACCACATCAGCCTTCACAGGAAAATAAAAAAGTAGTGCTTTAAATAGATTCTTTGTGTTAAAGCTCATTTTAGTGGGAGGACACCAAAAAAAGGAAAAATTAGGGAGAGTTTCAGAATGACTTCCTGACAGTGAATTGTATTTGTAAGGAATACTTTCCCAAGAGAAACAGCAGAAGCTCAGTTACTTGCAGCTTTGAAAACTTGACTGGACAACCTCCTAGGAAGGACCTCCATAATTCCCTGCTGCCCCATGGCAGATGGAAGAGCAGCTATGAGCTAACATTTTCCATCTCCAGCAGCCTACCACTTGGTGTAGGCGCTCCAACTCAACTGCTGCTGCCTACCCTTCAATCCGTTCTGGTCAGACCTTTGCAAGCAGCATGTTGTCACTTTACTTTGCTGCTGCTTGTAAGAGTGAGACCGTAGCTCTAGAAAGCTGCTACCTGCTGCAACTTTACATGCAATTGAACTGAACCTGGCCACAAACATGGATGAGAAGCTGAGAAGTTATCATAGGTCCATGAGTAAAAGAAATTAGCTGGGAACCAGAAGTAACTTGAGAGTAAGAAAAAAAGGTAGTTTCAACTCAGAGCTCTGCTATCAAAGCGGAAATCTTAGGGACAAATAGGAGAAGTGAGAACATTTAGGGAAAAACTATTACCAGGTGGAAGCAGGCAGCAAGAGCAAAACTAAAGAACAGAGAGGAAAAGTTTCAGAAACTTGAACATCAGTAATGACTCCCTTGCCACGAACAGTGTGGCAATGCTTCTCAGTCACACAGTCTTTACGGGCTGGATTTGGCTGGGACTGACAACAACTAGGGTCCATGGAGGTGTAAAATGCACACCACTAGCCGGGCTGCTCTCAGCGTTGGCCAGAGCATCTGATTTCAGCCTGGTAAATAGACAAACACAAGCTGCTTCCCAAAACTGGAAGCTAATGCCCTGGAGAAGTATCTGCTGGATCTGAAGTAGGAGAGGAAGAGATGGCGAACGTAACGCTTGAAAGAGAAAACTCTCCCAAAACCAAAGTGATTTTTGACACCCCTCTGAGGCTCTAACCTGAGTACAAGGTTGTGATCTCAGGACACTGGTGGCTTGAGATGAGAAACTGGCTGGAAGTTTAAAAAACGAACCAAGAAAGCACTTCAGGAAGTTGTAGCAAACTAAAGCTGAGAGAAGAAGCAGCAGCAATGAGAAGAGAAAATGTTGAGTCTGGAGAAAGACCTGTCACTATTTGGGCTAATGCAGGACAAAAAATTCAGATTAAATTTAAAGCAAGCAAACAGAATACTGAAGTCATTCTTGGTCATGGTTCAAGTCTTCCACACTAGATTCAAAATACTGAAGTGTAACTGACGCTGATATGATTTCCCCCGTGTCTCCGCTTCCAAAGGCAAGTAATGACCCTTTGGAAAGAGGTGTCAGAAAAATATCTCCTTACTGACTTGCACCTTCACAGCATGGTCAACAAGGATTTTTTTCTTAGTCTTCAAAGACCCTAAAAAGTATCCATGCTAATTTTATTACTTCCCTGTTTGTTCAAGATTGTCCCTACTGACTTCAGCGTTCCTTCAGGGTGAAGAGCGCGCACCAGCCAGCAAAAATGCAGCCAGCAGAGGGAGTGCAAAACCTTGGGTTTGCTAAACATCAACGCCCCAGGTAACAGCGAGGAGATGGAGAGGAGAGGTCCCAGATTCTGGCTTCGGTGGGTGCTGGCCTGCTGCTGTATCCGGGCATATCTCCTTTGAGAGATGTACACTTCAGCCTGGGACTCCACAGCGATGACCAACATCTGCCACGACCTGTTCAGTGTCTCCTTCTGCTGTTTTGTGTTATTGCTATGACTTGTGCCCCCTCCACCTTCCTCTCCCCTACCCTACCAGGAACAATTTCTGGAGCCCTTCATAAGGGCACAGGAGAGAAACTGTCACCTCGTTAGTCTCCTCCATCACTCCACCTGTCCAACAGGCTGCTTCTGCTAAACAACAGTTAATCCACTAAATAAAAACAAGAACACCAGGAGATGTTTATGAGCAACAAAAATAGAAGTCGACCCAAAACAACGATGAACTCAAATTACTTTGATGTTCAGGTAACAAAGCATGACACCAACATAAACAGCAGCCTTGTCCTGCATCATCCCAGCCAAAAAAACTACGGATCTAATCCTCCCTCTAATCCTGCCTCCCTCAATTCCTAAAACAAACTCAGTTTCATTCGGGGAGTTTCTAGATTTTGGCGTCTACACCATGAGATTTTAAATCCGACAACAGTAAAGCACTAGAATGCACGAGAGAAATGTGTTTGGACATTGGGAGCAGGTTAGCTGAGGCCAGCGTGCTTACATAAGGACCTAAACCGTGCTGAGAGCAAAGCCTACGAGCTGAAAAAGAAGAGCAGCATCTTGGGACTGTGGTTCATGAAAGGAACTGGATAGATTCTCCTTTTTTTTATTATTACCATCATCAGCTCCCGTAGTTTACTTTTAGCTCACTATTTAGGACATAAATTTAAAAGGGTTCTTGTGTTACCAACATCTTAGATCATTAATATTCTATTTTAATGACCTGTTTTACTTCAGGCCATTTATATCACATGCAGTTTGCAATTCCAGCAGCTCAAAACCCCGACTGGTCGATGGCACTGTGAGATTTTTCAAGCTCAGCACAGGGCCTTCTAATTTATATTGCAGCAGGAGCCAGGGGAAGCTTAACAAAAAGCTACCCTGTCAACTTTCTAAATTGGTGACAACATCCTTCACTCAGCAGGATTTACACAACCCCAGCACCACTTACGTGTGTGTGCTTTCACAGTGAGCGAAGCTGCGGGACAAACATGCCTGTAAATAAAACCAGCGCTGGTGACCTTGACTTTGCACAAGCACAGGATCGGGGCTGCGCAAGCACTCACACTCTGACGCTGCACATTTGCTTCTCCACAGCGTAACACAGGGCGCAGCCATCCATGCACCGCAGCCAGGATGGCCACCATGACAGGCTGGCTTCCAACCGCTTCTGCAGAAAGTGAAGGATACCGCAGCAATCTGAAGGCACAAGAAACACAGCCTTCTTCTCCCACTGGCTTTTTGTTTGGGTCAGGTTCCACAAGGTGTAAAGATGCAAGAACAAGCTGCCGCAGAGCTGTGTTTCACACTGTCAGCAAATTCAGTGTGAAGGGGGGAATATCCTCTGGTTGGAAAGTGACTCTTTAAAAAACTAAAGGTATGGCACATATAAACATAGCAAAGTGTCAAGACAGACCCGAAGCCATGGATCAGAGAACTGGTGTGACCATACAAACAGGTCAACTGGAGTGACCATTTCCAACCTTCTGAAGCTGCCAGCAGCATCTTCGCCTTGCTTTGGTGTGATTTTAGCTGACTGACTCCTGGACCCTTGCCTCTTCACCAAGAACATGTACAGATCAACAGTTACCGATATGAGAGGGGAGGGGGAAATCATTTAAACGGTCTGAAACAGCAGCAAACAGACCAAAGAACAGCTGTGATTTCAGAACTGGGCATCACAGATACCCAACTGCCTGCAAACTGCAGTGTTTTTGCAAAATACTAATACGGTAACATATAGAGGGGGAACCCCCCATGATTTCCCATTTTGCTAAGGATTTAAGTAGCTTTTATCTTGACGACATGTTACTGTAAAAGCCTATCATGCAAAGAGGCCAAAAGAATTAGTTCAAATGTTGACCCAGCACCTCCAGGAAAAGGAACGATTACAGCGAACTGCCTTGTCTGAAAGAGTGACAACACTGATGGTATATTTGAATGCATTCTTACTATTACTGAAGGACAAATGTAGAAGACTGGCTTTGTTCCTAGTTTTCAGTTACTCATATATGTAAGATTTTCAAGTGAACTATTAAACCAACATCATCCTCCCATCCACACAAGGCAAGATTAATTTTCTCAAAAATAGTATTACTGGGTCAGATTTAGAAATGGAAACTTCAAAGATCAATCTCTGTGGCAATTACACTGTGAATATTTTTAATTACTGACCTTATAATGCAGTTCTGTAAAGTTTCCTTTTGTGAACAACTATCTAATTAGCATTTCTTTGAGCCACCCTGCAGGTTTGCCCAGAGCTCTTAAAAGAGGTAGGAAATCTCTCAGATAAGAAGAGAGCAAAGCCTTGCTCCTTCAGCAACAGCCACTGGAGATAAAGCAGACAGGCAGCCTTGCCCCTTGAGCAACAAGACACCCGAGATAAAATGAAGAGGAGAAAAGGAGTCTAAAGCAGGAGACTGGATTTGTGAATGTGCCACCACCGGGTTTTACTGCGATAAAGAGTTCCTTTACTCCATAAGACTAATATTCAACAGGATCTGCACAGATTGAGAAGAAAAACCATCTGGAAGTGAGAACACGGTAACCAGTAACTGCTGAGTAACCAACCGCAGCTGCCTTTCATAGGTCTGTTTTATCATTCGTTTAAGCAATTCCTTGATTTATTCCAGGTAAACTTGTCCCTAAATTTTACTAAACTATTTTGCTACAGTAATTATCACTATTTTCCTAACCCGATGACAGAGACATTAAGCACAGCATTTTGAGGAAGCAAGACAACAATAAAAAGAACTAGTGGAATGGCTGCTCACTGTTTTATTTTAAAATTCAGGCCAAAATGATTTCAAAGATGGCACATAAATCAGAGCCACTCAACAGCTTCCCAGCTGCTGGGTGTGGATGAAGGGGATGACATGAGACTCACACCTAGATTACAATATTATTCAAATTCTTGTCAAATATTTACCATAAAACGATGTGACATTTTAGTGATGTAACAGGAATTCTGCCAGGATGGTATTTCTTTCATGATCTGCCTGCTTAGCTCAGGGAAGGTGAAGTGTAGTCAACCCTGTTTTCTATGGTATTCCGTCCACAGAAGTCTCTATCATTATTTTAGCCCCATTCAAGATGAATCTTAAAACATTTGTTCAACAAAACAAACAACCTAAGTACTTAGCTTTAATATCACTAACTTCTAGAACTTCATTTATTTTGACAATTTTACTCCAGAACAAGCTTTGTGGCGTAGCTTCTCACAAGGAACAGGGTTTTTGATCTAAACAGAACACTTTTTCATTCAGTCTCCTCTGGCAAGGGACAGATTTCTATTGCCTCTTTAAGACTGATCATCTTGTTTGTGAATGTGTGTGTCAGAGCACCACTATGATTTTATTTAAGCCTTGTCTCCCACAGTTTTCTACTAACACCATGTCATAGTGTTGCATCAAGGTATCTCAGGACAGCAAGAGCTCACAAGGGTCCGTTTGAATAATCTGCTCTGTACGGCAGTGATCCACTGATCTGACGTACCCAACTCTTCTGCAACACTCTGGTGAAAGTTATGGTAAAGCACAGCTCCACTAGCTAAGGAAACAACCTCAATGACCATGGCTGAACTCACCGGCACAGGTCAAATTAGCTTCCCTCGTGAGTGCAGAGGGTGAATTAAAACTCCAGCAACCCGTGCAACTTTGCCCACAAACCTGTGTTCGCACTAGGAGCACTCAGGCAGTGCACAATACCTGCATCCCTAAAACCCTCTGACCACGGAAACGGCCTCAGAGCAATGGTGTCCTATTGTGACTTCTGTCTCCCATCTGTTTATTTTTAGCTAGGATCAGACTGAATTCTTCTACATCCCAATAAACACTAAAGTAAACCAGCTCCAACTTCTGCTAGAAAAGACATGGGCAACTAGGTCACTCAAGATATATACACACACTTCACTTATTTTCCGCAACGGCTTGTAAATTCAAACATTCTGGGTATGCCCATACAAAAACATCAACATGAACCCCAACCAGAAGACCAGTCTACTGGGCTCGGAGGACTTGCCCTTAAATCTATAGTATAAACAACAGTATTTATCTAGCATATTAACAATAGCAGAATGGATGTGTGTCACTGTATGTGGTTCACAGGAGACTATCCAAGGACTGGGGCATGAGAGAGTTTGGAAAAGCTAAAGATTCGCAGCCATATATATACAGGGGGGTTAGGTTTGAGGCCTTGGGGGTTTTTTGTGTGTTTTTTGTGGTTTTTTTGTTGTTGTGTTGTTTTTTTTTTAAACAGATGGGTCTAACATTTCCTGTCTTTCCCTGCTGCAATACCCTTACTATTCCCCTGTTGATGTCCTACTGCAATAGTAACACATCCACACCTTTCCCTCCAGACTCTTTCATGGGCCTGTGATGCTCTTGGGCTTCTTTCTGCATCTTCTGCCTGTTTAGGAAAGGTCCCTCCACAAATGCAGGTGCTGGCCAGATGACGCTGCCTTCACAGAGCAGGTCAGGGCTGAGCTCTCATCTCTACCTCAGAGGGAACGATAGGAAAAATGTCCTCTTACCCACACACCACATTTTCATGAAACTTATAGAAACATGGTATTTCTGACTTTTCTAACTCAATGACTTTTAAAGCTATGAAGGACAAGGACAGTTAAGGAAAAAAATAAACAAATTGACAAAAATTAAAACCACCAAAAAACCCCCCAACAAAACAAACAAAAAAACCAACAAGACAACAAAAAAAAAAAGGGGGGGGGGGGAGGGGGAATTCCCCCAAGCAACCTCACCCACAGCAGTAACAGTGCAGACCCTATACCAGGCCCCCAAATGACAGAAGTCAACAAACTTTAAAATATTGCTGTAATTTCCACTTATAGGAAAGAGGTTGTCATTTCTTCATGACAATATAAAGAAAAAAAAACCAAATTTGCTAGAAAGTCATGAATAAAACGAGTGTATAAAACTCTGCTTTATACTGTGCACAATTTATTTACTTGAAACACCACGTATTGCCAAATAGAGCTCAAATACATACTTAGGCTAAACAGGATGGACTACGTACGATCTGCTGCTCTGCACCTTTACGCACACCACGTTAATACATGCAAAGGTCCTCATCCTTCCAGGCTTTGCAGAAGCCGGGAGCCCGGCTACACACACTGTATTGCTGTCCTTACAAGGGTTAGACAAACAGACCAGCAAACCCTGGCGAAAAGGAAATGCATTTGGAGTTCACAGTGGGGCTATCGCTTGGTTATTTCTGTAGCGCCTGCATCTAAAAAAAGATCCAGTTCACACAAGTAGCTATTTTACCTTACTGTCCCACAAGATCTAAATGCATTTTTTCCGATTACACTTTCCCACCATAAAATACACGACAAGATGTGACAAATATTTTTAAATATTCCTATGAAAGCATTTTGCTTATATATAGAAACATGAGTATATATGGAAACATACAAAGCCCTGTGTTTATATATAGATGTCTCCTCACTGTATAACTAATATTAGTTCATGGAACTTAAGTCACACATGACCAAAAAAAAAAAAAATGAATTAAAGTTCCAATGAGCTTTGCCACAAAGTAGACAAAGCAGAAAAAAAACCCTCTTGGATTTATGATAATCTCTGTATGAAATGCTGAATGGTAAATTCCCTTGGGAACTTCTCTGACACAAGAAATACACAACAAAACAAACAAACTAGGAGACAAGACCAAGAGGCTTACTGAAGAGACATTTAGTCCACATTTTTTTTTCTTTTTTTTTTTTTTTTTCCTCCTCTACTCCAGCAAAATCTGTCATGAACCACAAGAGAGGCAAAGAGGACTTCTTGATGCCTAAAGCCCATCTCCTGGGGAACAAAAGACCTCAGCTTCACCAAGGTCCTGGGCATTTAAAGCTCTTTTAGAGGAAAGATTTCAAATTACTACCACAACCGCAACGCCTGTGAGAGTGCTCTACACTATAATGCCCCTTCTGTAGAAAAGATCAGTTACATGACAATAACAAAAGTTCTTCATAAGACTTACTTGCACAAGTCCGAGGGGTTTGAATTTTACTCTCTACTTACTGCTCCATGGTTTGGTGTCACAAATACCACATTTCTTGCATTCAACTAAAAGATAATGTAAATTTGACCAATCTGTTTCAGTGTTTAAGCTGAGGGAAACAAAACAAGCAGAAAACAGGAAAGACATTCTTTTAATGGATACAATTTAAATACTTTTTCCATGCTCTCAGAGAAATTAGTAAAATGGATAAAGAATAACTCCCTCTCCCCTTTTTTTAAGTGAACAACTCTCAATCTCATCTTGTCACATCTGTTCAAGCACTAACCTAAACTGTGAGTCTCCATTCACAGCACTCTTAAAACTGTCACAGGAGCCTGTTTTAACATCCAGCCAAACACCCCTGCTTGAATGCCTTCCTTGATCAGTACAGAATCCTGGTTTTTGCAGAAAGAATTTTCAGCAATAAAGGCCAGGTACTTTTGCAGCAGTTTCACAATAATTACCATCAATAAAAAGAACCCTTGGGTGACCTGGACAATAAATAGCTCAAGAGTTTTTCTAAAATACAATAAAGCCACTGAAATAATGGCATACCCAGCCCTGTGTCCCAGGGTTACAACTCTGTGTAACACGCTGGATTCGACCAGACAAAATAGCCAAGAGAGGGGTCTGAATGGGGAACAGCTGGAGCAGGCGCTGTCCGGAGAGCTTAGCAGAGCTTCGTAAGACAGGAGCAGTAGATGGCTTTCCAGAAAGGAAGACAAATTACCCTCAGGAACAGAATCTGCCCTCCCCCTCAATCTTTAAAGGCTGGTGGCATCTCACCTGCTCACTTCCACGGCAACTGAATTCCCTTCTGATCAAAAAGCTGTTGTCTCCTCTCCTGCCCTGTAACTCCCATTGCATCCAATACCCAGAAAAGCAAACAAGGCTGAGGATGAATACATTCAACTGCACAACTGAAGCAGCAGAATTTCAAAGTTTCCTTTTTTATAAAAAACTTTACAGATCTCTGTCCCACTTCACAATGTCATAACCTTGTTGGCTGCAAACTAGCAACTATGTAATAGGTTCAGCTGCATGGTACGAGGGAAGGGTTCCACCCTCTGATCTAGAACACAGTGTGGTGATCACAGTCTGACCACAAACGAGACTAGTTCTAGATCCTGGGATCAAGAACTCCAGATGTACCCAGCTTCACAGGAACACCAAGTTCTTTTATGACCACAAATGATCAGGAGCTCAGATCTATTATTCATTGAGATGATGACATATCTGGCAGAACAACAGCTCTTGGCAGGACAGCAAAATATTTATGCAGTGTAACAACTCAAAGGAAAGGATTTGCCAAATTGACTGCAACAATAGTCTTCAACCTTTTCCAATTTGTGGGCTGCTAAAAATGCTCAGTGGGAATGCAGAACGCTGTACAGCTGAGCTCTCTGCTGACAAGAGGGTTATTGTTTTTAAGATACCTTTTATTGAGACATCAGAAATAGTCCTTGGACGCAAGCTTAAAAAAAAAAAAAAGTAAAAATCACCAGACCATATTATTTTCTGGAAGATTTTCATCCAAATATTAAGCAAACTTCCTTACCATATACAATAACCAAGACTTAAAAGCCTGAAATCAAACTGTTACAAGGCCCCTGCAAAATAAAGATATTCTTCCTAGTGACATTATCAAGAGCTTACGTGACAAATATGGAGACCAACCACCACGTACAGTGGTCAAATGAGAGAACTCAAGAGCAGAGGTGCCCCCAGGGCAGGGAGAGCACAGAGCAATGCATCACCGAACACAGACTCCGGGCTCCGCTGGGCAAAAGCAAGAGCAGATGCAACCCTGGGAGGGACCCTGAGCGCTGGATCCCACATGGGTGTATTTCCAAGGAAAGCTGAAGCTGAAATTAGTGGGTAGCGACAGTGGTTTTTTTAAAGGCAGCATTTAGAGACTTATGAACAGAAAGAAAATGCAAGGAAGGGGGAAAAGAAGGAAAGGGAGCAACTCTGGGAAGTGCAAACGAGATTCATGTTATTTCCACTGTGGCAGAACTTGAATCAGTGCTCTAACTACTGCCCCATCTCATTAGATTACTCAGTAATTTGCCTGCTCCTGTGCAGTAATCCACAGTGGGAGCCATGGCAATGTGGGAATGAGAGAGGCCAGTGTACCCCAGCCTCACTGGCAGCAAGGGAGGAGGAGAGGGAAGGTCCAGGAATATGATGGCAGGGACGGTATGACTGTCTCAAGCACTGGTGTGTTTCATCAGATGCACTCAGTAGACTTGACTATCAGCAAGGTGGCCTGGTGGTCTGGCCATCGCAAAATGGCTGTTTCCTGCAGGTGTCACAACAGAGGTGACCCGAGAGGAACGCTTTGCAGATAATGCTAGGAAACATTTTATGGGCAAAAGGAGCAGTGCAGAAGAGCTCATGAGGAAGTGCAGCTGAGGTCAGCGCCACTCTAGATCTGCAGGGGAGAGACATTTAAAAGGGTACAAGAACAAATAGGAAGCTCTTGCCCACCCTGCATCTCACCTGCGATGGAGAGACCTCAGCTCCCATCCTCAGTCACGTGCCTTAAATTCCCCACTGCGTTCAAGGCAGCATCACGCTCTATCCTCACACTTCCCACTTCAACAGCTTGCTATGAAACACCCTTTAAAAAATCAAAACTGAAAACAGCTCCCGCTCCCCTTGCAATGGGTCTGAGCCAACCTCTGATGTGGGAGCAGAGTGCACAAAGTCCAAATCTGTAATCAAGAACCACCACTGATCTGCAAGCAAATATACAAATTTCTTCACCAAAGATGGGGAAAGCTGTGTTCTCCAAACACCAGGGCTAATGAAACTTGATTAGTGGAAGAGGTCTGAGAGAAGATGGTGGTGCTTCTGGAAACAGATTAAAAAATGGCATGGGAAAAGACAGATGGCAAGAAAGTAGCTTAAGAAAGAGATTTCACTGACCTGACAGGAGAAAAAGGCACCTTAGAGCAGCCTCCTGTTTTCAAAAGGAGATAGAGAACATCTTCAAATATTAAAGGGATTATGAAATGGTGACTGGAATAAAAATGTGCAAACCTAGGGTAGAAAGAACAGCATGAATAGAAGTGAAATCATCGGAAGTGCTAACATTGGTGTGCAAGTTACACCAGAGGATGAACGCAGAAAGTACTAAGAAGGAAGGAGAGAGCACACCAAGAACGGAAGGTAAAACTGCTGTAGCAGTTATTTGCTGACTCAAGTAAGATACTCTACAAACAAGAGGGGGGTTTGTGCAGAGAAATCCCCCCAGTCATACAAGAGAGTTGCCCGGGGGTTTCGCCAAGCTGTTCGTGAGAAAGTCTCCTGAACCCTGTGAACAATGAAAGCAGCACTTTTTCCATCCATCTCTCCCAGAGTATTTAAAGATTTGAATTTTCCCATATCATTTTTGGTTCGTCTCCCTTTTCCTATAAATAGAGAAGCAGCAGTGCATCCATCTCTTCTTCATCTTTTTTGGTGGTCTAGCATTGCACACATGCTGGAATGTTTTTCTAGTAAACGATAAGCGATGGGAAACAAGTCAAAGACAAAGGACAAGAGACCTTGAGCTCAGAAAAGCAGGAGAGATGGGAGTCTTCTCCTCTTTCCCAAGAGGCAGGTATCTTTTCTCTGGACCAAAGGGTTTTGTTTTGGAAACAAACGTATCTATTTCTGTCACTTCCTTTAGACATGTAGTCTTCATGGGGCCGATAGTAAGACTGACTACAGTGTCTGAGAATGATAATTTGGCCCCCAAAAGAAAGCATTTCTAACCTAAATATGAAACCCAAAGGAAACACACCCCTGCTGCTAAGCACACGTCTCAGTGGACTAACGCTCTGATCTGTGCTCTGCTCCCAGAGCCTTTACTTTAATCCAAAGTCCAATAATCGAGTTAGCACTTTGCAAGGAAAGCTAAAGCCCCTGGGGTTTCTGTCGAGCGGCTGGCCGGTGGAGAGGCTGAGCTGGACATCAGCAGGTGGTCTGGCTGCCATGGGAAAACAAGGGTTGTGTGGGCAGCCAGACAGCTGAGCAAGGGGCTGCAGGAACGCCTGTAGCTCTACCCTGACCCGTAGGAGGTCAACCACACCACTGGATGTTCCCAAGAAAAACAAAAACATGAACAGAAGGGGAAGGGCAAGCCATGGTGAAGGGAGAAAACGCCAAAACCAGGCAGTTTGGACTTGGAAGTTGCTTTGTAAGTCAGCAAAGCCCACTTCTGTAATGAGATGCTTCAGCAGAACGCAAAGGCAGCATAGGTATCTTGAGCTGTGGCCCTGATGTACCACCGCAGCAACGAACAGGACAAGCCAGCTGTACTGTCACAGCAATGTCTCTGGTAGATAGGGAAGGAGCTGGGCAGAGCAGCGGGGGAGGAAGTTAATGAATTCCAGAAGATCACGGTCTTCCATCCCTGCTTAAAAATAGGAACTGTGGTCAGGGGTTTGAGACAGAGAGAGTCAAACCTCAGCATGTGGATCCAGATTTTGAAACCACAAGAGGTCAGAGTTAATTGATGGTTGGTCATTCAGAGGTCCTGGGACAACTTAAGAATCAACAACACACTGTATCTTCTTGCTGAAGTTAGGCTCCTATCTCCCATCCAAAAGACATAACGATATCCCTGAAAACAGCAGCCCTGACCAGCTCCTAGGCTTACCTGCTCAACACCTGGGGGAAATGAGCAAGTTGCCAACAAGCAGCAAGGTCGGGCAGAACCTGGTCACAAGAGCTGCAAGAGGGAACAGCTTTCAAAGCAGGCAGCAGTGGGCAGGTTCTTGTGGAGCTGGCAAGGCCACTGACTCTGGGATAGCCTAATCCACTAACAGGTAAATCCCCTCCACAAAACATTCCTTCCTGCCTCAAAAGACTTATTTGGCAACCAAACCCCCTGCTTTAGAGTAAGAGCTGGGGCGGAATGTGACCTGTGGCTCCTGATGGTAGAAGGCCCCAGCACACGGAGTACCAGGCTGAAAGCTGCCCAAGCCTCAGCACGTGGGGCTCTCCAGTGAACTGTCCCGACTCCACGTACGAGATCGCTTCTTGGCAGGTGGGACACCAGGCACTGAGCTTTGGTGCTTGCTGTGCTCTTTAGATATATGGACTAGATGACCTTCAAAAGGTCCCTTCCAAGCCAAACTATTCCATGATTCTGTGATAAGGGACTCTCTCTGCAGATAGCTGGATCTGCAGGAAGGAGGAATTCTGTTTAGTGGTTTTGGCAAACATCATCCCAGGCATAAGAGTTTGGCCTGCTAACTCTGATGAGGACAATGGAGAAGGGAACTCAATGGCCTAAGATGAAAGGCAAGTGAGAGACTTCTGCTCTGGACACTTACTGCTCCTACTGCTCACAGATGGAGAGAAAGTCTGTGCTAGAGTCTTTGGGCAAAGAGAGAGGGCACTACAACCATGTTATTGCAAGCTGACCAACCCTGGGATCCTTCTAGCTTACCAACTCCTCTATTCAACTTTTGCTCTATGAAACGCAAGTCCTGTTTAACATCACCATGTTAGCAAACTAAGGAACTGAAATTTCACTCACTGACATTACCGAGGAACAGATCCTCTCTCTTATCCACGTTAAGAGTAGCCAAAGTTTGGCACTTTTCTCTTTTGGTACATTTCTCTTTGCAGCTTTTTAACTGGAGAATATTTTGAATGCAGGGATATGATACCATGCACTGTAGCCACACTGCTGTCCTTGAGCGGAGACGTCTTGCTCCCTGCCCAGATACAGATTCACAGTGGTAAAGAGACTGCAGTCTCGTATAGCGTGTGCCCTGCATGACCATTCATTTGTCACCCCAACTTGTACCAGCAAGGGCATCAACGCAAAGGCAGGAGCACACAGATCCATCTTGCAAGATATGTTGGTCAGTTCATGGAGGTTTTGTTTACATGGAGTGATGGAACAGCCCCCTACCAATGCAAATGTGTGGTAAGAGTAGTCGCTGGACCTGCTGTGTCTTCTCAAGTGTGCAGAGATAAGCTTTGTTATCAGACCTAACTCAGTATAAGATTCAACTGTTACCCTAAAAGACTCTTCACTCACTCAATTCCACATCTTGTTTGCCAGTAGATGACAACACGTTTTTCCCCACCCCAAAAAATGACAATTCTCAAGTGCTGAAAAACCAAAACAAAAGAAGTTTTTAGATTCTGCATCATATGGGGGGAAAAGATCACTGTTTTGACCCACTACTGAAATAGGTATGGAAAAGCACTACGGGGGGGGAAAGAACAAAAAAGGAATTTGATAGTTAAGTCATAAAAATATGAGGAGGACTCAAGGGTAGAAGTACACATACAAATACTCATAACCAGCCATATTTCAAATTAATGACTTTTCTTTACACATACCAAAATTGGATGCTTTTTGTATTACTGTTCCTCCAAAGAAGGACATGTGTAAGCTTGCAGTTAACCATTACCAATGATTTCCTGTATTATTTTAGTATATGGGACTACCAGACACACACCAGAGCTGGTTACCATTTGCTCTGTGTGTGCAGTAAGAGTCAAGTTCTTGTTCTCTAACAAGCTGTAGGAACAGCTAGGGCATGTTTAAGACACGCTAGCTTAACAGTACTTGCAAGCTGCCAGAACCAGTGATTTAGAGCAAGACCTTTGGAGGGAAAACCCAAGCTCTTGAGACAGAACCCCTTGGAGATCCAATTCAATACACTACCATTGATTTTGACTTGTTTTTTCTGCTAAACTTTTAGGGAGAAGCAATCTCCCCTTTGGGGCTCTAAGAATATTCAAGAGCTGATGAGAAATTTACTGTGGCACGCTTGTCTGTAACAGGTTTGCACATACAGCCTCTGATTTTTTCCTCCCTGTTTTGGGGAATTTGAGCTGCGTATTAATTTCCTCTCCTTATAATCCCTCACTGGAAATGATCAGTACTGCTTGTCATAAACCTATCACACAGGAAAAAAGCAAGGCACAGAGGAGATGCAAACTCCACCTCCCAGCAACAACAGTACTCACTGAATAGGGGTGAGAGGAGACAAAGGAAAACGGGGCACTACCTGAGGGCTTGCAGGTCACTTCACTTTTATTGTAGGCAATAATCAGGCTAAAAACTGGAGAGCTGCTCATGGTAAAGAACACATCTAAACTGATGAAAACAGTTGCACTGGGTTAAGGGGAAAGGAAAAGAGACAGAAATTAAACAAAGGAAAGATCAAAGGAACAAAACCAGGAGCTCTTTCAGCTAGCTCCTCTTCTCCAAAACTAATGCATACCCAGCTAAACTGAGATAGCAAAAGAAAGTCTCTAGTCTGCATGGAGTGACAGCACAGTTGATCAACCAACACAAACACTCACACATTCCCTTTAGGAGAATTAGAGAGTAACAGAGATTTTAAGCAAGAGTGTGTGTGCCTGCAAGTTTGCTTTCCAAATCCAATTTCCCTTCCAATCCCCTCATAGCTTCTCATCAGCAGTTTTCTGTTTCTACTGTGAAGGGCTCTAGCGCAATTACACTCAGTTACTGAAAGCCTCTTTACTCTAATCCTCTTCTGAGCCTCAGAAAGTAACAGCATCAACTGACACCTGTGAGCTTAGCCTCCTCCACGGGAAATACTCTACAGAGTTCATGGCAAAGAAAAACACCCTCAGGACATCCCCATCTATTCCAGCTCCCCTGTTCACCTTACCAGTACTAAACACCAGACCGCCTAACTGAGCCAAACGAAACTTCCAAGGACAAAACTCACGATTTTGGTATTTTAAGGCAGCAAGCTCCAAGCAGAAAACAGATAGGAAATCTCAACTTGTCATGAAGACACCCACTGCTTTGTCTGTTGCTTTTTTGTTGGGGTTTTTTGTTGTTGTTGTTGTTTTTTTGTTTTGGGTGTTGGTGTTTGTTTTGTATTTTTAATCTAAAGATTAAGTTATTTGCTGTAAGGCTGGTGGGAAGGGAGTGTTGAAGAGGGGGCACTGTGCTGTTTGTTACTGTTGGCATGCATGTTGAAACCAGGCCCTAATACACATAATTATGGGGTAGACTGAACTCTTCCCTGATGAGTTTTCATCAACCATGAGCTACAGGAAAATTTAAGAGAAATATAAACAATTCTAATTCAAGCAATGAAATAGAGAGACAAGCAAGAGTTGTAAGTGTCTTGGAAGTCCTTTTGAGAGGTATTACACCTACTGAATGACTGCAGTTTTCCCTTTAATTCAGAGAGTGCTGCAGGTTTTTAAGTCCAGCTGTTTAACCCCTGCAATGCACAGTGACCTTTTTATTTTCCATTGCTCTTGCAGTTTTCCAGCAGTTTGAGCTCATTTGGGCTAATTACCTCAACATGGAGCCGCAAATGGAAAATGTTACCGATAAGTTGTTCCATTCACAGCCATTTAGTCTTGCACTGCTTGTGTCAAGGTGCGCTACCTGTTTTCCCCATCTCCTTAGGCGGTGAGGCTTCAGACCTCGGGGCCGTTCCGCTCCCAGCGGTCACACAGGCTCTGAGAAGAAGTCAGTGACCTTCCAGTCAGAGGAGTCCATCCCACGCACAGTGTCCACATGTGCACCCTCCCTTTGCAGCCTGCCCTGGGCCAATACTTAGGTGAGGGACACTGTGCCACAAGGCACAGGAGACCAAACTCCCTGACCCACCGGGAATCTACGGTCCTTGAATCTCACTATGGAGGAATAGCAATCACTCCACAGCCAAAATGTCACCAAGTTTCCATCATAAACCTAAGCTGACCCCTTCCTGACCCTGTCTTTCAAAAAGCACTAATTTATAAAACATCCCACCAACAGGGAAATTGCTAGGTCTGACTTGGTAAAGGAGAAGAAAAAGCCCTTTCCCATGCAGATCTCCTAAGTAAATTTGAAAGCTGGCTTTCAAAAAACAGAGTTTGTATGCTCAAATATCTAATTGTGGATTTGGACCCAACTTTGTGAGGTATGTCTTGAAAACATTGAATCACTGCTGTTTTAAACCAGCATTTCTAAGCCTTTTTTAAACTAAGATGGAAAACAAAACATCATGGCAAGGGCTGCCTACCACCAGCTGCTCAATACCAAGATTTCACTAAAGCACAATTTTCACTTTTTTTTTTTTATTACAGTATTACAGGTATCCTTGTCAGAGCATCAACTTTTGGGTAGTCTCAAGTGTCAAAGGAATAGCTAGAAAATTCTTTTTATATTGTTTTCCTGGAAGCTGACCGTCTTCCTCTTTCTCCTGAAGAAACTGAATCAAAGCATGAGCAGACTTCTGCCAACAGAAAGAGCCCTCCATTCCCATCCAAAGAGCTCCCACCTAATGTTTAGTCACCTTTACTGAGGGGGAGGAGGATTTCCCCCAAGTGCTTCTGCTCTTCTCTCCACAGGAGCCCACGTGAACTCAGTCCTTCAGAACACGACTCCGCAAGGGTCTGCACTGCTAAACAAGGTGCAAAACTCCTCCCTTGGAAGCACCCGCTACCAGAGTTCTTAGGGGAGCTGAAAGGGAAAAGCAGGGGATCCAGAGCTACCGCCTTCAGCTGGTCCTGCAGAGTTCTGGAAAAACAAATGCTCAATTACCCCACAGGGTCCAGGGGAAAGTCCTTAACAGCTCTGAAAGGAACTTGACTGCAGACACCTCCAATTCTCCAGGAACGTCAGGCACAAGAACATCTTACTTGATGAAAACAAAATGTGCCAGCTCAGGTGCAGGTCTGGAGGACAGAGGGCTGGAGTCAAGCCATGGGGAAGGATTGCCTTCTGCAACACATCAGACATTACAGAGCCAGCACACCTGGGGTGCAGACAGCACCTGCCTGTCTAACCTCAACAAGAGAAAGGCCATTTCACTACTTAGAGCAATTGCATTTAATCAGCAGCCACAGTCTGAAATGCCTTGGTTCTAACTGCAGACCACAGAGGCCACGCCACAGCCTTCTTTACACTTACGCACTGCTCACAAATTAGGAAGACGAAGTCCCTGTGAGACAAAGGCTATAACAGTCTTTCCCAGGCCTTGTTAAGAGTCCTACCTGTCAAAGTGCTGAGGGCATTTAACACACTGCTTAGCACACTGGGACCAACAGAACTCTCTAAATAGCATTAGACTTTAAAGCTAGTGTGCCTCTGCATCAGCGCTTCACATGCCCCGGTCAGGAGTTTGGAGGGCTTGCCTGAAAAGCTGTATGCTTCTCACTAGCAACAAATCTGTGAGATACTGGTAACATTTGACATGTGTTTACAGAACCTCAGATGCAAACATAAGGCACCTTGTCTGAGTAGTAGACTTAACTTTCCTACATACCTATATATTTAAGAGGAAAGAGGAAGAGAAGAAAGACAGTTGATATTCTTGAAAAAGAAACTCTGTGTGTCACCCATCTTTGCCAAGCCATTTGTTTCCTGTGTTGCAGATGATCTCAGCTTACATTCCTCTTTATTCAGCATCTTCTATGTTTGTCACAGAAGCACCAAGTGGAAACTTCCCTTGGTTATTATAGCCCTGGAATACTTAAAAACAGCCCCTTGGATGCCCACTCAGCCTGGACCTGCAAAATGAATCAAAAGGAACGTGCTGTGCTCGGTCTCGGCTACAGAAGCAATGCCACAGACAGTACCACCAGCGCTGTGTGGCCACTTGGGGGGACATCAAGTGTCTAATAACCCTGTTTGCCAGTCTGTGCCCAGCACATACATGGGGCTTCCCAGAAGACTTACATGCTACATTCACACCAGAACCCAGGCAGAGAAGTTAAATCTTTGCTACACCAGCATTTCACTTAAATAATCTACACAAATAATTTGATAGTGAAACTATAAGTACTTAGGACTTTCAGCCTCATTTATCAGCTCTTCAGCTCCTGGATCACTTTTTTTAGTTCAGGTTGGCTGCTGGATATCCCATGTGCAGGGAGGGTATCCTGGGGCTAATGAGCAGCGCTGAGCCTGAGTGCTGCCTGAGGATATGAGTGTGGCTTATTCCCGTTGAAATCCATGTGTGGATATAATACAACAGCAGAGTGGGAAGCAGCAGGACAAACTCATCATTTGTATACCTACACGATCACTCCAATTTATGCCTCTCTCTGTTTCTTTAACTACTCCCCTACAGATGGCACTGTACCACTATCCAAAATACCCCTTCAGGAAAAAAAGAGCTTAAACCAACTTGAGATTCAAGCCACCAAAGAGGAAATAAGTGACCAGTAAGTTTCCTGCCTTCTCATCCAGATGGCTTTGACTAAGGACAGCAGCTTCAGTGAGAGAACACAAGGCTTTGTACATCCAACCTTCTCTACTGTTGACCAGGATGGGATCTAGTGGGAAAATGGGTCCTAATACACACAAACACTTGCTCCATGTTTCCCTGAAGCATTTGGTCCCTGCCACTGTTAAGATGGGACACTGGGTTGGACAGATGTCAGGTATGACCTTGTCTGGCAATTTCTTTGGGAGGCAACTGAGAAACCTCACCAGAAGCCAGCATGCGTCCAAAGATTTACAATCAGGGCTGCGATGTCAGTAATTGGATGAATGCAATAAAATCTGCAGATTCCTTTTCCTCAGTCACGTGTGGTATTTCTATTACTTTCTCTCCGACTGTTTTACATCCAATAAAAACACACTGAATAGAAAATACAGTAGTAGAAGTTACCCTTTGCTCTTGGTAAGAAGAATAATTCATTGGTTTGGCACTTCCCAGGGCATGCGTGAAGGGGAAAAGTGCTTGGCTAAAACAGGGTTATAATTATTAGCAGCAAATTCAATCTATGGTGCATTTCACCAGCTGCTTCTTAATTTTATTGCCTCTCAGCTGCACAGATTTATGTGATGAGCATTTCATCATAGCATCCCATAACTACTGAAGCCTTTTTGCTTTTGATTTGCTATTCTCATTAGTGAAGGGTGAAACTTTGTCCTTAGATGCACATACAGAGTTTCTGCAACTTCCCAAGCAGAATAATTACGGCCAAGGCTTTTAAGTGTTGAGCTGGAGACCTTTAAAGAAAAATGATCTTCAGAAAGTACTAGCAGGACTCTTGGAGATATCTCTACCTCATTGAATATCACAGCATCACAGGCACTTAAATACTCCTGCTGTTAGTATTGCTCTCAGTTTCAGGAAGCAGCAGTTTCCTGAATGGTGCCTGTCTAGGCTGTGCAACAGGTTATTGTAAAGTGGAAATAAGAATGTTATTTACTGAAACTACAGAAGAAAACAAGGATAAAAATTAGATTAGTATGTGGTTAGGATTAACGGAAATGCCAAAAAAATGCAGTGAGAACTTCAGCTTCAATCACCAGGAAAGAAGACTCAGATCAGCGATGTGTCTGCGACATCAGCACTAGCTAAACTTCTGATCCTGTACTCAAAACAAAATGAGGAGGGAAATGCGCAATCTACCCCCACAGCTCCGAGATTACTCTTGATCAGAAATAACCCTCCTCAGTTTTAACAATTTAAGGACATCATGACCTAGCATGGTATAACACTAGATTTACATCCATGGGTATCCTGGTAGTAACATCATAGCCTACCACTGCTTTCACGAGGCTTTAGCAACACACTTCTGTGGCCATATAGCCACTGCACTTAATTAAGTAATGCTGCACTTACATTATGAAATACAAAAATCCATTCAAATTAAATTCCCAAAAGGCATTGTAATAGAATATTCTGCAGCACCTAGCTACCCTGCCCAGTTCTGTCTCATCACCTTCAGTTTGTCCGAATTTCATCCCAGTTCTTATAGGTAACAGAACTAGGATATGATGTGATTTTAGGCCTGCACAGTAATCTAATTCACCCCATTGCAAAAAAAACCCCAAAACAAACCAACAACAAAAAAACCCAAACAAACAAAAAAAAAACCCACCAACAAAACAAAAAGGGGCAATGGTTTCAAACTAAAAGAGAGTAGATTCAGACTAGATATAAGGATGACGTTTTATGATGAGATTGGTTAAACACTGGAACAGGTTGCCCAGAGAGGTGGTAGATGCCCCAATCCTGGAAACATTCAAGGTCAGGTTGGACAAGGCTTTGATCAATCTGATCTAGTTGAAGATGTTCCTGCTCATTGCAAGGGGTCTGAACTAAATGATCTTTCCAGGCTCCTTCCAACCCAAAGCATTCTATAAAAAAAAAAAACCCAAACCAAACCCACAATAAAACCCCCAAAATAAACCCAAAACAAAATGCCAAGACTGTACTGATCTTAATTATATATCTTTTTCATATAAAGGAATACACCTTACTAGCCAAAAGAGAATTTAGCCCTTGTTCAGAGTACTCCATAGATACTACTACTTCCCTCTCGTAATACGAGCCATTTCAGAGTTACTAGACCTAATGAAACATGATTACGGAAAATCAGGCATTTTCCCCCTTCCCTCACCATTTGCCTCTGTAATTTTTCATTTCACAGTCTCCTTCTGCTCCCTTCAAGTACTTTCCAACCTATATTCTCAATCAATACCTTCAGGTTCTTCATAAATCCTCCAAAGTTGGGCAAGGAACAGCACATGCCACGGTTGGCTCAGGAATGTGGGCACAGATCTGACAGCCAGCGAGATGAGCAGAACAAAGTGAATACATGCATGATCAAGTTGATGGTGCCACCTTATTCCAGGGGAACACAAGGTTGGGGGTGTCCCCCCACACACACATCTTCCTCACCTCAAGCTTCCCATAACCTGTAGGAATTTCACATTCTGGAGACCTTTTTTCATCTATCAAATGTGATAAAACAAAGAATTTCAAAAGTTATTGAACAGGTGAGGAAGTATGAGGGAGAAGGGGGTGAGAACAGCAGAATGCCTTCCTCCCAGGAAATCAGACTAAACGCTCTAATAAAGAAAGCAATCAGGTAAATTCAAAGCCTATTAACATAAAAAAAGCAAAAAAAAATTTCAGACAATGAACAATTTTATCATGAAACCCACCGCCAAACGGCTCTCTAAGAACAAAGGTTTATCAAGAGTCAAAAACCAGGATGGATGATCATCTGCCCGAGCAGAGTATTCAATAACATTAAGACAGTGGTAATGCAAACAGTAATCCAAAACCCCCAAAAATAAAGAGTTGTATTTATGACCTATTATTGTGATCAGCATAGCGAAAGGGGCAAGTAATTGTACCTCTACTTTTCACTAGGCTCTTGCATCCATCTCAGAAGGGGTTTAAGTGGTAATTTCAGATGACAGGCTATTCACCTAGGCAGAACCCTGAGTCTCAGGTAAAAATGCCAGCTTGCTCCTACCTAGGAACTTACGAGCAGGTAATAAAGGAGGAGTAAGGAGTATTTCCCAGCTCCTCCTTGGTAGGAGCAATAGAATGTTACTCTCTTCCTTCAGTCTACAATTACCCACTGCTTGTGATGAGCTCTTCCTTTTCCAATACACCTAAATTCAGTGTTGGTCAACAGCTGTTTTTCAATCAAAATCATAATGCCTGAACCAAATGCCCACCAGGGAATACTAAATGAGCCTTGTCTTCCTAAGCGTTTAATCACAAATGCCACAAATGAGTAAGCAGCCAAGCATAGCTCTAATGAGGCTGTGTTTGTCTGGGAGGTTTAACTGGGTATGCAGCTCACACCCCTTAAGTAAAAAGAATTAATTTCCCACTCCCCACTTTCTAAAGTGATAACATTGCTCTAAAGACCGATTTATTTACAACTTATATCTTACCTTCCCACACAGTAATGGGACTGGAAAGGCTATTGTATGAAATTGACTGCAGACAAATTGTTTTATAACCCCTCTTATAAGCACCATCTTGCTGTGATCTTGTTCCCGTGACTGACTGGCATGCCACTCCAGATCTGACTGCTGAAGGAACCTTCCCCCCACTTACAGGAGAATTACACCTGTAGCCACTTTATACCAGATGATTCTTGCTCTAGTATGGCCCTTCACCTTACATAGCTCTTCTCAGGCCCAACCTTCTCATTCATTACAGAGAACAAATTTATTGATTCTCACCCTTTGTTTAGGTGGACTAAACAAGGCAAGCTTTTAAACTCTTTCAGATGAGATCATCTCCCCATCCCCACAGTCACACTGGTAATCCAGCTGAGGCAGGCAGCATCACCAGCTACAGCTGTCTGAGAGTCACAGACAAATAACAGATTTGTGTGATGGAGCTGGGTAGCACTCCAGATTCCCCCACCAGATCCTGAAAATTGCTTCTCAGGAACTGTCAAATCCTAAATCTAAGTTATTTCAATTTATGCAATTAAAACAAACAAACGAAAAAACCACCGAGCTCTTTAATGGAAAGCACGTTCTCTTGGCATTGAGCGAGTAGAGGACAACCTCCATGCAATTAACTACTGAGTGCAAAACTGCAGAAAGCTTGTTTCTTGAATAAACTCTTGGGAAGATACCAAACCTGCAGACCGGTTTATTCAATAGGAAGGGTAGACTTTCCCTACACACTTCTCAGTGTCTATACACTGACCACAGTAAGTGCGTGACCCTCTATACCCAGCTGCAGCTGGCAGTAGGATTTGCTGAACAGCAGCACCACCCCAGGTTTAAGCTTAAACTCTCCTCGGAACTGGGCCACTTCCAAGATTTCTCCAAGTACATACTGTGTTGCAACCCTAATTCCCTCTCACCAGAGACCATACCTACCTTTCTAGTAACTTCAGAGTTCAACTCACAGCTCTGATACATCACTGCACTTAGATCCCACATTTACTTGGTTTCTGGCTGCTCTACTGTGGCCGAATGGGAGGGGGATGGCACACACAGGAGCGTGCTGTTATCCCCACATCGCACTGCGGCACGGCTCAGAGCCCATCACCAGGGCACTCTACATCTTTCCTCAATGAGTTTAACCTGACAGTTTATCACTCACTATCACAGAGTCCTTCTGCACCTCTGTCAGATCCTGGCTTTTACTGCTCTTGATTAGAGGAATATTCTCAGCTCAGGCAAACAAGTAACTTCACTAATAACTTCTCTTCATTGAGGAAACTGATCGTTTTGTCTTTACCTCTGATTCTTTAGCTAGTTACAATTACCCAGCCCTATCAGGAATCCCTTCCTGCCATTTACTACTAATAATTTGTTGTTTGTAAGACACAACGTTCCCTTCACAAAAGCTCTGTGAAGCCACCCCAACACATGCCAGCCATCAGTGGCCCTAGCCAGTGCAGTCCTTAGTTTCTCATCTGCCAGGGGTTTTACAGTTTTCATACACCCCAGTATGGCATCTTCCCCACCCTGTTCAGTTACTGCTGGGTAACAGATCTGCTGTTACTGCTACATGCCCTGTCCTTGCTGTCTCTTCCACTCTCCTCGGCATGTCACAGCCTCTCAAAGCCCCTCTGGGGTAACTCTTATACTGCTGTTTCCCCCTTGAGAAAGTTATCCAGGGAAAAGGAGATATAGAGGAAAGAAATCATCACTTCCAGGAGCCTGGACCAGAATGCAGCACACCATGCACGAAACATCACCAGCACCTGATGCACCAACCCAGCTCCTCCAAGATGCCAAAGAGTGACATGGCCCAGTACTGAAGACCCAGTGTGACACACACCGACAGCTTCATTGTCTCCCACATGGCTGCATCATGTCTGAAGCTGAAAGTTTGCTCCTATCTTTGACCCAACAGGTCTCATCCTTTAGCTCCGACAGCAAGGATTTGTCCTTTAAAATTCAAAACTGAAGGACTGTGCAGTGACAGGTGTCAATAAAGGCTGTATCACTTGATGAGTCAAAAATGCTCTGCGCATCAGCTTTCTTGGCAAGAGGAGCTGACATGGTAGTCACAGAGATGTTCATCCACGCGGCCTCCACCCTCCCAGCCCTTTGCCACAGGAGCCTGCCCTTGCACAGCCCCCGTTGCTGCGCCGGTACAGAGGGCTGTGGGGAGACACAGAGAACAAATCCCATTTAAAGTAACCATTGGGGTGTGGGTGTGTGTGTGATTTTTTAAATCCAGTTCCATTCCCTGATTCAGTTCACAGTACAGCCCTACAGACAACGATACTGGCACAACTGAGCAGGCTACTGGGGCACACTTCTTGCATCACAATTGCCATCCAGAGAGGTGTCTCGACAACAGATGGTGGGTAGGATCTCTACAGTCCAAGCATGAGATTCAGGTCATGGTTGATTACCCCAACAGCAGGTGAAGTAGACTGAAAACAGCATCTTTATTTCCCAAGAGTCTAGACAGAGGGAGCTCGGAGCAGTTATAATTGCTTTCTCTCCAGTTCACTCCCACTGCAGTTATTTGCACGTTGACTACACACACCAGCCTCAAGCCCTGACCTCCTGGCCCAAAAGCTGAGGGCGCCATTGCAGGATATATCCTGGTATGGACGTTCAAACTGTACTTGCCTGAACCTGTTGTAAAGCATGTTGTAGCTTTCAGCACACCTTCCCTGCACCCCATAAAAATAAACCCATGCAAGCCACTGCATACTTAGAATGTAAAGCACCAAGTGTTTTAAAGGGAGGCTGAGGAACGTAATGAACACATTTCAGCAAGGCAGCATTTTCTGAAATAATTTTAACTAACCTTGCATTACGCTTATCCCTTCCAGAATGCCTTAAAGATTCAAGCAGCTCATAAAGTCCAATAATGCATTTGGCATTGATCTTCTTACTCAAGCGCAGTCTTACAGAATGCTTTCTGCTTCGCTAAAGCTGCATTAAGACCTTCATTTTAACAGTGGGGGCTCTATATCAGCTCTGAAAGATAATTTTACATCACTGAGGTCTCTTCTTTTTTTTTAAATGAAGAATTTATCATTACTAACCTTGGGCTTTTTATTTCTTTGTAAGAACTCTCTTAATAATATTGAGAGGAGGAATAAATTAATGGCACTATGTCTGCTGAAAGGATTTATGGGTGAGTACATTCTAATTTCAGCTGCAGTAGGCTTATGAAAATAGATTTGCTGAAGGATGTTTGCATCTCCTGAGTTTTTCCTCTTCCTCTGATATCCTTTCAAGTCCATCTAGAGAAAGAAACTGGACAATAGTCTAACAGTCCTTCCCAACTGACAGGTAGCTTTGCTCACTAACTGTCTCCTTGGATCCAAAAGGGCACCTTGAAATACAAAAGCAATGCTCTCCACCTCCTTCCATCCACAGAGGGGAACGGGCTTCAAACAGAGTTCATGTAATAGGTGGTCAACAAAGCAGCGCCAAGCAGAGCACGAACAGTCACAGATGGTCCAGAACATTTATCTTTACACACTGCCTTTTATAGGTGTAAAAAAATAGGTTTTTGGTTTTTTTGAAGCTTACCAACTTCAAATTCTGTCCCAGCAGGGCTGTCAAACCATGCTTGTAGCCTGAAGATGTTACAATGACAGGTTCATGAAACTTTGCAGGAATTTCCTAATTACAGGATCCTGTTTTAAATTAACTTTAATCCGATTTTATTGGCTAGTGTTTTCATTCCACTGATGGGATCTGTCATTTTCATACATCTGGGGAATATTAAAAAATTTTTTGGGAACCTATACAAGCATTTGCTTTCCACTTCCCTCCCTATTTATTCCAGATAAATAATGGCTGAGGTTTGGAGATGCAGATTTTTTCTGTGAAATGGAAAAGGATTTGCATCACTGATTTACATCACAGTTACTAGTTCTGCACCATCTCCAAAACACCTAAACAGGGATATCAGTGAGAAATTAATCCAGTGCTACAAGGCAGGCTTTCAGCAGTAAGCAGTCTTTACCAGCATGGTTTTCTGTGCTGTCTTCAATCAGGGAAGGTATTCCCAGTTCTTTTATTTACCAGCCTTTTTTTTTTTTTTCCCTAAAAATAAGATATAAGCATGGGACCATTTTTGCACAAAAGCTGTACTGACTCACCATACAGGTATATGTTTAAGACAACATAAGCACCCCCCACAAACCCAGACAATGTTTTTGATGTAGCCATTGCAGTAAAAAAAAATTCCAGCATGGGATCAGTAAAACAATTTTACCTAAGTCAGAATGGGGAGGAAGTTCTGACATTGCATAACAGCTTTGAAACAACATTACAATTCCAAAACCCGATTTCTTCCTGCTAACAGAATATCCTTTGCCTAGCTAAATATACACGACTGACCACAGGAATGGGTACTTAATTGTCAACTTTGTTACATCAGTCGTATGTGTCAAAACCCCATCATGTACTTGCCCTCACCGAGTTTAATGAGGTGATTGCAAAGGATCGTGCTACAGCAGCTAAAGAAGCTATGTTCCCAGAGCTGGAAGTCCCCCGTCCCTCAGCTGGGACACAGCGACTGACCCCTACACATTCTTACTCCATGACACAGCGGAGCACCATGGGTCTGACAGCACGCAGAACAAGGACAGCACAAGGAACAGGAAAAGGCCTTGAGCCGCAGACATGTTGTTTTGGGTCTCACCAGGAAAGAAAGGAATGTAAGAGTACTTGTGCTTTTGCCTCTGGGCAATTCATTCCTTCTTGTGGACAAAATAGTTTTGAATGGAGAGGCAGCAGATAAAAAGCAAAGGAAAGAGCTAATAGGTTTCTTACAAGTAAGTCAGAAATAACACATATGAGAGCAAAGCTGCAGTCCTTACAGGGCTCCTACTAAGCAGCACCATTTGTTCAATGCCTAGTGAGGAGAAACAGGGTTCTACTTGTATGTCAACTTCTGTGGCATAACCATGATACCATGGGCTTCAGTTACAGCACATTATTCTAACCCCAAACACCCCAAATTTGCAATCCAAGACCCGAAGGAGACTGAACAGATGGAAGGCTTCCCTGAGAGTATTAGCATGGCTTTTTGATTTGGGGTCTTCTAGGTATCATAACCTCAGTGTCAAACATGGACGTCTACAGCCAGACAAGTTAGAAGCTCTCTCTGCAAGATGGAAATGTACATTAGCAGAGCAAAAATTTCCCTCCAAGTCCCACAGGGAATAACTGCATGCTCTACAATCACCATGCAACATTCCTCTAGTTCGCTAAAAACCAAAACACACAGCAAGCAGGCACAACACAGTTTGAAACCAGGGCTTCCACGCGTACCCTCTCCCACAGGAGCTCTTCCAACAGCAAAGAGGAACAAGTTAACGGAAGAGGTTGTCTAGGGAGGTCTCAGAGATGTAGGACAAACAGGAAAGTAGCAGTGCTCTTCAGGATCATTTGAAGTGCTTCAGGTCATGACAAAAAGACATCAGACCTTACAAATACGGACATGTTACAAAGCATCTTGTTCCCCTTCTGCTCCACAGCTCAAGCAGATCAGGATTTTAGCAGACACCTTGTGAATTGTTACAATTTGAGATTAACGTTTCATACCATTTCAAAGCTGGGATTTCAGAGCTGCATTCAGAGACAATAAAGCAGGGGTTTCTGGCTTCAGCAATTCACAAGGTATCAGCCACCATAATCAGGTTGGACTTCAGACAGGGAAATAAAGGTATGTAACTTAGAATTAAAATTCTTATTTAAGAACCCCAGGAATTGAAATGCCATTTTCCCCAAGCTAAAGAAACACAGACATAACTTTTTCAATAGAAAACTAGGTTCTCTGCCATAGATGCATATAGTATTTGCTTCCAGCCTGGGTGGGATAAAAAAAACCTTTGATCTTTACAACTACTGGCAGACCCTCTTGCTGTGGTTTCACATTTAGCAGCAGGGGCAGCCAGGCTGAGCAGCTCTCCCCCTACCCCTCTATTCTGGCCAGGTTCCTGTCCCAACACTCCCATTTGAGCATGACAGTCCGGGGATAACACAAACCACATCCATCTAAGGAACAAGAGAACTGTGCTTTACTCCACCCGATTTCTTCTTGTGCTATGAAACAGTGTTAGGTGGTTTTGTTTTCTTTTAAACATACATACAAATTGTATCAAACTAGAAAGAAAGTAGACTTGAATTTACATGCAAAAAATGACAGCATTTAAGGTTATTAAAGTAACTCATGTTTTAACTGTATCAGATACACAGTTTTTAAATGTTTAAGGTCACCTGGATATTATTTGCATTTTAAAACCATTTCATCAAAGAGGAGGATTTGTCTGCAGAGAAGGAAGTGAACTTGTCCGAAGTATTTGACAATCAGCTCTTGGAACTAGCAGAAGCCATCATCTCACTCCTGCTCTTTTATTCAAGGATGGACCTTTTTTACTTTTTACCCTGCTTTTTCAATTCCCAACTTGATTTCATTTGGTCATTAAAACTCAGAAATTGAAATACCCTCTCTTGTATTCCTTTATACACCCACCTATGGTGTTATGGTTCAAAAGTTGCTTTACCACTTCAAACAAATTCTGTTTCTGAGCACTCAGGCAGTGACCTCTACAAATTCAGTCAATGACTTCAAAACTTCAGCAGGATATGTGGACTATTTAATGAGTATAGATGTTATTAAGACACCTACCACTATTTGAATATGCTGGATCACAATCAAGAATCCTACTTAAGTATAACACGAAAGATTTGTTTCAGATTTTTTTTTAATAATAGATATTTATGCAGCCTGCTCTGAATGCAATACAAACATTCTTTAATGAAAAAGTGCTTTATATAGTAAAATCCATCAGAACAATACCACAGGCAGCCAGCCAGCCACAGTCTTGGCATATATCTTGGCAGAGGTCAGCAACCCTGACACTGCTGCGTGTCGGTAAAGCTCCTTAGTTTGATCCCTCTTCTCTAGAAAATCTGCCAGGTTTTTGCATAATTCCCCCTTCTCTCCCAAGCATGCTGCCCTCATTCTCAGTCCCTCGGTTAATTCTACGTCAGCCACTGGGAGAAACAATGGTGAAACACCAGTGGGCCACAGCTCACTGATCTCCATTCCAAAGTGCTCAAAAATTAGCAGTTGGCAAAAAGTTCAGTTCTGGCACCAAATCCTTTGATTAATGCAATCTTCTAAGGTACAAGGGAAATAGTGAAGTTGTCCAGGATCATCCTCTAAGGCTTGCAACAGGTATCTCTTTGTAATCAAGAAATCCAAGTTCAAACACAACAGCTTAGTTGTATGGGAGGGTTCACTTTTACACCTGCCTATCATAATTTCGATTGCAGTGCCCTAAAGTGCTCTTCACCAGGAGCTTCTCCACAACACGATCACTGCACAGAGCAAGGCATGAGTTAATCATCTCACTGGAAGACCATTTCTTCTTTATCAGCCAGAAGAAAATCATTTATTCCTCAAGGCCTGGGTGGTTTAGGCTATGCAAGGTGGAAGACAGCAATAACTCTTGCACTGAATTTTTAACTTACTAAAGAAACTGGTAACCCTTTACGTAAAGATATTTAGTGTACATGCAAGATCATGTACCACATGTGTGCACACGCAGAGATGGATACAACTGCTGGGCACACAGATGATGAATCCTATCAGTCACTCTATCTGGACTGAGAGAAGTTAAAAGGTAAAAAACAAACAAAACAAACAAACAAAACCAAAAACCAAACACAAAGCACCAAACATGCCTCATTGAATTCTGCTGCAGAGGGGATATGAAGCACAGCTACCCACTGACTGATGTACAGACAGGCACCACCCACTTCCAAAAGAGAACAGAGATAATGAGCAAAGGTAATATGAAAAGGTGGCAGCAATTTACAACTCTTGAAAACATCTGACTGAGTGAGAGATGAGACTATGGCCTTCAACACGCTCAGCCTCTCTTTAACAGAGTTTTCAGGGAATGGGGCAGATGTTTACTTGTTTGACTGGTCAGAGAAGGCTGGATTCCTCTGGGTGAAAAGGAAGGACAGAAAAGGTTCAATTCTAGCCTTGCCCATCTTGAAAGTGTGTTTAATACCTGTTCTGTTAGCCTCTACTCTTAAGACTGAAATTAAGAGTCTTGGTGGGGCCAAAAGGTGGCAGAGCTTTCCATGAATACAATGGCAATGGGGTAATACCCAAAACTGAGACATGGCACTGACCCTTGGGAGATTTTCAGGGTCTTTTTGTTGAAGCATGTAATTTTTTTTCCTGCATCAAGAGGGATAGTCAGAGAATTGAACTTTTCCACAACCCCAAAGAAGCTCTGACTCAGGGAAGAACCCTTCCCCTCTTCCTGGAGGGCTGGGCAGCACACGGGAGCCGTGTTCCCAGCAGCCAGGCAGCTTGCAGGAAGCACAGCTCTGGCTACAAGACTGGAATGTGTAATTCCATGAGCTTTTTTGGAAATGAAGGGGGGGGCGGGGTATCAGTCATAGTTAAAATTCCCAAACAGATGAGCTCTACAGGATTAAACTGACTCAAAGCTGGGTTCATACGTGCAATCATTAAAAAAAACCCGAAGATGAGATGGTCCAGAAAGTAGAATGAAGGGCAGGAGTCAGGGGACCCTAGCTCTGTTCCCACTTTACAGCCAATCTGCCATCATCCTGGGCAAGTCTCCTCTTCTCCGGACCCATTCAAACGTACCGATACCAATTTATCTTAGCACAGAACTTCACTGATCTGTGTTCGCAAGCTTGTTGTAGAAGTACCAGAAAATAGAAAAGCCGTAAGTCTACACAGGTGCTTGCACGCTTATAGCCTATCCAAGGGATATTTGTCCTTGGCTAATGAATGAACACTGTGACACTTACCACTAACAAGCTGTTACCTCCGCTGCAATATTTAGCACTGGGACCCTCTCCTGGTGGATGTGGCACGAATCGGATCAGTTATATCTCAGGGTCATTAGTAATAGAAGAGGAGAGTAAGCACATGCAGTGGTTTTTTTACTATTAAAATACATTAATCTTGTAGGTGCATTGGTTTCAGGCAGGCCAGCTAGCTTCTCCCCCATGACAAACACACTCACTTCCTCTTTCTCTTTTTAAGGATTTTAAACATACAAGTCAGACCACGGGAACATATTCCGATTAACAAGGATTTTATTGTAGGAAAGTAGGAAGGTTAAATCTAAGCACTGTTCCAGTCAATTAAATACTATTATTAATAATTCTCACACACTAAGTTCTTTAAAAGTTCAACTGTGTAAGGTACAGAGCAAAGGAGTGAATTGCTCAGCACCTTACAGGAGCACAGGGCAGCTTAAAAAATTGTGGCCATGAAGACCTGCAAATGGGTTAGGGAAAGCTGTATCCCCACCGGAATCACCATTGATTTTAATCAGCTGAGCACTATAATAAGATTAGAGGTGATCGGGTTGAGTAGTGGGATTAAACCCATCCACTAATCCCCAGAATTTACTATTCACAGCTCAAATGCATTAGCCCTTCAGAGCAGAACAGGCTCCATCCTCTTCCTGAAAAGATGCAAGAGTCAGAAGTGGTATGGGATATTTGGTAAAGGAAAGTGACCTTTAACACTGTTAAATGAACACCATTGATTTCTGCCTGCAGAGCATGTCTCAGCTCAGTGGCCCAGCTGGGCTGTTCACTAGCAAACAGCCCCATCCTACCAGGTGACTGCCCAGAACAACAGTGAGGTTTTGCCTCCAACCTGTCAAAACTAACCAGAAGAGGCTGTTAATGAGAAGGGAAGCTGTCCATAAAAAAAAAAAAAAAAAAATTACAAAAGCTGTCAGGAACAGGTCATGGATATTTGTTCTTGTGGGAGTTTTTTTGTTTTGGTTGTGGGGTTGGTTTTTTTTTGGCCCACACATTTAAAGACTCCTTGAAGGACAAGGGAAAGAACAGAAAAACAGGGGAGTGTTCAGGAAAATTCGCTGCAGCCACTGAAGAAAGAGGTGAAAATGTACCATCTACAGGAGCAATCTATCCACAATAATTCTGTGTTACAGCATGGCAGCAGATGGATAAGACAAATACCAAAACATGAAGAACCAGTAAGGCAGGCATCTATGTAGGAATATTTTACAAACATAAGAACTTCTTTGTGAGATGGGGAAGAAGAGTGATTGGTCACATGATCTGTGAACCAGCAAAAAGCTGTAAGCCAAAATAGCTACCAAGAACACCTTCAGGCTGTTCCTCTAGCCCTTATCAAAATCCCTTCATTACTTCACTAAACTACTCATGCCAACATATATCACCCCCCTGCCACCACCTCCTTCCTGAAGAGGAAAGGTTTAGCATCTTTTTGGGATGCCATCCAAGTACATATTTCCTGTAGGCAATTGCCTGCTCTCTATTCCCTCCCTAATGAGCCACTAGTTATCAGACTATGGACTCATTTCCATGGTCATTTCATGTACTGAATTTTCTTCAATTCTCCAGTTACAACTATTTGCTGTGTTTTCAAAATATCAGGGTGCCTCAGACTACCTGGAGCAAAAGAATCATGCAGGATCTCTCAAAATAGCTGTTATGATTTTTGCAACTAGACTGCATGAAAAAAGTAAGTCTGAAGATTTACAAAGAAAGCAAGCTGATTTGGAAAAAAAAAAAATCCTACCTCTCTAACATGATCAAAAAGATCTCCAGAGAGACAGTGGCATATACCAGCATTCTGCATTGCCCAGTTTCCTTAATTTTCTTGGAATATTGTGCTCCTTTTTTGGCCTGAATTGCAGAGTCTCGAGAAGGCTAAGAAGACAGGTTAGTAACAGAACAGGTATGAAACACATTTCCAAGAAACCCACTTGGTCTGCTGTTGACCTTTCAACAACAAAATCTTTTCTTAATGCAATCAACTTTTATTTGGCTGGTGGATTGAGTGGGTGACCACTGACCGAAGGGCTTTTTTAAGGATACCAACAGAGTTTGAAATTTCAGGAACGGGCAGAGTTCTTGCTTCTGTGTGAGCCACCAAGGCTGAAAGAGGCAATCTGGGGCTGCTCTGTGCTCTGAAGACTGGAAGAGCAGAGCCTCTAATGTAATTATTGCTGAGACATACCAGAAAATGCAATTAGCATGCAGGCTTTTTCCCTTAAGTCAAGGGTTTATCTTAAGTGTTAAAGGAACCTTCAATACTGCACTTAGTGAAAGCTCAGAGAAAAAGCCAGAGACGCTGAGTAGAAGCACCTTCCCCAAAGCCATGTAAGACAGGGTCAGAACCCAGCTGCAGAGATTGCCTCCCATTTTCTGGACATTTCCCATGTACCAGTCTCTTCAACCTGTAAGGCATAGACCACGACAAAACGGCTGGATTACAAAGCCTTTTCACATCATGGTTTTCAGGGTATAATTAGGGACAAGGTACATGGAGCATGAGGATTGCAGGACTGAAGTTCAAGTCTGCATCAGCACCTCCTCCTGCAGCACGCACACTCCTATTCCCATAATGGGGAAGTAAGCACAGGATTGTGCTGTTCCTCCACAGGGCAGCCAAATCCAGCCCTGGGCACTACCACAGAGCCCACTACATCCAGAGAAGGGCACATATCACTCAAACATACATTCTTGCACACAGCGAGCCTAATGAGGTAGGAATTAACAATATGACACATTATCATGTTGTACGGTTACAGAGACTGTCACAGGCCAGCTACTCAATACCACAGAGAAATTGAAACTGCTAACCTTAAAGTATAAGGTGCTGTTCACATCAATTATTTATTCCAGGGAAGTTGATGATGGCAGTTTAATTTGGATATTGACCAGATCAAGCCTTGAGCACAATGTTCTCCACTTCACATCCCACACAGTTGCTGTTGACAGCCCTCCATGGCTTTTTAAGATGCTTCTAAACTCTCATTCAAACACATATTGTGAAGGTAAAATGTCAGTAAAACACACAAACCCTGGCCTACCCTTCCAGCTCATCCTTCCCTGAATGCAAAATCTCAGCACCAGGATTTTGTTACTCTGGAGAGTACAGCGTCTCCCATACAAGACAAGGGGTCCAGATCTGGACCCAACATGCCTGAGCACGACAGGATCACAGCACAGCCAGCCTGGATCTCACAACTTCAGCAAGTCCTTCAGACCCCCAGCATTTTCACTCTCTGATCAGCAAGTGTTTGGTCAGGTGCTCTAAGTCAATGGTGAGTGGGATTTAAATTTATTTATTTATTTTGTTCGTTAAGAAGACTTTTCAAATTGCATCTCTTCAACATTTAACATTTTCTTTCCTCTTCAGCTAGTCCAAAGCCTGACATGTCACTATCTGTGCTGTTTATCTCCTGTATCTCATTCAGGCTGAACAGTGATTTATTTTTTGCATGACAGAAACAAATGACACTCAATAAAAGATCCTTCATAGTGAGGATAAATCCTGTTTTGCAGGATTTGGAAACTGAAGTACCAAAACCACGTAACTAATTCCAGGCCAGGATGCTTAGAGGAGAGAGTCAAGAGTCCATTCCAGCCTTTCTCAGCTAACAGCCACAATACTGTAGAAAGTAATTAGCTGGAAACTAACAGACAACTAGCATTAAAAACAAAACCAAAAACAACCCCCCCAAAAAACCCTCTTTTCAATACAGTGACTCTAATGTCACTCGTAGACCAGCCTCCCTTCCCACAGGCAGCAGGCAGGCAAGCCACACAGACCTGCTCAGGTCTGCACCCTCTGGGACATGGCAGCACTCCCCAGCCGTGAGTACCCATTCAGCATGGAGAGAAGACATCTCCCCTTTTTCTGCCCTCCAGAAGGGATTGGCAGAATGGGAACATTGTCATTTGGTGGCTTGCAGGTCCAGGCCAGACCACCACAAACCTTAAGGCAACAGAAAATGCAAAAATTTCTTTCCAACCCTCGCCCCCTGTAGCACTGTTATCACTTCTCTTCCAGCTCTCCCTCCCTGAAAGCTGCACACCCATCACGCTGGAGCAAGGGCTGTGCTTTGCAGCCACAACTTACAGCTGGTTAATACAGGAGCAAGGGAAAGAAATTTTTGGCCACTAGTTCTGTGTCAGCATGTGCCTAATGGTTAGCTGCAGCGTCACACCAAGGCAGCAGGGAAGAGGAGCAAGCAGCCTCCCAAGACAGCCCAGCTGCTCTGGTCATGCTTTCCCCCACTTTCTGAGGTGTCTTGCGCTCCTCCATCAGAAGATCAATCGCTCACAGGCAGAACAAACTCTTTTGGAGATATTTTGCACACTGAAATCCTGGGTGGTCAAGATAATCCAAAGCAGAAGAGTACTCACAGCAGGAGATGCTTCTTGCCCAAATACATAATGAAGGCCTTCTACATGGAAAACAGCTTCTGTCACACAGCAGTACTCATGAAGAGCTAGAGGTACCACAAGCAGTTATAAAAGAAATAATGAAATACAGGGATTTCTAGTCATTATTGTTAAATTCTTGCGCTGTAGAACATGCCTGCAGTCCCTAACCTGGGACTGTGATCCTTCTGAGACCTGCCACTTTTTCTCCTCCACCGAGCTAGACTTCTGTGCAGTTGGCCACAAAACAGACACCACAGGACTTCTCCTCTGCAGTATCACATAACCTTGCTCACCCACTGGATCATAGCTGCATTGAGCAGAGGGGGGTGGGTGAAGAAGGTGTCAGAGATGAAGAACATGGCAGGGATAGCCACCCAGCTGTTACATTAGGAGAACATGAGGTAGAGCCAATTAGAGCACTGTGCTTAACCCAAGAGACTTACCAGACCTGCCCAGCATGCTAATAACTGGCCAGAACAGAGAAGATAAAAGTCCACATCCCCAAAACTTTCTAATTCTCATATAATGAGGGGGTGAGGAAAGGTGGTGGGAGGAGGAAGAAACAGCAAAAGTATTAGGAGAAACACTACAGGCAGCAAACTTGCACACAGTGTTGGTTGTGGGCACTTCAAGTGCACCATCACTCAAAGTATATGAGGTCTCAGCTTTTTAATCACCACTGTTACAGCTTCAGAGCTTATCACACTGTTATCAGCACTCAATAGAACAAAGCACAGAGCAAGATGCAGAAAGGAACAAGTTAACAAGACAAAGAAAGGTGACGGCCAACTGGAAAATACAAAACAGGAGTATATTAAAGGAAAGGGTTAGAGAACAGAAAATGCAAGGAAAAATGAAAAGTGTAGGAGAGGACAGGCAGGATAGAGATGGGAACAAGACCCCTGGAAGGGAAAGACTGCAAAAAAAAAAAATCTAATATTAACAGAATTATTCAAGAAGTGCTGCTGCTGCAGCTCCTGCAGGCAGGTTTCTGCTCAAGAGTTCATTACTTATCCCGAGCTTATTTGGCAGAAGTAATGCAGAACCACAACCCCAGCACAGCTCTAGACAGCAAAGCAAATCCAAATTCCTTCCAGAGGGCCACTAAATTTGCTATTTCTTTCCCATAATGAGCTAGCAATGAGGTCAGATCCTCCCCCCCCCATAAAGTTAACAAGATCCAGCAATCCCATGTCCTCCCCCTCAAACAGAGTTCCTCTCTGCAGAGGAGGGGAGGAACCAGACAAGGCACGCATTCATCTCAGCCTACTTCTAACCTACTTCTCCTGGAAATGGAATGACCAGAATGAGGAGTTTGGTCATAGTCCAATCTATGTTTTTTAGCAAAGCACAGTCACTAAAGCCAGTCTGCTCTGGCCATCTTTCAAGCCTGGTATTCTCACCAAAACATCATGCATGCAAGGTTTGAGGCACAGGGAGGCCAGGCTAGACACCACCTCAGGTTTGGAGGCTAGTTTGGTTATATATGCATGACCCTGTATGCAAAATGAGGAGAGCAGAGATGCTTGCTGACGCTGAAAGGTGTCCCTTGCACTGCACGTTTAGCCCAGACAGGCCATGTGCATGGGCATCCCCGCACTGGTGTGCGGGAGAGAAGGAGGCTTGCCACACACCTCGCTCCAGCTGTCATCAGACTCTGAATGGGACAAGTGAGGCCATCTGACAGCTCCGTATAAGACACCAGCCTGTCCTGGCACCCTCCCTCCTCCCAGCCCCGAGAGCTGCAGAGAGGAGCTAAGCAAAGCCAGAGCGCTGCTGAGCAGACAGAGGCAGAAGGCAACAGAATTTCAGACAGCTTCACGGTTTTGCCTCTATTTTAATTGAGCACAGTGGCCTCATCTTTGCTTGTCTGCTCTCTTCTCACGTGATCAACCTTTCTGGCCCTCCACAATCCCTAATGTTGACAACTCTTGCTCCAAAAAGCCTCCTCAAAGGCTGTGGTGTCAAATATTACTGCCTACTCCCCAGACCACTGAGATTGTACCCTGGGGAGCCAAGATAGGTCATTACCCTGCATGCTGTACCTTTACAGCATGAGACCTTGTTCTAGGGTAACTAACCCATGGTACTGTAATAAATATGGCAAAGGTGCCCTCACAGGTGGCTTGGGATCTTGACTTCATCAGTCCCTCCAGTACGGCTCTCAGATGCCAGGTAGCGAACCCAGCAGCAGCAGAACAAGTACCCACAACGAATCAAGGGAGCTCTTTGCTGCCTGAGCACAAAAACACTCACCTGGAAAGGTCCTGTGGTCTTATGCTGCCTCAGGAATAGCTCAAGAGATAACAACTTACCTGGTCCAAGGCAAGTTTTCCCACTGAAACATAACCTGGCTTGTGCAGAGGCCAAGCATCGTTTTTCCCTCACATGCATCTGAGACCTCTCCATTCTGCCTTCAGTGCCCATGTTCCTCTGACACTAAAAGAAGTTTACATACTTAATGTTGCAGTAGCTGCCAGAGGATGAAATAACATCCTAACACCAGAATTACTACAAAGAATACATTCAAAATCCACGGGGAAGGCAAAGGTTGCTCAACAGAGGTCAAAGTACCCTGGGATTGTCCATATCATTCAGGGACAATGCTAGAGAAAGTGAGGAATAAAAACACAAAGACCATAGTATAATTTTTTTTAAAAAATTAATAAAAACACATTTATGCAGACATCCAGAACAGACAGGAATGGGCTGTTTCTTCAGAAAACCTAGATAAAATGGTCAGTGTCAACTTTCACCAGAACGTTATTTCCAGATGGAAAGAGGAGACATCATTTGGGTTGCCCTGACTATAATGTATCCTGGGTAAAAACACACAGCAGAAATGGTCAGCAAGAGCTTGCTTTGGCTTCAGAGCTCCCAGCCATCACCCTGAAAAATGAAGGATGGTGCCAGGCAAAGCAAGAGACACATACATCTGGTAACACCCACAGAAAGTTTATTCCCAGCTGTTCAAGATGGGAAGTGGAGGAGGGTCCTTTGGAGACTAAAACCAACCATAAATTATTAAACTTATCAGAACTTAACCATCACTTTGAAGTTCATCAGAAAATCATACGGAGACACAAAGTCTTGGGGAACTGCCTCCAGCCAAGAGACAAGCCCTACAACACCATACTCCCAGTTGCAGATCCTGTATGCAGACTGGAAGTATCCATCAGGCACGTGCAAAGAGCACGTCTAAAGCAGAAGACGGGCTACAGTGCAGAGATAATTCAACCCAGGACAGATCTGCAAGACCCTGCAGCTTATTAGCCTAAAGTAGCAGCAGATTAACACAAGTAGACTGGATGTGCTAGCTTCAGGCCTAAGGCAGCCACAACAATCTCTGCACTGGGCACTCCTGTATTTTTGGTTTTTAAGATTAGCCCAAGGAAAGTCATCTCAGTGCTCTCTGTAATGCTGGTATAAAAATAACCCATCTTCTGTCAAACAATACATTGCTAAACCTAGGTTATGTCACACTCCCTTCAACTATGGTCTTATGTCCATGGTCTACGTGCTTTAAGACAAGTAATGAAGTCCGCCGGGAAGACAACGAAAAGACGTGACGAAGCAGGGAGAACTTTTAAATTAAGGCACACCATTAACTAACACTGATATTAAAAGACATGGAAAAAAGATGAGCGAAGTAACAAGTAAAAATGGAGATAACATTTCTGAAAAGATGATAAATACTGATTTAGTGAAGGAGGCGAGGAGAAATTCAGCCAGAGAAGCCAGGGTGGTCGTGTAACTACAGGTGGACTGAATCAGTAGATCAATGGGCACTGTTTACCTAAGATACTGAAACTACTCACATTTGGATAGTTGTTTAAAGCACAGCTTAGAATTACTTCTAAAATAACATCTTCCCCCACATTCAGTGGTAAGAGCACAGATGAACAAGGCAATCTAGCTGTCCAGAAGCAGGCTGAACCTATCTTGAGCCAAGATAGCTCTGTCACTTTAGATTACCTCCAAATCCTGCCTTCCTAAATGCTTTTCTAAAACTAGTCCTATTTCTCTTGAGTTTTTAAAATAAAGTACAATAGCAAGGTCAAAACAATCAAGGATGTAAGTAGCCACGTGCACTGAAGCTATGGATGAGAATGTCTTAGCACAGGATACCATGGGTGATAAAAATAAATGAGTTAAAAGAATAAACTGGATGGATTAAAGGAAGTCAGCTGAAAGCTACTAAATACAAGGATGCTGCTTCTGCTTCAGGAATGTCTGCAGCCACAGATGCCTGGAGGTAGAGAAGGTGTAGTGGGCATGTGCTATCCTATACACACACCCTGCTCTTCTGTTCTCTACCACTACTAGAAACTGGACCTGAGCTGGGCTCCTGGTTTGACACAGGATGGCTATTTCACACACCGGGACCTGCGAACATCGCAGCAGGGCAAAGACATTAAGATGAATCTTTGACTGGATCCAGCTTCATCCAGCCACCCAAATTGACTAACCTGGGGGCTAGCAGTGGCAGTGCCAAGGGAGAAGCTGGTCCCAGAGGTATGGAAGACCATTTGTTCTACAAGAGTCGGTCAGCTACAGAGCAGGTGGGAACCGCAAGTTCACGCTCACTCATCCAACCAGCTCCAAAAAAATCACTGCAGGCTGTGAAAAACCCCAGGCTACTGCTATCCTCCCCTCCCTCACTGCCACCAGACCCTTTGTCCTGGTTTTGAAAATCCTTTCCAGTAAGGTTGGGAAGCCTGATTTCAGCCTATTCTCATGTAAAAAAACCCCCAGACAGTTAACCCAAGCTCAATGCAGAGTTAATTACAGTCCTACCCAACCAAGCCTAAGAAATAGGCTGTGTCCCCACATGAAAATGACCACATGTTCTAATACCTGCCTGATTTAAGAAATGTATGTTGCAAGAGGTATCCTTCCTAGAAACAGGCATGTAAAGCTCTGGAGACAGAACAGTGATACTTAAAAGGGGAAAAACCCTTCGAGAAGATTCACTGCTTTTTAAATAGGAATGGGATATAATATTAACCTTGCCTGCTGACAGAAGATAATTGTTGACTTCCATCTTAAAACCAACTGTTTTTAAGAAAAACTGTCTGGATTGCAAGAGAACATGGCTCTCAGAGAGGTTACACAATTACACTAGGAACAAGCATCAGGAACAGCTAAACACTAGCAGGGGGCTTTATCTCGCTCACCAGCGAGATTGAACCCTTTGTGCTCTGAGCCATCGAGGCAAACCAAGAGCTCCTGATGCAGGGTACAGCTATTCTAACATCAGCAAAGGTACCTCTGCCCAAACCACTAGGTCTTCTGCCAGTTGCACTTAAGTTGAATGAAGATGGCTGAAGGAAGCTTTTATTTTCAATGGTAGATAAAGGAAGGAGAAAGGAGGAGGAGATATCAATGATCAAAGAATACAGTTAGGAAACTGGCATCAATAATTATACCTAGCACAAGACATGTCACATCAAGGTGCTCCCACACCATCCAAAACACAGTGTTAAGAGCAATAACAAGTTCCCTGAGAGACAGTAGGCAGCTCAACTGCAGAGTCAGAAGTTACAGCAGCTTCCTCTTGTGAAGCAGGTGAGACAGCACACATGCTGACTCAATATCTTGAAACCCCCCACCAGTAAAGGCACACCAAGATGTGTATAGGCAGTAGCAGATGTGCAAGACATCTGGCTGGAGCAACCGTTATAAAAACAAAAACAAAAAAAACACACCACAAAAAAACCCCCCAAAATATCTAATATAACGTTGTCCTGGGAACTTCCAGAGAGACTGGTAGTGGTTCAGACTGGATATAAGCTACTCACAACATCAGTCTTCTGTTAGACTTCTAGTAAGTCTATCAAAAAGGCTCACGTACACGCTGACAGAAGGGCTGTGGGGTATTGCACAAAGCAGCAGCACAGCGCTGGACTTTCCCACGCTTATCAGGCACTGTTGACACTGAGTCACTGACATCTCTGTCCTTAAATTGCCCCTCCTCGTTATGTTCCAGCCCCTCTCCTGGCTCAGGACACCTGATTTGCAGAAGGCTAACCCAGAAATAAGCAAATAGCTTACTCTGGGTTCAGTATCTTGAATTTACTCATGGAGGCTGCGAACGGACAAAGTGAGATCCTACAGGGACAAGTGGGGCTCTGGCAGGACCACCCCACCATGCCTTATAATTCTTATCATTCGGGGAACCGCGGCCTGAGTCCTGACACTCTTCTAAGAGCTCCCCCACAGAACAGCCACACAAGGTCACAGCAGAAGACATCCACCCAGCCCAGCACACTCTTCACAGCAATGGCCAAGAGGTAACACCAAGGGACTGGTGTCTTACCTCTTACTGATACTCCCTAGAACATATCTGCAATTTAGGGACTTTCTTAGGAAAGGGTGGCACCTTGTGAAGTAGGTACCATGGAGGAATTCTGCTCCTACAGAAGACTCTGCAACTGAAGATCTTGCCACAGCCCTTCTCTGTGCCAGCACTTTGCCAGCTGACCCTTCACCCTTCCCTCATCACAGCTTACCATCTTCCTTTAGTACACTGGGAATTGTTTTCCCTGAGGCAGTGGGCTTGAACATTTAACAAAACATTTTGTACACTTGGTCAGCACCTTGATCACGATGTTCAGACTGAAGTATTTTATATGAGTGTTAACACACTTTTTGCCTCTGAATACTGAGCAGGGTAGGCTATGCATACAAAGCAAGCAGAACGAGTACATCAAATCTGCCTACAGCTTTAAATATCAAGTAAATAGAATCATACTCTTCCCTCGTAATTCTAGTTCTCAGGTTGACCCACCATGCCTCTACTTGCAGCACTAGCACAAGACTGCAAGAACCAAGTTACCCAAAAGAAGCACGTGCTGCTTCTTTTCCTCTTAATTTTAGGCAGATTCTGCATAGATTTTGAGAGAAAATTAGTCACTTGCCTTGATCCTTCACAAAACAACAGTTTCTCAATGAAGAAACAGGAATGGGGACAAGTTCTGCTGAAAGGGACTCAATTCAAATTTGAAGGTACCATCAGATCAACAAAACAGGTACTACCACAGGAACCTTGAAGAGTTTGCCACTGCTTTCAGAGGAAAAATGGCATGGTCTTAAGAAAATTACCCTATAATTGAAAAGGAATGCATTGCTTCTTACAACAGTTGTGACTCATATAGGGACTTCGCTTTTGCATCAGGCTTATTACACTTACCAATCTACTAAAATGTCTAACAAATCTGTCTGTCCTTGATGTCACTTTTTTATTCAGTGCCTTCCATCATCTGTGCTTGACATCTGAGCTACGTTAGCCAATACACATGTAAGTATGTAACAGAGTTTTAAGCATCTCACCTGCTCTGGGACCCTGATTAGTTTTGCAAAAAAGACTTTCCTGCTGTGCAAGAAAAGTCTAAAGTCTGAGCTAAGTAACAAGGGCCCCATTTCAAACAAAGTTACTCTGTTTATATGAGGGTTGTTAAAATGCATAGACATGAAGATCCAAATCACTTACACTAGAGACTACTCAAGCTGGTAGTTTAATGGACTACTTGCATAGCATCATCGTTATTCACATCATGCATGTGGCTTGCTTCAGAACAGGCTCATTTTAACCACGAGAATCACAATCTTGATCCAATATATTTAAAAAAAGGAAAATGTCTCTACATGCATTTAGTATTTTGTTTCTCATAACACAGCAATAAAAATTACAACATGACTTAGGAGTTGAACAAGTTTCTTCTATTAAGGAATAAGTAAGCACACTATAGTAAACAGCATCCTGAACTGCAGTCCACACCCATGCATCCTACTATATCCTCCTCTGATTTAGAAACTTTCTCATTAGCCAAATAAAGAGCTCTCAAAAAAAATTTAAAAAAACAAAACACAATAAAACAAAATTTAAAACCCCCACATGACAAAAGCCCAAATCTGTGCCCATTGCATACTTTCAAACGTGTGAAGAGTCAATATAGTACTGTAACAACATTTTTTTTGTAAAAACATGTATTCTGACTTGCATTGATATTACAGCAGTTACAACATAGCTTCTAACTCAGCAAACACCTAACATAGCTACACTATTGTAGCCACAGCACAAATCCAGCACCTTATGCAACCAGATACAATAACTATCAAAGGAAAAGGGAGTTCTGAGGCGTGGTAAACTACTTCACACAAAACTATGCTTTAAAACTAAATGAAAGCAATCATTTCTCCTCCTCTCATTTTACAGAAGCCCTTAAGGAGCTGCAATGATAAAAAGGCGAATTCAGAAATTCTAGGCCAAAGCTTTGTGTTTCAGTTAAAACACATCCACCAGCAACTGAATTTCAGTCTAAGGCCTTTTTGAGTTTCTAACAGTATATAATAAATAAGCGGTTGCACTAAACATTTGACCTTTCTTCTTCTTAGGTAGAGTTCTTCAGCCCTCAATAATAAAAAAAATAGAATTGGTTATAAAAAAAAAATCAAAACCAAAAGAGGTTCCTTTCAGCCCCCCACCCCCAAGCTTTTTACAAACGAAGACAGACTTCTCTGCATTCAAACATGCAGTCTGGGATTCCTTCAGTGGGTGAATACCAACCCACGTCAAATTTAGGGAACTGTAATATTAACTTTAGAGACGGACAAAATTAAAAGATTAAATTATTCTAAATTCACTTAGGGACAACTGCCTTCCATATGTCTGGATCGCATTTCCAATTTTTAAACCAAGAAGTATGCCTTGTTTAACAGCACAGGATCAGAAAGCTCCTGAAGTTCTGCAATTCACCTACGTGCACTCTACATTTCACATAGGAAAAAAAAAAAAAAAAAAAGAGGTTTTAGTTTTGAACTCAAGAATATTGTGACTGGGAAAGAAAACTCAATGTTCATTAGTTTAATGACATTCTGGAGCCAAATTTACTGTCAGCTGTTATGTAATCTTCCCTTTTGATTTCCCAAGGCAAGATGACATGTGCAGCCTGCCAAAGACAAACTTTCATATTACTTAACAGCTGGAATAATGCGTATGACAGGGATTGAAGGCAAAAGAGTAAATTAGCTTTTAAATGAAAAATAATAATGGAATAGAAGTTAACAATGGTCTCTGCCCCGGGAAGTGTTGAGTTCTCCATGCTGAGTCACCAAAGAAAAGGTCAACAAGCAGAGCCCCCTCTCAACAGAGCACCAAGGAATTCTTGCCTTAATTACATGTGAACTGACTCAAGTTGAACAAATCTTTACAAATGAGACCTTCTACAAAAGAAACTGAGAACTTGGTGCAAAACCAGCCACTGGCAAAAGGTCCCCTGACAGGTTCGTATCGGAAAATATTACTGTTGCCTCAAGACATCAAATCAAATATGCCCTCATTCATTTTACAATAAATTTGGGAATGACAGGATGCAAAGCTCTGCAGCACACAAAAATCTGACTCTGAAATTGCTTAGACACCATTAGGCTCGCTTGGGCAAGCTAGACAACACTAAGAAAGATCATGAACGTTGACAAGAAGTGTATTTCTACATATCTCAATTGTAAACTTTTTCAATATTTTGCTGTTCGTACAACAGTCATCTTCATAAAACAGCAGACCTTCAAAAGAACAATCAAGATGGATGCGTGCTTTTACTGTGGCAGTGCTGTATCAAACGCTTCTGCAAGTTCTCTGGTTACTCTGTCACTATTGCACTCGGGTACCACTTCCAACTGGAAACATTTTGCAGATCGGTCTCTTAGGTTGGGGATGACGAGATTAAAGTGAATAAACCCACTTAATTCTGGCTGTAATTTTTTCAGAACACTAGAGACTCATTAACCAGTAGTGCAGTAATGAACATTTGTGCCCTAACTTGTTGCCTAGGCAACAAGGGACTGTATTTATCAAGCGTGAAATTAGCATTAGAAAGTAGCTTCTATGGAAATTAGGTAGAAGCTATTGTAGCACAGTAGCTTCCCACTGAAATCTGAACAGTTGTTGGGATGCCCTCCAAAAAGAAAGGGAATATGGAGGTGGGGGTGCATTTCCTCTGTTGCAGAGGTGAGTCAGCAGCAGGTCCCATTAAAGTACTTACAGCCACAGTGATGCAAATCCAGCAGGAGAAATTAGCCAGTAAGTCTATAAGAACATACCATAATTTAAACAGTGAGAGTCAGCCTGAAGGTCTGGAGGGGAAGGGCAGGAAGGGACTCAGTTTCTCTATATTAGGACAATCCATCATACTTGCTTTATCTTTTTAATTTTCCCAAACACCCAGTTGAAGTTCAACACGTACTTTGCTTGAAGGCATATCTGCAGGTAGTCTAGCAGGAGAATTAAGGTGTTTCGGCTAATTAGACAGCAACGCTCTTAGCTCTTTTCCTGCACAGAAGCTTTGTGAACTTCTGCAGCAGCAACCTTGCATGTGAGAACCATTTCCCCAGCAAAACAGAAGAAATAGCTGAGCCTGTCCTGCTGAAAAATTTCATGGTTCATCTTTGGCCCACCTCCAAGAGACTCAATGAAAAGCTCACATCAACTGTAAAATGAAAGACCTCTCAATGTCACCTCATTTTCATCGTCCCTTGAAAGTTAATGTCATACGCTTAATTCAAGACACGGACACAAAAAGCTCTGTCTCCTTGTGAGCCTTTCATAGCAGACCTGCTTCTAAACCCTTAACTGTTCCTAAGTATTCTTGGTTTCAGCACTCTGTGCCTTTCCTGATCCTAGATGACTCTGGGTCCTGCTCTTCTTCAATGGCTGAAATGCATGATCAGACTACTGAAAGTGTTAACGATGTTAGTTAAGAGAGGGGAAAAAAACATTATTGACTTCAAAACCTTGGCAGAATAGTTAATTTTGCCGAGCCAGACCTGCCAGCTATGCCTGATGAGATTAAAGAACAACACCCCATGAACAAGATTCATTAGAACATACTAGCTCCACTGGGAAAGCTATTCCCTAGCCCCATAAGCATCTTCTCACTACTAACCTGCTTGCAAAAGACCAAAAAAAGCTATACCAAAGCCCCAGACCCCCAAAGACAGTAATCCCCCAACAAAACAACACATGGGAACACAGTCTCTAATGCTGGACAAGCAGGCTTTCAAAATACCACATAGATCTTACAATAATTTGAAAGCCTCCACACATGCAACCAGGCATCACTGTGGATGAACGCCACATACACCTCAACAGTCCTAGGTGTTTCTAGATAAAAACACATTGCATTAAATTGCACTCCTCTTCTCCTTTCAAAGTTAATAGATTATGGCTGTAGGTGTCTCTTTAAAGCCAGGAACCAGAATCACAGGAATTGGCAGAAGCAAGAATTTCACTTTTTGCCACCAGGTTTGAACTGGAATAGCAGATAAACATCTGCATTAAACGCCTTTAGGAAGGTTATTTTTGGTTTCAGTAAGTCTTACTATCCTAAGGTGAAGGTGAACAAAACAAAATTAAACCTACAACATGACTGAAGTTCAGGTAAAAGCGTTTGTTTGTTGATGAAGAGGGGCTAAGAGGGACTTCTCATATGCAAACCAAAAAATATTAAGACTGGCTTTAAGTCACACCAAACATTTGTGTCTCTTGCAAACAAGTATGATCATATATAGTCATGTAAATGGAACACTGGCGCAGATGTGACCCCAAAGACCAGAGAGCTGAGAAAGTGATGATAAATGCTACACTGATAGGTAAGAGTTGTGGTGCACAAGCAGTGAACTACCAGCAAGGTAGATGTGTATTCACAGCTCATTAACTTCTCTGTTGGTAACTGCCTATATGGAAACTCTTACCTCCCAGTACATGCAAGGCAGCCAGCTCCACTTCTGCTGAAGGGTCAAGCCAAGCTCTGTTGCAATTAGCATTTTATTTATCCACTACGCTAGCCGCCTGCATAGGCCTGCCATGTAGAAACAAAAGCCACTGGTACTCTTAGCGTAACAGCTCAGGGTAGCAAATACTGTAACATAAGCACGATCAAACAATTTCCATCCTGTTCAACAACTGTTTGGCTTCATTTAGAGGCATACCAGATATGCCTTTTTTAAAGGAGGCAGCAACTAAACACACACTTTTCCACAGACTTTCTTGTTTAAGGAAGCACTAACAGACGAAGCGGTTGCAAGCGAGGTAATGCACACGTGGCATGTGCAGGGAAGGACATGAGAAGTGACATGACAAACTTTAGTCAGAACAGAGCATGGTAGTTACGGTGGGTTAAAGCTGCATTAGAAAGGACAGCAAGCAGCTATTACGGCTCCAATTGCGGATTCTTATTTAATTCTCATGTTCTCCTCTAGAAAGGCAGCAATAACGAGCAAACCACCCCTCTTCTCCACCTGCACTGCCATCACAGTCTTATTTGACAAGCACATAACATCACTTTTAAGCCACAGCAACAGAGCAGAGTTATGCCTACAGCTTGAGTTCAAGCACAGCTAAGTGGTTTCTCTGTAGAAATAGCTCTGAGGTGAGATCAAAGGTCCCCCAACCCAGAACCTCTTCTCTCCCTGGGGTCAACAGCAGATGCCCAGGGAACAAGAGCACACAGCCAGCACACTTGCCAAGGATGCTCTTCCAGCCCCCAGCAGCTCGGTTCACAGGCCAAGGTCATGTCTGACTATTAATAGAACAACCTAGCCCGCAAAATTTCTCCTGTTCCTTTTTGTCATGTACTGCAAGTGGTAAGAGCAAATGCAGGTTCAAAATGTATGTTGTAAGCTAGCCACTGGCCAACACAGGTCAAACATATTCATACAGACAGCACTGGTTAAACAAGGTTAAAAAAGTTTAGCAAAAATTCAAAGCAAGACTTAGAATAATTTCATTCAGTAAAAGCAATGACCACACCCATAACGACTACCAAGAAACATAATGACAAATGCAAACAAGGCCCACTCCAAAGGTAGTCCACAAGGATTTTCTCAGCAGGACTGACACCTTTATTTTTTATTAAAGTACACTGTTTATGATCTATTTTCATGGGGCTCCTTTCTCTTAACCACAGAAGTTATGCACAAGTTTTACAACAGAAACACTCCTCAGCTACGCTGTACTGAGGAGGCTTGATTTGATTCTGAGATCCAAAGCAGAATCTCATTAACCAGTAATACCTAACAGGTGTTGAAAATTTCCATTTCAGTTTTGATAATTTCTTCCTCATCACCAATGTCACTCTCCAAAATCAATACACTCATTACAACAAACAATAAAAATCTCTGCTGGGCTTGTGCTCCATCACATTGTGAAGTACTATTAATCTAACCACCTGTGATCAAGAATAGCAATAAGCTTACCTTTATTTTCAGGAAACGTTAACTTAAAAAGGAAACAAATCTAGGCTTAATTTAAAATCATGGATGGCCATCGATATCTAGATTAGATGTGGCAGATACCTTCCATCAACAACTCTCCATCAGTTTCCTTCCTGGTGCACACGTAACTATCAAACCAGCCCCATTTCAAATGTTAACCACCTTGCAAGCTGCCATTCAAGTAATAGCCAGGAATTAGATGTGCTTAGATTATGAGATATTTGAAGCTGCAACACTGCTGAGAAGTGCATGCTGATGGGCAGGGGGAAAGGAAGGAAAATATGGGTACTGTCTGATGGCAGGAGGAAATGCTAGAAGCAAAGCCACATTCCAAATATCAGGTAATAGCTTTCCTTATTTAGGTCACGGGAATCATCTTGGTCACATATTGTGAGCCTGCTATTTTTGTACAGACCAGCTTTCACACTGAGCAAAGACACTATGCTTCCTGGGTTTTGTTTTTTTAAAAATAATCCTTTAGAAGACACTGATGCCAATTCCAACACTTAAAGCCTTACACAGGTCAGACCATCTGTTTCTTAACTTGGAAGGGCAGGAGACAAGACTGGATAAAAACACCTTCCCCTATCCTTTTACATAAATCTAAAGCAGACAAAGACCTTGCAATAAAACCAAAATTGTATAACATATATCTTCTGTGTTTCCTCCTATATCCCACTACAAAACACATTTGAAGAAAGAATATTAGCAATAATGAAAATGCCTCGAGAACTTGCCCAAGAAAATTACTTCTCAAAAGCCAGCTTATGATTCGCTTTTTACTACCTCCACAAAATTAGTTTGTCAAGGTTGGGGTTGTTTTCATGGTTAGACAGGTACTGGGAGAGTTCTTGATAAAAATCAAAAGAGCAGCAAGTGGAGGGGAGGAGGGAACCTGTTCAGGGAAAAAAGCTAGCCTGGCACCACCAATTAGTCTTCGTGAGTCCCTCAAAACCTAAGTCTAGTACAGAGTTTCTCATGGACTGCACATGAAGCAGGGTCTAAGAGAGGAAGATACAGCTTTTCTTATGACAAAGGACTGCTAGCAAAGCGTAGTACTATTCTTCCCCAAACAGCAGCTTTTTGTCAGACATCAACAACTCAACACATGTATTAAACTAGCTCTTGCTTTCTCACAATTTGTGTCCAGAGAATTATAAAAAGCAGTTATCCTGTTCTGGAACGTTTGGGTTTTTTTCCTCTCTCCTTTGTGTTGATGAATCCAGTGGTCAAGAGCTATTCATCCCATGTGGTCAGAGACCATTTCCACAACAGAAATCCAGACATCCCGCCATCTCTACTAGCTCTCTAACCTGTGTCCCTGCTATCCACTCTATCCTTATCCTGCTTGATCTCAACAGCCACAAGAGGCTGTTAGGAGCCTTCCAAGACCCCTGGTATACAAGGATCCTGTTTCTTTGAGCAGTGAGCAAGCTCATCCCATATTCAGGAGGAAAAACTAAGCTCCACTGAAGTAAAAGACAGATTTGCTATCAACTTCCATAGGAAGAGAATTTAATCTGATTTCTTACTCAAGTACTGCTGCTTGCAGAAAATCAGGAAAACAACACTGGAAGTAAAGCCAGCACCAGTGACGCCAAGCCGGTAAGACTGTCCTGTGTAAACACTCTCTTTCCACCCGCAGAAGATTCAAGTCAAATAATTTTAAAGTGTATTTATAAGAAGATCTTAAAAGCAGGGCCTTTTGAAAAGTGGGTTCTCAAAGTCCTTGCTTCAACCCGTTCATCATATATAAACCAGATTGCTTAGAAAGCAAGTGAGCATGCCATTCTTCCCACAGTTTTACAGACTGCTATGCAGGAACTCAATAGCATCTAGGAGGTTAAAAACATGTTTTCCATACACTTCTCTGCAACAACAATGAGGGCAGTGCAGAGCTAACCCAGGGCTGAACAGCAAAACAGTCATATCTGCAAACGTGCACATTCTTGGCTATAGCTGTTTACAGGTTTGTGATTCATAATTAATACCCCCAATGAAAACAACTACTCGTGTCTGAAAGCCCTAAAGCCACAACGAGCTAATTACTAATAAAAGCTCTACAGTCTCAGTTAAGCTGTGGGAATGTAACCAGGCACAGCAAATAGTGAAATGGTGAGCAAAGCTCAAAAACTCCGGGTACTTTTTGACAAGCCGGCTGCAGTTCTGCCTCTTCCCCCTTCCTTTCCCCACAAAAATAGAACACCTTGCTCCCCAACACAACACACAAGGAAGATGAAAAGATAGCCCGAGCAGGAAAAGCAAAACAAAACACAAAAATCTCCCACACCCAGCCTTCTCACCCGAGCATCGGGGATGTTCAGTGCAGCGGTCACCTGTAGCCAGGCTCGAAGCAGCAGCAAGCTGAGCAAGCACTGCCACTACGCAGAGGGCATGCTGGACGTGCTTTTCTCACCGCAATCCATCAGGCAGGACACAACAAGATGTGCTGTGCAGAATATATACTTGATCTAAAAAGTCGCTTTATCCAGGAAGAACTGACAAGCTGCTTTGAGAGTTCAGATTGTGGGGTTTTGTTTGGTTTTTTGTGTGTTTGTTTGTTTTTTTAAAGGACTGTTAAAGTCAATTTTCTAGTGGCAGAATGGCCCTCCTGGTAGCACCAGAAATGTAACAAAGACTCTAGACATACTTTTCTTCAGTTTCTTTCACACACCTCAGGTTTCTCACAGCGCAAGCAGATAGTACAGTAAGTTTTCTGCAATAAAACCTTGCTGGACTTTTAGGTTTAAAAAATAGGTTTAGTTTAGTACCAACACAGCTCTCAAATCAGTAATGAGCTAGAATTTTGTTTAGTTACCCGAGACTTCTCCTTAACGGATCTGACAAAGTTAGAAACTGTGTTTCCCAGCTACGTGGTGCAAGGTACACTAGGGAAGTCTCCTCCTCTCAGGCTGCAACTGAGGATAATAAACCAACCAGCCCTGTGGTGCACCTTTTTGGAAGCTCAGCACACCTATCTAGAACATAATTTGCTTTATAAAGATCAGTACAGATAAAAGTTTCAACGCAACGTTTGTGGAGATTAATATCTGCTGTCTTTGCAAAGATTTATATCTGCTGTCTTTATATTACGGGGCAGTTGATCTACACAGAGAAAATACAACAGCGCCAGGATCATTTCCAACTTGGACTCCCCTTCTAAGCAACTCTGGTACCAAAAGAGGTGAATGGGAGCACACACTTGTACAGGGATGGTGAAGTATCCCTATCAACCACAAAGCGCTGTCAGCATCAGGACACGCTTCACTGAGCACACATCCCTGCAGCAGCACTCTGCTTAACCGAGTTACCAATTAGCAATTATGTTAGCAGAGATAATCCAACCCATCATGAGATGATTATTACTGCTAGATCATACCAACAGCAATTGTGTCAATTAACGATGAGGCTGACTAGAGGTATTTGTTCCAAAGTTTGGGATTACAAGGTCAGGACAATGCTCTATTACCATCAAATCTCAAATGTCATCTTGATTTCCCTGCTGGCTTGTGCACGACCACTGCCAAGCTGGAAAGCAACAGTGCTCCTGAGGGGTCAGAGTGGCACTCCAGCGCCACTGCTGAGTGTTTAGTGGATGAAGTAGTCAGAAAATAACATCAACTATAACTCTTTGCAAAATCCAAACAATTCACAAGAACAAGCTGCTGTGTTTGGACATACAACAGGGGCAACAGACCAGATGCTCCATGAATTTGCACTATTTGCTGTTTTTGTTTAAAACCAGGTCCTTAAGCACAGCATAGGCTGACTGACTTTGATAATTTCCCCCTTTGGAAGAATGACCATTTCTGTCATTTAAGTTAATCTTGTCCACTGAAACACTAGGACGTTCCTTTGTTTTATTTTCATCAACTACTGCGTCATGAAGACGAGCTGATACAAGTATTTCAGAACATGCACACGTGTGTTTTGTGAGCTGGGTTGTCCAAATGGCATAAGGTTGGACAATCAAAACAGAAACTGTCTCCACCAACAATGTCAGTTATAAGTAAAGGCTATGACTGTGACCAGATCTAATTCTCTACCAGAGGAAGAATTTGTGGGAATGGAGGGGAAAGAGCAGGTGGAACCTCTTGCCTAAGACATGGCATTGCTACATTCCCTTCTGAGTAAGGCTTAACATTTAAGTATCAACATAAGCCTGTTGCTCATTATCCAATGAAAAAGAAGTGTTGTTTTTATTTCTTAGGAGCACAAGAATTTCACAAGCTTAAAAATTAACAACCCTTTTTCAGCAAACAAGGATGTCCGCAGCAGAAGGCAACAGAGCATTTTGACACAGCTCCCACATCGATGCATTTAGAACCCATGTGCCAGAAGTGAAACTGGTCCAGAAGCATCAGGGTGGAGATTCATCACCTCCTTTCTCTTGTGCACAATCTTAAAGTAAGATCAGTATTGATTCTGCCTTCAAGTCAGACAAAATTCAGACCATCTCCAGGCTCCTAAGCAAGAGAAGCCAAAAGAGCCAATTTCCTAGTTGCTAGAAATACAACTGCTTTGCTACAGTACAGGCTTTTGTCACAGCAGCTTTTCAGCCCTGTTGGAAAAGAAGGCGAGGTGGTCTGCTGTACTTGTGCCCACAAAGGCAATAAATATGCCTTCTTATTTGATGTGGGATATCAAAGCAGGGTTAATTTGCCAGTTGCTCCAACAGAATATGACCATGCTCATGACCTCAGCCCAGCCCTAAACACGAGCACATGTGCACGATGGACAAAACTCCCTCCAAGTGGTTTGAAAGAGCAGAAAACTGGAAGCAGAAATTTCCCTTATTGCAAAGTGGTGTGAATAGATTCAAGTCTTAGTATGTTCTTCAGCTCTTTTCTCCTGCTCAGTACTGACCTTCCCATTGAAATGTCAGAGCAATTCAGAAGAGCTGCTGGAGACAAGCTGTTAAATCATTTGGAGAACATCCTAGAGTGAAGCACACACGGCTTCACCCTCCCATACCTTCCTACTCAAAACAAGTTTGCAGTCAATGTTTCACAGTGCAACAAGGCCAGAGTGAAGCCACAAAGAAATCCTACAGGATAAAGAGAAGGAATATTTAAAGAGAGTCAGTTTTCCCTGCTTACCCCTTATCAATAGTCAAGCTGTAAGATAAGGAGATGCACCCTTAGCCTGCAGAGTTGACTGCCAGACCTTTTCCATTCTGAACTCCAGTGTAATTGTTACATGAACTCGTTCCTTAGCATCATAGGTACAATACAGAAGATATCACTTAAGACTGCTTTGCTTTTTAGTGACCTTGCAGTCACTTCTTGCTCTGCTTGCAGGAAATCACATGGAGATGATCAATAGTCTGACAATTCGGTGACATTGCTATGGTTTTGATACTGTTTCTTGTGTAACACAATGCAGATAAGAATAATGAGGGATTTCTGTTGATTTGTCTTAAGTACATTCAAGTTCAGTTAGAGTTTATTTTTTCCTCAGCTTAGCTTGCCTAGTCAGCATATTTTATAAGAGGAACAGTTAGTGGTTGATGAGCTACTTAAAGGCTGCCTATGGAGTTCAGTGTATTTGGCAAGAAAAAAGTTTGGATGTTGCTTAGCAGAGGTCTGAATTTGAATACACCCCAAAAAATTTAGACGTAAGTTGCATGCTGTACTTTATCCACAGACGAAAAAGAGTTACTCCTTTGCATTATTTTTAGGATTAAAAGGAAGCTGACTGACTACAGAACTCAGAGCAGAAAGATACTTCAGACACATTTAGTTTAAGACAGATGAAGAAGTCTGCAGAGCAAGAGCACCTTCTTTGTTCCTATGGCAGGTCTGACTGGCTGTGCAAGTCTGGGGGCAGGATTAAGCCCCATCATTTTTATGGATGGGCTGAAAATTTGCACATGCAATTCTGTGAAAACCCTTAGGTATATGATGGTCCCCTCCTACCCTGCCCTGAATTCAGTGCATGCCTTCATCACCAAATCAACGTGTGCAGTTTACAGCAGTGAAGCTGTATATTCTCATAGTAAATTTCCACCTCCCTAATAGGTAGATGTCTTCCAAGTAATCCCCAAGCTCCTGAAACATATCTTTCCCCGCCCCGCCCCTTCTCAATATTCCACCCTGTACCTAGGATTACAGGTTGAATCTAAACCTGCAATTTTTATTAACATTTTTAATTAGGCTTATCTAGGACATTGGCAAAGCTCCAAGATAAGCAATTGTATTCAAACTCTTGAATTCTTCTGTTTTAAGTGGAATTTATACATGTTTATTTATAGCCACTATACCGATTTTATCTGATCATTTATAGATATCATGTCTGAGTCATCTCTATGGAACTTTGTCAGCATCTTTGTTACCAACTTTGAACTTGCAGCTAAGGACAGTTGAGTCAGTAGGCTCAACGCTTGCAAAGCATATTGCCAAGATGCCTGCTTTCTAGCATGGTAACAATTTAATAGGTGCGCTTCTTCCAAACCTTAGCCAAGGCACATACAATGTTACACCGTTTTATAGCCACGGAAGAATTTCTAGTGATGACCCGTCAGAGAATCACGGAACCGTCAGGGTTGGAAGAGACCTCTCAAGATCATTTAGTCCAACCCCTGTTAACACAGGTTCACCTAGAGCAGGTTGCACAGGATCATGTCCAGGTAGGTTTTGAACATCTCCAGAGAAGGAGACTGCACAGCCTCTCTGGGCAGCAGGTTCCAATGCTCTGTCACCCTCAATCACCCTCGTATTCAGGTGGAACTTCCTATGTTGCAGTTTGTACCTATTGCCCCTTGTCGTTGTCCTCTGAAAAGCGCCTGGCCCCATCCCCTTGGCAATCACCCTTAAGATATTTGTAGGCATGGATAAGATCCCCTCAGTCTCCTCTTCTCCAGGCTACACAGGCCCAGATTGCTCAGCCTGTCCTCATAAGGAAGATGCTCCAGTTCCCCAGCCATCTTCGTAGCTCTCTGCTGGACCCTCTCCAGCAGTTCTCAGTCTTTCTTGAACTGGGGAGCCCCGAACTGGACCCAGCACTCCAGATGTGGCCTCACTAGGGCAGAGCAGAGGGGCAGAATACCTCCCTTGACCTGCTGGACATGGTCCTCCTAATGCACCTCAGGATCCCATTGGCCACCTTGGCCACCGGGGCATGCTGCTGGCTCACAGGCAACTTGCTGTCCACGAGAACTCCCAGGTCCTTCTCCGCAGAGCTGCCTTCCAGCAGGTCAGCCCCCAGCCTGTACGGTGCATGGGGTTGTTCCTCCCAAGGTGCAGGACCCTACGCTTGCCTTTGTTGAACTTCCTTAGGTTTCTCTCCACCCAACTCTCCAGCCTGTCCAGGTCTTGCTAAAAGGCAGCGCAGCCTTCTGGTCTGTCAGCCACTCCTCCCAGTTTTGTATCACCAGCAAACTTGCTGAGAGCACAGTCAGTCCCTTCATCCAGATCCTTGGTGAACAAATTGAATGGCTGCCCAAAGGAACAGGATTCCAAGTATTTGCCATCACAGAGGGGCAAGCGCCTTTTCCCACATCAGCAGCTTTTCACTCAAGTTCAAAGTAATTTCTCAACAGTTCTCACATGCATCAGCTGCTGTGGAAGAGGCAAGCTGTACTCTAAGCCTTCACTTTGCCACTCATTAAGTCGTATCAGAAACTACTTGCACTGTACAGGATGCAAAAATGCAAAAAGCACTTTCACCCTCGCTCAGACGCTGCAGAGGTCAGTTGCTGAGGAAGCAGCGTTAACTGATATTGTTATCGCATAATTATACACAGAACAAAATAACCTGAATCTGGAAAAATTCCAAATACCAAGAGACAATCTTGCAAATAGGAAAAAAAAAAAAAGGAGATCCCCCTCACAGCAACAGACGCTGCCCTACCACAGCTATTGTCTTAGTGCCAATTTTTGCCACCTCTGCCAACTAAAACCCTGAGGCCTGATCTCCTACCATTTTGATTAGACCCATCAGCTGTGGACCATGTCAGACCTGTGCAGAGACTGATGCTGGGAAAGGGACAGTTGAATATCAATGGCTCTGAGGAAAAGATAAAACAGTTATCCCTGACAACAGGCTTTAAGCCAGCTACCATCTTCTCTACATGGACAACTTGCTTGATCTGTTTCCAAGAAAGACTCATTCCAATACAGGACAGAAGCACACTCCACAGAGTAATTTCAGCTAGGCATCCCTAGGTGGCCAGCTAGTCAAGTAAACCAAGGAATAGAATACATCTAGCACAGAAGAATCTTTCAACAGAGCTTAAAAGGAATTAATTTTAAAACACACCTCTTCAAAAGAGAGAAGAGGGTGCAGTTCAGTGTGAGGTCTAGTTTCTGCACCTCTTTCAGTCTCGGGTACAACAGTACCATGGCAAAGGCGCCAGGCAGTCTCAGGGCTGAAGAGTTACTCAACATTAGCCTGTGGGGATCACCAAAGAGAAAAATGAAGCCACGCAAGGCCAAAGCTGCTTAGGTCTCTCCATAGCAAAGAGGAAAGGTGTGTCAACACAACCTGACAACTACAGAGACAGCTGACAAGAACAAACAATACAAAGAATGGACACCGGATCTCCATGGACTGCCAGCAGAAGATAGTTACATTTAGACAAACAGGCTCCAGACTACACCCAGGTCAGCACTATCCGGCAGGAGCCAAGGAAGGTTCAGACATTAAGATAATCTCACCACTGCCTTAAAAGGAATGGAATTAATGACCACCAGCATGAAGACCACAGCTTTGTGAAAGGTCAAGCACATGCTTCCTGCCAAGCAATGGACCCTGCCCTCTAAGTGACATCAACAGTATCAAATGAAGCTTCCCACTCATCCTTCTCCACTGTAACAAGCCCAAATTTTTCCCTTGGGTTTCTCAAATCAAAGACACAAAATGATACAAAAGATGACATCTCCCACCCATCCTGGAAGGTCAGCCAAACTTATGCTAGCCACCAACATGAAATAAGAGGACACTATCCTCACAGTGGTGTTACCTGGCACAGCAACCCTAGAAGACTTAGTTCCTCCTCAGCAACACAGGAAGGAGCCATTGGTGTACAGCGTCTCTAATCCTTCATGGTCCTCTGCACTGCTAAGACCACACAAATAAAGTAACAGCACAGACTAAAGGAGAGGGAAAGGCAGCTTTTCTTCTTTCACCTCAAATCACACTGCTTTTCTATACTAGACCAAGAAAAGTTTTGTTTGGGGTTTACGCTTAATTTTCCTGCCACATTATGGTAACCACCTGAACACACTGCAGTTGCTCAGTCTGCAGGCTCAGAGCTATGAACGTGTCCGCCTGAAGGACACCCTTGACCTCCAGGACTGTCTGCCACAGCAGCGTATCCTCTGCATTGTGCCTCTGGGTGCTTACTGGGCATGTGCCTATTCAGAAAAATGTTTTGCTTACCCAGCAAAGCACCTTTATGAAAGTATCCTGAAGGGCAACAAGCGAGTTTGATTTCTGTCTGAACGAGCAAGTGTTTCTGCAGGCCATGGTCCACACAGGCTATGTGTCTGCACTAAGAGGAGCAGCGGAGAGCAGACATGGATGTCTCTGAGCACCAGGTACCACACTGGACATTGGCAGCCCTTAGAAAGGACAGCTTGAAAGGCCATTAAAAGTAAACAAAAGTCCAATGCATGCTCTGAAAAAATATCAGCGCAGCTAAACGATAAAAGTGGAGATACTATGCCAGTTTCTGTGCTCCCTTCTTACCTAGTTTTAGAAAAAGGCAAGAAAGTGAATTAGATGAGAATCTTATTCCAAGAGCTTCTTAATGCTGCTTAAAAAAAAAAAAAAAAAAAAAAAATCAGGGGAGTCATAAGCACACATGGTTTCAGACATCATGAGCAACCCCCATCTGACTCAAACTCTTCTAGTATGAATTACCTAACTGGACTGATTACACTCAACTTCTCACAGGGTTTGGCAGAATTGTGAGAGACAGTGGATTAGATCTTCTAGGTTAAATGCTGTGTTCAATCTGGCATTACAATTCACAACAGCATTTCCAGACATTTAAACTATACAGAAAAGAGCAGCCCAGCATGCGTAAGCTTTCCTTATGTATTTTCATTGACCTTCTCAAAAGTGTGACATCTGTGATATGGCAAGTCATAGCAAGCCACAAACACAAACGCTCCTTTGGCAATCCTAGGCAGCTGCACGGAGCTTAGCACAAGTGGACATCCTGCTCTCTCAGAAATCTGAACATATCAGGACACTTCTCCCATCTGACAATTCATGCATCACCTGGCAGGTGGAGGTCACACAGTCCTGCTGAGGCAGGCTTTGTGCAAGGGTGTACCAAGGGCTGCTGAGCGTTGTGCAGCTGACAGGCTACAGCAAAACAGAAATATTTGCTTCTACTCCGGTCAAGAAGCAGCAGCAAGATCAGGATTGCTCAAGGTAACAGTTTTGTTGTTGGAGGACTATCCTCAGTTTAAAAAACCAGATAATTCCTGGCTTTGGTTTTATATTTTTCATAGCCATGAAGATTTTAAAGTCAAAAATTGCTATAAAGTACCTTAGGTACCAGATCCAGAAGACACACTAGGCTGAGAGTAACTCTGTGAAGGAATTGAAATAGAACCAATACGTAACACATGCAAGTCTCAAGTCTAGTTATTTATCTTTAAAAACCACATTTTCAGTAGTTGCACCCATTCTCTAGCCTGTAAAAACAGACAGGTTCCCCGGGATAACTGGTTCTGCCTATTTTAGATAACAGTTTATCAAACTAGATTGTGCCTGTATCCTCATAGGATATCCCTTGATTGCTCCCAATCTACCTTCTCCAGAAGAATTCTGACACCCAACAGCAAAAAGCATGCTTCCTGACTGGCTGAACTTGTAAGTCCAAAGGCCTCACTCTGGTAAATACCTGAAGAAACAGAAAAACGCCTCTGCAAACCAGACAGGTTGCAGGAAGGGAGGGAATACAGCTCACAAATTCAGTGGCATCAGTGGGACTGCAGACGAAAATTCCATGCTTCTACCTCATTCCACTGCAAATTCTTTTCATCAGCTAAATCCAGAGTGCAAGGATAGAAGACAGACAGTGGGCTGAAAGGAAACGCACCACAGAGGAACATCGTGCCATGTCTGACTACCAAGCCTGAGTTTCCTTTATCCTCCAGATAGACTGTCTACCTTTCCCTTCTACATAGCTATGAGGGGATGGAAAATACTGAACGCATCACTAATTAGACAGCACATGATGGAGTTATCTCCACCATGACTGGTCTGTGGAGACACATAAGGTAGACCTTCCAACGCAGACTAGCTACTCTACTTAGAAAAGGCTTACCAGCAGAGACAGACGTACTCAATTCCTTCCTTACACACCAGAAAGGCTCAGTAAAAGTCTTAACAACATACCTCCATAAGATACAAACCAAACCAACCGCATTAATGTATTGATCTCCTCCCCCACTCTCAGGATTCAAAGTTATTTTGATTTAGGAAAAGTCATCTGTAACAAATTGTAGAAGTCACTTAGAAACCCCAAGGCTCTAAGCACATAGTTACAACACCAGCCATTTGGAGGGTTAAGGTAGGCAATATATAGAACACAAACTCTCAAAATCCCTGCAGAAGCCTCTGTTTGCAAGCAAGCAGAATCACAGCATCTAGTAATTTGTATAAATCCTCTATCACTATGTGAACAAACCCAGCTATCTTAGTTTCAGCTGTGTGCTCTACTTGGCTACACAGCAGCAGTGTTTCTGCATTCAGGATGCCTGAATTATGAAGAAGAATCAATCAGCCTTGAACCGAAGTCTGTTTCTTTCATCAGTTCCTAATTAATGACTACAGATAAAACAGATGGAAAGCAGCTTTTATCTTCATGCTGTGTTGGTCCCCCTCTGGCAAAGGCAACATTAAAAATTACTTTGAGAAGCTAACTGAACAGACAGGGCACTGGGAGTCACACCAAGATCTCTTTCCACTGTGGGTCTTCCAGCTGGATTAGAAGCACCAAGCACCACCAAAGCAGACCAGAACACCATCAGCCTAACAGAGACAACACACACACACATTAATTAGTCCACAGCCCATTTCAGCAGCTACATTGGCTTCAGATGTCCCCAAACAGACATTTGGCAATAATCTGGGAAAGTGGAAGCTCTTTTAAATAGGCTTTATGTTGGGCCACGTCACTTGTTGGATGTCTCAAGTTTTCAAATTAGTGGAAGTAGCAGAGCTTGTCCTTTGCTGCACTCCTGGCTGTTGCTCTTTTGACCACAAAGAAATCATTAAATAGATGTCACATTCTTTAACATCTTTCCATCTCATGCTTAGGCATGTTTTCATTTTAATCTGAAAAAAGTCCATATGAAACCTGATGCACCAAGAAATCCAGGTGATGCCTGCCCCCATCCCCCAGTCTATCAGCTGAAATGCTGTCACTTAACTTTGGCAAGTCTACCATCTAAGACCAACAAGGCAATCTTCAAGAGATGGATTCTTTCTAAGACAATTCAAATTCTGACTCCTGCATGACTCACTTTGTCCCTTTCTAGTAGGTCTGATTATATCACAATATACAGCATCATTACCTGTTGGAATGAGTCCAGAGGAGGCCACAAAGATGACCAGAGTGCGGAAACACCTCTCCTATGAAGACAGGCTGAGACTTGGGGTTGTTCAGTCTGGAGAAGAGAAGGCTCTGGGGAGACCTTATAGTGGCCTTCCAGTACCAAGAGGCCTACAAGAAGCTGGAGAGGGACTTTTTACAAGGGCATGTAGCAATAGGATAAGGGAGAATGGTTTCAAACTAAAAGAGGATAGATTTAAATTAAATATTCAGAAGAATTTCTTTACTGTGAGGGTGGTAAGGCACTCAAACAGGTTGCCCAGAGCAGCTGTGGATGCTCCCTCCCTGGAGGCGTTCAAGGCCAGGCTGGATGGGGCTTTGGGCAACCTGGTCCAGTAGAAGGTATCCCTGCCCATGGTAGGGGGGCTGGAACCAGATGACCTTTAAGGTCCCTTCCAACCCAAACCATTCTATGATTATAACATACCAGGCTCTAGTCCTAAAAGTCCAGTTGGTTTTAATTTCATTGTTAAGCGTGGATCATTCAAATTGAAGCTTCCAAAGAACCTCCCAGCCTTCTTTGAAACTCAGCTTCATCTGAGAATCAACAGCATCCTGCAGCCTACCAGGTCCAGAGAGCCAGCACGGACTAAACACAGCTTAACCACAAGTCTGTTTTGTGATTGCAGCTCACTGGTGGGTCTACCTTCAGCTGGAGACCTGGTTACAAACGTACACCAAACCCAAGAGTGATTGTTTGACACATCAAAAAAGAAGTCTTTGCCCATTACTTCCTATACATTTTTCATAAATCATCCTCTGTGTTGTGCAAAACATCTTCTAGAGGAATCTAAGACAATGCCTTAAATGCGTTCCTTTAAGCTACCAACATCTGTGACACCCTTTATTGTGATTTCATTATTACAAATGAGACATCTGCAGGCTTAAGCAGTGCCATGCTGGCATCTACAGAAGTTACTGCCTTTATGAGTAGGTATGTGACAGTTATGCAAACTATCTGCTTTTAGCTCCTACCTTCTCACAATCCAACATTTTATGCAATAACATTCTTGATCACGCTTCTGAGAACTTCAGGACATTTCTGTAACTTTGTGCTGCAGTCAAACTGCTGACCACCAGAAGTAAAGCAAAAAGTTGTTTATAAGGAGGATGTCTTATTTTTCGTTTTTAAACAGCAGTAGCAGGGCTATGTTGGGAAGGGGAGGGGGGGGAACCCAAGTCAAAAAACACAACATCCCAAAAATGCAAACAACCGGAGTTACAAGGGCAGGTAGCTGCACCGCTGGCCAAGTCAGTTTCTCAGATTTCAAGAAAGTCCCTTCATATACGGTAGTTCATATGTTTCAGGTGCTACCCTAATTGTTCAGTGACACCCCCTCAGAGAGCCAGCCTGCCCAGTACTAAACACTCCACTCTTCCCAAAAACCTGTCACCTTTACGGGTATGCTGGGCTGCTAGAGACAACCTAAAAGCATCACTTGTGAAAAACTGGGTCTCCGTACTCCTGCACATTCACAACGCTCTGTATGTTTCCTGGTTTCTTAAACATGCACTGATTGCTTCCATACTCTGACTACCTCTGTTTACAACTCACAGCAACTATTGTTAGATTGCATTACTTTTTCTACAACAAAATCTGACAGATTAAAATGATCTGCATCTCATTTCCCTCTCCTTGAGGGATGGTATGTTTGCCAGTTCACCACAACAGTTTTAATAATTCATCTAACAGTATAATCCTGTACTGTTAGAAAAGAGGAGAAAAACTTGTGTTTTCCAGAAGAGATTCTCTACAAACAGAACATCCATAGCTGAGCCAAACCTTCTCCACAAGCACCTTAACCCTTTTAAGACAGCCACGTTTCTTACTTGCTTGCCAAATTCAAAGAAGTGTCCACGATGACAGGAGGGGGAAAAAAAAAACAAAAAACAAACAAAAACCAAACACTAGAGATCTTTTACTAAAAAAATAAACTCACAAAATATTTTTAGGACACCTGAAGTCCTATTTTAGGACTTCCACAGGCAAAATTATTTAAGCCATGGCGGGGGGCACACAGGGCAACAATGACACAACCACTAACCTCAGTGCACAATTTGTCTAACCCTGAACCTCCATAGTACAGGGTACTGACTATTTTGGCATGTTATCTCCCAAGAGGAAAAGCAACTGGAGGAAAATTGATTTGCTCTGTCACGCACAATGAAGCAACTGCTCATCTCAGGCAGTCACGTTTTATTACACACTATCAAAGTGTAACGCTACATTTTCAGCATGAAGAAAACCTTCATGCTCTACTTTAAAGAGCCCAGCAACTGTCTTTGGCAGTCATATGTTTAAGTGTTCAATTTAAGCCACTAAAGGACAACATAGAAGGCAATTAAAGCACTTTGGAAATCAAAAAGCATCTTCTCTCTGATGTAAGGCAGATTAAAGTAATGTTTCAGGGTCAGACTATGATGTCTACCAGTGCTTGCATTTGAAAAGGGCAGAAGTGAGGACAACCTAAATCTCAGAGGGAATTCTCTTCTATGGTTATGTACGAGACCAGGACCTGGGCTAACACTACTCCACAAAAACATCCTAGTAGCAAACCCACTTTAGGATGCACTACTCCCTTCAAAGTCCATGCAAACCAGGTACCTAAAGATTCTGCATATTTGGAGCCCAGAAGCATTTCAGAAAGCTTCCTCCCTCCCCACCTTTACTCATTCCCTAGCAGAGTGTCTGTTGTTTATTCTTTTTACACCAATGTACGTGCTTTACCATAGACAGCAGACTGGTATCATGGGCCCTCCTCTAGGCAATAACGAGATGCAGCTCAGTAACACCCGACAGAGTATAATTCAGAGTATAACGTTATCCATTGTAAAACATAGCAGGGGCAATGTGAGGTTATCACTTCTTGCATGAGGAAGAGACCAGGGAATTGTCTCATGCCTTCCTAATACGAAATACACACAAAGAAAGGAAAGCACCAATATCAGACACACAAGATTAAGTTCACCGAGACTGAAAGGTAACCAAACCTTAAGTTACAAGTTTTCTCTCATAAGCTTATGGAGGACATAGACATTTGAGGTTACATTGTGAGGCAAGGGGGTCCCCATCTCACCCCTCCCAGCGCTCAACTCTCAGAACACACTCTTGCCACACTCAGAAGAGCCTGGGCTATACCCTCATCTTTCACACAACCAGGACTCCTCCTACGGAAGTCAAACCCTGCAATAAAATTTGGTGGCAGGATGACTGGGAGCCCAGGACCACAGAGCAGTTTAGAGATGCAGACCTGAACTGCTGACTCTAGAGGCACTGAGCAGTCTTGTCCCCACACATGGCAATAAGTTCACAAGTCAAAAAGCTTTTGCAATGATCCCAGCTTTTATGTAAGTCTAGGTAGGTTTACTAGAAGTTAAGAAGAACTGTTTCTCCCACAATTAACACTTCTATAGATGTCACCTTCAGGAGCCCAAAAGGTTCCTGATTGTTCATTGATTTCAATCCTGGAACAATACTGATTTTTAGTACCCGGTTAATTTTCCAAGCTATTTGCCTATTGAAAGAAGAATAGCATTCTTCCATGAACAGCTAGTTTGAGACACAGGATTTCTTTGCATGGCTTTCAGAATTCACCTATTCAAGGTGAAATTTGTCCAAAAGTGAGGGAGGAGAAAAAAAAATAATATTTAGACTTTCTCCTTTGACTTAAGTAAGGCTAAAGACAAATTTCTACATTCTTTTTGGCTGTTTAACTTGTTGAAAGGCTGTGCTGACCTCTGTCCTCCTACATTAAAATATATGCATCTTCTTGGCATCTAAAAATCTACATTCTTAAGGACTATTTAAAGCAGAACCTCTCTACTCATTTATCAAAGGACTTTTCACTGCACACAGCTTTCCTTTTTTTCAAGTGCCACTCTTGAGTTTCCAAATATAATTCACTCTGAAGAAAACACAAATAACATTAGTATCGCAGATGCTATGTGGCCGAAGGCAAGAAGAAAAGCACGAGACTGAGGCAGGAAAACCATGTAAATTTTCTGAGAATATTGTTAGCTACTGATAAGTAGATGAAAAGAGATTTAGTTTTTCAAGTACCATGAAAGTTCAAGTCTAAAAATCAGTAGAAAAGCAATAAAGTGATGCTAGAGAAAGTACTGAATATTTTTTTCCCTCCAAATAAGACCTTAAAAATTCTTCTTACTGAATAATCTCAATGAAGACTTCCTGGCTTAGTCACCTGGAAAGCAGAACTGGTTCCCACTTTGAAAGGTCTCTACTTCTCATATCCCTCACCTTGTTTCCAAATGGGAACAGATGACACTGCTCCAGCCTAACATCCACACCTTTCCAAGACACCACTGTCTCAATATCGACTTGGGAGGTGCGAACATACTGCCAAATGCATTCATTGCTGATTCAGTCCACGGCTTCCCTGCCCCTTCTGGGACACATCCACCTTCCATCTCAACAGGAGCTGATGCATTTCCCCAGAACTACAGGAGCAAAACCCAAACTCCAACACCTAAAGCATTCTCTGCCACTGAAATGCCATACAAAGATAATCTTCATAAGCCACAAAGTAACCTAACACATGCAGCACACTGATTACCTGGTCAGATACATTCATCTCTATCACAGCCACATGCATGCAGCAGTCCTGCTTCCAACAAACCTCTGACCGGCAGAGTAATGTTTCCCTTCATTTTATGCAAAGCATGCCATTTTTAAAAACATCTCTTTCCTTCAGCAAAGCCTGGGGAAAGAATTTAGGCTCCTGCTTGCACAAATACACAGTGCGTGCAGCACTTGCAATGGCATACATGGCCGCGTGAGAGCACAGAAATGCAAGGGAATACGCAGAAGCCTTCTCAAGCCCAACAGTTAGGAACTGTTTGCTGACACCGGTACATACAACCCTACACGCTCATCTTGGTGACAGACCTCCTGCAGCACCCTGAACATGCCACAGGCACGTGTGTATGAAGCGGCCCCGAGCTTTGCTGACAGCTGGAGAGAGCTCGGGGGGAGGAAGGCAGACAGAAGAGGATGGGGAGCTGGCACTGCTCCCTGACACCCTCTGGGGCTACAAAGCAAGCACCAATTCCCCTGCAATATGGGGTACCCCTAAAAATTTTAAGCCTTGAAACGACTTGGCAGTCCTACCCCACTGGTTATCTGCAAAGAAAAACGTGAGCCGAGAACCACCCTGGGCAGCCGCGGGGTCCTGCCGAGGTAGCTGGGGCAAGCCACCGCCGCAGCCGCCTGGCACAGGGAGCTGGGGCCCAGCCACCCTCAGAAAGCTCCAGCCCATTTTAATTGAATGTCCAGACTAACAGGGAGTCGTATGGGTAAAGAGAGGGTACAGCCCAACGCTATGCTGACTTGGCCCTGCTGCTGATGCACCCTTAAGGAGCACCCTGCCACACTCACCTGATTTTCACACTGTGGGACCTTCACCAGATCTCTGCTCTGCCTGAACTCTGTCTGAAGCTCTCAATACCCCAAACTGAAGCAGCCTACCTGGAGTTAAAGCCTGTGACCAACTTAGAGACAGCCTTGGCTGTTACATCTCCTCATTCCAGAATATTTCCATGACATTATTGCGTTATTTCTGCTCCTAACCATGAAAATAAATGTGAGGCTGATCTCATTAAAGTCTCCCAGAGCGTTTGATGTAATTTTAATACATTACCACACTTCTGCCTCTACAGCTCTCTTGGGCTGAAGTGACACAGTTTTCTGACTGCTCTACCCAAAGCAGCCTCTAACACAGGTTGCCATGAGTCAGCTTCTCCCTCTGCACAGCTTGGATAATAAAGGAAGCAAAGCAAGGTGATTTTTTTTTCATGCAGTAATTCTCAACACAGTCTTCTCTGCTTACTAGTCACTATTTCCTCTGTTGGGGAAATAGGAGCTGCAGGTGCTTTACCCAATAGGTGGCTATGCAAGAGCTGAAACCCTGCTGCTGAACTGCTCTTTGCCAGCTTCTTACAGTGCCCTTCTGCATGCCTTCTCACACCCCCTGCAACTCTCAAAAGCATCACAGTCACTCCCTGCCCTTAGGGGGGAAACATGGGACCACAGCAAAGTAAGACTAGCCACACTATTAGCGATTTAAAGGCAACTCTTTGGGGACTAACCCTCTCCACTTTGGTTGAAGTCAAACATGTTGCTGAAAGAACACCACTGCTCTTGGGCATCTGTGTTCAGTCACCTCTGCATTCTGCTTTGAATGCTCCGAAACATGACATGGCAATATTCCACAGCTGTTTCTTAAAAAAAAAAAAACAAACACCAAAAAAAACAATTATAAACACTATTGGGATTTAACTGCTCTGAAAATGCAATTCTCACTTCTCTTGCAAAACATCTAAAGGAAGATCCTATTTTTAAGGTAAAGTAAAGACACTCTACAAGTGATACCTAGACCATCCTGTATCCCAATAGGACTTCAAGGTAAAAATCATACCCAAGGCTAGCATAAAAAATGTAGTTTGGGGATATCAAAGAAAAGTAATTTTTTTATAAATCACTGGAAAATACCATTAGGGAAACAACATTTTTAGGGGATAAAGAAGAGAAAGGAGAAAAAAAAAAAGCTGACTTGCAGGCTAGCTAACAAAGTCACTCACGCAGTGTGAGGTTGGGGGAGGGGGGTAAGCACGTTTACAGAACTAGTTTTTGACAGACTGGAAACATCACAGTGTACGTTTTCTCCTCCAGTTACAAGGAGACAAGTGAGAAATGCTATGCTTTTTCAGTTTACTTGAAGTCATATCTCGCCAGTCAGTGCAGTGCTTGTCACTGTGGGACATTACAGCCCCCTAATTCCATTATGTGGCTTGGCAGTGGCCTGTTCTTCAGTTAAGGCAAGGAGACTCTGCAGTAACAAGGCATTACCTCAATTTCCTTTTCCACAAGGAAAGCGATCAATATTTTATGATGAAAATTCCTGGCTCCTATTCCTATAGCTCTGTGCAGTTATCTTTGCTGCAGTTCACATACTGATGCTGCTTCCGATCCCCAGAGTCCGCGTGAAGGGCAGCTAAGTGTTATCTACGCCACATTTTTCAAAGAATTTGGGATTATTTACTTGGGCTTCCATTCTAATGTCGGAAGCCATAAAGCGTCCAAATTGCCCAGACAGAAAAAAATTCTGGCCCTGAGGAACAGAAACCACATCCTCCAAAAGGGGAGGTAGGGGGTCTCTGTGAGCAAACACTCAGCAGAAAGTCTGAGTTTAGGTAGAACAGTTTTATAGACAGGAGTGCTCCAAACAAAATCCCACCTGTGCAGTAAGCATTACAAGCCATGGAGAAACAGTGGGAAGCCGATGTCCTAGGACAGACTGCAGGTTCCCAGCACAAAAGGGGGTCACAAGTACAATCCCAAACAGCCACAAGAACAACTCCTCTACACGTGAGGATTTCACATTCTGATCTGAAGACCTTCTTGCTCTACAGAAGGAATTGACTATCACAGCTAGAGCAGCTGTGGGCAGGGAGAGAAGAGCCAACTGAACACGTATGTGGAAGAGGAAGCATTTAGCCAATAGATCCCTAGGTATCTGTTAAATATCCCTGAGCCTTGTCTATTGACACAATCACATCCATACTACCAAGCATAAGCAGCGTAGCGCAGTACGTGCCATGCTCTAAGCACAGCGGAGGATGTTTAATCTGCAACTATCCCGAGACTAATACTTTCCTAATGTTGTTTTAGGGCATTGCTTCAAGTCACCTGTGGCTTCTCTACATGTCACTCCAACCTAGAGCTCACAGTCTGAGGGGACATGCAATTTGTATCAGCAAGATCACTCTTTTGCCAGCCAAACTCAAGCCAGATCTCTAGATGAAGAAAACAAACATTACAAAACCTCTGCCCATCTAACTGCATTTACACCAACACAGAGAAATACCATCCCTAATTTCCCACCACCTCAGCCTGACACGAAACCAACCAAGCTTAAAAGGTCACCAGTTACTTGCTCTGCATTTAGAAGGACCTCAAATATCGCACAGAATATTGCTATGCCTTCTCCACACAGCCTGGTAATGCAGTGAATTTTAGCCCTGACAAGACTTCAGAAGGGGATTTGTTGTTTTTGTTGTTTTTTAGACAAAGGTTCTTCAAGCAGAGACCATGCAACCTGAAGAAAATTATGAGACAGAGGGTCCTCAGACTCAAAACACTGTTTGCCCTCACTTTGGAACCAAGTCCTTTTGCTAAATCTCCAAGCTCTTAAAAATTTATTCTTCTACTTAGAATTGTGACAGTGATTTCTCCGCAATATTTTTAAATAAAAAATTATGGAAAAGAAATTTTTAACAGTATGAATCAAACAAAGTACTGCTTGCAGTTCTCAGCCTTTTCAGCCAGCTCAAAAAGGTTCAGCATGCTTTTCCTGGAGCCAAACTCCCAAAGCTTTCTCAGGCTTTAGCCTCTTTTCCTACCATGCCCTCCACCTTACCCTTCTGCTGCTTTTCTGCTCAGGAAAATACTCACAAAAATAACCAACGAAATCTCTACATGTTGCAAGCCAGGGCATGAAGTTGTGGTCATCATCAGGCAACTGTTTCCAGAAAAGGAACTGAATTCTTCTATTCTAATTTAAGACCAAACCGCCTGTCTTCTGTCATTGTCCGCTTCTCTCTCCCTGCTCCCCAGAATGCTCCTACAAGGCAGGTCAGGCAGGTCTGTATACAAAACTTTGTGAGCAAGCAGTTTTCTTCAGCAGCACCATGGAGAAAGAGCTGCAAACAAGTCCCATTTTGCAAATCTGGGCTCCCTACTCTTGGTAGGGGGAGAAGCAGACAAGGAGCATCTTCTACAGATCAGGGAAACTGGACCACAGAAACTTAAGTGAGGAGAAGAAGTTGAGCAGAGTTAGACAGAACCCAAGGACTGGAGGGCAAGAGCTCATTAACAGCTCTGATAATGATCCTCAGAGGTGCAGAACAGGAACAACTCATTACTTCCTACCTGCCTTATTCCAAATCTCCCACTCCCAAGGAACAAATTAACTCTCACTTGGAAAGGCAAAAATACCCACAAGGCAGGGAATGAGCTAGGGGAGGCACAAGCAAGAAAAAAAAAAAAACACAAAACAAAACAGATGGCTGGAGCCAAGTGGCCTACATGAGGTTGAGATGAAGAGAGAAGTTTTAATTTTGCTTCCACGGATTTTAACAGCAGCAAAAGCCAGGGCTTACTCAATTGGGATTCCTAAAAATAGCACTTGCCTAAGTAACCACACAGGACCACATGGGGCTCTATTTTCCTTAACTAGCTTTTGATCTAATGGAATTCTTCAGTTAAGTAAAAGAAGAAACAGGGTCTTTGTGGTGAAAGCACATGACCAGGAGTTAGGAGAACTGGCTTCTCCTACACACTGCTACAGATTTGTCGTTTAGTCTTTCATGCAAAACAATGTGGCTCTTAAAGTACACTTCCACCTCAGACCAAAACCTGTGACTGCATTTAAGAGCAGAAACATCCGTGCCAGCTTTGCTCCTTGCAAACAAGCCAGCCGTGCAGCCAGAGCTCAACAGGAGCCACAAGCTCTATCCACGAGCCACACAAGGATCCAAACAATTAGCCTTGTTGCACTCCACACTGTCCTAGCTACACTGGTTGCAACAGGGCTGATTGTTAAGCAAGGCTTTGGTACAACCCTGTGTGTTGCATTTCTCCTTCTGCACTGTGTTGTAAAGCTGTCCTCTTGCACTTCACTTGCCTCACATAGGAAGCGAAAATAAACCCTCTTACAGATGTAAGCAGAGTTCATTAAGTACTGGTAAGATGCTTGTCTAACATCCAAAGATGCTCAAATACCACAGCAAACCAACGAAGCTAATGCGCCCAATGCAAGAGAGCGGAGCAGCTCAACAGTTCAGCAAGGCTGGAAAGTGCAAGAGCAGAGCGGAAGCGACACATGCTGGTATTTCAAACAGTCAACAAGCAGTAACCTGGTAAGACCTCTGGGACCTTGACCAGGATAGACAAGCTCTGTCCTGATCGAACTGGCTGCTTTTCTGGGTCTGTAGAACCCTATGCGCTTCCCACACCCAGCAGAGGGCTGCGAAGGACGCCCAGCTGCGATGCTTCCTCCCACCCCAAAAGCTCCCTTCCACCCTCTGCAGCCTCAGCGTGAGCTGCTGCAGCAGCGGCGTCAGGAGATGGGATTCTCCACGAGAGTGGGTTTAAGTGGAAGAAACTGGACAGCAAGACACAAGCGGGAGCGGACTGTAACAGCAAATTAACCCCTTCTCTGGCTGACGGGAAAGTGAGCCAAGCCTAGCATGAAAGGAGGAGACATTTCAGCAGCCACATCGCAGACAAATGACATAACACACCTGACAATACATTTAAACAATGCAAAACATCCTTTCCAATGCCTGCAGCAAGTCAGCTCCTATCCTAAATATCTAACACACTTGGGCCCACAAGCGCTTGCCAAGTTGTCAACATGGCCTTTGATATCAAAAAGCTTTGAAACCCCTGCCTTAAAGGCCAACGCTTGCTTCTCCACCCATATTTGAAATGCAAGATGCCTGAAAGCTATAGAACTATTTTAACACCGAACATGCAGGAGTCTACGCTGCAGAGCGGACACGTTCACTGGGAACTGCAGTTGGAAAACTAACAAGTCCCCTACTGCTACAATAACCGTAGCTGCGTAACGGAAGACGTGCCAGGGATCGCAGGAAGCTCAAGCCTTCCAGCGCTTTCTGCGATCTCCATGTAGAGACCGGACCAAGGAGCACCTTGTTTAAACCAGTGTTAAATGCCAGGATAGCAAGGGATGTGGGGCAGGAAGGATGAAGGGCCATTTTTTCCTTAAAAAAAAAAAAAAAAAAGCCAAAAAACCCACAACCACTTAAGTTGTACACCAAATTGAGGCCTTACGGGTGTTTTTTATTTTCCTTTGAAGGGAAAGAAAAGTCAGTAAAAAGTAATTTCCCCACATGTCAACAGAAAACCCACACATCCCACTCTGCAACAGCTGGAGGAGGGACGCTTCATGCTTTTTTCACCTAGATGTACTCCATTCTCTGTTTCACTTCTGTTTCTTTTCCAGGGGGTAATGTTGGTGTAATTATGATTTTTCAAAGCCAGAGGACACCTTCTTTGACCCTATGCTTTCTGTTTTCCCACCTTGACTTCACAGCTGCTCATACTACATCCCAGGCTCTTCTTCAGCATGACCCAAGAAGACTCCACAGCACCTGCAATGCCGAGACCACACAGTGTGCCACAATACACTGGCTCCGACCAGGACAGAACTCCAGGATACCAGCCCTCAAATTTACAACCACTGACTGAAGTCATGATTTCACTCCACACGCACCAGAACCACTCACCAACTGCTTAAAATACCCTTCTTCACAGACACATGCAAAACGGTTGCAGCATGTGTTTCAGTAGGAGTCTAGCCTTCCCACTTTGACACAGTAATTTAGGAGCTGTAAGACAAGCATTAAGGCTGGTCTGATCCAGACTTTTACAAGCTTTACATTTCACACTGATGTTATCAGCTAGTAAATCATACACATTGCAAGCAAAGGAATTTTTTTATATGCTTTTCCTATATGCATTCCTCAGACCTGAGTGTTCTGGATACATGAATTGTTTTCTGTCAGTCGTCTTTCCAATTAAGATCTGATCCTTCCTTCCTAATTTTTCCGGTATGTTACGCAAAATGTTAGTCACTGACATGTTCCAACAGGGACAAGAGAAATGATCAGTAGAGATTAAAGCACGCCATGCATCAGCCAACTTCTCAAACAACTGACAAAGGAAACACAAAACATCTTAAAAGGAGAGGCTTACAGAGATGGCAGCTCTCTTACGATGGTTGGTCCCATGAACACAACCATTTCTGCCAGTTGTCATAAGTGTTTTGTGGTTGCATTTAAAATGGTTGCAATGAAATCCCCAAACACACACAAGAGAGCAGCCCCCAAACACTGTCTCCACATTTTGTTAATTCCAATCAAAGCCAGACCAATTGCTTCCTTTAGGGCCAATCACTAATGTCTACTAAATGGTGCCACAGGAGCTCTATTCCAGGTTACGCAGGGGCAGGATCATCAATAAAACCAACACGAAGACAAAGTCAGTCATGTCCTTATGGATTACTTTGATTAACATTGAGATCCTAGCTGTTCTGCAGTCCTTATGCATAGGCATTTGTCAAGGACTCCAAATCAAGAGCTTGTCTGGTCCTATACATCTTGGTATAGAGTGCTATTTTAAGAGACCGGCACCTATCACACAATTCCAGATGAACAGTAAATGAACCATCCATTCAATCCACAAACAGAGCTAGTGGTAGGTTTTGTTTTTAAATAAAGATGCTACTGATTATACATCAGCAAGAAGTCAAGTTGCAAGGCATTAACTAGTATGCTCTCATCTCATTTTCCCACCAGCAACAGGATTCTCAGATCCAAGTTTTATTGCTCAATAGCCACAGCTTCTGCCAAAAATCACAAGGGAGCGAGGGGGAGGGGATGGCAAATATGAAATGGGACAACAGCTGTCAAGGTAATTTGATAGCAGCGATGGCTTCTTGAACCAGTGGACACTCTTGAGAATGTGAGCCAAGGCCTCCAGGCATCCACAGAAAAGCCAAGTAAGATAAAGAGCTCGGTGAGAGAGCTGATACAGATGTCTGAGACAGAAGAAAGAACAAAGCAAGCCAAGGCAATCTAACTTCTAAGAACTTCAGTTTTCCAAATAGAAGAAAAAATTCAGAGCAAGTGTCCAAATGAACCCTCCCAGCCATGAAGACAAACCATCTTTTGTTTGAAAAATGTTTGCAACTTTCCCAGTACCTTTTCCAAAAACATCTCAAAACTACAACATCCAAACAGAAAAGAGGAGCAAAGAATGAGCTGACAGATTAAAAGATCCAGTCAATAGGTTCAAGTCTAGCTCAGCTTCCACTACAAAGCTGTTACCTGCGTTATGAGGCTCACATAAATTAAACTTAGGACGACAGGTCAATTCCTAATAGATCTATGTCCACAGTCAAAAGTTTCCTTGCTGTGCCCACAACACAAAAAATATCCAAAAGAAATAGCTATCACTGGAAACACTGACAATTTTCATACTTCTAGTTTAACTGCTCCGCTAAATGAACCATCACTTCAGCAATGAGTCATATCCTTTGGTGGAACTGCAAGAAGAAAGCTCATTTGTCTGTGTCTATGTGGCACCTGTTTTAGTAACATTAAATGGATCACTGAGACACCAGAAACACAGGCAAGCACAAACAGCAAGTCAGGAGGGTGTTAGCTGTGACAAGAACAGCAGAGGGAGGTCAGACATGTCACTGATTATTCTCATCAGTAGGTTTTACTCTTTCTACGGTTTTTTTCTTCCTGTTTTTCTATGATAGTGTTCATTTTGTGTATTTTATGCTTTAACCTTCTCTCATACACTGAACGACTCTGTTGTCTCACTTCCCCTCTCTTCCCAGAGCTTCTGGATCCTCCTTGACCACCCCCACACCCAGGCTTGTCTCAGCAATCGCACAGGAGTTCACAATAGCTGGAAGAAAACACCAAAAGAAAAAACAGAAGCAAAGAAATGCTTCTAGCTTTGTTCAGCATTATTGTCAACTGCTACAGATGCACTACATACCAAGAAACTGCCAAGACGCATCTACATGTACATGATGCAGATAATCTGTTTCTTTATACTGAAGTCAGCACTTTGATGGACGCTAATGCAGTCAGTCACTGATGTTAAAAGCAGCTTATTCTGGTAGGGAAAATAAGAAACGTGACAATTGGCTTCAAGAATTTAGTATCAAATTTTAAATCAAACTGCAAACCTAGTTTAACATTCAATTTCTCTAATAGGATCTTCAGGTGCTGTATTCAAGCACCCTCCCTATAGTGAGAAGCCACTGGCTTGTTCAGTTGTGCCTGCAGATCTATCTCCCACAAGCATTGCACCTCCCTTACCTGACCCTGGAGGGATGATCTACCACTATTTTTGTAAGCACTTACTAAAACCCCTTGCCCAATGCAGGAGCTTTTGCCTTAAGCACTGGTCCTGCAGAGTGGACATCAGACCTGGGAAGAGCAGGGTGGCTTCCGCAGGCCTCCTAAACCTCACACATGCAGATAAGGAGAATTCACAGAATGACTGCCTCGAAGCCAAACAGGTTTAACAACCCTTCACCATCTCTGAGGCAGAAGGCAATTTGCTTGGTATGTCACAGGAAAAAATGTGCACGCGTTGGGGCAAGGGTAATGAGACATCTACCCCATGCGACTTCAAAAGGTTAACAACTCAAAGGTTGCGACACACCCATCTCTTCCTTGCACAGCCTTCAAAGGTTGCCCTGCCTAGTCCTAACATCACTCCCTTCACCTCCCTGTTCCAACACAAAGGGATTAAAAATTAAGGAAAAGTAATTTTCTCTGAAACTAGAAATCTATTTGTGTCACTGTCGGTAGCAACTTTTCCAATGAGATTTCAGAATTCACACTTTACTGGGGAATGCCATTTGCTCACCTCTTCTTTTAGTCAAGGGAAGAAGGATGAACTAGTCCCTATCCACCCCCTCCCTGCACAAGCCTAACCCCCAGGGGAGGGATGAGAAACTGGATCATGCCTTCCCTGTTCCAGTCACATCCATTTTCTGAATGGGTCAAACAGCAAAATTCTCAGCTTCTCCATCCTGTTCCTGTCTCCCATGTCAAAAAAAAAAAAAAACACCACACCAAAAACAATAAAGAACCAGGATGGAGCTAGACAGATCAATATGATCACAACCACAGCAAAACTCTTCATGCTAGCACAACACAGTGGTGCCCTTGATTATGAGTCCAACACTGAACTTCTGCAGTAACAAACACTTTAACCAGACATCAATTATTAAGGGAAGCTTGAAAAGACACGGTGATAATGGTATTAACAGAACACAGGTTCTTTCAGTTCTGTGTCATGGAGGCAAGTGCAGCCTAGACCCTGACGTGCACATGGGCCCAACACAACCACCAGAGCACTGGCAGAATCCAGTCTCTGCCAGTACACTCAGAAAAAGCAGGACAGAGTGCACGGCATCCCAAGGAGGTTGCCTGCACCACCCTAGAGAAGTGTTGGACTATCTAAAGGACAGTTCTTGCACACCTCCTTAACTGTTGACTAATATTAGGCTGGTGGGTGGCAATTTCCCCATATCACATCATCACACGTGGAATAAGGGGGAAAGCCCAGCTAAGCCATCCTTTTCAACCTAAATTCCACCAGCAGTGAGAACAGACTTGGATCTATGTCACTGCATCCCTCTTACCCAGCTTGCTCAAGACTCCTTTGAAACAGATGGCAGCGAGGAAGACTGTTGTGCTAGCCTCTGGCGTAGCCAACCTGTCTATGGTGCAAGAACAGCTTTCTAGCTGCACCAGGAATAGAGCTCGAGACTTCCTGGCTCATGAGGCTGCCAAGGTTTTTAATCATACTTTGGTTAGCAACTTGTCACCAACAAAAAAAAAAAAAACAAAAAAAAAAAACACAACAAAAAAAAGCTGGTACCTGCACATCCCTCAAGACTGGGAATTTACGTAATAACAGGCATGCCACTTAAAGACTTGCCTGCTATGTTTTCGCAAAACAGAAAAATCCTTAATCCATAATCAATCCTAAACTGGACATTAAAAGGGTCTGAAAATGAAAGCTAAGCAGCATACGATAAAAGGATAAATGGCACCTCTGACACAGTAAGGAAGAAACAATAGATTAACTCACCCCACCACCACCCCGTGCCAGTAAAAGGTTAGAAAGCACCTGACAATGAACTTTACAGCAGCAGTTTTAGTACTCAAAGCTACGCAGAACAAACCATTAACCACCGAGGCATTCACCTTAACTGTATCTCCACACACTTGTCTAGTGGATGGACTCATCTCATCTGCTGCTACAGTCTCCTATTCTCTCTGATTTTCCTCATCTTCTTCCAAAAAATAGCGTCAGGAAAACTACACACTGATCTCCAGAAAGGAGTGTGAAAATACTAACTAAAGACACTGACAATCAAGGACTTCAGGGCAAGAGAAACAAAATCCAAATCACTGGAAGGGCTATCAGTCTAAAGGAAGTTGCAATCATCATGCAAGGAAGCTATAAGACAAAGATTAAACCAAACTCCTATTACATACCTTAAATTGCAGAAGAAAAGCTGAAATGTACTGGTTCCCACAAAACCAGTCAGTTGATATAGGGGAAGCAAACAAACAGGAATAGGAAAATCAAATCTCCTGTATGCGTTAAAACTCAGTTTTATGAGGTTAAAAAAAAATTATCTGTTCCTATCTGCAAGAACTTTTGCATCCAGTCATATCTTCAGGTTTTTATGTCCCAGACACCCTCAAAGCCACAGAAAACAACTGATAGATGAGAATTCCTTTTGTTAGGTTCATGAGTATTACCACAGCAAGAGTTCTTGCCCCAAGAAACTGCATGCTGCCTCTAGCTGTGGGAGTACACGTTTAATCACAACACACTCATTATCACAACTACTTACTGCAGCACTGGAAAGGATGGTTAAGATAGCCTCGCTTGTTAGAAGAACCTCTTGAGTTTAAAGCACATTGTCCCCTCCTGGAAGAATGTTCATGTTAAAGCTTCCTCTAAAAACCAGCAGGACACTGCCATTTTAATGCATGTCAGAGGAAATAGGTGTAGGGCCAGACTCAGCATAAATGCCACTCAAGTTTCCAAGCCTACCAACTCCCTCATGGCGGCTCTCTGGTCAGCATCCTTCTTTAAGCACTCCTGAAGACACTCAGCTCTTTTTTCCGATCAGGAGGTAGATGCAAGTAGAAAGCAGGATACCTGGATGCAGCCTCTGATACTTACAAGTGTGTTTTCAGCTAGAGGTTAATTGGATAGCAGGAAAAACGGCAAACTACAGAGCATCATCAATAGAAACTTGGGTCGTAAGAGACTTTTTGTTAATTTCTCTACTCTCTGCTTGGATTAAGATTTTCCAGCATAGTTATTAGTTCCAGGATGGCCACATAACTATCTGAAAAAAAGAGCATACTGATCCCTGTGCAAAGCCCAGTAGTTTAAATGCAAAACCATTCAGGGATACAGCTAGACAACTTCCCCCCCTTCTGAATATTTTCCTTGGAACTTTCTGATTGGAGTCTGTGCATTGCATGGGGCTGAGAGGGCTATTACTCTTGGAAGCTATAGTCCCAAATTCCTTCCTTTACTGGAAGATGTGAGGTTGATGATTTGCAAAGAAGAAATGTATTAAAGCCTCTTACTACTGCATCATGTTCAAACAGCAGGCAAGCAACAAGTTTAAACCCGGTTTTCAGGCCAGGAATCAGAAATTAAAATCCTCCCAACACTCAAATGTATGCCTGTCTTCCCTCCACCCCACAGCCTTCCCCAGTCTCTCTCATTTAAAAAAAAAAAAAAAAACCAAACACAAAACCAAACAAGAAAAAGGCTTGTTCAAAGATTGCAGCAAAACCTGGAAAATTCAAAACAGCTGTTCTGGAAAGCAAAATACCCCATTCACAGAATAGAGCCGTTGACATCAGAACTCTCCTGGTAGACTTCTCATCCTATGCACAGCAGGTGTGTCCCTGCACAGAGAAGAGGCTGGGATTCCCATCTGCGGTGCATCACACAGTACTGGGAAACCTTGATCTCCACCCTTAACCCCAGGGGCACTGGAGAAAGCAGGAAAAAAGAAAGCTACTGTATTTGCTTGCACAATGGCTGCACACACTACAACCGCACTCACAGGTTCAACCCTGTAACTGCCATCGAGCAATAGATTGCTGTAGTTCTTGGAGACTGCATCCATTACGTAGGTAATTAAGTTTCTTCACTGCCCCAGCTGCCTTCCTCAAGCTCTAACCTCAGGGGATTCCCACGATGGGAAGCTTTGCCCCCCACCAAGACCGCCTACAGGGTGAACTGTGCAACTTCTCCCTTTCCAGGTTCTCCTTGGGAGCCTTCAGACAATACAACACGAGCTGGATTAAACCAGTAAACTACTGGCAAAGCAATTCCACATTAGTGATCATAATCCCCCCCGGCCTTTGTCAACGGAACAGAAAGACCTATAAAACTGTCAGTCCTGATTACAAGAGAGAGGCAGGCTCCATCATATGGAAAGGGAATAAAGCTTTACACCTGTTGTGATCTCCGTAAGAGTCAGAGGAAAACACAAATGTGCTAGTATAGAAGGAACAGAAGCAGGCTTCCCTCTACATGTGATACCAGGAGGTCTCTCATTTGTCTTGCAAGTGAGCACTCAAACTAGGAGCTGATGTTGAGTCTGAAGTACACTGTACAGGATTTTCATTAAAAGAGCGATTTCAATTTCTCCAGGAGAAACCCCATACACATAGTACAAGCAACTCTTTGACACTAAGAAAAAAAAAAAAAAGGAAAAAAAAACCCAAAACACTCCCTGTGAGCAGTGTGAAGTTCTTGAATTTAGCTGTGGAGTTATCAGTGTTTTCAAGCCGAAACACTGCAAAAGGCTCCAGGCAAACTAGAATATCAACGAGAAGATAAAAGTTACTCCCCATAAGGGCAGGGAACCAGCATGCAACAAAAACCAGATCACACCTGTAGAGCAGCATAAATCCTGTACCACTATAACCATGTAGTCCATACAGCGAGCTACTCACAAGACCGCTGCCCCAGCCTCCAGTGAGGCATTCCTTACTCCTCTGCCGGAGGACAAGCAAAACCTAGGCAGCAAGTCTTCATATAACTGGTGTCCTGAGAGATGCTTCCTCTCCCCTCCCCACACACTACAGCAAGAAACTAAAATACAAGCTTTATCAGTACACACACCTCAGTTACACAGCAGGGGGAAAACCCAGACAAATTCACACAGCAAATCACGCTAATTCACCCACCTTGAAGCAAAAGCTTAGCAGTGTCCCTTGGAGTTCAAGTTAGAGCTACTGAATAACTTAATATTCTGTACCGATATTCAGATATTAAATAATAATTCACAATTTAGGCCTACCTTAATGAGTACAAAATTTAACTGAGGCCTCTTGCCGGATACCCTGTAATATTAACTGAGGGCTCCTGTCTGCACTTGCTGTGTACGGGAATTGTAACCGTAAGAGCTGTACTTGCTTCCAGTGGAAAGATGTCCCAGGCTAGATAGGAAGAACTAAGCCTGCAGTTTGCCTAAAACCCACAGCCACACCTACTTTCAATGGCAGATTGTAAGTTTTTATCAAGAACAAGTTCACACCAGCAGATTTTCTTCCAGACAAGCAATTCACAAGAATAAAGGTGGGCAACTGATCATCCCTGTCGTCACAAAACTGTTACATGGAAAGGTGTCCTGCAGGCTCGCTTTGGCCAAGGGCTGCACTTGGAATGCTGCAGTGCAAAGGGCAGGCAGGGCAATCTTCCGAAAGCTGGAGGTGGAGTACTGGAAGGAAACCAGAAATGGCAAGATCCTTCTTAAAATTGTTTGCTGGCAGAGTCAGCATTTTGTTGCCCTCATTACTCACGGACAAGCGGGGAAATAAAGCCTTGTTCACCCCCACAAAGATCAACAGTCACGGATGGCTCTGTCATATCACTGTAAGAGATTATACTACCATAAAAAACTCACTATAAAAACCCCAACTTTCATTCACGCTTGCTGCAGGAGAGAACCTCAAGCAAGTAGGAGCCTGGTCCTGATGGCACGGTTCATCCTGCAGAGCGCAGTGTTACAACAACCCTCTCATCCGAAGAGCGGATCCCCTTCAGGACTGCCGGCAAAAGAATGGTGCAATCCCAACGGAAAGCATTACAAAAAACAAAACTATACAGATCTTTTGTACTGAATGTATGTGCTCATCTTCTGGCCCCAGCTCCTTTGGCTCTTGCTCGGTTAATTAGTAACTGCAGCAGAATTGCGTTAACATGTAACTCTTAAGGCCTCAATAATCATCAGGCTTCAGTTCCCAGATTGACAGGCATCACAGTTACTCTGCCCTTCAAAGTACAGCTCCTTGATGAGAAGGGCTGTTGCTTCATATTTAAACACCGAACTTACTATACCCAACAATTTACAAGCAAAATGCTTCAACACAAAGACAGAAGTCAGTCAGTCCCACTCACACAAGCTTTCTTAGCTTTGAGGTTTCTGTTCAATCTAGGGCCTGGGTATTTTAAGGCAAGTTGGTTACAAGACAAGTTTCTTTACTAGTATTCTTTCACTAGTCCTCTCAAGCAGATATCATCACTAGCAGGTAAAGAACAAGGCTGACTCATGTCTTTTATTCACAAAATAACCACAAACACCCCTGTAAGAATCCTAATTTCCAACATGTCAGCCAACCCAGACAAAGAAACATCTCTTGCATTTACAGGATTTGTCAACACAAGTCATCCTAGACAGACAGCCTATACGACATCCCATAAACACCACAGAAGTATGGCAGATCCTGAAAGTCATTCTTCTCTTCAGTGAAAACTGGCTGCCTACCAAAATTCTGGAAGGCTCCCCGGCAATTTTAACACGAAACAGGAGAACAACGGCTTGAAGGCTCCAAGGGCCCCTACTCATGACTCTCCAGAGTGGAAAGCTACTATAGACAGAGCCCTAAGCAGGGAAGAGAGCACTTTGGAGTAAAGGCAGACAAAAAAGGAAAGAGCTAGTAGAGACAAGTTTGGAAAGAATCAAAGCCTTTTTGTTATTGGGAACCAGGAATAGAGAGATCAGCTGAGCCAGCCACTGTGTTAAGCACATCTAGTACATAAAAACTCCAGTAGCAAGTCAAAAGAACATTCAGTTTCTGTCCAAGCATGATGGATCTCTCTGTCATCTATCCTTCTGATATTGTAACTTCATGTTTCATGCTGGGAGTGTCAAATGGGGACCCAGATCCTCCAAGTCCACTTTGCCAAAGACACAGTACAGTTGCAGTCCCGGAGTCGTAATATTAATGGGGGGTTGGAGGTTTTTTGATTTTAGAAGCAGCTATGGGAAATCTTCTAGTAGTTTTTAGTTTCTTCGCCTAAACTCATAACAACATGTTTTAAAGAATCAGAACTGTATTCCTCCATGTTGTACAAAAAGCCATTTAAACCACTAAGGGGCTTCTTAACTTAACTGATCCAGGCCATCCCTTTCTCTTTTCTGCACCTCTCTCTCTGTAAGAAGACCTACACTGAGGTGATTAGGTTAACTTTCTTCCTTAGTTCCTTAACCAGCTTTAGTTTTCATGCCCTACTCACAGATACTTTGTCTACCATCACACTTAGCCCTAGTTTATTCCCAGCATATCTGCTTCTGCCAGCAAGTGTTGGGCCATACTGATTTCCAGGCCAAGGGAAAAGGTGGATTCCACCAGAAGCAGGTTAATGACAGATTTAGGCATCTCTTTATACAATTACACATTGTTGAAAAGAGAAACAAAACCCCATCACTAGATAGCCCTGAAATGACTCAGTGACCTTGGCAGGAGCCAGGCTGGAAAAAACACCTGATCTGGGACTATTAAGCCATATGCAGTTGGCTGTAGCTCATTAGCACCAAGTATTTGCACTCCTATTTGTAGCTGGTAGGCTGTACTTCAGGACCTTGTCAAATTCACAAGAGTGCCAGGTCATGCTCACCAGGGTATGGTTCAGAGCACCAGAGTACGCTGTGTAAAACCAGAGAGCTAGTTTTACAAACTCTATTAGTGAAATTGGGCAGGACTCAATACTAGAAGTGTAATTGGTCTGCCTAGACTGGCAATTGCACCGCAGCTCTGTAGAGGCGCATAAGCTAATGAAAAAGTGAGCTCTTGTTAAGTATTAATGGAAAAAGCACAGCAGGATGAGATACAGACTCATTCAACACACTGCTCAGCCACTCCTTTCATTCTAGGTCTATCTGATGGTGGCTTAGCAGCTGTAAAACTGACTTATGACTCCTAATATTAAGCATCCATTGCAAAGTATTTAGAAGAGGTGAAGTAGTGAGACTTCATATTCTTCAGGTCTTAATTCCCATGCACTAGAATGTCCACCTTCCAAGTGGGAAAGACAAAATCTGACACGAATCAACACCAGGAAGACAAGTAGATCTTGTTTACAGTTTAATAGCATTGATGCTCCAAGGTATGTGACCTAGTAACGCCCCCAATATCCCACTCACTATGATTCCTTCAATAAAGGTAGGAGGGGACTGAGGCTCACTCATAACATGTCTGAGGTGTCAGGTGGCTAGCTCCCTCAAGTTCCCAGCCAGAATGATATCACAGCCTGCCAAAACAAAACCTACCTGTGGATGGCTTCACACAAAAGTCACAATCAGAAATGCAACCTTTAGATCCATGTCTTTCTGCCTCTAGATACCCCACCGCTGCTGTTTGTCTATGTGCCAGAGCTGACAAAGGTTGGGTCTTGATTAGACACATTCACAGAAAGGCTATTTAATAAAGGGCTATTTAATAAAGACAGTACCTTTAGTTCCAAAACTTCTTGAATCACAGCCAGGTGAGATCAGTGAGCTTCTGTGGAGAACAAGATCAATTTGCTCTTTTCTAGTACTTTCTCTAAGCAGCCACAGCCATTGTCAGACATGTACTACTGCAAAGAACTTGCTGTCATTGTTTTTACACTCTTAGAGTCAACTGAAGTTCACCGAGGAAGTGTTCTGCTCCTCAGAACCTCACGTGGGCAGAGAAATACTGAAACTCAAAAAAATCTCAGCCCTGAAGAATGCTACAAAGGTTAAACTACCTGATTGTTTTCCCGCACTACTGAATTTGCTCAGAAGTTGACATTCTGCCTCTTCTTTCTTCTAAAATTGGCCATGAAATGCTGCTGGCTGCACAGAGTGACCTGAAGTTTACATCTGTGCCTATTACAGATAACCTTTACAGACTCAGAGAAAGCAGATAGGAACATGGTTCACTTGTGGTGGAATTCACTCCCATCAGCTTCAGTGCAAGAATGCATTTGCTACCTTAGCAAACAGTTGAGGGGAGGAAAAGGCAACTTCTCATCTTTGTTGAATGGCAAGAGTTGCTAGAATCGGTTAAAAAGCAACCAAAGAATCACACTCGACGCGTCAGATTCAAACCTCTACTGCTCAAGCCGTTTAATTCACTTACTCCTCTCCCTGTCAGCCACCTGAACCGCACATTTCTTTCTACTCTGAGCAGCAGAATGGAGCCTCCAGCTGGGCTGCTCACCCAGGCTAGGGTGAAGAGGCACTGCTGCTCTCCAGCAGCATCTCTTCTTCTCCTGGTCCCTAAAAAAGCTTCACAGCAGGCAGCCCAGGAAGAACTGGGGCTGTTCTCTGATGCATTCCCCCCGATGCCTCCCCCTCAGCCTACCAGCAGGAGGGCTGCCTGCAGTAACCCACATCCGCTCCTCTCCAGTGGAACGAGCACGCATCCCCCAGGAGCTCTGCAAGGCCAGCAAAGCTCTTGGCAGCACAGTACCTGCGGGTCCTATGCTGTCAGACAGCCAAGAAACAGTTTGTCACAAGGCAATCCCCACCCCCACATGAAATTTTTGTTCAGGGAACAAATCTGCAGGCATATCACGCTAAGTCTTCTGCATCTTGGTGGCAGATTCCCTCCCACCTACCAGTCCCCTACTCTCTTCACACGAAAAAGTCTTCATGCTGGACCTCCTCAACACCTTTCCCTTTATATGAATTTCCCCAAAAGGATCAGAGGAGGTACCTTTTAATAGCCAAGCAGCCTTGAAAACAGTATCGGTTTTCCAAGGAGGAGTTTTACATGTCTTTCATAATCCCAGAAGGGACTTGGGTAGTTTCTTCCAGTTTCTCATAATGCTGCACTCACAGGCTTACACAGAAAAATGGCTCAGGAGACAGGCAACCTGTTCAATAAACTAGAAAGTGAGCATTCAGATCCATTAAGTAAAATTTACTCATAGGAATTCTGGACTCAGATCCAGCAGGATGGGAACCCATAAAACCTGAAAGGGACCAGGAAAGAAGCCACCTGCAAGCCTGGGTTAGAGCTGTACCAGAACGGTAAGTGACCTAACAGAAAAAAACCCTCAGACCAACAACAGTAATGCAGAACTTGGGATCCCTGGGCTACCAATCACTTCCTGTCCTACCTGCTTCCAAAAAAAGGGTCTATGTGCTCAAAAGACGAGTAAGTCAGTCTAGGTATTCTCTGCTCCCTCAAAAGTAAGGGTTCTGTGTTTCAGGTTGTTAGGGCTTGCTTTACTTTGGAGAAGGAGGAGGAACTAGAAAAGAGATTGACCAAGTTTTTCCTCCAGGTCCTACATCCACACTAAATATAGCCACCAAGCATACATGCTATTAAAAACAGACAATACAAGACCAACAGAGCCTGAAGATCATCAAGTTAAATCTGACAACATTTCTAGAGGGAAAAAAAAATTTTAAAAAATTAATATCTATTTTAAGGTCCAGTTGGCAATGGTTTTAATAAGGAATCTAGGAATTTTCTCAAGGTTGCCATGTGATTCAGGAAACAAGAGTTCAGAACTGCTGCACACAGTTACTGTGACTTCTTTGTAACAGGTTATTAACTCTGATCTTTAGTATAACATAATAGTGGAGACAGATATAAGTAAGATCAAAACATATGACTCAAAGTTCCCAGATAAGGAGGACTCCAGTTGAGAAACTGCTGCCCTCCAGAGCCGTCCAGGCCACCAGGAAAGCAGCCATACAATGCCTTGTAGAAAGTGGGCCAACCTTGAAATATTAGTATTACAACATGAGGCTTTTCAAGCTGAATTCTTGTAGCTCTGGCAGGCAGGGAGCTAGAAATAGAATGTTTTGGATTTAGGATCACACATGCAGAGATCTGCCTGTGAAAAACACCAAGAGCAAGTGCCAGAGAGCATTTGAGCAGAGACCTAGGAAAACTGTCAAAAAGGAGAAAAAAAAAAAAAAAAAAAGCAAGGCCACACACTTGTCAACAAGAAAAAGGAGATCAGCAGAGACAGTTCACTAGCTTCTTTCCAAAAATGACTTTGTTGCTCATTCGTTCCCTGCTGCAGCTTAGGAACCGGGACACAGATCAGTCCTGGAACAGCTAACACCTTGCTCCCCTTTACAGCAATCGCCAACATCAGATCAGCTAGGAGTGGACTTACTTCAAATGAGGTATCTCTTTGCACTGAGCAAAGTCAGCAGGTCATTTCTTAGGCCAGTATAAAGAGAACCTTACACTTTCTTGCATTAAGTTTGAAAGACTGAAATCAAGTAAGCTAAACAGTCCGCTCAACTTGTAGGCAAATGGATTTGACAGCACTGGTAGGGGTTTAAGGTCTGTCGACGGAAACAGAAAATTGCCCCTCTTTCAAAAGCTATGTGTTCATTTGTAGGTAAACTGCTTTTTTAGAAGGGAAACTTTTTTGCAGACTGCTTCAGAAATCATGTTTATTCACACGTAAAGAGATTAGAGCAACAAGGGAGTGGGAATGTGCTACAGCTCTCTCTTAATTTAAGTTTCTTGCCTGGCAGCACAGAAGTGAAACAGATACTTATTTTGCAATTGTGGCCAAAGAACATTAATAACATCACCATCACCAAATCCTCCAGCTGCACAGCCTAAGCATGAGGACAAGTACAGAACTACACATTTCATCTTCCACAACCACGTAAGGACATACATCCTGCAGTGCTTGACTTTTAACCTCCTCCTTGTAAGCCTCCGTTCCGCGTTTAGGTTAAGAACACATCGCTCCTACCCAAAAAAGTGAGCTTCAAAACCCCACCTACCCAGCTAATTACCAAATTTCTTTAAAAAAAAAAAAAAAACGCCCCTCTCCTTAAACCGATTATTCAACTGACAGCATTATCACACGAGCTGCCCATTGCACCAAACTGTGGCAGCAGGGACCTGCTGGGGGGGCTGGGGTGTAAAAAAAAAAAAAAAAAAAAAAAAAAAAAAAAAGATGCACGTGAGTTTTGAAGCAAGCCTACTGTGGCAGAAGTTCAATGTGATGGGAAGGGAATGATTAAAAACTGTAAACTTATTTTCAACACTCTTCTAGAGAGTAACAAGCAGTTTGATTCTCACCCTTAATTTGTACATTCTCATGGGAATTTGGCAAGGTTGCTCTGAAGAAGAAAGTTTGAAGAACTCTTGCAAAAGACACTGCGCTATGCCAGATCAAGCAAGCTATCAGTTATTTACATTCATTTCAAAACACACAAAGGAAGCCATTTATTTCCACCATATCTGCACTTTTTAAAGAGAAACCAGTTTGGACAGAGCTGGTCCTATCACCAGGGCTTGTCCATACAGACCAACCAGCATAGCTGTTCTGGAGTAAACATTTAAGTACGACCAAACTAGCCTGAATTGATTCACAAATACACAGACTATTCCAGGACACAGTGATCTCGGGGAGGAACACGCACGTTGGGAAGTCATCCTAAACTTGTGCTACTGGGACATTTCCTAGTGCAGACAAAGAAGTTCTTTGGGAAGACCAGCGAAAGCAATCTCTGGTCTGCACCTTCTAAGCCACCCCGGAGAATTTTTAAGAAGCCTATTTTAAGCACAAGTTTCAGGAACTATAAGGAGGCATATTTGGCTTAGCCACACTTGCAGGATTAAAATATGCACCTAATTCTCCCAGCTATTAAATAAAAGGATTGCTATGTTACCACGCAGGAGTGCATTGCACCTCTTTCAGACAGGGGAAATAAAGTGACCAACACAGCATTCGTTTCCTCAGACAAGCTGCTACAAACAAAACTAGAAAAAACACAAGCCTTGCTACAGGTTAAGAACCCCATCATGCTACCTGGAGTTCAAATACGGGGAGGGGGGAACAACCCTATGCCCACACATGGCACAATCCATCTTGACGGACCAACAGTTAAGTGACATAATTGAGTTTCCCAGATCTGAGCTGCAGATCCCGCAGTGCAGGAGCCACAGCCAAGGGAGGGGTCTTTCTCGTCTCCCCTTCCACAGCTCCAAACCAAAGCAAGACTTCCCCATCACTACACAGAGGCAGAAAGAAAGAAAGAAAACCACTGCTGCACCGGTCAGTAAAAAGCAGAAGTATGTTCACTTTCTGTCTGTGAAGATGAACTAAAGATGAGGAAACCAACGGGGTAACACTACAAATCCCCAAAACTCAGTTAAGCTGGAAGAAAGAGATCAAATGCCATGCTGTCAAAACCCCGTGTGTGGACAACACAGCACCTGAAATGTAAATGGTAATTTAAATTATTCCCTAGAAAGACTGTTCACCTATGAAAAAAAGTTATTTTCAAGGTAACTTTTGTAGCTGATAAAAGACCAACTCAGATATTCCCCATGAGCCTAACTGTGGGGTCAGTGCAGCTGTAAAGATCTCCCCTTTCGGCCAGATCACCTCCCAGGCACTGAGCTGCTCAGCAGTTCTCTGACCAGGTCTCCCCAGGTATGAACAGCTCTGTGGCACTCCAACGGCCTTCCGTTTTCCAGCACAGGAGACCGCACATCAACGCTGTTTGAAATGTCACTTTGTTATTTCTCTGTAAACACTTCCCTGCACAGGCCATACGGCATCATTACTCGGCTTGCAGAGAGGAACAGATTTAAAAAGGAAAACAAAAAAAGTTTTTTCTCTTTCTCATAAGCAAAAGCTTCTAACAGGATTTAAGATGCATTTGTCAGGTTAAAACCTCCTACAGTTAAGACGGCGCCAGAAAGCCTCAGTCCCGTTCTGATGCAACTAATACACAGGCTACACAAGAGGGGTAGCTAGGGTCACATCTCTGCCGAGCCTGTGGTGCTGGGGCGGTGGGAAGCCTAGGGAAAAAGACCTGTAAACTCTGAAGCGTAGCACCAACAGGTGCTTTCGAACATACTTTAAGACCCTGAAGCTATTTATGAGTTACAAGACCAAAGCATCAATCAAAATAACTGGAACATGAGCACAGAGCTGAGGTCAGCCGGCTGAGCCTATGAATGGAGCTAAAACGCCTTGTTTATCTCAGCACGTGCGCGCGCACTAAGCCTGAAAGATACCCGAGCAGCCCACCCGCTCTCCTCGCTGTCAGGCCAGCTGAAAAAGCACGGGAGAAGCCACAGCCAAGCAATGGGTGCAGATTCCCGTCAGCGGTTCTCACCATAACGGACAGATGAGTGGAAAAAGCAAGAAAGAAAACAACCTTGCTTGGCACCATGCCCACACACACATCCCAGTGCAGTGGGGAAAAGAGGCCGGGGGCACATACCAGCCGCATATCAGTTTTCTGACCCAGGGAACAGGCGGATCTGGCAGATGCCTAAATACCGGCCGCTCTCTGTCCCGAGCGCGCCTTCCCAAACCCCTCTGCAAGCAGGAACACAAGGGGCCTCTCTGCAGAGCCCCCTCACCTCCAGAGCTGAGAGCTGACCCCCCGCGCCCCCCGCCACCAGCACGAGCCCACCTTTCTTGAACTCCTCCAACATGGCGTCGAGCTTGGTGTCGTTGAAGACGAAGTGCAGCGGGTGGTTGTAGAAGCGGGTGATGGTCTTGAGCGGAGTGCAGTCGTCAGGGTCCACAAAAGCCAGGTCCTTAACAAAGAGCAAGTCCACAATGTTGGAGCGGTCACCCTCGAAAACAGGGATGCGGGTATAACCGCTCTCCATGATCTCGGACATAGTGTTGAAGTCGAGCACAGCCTCAGCAGCGATCATGAAGCAGTCTCGGAGGGGGGTCATCACGTCCTCCACAGTCTTGGTGCGCAGCTCCAGGGCTCCCTGGATAATGTTGAGCTCCTCTTTGACCAGATCGTTATAAGGGTCGGTGACCCGCAGCATCTCCAACAACTTCTCACGGTTATAGACCGTGCCGATCTCCTGGCCCAGGACACAGTCCAGCAGTTTGCTGACGGGGTAGGAGGCCGGGAAGGTCATCATCATGAAAAACTTGGTGAGGAAGATGGTGTTGGCGCCCACGGCCAGGCCGTGCCGAGAGCAAATGGCCTGCGGCACGATCTCGCCGAAGATGACGATACCAATGGTGGAGACCACCACGGCCACCAGCCCAGAGCCGGCAATGTCGTCCAGCAGGATGGTAAGCGTGGTGTTGACCAGGACGTTGCCCAGCAGGAGGGAGCAGAGCAGGTAGTTGCCCTGGCGGCGCACGGGCTCGATGCGCTTGGCGTAGTTCTTCTCTTTGTCCGTGCCACAGTTCTGTACGATGCGCAGCTCCATGGGGTCCAGGGCCATGAGGCCCAGGTTGAGGCCGCTGAACATGCCCGAGAGGCAGAGGAGGAGCGAGATGAAGATGACCTGCAGCCAGAAGGGCAGCAGGAACTTCTTCTCCTCGCCCACGATCATCTTAGTGTCCTCGCCGTCGTGGTAGATCCAGGTGGTCTCGCCCCAGGGCGGGGGCCCGACCGGCCCCTCGGCGCCTGCCAGCCCCCCGGCGGCCCCGGGCCCCAGCGCGGCGGCGGCGGGGGCCGAGACGGAGGTGCACAGGTAGTAGGACTTGCTCTTCTCCGTCTTGCGCAGGGGCTTGATCTCGATCTCGATGATGCCCGAGGTGCGGCGGTTGAGCACGATGTGCGGCAGGATGATGATGTCCGAGGTGCGGATGCCGCAGCGCTGCGGGGCTCCGCCGCCCGCCGCCCCGCCGCCGCCCCCGCCGCCGCCGCGCCCCGCCGCCCCCGCCGCCGCCCGCCCGCCCCGCCGCTCGTGCTCCGTGAAGGCGATGCGCGACCAGGTCTCGTTGTTGATGTTCTGCCCGTAGACCCGCAGCTTCACCCGCGTCCGCTCGCTCACCCGCAGCGCGCCCCCCTCCATGAAGGAGACGTCGTCCGTGTCCTCCAGCCGCAGGCCGATGATCACCGTCTCCTCCGCCGCCGCCGCCGAGGGGGGGGACGACGGCGGCGGCGGGCGGCGCGGCGGCGGCTGCGGCAGCCGGGGGCCGCCGGCCCAGGCAGCCGCCGAGCAGCAGCAGCAGCAGCACCCGCGCCCCCCGGCCGCCCCCCGCCATGTTCCCACCGGGCAGCGCGGCCATCTTTAGTCAGGGCTCGGCGCCGCCGCGGCCCCGCATCGCCGCGCGGCGCCTGCGGCGTGCCCCGGCTCCCCCGGCGGCGGCGGCGGTGGCGGCGGGCGCGGCGCGGCGGCGGGCGAGGCGGCGGGCACGGCTACCCGCGGGACCCGACAGGCGGCGACTGCCGGGCCGGGCCGAGCCGAGAGCCGCCTCAAGCCGCTGCCCTCCCCGCCCCTCCCCGCACGCCTCGCGGGGGCGGGCCCGGCGCTCCGCGCCGCCAATCGGTGCGCGCCCCCCCGCCAGTGGCGGCCCGGCCCCGCCCTGCCGCCCGCCACCGCCTCCCCAGCGCGGGGGGCGCGTGACTCCGGTGTGTACGCCAGGCGGGCGGGGGCGGGGCCGGCCCTGAGGCCACGGCCAATGGCAGCGGGTCTCGGGGCTGGAGGGGCGGAGACTCGGAGGGGCGCGACCAATGGGGGCGCGGTGCGGCCGGCGGGCCGGGGACGGCGCGTGCGGCGCTCGGCGGGGCGGCCGGCGAGCCTCCGTGCCGGGGGACAGGACGGGACGGGACGAAACGGGACGGGATGGGACGGGGCCGCTGCCCCCCGCCGCCCCTGCCCGGCCCGCTGCACCCGCCGCTGCCCGCGGACCTGCCGCGCCGCCCGCCCCCCGCAGCGGCTCCAGTGCACCGCCCCGCGCCCCCCCCTACTGCTACTGCCGCCGCCGCGGTCGGCGGTCGCGCAGCGCCCCCTGGCGTCTCCCCGCGGCGCAGCCAGCTCCGGGCCGCGGGGAGCATCCCCTCGCCCTCCCGCCTGCGCCCTTCCCGCGGCCCCGGGCTCCGTGGGGCTGCCCGTGCTTGGGGCCGCGATCTCGGCACCGGGGCTACTGGCGGCCGCGGGCGACGGCTCTCCCGGCACCGTCCGGCCGTGCCCGCTCCCCGCTCTTCCCCGTGCCGCCGCCGGCGCGGTACGCTGCGGCGGCTAAAGATCCGGCCGTCGCGGCCCGGCCCCAGGGCACCCTCCGCCCCGCGCCCGGCACCTCCTCGGCGCGCTCGTTCCTGCGAGCGAAACGAAGCGTTAAACGTGCGACACGCACGGGCCGCGCGCCGCGCTCCCCTCTCCGCCTCTTGCTCAGCCGCTCGGGGCACCTCCCGCCTCGTCGCATCAGACGAACCCCGCGCAGGGACTTCCAGGAGCGGGGTCGGGACTTTGGAGCTGCCCCCGGGACGCTCACAGCCCCCCCCCGGCGCCCCGCGCCCCCGCAGGGCACGGAGGATGCACCCAGGACTGAGGGACCCCGGTTCGGTGTAACGTGGGTGCGTGCCGGTGTCCCGGGGCCTCTCCTGCTGCTCCCCAGCCCCAGCGGAGGCCCAGCCGCCCCGGGACCCAGCCACCACCGCCCTCCCTTAGGGATGAGTGACCTGTCTGCATCCCAGCCAGCCAGAGACGGACAGCCCAGGGAGCACCCAGTGGGGCTCGTGGTGGCCAAGCCCACATTAGGGGTTCAGGGTGACCCCTTAGAGGAGGTAAAGCAGCCTCTCCGCCATTCAAGTGCTCAGCAAACGGAAGAGCGGAGGATCCCACTGGACAGCCCAGTGCTCCGGGGGCTGCAGCCACAGCGCTGCTTCCCTGGTCCCAGACCTCAGCCAGCTCACCGAGGGGCAGTTCCAGAGGGCTGCTCCCCCCGGGAGGTGGCGGATGCCCCTGAGCCACAGCCACCTCCCTGCTAGCCACAGTGAGTGGGGGCTTGGGAATCACCCCCTTTTCACCCCGGGGTGAACCAGAGCACCACAGCTTACGGCTTGGGAGAATGGGATCTGGCCCATCTTCACAGTCACCAGAACAGCCAGGCCGGGGTGCTGGACAGATTGGTTTGGGCTTCCTCATGTGGGATGGGGCTGCACCTTCTCCTCTTTCATGGCTTTGGGGTTAAAAACCCCAAGGTTGTGCATGCGCAAGCAAAGCCAGGCAGACAAGACACCCCCCCCACATCCATAGATTGGTGAGAACCCCTACTCTAATGCTTAACATCAAAGTCAAGTCCTCTTAGCTGCTTCCTCCCAGAAATGCCAAGAATATGGGGAAAAAAATAGTGCTATGCAAATGCAGTGGCATTAAGCTGTGGCCTTTTTCCGTATGCATGCAAGAGGGGGGGCCCTCGCAGTGGGCACCTCTCTCCCCAGGCAGGCGGAAAGGCTGTGGCAGGGACTCATGCCTTTTTAATGAAAGGGGTTGCAGATGGGACCCCCCACCCTATCTGCTCTTCAGTTAGCCTGGGAAGTCTCCCTTTGATAGCAGGAGCTAATTGCTGCAAACCTCCCGGGGTGGGCTGTTTGGAGTCTTTGTGAAAGTCTTTGTCAGTAATCACAGAGTAGGTTAAACAGCATCTTGCATGTGTTTTCTGGCAGGTTCTTCCCAAGGTCCTATCAGTGAGGTCCTTGCACACAATTCCAGAGCTCTCCTCACCTGCCACGTCACAGCCACCCTCGAGGCTGGTCTGCCAGGGTCCCCTACCTGAAGCCAGCTGATACATGCCCCGTTGGCTCCAGGTAACACCAACTTACATGTGTGTGTACACCAAATCGATCAGACTCGCAGTCTTGCCCGAAGCCAGAAAGATAGGCTGGCAAGGCAACTTTTCAGGAAACTGTATTTATGGGCATTATTTATACGTTTAATCTCTAAACTGTGAATTAATCACTCCCCTATTTTGCTGATGGCAGAGGGCAGGTTAAGGATTCTGGGCTGTCACGCCTGTTTCTGGATTTCCCATCACTGTGTGACAGCTGGACGTTACCTGGCTGCCCACGCTTTTCATTCCAGACATTCTGGCAATGCCTCCTTACTACCTGGACCCTCCTCAGCCACCGCTACGGCAGAGCATCCTTGGCATTTGCTCACATTTCTTTTTGAATCCAAATATTTTATTGTTTGGGTTTTATCTTCCCCCACGCCACAGCAATATGCTGTTTAAATGGCAGAGAGGGGAAATTTGCAGAAAATCATTGTATGGGGAGAGGTGGAAACAGTCCCTCATTTCTAAGCTCAGCTGCTCAGCCAAGGGCTGTCCAGCAGCTCTGGCCTCTCCCAAACAGCCTCTGCGGGCCAGGACACGTGTGTTTCGCAGGGGGCGGCAGGAGCATGGCCCTTTGCCTCCTGCTGCAGCCTTGAAGCCCTCGCTCCTCACCCGCTGCGGGATGCAGCCAGCCTGGCTTCTGCTTTTCCAGAATCACCACATTTCCCTGCAAAACTCGGCCGGGTGCAGTGCTCGCAGGGGACTCGGGGCTTTCCCACTAGATGGAGTCTGGTGGAAAATACAAACCTCAGCAGTGCTGAGCAGGGAAAGGTAGAGAAATTCCCTGGAAATCTTCTGGAAAGGGCTGTGGGGCTGCAAGTGGGACAAGGTGTGGGGAGTTTACTTTAGGCGTGCCCCATCCTGAATGCAAATAACGGGGGCATCCCCCTGCACCCCATGTGTCACACCAAGTTCTTCATGGAAAAGCAAGGCTGGCCGAGCCCCCAGGAGGTAACCAGTCCTTCTCGCCCAGTGCCCTGGGGAGATGCTCATTTGCAACCACGTTATTCAGCTTTCCACCCCACCACTGGGAGCAGGCATGGGCCGCCTGGCAGGTGCTTGCGGCTCCCTGCATGGGGAAGGTTAGCATGGGGAGATCAAAAGAAGGAAAAAAACAACTGGGCTGCTTACTGCTGTGCCTTTCGCTTCTCAGAAGCATTTGTGTCTCAGCTGCGGGCTCCCCGAGACCTCAAATTAGAGCCAGGCTCACGCAGAGAGATGCGTACTGCAGCATCAGGCCCTGCGCGGCACCGGGGCCTCCTTTCACACCCTGCTCTGCCAAGCCGCCTCCTGCAAATGTCTCCACTCTGCTCCGTGAGCTCAACGCCAGCACGCAGCTGCTGCCAAACCCCTCCAGACCTGCTGTCTCCCACGCAGCGACCCACAGACCCCTTTCCCACGGACACTGCCCCTGCCTGCACACCCAAGCCACGCAGCTGCGGCCACCCCCATAGCGAGGGGACTCACAGGACAGCTGTCCATCACCACCACCAGGCACAACCTGCCCCACCAGCCCTGACAGGGGAGCACAGCAGCACCCCACGGGCCCCAAGGTCCCAGCCGTGAGCACGTAGTCTTCGCGTTCAGCCATTTATTTGATCTCAAGTGGAAACGACATGCCACTGGGGCCACATCTTCCTGTGCTGCCAGTGGCACTGCTCACCATTCAGCAGCACCCCAGGGGACCACAGGTGCCACCAGGATGGCAGGCAGGACCTGGGGCTGCGAGCAGCTCCAGCAGCTGGAAGGGATCGCAGATCTTCTCCTGGAGGGCAAAGAACAACCCGGGGCAGGATCGGGCCAGAGGGAAGCAAGAGGCACCCCAAGAAAATGGCATTTCCCCCCCAACTCACTCCCTGTCAGTAGGGCAGCCCAAGCAGACCCTCCATAGCCAACGTGGGTGCAGCCCCTGGGTCACTCCAGCTGCTTTTCCCTGCCAGGAGGAGGAAGCCAAGAGCTTCTCTTGGACCTTGGCTCTGTTTTTATTTGAGAAATGCCTCCTGCTTGGCCAGGGACCCAAGAACATCTCCCCCTCCCCAAGTACAAGGTTGTGTTTCAGGGACACGCAGCTGCAAGGCGTTATCTCCCTTGCCTCTCCTGGCCCATCTACAGGCTGGAGGGACCACCAGAGGTGGAGAGAGGCTTCCAGCAGATAGGGGTGCCTTGTACTGCGGGGTCAGGGCTAGCAGCCAGGGTCAAGCTCACATCAGCAGCTGGGAGAGTGATGGGCGCGAAGGAGCCATGGGGATGGGCGATCATTTCCCTGTGGCAGGCTGTCCACAGCCATCTCCCCAGGGGAAGGATGCCTCCCCTTGCGGGACCTCGGGCAGGTCCAGCTGTCAGCCTCAGCAGCCCCCATGGACATGGTGGGGGGCAAGGGGCTCTTCATGCCTGGTGGTTAGAGCAGACCTCCCCCTTTGGAGAGCTCCAGCCTGCGCTGGGGTGCAGTTGCCCAAGCTCAGGCACCAGGCACCACGCTCTGCGCTCCATGGGCTCCTGCCCATCCCAGAAGGACTCAAGTCTCTTGGTGTCATGCTATATCCCCTCTGATACCCCAGGGCAACTCTGATGGCACAGGACACCCATATCCCCAACCCTGAACCCAGCCATGGAGCTGCCTGCTACCAACCTTCACCCCCTTGCAACAGCTGCCCTGCGGTGCACCAGCACCAGCGTAGGCCCCACCAGGTCGGATCAGGAACTCCTCCGCAAACCTGGAGCTCCGCAAGATTGCAGCCATCTCAGCATCCACATCCACCACCTCTCCTTGCTGGGGGCAGAGGGACCGTCACAGGGTTGGGGTCCAGGATATGTGGCCAGGGGACACTAGCCACCCAGCCAGATGATGGGGGGAGAAAAAGCAGGGACACAGCCTGGCCCAAAACCTTGAGAAACACCCACAATGACCAAGCAGCTGGCTTCAAACCCTCCTGAAAGCCACCATGGATGTCCTGCTCCTATCCTCACCCCAATGCGATGTATGGGTCTGGCTCCTTTTCCCGCCCCGTTTGTGCTTACCCTGGTTTATACAGCCCCTCTGCTCTCACCCGCCACTCCTTCTACCACAGCTAACCCCAAAAATCACGGAGGATGCTGCTGAGTAGCACTGCTTCATCAGCTCTACCCCATCCCTACAGACCAGGACCGCCTGGCATCATGGGGAGCCCCAGCTCCCCGCACCTTGAAGGTGAAATTGGCGTCAAACACCAGCTCTTGCTCATGCCCCACGATCCCGCCGTTGTAGATGACCTGACTGGGCCCAGTCTGGCTGCTACCCGGCACCTTGAACAGGCGGAAAGTCGCAGAGACGAAGTGGCAGTCACCTGCAAGAGACAGGTTAGGATTGGTCACTGAGTGCCCAGGCTGGGAACCAGCAGAGGCTGGGCGCCTCACACAGCTCCCCACAGCTGCCCAGAGCTGATGTTCCCTGGTCAGACCCTCACCAATGAAGCTCTCCAGCTCCTTGTCACCGATGGTGATGGGACTGGCGGAGACCAGGCACGGGGGGGTAAACCCCACCTCCTCGGCAATGCTGTACAGGTCTCTCCAGTACAGAGCTCCTGCCAGGCACTCCCCTGGCATGAGACCACAGACATGGGTGATGGAGGCAAAGGTCTGGTCCCTCCATCCCATGTTACCCCCATCCTGGAGCCCTACGCACCCCACAGAACCCTGTGCTTCCGGACAGTCTCACTCAGGCGCTGGCTAGCATAGACATCACTGAAGTACATCTCTCCTCCAGGCTAGAAGGCAGCAAGGAGTGAAGGGAGACCTCAAGAAGCAATGGCACAAAAGGGGCAGGGAGAACTGGGCACCCACCAGTGCTACCCTGCTCAGGACCCTCTGCAGTGGTGCCCTCCCCGGCCCTATCCCGCATCCCAGTCTTGCTTTATCCCATTTGCTGCATCCCAGTGGCACCACAACAGCAGGGCCACCACAACCCTGCTCCACTCCTGCCGTGGGTGCCAGCCCCAGCATTACCTTCAGCACACGGTAGGCCTCCTGCAGCACGGCCTTCTTGTTGGGGACAAGGTTGATCACGCAGTTGGAGCTAGGGAGGAGGCGACTGAGGTTCATTTGCACCCTCTCACACACTCAGCACCACCAGCTGCTGCCTGTACCATTGTTTCATGCAGGATTTGGAGATGCTGATTTGACCATGAAAAGGGCAGTTTGTGTACTCCCAGGCTTTAGCACAGACCCTGCCTTGGAATTTCCCCTTCCCTAACATGTGCTCCTGAGGTGGGCAACCCAGTGGGATGCAGACCTGGACACCAGCCCATGGCCCCTGGCAGCAGCAGGACCAGGATGGCAGCGCCCTGTGCAGTACCTACATAACAATATCGTAGCTCTCATCAGCCAGCCCAGCATCACCCAGCTTCTCCATGTAGCCCTGCAGGAACTCAACATTTGGCTTTCGGTAGCCGAACTTGTCCATGTGGTAGGCAATGTGCTTCTTCGCCACCTTGACCTGGGAGGAGAAAGGGAACGATGGTGGGGGAATGTTGGGGGGATGAGGAGAAGCCCCAGATTCATGCTGTACCTGGCCCTCGGTCATGTCTATCCCGGTGACGTGGCCCTGCTCCCCAACCAGCTGGCTCAGCAGGTAGCAGTCTCTGCCACTGCCGCTGCCCAGGTCCAGGATCCGGCATGATGCCAGGCACTCGGGGATCACCAGACCACAGCCGTAGTACCTGGGGGGTGCTGAGCTGAGCCGTGCAGAGGTGCCCCCGTGGCATGGTGGTCCGGGAGGCTGCAGCCCAGAGGGACACAGCAGAAGAGGGGAGACCCCAGGGTTTACCTGGCCACCACCTCCTCATGGACACGCTCCAAAGCATCTCTCACCGCCTTAGGAAGAGGCCTGGCCAAGGTAACGCAGGCATTGGTTTTCAGGTCCTCCGACTTCTGCAGCTCTTTGCCATAGTAATCCTGAGGTGGGAAGGACAGAGGCCACCAAACTACAGCAAGCTGTTCCCTGGGAGCTCCCTGTGCACCAAACCGCGGGGCCATGCCTCTGCACTTGGTTTGTATGTGACCCCAGCGTCCTCTGGCACCGGCACTCTCGTCTGCACCCAGCTAAAGAGTAGGCTAACACCAAGCACCTCTTCGCCCCCACCCTCCCCAGCTCCCCTTGCTCGCACGCACAGATGTGTTTGTGCAGTAGGGGATTAAATTCCCCTTTGCAATAACTTTGCATGCTGCAGCCACCGTTTCCCCAGGCGAGAAGGGCGCAGGGAGCGCGGGCAGGGAAACATGGGGTTGCTCAACAACCCCCATCCCTGCAGGGAACAGGAGAGAAGCAGCCGACCGCACCTCACGTTTTTATCTAGGCACCGAAACAGGCGTTGACCTTTGACCACAGCAGACATCCCAGCGCAGCCTGGGCTCGGCCCCCCACCCAGCCACCTGCGCCCCTCACCTGCACCTCCCGGTGGATCCGCTCTCCGCAGAGGGTTGCCACTGCAACGGGAATATGGGGCTGGTGTCCTGGCACCACGCCGGGCCCTCCCAAAGGCCCTGAACTCCCCCCCCTTTTCCCCCAAATACAGGAGCAAAAAGCACTTTTTTCCCCATGCCCCAGCAGTACCCAGCAGCCTCGTGGGATGTCCCTGGGGGTGCCTGACAACACCCCCCACCCCGCAAAACCACCAGTCCCAGCTGCCCCGGAGATACGAGACCTCAAAAACCTCCCCAAAGTGCAAATCAGCCCCCACGCTTTGCAGAGAGTCCTTGGCCCCAGGGGTGTCCCCAGGGAGGCCCCGGACCCCCACAGCAGAGCCCCCGGGCTGCCTTACTGCCTCCAGCTGCAGCGCTTCGGCCGGACTCTGCCCAGCCTGGGCCACGCTCCACCCCGGCACCCTGCGCCGCCCAGCGCCACCCCCGACACCGGCTCACGCCCGGCCCAGACCCCGGGCACACGGCCCCGCAGCCTCCCTGCAGCACCCCAGGCACAGCGCCGGGTGCTGGCCCTGCTCCCATGGGGGTCATGCTGCCATCGCCCACCCCCCAAAACCACACCTGGCTGCCACCCGCCCAACAGCTCTGTGCTCCCATGGCACAGCCCTGTCCCTGCTCACCCCAAATGCAGTGAGACCAAAGTTTAACGCTGCAGGACTGCTCTGGTCCCTGCAGAGGACACGACCTTGGAGGGGACAAGCCACCTGCAACAAGGACACAGTGCATCTGCAAAGAAACCCCTGGAGCTGAAGCATGACGGGGGACACTGCGGGGCTGAGACCCACCGTCCCAGTCTCCCCCCTGCACAGGGACTCTCAGTGATGGCATCAAGCACAGACTCTGCAGCAGTCTGGGGCTGTTCAGGGCAGCTTTTATTCCCAGCAAGGAAGCTGCGGCTTCTCCAGCAGCTCGTGGAAAACCCTCATTCCAAAAGTGCATCTGCAAAGCTGGGCATCAGGACCCCTCCCCAGGCAAAAATATCCCACATGGTCCTTGGGCTATCAGTAGCACCTTCATGGGCATGCAGGAGCTGTGGTGCCACCAGGCGAAGCCCAAACAGGCAGTGGCACTGGAGGGGATGGTAAAAGCTCAGGAGAAGACTCTGCAGTACAGGAGCCAAACCCCAGCAGTGCTGCAACAGGACCACGGCAGGCTGATGCCTGCTCTCAGCCTGCCTTCTCATATCAGCTGATGAAAAGCACACTCAGGCAAACAAGTGCTTCCCGTGCACTCCAAGTGCTCCAGATAATTGACTTACCAAAGACAAGACACGGTATTTATAGCCCGGGCCCGATGTCACCCCCCAGGATGTGAACAGGAGCCTGGCTGCTAGCCCTCCAACACAGAGCAGTGCAGAACTGAGCACATCAGCTCATGATGCTCTCCCACCTGCTTTCTGGCCTGGGCTTTGGATACCTTCCCACCCAGATACAGACACACACCACAGCCAAGGCTGCTTCATCAAGAACTGGAGCAGCAGCTCAAGAAGAGGAATGCAGTCGAAGGCCGAAGGCAGTGCAGATGGGTTGGCAAGGGGATGACGTTCCAGACTCTGGCAGAGTGGAAAATAAGATAACCTCCAAGCAGAATGCTAGCCAAACCATGTCCAGCTGGAGCAGTGACAAAAGTGTGTGCCCAGATTCCTGCTTTCAGAAATTCTGGCCTGGGACTGGCACCTCAGTCGACACTGAAGCACCTCTCTCCCCCCAGGCACTTACAGCTCCCCCTGATTAACATGCCCTAAATAAATTGCACCCTGTGCCATCTGTGTCTAAATACAGTCCAGCGTCAAACTGCAGGCACTTGTATTTAAAACCTACAGCTCTATTTGCATTTCTTACCAGGGGTGCTAGTGTGGACCACACATCTTACGCTACACGGGAAGTAAGCAGACATGGGAATTGCTGGGGGGAGTAAAGTTTCAGGTAAGTTTGTTTCAGTTTGGCACTGGTGAGCCCGCGAGGATTCTGGAGCAGAGATGTGGATGGAGGCACCTGAGAAGGGCCCACATGCCCAGAAACACAAGCTCCGCACACATCCCAGCTGACATCCAGCACTACCCAGACATAGGTCTGAACCCCAGGGTCTGGAGGGGAAAGGATGTTTCACTGCCCTCGGTGCCAGTCCAGGTGTCCTCGTGCCTTCATGCTATGCTTCATTTCAGCAAGTGATTCAGCTGGTCCTGTAGGTTTGACGACTGCTCAACGCTGGGGACCGAGCAAGAAGAGGTTCACAGTGAGATCTGCTCCTCAGACTGTGCTGTGCTGCCTGCATCCGAGGGACCAGAACAGCTCTAGCGCTGACACTACAGCAAAGACAAACCCTGGAGTTCCCCAATCCACCTCTGTGTCCCAAGGCAAATCTCATTTTGTGCACCCATAATCAGACAGCTCTGCTCTACACCACCCTCATCATCTATCACAACCAACCTGACAGGCTCTATCACATTAATGAAAAAAATTGAAGTTTTGGTATAAATCATCCCTTCCCTCAAATTCCCATCTTTTCGCAATACTGAAACACTATCCTGCTGGGCCAGCAGCTGCTTCAAAGGCAGCTGCAAAAACCTTTTCACTCTGTTTTCCCCCACCCTATTCCACCACTTCTCCCTTCCCACCGACCCCTACAGGGTCCTGGTGGTCCTCCTGGCATTCCTTCCGCTAAGTACTCACTTCTTCTGAATTGCTTCTTGCCTAGATGAGAAAAGGAAACAAAAAGAGCATTAGAAAACAAGAATTTCAGCAACAGGGTTCATGTTATGTTGAACAAAAGGGACTTGATCAAGGGTTCAGGAGGCCAAACCCTGGTGTGTTTCTGGATTAAGTCCTGAGAGGACAGCAGCAGCACTGGCTTCTCCCCCTTAGTTCTAGATGCTTCACACACTCTAACGGGAGACACGGTGCAGGCAAACAGGAGGTAAAAATCTCATCACCCACCCCAAAACAGTCTGAGCTGTACTAGTGGAACTCAAAAGGGTTGGAAGATCCCAGCTCTGGGGTCTATTCAGCTCGAAGTGCCAGGCAAGAGGGACTGATCTGAGTGGGCTTCATGCAAAGTCTTCAAGTAGAACAGAAAAGGATCAAGGGATCTACTCAGCTCCCCAGAGAGAACATTGTATCGCTTACTTACTGGTACTGTAGATGAGTGGTTATTATGGCCATTTTCCTTAAACTCTGTGGAGAACAAGACAAAGAATGAATGTCTAATGGAGCAGTTCAGCCGAATCACAAGGCAAGCTGGCACTGGGACAGAGGAGTTCCTCCAGCATGGCCATCACTGTATCACTGCACTGCTTCCGAAACACTCCTACCGGTACCCGTCAGCAGTGGCACACTCCCCTCTTCTTTCCCAATAACAGGCACAGACACTAAGTGCTTTGTTTCAACCTAACGTTCCCTCCTCAAGCTTTCGTGTAGAGATGGCACAGCTTAAAGGCTGGCTTGGGCTGCAGGACGCTGGAAGGCCAGCAGCACACTGGCCACCAGCCCTGCTGCCTGAACTCCTGTATTTCATTTCAGGGCTCCAGTAACATGCCTACATATCTGTTCTTATAATTCTCCTCTCCTGTCCACTAGAAACACTGGTCCTTAGCAGATAAACACAGCTTACATCTTCCGAGTGCAGGATGGCATCTTCTTGCATCACCATGTTTCTAGCAGCTTGACCCAGGAGCTAAAAGACAAATGCACAGGCCAGACTGAGAAGCAGCAGCGCTGCGTTTCCCGAGACACTTGTGGCAGCTGCCCAGCAGACCTGCTCGCAGGGCCGATGGTCCAGGGGCCACTGTGCAAGGCTTGTGGGTGCCATGTCCCCCCTCAGAGCACACAGGCCTGGGGAGAGCCTGAGGCATCGCTCCAGCCCCTCACTCTGGAGGGCTGTCATGGGGTAAATGCTCCCTCCCGCCTCCCAGCACCTCTCCAGCGCTGCCAGAAGCACCCGCGGCCCAAGAGCCCTGCGCGGTGCCGGACCGGCCCTGCCCACAACCCGGGCCTCCTGCCCCCGGTCCCGGCCGTGCGCCCCGCCGCCCGCCGCTGCCGGGGGCTCAGCCGCCACCGGGCCGGGCCGCAGCCCCTCGGCCACACCACCGCGCCCCGCCGGCCCTTCCCCGGGGGGCGGCCGGGCCCGAGCGGCCACCGCCCCCGGCTCCGCCCCGCAGGCCTCGCAGCCGCGCCGCACGCCGGGGCCTGTAGTGGGGCGCCCGGCGGCGCCCGCCGCTCACCTCGGCGCTGCGGGAGCCCTTCAGCACCTGCTTGGTGAGGGCGATCACGTCGGTGCCGCAGCTCGTCACCTTCTCGGTCAGGAGCCCCTTCACCGAGTGGCCGAAGCGCGCCTGGGCGTCCGCCGCGCCCCCCGCCGCCATCTTACCCGGCCGCGCCCCGCCTCGCCCCGCCAGCGCCGCTACGGCGAGCGCCGGCGGCCAGAAGGGTCGGGAAGGCGCAGGCCCCGCGGTGGGGCGGTGCGCGGCGGTGGGGGGGCGCCGCTGACCGGAGCCGACCCCCTCGGGGCTCATGTTCCCCCACGGCCTCCCCCAGGGCACCTCGGACTCGGACATTAGCGCGGGCACGGACAGCCCGAGACTGGCCAGCGCTGCCCGGGGCTGACCAGGGCTGGCCGGGTCTTCTCGGCACTGGCCGGTGCTTGCCTAGTACAGCCCGGGGCTGCCCAGTGCTCACCAGTGCTGATCAGGGCTGCCCGGCACTGCCCAGGGCTGACAATCAGGGCTGACCAGGGCTTCTCAGCACTCCCAGTGCTGGCCGGGGCTTCTCAGCATTCCCAGTGCTAGCCCAGCGCCGCCCAGTGCTGACCAGGGCTTCTCAGCACTCCCAGTGCTTGCCCAGTGCTGCCCAGGGCTTCTCAGCACTCCCCGTGCTCGCCCAGCGCCCCAGCCCTGTGCCGCCTGTCCCCACGCGGGCACACCAAGGGGCTCCCGGGCTGGGGATGGACCCCAGCGCCCCACCAGCCTGGGGGTGGCTGCGCTGACGACACCCAGGGCAGACCCCAAGGGCTCAGCTGCCCCTGCACCCCTCACCCACCACAGGGTGCTGGGGACGGAGCCCTGAAGATGGACCTGGCCTCGGGAGCCCCCTGGCCCACAGCCCGCTGGACGCGGCTCTCCCCCAGCCACCCGGAGCAGCCATGGCCCTGTGCCCTTGCCCGCCGCCGGGTGCCCAGCTGCAGAGCTGGCCACGGGCCCAGCGCCGGCTTCCCCCCTCCCCATCCCCCCTCGCCCTGATAAGGAGGCGAGCCCGCCTTGGGGTCAAGGTGATGACCCCACAGCGGGTATAAAGGACCCCCGCACTGCTACAGCCCTGCATCCCGCCCTGCCATGCCGCTGCTGGGTGCCCTGCTGCTGGCCCTGGCCCTGCTCTGCGCCTGGGGGCTGGCACGCCGGCGAGCTGCCTCGGGGACAGGGATGGGGACGGGGACGGGGCCCCCACGGAGCCTGCCGGCCCTGCCACTGGTGGGGAGCCTGCTGCAGCTGGCCGGGCACCCCCAGCTCCACCTGCGGCTCTGGCGCCTGCAGGGCCGCTATGGCAGCCTCTACGCCCTCTGGATGGGCTCCCACTACGTGGTGGTGGTCAACAGCTACCGGCACGCCAGGGAGGTGCTGCTGAAGAAGGGGAAAGCTTTTGCCGGACGGCCCCGCACGGTGAGTTGGCAGCAGGTTTTGGAGACCCTCTCCCACTGCGGCGAGGTGAGGTGGGGGATGCTCCCAAGAGAGGTGCTGACACCCGGCAGGGTTGGGCCCCTCTCGCCATCCTGCCTGCAGCCAGGCAATGGCAGGGACAGCCCCTCTCTGCCCTGCTCGCCAGGGCAAGTCCTGCGCATCCTCCATCCCGAGGGTGCCTGTTCTTCCCTGGGGCTGGCTGCATGTCAGGGCATGGGGACATGGGCTCGGATACCTCCAGGCTCTCTGCATCCGCTAGGTTTCTTGGGCACCCCAGCCCCTAACCCTGGCATCTATCCCGAAGCCTCCATCAGTCTCAGGCCAAGGGGATGGCAAGCAAAGCTCACCGCCTAGGCTTCGCCGGCCAGTGCGAACCACCAGCCCCCCAGACCATCCCTGAGATGAGATGATCACCCGCACCCCCAGCATCACCCCTCTCCGACACACAGCTCACACGGGGCTGCCCTACAGCAGGGTGACCCCGGGGCTGCCTTGTCCCACAGGTGACCACGGACCTGCTGTCCCGGGGGGGCAAGGACATCGCCTTTGCCAGCTATGGGCCCGTCTGGAAGTTCCAGCGCAAGCTGGTACACACCGCCCTTTCCATGTTCGGGGAGGGCTCGCTTGCCCTTGAAAAGATCAGTAAGTGCCCCCCAGCAGCGCCCCCCCCCCCCCCCCCCCCCCCCCATGCTGGCTCTGTCTCCCTCCCACACTTGATCTGGGCTGGACTTTCCTTTTCTCTGTGCCCTGATCCCCTGGGAACCAAGGGGGGACTCATTGGCACAGCCCAACCCCCCCGGCACCCCCTCAGCCTGCCTAGCAGGGGCTCAGTCCTGCCCGTTGCCAGTCATTTACTGACACCCCTCCCCATGCATTTCCTGCCCTGAGCTTTGGCTTCCCTCACTCACAGCTGGGGAAACTGAGGCACGGAGCCAGCTCCCACACCCCCCGGCTCCCTGCTCCACCCTGGAGCAGCATCAAGCCACACATGGAGACCTCCCTACGTGTCTCCACCCTCGCTGCTCCTCCCCAGCATCCGGCATGTCCCTTCTGTCCATCCCAGCCCCTCAGGGTTCAGCCCCAGCTGGGGGGTGTTCTCTGCAAGCTGCACACCCTGGACGAGTGGGGAACCTTTCCTTCCAGCCCCCAGCTGCCCCTCCACCCCCTTGGCTTCATCATCACCCCCTGGCCTGCCTCTTCCCTCCACCCCAGTCTGTCGGGAGGCTGCGTCCCTGTGCGAGACGCTCAGCGCTGCACAGGATACGGCCCTGGACATGGCCCCTGAGCTCACACGGGCTGTCACCAACGTGGTCTGCTCCCTCTGCTTCAACTCCTCATACCAGCGTGGGGACCCTGAGTTCGAGGCCATGCTGGAGTACAGCCAGGGTATCGTGGACACCGTGGCCAAGGAGAGTTTGGTGGACATCTTCCCCTGGCTCCAGGTGAGCATGGACGTGGGGACAGCCTGTTCCTCTAACCTCAGATGAGAGGAAGGAGATGGGATGTGTCCTGCAGGAGGGGGCTACCTGAGCCCCCCAGAGTCCCTGCTGGGGACTTCCCAGCAGGAGGGTCCCTGCTGTGGTGTCCCACAGGAGCCAGTACCCTCCTGGTGGGCATGGAGCAGATGCCTGGGGGCCTGCAGAGGCTGGGTGGAGCTGGAGCCCCTTGCTGTAACAAGGCTTTTCTCCCCAAGATCTTCCCCAACAAGGACCTGGCCCTGCTGAAGCGATGCCTCAAGGTCCGGGACCAGCTGCTCCAGCAGAAGTTCACTGAACATAAGGTGACAACGGGGCCAGGACAGGGAGATGGTTGGGAGCTTCGGGGTGCTGGAGCTGGGGTGGAGGGGACTGTGCTCAGGGTAGCTGGGCTCACGTGTGTGTCCCCTGGCAGGAAGCCTTCTGCGGGGATGCCGTGAGGGACCTCATGGATGCCCTCCTGCAAGTGAGGCTCAGTGCCAAGAACAGCAGTCCCCCGGCACCAGGGCTGGAGCTGACTGACGACCACCTCCTCATGACGGTGGGGGACATCTTCGGGGCTGGCGTGGAGACTACCACGACTGTGCTCAAATGGGCTGTGCTCTACCTGCTCCACTACCCTGAGGTAGGGTCTGCACCCCACAGCGCAGGGCCTGGGCTCCCTCCAGCACCAGGGACATCGTGGGGGGCTTTGGGGAAGGCAGGTGCCAAAAGAGATGTCAGGCTTCACAAATAAGCAGGATCAGGCTGTGGGCATTTTATTTCTGCCCTGCACAACCTGCTGTGACATGCTGGTGATGCTGGGTGTACCCCACTGCTGCGGGGAGCCCCTGCACACAGGGTACCCCCCTCCCCAGGCTCCCACCCCAACCCTTGCTCCCCTCCCAGGTCCAGAGGAAGATCCAGGAGGAGATGGACCAGAAGATTGGCCTGGCACGTCACCCCCAGCTCAGCGACCGCCCGCTGCTGCCCTACCTGGAGGCCACCATCAGCGAAGTGCTGCGCATCCGGCCCGTGTCCCCCCTGCTCATCCCACATGTGTCCCTTGCTGACACCAGGTGAGACCCCCCCCCAGGCCACAGCCAGGGACCGCAGGAGGGAGCAACTGTCTCACTCTGTGTTTGCCTTGTAGCATCGGGGAATACTCCATCCCCAAGGGCGCCAGGGTCATCATCAACCTGTGGTCTGTGCACCATGATGAGAAGGAGTGGGACAAGCCCGAGGAGTTCAACCCTGGTGGGTTGGGTGCCCTGGTGCCAGGGGATGGCAGTGTGGGCACAGCAGGAGAGGCTGAGCTCTGGGAAGGCTTGACGTGGGAGGTTGGTTCCTTTGAGGTGGGAGGTTGGTTCCTGCTCCTCCCGACCCCCCGGCCCCTGACAGGGGCATCTGCACTGTCTCAGCTCCTGCAGCTCACAGGAGGGACACATGTGATGAACTGGGGCAGGTCTCAGGCAGAAAGGACCGATCCCTGCTGACGCCAGTGGTGCCCCTTTCCCTTGCAGGTCGCTTCCTGGATGAGCGGGGCCAGCACGTGCACTCGCCCTCACCCAGCTACCTGCCCTTTGGGGCTGGGATCCGTGTCTGCCTTGGGGAAGTCCTGGCCAAGATGGAGCTCTTCCTCTTCCTGGCCTGGATGCTGCAGAGGTTCACGCTGGAGTGCCCCGAGGACCAGCCCCTGCCCTCGCTGGAGGGCAAGTTTGGTGTCGTGCTGCAGGTGCAGAAGTTTCGGGTGAAGGCCAGGCTGCGAGATGCATGGCAAGCAGCCTTGTGATGGGGATGAGCCCTGGATCCTGGGCAGGGGTGGGGTGGGGTGGGATGGGACCACAGAGGCTATGGGACCACACATGCCTGTCCCATGGATGTGGGCTGTCCGGATAAAGCTGTTCCCAAAGCAGCATGGCTCCAGCTATTCTTTGGGTAGGTGACAGAGAGCAGGGGGATGTGGGAGAGTGCCTGACATGTATGGTGGTCCCACAACTTTGTGGGAGCACTGGGCTGAGCTAGGAGGCCATGGCCCCTCTGTGGGGCTACTAACATGAACAGCCCTTTTGCCCTGTCCAAGGATGGGGGGGCCTGTCCAGAGATAACCATAAGCCATGGGGACCCGCCACCCACATAGCTAGTGGGGGGAGAAGGGCCCACCCCAGCCAGGTAAGAGTAAGGCAGTCTGGGGGCACTGGTGCCCTGGCTGTACCTGGTAGCTGTGACCCTGGGTGGGTGACCTTAGGTAGGTGACCGTGGCTGGCCCCTGCCCCAGTTTCCCCACTGGGAGCAAAGAGAGCAAATGCAACGTGGGCTGGGAGCCGAGCCCCCCCCAGGGCAGGGAGAGCTCCCCCAGCCTTGCCTCCCCCTGCCCTGTCCCAGGACATTGTCCTCCGGTGGTGGGACCCCCACCCACTCCCTGCGGGGCAAAAGAAGGAAGCAGCTTGGCGGTTCCTGCGGTTTTAGCTCCTGCTGGGTTTCCTCCTCTGTGGTACACAGGCACACACCCTGCTGCTGGCAGTGCAGGCATGCACGTGTGTGTGCACACAAAAGCACAGGGATGCATTTATGCCTGCCAGCACACACATACATACGCATGCATCTAAGTGCTTGTATGCACACATGCATCCACGGACACGCATGCAGCCCCTTCCAGACGGGACAAGAGTGCCTTGCAGAGCCGCAGGGCTGACCAACACCGTCCTGTGTGCGAGCTACCATGCGGAAGCGTAGGCAGCCCCTGCTCCTGCCGAAAGTAGGGGCTCCTATTGCTCAGGGGCACCCAGAGGCGCCTGGACCCTTTGGGCTGAGCTCAGCTGTGGCCCCCCAGGCCCAGCACACGGGCACCACAGAGCTGGGGGCTGCTGACACCCATTGTGCAGCAACGTGGCACCTCCTGCCTGCGTCGGGACCCGCGCACCAGTGCTCACTGGATGGATGGATAGCAGCCGTCGCTGCGAGCAACATAACCTTCCCCTAACACGAGGGGCCATGTTTGCTTTCACCAAAAACCACCGTGCCATGGAGGGCAGCATGCAATTAGGTTTCTGGTTCTCTATTACTTGACCTCTTAATATTTAACTAAATAGCAACACAGCTATGGTTCAGAGCACCCGCAGGGAAAGCAGCCAGGGCAGAGGGGAAACCCCCGCACAGACCCAGCATGGTGCAACACCCCCAGCCCTGCACACCTCCACCTCTTCCACCTTTTCTATTTCTTCCTGCCCCCTCTCTTGCTACCAGACAGGAAAACTGACATAAAACTTCCCTACCACTAAACTTTCTACTCCGTATGTCAAAGTGTAAATTTTCTTTCAAACAACCAGCACTTCACTTTCACCCAGCCACCTTCACACCGTGCAGCATCTGATGCCAAATGATACGGCCCAGGGACAATGAAGGCGATGCTTTTGCAGCCTGGCACAGCGCCACGAGCATCTACCCACCTCCCAGTCCATTCTTGCAGGGGTTCAGGGTGGTAGGGAGGAGCTGGAGGAAGTGCCACCATGCACGCGCCTGCCCCAGGGTGATGTGTGCAGCTGACCCATCAGAAGGGCAGAGGGGACGGCAGTAGGAGCCCAGCCCCACTGCTGCTGTGTGGAGTCTCTGCTGGCTTGTAAGGGCTGAGTCCCATGCTCCTTCCCACTCCCCCCCCCCCCCCCCCCCCCCATTTCCATCACACCAAGGGTGCTGCCGGGCATCCCTCCACCTCTGCCAGCACAGGCTGAAGCTGGGTGGGTGAAGGGAGACTGGGCTCAGTCTGTGGGCTTCCTTGGGGACTGGCACCTCCATGCTAGCTGGGTCCTTCCCCTGCCCCTGATCCTGGCCCCAGCAGCACATGCTGGCAGGGAGGCTCCTCTCCAGTCTCCTGCAATCACCAGTAACCACAGCAACCTGATGCCTCTGGGAGCATCAGCCTAGGACCTCAAGCACATCTGTGCCCCTTTGCCAAGGCACTGCTTACTCTGGGTAAGGGAAGGGATTTTCTCCTTGCCAAGGTGTGCACACACTGCCATTGCCAAGACACTCACAGCAAGGTGCGTACACTTGCAGCAAGCACCCAAGGCCTGTGCATACCTTGAGGCAGAAATGGGGGCTGTGAGACTGGGGATATCTGAAACTGGAGAACACCTCCAGTCACAGATGCTTGCATGGAGCTCATGCTCCAGCTGGGTTTCCCCATTTGCCAGGGCCAGTACGTGCTGTGCCCGGCCCTTGGGACCAGCCATGTGCCACAAAAATGCCATTACACCGAGCCCAGCCCCATCGCAGGGCATCTTGCCCCCTTGCCACCACCCACCTCCTCCCAGCCAGGAGGAGATGCTGCTGTGGGGGGTTCAGCACCCAGCACCAGCTGCCTGGGACCTTGTGAGCTGGTAAACAGCCTCCGGAACGGCTGCTCCCTGCTCTGGGAACAGGCAGAGGCACTGCTGAATCATCCGGCTGGTATTTATGCCCTGACAGCTGCTCTGGGGCCCTGCTGCTGTGCCCAGCCCCCTGACCCCACCAGACAGCTTCACCTGGGCTGCTGGCAGTGGGGCAGCCCACAGTGGCCCCTCCATCCTCCCACCCCCTCAACCCCCTGCAGAAGTCGGGGTCCCCTGAGACCCAAGACACACAAATCCACCACCTTGGACAAGCCCTTTGGCTTCATTCAGACCTGGCACTGGGTGGCCCGGCAACCCAAAACCTGGGGGGACAAGGCAGCCATGCCCATGGGAGAGCCGGTGGGGACCGTGGCATCTGCTGCCAGGCTTTGGCCAGCTGAGTGTGGGCAGCTGCTGGGAGCCCCGAGGCTTTTGTCACCAAAATAATCCTGCTGCTGTAATGGCTTGGGCCAAGTTGGCTCCCTGCCCCCACTCTGGGGCCACTCGGGGCCTTTGCTCAGGGCAGGAGGGAGCAGCACCGAAGGGCTCGGAGGGCAGCTCGTGGGGTCAGGACCCAGGGGCAATGTCCCCCTGTGGCGGTGGGGGTCTGCGTGAGAGGAACCGGTGACGGTGGGAAGGCTGAACCTTTTTCGTTCGCAGCTGTTCCCACACTGCACCCTGGGCACCCCACGAAGCAGGGGCGCCGCTCACCAAGGCAGGACCCGAGGGCACCAGGCAGAGCAAGCCTGAGGCTTTCCACCGCACAAACACACTTTGGGGGGCACAGACACCCCCACAGCGCTCAGCTGGCCCACCTGCACTATGGTGCTCACCTCAGGAGCCCGCCCAGGTTTGAGGGGCTTCGCTTTGTACCAGGCCCTGGCCAGCCCCCGGCTGTGCTGGATTGCTGCAGCCAGCTCAGAAGGAGCGGGTGACGCTCAAAATACCTGTGGTGGGCACAATGCCAGGCGAGCTGAGTAAGCACAAGTCTTGGGACACAGCTGTTCGTCGGCTGAAAACAAGTCGAGAAACAACCTGGCAGCCTGTGACCCCCTCTCCGGCTCAGAGACTGCAGCACTTGCACCATCGGCATGACAGCCCCTGTGCAGGCATCAGTCCCATCGGATAAAAACAGATCTGTGCTGCAAGGGAGAGGGGAAACAGCTCTAACAAAGAAAGGCAACTCTTCCCCGCCTTCACAGGCTGCTTGCTGTGGGATGCTGCGAGGCCGGCCTCCAGCCGGGGGGCTGCCAGACTGCACTCCCTCCCAGTCTGGTCCAGGCTTTCCCTATATAAACAAAAGAAGAAAAAAACCCCAAAATTGGGGGAGGGTGTATGTCCCCCAGCTATGTTGCACAGGGAAGGTGAGTGAGGGCGGGGAGCCAGCAGCCTTCAGGGAGAGGCAAGGGGAGTTTATTCACCGGAGCAGGACCATGCCCCAGCTCCTGGCCAAGCTCCGCCGGGAGCAGGTCACGGCGGGATGAGCATGGCTGAGGTGTGCGGAGGAGATGAGGTGGTGTGCCCGCGGGAGCCGTGGGAGCCCAGTCCACGTGGGGCAGGCAGTGAGCACGGCCCAGGCTCCCGCCACGGACACACATCCCTGACACATCCCTGAGCGGTGCCCCGGAGCCCCCGGCACATCCCTGAGCGGTGCCCAGGAGCCCAAAGCTCCCACCGCCCAGCAGCAAGGCCTCATGCTTTCAGTGGCGCTCATCACCTCTGCTTCTGTCCTGGAGGCTTGCTCAAGGTTTCCTGCCCTGGGACGTTTTCAATGAGTATGTGGAACACCCAAGCTTAACTGCACCTCAGCTTTCCTCAGCCTCAAGTTAGGCGGGTACAAGCTCCGAGAGCGGGCTGCCAGCAAGCACCAAGACACACAATTCCTTCCTCCTCCTCCTCTCTTCCGCCAACACCCACCCCCTGGGTTGTACAAACATGCGACAATGTGCTGCAGGAAAAATCACACGGGTGTTCCCAGGGTGCGAGTTTGCACTGGTGGAGCCGAAGAGTCCCCTGGGAACACTGCGGTGATGCTGCAGTACCCACTGGCCTGAGGAACCGCCACTGGCCCAGGGGACCCTCCCTCTGAGCCACCACAAAGTGCCCTGCAGCACTTGTCCCCAGGTGACGCACCCCAACTCCCCCAGGCCATCCACCAGGTCCTTGCCCTCGGAGCCAATTTCAGCAGCTGAAAACATGCAGTGTAAGCAGCACTGCACCGCCACGGGCTCCAGCAAAAACAGACTTCCAGTATTATTGGCATCAATGCTTAAAACATGTTGTAGAGAAAAACACTGTGCAGTGGATTGACGCTAACCTGCTCTGAATTGTGCTGCACTATTTGCAACTCTGTTTTAGAACAAGATATTCACGACTCCCATAAAACACTCGCCCCTTACAGGTGGAAATGGGTGGGTTTGGTGCTCTGGTGTTACAGATTCAAACCTGCCCGTGTCCTCACATCTCCAGCATTTTACACCCACAGTGTGCATTCGGAGAAGAGCTCTGTTTGGGCCATGTCACCTTTCTACAAAGGGATACACTTGAGGATCAAGCACCTTTTTTAAGTTCCAAAGCCGGAACTTTGGGAGTTCTCTGCCTGCCTGTGTTTTTGTCCCTGAACGGGCACCAGCCAGGATGCCTCTGAGGAGCTCACCTGCCCTGCACCATTCCTCCCCACACCAGCCGCCTCTGGTCCAGGTCTAAAAGGCTGAAGCACCAAGAGCCACGCTGAAAGTCCTGCTGCTCCTCAGGTACACGTGAGCTTAAGAGATGTGGTTTGTACCCCATTTGGGGTTTTACAGTCTTTAAAAGCCCGGGAGAACCCCAGGAGTCACGAACAGGCACACCACTGCTGCCTTCTGACTTCCTGAGATTAGAAGCATCACTTTGGCTTACTGGTACTCACCTCTATGTCCAGAGAAGAAGTCCTGCCGTCCCGGGGATGGCAGGAAAGCAAACATGGAGATTTTTATCTTATGCCAACAAAAACGTTGGCAGAGGGTCTCCCACTGGCATGGGGCTGTCCCGAGGATTTACAGCAGTAAAATCCCACTCTGTAAAGACTGATGTGCTTTTTTAGCTTCCTCTGTGGTGTGGGGAACACAGCCAGGTGCCAATACGTACAGAATTCCTAGCGGTGGCACTGGGGATCTTTAACTGTCTTGTCGAAAGATCCACGCGGTCGATGAACCCAGCTAGAAGCGCCCAGTCCCCAGGCAGCCGCAGGGCACAGCGAGCCAGCCGGGCTCTGGGGCATGCACAGCCTCTCTGCTACCACTCACGCTCCAGGCACCCAGGAGTGAGGCCTCCTGCATGCAGAGTCCTTCCTTCTTAAGAGCACCCTAAGACACAAACTGAAGAGCCGATTTCATCAGCTGTTCTGACGGACGAGAAAGGCTGCAATGGGCAAAGGAGTGATTCTCCTAAACCTTGTAAGGTAAAAGTCCTCTCCTCAAACACGTGGGTAAAATACTGAAGTACGTATCACTTTTCTTGCTCAGTCATTTGTATCCAGCACAGTGTTACATACCTCCAGTTTAAAAAAAAAACAAAACCAACAATAAAACAGAACCACAAACTAAAGAAAAAATTTGTTCTTAACTCACAAAATGATACACATACACATGGGCAATTTATCAGAAAAGGCATTATATTTTGGTTTCCACCTTATTTAAAACTGATTTTGGTTTTCAATCAATCAAATCTGAATGTGTCCGAGTTCAGTTTTCAAATTATTTTTCCCCATAGCAGTAATGATCTGGATGACCATAATTATAAAAGGGATGGGGAGAAAACCCAAGAACAAGAGAACAAGATACGTAGTCTGAACTGTGCTCTCTTCCACACGAGCACTCTAGGGAATGTTAGTTTCAGCTCTTTTTTTGGCTTTTTTTTTTTTTGTTGTGTTTTTTTCCCCTTCAGGTTGTTACTAACAAAATCTCTACCATTAATTAAAGCAAAGCTACAGTAAATTTTCTTGCAGTCTTACAGCAGGTTTTCATATTACCAGTAGGACTCGCATGCATGGATTGCAGTCACACACACACACACGCTCACAGACATTATACAGTAGCCAGTTGCCACCATTAAAAAAAAAGAAAGAAAAAGAAAACAGACATTCATTTCTTTTAAGTGGTCAACATTAGAATCGCACCAAACTTGAATCAAGAAAAAAAAAAAAAAATACTGCACAGGTCTTCCACATCTACATGGTAAGTCATCCCTTCGCAATGGACGGAGCTCTCGTCTCCATTTGTTCAACATGCATCGCTGAAGCTTGAAGGCACACTGGCCAAAGAGAGCCCTGTTCTTTTTTTTATCATCTTAACTCAAATGTGCTGCTCTTGGGGTGCAAAAAAAGGAAAAAAAAAAAAATAAAGCCAAGCCCTTTTGCAGCACACCTGGAAAAGGTCATTCAGAGACCACAGTACTTGGAAGGCAGCCCAGCTGCCTGGATTCTACTTCTAACTGTGCTCTTGGAGGCATTGAAGGAATACACTTGTCTTTAAAAATTACATATAAAGGCAAATTTCTGCAAGCCCTTTCTTTTCAAACTGGTTACAGTAGACTGCCACTCCTTCTGGAAGAAACTGGTCCTTCAGTCCCCAGCTTCAAGTGGGGCATTTCCAACCTGCCGTCTTAAACACTGAAGCACTAGAGACTACAGGGCTGATCTGTAAAAAAAACAAACAAACAAAAAAAAAACCCCAAAAAAAACCACAACCACAACACCAACAACCAACAAAAACAAACCAAACAACCAAAATCCCCCACAAAACTAAAATGAAAAGAAATCCCCAATGCCTCAAGAGCACTACATCACACCAGAACTCTTGGGCTACTGACTGCCGGCACTGTCAGAAGCTGCTTGCTTCTGGGAAGACACCTGCTGGAGGTTGAAGCCTTACGGTGATTTCGCATCCTCCAAGGGTGAGATTTGCTGAGCTTTACTGATTGCGAGATAAAGCAGTGTTTCAGAAAACTAAAACCAACAAACTCGTAATAACCATCACCAAAATCACCATTGGGAAAATTCCATTTGTTAGAAGGTCTCATTGAGAAACATCAGTCCCTGCCCTGCAGAGCAGGACAGACACCATTAACAAAACCCAGAGTGACCCGTCCCCCACAAGCCAGGCCTTCGAGGACTAGTCCCCGAGTTATATTGGAGGGGGAGAAAGAAAAATAAACTAATAAACAAGGTTGTATCTCCTTTTCCTCCTGTTAAAGTTTTAATCCTCTTACTCCACTTTTATTTCTTTGTTTTTTTCCCCCAATTCTTCCTTTCACTCTGCCACCTTAGCTGGGGGAGTTATTGGTACAAGAGTTTGGAGAGTCCTGCTCATTTATTGTGTTCAAAAGTACACACACTGGCTGCCGGGGCAGGTGGTGGTGGCTGTGTTCACGGTGCTGCTCTTCTGTGGCATTAAAAAGCCCTTCCTCCTCGTCCCCATGGGGGTGGCCACTGCAGCTGTCGCAGAAGTCCAGGGGCCCATCCAGAGCATCATCGATGAGCCCGTCAAACTCCTTGAGGTCATCGTCATGATGGCCCCGGTTGCATACACAGACTTCAATGCCCGAGTCGCCAGTGAAACGGCGCTGCCTGCCCGGCGTCTTGTCCTTCACGTCGGGAATGGCACTGCTCTGCTCTAAGCTCTCAGAGCTATAACCTTTTAGCAGTTCCTCCTTGCACTCCGTATCCTTACTGGGACTGGCCGATAGCTCAGCTCCCGTGCTGGTACCACCGGGCTCGACGCTTTGCATTTTGGCAACTGCTCGTGCACCCAGTGTGGTGGTGGAGGGCTCAGGGTCCCCAAGGCCGGGGGACCCGGTGTTGTCAGTACTGCTGTTATTGCCACTGGGTGCTGCTGAGCTGCTCTGTGCTGGCTGCAGGTTTCTTGGTGTGTCCAGGATTGTGTTACTGCTGCCTGCTGGGATGCACTGCTGATGTAAGGCACTATATGGTGGGGGGGGTGTTGGTGGTCGGTTCACCACTTCCTCATAGGGAGGTAGTAAGTAATTTGGCAAAAACCCTAAAAGTGAGAGACAAGGAGGAGAAGTTATTGAATGAGCAGCTTATCTCAGGAAATGAGCCACTATTACAGGTCAGTATGTCATTTGTCATGTGCCAGCACCTTCACTCTGAACAGCTTGATGGGATTTACAAGGGGTGCCAAAACTTGGCCCAAACGAGATACGACATGTTTTAAGAGAAAGCAGCAATCACAGCACAGGTGGGTACCATTACAGGAGGAGACAGACACAGTTGGGAACAGCGGCCTGATCTCCTGGCTCAAGTCTACGCTTAGGGCTACCAGGCAAACTTCCCCACGCCACCCCGTACCCTGGTACGGCCCCATAAACCACACCAACGGATGGCCTGCGTTGGCTGCAGGAACGACCTGGGAGATAATTCACCAGTCCTCCCCAACCCTGGTTTCTCAGCTGAGTTTCCACTTTCAAGAGCAAAGATTTCCTCTCACAAAGCTTTGCGCAAATACAAAAAGACATGAGCAGTTACCAGGAACTTGGGATCCTGGCTTCTGGTTGTTTTAGTGCTGGACTCAGTTTTTCTGGTGTGGTCAGAGTGAAACGGCAGTACTGGCAAGACAGTTTGGTTTATTTTACTTACAGCCCCTCAAATCTATGAAAGATCTTGTTTATTTCTTAAAAGGCAACGAAATAGTCTATACAGACAGAAGAGAGATAAATACTAGAAACACTTAAAGACAGCACTGCAGTTTTTCATGTGCAATTGCATATCCCTGGGATTAGGGAGGAAAACGCTGCTGGGAATTACTTCTGAGGTGGCTGCAAGAGTTTAACAAAAAAAGCAAGTTCATACATGCAATTTGACAGTCCATTACAGGAAACTCAGCTGTGGTACCTCCGGTCAAAAAGCCAAGACTTGCTGTTCTCACACAGCGTAGCAGGGCACAAAGGAGAGCACAAAGTGATTGTACTTTCCCTGAGCCATGGGTAACAGCTCTTCTGTGCAAAGTCCTAGGGCTGCTCACCAGCAGTGTGGTCTGGGAACCACAGCACAGGGTGGGAGCCAGCATGGTCCCTGCTGACACACCGCTTCCACCCAGCCTGCGTGACCAAATTTCATGAAGCCACTTTCCACACCTCAGTCCCACCAGCGGCAAGTACAGGCTGGAAAGGAGAAGCGTCCATCAAGTCCTGAATGAGCTATTTAAAGAACTTTCCCAGAACAATAACCAGGGAATCACTGCACTCACAGAGCCAAACCAAGGGTAGGTATGAAGGTGCTGTAGCCGGTGAGGTTCAACTCCAGACTCGAGGGTGCTCAAACGCATCCAGCAGCTGGAATATGCCACCTCTTCTCTACGAGCCAAGGTCAGGGAGTAAAGCTGCCCGTGGCCTCTTGCTGAGCCCACCCACTGCTCCCCACTTCCACTCAACACAGGAAACTCGCTGCTGCCCTGTTCCCCACAACCTCCAGAAAAAACTGTGTGAGATACATACGGAAATAAAATGGCAGGGCTGAATAGTTATGGGCTTCCCGGTAGGCGATCAGGTTGATCTCGTGTTGCCGTTGCTGGGCCTGGAGACGATGCTTGGTGCGTCGGTGATGGCAAACACAACAACAGCTGAGGATTATGATGATGGTCCACACCAGCCAAAACCCTGCAACAGGGGAGGGCAAACGTTAGCCACAGCGCAAAAGCCACAGCCAAACCCAGGAAACCCCATGAGGGTGATGGAGAAGATCATCAGAAAGCCTGGATCTGAACCCCGCACTGCTCTAAAGGCAGATATACATGTTGTGCCAGGATGCTTCAACTCGGACCTGACTGCGTGGGGGACTGCTACGCTGGCAGCCTTGATAGAATCTGCTAACTCTGTACGCACTGTGGTACAATGTGGAGTACGTTCAACAGGCACATCTCTGGAGGAGAACGAAATATGGAGACAGGGCTAAACTCCCCCCCGCCCCTGTGCCATCACTCCCACCCCTTGGTTATCATTTCTTCCAGCCAAAATTATGAGCAGAGCTGTGAATAGCATTGAACTTGTCTCCCACAGCCACTTTGGTTTGAAAATAACAAACAAGACACAAAAGACACTGCAGATTGACCACAGAAGAAGAGAAAAACCCCAAGCACTATGTTTTGCTTTTGTTTGCACTGCTCTTTAATTTCCAGCCCAAATCCTTCATTGTTATGTTTAACAAAAACATACTCTTTTTACATAAATGTCTCAAAATATTTTTAAAACTTATTTTTGTATTCAATGTCTTAAATTACCCAAAATTAAATTAAACTAGCCCCCCACTCTGAATCCTCAAGAAACCTAACTTCTACTCCGTTTGTGGCCACGGCTGGTTTCTGTACACTGTCACACTGTACGTACACTGCTCCTTAAAAGGGAATTTTAAAAGAGCACTTCCTGAATTTTCTCCACTCCCTCTAACATGTGGAATAACTCCCCCTTTCCGCAAACCCCCCTTCATGCTTGCATGCACTGAAAAATGCTTCCAAGACACACTTCAAAGAGCTACAACATTCACTCCAGATTATGCTTTTGTCTCCTGAAACTACAGCGCACAGCTCTACCTGCCTCAGAGGTGTCTGTAAGCTCTTAAGTTTTTTTAAGCTCAGTTTTTGCAGCTAAGAATCCAGGGAGAGCTCCCCCTTTAGAAACACGCAGGCCTGGCAACCACTCCTCATGAGAACACAACACCGGTTTTCTTTCAGTAAGACCTCTGCCACTCTGCATTATTCCCAAACAGACAAAATCAAGACTCCTAGTGCTACAGCCCGTTTTCAGCATGGCCATTTTGCCCCGTGAGATCAAACTGCTTTTTTCTCCCCAGTAAAAACCTCTGGTCTCACCTTTACAATACCTTGATGTTTTCAGCATCCCCTGCAGAGTTAGCAATGTTTTCTCTGCTAAGAGCTGGGTGGGGAAAGGTGACCAGTTTAGGAATTTGAAGAATGAGAGGAGTACTGCTCTGGCTCAGGACAAAGTGCAATCGACCCATATCACCCATCTCGGAGCCCCACACCGGGCTGTTTGTAGGTGAACTGGATATGCCACATCATGCCTCCAAGCATTTTGAGCAGGGACTTTCACCTCCCTGTGTCGTAACCCAAATTCTTCATGTATTTTGGCACAGCAAACTGAAATCTCTCTCTTGCCTTGCACAACCGATTTCCCTAATGGACTGGATTCCCCTTGTACCTAAACTCATCAAAACCTGCTATCAAACGAAGGTGTTACAAGCTCCAATTTTTTTGCTTGACTAGAGATCAAGGTTCCTAGGTAGCTTTTCTAGCCAGCCCACTCAGCTGTGCCATTGAAGGGTGGAGAGTAGACTGATCTTCAGTCCAGAGAAGCAAAGGATTAAGCACTCGAGATGCCTTTGAACGTCCTTCAAACCAAGCTAAGAAAGCGTCCGTTGCCCTCCAAACACCCTCCTGCTTCTAAAAAAGCCTTTTTATAGAAACTAGAAGGATTGGTCTAGTCCACTCTTCCCTTCAAACCCAGGCATTTGCAACCACCCCTGCAGCCCCATCGCTACAAAAACCTTGCCACGAAAACCCAATACACATCATCTCATAATTTGAAGACTCCCACCAATACACTTTATTTCTTCCTAAAAGAAGGTCCCTTGGCACTTACTCACTAAGGAAGCAAGAACACACTCATCAAAACCAGGTCATTGGCACAGCACACCACTATGCACTGAAGCAGGCCTGCAGTTCATCTTCTAAGTACTCCTTATTTTTGAAGAGCAGTCCACGATCATGCGTTCAAAAACAATGGAAAATTACACCCAGCTATCCCAGGATTTTAGCTACAGTTATGAAAACAGATGCTTTTTAACACATTTGATCATATCCTTTCCCAAAGACTCTAGATGCAATGGCAGAAAGCAGCACTTAATTAGTTAAGAAGTCCTGGAGAACTGCCACTATTAAGCAATCTCAGCTGTAGCAGCCGAATTTTTCTGCAGGGAATAACTGCTCCCACCCAAGCCTGCATCCAGAAGATTAAAAAAGTATTTCTTTAGAAAACTTCTCTACCCATTCCAAAGAAATCCCAAAGTGCTTTGCAGACAAACCGATGCACAAGCTCAGAGTAGGGGTCAAAGTAAGCTCAGCCATTCCTGGGAAGACGTGTGGCAACTCTGTAAACAACAGGCAGTAACAACATACAACAGCTTAGGATAATAAATTAATGTTGGATCCTACTGAAACCACAGGTGGCATTTTAAGTAAACAGACCATAATTTACTGGACGGCAATCCGGCCATGGTGCCAGGAACACCACCTCCATTCTCGTGCAAAGGGTCTATGCACGCTCACAACCACAAGTGGATGAGAACTGTTGTTCTTCATGGGAATTTCCAGAAAAAAACCCAAAACACTAATACCATGTTATTGCCTGGTTTCATTAACTGCTGACACTTCCTAGAGCTTCTAGGAATTACTCAACCCCTGACTCAGCATGAGCCCAAGGACTTGTCTGGTCGATCACAGGAGATCAGCAGCATATGCCCACCACAGCCATTTGCTGGCCTGGCTTCTGGTGTCCTCCTTAATGATTTTGTCCCCACCTTGTCACGCAAGCGCACATCAGCACCACAGGGCTGAAAGCCCCCCCCAGCACATAGGAAGCAATAGGATGAGGCACCCATAGGTGCTGAGGCACGCAAGGGGCCCCTTGGTTGTCACTTGAGCAGAGGTGCCAGCACTGAGAGAAGGATTGGGGACAGCTCTGGTTGCACACCCAGCATGGTGCTGGGAGTCCAGGGCTTCCATAAAAGGCTCCACAACATGCCCCAGCCAGAAGTTTGGGGACAGCTGCCATTTTGGCTGCAGAACAGAAAAACTGTAAAATCCTAGCAAATATATAGTATGGTCATTTATCTGGAATAAAGCCATGCATACAAGGCCAAGCGTAGTTGTAAATATTATGTCTAAAAGTATGGAGCGAACAGTGAAGATGTCCAGGGCTGAGCCGTGCATTTGTACACCTGGTGATGCTTGGCTTTAAACCAGCAGCAGGGAGGTAAGCTGAACACACCACTGGCCCATGCACCCAGCATTATTTGGCAGGAGGGGAAGGAGGGGAACTTCAAATCCACCAAAAGACAACACTACACAAGCAGGAAACGCAGAGGCTAAGCACCGTAGCAGTACACACTAACACCTCATTCATGGTAAAAAGCAGGTAGCAGCCCTACCTCATGCTGAAAATGGGTGAGATGTGCAAAGGCAACAGAAGTTTGGCATTAAAAGGTCTCTAAAAAGTCAAGTAAAACTGGACTTCCAGTTGCCTTCACTGTCCCCAAAAGCCTTCCCCATACACAAAAGCCTCCTCCATGCTCTTCAACATGCGCCTCCTTCCCAAACAGACACAACCTGGTTTTCAGCTGCATTGTGCTGAGCTATTGCTGCAGTCACTGGAAAAGGAGACAAGGTTGTGAGATACCAGGCGTCCTGAGCCAAGTTTGCCGTTAAATGTTTGGTTGGAGAGAGAGGGTGTTCCCTATGCCAACCTGGCGGCGATCGCTGGAAACAAAAGCTTGTGGCAACCTGAGGGCAACATGACAGGCAGAGCATAAACAGGGTCTTTGGAAAAACAATCGCTGATGGACAGCACTGACAGAAGCGATGCACCAGTTTGGAGCTAAACATGCACCAAGGGTGTATCAGACTTGAAGGTAATTGCAGGCTTGCTCTCGGTTTATGGAAGAGTTCAAAGTTGAAATGCTCTCCAGTCCAAAAAGGGCTGAGTCCTGAGAAACACTGCTGTGTCTTCTATCAAATCCACTGGTGATGCCAATGGGTGGATAATGATGCAACCAAAGAGTAAATCAGACACAGCCAAGGAGCTGAGTTTTGCCAAGAGATTTCTCTGCCAGAGCATCAAAAATCTTTCTTGAAAACAAAAAAAGTACCACCAACCTCTAACCCAGCATCAGAGAGGCTCAGAGCTGTAAGCTCTACACAAGCACTGAGCTCTGAGAATCAGAACAGGAGCTGCAGAAATACCCAGGAACAAAATTAGCTCCTGTGAAAGCCGTCTCCCACAAACAGAGGAAAGACCAAAGAAAGACGAGGCTTCTACATTTACAGCATCCTTGGGAAAGTGAGCCCCATCACATGCACCAGAGCTGTTTTCTACCAGCTGTGAAAGAACATGCCAGGCTTAAAGAAAACCTTTCTGGGACACTGAGCATAGTTTTGCTCAAACCTAAATTATTTTATTCTTAATTATTCTTAATAATTATTATTTATCATTCTTAAGAATAAACGTTCCAGAGCATTCCCTCCTCATGAAAAAGGGGGGAGCAACGTTCAGTCAGATGCTGTAATGTGTGTGCTGCCTGTGACATTGCCGTCAGCATTCCCGTTGAGGAAAGCTCCTTTTATCCTGTGTAAAATTGAAAAACCTTTTCTGGAGCATTCCAAGGGTAGGAACAGAGAAGTCTGCCCTCGAGTTCATGGTAAATTTGAGCAAATGCCATTGCACTGTTGGCAGGAAGTCCCCTAAAAGAAGCCAAAACATACTGCAAAGTGGGTTTGTGTCTGCCTGACAGGCATCTGGGTAATAGCTTTGGCTCCATGAGAGCTGGTTCTGAACAGAAGTGAGACAATTTCATTGACTAAAAAGTGGTGTCCCAAACTGTGGCCTCACAGTCAGCCATGAATGGAAAAAAATTGTCTTTCACAAGGCCAACGCTATCACCAAAAACAGGACAGAGATTTACTTCGTACCACAACCTGGACGCACTTGGGTTTAATAGTGTCCTTAGCACAGAGACTGCACTGTCTCCTGCCACTTCAGACACGAGCCTGTACGAGTCAGTGCCACTGCTCAAGAATGCCAGATGAAGGATCCAGGCCATAGGCCTATGAACATTTAAAAAAGGTAAAAAAAGAAGCTGCTGAATGACATGGTCCTCTCCTGCCTGCCTCTTCCATACCTCCTGCTGCGTCCTCCACCTCTTCTTGTGCCAGCACAAAGTTGTGCACAGCTGTGGTTTGAAGTGGTTTGAACTGGTTTGAGCAAACCAGAGCAGGTTGAAACCCATCTGCCAAACACAACAGCCGCAAGAGAAAGACTGTGACTTTCAGTGACAGTTTTATGTCAGTTTCAATCAGTGGAACTGCAGTCCCAGCCTGACCACACTGCAAGAAAAACTTACTGAATATTTGTAGAGTACAATGACAAAAGAAAAAAGCTGAAGACACATCCAACTCCTGCTCACTTGCTCCCAGACTGGTAACTCAGGCAAAAGGAGACAGCCGTTAGCTGCAGCTGGTTTCTAGTTTTCAGAACAGTGTCTAGTATACATGGTACACCCACTGCCATGAGATAAGACAGAAAAAGACAGGTTCCAGAAAAATCTTTGCTTATCTTGCAATGAGAATCAACTCGAGGCTGTAAATCCGCAGACACTGGTTTTAGGCCACTCTCCTGGAGAGGGAGCCTTTGAAGAGCAATTGCTCCTGTCCTCCAGAAGACATGTTTCTAAGTCCAGTCAATTCCAGCTGACTTACCCCTCCCAAGACATCTATGTTGGTAAAACACATGTTGAACAGTGGTCTAACACAGATCAGAGGGGAACGACCCAGCTGAGACCACGTCCAGAACATCTGGGAACAAGACACAGAAAGGGTCTGTACCAACTGATCTGCGTATTTGGTGAGGAGCTGGGTTGGAGGTGCAGAAGGCAGGGGGAGAAAGAACACCAGCATGCTCTTTTGCCCTTCCTTGCTGCTTAAAAGAGCAAGTGGAAGCGGGCCACATGGGGCAAAAGTCAGTATCTTCACAGTCAGGCTACGCAAGACAGCTTCCCTTCTCTTTTGGACTTGTGAATTCTACCGAGCCACACCATATTAAGCTTAAGATGATTCTGCTGTCTGGATTAGGCTACAAAAAAAAAAAAAAAAAGTACAAGAAAACCAGGAAACAATTCCCTTGGTGACCCTATTTATCAGGAGTTTCTGCATGGCTGTGACATCAGTTTCATTTGCCCTATACTGTCAGCTAGGCATTGTCATGGGAGGGTTATTGCTGAAGCATCAGCTGAGGAGTAACAGCAGCCAACAGTGAAGTTTGATAAACCTAGGAAAGAGAAAGCAAGTACAACCATGCAGGAGGCTGAGTGAAAGGCAAGGAGCAGAGCAAATCCTACTCTGAAAAAAGGACACTGTTATACTAAAGTATAAGATAACACAACACAGGGTAAAGAAGAAAACATGGGACTGACGTGTTGTTTGAGTGAGGGTTTTGGAGACTGCAGCGAAGTCTTGGAAATGAATTCCTGCTATAAAGCTGACCTGGAACATGTACGTGGTACAGCAATTGCTTTAGTTTTAGCAGCTAACCAGATCCTTGCCAAAATTTTCTGGCAGCATGCTTTTTGGGGAAAAGAGCTGTCTAGAGAGTCCAAGAGGAAGCGTGCAGAGATGAGCAAAATGTTCAAAATCAGCAAAAACATCAACTGTGCTGCCTGCAAACAGAACATTTTTTTCCTGTACAACCCTTCCACTAGGGCCCAAACAATCAAGCTTTTTTTTTTTCCTTTCAGAAACAGAGGGGCTCAGTATCCCTGCTAAAGCTGCCAAAGTAAAGTAGGCACATCCAACATCTGAATACTCATTCACTGCCAGTGCTGGGCTTTGTACAGTACCTAAATGGCCCAAGACCAGCTAAGCCCTCTAACTTTGAAATCCTGCAACTGAGCTCTTCTGCATGCAGTGACCAACTGCCTGTTTCCATGCTGCACGATTCCTGAAGCACAGTGTACTATTCTTCCAACCACATTTTGCAAAATACTTTCTACAGTTTTTCTTGCTGTGCTCAGAGCCTCTAGAATCATTTCATTTCATGCTGGTCCTCAATAAGCAAGGAGACACACAAGGATGGACATCAGGAGATGTGGAAGTGGTTTTCAGTCCACATTATACACTTAAACTTGGGAAAATACAGAATGTCTGAGCCTCAGTTCTTAATCTGCAAAATGCCGGAACTGCGTTCCTCAGTTACTTTCTCTCCTGTATTTTGAAAAGTGGTATTTTCAAACATTTAAACAGTAAGACACCTGTGAGGGACAAAGACCAACAATGGAAAACTCCAGCAAAACACAACTGTTAGTAAGAAAAATCCAGCAGCTGCTGCCATTCTCCCAAGACTACAATCTCCCTCCTGGGGACCATGAACTCTCTGGAGAGCCCGAAGATAGTTAGGCTAAAATGCTGAACCATCTCAACCACCACCCAAACACCTTTCCCTATGTAAGGAAACACAACAGTAAAGCCCCTTCTTCCCTTTTACTTTTTATCATTCTACTCCAAGAAAATGAAAAGATACTGCACTTTTTTCTCCCCATGTTACCAGCGACTAAGCTTGAGTGAAGATTTAATTAGACCTTTATACAGCTATTAGACCTATATATACATACACACACATACATAAATCTGGATATAATTTTATTATTTGGCAACATGGCACTTTTTTTTTTTTTTTTTTTAATAAGAGATGGTGGAGAATCTGAACCGGGCTGTTGTCTAATTTTAAACACAGGCTGTCCACCTGCTTGGCATATCATGTTCTCCATTCCTCTGCCCCACCCAGAACATAATGAAATAATACCTTGATTTTACATCCTATTCCACCACCCTCAAGGACTGGTTTGTAATTACTGCAACCTTACTTCCTGTCTAGAATTGCTGAGATCAGCCATTTCAAAGACAAACTTCCCTTAAATTCTTAACCAGGGAAAAAGATCCTCTTTATGGGAAAAACTCCAAGTGGCCACAAGACAGGATCACATTTCAGAAGGCATGTCCAGCAAAGACAGACTAGTTTTCTTTTCCATTTCAAATGCCACCCTCCTCTGCTGCTTCTCCCTGCAAAGCTGTGGCGGTAAATAAATCCAGGATTTAATTCAACAGGACTAGCAAGAAGGTCTGCTTTCAGGCACACAAAAGCATGGTGGTCTGAGAAGGTCAACAAGAGCAGAAGCTTCTCAAAAGCTACTTCAGTACATGCGTACACTGGTTAAAAATCAAAACACAAGCCACCATGAAGCCATACTTAAAAGTTGCTGCTAAGTTAACTGTTCATTAACCAGAAGTTATTATTAACTTTTAAAAAGCTAATCTGTGCTCAAGAATGTAAAGCTGTTGCTCTCCACACCAACAATTCACTGCTCATATTAAGACTATTTACATATACTATCACTGCTATTTACCTTTAAAGTCTTAAAGAGTGCCTCACCACACGTACCTACCAAAGATACTCAATTCCTGGAGCAGTAGGTAAGTTCTGCAGCTATGGTCACAAGCTCTAGAATATGAGTTTTCAGTTAAAGGACATGATCCCCCTATGCCTCCTCTCCCCTCATCCCAGAAACTTTTTTCTAACCCTCACAATGGCAAAACAAGCTTTGAAAACATTAACTAATTTTAAATCAATGTTGGACGTTTGCCTGAATTTGCAGAAAGCCTAGAAGAACAGGTCTCATGTTTGCATTATTCCCCTCATCTCAGTGTGGTATATGATGTTCTCTGCAACGCAGAAGGAATGTGAACCTCAACGCAGACATCCATTCCTCCCAAGGAACCACCCAGCAACACGTGCCACTAGTATGTTTATTCCATGATCTCAGTGTGACCTGTGTGCTTGCCCTAGAAAGAAGCCTGAAATATCCTGCTTCCTTCTAACAAAATCTGGTTTTATCTTCCAAGAACTTTTATGATGCAGCCAGGCACTGCCAAGTATAAAAAGTCCATGCCATACTGAGAGCGCAAAGACAGTTACAGTAAAATCATTCCATTAAAATGGCAGGGGGCTATTGTTCTGACTGTATTGTTTGTATGCAATTCAATTAAGCCTCTCTTTCAAGATGTCCATGGGAGAAACATGGTGACCGTGCAACAAGCTCCAGTGTGCAGCTGTATACCATGCTGTTGCTCAATTTAGATCCTGCTTGCCAGCGTCTGTAAGCCCTTGCATACATGCATCTTCCTCTGCATTCCCACCCACACAAGCCCAAAACTGGGTCTGACCTTCCCCACTCTGCTTTGTCCATGCATCCCCATATAGTCCAAACAAATTCCAGCCATCTGTCCTGCCTGTGCTGCCAACTGCTACAATCTGAACCAGGCAGCCCAAGGCAGCCATGTATTCATGTCTGTTTCTCAGCCTGCTACAGTCCCTGGAGCTGCCCCCCTGCCCCATCCCGAATTGTTTTTTGAACTGTTTGGAGACTTCTGAAATTAAAGTTGCTGTAAAAGTTCTGCAATACATTCAAATCCTGCCATTGGTTAAGACACAGTCAGCCACTACAGTGTGATGCACAACCTGTCTTGAAGGAGTCTCACAAAGTCCTGTTTAGTTTACAACCATGTCTTCATGCTTCACTGGTTAGTTTGAAAAGTAAAGGTGTGTTTCTAGACTAAAAGATGAAGTGTCAGCTATTTCTGTCCTTGAATCGAAGTTAAGTGACAGTTTTTGTATGTGTAATATACATTTACACACACACTACTCTGAGAAAGTGAAACTGTGGGCACAGCAGAGGGATTAAGTAGATAGCATGGTTGCATAAAAGCTACAAGATACCATTGGGTGTGGTAAGAAAGTATCTCCAGTCTCTAACATGGGGTTACAATATTAAGAATTCCACATTTCCAAATTCTGGGAGCACAGATGCCTTCTCAGCCCAACCTCCCGGCAGTACAACAGCACGTCAACATCAATGTTCAACCTTTTGTGCTCTTCCTTAAAGGAAAACACTATCAGCACTACACAAGTCTAAAAGTTTGCCTTCACATTTCAGCATTTACTTTCTTATCCTTTTAACTACTCATTTTTCCACATATCTTCATCAGAGTTTTGCTGACCTGCTTTGACCTGCCTGCTGCTGCATAAAGGGACTTAGAAGGTCCAGTCACTCAACCACTCACTAGAAACATGGGTAGTTTTAAATCCCAGATTGTGGGAAAGAGGTGGTAAGAGCGGTTGCAATGGGCAATGTATGTTCCTCATAGCCCAGAGCATTCAGCCACTGTCAGCCCACAAGATTCGCCCAAGACCATTTCCACCCAAGGAGCTGTGCTCCAAACACAATTTGTCCTGGAGAGAATAAATGTCCTGCCCCACCTCCTTGAAAGGACAGCTTAGAACAGATAAAACAGATTTAAACTGTCGCTCTTGCAAAGAACTAAAACAATAAGATTAAAGATACTGAAATAATTATCTGTTTGAGTGTGTCAAACTCCAGCGTGCATTTCTCCCTCAAGCATGGTTTCCTCATTCGCATACAATGTTGAGTACTCTCAGTACTGCCCAAATCAATAAGAAGCCCAAACAACAAATCTCCAGTCATGAACGTGGCAAGACGACCTATTTGCCTGCACTTTGAGGAGTATGCCCACTGTAAGAACCCTACTCCCCTTGCCAAATCAGGCCAACTGCGGTTTGTGTTGCAGTGAAACGCAATGGCAATGCATAATACAGGCTGAATACAAAACCCCATGGGACACAAGTCAGATCTGTAGTACGGTATGAGCGCCATGCAGATTAGGAAGGGAAGCCATACAAAATGGAAGGACTTACACCAGAGTTCATAGTAGTAGTTGCAACACTGGGATTGTCCACAACAGTGGCCCGTTTCACATATGTAACTTTGATTGTTGACACCCATGCAGGTTTCCTTGTCCTAAAATTAAACAGACACACTTTTAAGATGCTTTGTCAGTATCTTCTGCAAACGTACTCTTTTACTCAATGATCTGCAAGCATTTGAAAAGTTACAAGTTATGGTCTTGGGAAACTCTAAAATACATAAAGAGGTTAAAATACAGCTAAGGATCACCAAAGATGACAAAGGACTGTTCAGAAAAAAACCTCCATGTCTCCAAACTCATGAGTTACATTGCTTTAGCACCTAGACAGCACTGCTTTCTCATCATCCCTTCCCTTTTCAATTAAAAGTTACTATGTTTTGGGAGCCAGACATTCTCTTAAAGAAGAGTGTCATTTGTTTCACATTTTACACAATATCGCTGCATTACTGGGGCTAAATGCCAAGTGGACGAAATGCATTCATAAACAGAACATTACAATTTGAGAAAAGAGTGCTTGGATTCATTTAGATCTAAATGATAGTTACAGTATGTTCCTGTGAGATTCCAATCTAAAATGATTCCTTCATAATTAGCTATGTGCTTTATGTAAGATCAGCATTCCTGTAAAACTTCTTCCTGGAATAGCAAAGTAGTCCAGGAGCAGAGCCAAATCAGCTGTGCTGTATCACCCAGCAGGTCCTCAAGACACTCAAGATGGAAAAGGACTATGGTGCCGAGGTCTCAGTCCCCCATGTGGTGCACCACCTCAAAAAAGTCCATGCTTTCCTACTAGTCTGAAAACATGGGTGGGAAAAAGTACAAAACACAGGAAAACAAGCGTTTTACAGCTTGTGGTTTGTATATCCTCTAATAGGCTCTGGGGCAACCTGGAAATTAGAAGACACTATACAGTTTCTTAAGAAGCACACAGATCATAATAAAAAACATTGTTACAGGTTTGTTTGCAACATCAAAGTCTAAAATTTTCACTTTCACTTAAAATTTATTACAAGGCAAAGAAAATGTGGGGATGTTTATACTGAAAGATATGTTGAATGAATTCATTCTGTAAGCAGCAACTTCCAAAAAACAACCACCACCACCACAAAAAAAACAAACAAAGAAACCAAACAAAAAAGCCCAACAAAAGAGCCCAACCAGCAGGCTACAGGAATGTATATTGGTGGATCCCAACACCTGCTGAACCACAGGGTTCCTCTATTTTACGAGCACACTGTGTCCACACTTCTCACAAGCCTCTATGGAGTCCCCACATGCACAGAAAACAAAGCACATTTTGAATGATGGACCACCTCACTGAACAAGTGAGGTGAGGCAGCAGTTTCAACGCAGAGGAGTCCTGCGCTAAGTTCTTAAGGAGTCCTTAGTTCTTAAGGAGACCCAGCCTACTGGGGATCTGGGGGAGCACCAGCACTACTCCACCACGCAGCACCCCCACAGCCGGAGCTGCACCTCCCCAGCACTGGGCCTGTGGGTCCCTCACCTCAGCACCCGTATTACAGCAGCAATACAACTTCTAAAAGCAGAACAATCTCCTACACAGTCAACAGAAAAGATCCCACACTGCATTTTTCTCCTAAGAAATCACACCAACTCTGGAAAAGGTTTTTGATTGTGTGAGAGCACAGTTCAACAAGCACAACTCAGGATATGATAGTATAGATAGATTCCACAGGTATTACTATTTCCACAAAAGTCTTTAAAAAGCACCAACAGATGATTCCCCTTACCACAGGTAGCTAAAGCAAACACTGTACATTGTCTTGAGATGCTGCATACCCACAGTAGATGCAACATTTTCCTACAGGGCTTAAAGAGGTGTTCCCATCTCTAATTGCAGCAGCTGGTAGCAACTTTTAGGAGGCATTGTTGAGCTAGCACAGCATTTTTTGCTTCAGGCACACTATTAATTCCACAAATTGTAATTTTAGTCAGCAAAAGAACTAGGAATGGGACACATCTATTCTCTTATCTGTTCTTATTAGTTTATTTACACTTTTCCTCATTTTTGTTGGCCTTGCAGAGTTAGTGTAACTGACGAACAGCATAGATTTTGGCTCTCATATCAACAGAATTGAGAAATTAAGATCCCATTGCAAAATTGCAATCCTGTTGATAATGCACAAGCCAGAAAGTGATCAGCTGAGGTCTGTGGTTGTGACATGCAAAGATCAATGTGACTTGTTGAACCAGTAAGTGAATCACGTGGAGCTGGTGAAAGAACAGAGTCCCACAGTGCCATTTCAGGAACAGCTCTGCATCACAACACTGATCTATCCTTGACCACCTATGTTTACTTCCAAAAAATTTGTTTGATTCAGTGTTGTCTCCTTCACAGAGTAGCAATAAGGGACACACATTGGTGTCTTTTTGGCAGCAGCAACCTTTAACAGCTTTAACATCACTACATTCAGTAGTCCCGTTTCCAGAGGCTTTCATCACGTTATCCTTTTACTTGAACTTCCTGACTCCCCCTTGCCAACCTTACTATATTTGCGATGACCCTTCCACAATGCCATATGCTTAGGTGCAGGGTTGCTTCTTGTTAGCCCAGCTGGCAAACAGGTCTATGAGGGGATGGGTGTACATGCTGAACAGAAGATCCCCGGCAGCTAGGTTGGTATTGTGCAGGTTGTTCCTGCCTGCTTTTGGAGATTAAGTCTTGAGCACATCCTCCTTTCCCATCTAGAGTTCAGATCTTACTGTCTGGAGCTGCTTTGCACGCTGAACAAGAGAAATCATCTTACTTGCTAATACATAAGCACTTGTAACTTTAAACAGTCTCACAGTTGGCTTTCAGCTCCCACAGTTCATAAAGTCCAGGGTTTTAAAGTCCTTGCAGTGCCAGCCACCAGCCACGCTCCTCAAAGTCCAGGCAGCTCCTGTTGGAGCCTTTCTGTAGCCCTCTGCCAGCCCGGCCACCAATGGGTTTCTGGGCACATGGAGCCATCAGACCCGGTGCCATGTGCCAGACACAGAACTGTTATCCTTGTTTCTAAACAGTTTCACAGAATCAAGGAAAAATTTAGTTTGGAAAGGATCCCAGCAGGTCACATGGCCTGACCCCTGTTCAAAGCATGGCCACCTCCAACACTAGGCTACTCGACAGGGCACAGGAAAAGACATAAAGTAACAAATGTTCATTTGGAAGAAGTTACTAGGCAAAGATTCCACACAGGGACAGCATTGTTCTGGGACACGTTACATGCGCCTCCTTTGGATTGAATGTTTCAGTCTCCTTTCCTTCTCCCTGCTTAAGGCGCATTTCTATGAAAAGCAGAGCCACTGCACAGTTTCTTGCACCATTTCGCAAGCCAAGGAAGAGGTTATGCACTGCCATCAGTGCAGGCCACATTTTTTGTCAGGAAACTTCTGCCTACTGCCAAGCGCTTTGATCAGGCTTCAATTTCTAATTAAATCCCAGCCTGCACTTTTCACATCATCCCTGTTACATTATTCCTGCTTCCTTCTCCCATTCATTCTTTCTGTCATATGCTACCAAACTGTAACTGCTTAAGACATATCAACAATATAGTTATCTATAGTCTAAATGACTCCTGGAAACAATATCACAAGTGCTTGTGCTATGAATATGAAAGCACACTACTTCCTCTTTCACATCAACAGGTGTGGACAAGGCATAGGACTGAAAAGCAGTTTTACAGGTGGAAAAAAAGCATATGGGGAATAAAAAAAAAAAACAACTTACAAAAGCAAAGTTGGAGCACTTACTGACCTGCCTTTGTTTCTGGTTTCCATTGCAAGTAGCACTTGTAATGATCACTTTTAATCATTCTTAACAACATGGAGTTGTAAATCAAATTACTACAGAGGCTTTTCTGTTTGGTTTTTTGTTTTTTTTTTAAGGTAGCCTTATGAAAATAAGGGAGGGGGAGGGTTTCTTTCTGAAAGCACTGTCTTCCTCAACAGCCAGTGGCTATTGCATTCCAGCACAGGCTTCCCTGCTGAAGGACAGTCTTGTTTTCTTGTTGTCCAGGCAAGCACATCCCTCCCCACCAGACTTTGTTCAGCTAACTGTAGACGCCTCCAGACAGGATTACTAAGCAGCATCTACATGGGTCTGGTCTCAAAGAGCACTCAACTCCATTAAAGCAGAATATTCCTGTTTCACAACTGAGAAGCCTGAACATGCCACCCGTTATCTCCCACCTGCAAAGCCTAAGAGATCTCCTGCTAATGTCAAGGGATTGGTTTTGTCCTGTAAAGCAGCATGTACTCAAGGCTGCATGTGCATCACTGCCTCCTTGGCATCATCCTAAGAGCTGATGCAGATCTGGGAAACTGGAATCACTGGATCCCTGATGCACACTCCAAAGCCGGGCGCTTTCAGGAGAAGGCTCTGCAGCCCTGGAGTCTGTGTTCTCACCCCATCCAGTCCAACAGACACTATTTGTTAAATCTGGTGCAGGCTCTTTTTTATGAAACTGGTTAAGTTGGGAAGACCTTATCTTGGTGCATTTGGAGAGTCTCTGCATATTTTAGATGTGTTTTGGATTAGTCTTCATTTGTCACAAACTTTATAAAGCAACTCTGAATAAAAATAAGATATTTTTTGACTTATTTTCTTGTTGATATTTGGCATTTGTGATAAACCCACAACTATGCTGGCAACTCCGCCAGTAGCACACTTTTGCTGTCAAGTGCTTTTACAAATAATCCTTAAAATATCCAGCAGTGGTAGGCATAAGAGAACTCAAGGCAGTACTGTATGTTGTCACATATGAAGCTATAGCAAACATTAAAGTTAGGGCCAGGAAAAAAAGCCAATTATTTTCTCCACCTTCAAGTTTAGTATTGGACCTCTGCTGAAAGTCTGTGTGACAAAATAAAGCTTAAAATCCGGGGCATGATCAAGACAGAAGGCATTCACAGAGGTCTGTAGGTTGCCTGAACTGCCCCTTGCTGCAAGAAAGGATGGAGAAAGATGGCGATGAGCAAATTCCAGACCAGTGTGGCTATTTTCCAAGCTGAAAATTAATATGTGCAACTGCAGAAACAAACACCACAGCCCACGCTCAAAAGTGCATAGTTGGCAGTGAACCACCTACAAAAGATGACTCCTCAGCTGGCATTAACCAGGTAACCAAAAACAGCAGTGGCTGATATCACAGAGATCTAATAACCATTTTAGCTTTTTGCTCTGTCTCCTCTTTCCACAGAAATCCGGCCTCCATTACCCTAAATATGAGCACCTTGCATTTATACAGCCTCTATGCGTCATTCAACCTGCCAGAATATCTATTCGTCCTAACCTTGGTAATACCCAGATACCATGGAAAACACTTTGAGATGTAACTTGCATTTACTGACAGCAATTACGTGTCTTCTAGGATAGGCATTTTTTTTAGACCTACTCTAATTTCCTATTCTCTCCAAACTTCAGTACAGCATTTGTCAAAGCACTACGTAGCAAATTACTATCTGAACTAGAAGAGATGGGAATTAATAATGGAATGGCAGGGGTGAGTAACGAACCAAACAGGCGTACAAACAGTGGGACACAGTGAAAAGCCCAGCAGCAGGCTGGAGGGAGACTGCCAAACTGGCACTGGAGGGTAAGATGCTACTGGTTTTAACAGGACTCAGTCTCAACCTGTGACTACTCCAGACCTTCTGGTTTTGTGGCTCTCATAGGGGACTTTGGTAATAAGCATCTATTTAATAATTAAAAAACATCCTGACCTATTTCACTAACCTCATTACTCGCAAGCAGCAGTCCCTTACTTTCAGTAGCCAGCTGCACCCATAACAACAAAGCAGGATGGATTTAAGCAGGTGACAGAATCTTCAGAAAACAGTATTAAAATATGTATTTTGAGCAACTTGCAGTAGTATTTGAACTATATATATATTCTTTAAGCACCCAGAGCAACAGAATGGAAGTGATTATCAGTATCTCAAATAGGTTAGAAACAACTAACAGGAAAAATTGTATTTGATATCCACTATTTATGAGTTACCACTTGGCTTTTACTCAGACTCACATATCAGACTCCCACTGGTGTTGGTTAGCCAAGCCCATCAGCACTAGCTCATGAGAACGCAAATACAAAGCTACCAAAGACGATAAACACCTCTGTCAGATAAGAGACTCAAGTGGTAGTAAGTTAAAATTGCTACTGAAAATATAATGCTGGAATGCCCCTGGTTTGCCAGCTGCCTCCCAGTTCCTAATAAAAATTAATCTTAATTAAAAAAATCACCAGAACCTTTCACAGAAGGACAGTAGGTGGGATTGCAAGGACAAGCAGAACCGCAGGGGAGCCATAGATCATCAGGGCAGCTCGTGTTGATGTTCTGAGCTGAGCGTGCACCAAAGCCTCCAGTCATCTCGTGTCTTCATAAACACTACGCTTGCTAGTCCTTTGGAACATAAAAGCAAAAATCCACCATCTAAGCAAGTGCCATGCCTTTGGTAGGTTCAATTTAACAAAAGCATGTAAGATTGGTAAAGAGGAAACTGGATGTGATTGCTGGGAGTTACTGGAACCTCAGGTGCCAGCCCCTGCCAGCACGACAGGGAACAAATTCCTGTAAGCCTGCCTTATGACAGACAACTGAGGCCAAGAAATAAATCAAGTCTGGACATTTTTTCATAAGATACCCACCACAAATTCTGTTTTGCTGAATGTCTGTGAGTTTGGGTGGGGGTAGTATTAAGCGCAAACATCCAAATACTTAAATTTGTGTATTAGGATGGAAGAATGATGCCTCTGAGCTGTCCCAGGCACAGTAAAGACCTCCAAAACGGGAATTCTAATCCACAGCATTTATTGCTTCACTAATGCTAGCATCAGGAGAATTGTATTTAAATCACCATGATTAATCAGCCACCGAAGATCCATCTTCACCCCCAGCGGATGCAGAACCTCTGAGGTTTTATTAACCTTTATCTGAGGAACAAATTGGTTTGTGGCATCCATTTATCTTGGAGAAATACTCCAACAATCTTTAAAGGAACACTGTCCTTTCACAGATCATGGACACTTTGACATATTTCAATAAGAGCTGTTTTCATTTCTGTTTACCACAAGTTTCACTTTCAGACTCTAAGAACTGTGCATTCACTTTTTAAGTGCCACGTGAAAGTGTTTACTTCCTTCATACCTTGCTAGAAGCTTCCCAGCTGTAGTCCCTGCCCTTTCCCATTAAAGACAAGATGCTTCTAGGAAATTACAGCTTTGAGGCAGCTGTCTTGCATTTTGTTGTTTTAAACCACCAAACAGTTGACAACACTGAAAAACTCAAGCAGTTAAAATTAAAACTGAAAAAGTTAGCAATCCAACATTTTAACCTGTTGGTTTGGGGTTTTTTATTTCACATTTATGTGGTGATCTAGATGAATACGCTCAAGCTTCCACCTGCAGCCCTGAAAGCTGAGATCCCCTACAATCATGTTTCCTGGGACAGAAGCTTTAAACACCCACATAGAGGTGACCTAGCTTTTTAGACATTTAAACATCATCCTCAATACAACAACAACAACAAAAGGAAACCCAAACCAAACACCCTATTCTTACCCATGTGTTCAGTAGTCCATCTGCTGTGCTGCAATGCCACTGGGTCCCACAGAAGAAGTGAAGGCAGATCCAGGGAAACCAGTTCAGTGCAATGCAGCAGTGAGCAAGGGGTGCCCGTCCTGGGGAGCCCAGTTTTGTCCTTGTCAGGCAGCACACGGGAAGGCCCCACACACAGAGCACCTCTTCCCTGTCCCTGCCATGCACAGCCCAGAATCCGCACCCCTTGCGTTGAGTGGGAACAACAACAACAAAGGACATCCCAGACAACCCAGCGTTTACGGTTCGAATGCCAACACAAGAGACAATAGAGGTGACAAGATGTTCCTGAATTCCTCCCACACTTATAATTAAATAGCACTGTGCACTAGCAACCCTTTTTTTCTGCTTTTAGAAGTAGAAAAATAAATTCTGAATGTTATCTGGATGCAGGATGCAATCCAAATATTTAGATTTTTTTGTCTAAAAATGACTAAAACTCAAAATGATTAAAACTAAGAAAAGTTCAAGCAGCTTTGCAAGCAGCTCTTTCCCATGATATCCTTCATCAGTGGATAAAAATAGTGAAGAGCTTTGCTCTTGTGTTCTCGAGACAACACCTTTTTTCTGCTTCCTATAAATGCCTCTGTATCGATGCCGAAGTTACAAGCACAGAAAAAAGTACCATCCAGCCCACTGAGAATCAAATGTTCACAGCATGAGCAAATGAAGCCGAATTACACCTAACTCATGCAGCACCTCAACTGTCCCAAAAAGTCTCTAAAACAAAAAGATTAATTTAGAAATAGGAACTTCAAGAGAAAAACACACCCATGAAACTCAAGCAATCTCAACATGTAAGCCAGCTATGTATGTCTCACTGCTAGTTGAGAGAGTTACCTAACGCCGTTCAGCCTCCGTGCCCAAATTTCAGTTCTGAGGGTTTTAGGGAACATCTCTTTGCCCTGAGTGCTAGCAAGTGAACTATTATTATAGCTATTGCATTCACCTACAGAAGGTTATTGTACTAGAGGTAGTTTCTTATGTAAAACTGTTTTCAGTTCAGCGGGGTGAGGGGAGCTGCATTTCACCAAAACTGAACTGATAAGGAAAAAGAGCGCACTGTTTACTCAGCAGTGTGCTTAAGTCCTTTTGCCTTTGTTTCTGAACAACTCAAAGTAGGCAGTTTAAAGCATGCTACGGGCCAATCTTGAATTTTTAATTCTAAATTAGAAACTGCAAGCAGCACTGATATCATGCAATATCTATTTATTGTGGATTACGGATCCCAGCAGCGCTGGAAAGAGGTTACAGTTAGATTCCCCTACAGACATGCCTCCCAGACCAAAAAAAGGGTTTGCTCTCCCCGAGCCTAGGAACACATAGTTGGCACCTCCTCCAGTGGGGAGCAGCTGGGCAGTTGCTACCGTTTCTCATTCCACTCGACATTACCAGCTATTAAATTATCCCAAGTTTCTTGTTCAAGCTCAACTCTCCCAGAACAATTAAAAAGTCACCAAGCTGAGGGTCACAGCACATTACCCTTTTCCATTTGGTGACCTTTGTCAGAAATGATACAGAGAAACGTCTCTTTTCTTAAAAAAACAAACCAAACCAACCAAAAAACACCACCACACACCAAAAATCAAACCAGTTTAACACTCAAAATACTACCCACACAAGGAAAGAGTTCAAAGTTTGACATGTTTTTAAACAATGTAAACACAATTCCGTATTAAGCACTGTGGAAAGTACCTTAAAATACAACCAAACAAAAAACTGCCCAGGAGCACGACACAAAGAGCCATCCTGCCGCAGAGTCTACAACAACAAGAGCTTCTTTCCCTGCCTTGCAGTTTTGCTCCTTCCTCGCTAATAAAAGGCGTCCCTCGCACTGCTGCGCTCCCTGATCAAACGCCATGGGTGGGGAAGTGCTGCTTGCACGGTTCTGTTTTGGGAAAGTCAGAAATCATTTCCTGGGGGGTGGGGGGTGTAAAAAAAAAAAAAAAAAAAAAAAAACCCACAACCAAAAAAAAGCACACCACCAAACCAAAAAAAGGCAATCAGTCACATCCTCCACCTGAGCGAGCAGCTCCCACCGCACCAAAGCCGGTTACCTGTCTGAGACCCAGGAGGAAAGGCATTCTGCAGGCTCATCCTCCACACCAGCGCATGGGAAGGTAGGAATTTAAAGCCCCACAGTGACCATTTCCTCCTCTGCTGCGGGCAGCCCGCTCCTCCGATCCTATTTAAACCAGGGCTTCCTCGGCTGGGAATGCTCAGTAAACAGGGTCCTGGGACACTGCACGCACTCGCTGGCTCCCCCTCCTCCTCCTCCCACTCCCCGTGACATATCTCAGACGCAGCCCAGCCGGGGTGTTTGCAAGAGGGAAATGACATCAGGTCGGGCAGTTCTGAAAAAAAAAACAACAAAACAAAAACAAACAAACAAAAAAAAAAAGCCCAGAACATTAAGACAGCTGCTGTTGGGCAGCGCTGCCTGTGCGGGACCCTGGCAAGGACCCACGAAGAAGCAGAAGCGCTCTCCTCCCTGCTAACTGGATGCTGGAAGTGGAGGGGAATCTATTAAAAAAGTTGGCAAGAGCCGACAGCTCCTCAGTGATGATTAAATCTCACTAAGCAAAAATAGACATTTAATCTATTTTCAAGGAGAAAGCAAAGTTTGATGCTGCTTGCTGAACAGCACTGGAACCCTAGGAGCAACCATCATGGTTTCTCCAAGGACCTCCACGCTCCAGGGACCCGCTGGGTAAAGCCTTCACAGATCCAAAGTACTCCCATGCTGCCTTCTGCCTACCACCACGGCTCCATTTTTTTCTGAACAATTGTTACAGCACCGTTCAACTCAGTCCCTCCAGGTTAACAGCCATCCCAATAAAGAAACAGCAACTCCCCCAGTTTCAGTAGGATCAGGATTTGGCCTCGCCAGCATCAGACAGGTGACGGGAAGCCATTTTAATCCACCTCTCCCCAAGGAAAACCCAACTAACCCAATGGAAGGTTTCTCGTTCTACTTGAGCTCATTTCACGTTTTCCTGCCAAGGGGCAATTAAAGCTTATAAACAAATTTATCATCTGGTGCCCAAGATGGCATGTCTTGTTTGTCCTCTCCCAAGCATGGAGTACAGCAAGTTCCACAGGGGTGTAGGAGATGACACTGCAGAAGGTAATCTAAATTTAACTCCCTTTTCTACCTTCACTTTGAAAGTTCAGCAACCTCTTTTTTTGTGCTTCTCTTTAATCAGCAGCTGTCCTCGTCTGTCGGGGGGGACTGGGACACCACTGCCATTCCCACGTGCCCCAGCAGCAGCTCCATGGATATCTGACAGAGGGGCAACTCCCCTTGCTTTTGGCCTCTCTGACTTTTGGAGTTCAACGTATTAAAATACTCAATGAGGGAAGGAATATGCTTTTTTTTCCATAGAGAGTTCACTGAATCCCTTTTTTAGTAGCAGTTTTAACAATAATTTCAGGACTTCAGAAGAGAGAGGCAGAGAAACCACATATAATTCTTATAAATGCTAATTTGCAACAGCAGAAAAAAAAAAAAAAAAGGAAAGTAGAAAAAAAAACCAAACCAGAACAGACCCCCCCAACAGCCAGACAGCTTGCAGCAGTGTCAGAAAGACACCCATTTCTGCGTGCCAAAACCCCTCAGTGACCACTGCTGCTGCCTCCCTCCCAGCCCAGCCCAGGGTTGTTTCCCAGATGAGATCCCACTGTGGGTGTCCTCCACACAATTAGGCTGTGAGACCATACACAAGCATTACTTATTTTCATACCAACTTAAAGCCACCATATAAACTTGCCCTTTAAAGTAAGCACATCTCTGTTTTTCCTAAGAGAAAACAGGCACATAATTAATTTCCTGGAGGATACAAAACATCAGCGTCAACTAGCATCAGCCAGGCAGCGTGATTTTCCAGCTTTTGTGCTCTTGGATCAAACAAACTCTCAACCTTTGCTTTTCCAATTCTATAGACAAACACCAGTGATATAAAAGGGCAGCTTTCTGTTTTAGTAATCTGTTCTGTGGCCTCATGCTGTCCTTTGAAATATCCGATTTTGGCTGTTGCTACCCAGAGCCCTGGACTAGGCAGATCCCAGGGCTGAGCTAATGCAGCAATTTCTAAATCCCTACTGTCAGAAGGAATCTAACTTTAACCACCCGCCTCTCCTCCAGCACATACTCAAAAGGCAAAGCGTCATTCCAGATCTAAGACAAGTTGTGAAGAACTATCAAAGGCAATAACTGCGCGGAAAAGCAAAAGCATCCTAATTTATGTGTGAATTTAGCAATCCTGGAAAGACTGACACAAAAAAAGTGGTTTGCAAGCAGGCATTACTACATTTGACTGCAGCAGCAGCCACCCTGTCTTGCAGTCTCTGAGTGACCAACAGCCAGTAACAGGCTGCACAAACTGCTACAGGTGACTAGGGAAAAAGCCCTGGAGAAGGGAGGGAAAAAAAAAATTGGATTAGTTAGTTCATACACTTATAATACCCTAATCGATACGCTTAGAGCCTTTTCAAAACACCTGGTTTCTCCCAATTGTTGCATTTGCTGTGGATATATCCAACTGGATATCCCAACCCAAGGGGGTATTATTTTACCCCCTCCTCTTTTCTTTTTTAAGTTTCTAAGTTCTCGCCCCAATGCTTTGTATTGCAGCAATGAGTTTCATAGACAGTGGTTGTGAACAATTAGTTCCTTTCATCAGGAGTGAATTCACCACCTTCTAATCTGACTTTCATATTATTAGCAGGTGGGAACAGAAGTCCCCATCCATCTTCTCACCCATTCATTACTCTGTACCTGTTAGCTATCTTCTTATAGAAGATATCAATCTTCCCTATCCTCTTAATGCAAAATCTTTTCCCAAAGCCTTCAGCTGCTCATTGTCCATTTCAAACCTTTCCGATTTTTTATTGCTCTCCGCCTGGGGAAACCAAAGCTGAAATAATAATTATTTTAATGAAAGCAAGAGCAGCTCTAAGGCAGGCTCAGCATGGGTTTGACTTCCTTTACGCAAAACTGGAGTTTAACGTCTGCAAAGGCCACCCATCTATAACACAAGAGTGTGTCTATCAGAGCTACAATGAACAGAGCAAACACCAGTTTTTACAGTTACTCTGTATATTAATCTCTTGACAGTTTAGAATAGTCAGGGCTAATGTCAGGACAGATCATGGGATCTACATGCTTTTGAAAATTTGCTTGTTTAAGCAGCCACCAACCATCCTCTTTGGCATGTCAGTGTGGATCCCACTGCAGGATAATGGTGAGCAAGTTGCTTTTTTCAAAAAAAAGGAAATAAAGACCTCTAGGTTTTATCACTCTGTAGTACTGCAGTCCTGAACATGCCATCTGCCCCAAACGTGATGTCGAGTAAAGGATGCTGCCTGGTATCTTCACAAGCCCACACTGTACCTTGTGACCTCCAAAATCAGCATACAACTGAAGCAGATGATGGAAGTTGTTTGGGCCATTTTAAACTCGCTTTCCGTGTTTGATGGGAGATGTTTGCAAGCAGGTTTAATAACCCAGCAAGATGCAATATCCATTTTGATACCCCCTGAGAAGACAGCTTGACCTTTAGGTGATCCAGTTATGACAACACAACTGGAGCAAAAATTGAAGTCTCACAGCTCAGATCTCTCAGGCTTGGAGCACAAGGCTACGCTCAGTTGCACCATTATTACACTCCTAGGCAGTGAGAGATTTTGCACAGTAAATATGGGTGGTGTATAACATCCCCTCAATTAAATATTAATACCATGGTTGTGCAGATATATAGATAGATATATATATATATGCATAAATTGACCATAAAGTCGGAACAATTTTATCTAATGACTCTTCCATTTGTCCCAGCGCACTCTGTTACTTTCATGCTGGTAACAGGAACATACCTGGAGCATCAGCTATCCATTTTCATTAGTTGGTTCACAGCCTTGGGTGCTGGAACTGAGACTACATAAGTCTGTCAGGCACTCGAAACAAAGTGTGAAAAAGCAACTTGAATGACTTTATCTTTCCCTATCCTGGAGGTGGTTCTGGGAATAAAGAAAAAAAAGGGAAAGAAACATACAGAAAGGTATAAAAGCAGATCTCTGCTTCTCTAGAAGAAGACAACATCCAGGAACAACCAAGGTCTATCTGCTTTGACAGCAAATGTTCTGAAGGGGCTTGTTTGCTAGCAGAACCAGCGTGAGACACTGGGAGATCACCAATGCTGGAACAATGCTGGAAAAGCATCGCAATGCTAGACCTGCCTGGAAACCATTTCTGGCTGCCCGCAAAATCTGCCCACTTGTTGTCAGTTCCTAAAGAATGAAGGGCCACTTCTCCACCCTAACAGCACCACTACAAGAACATGATGACTTTCCAACATGAGGACAAGGTGTCCTGGCTCATGTAACGTATAGCACCGGCACTGCCTACAAACAACGTCATCAACAAATTCCAGAGGACAAACAGGAACAGGTCAGTGTGATAATTTCCCGGTACCTACAGGATCTAGAGTATCTGCTCTATTGCTTAGGGGACATACAGTCCAAACCAAACCTTTCAGCCCTCTTGTGTCTAATACTACTGTATTATTTAAGAGTGGGGTAAAGTGGGTCCCCCAGTTTGTGTGCAGTTCAACTACAAAACAAGGACACTGAAGTCACTTGCCTTTACTGTTTGCCAGGCCAAACAGACTTAATCATTGTTAGAGAGAGCAAAGAATAACTGCAGGAAAAGACACCATACATGTTGGAATTGGCTTTTGAGCCAGAGTTGCAACCAGTCTGCTGGATCAATAAATTTTAATGTGCAATGAAGCACAAGGGCTTGCAGTGGTTAGAAACTGTCCTTGGGCAGGTCCCTCTTCCCTGCAACCTGTCACCGCTTCTGTCAGCTCAGTGGTTTAGAAGTGCAAGAAACTTTTGCAGCTAAGTCAAGATAAGCAAATAGGGACAGTGCATTTCAACCTCACTGCTGTCACCTGTCTTTGTCTCTGGGTAATGGTTAACCAGGGAGGAAGAGACTGCGCACTTCAAGACATGCTGTGTTGCAGACAGCCCCAATGGCAACAGCTCATGCTTGATTCCAGCTGAATATTGATTCCAATTGAATCCCGGAACAGCAATTGTCAGCCAAGCACATTGTGCCACATTCTCTGCCTGGAAGCCATGCGTGAGCCCTGAACCAAAGGAGGGGGCATTGCAGAGGAAGCCACTACACACGACTGTCACCTGGTATTTCAGCAGGAGCCTGTCCTCCCCTCTTCACTTTTCATATGTGGGTGAAGAAATAACAACAGTAAAGCACGTTCCTTTACGCTTTTGAACAGGAAGAAATCTCTCCTCTGCAACTGCTTTCTGTATTAAGCTATCATAAGAAGGACACTCAAGAAAGGGCATGGAGTGGACAAGGGGTAGATGTGGAGGAGATGCCTGATGAGTCCTCTGCAACACCCATCTAACACAGAAGACAAAAGAGGCCCCATCCAGGCTGTTCCAGAGACACTGCTGTTTAGCTGATGGGAGAGTGGTGGCAACAAAAAGCCCAGGCGGCTTCTCCAAGACCAAAACAGTTTTTGCTAAGTGTAGCTTGAAATTTCCAGCCCTCAGTGACATTGTTTCCCACTGCTTTTTTCCCAAGGAGAAGAAAATGATAGCCACATGTCCAGCACGCTTTTCTTCACAGCAGCAGAGTTGTGGCCAAGCCAATGTAATTCTAAGGCCAAAGACTATTTGCATCATCTGTTTTGTATGACCGCTATTTCAGTACCTGCCGTTCAAGCACAGAGGTGTTAAAAAAAACCACTTTAAAGTCCTTCACCACTGAGGCAGAGGGGGACTGAAAATTTTAAACTACTGTATTGAACTTCTTCAGTGGAGATAGGGTCGATTCTGCCCCTTTAGCATTCTCAGGTTTGGGGCACTAGTGTCAGGCTTCAGTTTTAGTCTGGAGTGGGTAATGAAGTCACTGGAAAGCCTACTCTGCTTTCTCTGAGCCTGCTGTGAGAGAGAGGAGGAGGGAGGGGGGAGTTCAGCTGTTAAACATTTAACGACACTGTCTCCAGGAGGGCTAGTGTGTCCGGGGTGGTACAGGGACACTAGTCTGGCTTCTTCCTTTTTGGCACTACAGCGCTTGTTTTCCTTATGCCCGTGTATGCAAACAGGACCTTTGGTAATGGCTCAAGAGGAGACAGTCTGCTCCAGACAGGGAAGAAGGCAGAGCCTGCAGACAGTAACAAGATCCCCCAAATGTGGAATCAAGATGGTAAGCATCTGTTCTAGTTTTAGAGTCTTGCACCATGTGGGTACCAAAAATACAGCTTGTGTGTGTCCTTTGGTCACATCATTATAGGAGACAGCATTGCCCCAAAGCTGCTTACCAGCACAACCTTGATGGAGGATCTTAGATGCCCTACTCTTAGAAGTGCTATTTGTTTTCTCTCCAAATGACAGCAACTCACTATTTTTAGCGCTCATCTCATGTCTGCGTGGCATTTCCCTTGGGCCTTACCCTTGTTTCACAGTGTTGGTGCCAGCTCTCACGAAGCATTTTTTTGGTGCCAGAGGGGCTGATGCCAAGTCTGTCTGTCTTGATGCCAAAATGGCAGCTGGCTTTATTGTTGAGACAGGATTTGCCAAAGCTAACAGCACTAGTGCTGGGGTGACTAGCACTGATTTGAAGGTTTTCTTCTTCCTTACTCTTCTATTGTCTCTAGATATCATGGGATAATGCTGCTACAAACGACCTTCTGGGGTCCTAGGGATGGATTTTTCATCAGAGTCTAAGGTAACAGGCAATTATACAGCAGACCGTCTTGGAGGTCCTCAAAGAAAAGGATACTTATGTGCATGGAGCAATTATCTGGGATGCAGCACTGCCTCTGCTAGGCCGAACTACGCAGGACCAAGCCCTGCTGCAGCTTGACCTCTCTCAGCCTGCAAATGTGTTCAAAAAGAACCCACCAAAACCAGAGAACTCACTGAAGATAGGGGTGGTTAAATGACATTTCATCACCAAGATATACCTAAGAAGTCTGGAGCCAGAGAAGATGGTCACGGATCAGCCCAATTGCATCACATCACCCTGAGTAAGAAGACAAAACCCAAGAGAGGTCATGGGCTTTTGCCCCTTTTGCACTCTCACAAGTGCCACTCGTGAAATGCTGCTGCTAAGATAAAATCCAGTCTCTCACACAAGGCACAGGATGTTGACCATGGGAAACACCCATAGAGATGTTAATAGATAGCACATGTGATAGGTAATCACACATGTACAGCTGCATGTAATTTAAAGTGATAATTTCCCTGCAAATTAGGAAGTATTTTGATGTTAACCTCTACTACTTTTCTTACAAACCTAAATGCCACACTTTGTTCAGAAACAGTGGTGTCAAATGGGCATCAGATTGCCTAAAGATGCTCAGTTCTTTCTTCAAGGAACCGTGCAGTTAGTTAACCTGACAAGAGGTAGACAACTGGTTAAAATGGCTTTCTTATCATGTAAGACTGCCAGGGCATCCAGTATACATACAGCCTGGTCAGATCTTTCTGAAGTTCATTGGTCTTTTCTGAGCTTATGTTTACCCCTTGAACAAATTTAGAAAAGCCCCCAAAATCCCTGCAGTCTTGTTTTCCTCAGCTCTTTTTACGAGAAACACATTCTTTTATTGAGTTCTGAGAATTAAATTTCTGTTTCCAGCAGAGCACCACTTCTACATGGCCTGTATCATTCTTGAGAGGAACAGATATTCTGGGAAATCTTTTGGGGAGGGGAGGGGGGAAGACATTAGCAGCTGCCTCCTTCCAAGAACTCCACTGGATATTATGGTTTGATAATGTTACACAGCAGAGCAGTGTCATATAAGTTACGCTGAGGCAAAGAAACATCCTCAAACTGCCCTATACACATACATTCTCAAGCACTTTCCTACTATTATGCCTGGACTTCACACTCCAGGTCCTGCCGTGGCACCTGCATCCCCATCAACAGGTTGCACACATTACTGGGTTTGCGGTACACAAACCACAAACAACTGGTTTAACCAAGTCTTCTTCCCCTTAGAAAATACACGTGGATCAGAACGTGGTACTCCTAAAATTAACTGTCTCTCAGTTAACGCAATGGGCTGTGCAGTACCTAGAGTTTTACAGGATTTCTGTTTTCTAGCAGACAAGTAAACTCACCTGAACTGCTACAGGTAGGCTGAGGCTCAGATTTGTGGTTAGGGCCTGGCACAAATAAGAGGAAAGCCCTTCCATACAGCACGGTCCGACTAGTAAAAAGGCAAGAAGACTTCTTTTCCAAAATGAAGAACACTAAAGATCACGTACATGTATCTTCATACATCCAAAGCAAAGAATTAAAGGAAACCACAAGTTTAACTATTAAGAAAGCTCAATACCACAAGCATTTAAAAGATCACAGCACAACGGTATTAAAGACATCACTTTTAAATCACTAGAAAAAAACTCTGAGAGCTATCAGATCTTAACCTCCATGGTTAAAAACTTCTTTAAACATGCAACTTTAGGGAAAAGCCACTTCAGAAAACCTCATCTTAAACACAAGCTCATCTTTTCTAACTTGAATTACTGTGTTGCTTAGGATGTTTCCAAGTACTTGGAAGAAAAACATGAACTTATCTCTATTTTGAAATGATAAGTACATATGAATAAGGAATAAACAAACCAGCACAGCATATGGTTAAGTGCAGTTTCAAGCTGAATTTACCCATGTCTGTGAAACAGCAGTAAATATCAAAACCTTAAAGCCTAATCTCTCCCCTGTTGTAGTACTGGTTCTGCTTTGGCCCACATATTTACCAGGAAGATAAGAAAAGCTCCCCAAAAGGCCACACACTTTGTTACTCTGCCAGCTGGAAAGGAGAGCTTTTGGGATTGCCTCGAACAGGAGAGCCCTCAGAAGGCACGATCTACATAAAGCAGAGAGCTCACAGAGTTAGGCTTCCAGGTACAAATAAAGCTGGTTCCATCCAAGCATAGAGGGCAAAATATTCAATGCCTCCCCTTACCAGCTCCTGCATGCCGCTGTATTTTCCTTCTCTGCAGCTATTTTCCTTAACTGTAAAACGGGGAGAGTGCCAGAAAGTTGTTTGAGATATTACAACCGTTGGACTCTACATACAACTAATTATTATTCTTTCTATGCCTAGCAGAACTGCCACCGGTTACCCAAATATTTCCTGTTGGGCTCAGCTCATCTAGAGGCCACCCCTGGGACAGCTTGCAGTTATGTAAGGAACAGGCGGCTGGGAGGAAGCAATGTCCGAGTCTCATGTTTCGGCATCAGCTGTGACATTATGCAGTTTGCACTTTCCTTAAGCATTAAAAGCACTGGTGGCACCTAGAATCATAGCCAGTTTCTAAATTTCAGTGATGTACCTGCAGGCTAGGCGGTTTTGCCATTCCAAAGGTAGATACTTTCAACACCGTGCTGTCCCACTCCCCTACCTCTGTGGTATCTGTAGGGTTTATCCCTTAGGTAAATGGGCAACGTGGGCTCCCCTTATGTGCAAAAGCATGCTTTATTTCATATAGTTCTATGACCACTAATTAAAAACTCATTTCAGCTTTATCGTGGGAAGAAATGCTGATCACTATAACCTGCCTTTATGCATATGATCTTATCCCAACTGCCATAATTTCCATTAATGCTTGTCATTCCACTGGCAGATAAGGCAAGAATACTAGAGCAAACAGTCCCCTTTGCTGTAGCAGGGCTGAAGGAGGACAGGGTGACCCACACTGCTTCACCTCTTCCACACATTTCTCTGCAGCAAGGTTGCAGGCTGCGGAAGAGAGAGGCAGCTACAACCCTGCTTTCTCCTTGCTGACATCTGGCTTCCAGGCACACATTTGCTCTAGATCACAATACCAGCATCCTCTTACTCCTGCAACTATTGTTTTCTTTTAAATTCTCCCATAGCACAAACCAAATGGTCCATACACATCTGTGTAAAAAAAATCAAAACAATACAAAACCTGATTGAAGTCCTACCTTTTTACAGGAAGGTAACTGGTGCTAATTAGCATGACTAAAATAGAACAGTAAATCTTAAAAACAAAACAAAAAAACCCCAAACTGTTGGAAGCCAGTTATTTTCTTCAAAAGGTGAACAACATACATCATCCTCAGCACTCAGAAAGCTCAAAGACCTGTGGGTGACTGTTGAATGAAGAAACTCTAAGGTAAGGAAATATTTTCAGATTTTAGAAATAATTCTGACACATTGTAGGCTTGTACAGTAGTATTTTTCCCCTGAAGCAGGTAGTCTGGGGAGTAGGAATTCCTTTGTAAACCCACGACAAACCCTCCTTTCCTGGAAACAAGTGAGAAAACCACCCACCGATTTCACTGCAGAGACCAAACCTGCACCTTGTAAAGCCATCAGACCACTGAAAGTGACATCTTCTAGTTAAGAATACATAAAGAACATAGGGATGGACAGCAACATTTGTGAGCACAATTTCATTATGGATTTAATTACAAACTGGCCGTCAGACTGTCCTCCTTTCAGCAGTTGTTCCTTAACACAGGCTTTAAATGTCAGGGCTGTTCAAAAATGAAAGGTGCAAACCCAGAGGCACCAGGCTGAAAGGCTTCTCAAGAAGTCACCCTGTCAAACTGCTCTGGGAATTATTTGCTGCACCTGAAGCATCAACATTTCTCTAACCTGTTTTTAAAATGACTGCAATCACTAGTGTTCCCACTGCCTCAACAGGCAATGTGCTCCTGCGCTCAATGCTCTTTAAAAACTAGGATGTTCTTTCCCATTAATTCAGACCTTAGTGCAAGATAAGGCAGTAATTTCTTCTTCTCCACTAAAAGCAAGACAACTGGTCACAGTCATCTTCTTAAACTTAGCTCACCTGGAAAATTGTCTCGTTCCTCACAAGAAGTTTTTTTTTTTTGTAGAGTACAAGGATTCAATCATAGTTTTACTGCTTTTCTCAGCCTGCAACTTAAACCCATCTTAAAACGTGGGATCCAAAATGGTGTGCATCACTTACTAGCATGGAGTATTACAAAATAACCTGTGTAGGACACTTCTGTAACTACATCATTAAAGATTTTGGGATTGTCTCTCTAACAGGAGAGCCCTCAGAAGGCACGATCTGCATAAAGCAGAGAGCTCACAGAGTTTGGCTTCCAGGTACAAATAAAGCTGGTTCCATCCAAGCATAAAGGGCAAAATATTCAATGCCTCCCCTCACCAGCTTCTGCATGCCGCTGTATTTTCCTTCTCTGCAGCTATTTTCCTTAACTGTAAAATGGGGGAGAGTGGTTTTTTTGCAACAACTGCACTCAGTTTCTGATACATCCCAAAATCCCGGACTCCCTCTATTTGACTTTCTCCATCCAATAAGTACTCTGCACTTTTCCCCTCAGGAAAAGTGAAATAGGTTTCAGACTATTTCTTCAAGTTGTGCTCTTGTCTTAAAAACCACACACAGCCCTCCACCTGCATCTCTTTGTATCCCAAACTGTTGGCACAGTGGCAGAACAAACCCCTCCAGGACCCCTGTCACCACCACAGACTACTCCTTAGCGTATATTCCAGTCACTTAATGAACCCACCACATTACTATTTAACCCTGAACACAGATCCCTACTCAGGATCCCATAACCAATGTGCTTCCTCTCTCAGGCTGGGCTGTAAAACATCCATTGAATCGACCAAATTAATTTTTTTCCCCCATGAGGTTGTTCCTGACACATCCACACTGCTCATTTCCTGTTGCCTTAGAGACGCTTATAAAGCCTTCGGGGACTTGTTCCAGTACTTTTACTAGAGACTGAAGCACCTCACCATTTTATAACTTTTTCTACCTTATTATTTTCCTTTAATTTGACCCCTTTACATTTAGTATTCATTTTAATGTGTGTACAATTACAACCAGGAGTTTGTGTGTTTTCTGGGTTGTATTTTTTTTTCCCCTTGAGAATCAAAAAAGCAGCAAACCCTTTCAGTCTATGTATCAGTTAGTGAGTTACTGTTTACTCACTTCCCTCATTAAATTTTATATCAATTTTTTTTTAGATCTAACATTGTATTTACAGAGCCTTTACTAAATCCTTTGTGTGTTCCTTGCTAGCTGTGATACAATTCTTACACCAACGGTGAACTATACAAACAGAATCTTTACTGTCCCTTCAGTTTTAGACAACTGAATTTAGTAGATGGTTTTAACATCAGCAAAAAATAACGAAGATGACAATAAATGTCAAGATCCCTTTAAAATGCACGTCTGGCATGAGAAAAAAATGTTAATACTTTAAAATATATATTCCATTTGTGCATAGAATTCAGCATAAACTGACAGCATGATTTCATTTTTCAGACTGTCAGCACACAGCAGACTATTTATTGAAGTCTGAGCTCACACTGAGTTGAAGTCACCATGAGGAAAAAAAGGGACCATCAAAAATGCCCCCAAATTCTTGGGAAATTCAAAGCAAAGTTTCAATCGAAAAAGCTAAAGCATCTTTTATAAATGTAGGGGGGAAAAATTGAAATGGAACTTGTATGTGTCAAAGCAAGCCAGCAGAACCAGCGGTATTGTGTCCATCATGCTCCAAAAGAGACCCTCACAGATGCTTGAAGGATTCAATTTGGAAACTGGATCTATAACAGAGGTGAATCAAGCAGCTTTGTTATCTGATGAAGCATGCTGGACGAGGTTTAGTTCTCTAATATGCCAATAGTGTATGCTCGAGCTGTGTAGTTGAAGTCTTTGAGCTATTATTATGCCTTATAGTCGTGTAGCTCCGAACAGCTAAGTCTCCATATTTCTTCTTTCAAGGCAGGCTGGAGGAAGCACAATCCTGCTGCTTCCTCGTTAGTGTAAAGTACTGCTGTCAAATTGTCTGCAGCTAGCTTTCAAATGATGCTGAGGGATAACCAGACCTCCAAAAACTCTGCAAACACATGGAAAATGCTCCTTCCTAAACTCCTTAGAGCAGGCAGATGCGCCAGTGGCTCTTACAGTCTATAAACTGCAACTGTCTCGCAAGTGTCTGCTGCCTACAGCAGCTCTTCTCTGGTTCTCATTCAGGTCCTCCGCTTTTGGCCTCTCATCTCATCTAGGCAAGCTAGAAGAAATCTGATTGCACACAGATGCTAAGGAAGTCCCTTCTGAGTTGCACCCTGAGGTATGAGAAACACTAGTTAAGTCAGAGGTTTGACAGAGAGCCCAGATCTTGCTGTAATGTGGTAAGTCTGCCAGAGCCATCCTGCCAGGTCTATAAATCCCAATATTTTGCAACTTAACAGTGGAATCTGAAGTAAGTTTCATTTCTGAAGGACCAGCTGGTGGTCTAGAGGTTTTTTATTTATTTCAGAGTGGTGCCCTAGGTTGATTGACCACACAAGCAAGGAGCACAGGCATATGCTGCTGATGTACAACTATAAATGTCAAGTATTCAGTAAAGGCAGTAAATGCTAATGCCAGAACAAAAGACAAGGCCATTTTCACAAATACAACAGTTCCCCCCCACAACCCCAAACCCAGTTTTACATGGATTGTGCCTAGCACAAAACAGACACTTCTTCACAGTAGAGCCAGATTTATTCTTCGCAAAAAGTTACATGGTGGGCCAAAATTCTCAGATACTCTGACATCTTCAAGAAAGGTCAAGAACTTCTCCCCCTTAAGATTTACTGAAAGGAAAGGACTCCTCTCTCTATTCAGTAGCACAGATTTAGACAGTCTGTCAAGATCAGAACACTTTTGCCATGTCTCTTCCCAACACAGCCCAGGACTCAAAAGCATTCTTGAACATGAAGGTTCATATGAACTTACCAAATTAGAGTCAGAAAGATTTTCCAGTCACAATCTACATCTCATCCAGGAAAAATAAAAAAATCTGACAGCTAAAAGAAAGGGTGCTATCCAGTAAATTCTCCCCTATAAACACTCCGAAAGCTGCATCACAATTTGTTTTGCAATAATTTCTTCATGAGACTGTTGATCTTTAGTGATCTAGGAAGTTGTGGATAAACCTCAAGAACTGAGAATGTTTTTGGTACATATTCTCATTTCTCCCCAGGGAATCTTGATCTTCAGAGGAATATTAACATGAAGCATGTAAAATATTTTGTGGACTGTTTATAACCTAATGACTCCAAATTTAACCTTAAATGCCATTCTGCAAAGAGTTAGCCATGTTCAGCAATTCAAGCAGGAAGAGAATGCTAGAGCCGCTCAGGCAAACCACTTTATCAATCTTCCTTTAGCTTTGTTCAAGCAATTTCACATAATACACTTATGCTGATACCTGCAAAACTCTGCTCAGAATCAAGCTGACATAAAACTCACGGCTGCATTATTAACTAGTAAAATAACTGCAAGGATTTGTGTTTGGCAATGTCTGTTCACACGTACAGCCATATCTGAAAATCTCACTTCAGTTTTTACTTAAACATTACTTAAGGATTAAAATTTGTGGTTTTCTGGGAAATACATTTTGAAAGAAATACCCTAATCCTTCGTTAAAACACAAATGTGAAAAGCATACCGTTCCTTTTGGGTACGCTTATTGTAAATCAAGTCACCTTTCTGGAAACTCAATATGTATTTGCTAAATGAAACAAAACATCTCTTATGGCTTCATAATTAGAATTTAAAAAAGGCAAATGCTGAAGGACTTAAGGTTTTCTTCGCAATGTTAGTTTATCCAGTTATACATCCTGCAGGCTGAAAAAAAAATATTTAAGGAGGAAAGCATGTTACGATCTGTGAAGTTAATATTTATGTTAAAAATAAGCATGGAAAAATCTAGCTGTTTGCTTTCCAGAAGCCACTATTTGGTCTCTTCATTTTTCAAATTAGAAGAGGCCTTTGCAGAATTATAAATAAAACACTGAAAGCTCCATGTGACTTTCCCATATGTAGTTTTTCAACAGCCAAGTGATTTCCCCTATCCCATCCCCACTGTTTGCATACCAAGGCAGCGTTTGCCAAGTTTCAAGTAGAGAATTTTTAAGCCAAATTTGTAAACCCAAGGAGATAAAGATTTTGTTAATATCCTTTAATCAGACTCAAAGACATCAGCAAAAGAAGAGTTAAACTGTAGAGAGAAACAAGACCATAAAAAGAAAGATCATATATTTTGCCATTGATTTAAAAGGAAGGTCATATTGTCAGTACAGAAGATGTGGGAAATCGTGAGAATGCCAACGTTAGCTTCTCTGAGTTTGAGAGTAGTGTATGTAGCCATCCCACTTCTGCACATGTTCTGAGACAGAAAATACTCTTCACTCATTAAACAAACAAGCAGACCTAACCTAAAAAGTGGAAGAGTTAAGGGAACATATCTCAGTTTTATTCCTCCAGGGCTACTGGCAGATGAAGCAGACAGGAGGATTTTCCCGTCTGCTGCTTTCCTGGTTGCATTCATTCCTACTACAGTATCCAAATATCTGAAAGCCCAACATCTGAATGCAACTGCATGGCTCCCATGCTACACATCACATCCAAAAAACCTGAAACCAGGCCTCCAGCTTTCTGAAGGGTGGGATGCGCGATTGCATCTACAAGGAGCAACCCAGGAGGTAATTCTCAGCCAGGAGGAGAGAGCAGGGCAAGGCTGAAGCACTCACTCTAGGACAACAGAAAGGACTGCCTGCCAGGAGAAACCAGAGGATAAAGTACAGGAGTGGGCTTCACCCGAGTAAGTAGGACAGCCCAACAAGGAAGACAAGAAAGTCACCTGCCACGTAACAGTAAGACTGCCATGTTAGACTGAATGCCCCAAAGCAGAAGTCAGAGACATGTTCATCCTAGGACACCAAAGTATCTCTTATCCAGTCTGAGCTGCAGCACAACGTTCATTGCTACTGACCTCACTTTTCGCCTTGGAAGACAAACACACCCATGGTACTATCTTGACCAATGCAATCACAAAAGATCCTCACTGCATGCAGCGGTTCAGTAAAGCACATCTGGCAGCATGAAAAGAACCTGCACAGGGACACCTTGAAATTCTTATGTTAGATTTGACCGACATCGAATCTTACCGATATCTAAATACTCCCTAGTATACCAGGAGTGGAAGAGCCATGGCTGTGGGCTGGTGACAAGCTGCAGCTTCACTCCACATGGTCCACAGTCTGTGTGGGGAAAGCCTAGCACCAAGAGTTTCATTAGACACTGAACACACACCAAAGGGGTTTGAAAAGCCTGCTCAACCCTCATGAAAGAAGGTGTTCTCTGGTCCTACTTAGAGCCTGAAAAGTGAGGGGAAAGAGGTTCTGTCTTAATTCTTTCCAGTCTTGCTCAGCCGTGCTCAATGCCTGCATGCCTCCTAAGTTTATGGTTACTTCCTGTTGACAAATACGTTGTTATGCTTTTTCATCTATTTTCAGAAAGACAATACATTTTTTAACATTAGCCAGGTTTTTTGCAAGAATAATTATGGCCTTTATATACCATAGAATCGGGACTCCATATAACTTGTGATCCATTCTCAAACTGTACTGGACTTAATATTTGGCAAAGTCACTGTTTTCTATTCTTTTATTTTCCATCAGCAGAATAAGATTAGATTTTACCATATCAGAAATTGTTGAGAGTCATTAATGTTCATAGATAACATCTATTACTTTGCACTATGCAAAAGATTTGACTTGTTTCTTCATGCTAGTTCAGTGTATTAATGTTTGTATATATATTGAAAACAACCAGAATTCATACTTAAGTAAAAGATCACAGGTTTCAGAAATGGACATCCCATGATTTAGTTATTTGCCTGTAATGAGGGAAAACCAATACAAAGTCATCCCATTTGTGAAAACTAGCAACTGTTGACTACAACCATATTTTTAGGCCCAACCTTCAGAGAATTATCAGTAAAAAATTGACACCTTCCTTTCATTTACCCCTGTCCTAGACCAAATATATATTTTTTTAAAAATCACCACAGTAACTATATTTTCTTTTACTCTTCCACAACAATGAGACGGAAAGCATAATTCACTCTCACAACTGTCTGTAAAGGAGGATTTCATTGTTAACTATATTAAGTAAACACCAGATTTAAATTTTCCCTTGCAACTTGCCAATCTTGTCATGACTCAGCTTAGAAAAAAAAAATAATAACACAAACAGAACCAAAACCAAACAGGTTTCCTTTGCTGTTCAGTAACTTTTCTCTTTTAGTCTCCAGCAAAAAGATGGATAATTTAGAAAGATTCATAGGCATGCACCATTTCTGATTGAAGTCACAGCTACAAGCCAAAAAGCAATCAGACTTAAAATCCACGCAGAAATCGTTTAGTGGTTAGTATTCCTTTGCTAAGCCAGAACTTTAATATTGCCTTTATAAAGCAAATCAGCATCAAAAGAGAGGCAGAAATATGAACTCAACGTTTCTAACATACTTCATTGTAACAGAATATTTGAAGTTGGAAATCATAAATATATTGCCAACAGCCTCTGAGATAACCAGCAAAATGGTAGCAATAAGCAGCATCAGGAATTAAAATGAACAATCTCATAATTTCTCCCAAAGTGCCAAGAACTTAGACCTCCACATCACTAAAGACTTTACAGAGTATACACATACAAAAACATATTTTTAAGACCCATAAGACTGGAATCCCCATCACAAAGTGCCACAGTGGTAACTCAGGCTCTGTAGGCAGTATTTTTTTCCCATGTCATTAAATATCTTCCCCCCCCCCCCCTCCACACCTCACAATCCACTTTTTGTGCCTCCAAACACTGACAAAAGTCACCAGTGATCTCCAAAGGCACAAGATGCATGGGAAGCTATGCAGCAGCCTTTGGGGCAAGGAAGCCAGCTCAGATCCTCATTTCTCAACTCAGGAGCACAAAGAAAGAGAACACTGGTACCAGCTTTCACATCTCCCTTCACATCTTGATGTCTCTGCTAACAGACTCTAACAACCAGGACACTAGAATTCATACTTCAGCACCTTCAACTTCTTTCCTCAAGGACTCCAGAACTATTGATTCCTGATACACTGCCAAGCTGGTCCCTGAAACAAGCCAGAGAGTGCTCAGGAAACACTTGGGAAAAGGTCGGAAGTAAGAGGCAGTTGCAGACAGATCCCAGCATGCAAGAGGTCAACAGGGATTAGCAAGGCTTTCCACATCCCAACATGTATCAGAGAGATTGCAAGGATTTCCCAACTTCAGAATAACAAATTGACAAGGAGGAACCGTGAAGCTGTGAAAGTCTGTGCAGCTGAACTGAACCATTTCAAGCTCTCTACAGAGTGGGGAACATACAGTCTAATGAGTTAACATCAGTGCTCAGCTTCACTCTAAACTGAAGTCCACACTTCCTGACCAGAAACCCAAGATTAGAGGTCAGATTTAGAAGTGTAGCTTTACACAAGGTTCCTGTATGCTAGAATGCTAGAAGAAAAAAGAAGAAAACACAACCAGCCAACCAACCATCATTCTTTAGAAAAGCACCTAAACTACCTGGAAGAATCAGAAGTATTTAATCCAAAAGTGTTTCAGTTACCATTCGAAACACTCTCAACATTGCACTTCCAATTTCAAAATCTCCCTTCCCTTCAAAGTGTAGTCCTCCTATACTTTCTTCATAGGCTCTTGCAACTCAAAAGTTACAGGAAAGCATACCAAAAATATCAGACTCAACTAATGCATACACTGCTCTGCTAGGTGAGGTCACCTTTCTGCATTACATTTTATGCAGCAAACCACATGCTCCTCTGGGAAGATGCTACCTTTACTCCTTCTAAAGCACCATGTATGCTGACAAGCATATACAGATACTAACACAAGTCAAACAGGATTTTCTGCTATAGAAAAACCTGCTTCTAGTCTTTATTCTCCACTTGAATCCATAATCCCGAGTAGCAAATTCTCTGGTTTTAGTTTAAGCAACTAAACATTATTCCTTGTGAAAGAGAAGTTAGCAGTATAAAAATGCCCGTTACCACTTTGGACTAGATTTGAACTGGTGACCTAATAATATGACACTATAGTGCTTTAACTACCTGTGATCACTGAGATTTGCATCAGCAAATGGTTAAATCCCAGGAGATGATACTTCCTGGAAAGAAAAAATGTTAGATAAATGAAATAGAAATAAAGGACTTTAGATTTCTGCCATTTTAACAAGCAAGAAAATATAAAGAATAGTCACCGGATTCCTATGAGGTTCTGCATGATCCTTATATTACAAGTGCACACCACACAACTTTGTACCAAAAGCCAGTACTTGCAAAGCTCAGCACTCACTACTGAACTGAGGTAAACACAGCAAGTCCAAGGAGTCTCCCTCACTGTTTTAGAAATACACTAAAAGTCAAAGATACATTTTGTATTGAGACACACAAATAATTCCACTTTGAGTCAATGTATTAAAAACTAAGATTTTCACAATCTGTTCAACTACATCATACCAAATATGCAGAGCTTGGCATCATAACGTCTACCCTACCAGAACTGTTCAGGCTCTTTGCAAGCCATGAGCCTTGCATCAATATCCCGGTGCTATGCCTGCAAAGGTAGGAACAAGCCCTAACGAGGCAAGCACATTTCTTACCTGGTTTCAAAGAGGCATCAGCTGAAAGCAGCCATCAAATTTCCTCTTGAAGTGAAGCATCCTCTAATATTTTATTAGGTTGTAAAAATTTCACAATGGTACATATGCCAAGGAGGCAGATAGAGCCAAAATCACAATTAACAATTCCCATCAGAGGATAGACCCTATTTAACATTTTTAAATAAGTACTGCATATGCGCAGGTGCTCCATTTCATTGGAGAGTCTCCACACAAAGAAATCTCATGATCAAATAGTCACACCTTTAATCTCCCTAACGAAAAATAATACTCCCTTAAATAGCCATCAGCCCCTCTCCCTGCACACATAAGCAAACTCAGCCACAACTGTGACCAATCCTACAAAAAGGCTCTTGAGAAAAAGCATCTGTACGAACAGCTATCCTGCCTGGTGGATGTGACTCCTTTTGATGGCTTTGTTTTGAAGCTACCCATGTACTTCAGATGCCCTGCGCTCATTCAACCACCCTGAACATACCAGCCAAAAATCTTATGCCATCCACATGAAGACAGTCACGTTCTCCAGTTTGCATCCAAGAAGCGTGCAGTTTAGGGCTTGCCAAGAAAAGTTGCTTATCATAGTTAATTTTAACAATATCATGCATAGCACTAAAATAGCTTTGCAAAAGGAAAGAAACATGTAATATAAATTACAAAGGCAGGTGATAAATCTTCCAAAGGCATCCAAAAAAGATCACAGTAAAGGGTCATCAGCCTAGTTTCACAAACATGCTTCTGATTAACCCTTTCACAGCTTCAAAAAGATATGATCTCTGTTGTTGCTAAGCATGTCGGCCAGAGCTTGCCAAAGAAAGCATGAGCAAGCAGCTTCAAAGGCAGAATGACGTACCTATAACAGTAAACCCTAATCCTCGGTGTGGAAACCACGCAACTGAACTTAGTCACAGAAAATGGGATTAGAAATTCTAAAACAAAACAAGGGGTTGAAGGAATTCACATTCATCCCAAAACCATGTTGAAAATATTGAGCAACGTTTAAATAACAACTGTTGTCAGGGCTGATAAAGAGGAGAGTAAAACTTAACAGCTTGCACAGGAAACTTTTACTGGATGGAGATTAGGAAGAGAGTATCCAGGTCAGCCTCAAATCTTACACACCAACCCTGGATGATGGCTTGGCAAAGAGCAGAGGTGCCAGAGAGCACACAGCCATCACCCCTAAAAATTCAAGTGCACGGACCCCTAGCAAAATGTTCCTGTGATTTGACCAGAGGAAACGTGGCATGGATGGAAGCAGACAGTGCTCTGACAGAGTGATTATTGCTCATGTGCCGTGTGCAGGGGCAAGAGGGAGAGTGTCTGGGAAGTGGTTTGGGCATTATTCCTTCCACACAATGTTAGGCAAACACACGTACACAAGAACATTGCAGCTGCTCAAGTAACCGTCTTCACTAGCATCATATAAAGCACGTGGCAGAAATTCAGAGGTCAGGATTTCTGAGGCAGTTCTCCAAGGAGACAGTTATTGTGACTTTCTGAAGTTCCCCACTTTTCTTGCACTGTGACTTCCTGGACAACAGGATCACATATTCCAATGACCAGACCTACCTAACCCAAATTACATGTTTACACAGCCCACGTGAAATTCAGCTTTTGATGAATGTGTGTTTTCATTTTAGGACAAGAGCTGATTTTCTAACTCAAGACAACCTTTCAAAAATAAACCATGTCTGCAAGTAGGGTCAGGATCCCCAGAGAGATCCTAAACCAACAATTCGTGTAAGTGAGCTTTCCTGGCATTCTCACTGCCAAAGAAGCTTCATTAGCAACTACCAAGTATTCAGCTCCTGATCACTTCAACAGATAAAATAAAGAGAACACAAAGACTTGCATCAGGAAAAGGGGGTGGCAGGAACAAGGAAGACAAGAAAGGAGAGAAAAGAATACCTTGAGAAAAAAATGCAGACTGTCATGATCTAAGTGCTGATGAAATGTGCTCCTGATCGATATGGAAATGGAACGTGACCATAAGGTACAAGCCCACAGTCTGCTGACAGAGAGCATATTCTCCCTTTGATCATTGTCTGGTGTCAATGGAAACCCACTGGGGCTTGAAGAGATATCAAGTCCTGGAGAGATGAATATCTAACCTAGCACAAAGACCATGAATGGAAGAAGTAGTGAGTTTCCACCCCTCCTCCCCAGGCCCGGGACTATCACTTCCATTTAATGAAGTCTGAGTGGTCAGATTTCAGTGACCTCCCTCTGCTTTCTGCCCAGGCATCAGGCTCTTCTTTCCCTTAGAAAGGCCCCCATGCCTCCTCACCAAAACAAAAAGGAAACAGGACAAGATAGATCGATCCTAGGTGCCACAGCTTACATGCAGTTTTTCATACCAAGCAGTACAGCACAGGGCTGTCCAAATTCAAGGGCAAGAGCAGAATGAATGCCTTATTATCTTTCATCTACCATTGATAATGCCATGCAAGTCTTTTCTCCCTCCCAGCCTCACAGATTCCAGTAGAGCCCCGCAGAAGAGTGACCTTGCAGCAATGATAACCTGTACAATATTACCAGGTAGCTCCCAAACCAAAGCTTTTGACAGTTTTAGTGGAGAAGACTGGAAAGTGCTTCTCTTGACTCTTTGCAGGGAAAAGCACAGACACTCAAGGATCACCCTGTAGAGCCCCTCTGAAACCTACAAAGGTAACCAGACTGGCTCATGGACACCAACGAAACTATGCAAAGATTCACCTTCCACCAGCAGCAGGATCCTGATCAACTAGCAGAGTCTCTTCGCCATACTTGGACAAAAATTGAAAGGGAAGTTAGGGCATTTCATACTCTGCTCAATCTCTTGAAAGATGAAAGCAAAAAGGGGTGTTTGGGGTTTTTTTATTTACTTGCTTAGAAGTTCGGGGGGGTGGGGGGGTGGGGTGGGTGTTAGAAACCTCTTAGCTTTCTTTCTGTATTTAGGCAGAGACTTTTTCAATTTTTCCACTGTTACGAAATAGAAGACAGAAGAAAACAAATCCACTTTGACTACACAGAAGTGCCAAACAGGGAAAAAAACCCCAAACACAAAAGCTTGTATAAATACATGCATGTCCCTAAAAACAGATGCACCTCTCAAAGCATTGTTTAAAGTTTGCCCAAGTTAAGAGTCTAACTGACTCTCTGTACTTGCTGTTAAGAACAATTTTACTCAAAGTAAGAACCAGGATTCAAACCAAGTAAGAAATAATGAACTTTGTTTAAATTGGTTTGCAAGAAACTCAATTTGCAAATGCTACCCTTAGCCAGCTATTGAATATACAATTTGATAGAGCCCAGAAGGCACTGTGATGAGTGACTTAAGTGGAGGCACCCTCCACCCACCAACATTCTTGCTGAATGAATGTGAAATCTGCAAGAATTGCTTTTATTTATCTTACTAAAAGCATTTCTTGGAAGGGCTGGAAAAATTTATTTCAGATGGATTTTTCAGCTGAGAACTAAGTTGTATTTATTATAATTATGCACTCTCCAGTGTGGCCTGCCTTGCTGAGAAAGAACATTAAATTCAGCTGTGCACAAACTCACGGAAGTGACCTTTTGAATGAAAATGCAGCAGCAAGAGAGTTGTGGAGCATTCTCACTAAATAATAACCTACTGTCTGTGACTTGCAGATTAGTGCTCAGACCACTGTTTTCAGCTGCTACTTACATGGGCACAAGTCCACATGAGGTCAATCTGCTGAGAATAAAGTGTTTGCTGCAGACTACAATATGGGGCACTGTACTTGGGAAACTATTCCCAGTCTCCAGTCCAGCATGATTTTTTGAACTTTTAATAAAAGTCATGCAACAGCATAACCTTGCAAGGCATTTTAAAGAGGTCTTCTCTGCAGGACAGCCACTATCTCATTTAAATAAGAGGATCAAAGGTGTTACTGACACAAACTGAACAAGCTCTCACTTTAACTAAAGAGCAGCAAATGCAAGGACGAACATCCACCATCCACACAGAAATACCCTGCTCCCTCTTTACAGAAGGGCTTGAGGATTATCTGAAAGGCTTCTGCTGGATAGAAAGCCCAAAAGCTTGGGCATAGAGGCAGGTCAGCACTAAAGAACTAGGAAGTCAAACTAGAGGGATCATCACCTAAATGAAAGGTGCAATGTAAAATAGGAAGAGATGCAAGACATTGGAAATGGAGGATATCTTTTTAGTGTGTAAATATAGAACGTCCTCCTTAGACATATCAGATCATTTCGGTCTTTGGAGAAAGGCTAGGTTTTACAAGAAGTATCCCATCCTGTAAAGAACTTAAAACAGATGTCTAAGCCTTCCCAGCAGCTGGGCTGCTGGGTAGTCAAATTGCCCACTGCCAAAGAAAGCAAGGCAAGCTTGCATGCTGACATCCACATCTCAGGGGCAATTAGAAGCCAATCACTCTGCCTGCCCAGCCCAACACCGTCCTGCAATGGATGGGACCTGCTGGCAACCTGCTCCGGCCTCCTCTGTCCTTCACTCCCCAAAAGTATGCATGGCAGACCTTCATGGTTCATGGCCATCCAAAGATTTTGGTATGCAGTTCAAAGATCTAGAAGAGAGACTACCCTGTTCCAAGCATCTGAACATTTTTCAAGCAAAAATGAAGCTATTAAAACAGTTTGCACTGCCAGTTTGCGTTCTGTACTCCCTTTTCAGATTCTGTGTTTGCATTTCGACAAGCTCGCTCTCATCTCACAGCTCTGTTCCCAAATCTGCATCTCTGTGTGGTGTTGCCTCCAAAGGGGAATACAATACGAGAAACTAATCTTCTTGACTTCACTACAGAACCAATTAACTAAGAGTTGCAAAGAAGGAAAAGCTTTTGCTTGGACTATTTGTTCCTATGCAATAAGCACTGCATATGCAATTTGTGAGGTGCACAAAAGCTTGATCCTCATGTGTCTTCATATGTTGATTAATTACAGTAATGCTTTCCAGACAAATAGAAGAACAGTCCCCACTCAAGTACAAAAGAAGCCAAGAACAATAAAACTGTATCTCAACAATTAGGTAAAGTTTGACCATAGTACTTGAGGGCATTGAAAACCTTTGGACCAAAACTGTGCAGAAGAAAACGAGGAGTTTCTTGGTTAACAATTAGTAATTTAGACCTGAAGACTCTCATCCAGAGCTCCAGTTGAAGAGGGAAATTACACAGTATTTATACACCTGGTACCACACAATCTCCCAGTATTTTGATACAAACCCCCCGGTGTTTGTAGTATATTCGCTATTTTAATGTCCCCATTTTAGATGAGAAAGGTGAAATTACCTTCTTAATATCATGTGGTAAGCCAGGATGAGAACTGAAGAGTTCTCACAAAAAGTACTTATGTGTCAAAGGAAGGACTCTGGAGTACACTGTGACTTCTAAAAATAATTACTTTTTATATTTATAAATACACCCTCAAAAAACACCCAACAACAACTAAATCCGAAGAATTTCCTTTGAAAATTCTTTTTTTCCCCCCCATGATTCACCTTTGCATTAATTCTTTGGGTTAAGTAAACTATCAAGACACTTCACCCTGAAGAGCCCTCACCACTGCAGAATATGCAAGATGCCCACTGTCAGGACCAGGAAAAAGCCAACAAACACAGAAGCAATGTAAGACCTGTAAATGAACAAGTTAATGGGTTGAACCAGAAAAGAGCAGGGTTTTTTAAAGCCTATTTCTTTAATTAAAAAGACATTAGTTAAAAGCATAAACAAGTTTTACCTTGCACCCTGTCCTGAAGGAAAGTGCCTTCAGAAGAACTGTTGGCAGGCAGTGCCTGTGCGAGAGAAGAGCTAGTGATAAAAACAGCTCTCATAGCAAGGACACAAATAAACAAAATCTAGGGTCATTCATTTGAGAGTCTGTCCCAACTTGTAAAATGCCACTAGAACTTAAGGTTTCCAGATTTGTAATATTAACTTTTTCCTGTATTAATAGTGTGGTAATGGCTACATCAACAGCAGCAGCTCAGCCAGCCTTCAGATTACACTTGTGCAAAGCACACTGTTTCACAGACGCAAATACGCCCTCCATTTGCCTGGTTCAAGATGCAAGTGGCACAGCACCCAGCTGGGCCACTGTGAACGTCTCGTCTAGTGCCATTTTCCTCCCCTACAGATGTCTATGTTCTCAAGTCATGCTTACATACATAAATTTAGTCCTGTTTTATTAGGACACTTAATATACTTAATTCCTTGGTAGCTCTTCTAAAATCATTTAGAGTACAATCATAGCAAGAAGAGTTTTGTTTACGCACTGCTAGATAGTATGACACAGACAAGAAATTGTCACTGCCGCTCTTTCTGTTCCCCAGAGTTTATATCCTCAGTGAAAAGCTGTGTAAGAAGAAAAAGAAAAAAAAAGAAGGAAAAAAAAAAAAGATTGGTCTGGGCTTTGTTCACATGAGGAATTCAGCAAGCCCTTACATTTCGTATCAGCCTGAAGTTACATGCCAGCAAAGGTGAAACAGGGCAACAATAGATTTGTCTGGTGTCCTAATCTGAAGTTTTCCTGGCACAATGCTTCTCAATAAATACATAGCATACTGAAAATAAAGGAGGACTGCTTCTTCAGCTAGTCCATCTAGAGAAAGCAGACTACAGGTTTCAGAATGGAAAACAGTACTATGAAAAGCAAAATCACTCCAGATTTCCTGAATTCATCTTTTAATGCCAGAACAATCCTCAGACTTTGCAGTCAAGGGACAGGCCTAAGACCACAAAATAGGTCCAAGGAAAAGAAAACTCCTGACTCTTGTTTCCACACCCTAACTGCTCTCTGGTAGTTTAGTATGATCACGTACCCTGGGAAATACAGAGATACAAGGACAGAGCAAAAAAGCAAGAAACTCAATAAAACAATAAGCCACAAACACAAGAGCAATATTTAAGGAAAAATTTCCTAGTAAAATGGATGGAAAAAAGGAGCAAAACAATGAGACAAAGAGAAAACAATGCAGCTAGAAGAAGAAGAGGAAAATAAATTAAGAGCTCTTATTTTTGACACTGCAATTTAAGACAAGCTTTGTTGGAGTCCAAGTGCTAAGTGTCAGTAAATGGAGACAATCAGCAATGACAGATGTCTGCAAGCCTGTTTTATCTAAGCTTCACATCACAGGAGACTGGAGAGTCAAATACAAGCTGTTTGTGAAGTTTGCTTCTTCTAAAAAGACAGAAGTCAAAACGACAAAGTAATTTGAAGACAACACAATACAGGCATGACTCTCCTCCTCCTCTTCAGCATTCACTGTTTGAAAAGCAGTCTGCAAATGAACAAATGCAAAAACCAGTAAGGAAAGGAAGAATTCATCACACAAGAGACCTAGATGTCAGTCATGACTTTCACATGCATTCAGGTAGCTGCATTAAATGCTTTCCAAGCATAGAGCAAAAGGTCTTTCAGATCATATTTGAAGAAAAGTGTTTCCTCCCTCCAAGAAGGGTTGGGGGGAAAGCACTTTAGGTTAATTTTTCCGATACAATTACACAGGACATACTGGATGAAATGAAGTCAGCTCAGTATCATGGCCTTGGAAGATACACTGATTTCTTAAAAGGTTTCGTCCAGTCTTTACAACACCCCTGTACCAGGCCCACCAGCTCTTCAAGCTCTTCCCCCACCTCCTGGCTCAGACTGACCCCAGGCACTGTTTAACCCTTTGATTCCACACCAGTCACTCCCAAGTCTTGTTCTGATCAGCAGAGAGCTCTAAAAGGTGCTTTTGCAGCAGGTTGTTAGCTCTGTGGGACCAATTTTCTGCTTACAACCAGTGGGGTGGCTGTCACAGGATATTTTTTGCAACAGAATGGCCTGATCTTCTCCTGGAAGCAGAAGACATACAGCTCCTGTGGCTTCTTCCTGTTGGCCACTATCCACCACTGGGGATTTAAAGAGGATCCCACATACAGAAAGATGTTTAAAAAAAACCAAACAAAACCAAACACAGAATCATAGAATCATTTAGACTGGAAAAGACCTTTAAGACATCCAAGTCCAACCGTTAACCCGGGACTGCCAAGCCTACCACTAAACCATGTCCCTAAGCATCACATCTACATATTTTTTTAAACACTTCCAGGAACAGTGATTCCACCACCTCCCTGGGCGGCCTGTTCCAATGCTTGACCACCCTTTCAGTGAAGAAAGTGTTCCTAATGTCCAATCTAAACTTCCCCTGGCATAACTTGAGGCCATTTCCTCTTGTCCTGTCACTAGTTACCTGGGAGAAGAGACCGACCCCCACCTGCCTGCAACCCCCTGTCAGGGAGCTGTAGAGAGCAACAAGGTCCCCCCTGAGCCTCCTCCTGGCCAGGCTGAACAGCCCCAGTTCCCTCAGCCGCTCCTCATCAGCCTTGTGCTCCAGCCCCTTCCCCAGCTCCGTTGCCCGTCTCTGGACACGCTCCAGCACCTCTGTGTCCCCCTGGAAGTGAGGGGCCCAAAGCTGAACACGGTGTTCCAGGTGCGGCCTCACCAGTGCCCAGTACAGGGGGACGGGCACTGCTCTGGTCCTGCTGGCCACACTGTCTCTGATACAGGCCAGGATGCTGTCGGCCTTCTTGGCCACCTGGGCACACTGCCAGCTCATGTTTAGCTGGCTGATATAGTATTAACAAATAAAGAGCTTATTACAAAGAGTCAGGAATACAAAGCTTGGCAACAGTGAGTATTTCTGCATATTTTGTACTCTTTCCGTATCAAGCTTCTGTGCAGCTGCCACAATTAGACCATTGTTTGACTGACATCATTATCCCAGACTGTCTTGATTATGAGCTCCAGTTCCATATCAAGTAAAAAAAAAAAAAAAAAAAAAAAATCTCTTGTGGTCAACAGATCAACCTGCTGGTCATATCTGTGTGCTAGGACACAGGAGAAAAGAGCTAACTGGTCCTGTTCACTGAAAAACCTCTGTGCCATCTGCTGGCATACCATTAACGTCCGAGGTTTCCTTCCCCCTTCCAAAAGGCAAAGCTTAACACCTTTTACGAAGGGAAAGCTCAAGAGGGGTGGTGAGATTCCTGCCAAAACACACCCTTCATAACTGTTTCTTCAGCTTATCTGCTTTTTCCTCTTCAATCTGCTGTTCAGCCAGCAGGAGACAGAAAAGAAAAATAAAAGCAGTTCTGTAACCACTGGAGCTCTGTAAAGCTGACCTCCCATCAATTTGTTCCACAAGGCTGACTGACTTTCCAGGCTAGTAAACTGTGAGCTCTGACTGAAACTTTTCTTGAAGCTAGGACATGTATCAACTCCATCAATCATGGACTCACAAATTTCCCAGTGCTTAATAAGCTTGCAACTGTAGCTTCTCATTCCCTGATGCTTCCCTGTTTGTTGAGGTGTTTGGGTTTTTTTTGTTTTGGGGGTTTATGTTTTTGCTTTGTTTTAAGATCTCTGTGCCTATCTGTTTTCAGGAATTCTGTTGAAATCTTATGCATCTTTGATGCCTCTTCCTATCAAATTTAGTTCAAGTCGGCCAGTGGCTTCAAAATTAATTAATGGGGAGAGAGACACTGACAACTGCAAAAAGCTCACCTCCTTCTGTGAGCTATCTTCTTTGCATTAACAAAATCCATTTTCCTGCCCACTCCAGGACTTTTGGCAAATCAGTATCTTGACAAGCTCCTCGGCCTCAAATAGAGCCAAGATACATTTAGTTTTTGCTTTGATCATGATCCTTCCCATATCTCAAGAAGAAAAAACACAACAACCAAACCCACAAGAACTCCCCTGGACCTCTGCTCTTGAGTTGCCTCTGAAATTTCTGTTGCTGCCTTGTGCACACAAGAACCAGAGATGAAATAAAAACACATCACCACTAGAAGTAACAAACTTCCACCTCATAGTAATGCAATAGATTAAAGAGGAAAGAAGAACGGAGAATCCTTTGCTTTACTGATAGATATTTCCTTTCTTGAGGTAAACTCTTTCCTCTGCTAGTCCTAAGGACCACACTCAGGATCCTGAGGTCTTGAGTGACCATGAAAAAAGGAAAGGTCCTTGTTCTCCCTTCTTCCTTAAACTCAGCACCCTACAGCTTGTCAGTTCTGGTAGCTGCTTGCCATACCCACCTACACCCCTGGAACTCATTATCAGCAAGAGGCCACCAGCATTTTAAACGGCAAAAGCTCTGTCCCCCTAATGCACTGGGGATTCCTCCCATGCTCAGGTTGTCACTTGCTAGCAAGCCACAGTCACCGTCAGTGGTTGGATTTGTTTTACAACATGCTGGTGTAAAAGCCCTTGGGAAGGAGGAAGAGTCAGGAAACTGCATCTAAATCTCCTATACAACCCAGCTCTCACATCCTTTTTTCTCTTATCAGTTTGGACCAACCTCAGGTGATGCTGGGCAGATGGATACTGGCTCAGTGGAGGAGGCCAGCAAGCCAGTAGGACCAGAAGCTGCCTCCACACAAAATAAAGTCTCTCCTTTCTATTTGCAGATGTTGTTCAGGACACAGCATGCCAGGGAGCACTGGTCACGCTGTCATTAAATGGTTTGGTCTGCTCTATCAGTCTGCCATCATCACCTTGATACAACAATTACTTGATTTAAAGAAAACAAATAATTTGAAAAACACAGGATGTTAACCAACCCTTACAAATAGTTAACAAGACATGGCCTTGGCAGAAGGAACAGACACCATAAATATTCAAAGTAAGAAACAACATAGCAAACTCAAGGAGAACCAAATGGTTAATGAGACCAAACAGAAAATTACTTGAACTGTGTGAACAATCCTAATTAGCATACTAAAAGATCCACCCTCGAGCTAAGAAAGCCCCCTCCCCAAAAAACGTGCAAAGAATACTGTAACTTCAAATGGCAAAGAGGTTGGTAAGAACCAATGAGAATTAATTGTGGCTATTTGTAATTGTAAACAGTTGTTCAAAGTGTGTAAATTTTTTTAGCATGTGTTAAGAGCTGTGCTAGCTTTGTGGATTTACCACCTAGCCCCCATATCTGTGCAGACATGCAATAAACAAATACCCAGCCCTTGCACAGTGGGTAAAGAACCCAGATTTGGGGTAACAGTTTTGGGGACTCAGACAGGACAGCCATAAGACCTTGCTTGTCATCTCTGACAGCAGACCAGACTGGACAGAGCTCCAGCACACATTGAACACTTGATCAGGGACTCCTCTGGATTCTCTCCAAAGTTGGGGTGACAAGCAACTCAAAGATGCAATGCCCAAACAGAGATATTTGTGCAAGGAAAAAAGGGGGGGGGGGGGGGGGGGGGGGCGGGGCGGGGGGAAATTCCTGGATTGGTGGGTATCCCATTTAGAATTTACTCTCACAAGAGATTAGTATTTCTCACATTTAGACACCAGTCACAGGGGCCTTAACTGACCAAAGGGGTCAGAGCCCAGTGTGTATTGGGGTAGGCTGTAGAGGGGCCACAGCCAACAGTATTTGGTTTTGGTTAGGATAGGGTCAGGCCAATCCATGATTCCTCTGTGTAGCCCTTTGGCCAAGGCCAGAAAGAGAGCTATGGGGATTTTTAGGAATGGCAGGATGGTGCAGAATGTGGATACCAAATGTTGGACTAAAGACTAAGCCTTTATACGAAGCCATAAAAGGTCCCAGAGAACTGTTAGAAAGGACTCCAGAATGTCGGAAAGGCTTTGATGAAATAAGGTTGATGGAAGCCCCAGCCTTGGGCTCACCTAACATGAAAAGCCTTTTCAGCTACATGTACACGGAAGACAGCAGGTGGCATTGGGAGTGTTAACTCAGCTGCTTGGTGACTGGAAGTGGCCAGTCACTTTCCTAAACAATTAGACGAAGTAAGTAAAGGCTGGCCTGCTTGTCTACGAGATGTAGCTGCCACAGCATTGTTAATTGAAGAAGCCTGAAAATTAACTTTAGGACAACCAATAACTGTCCTAGTGCCTCATGCGGTAACAGCCATTCTAGAACTGGAAGGACATCATTGGATCTCTCCTAGTTGACTAATGAGATACCAAGCAGTGTTGCTGGAACAAGACAACACCAATCTTAAAACAGTAAGCTCCCTGAACCCTGCCATCCTACTGCCCCTGCCAGAAGAAGAACCTCTACAACATAATTGTTCAAGTATGGTCTACAAGCAAAAATTTGCTCGATAAGACTTGAAAGATGGACCGCTAAAGAGCCTGGACATGGAATTATTCACACATGGGAGCAGCTTTGTATATAATGGAGTAAGACAAGCAGGATATGCGGTGGTGACTCAAATTGAAAATATTGAGGCTAACCCATTACCTCCTAATACCATCAGCCGAAAAGGCAGAGATGATTGCTTTAACCCGAGCATTAGAAATTGGAAAAGGAAAAAGGATTAATGTGTATACAGATTCTAAGTATGTGTTTGGAGTTATTCAGGTTCATAGAGCAGTTTGGAAAGAGAGGAATTACTGCTGGGAAACACTGGCAAATAGATTCTCCTGAGTTACTGAGGTGCAATCAGTGTAAGCATCTGCTTGTTTCAGTAGGCACCTTTTCAGGGTGGCCAGAAGCCTTCCCTTGCCATACAATCCAGTGAGACAGGTTGTTAAATAAGTAAACTAGAGGTCCTTTACCTTTGAACTTGCCAGTGCATCACTTTCAACCAGGAGATCTGGTTTACTGCAGAAATTGGAAAGATGAACCACTAAAAGAAAAGTAGAAAGGATCATATACTGTTTTACTGACTGCTTACACAGGAGTGAAATTTGAAGGAATCGACTCCTGGGTACATTATACCCGAGTGAAGAAGGCACCTATGACAAAACAGTGGACCACTGAACAAACCAGAGACTGTAAATTAAAAATTTCTGAAGTTTAATGACCTGTATATGGGATTCTGGAAAATCATATATTGAACTAGATTGTACTTGAGGATTAATTTTGTACTGTTGCATGCTCGTTATAAGAGCTGTAGTAGTGATAAGAGTGCATCCAGAGAAATACTAATTTCCTTGTAAACAAGAAATGGTACTATAAATTGCTATCAAAGCTTTGCTCAGTTATAGTGATAGGACAATGCAGGAACCCTGAGAGGCAGCCATGAAAGGTTCCTTGGGAGGACACAAAACAATATGAATAGTGAACAGAACCAGTTGCTGGGTCTATACACACTTCATGGGGAGAATTATGGACAAATATATCCTTTAATATAAACGAAAGAATAGAAGAACAGAAAGTAACTGCCCTTGATCTCCCACAAAATTATTGCACTTCTATCCACAGATGCAGTCCCCAAAAAGGAACAGGTAAATTAAGACTGCAAAACAGGTTATCCACCTTCCAGTGGGAAATATAAAAAATGTAATAAAACAATTGATGTTTTGACACCAATTCTTAAAACCCAAGTCTCATGTTAGCCAGTCCCAGAAGGAAAAGCTTGGTATTGGATCTGGGTGATGAAAGCAAGAAAGTCTTTACCTATAAATTGGTCAGGAACTTGTACTTTAGGAGCCATATTGACATGAAATGATTAAGGGAATTATTAACAAAATTTAATGTATTGTTAGTAGTTTTACTTTAAGACAATCAGAAGAAATTAATTGTTAATGGTTAAATCAAGTTACAAGCATTTTTGAATGCCCTACTAAGCACTTGGTTAAGCACCAGCAAGTTCTTTGTTTAAAGGAGGAAAGTACCACCAGATGAATGAACTGACTGGAAGTTTACCACCAGAAGCACTAACTAGGGGAAAGGTAATTCTGGCAGGGAGATCACTACCATCTACCCATTGACCACCAACTCACCCCCACTCACCCCCAGACCTAAAAAGAAGTTGAGACTGAACATGCAGACTAATTAGCATAAGAAGCAAGAGAACTGTTTGAGGAATAGGAAGCTGAGTATTAAGTAATGAAAGAATTGTTACTCGTAAATCATGAAAGTTTATGTCTCTGCTTGCTGAAATGTGTAAAAGTTTTGACAATCAGCAAGCAAGGCATTTGTGAGTGACCACCTAGCTCCCTACTTTGAGCAAACTAGAATGAAGGAATAGAAATACCTCCACGTGGTGACCTGGCGCTGCGCACCAGGTAACAAATCCACCTAGGGACAATATTACTGAATGTAACTATAGTTGAAGAATTGACACCAGGATTATAGTGTCATTGTGATCCTATATGAAAAGACACATGGGAAGTAATCCTTTGATTGAAAGGCCGACAGGCTTTCATTCAATTGCTAGATGGTTTATACTGTGGTTAAGAGTAAGTAAGCTTGAAAAAGCTATAATAAATATATCAGCAATAGTAGAGAAAATAAGAAATGAGATCAGAAAGAAGTATAAAAATTAGCGGACATTACTATTCAAAACAGAATAGCTTTAGACATGCTGTTAGCATCTAAGGGGGGGTGTGTGCGTGTACAGTCTTATTTTCTAGTTCCTGTATTTACATTGACCAAAGCAGCAGAATATCTACAGATCTTAATGACATTTGGAAACAACCTAAATTTTTACATGAGATACAAAATTATGACAGTTCTATTGGCTTTGCTGAAATGTGGAAATGGCTGACCTCTTGGGTACCAGATTTTAAGTTCACAGATAAAGAAGGTGATATGCATTGTGATTGCAGGAGTTCTAATATTTGTGAGTATATATGTATTAATTCAACGTATATGGAGATGTTGTTCGATCTTGGGTGGGCCAACTAATGTAACGATGAGACTAATATGAGGGGAAAAATAAATTCTTCCCTTATACAGTCTCAGAGGTGGATTTGATGCGAGAATTACTTGATTTAAAGAAAACAAGAAATAATTGGAAAGACACAGGATGTTAATCAACCCTTACAAATAGTTAACAAGACATGGCCTTGGGAGAAGGAACAGACACCATAAATACTCAAGGTAAGAAGTAACACGGTAATCTCAAGGAGAACCAAAAGGTTAATGAGACCAAACAGAAAATTACTTGAACTATGTGTGAACTCTCCTAATTAGCATACTAAAAGATCCACCCTCGAGCAAAGAAAGCCCCCTCCCCATAGTCTAGTACCTTTAAATGGTGAAGAGGCTTGTAAGAACCAATAAGAATTGTGACTGAAGTAACTGCAAACAATTGTTCAAAGTGTATAAAATCTCAGCTATTGTCAAGAGGTGGCTAGCTTTGTGAATTTACTACCTAGCCCCCATGTCTGTGCAGAAAACAAATACCAATAAACAAATATACAGCTCTCAGTGTGGATAGGCTCTTGCACGCTGGGTGAAGAACCCAGATTTGGATAACAACCTCACTTCGCACCCAGCAAGGACTCTCATGCAAAGTGCTCCATTACAGTTTCACAAGCCATTGCAGAGACTACAGCAGTTACCTAAAAATAATACTGGGGGCAGTGATCCCACTGATAATCACATCATTAAGAAAAATCAAGTTCTTCCTTGTCCAAGCAGATAAACAGCAGGTCTCTGCAGCACCTTGAGCCTTCCTTTGCAGTCAAACACTACCTGAGAAATCAGGAAGAAACATCACTTGTGACTGCCACACCAACACACTTCTTGACACAGGTAAGGTATGGGCATGTAAATCCTGCTTGGCAAGACTGTTCTCTCCAGCTAGCTATTACTTCAGGCGTGTTTGTTATGTGCACTGTTCGCAGGCTCAGCCACGCAGGCAATCTTGCCTGTCACAGCTCTGCTGCCACAGCACCCAGGTGTTGGCATCTCAAAGCCTGTCTTCTTAACTGTGGGTTTTCTAATCACACAAGACAGCAAGGGGAAGGAGGAACGAGATTTCCCCATCAGCATCTCTCTATGAAGTCATCCAGGAGTCCCATCCCACACTCTATGCTTGCTTTCTTCCGACTTGGAAGCACAGACCAAAACCTGGCCCAATCAGGTTGTCCTGCAATGTGCAGTGAGTATCTCTGCCCTGCCATGACTCATGGCCCTTCTGAGATTGTCACCAGCCCTGCCTCAGAGACTGCTTTTGAGATGCCTCTGACATGTCGAGTCCTTTCCCCCATATTGCAAAAACAACAGCCCAACCCTGGCAGGAACAGCTTGCCCAGTCATCTTGGATTCATGAACCCCCTGAAACAAATGCAAGACAGGAGTGTGTACAGCCATAGAGTCACTAGTTAAATGCATTAATAAGCTGAGCAGATTCCTATGCAGCTAACCGGAAAGGGCAAACTCTTACCTACCCTGTACCCTGTAAAACAGGGCAGCTTAGATTTGAGGAACATCCCCAAACCCAGTACCAAGCATGCATGTTGTCAGGAGACAGAACAAAAGGCCACATGTAGCTCAGCTACTAAAACTGCATGACATGCCAGACAAGGAGACGTTTACATATGCAGAGCCACGACCAAAGGGCACAGCACAGACAACACTGGATGGAGAAGCAGACCATAAGATCACTAGCCTTTGTGCCACCACAAGCTAATGTCTGTTCAATCCCGCGAGTCCTCCCAGTATGACTTAAAGGGAAAAAAGGGCAAAAAGAAAAGGTGGGTTGTTTGCATTTACTAAATATACTGCCCATTACCTTGGAGGATGTCCCTGTGTTTTCAGATTACAAAGAAACATAAACTGCTCCCTACATTAATGCCTTTCTAATACCACAGAAAGACAAAGATGAACTTCAGCGTAACATCGGGTTAATACAGGCTGACAGAGCCATATAAAAGCACAGTTTGCATTTTTGTCAGCAGAAAAGCAACCGCTGTAGATGCTATGGTGAGCAGCACTTCTAGGAATCAAAGTGAAGGGTCGATGGGTGTTTTAGCCAGGGTTGAGTAACTGCTCTTGAAATGTGGCCAGACATTGAGCACATTCATCCCTCTGCCTCACTGGAAGGGCCAGTAGTGGTATCACCACTTTGGGCAGGATCCCTGCTGCCCAGCAGCAGTCACCCAGAAGCACTGCACCCAGCGGAGCCACTGCTGGTGCTGTCAGTACTGGATGCTGCTGCTAGCCAGATGAGGCTGACCTGGCCTGACCCTGCCTGGCTCTTGAGGCTGAGAGGATGGAAAAATCCCCAACCATATCGAAACAACTCTGGCAGATGAACCTTTCCAAGTTCCCCTTGCAGCATAGCACTACTCCACAAGAGCTACCCAATTTTATTCTTAAGGTAGTGTTATATATTTGTTAATTAATATGTGGAGGGTGCCAGGGAAATTCTCAGAAAGGCAATGACAGGCCCCAGTCGGAGTTGCTTCGACTATCCTGAAGAAAACTGCCACACTCTCCCCAGGATCTATCAGACACTTTCAGACCAGGCTTTCCATTTGCTGCAGAGATGCAAGGAGAAATTCTTACAGCATTTTGTGTAATTGTGAGGGTAACTCACAAACAAAAAAATTTCAATCCGCTGGAAAGTGTGCCATACAGATGAGGCGCCAGAGTTCACAGTGGTTTAATCATCACGGTACGAGCAGTACTTAATCCAATCCGCAGTTATTTAGAGGTTCCTGTTCTGAGCAAGTACAGGACGTACTTTGATCTCTGCTGCCTCCTGCCAAAACTGTGGAAATTAGCAAGCCAAAAACCAAGAGTCACAGACAAAGATGTCATGGAAGACAAAATATATCCTATGGTTATACAAGCAGCTCTCCTTCTGAAGACCCTGATGCATTTTGGAAGACACAGAAGTGCAGTTGCAACTAATTACCTTTACCTTAATCAAAAAAGTTGTCTTAAATTTACGGATGTGGAGACGAGCCTCTCTTACGTGGGGATAATTGAAACTTTGCTGTTCAGTTCACAAACTACCTGATGAAGTGATGCTCTGAAAGGGCCCAAGTGCAGCCAAACTCTTAGATGAAGTGTAGTAACTCCATATTGGTGCAATCAGAGCTGTGGTCACAGCAAGAGCACAGCCTTGGACAGAAATTCTGCGTTATGGGGGTGTTAGCCACAGCGACAGTCACGCTGAGTTCTTCCTTAAAGCAAGGATCCATCCTCTTTGTCACATACGATGAATCATCCCTCAAGTCACAGTACTTCAAGAAAACTCTTCAATTTGGGATGAAATCGGTCTTTAAGAAGAGCCTGCTTCTGTCAGATTTTGGCTCAAAACCACATTATTAGAGAAAGACAGATTCCACAGACTTGTCACATAGTTAACATTCACTTAAATCTCTTGTTTTTAAAGAAAACAACAGTTGAGAAAACTATGTGATAATTAAGTTGTAGGCGTGGGAAGCAGACAGATAGTTAAGGCAGTCAACCTTTACTCTGCCCTGTAGAGACAAACTACAATAGAAAACTTATTCTGTTCAAACTTCTTCATTACAAATTCGATCACATTCATTTCAAAATATATTAATTTCTTATTTCCCCACTTCCTTCTCCCTCAAACCAAGAGGGGAGTGCCCAGCTAAGCTGTGCAGTTAAGGCTATACATCTATGGTCGCAACTGAACATGGCTAGATTTCTTCTTCCTGTGACATTTATCCTAACTTTATTACACAATTGCAATTATTTCTGCCCATAATCTACTGACAAATGCTTCAACTCCAGTTAACAAGAGTTTTGCGCTCTGATTACAAGTGAAACGGCAATGAATAGTCATGGAGACAGTTAAATAACTTGGATTCAGGATGGTAATGTGCTAATTATCTTCACTCTCCTCCACCCACCACCCTAAACAAGCCTTAGTTAAAAGAAAGGTCTTTGAAGATCTTAGGCAGCCCGGACTTATTTTAACCTGAAAAATCAGACCCTCCTGTGGAGGGTACAGCATGTTCTTGGGAATGTTTGTTCAGTGTGGCTAGGCAGTACAGCTCCACCTCCTGAATTATTTAGAGGACACATTTCCTGCAGCACCTCCCAGCTTCAGACCACCAGGTCTGTGGGACTGTTTTTACAGGCAAGGAGGCATGGACCCTGAAAAACAAGCTCCCCCAGACAGCAGACGCAAGCAGGGCATGGCAAATGTCTGCAAGATAGATGGAAGTAGGCAGCGGTCACAAGAGGCAGCAAGGGCAGCAACAATCTGAGAGAACAAGAGGCAAAAGCTGTCAAGAGTTTCAGCTAGAAACACCGGAACCCTTGGTACGGAGATCTTCCTATTCCAGCACCGCCCCACTGCAGCTCCTCTCTACAAGCTCCCAGGAAAACAGGCTCCAAGGTGCACACACGCCAAAGCAGGCAAAGTTTTGTCACATACTGGTGTTCAAGATCCTACATAACCACTGTCATTTTTGAGTGGGTAGCTGTCAATCTCTAGTATGCAGTGAGATAATACCAGCCTTTTGACAGACAGAGTCTACATTTAAGATCTAAAATAAACTGCAAGGGTTTTATATAGACAAACTATGAAAAGAAAATGAGTAAAAGATGCATCTGTATCTAAGTGCTCTAAAGAAAATACAGGCCGCCAAAGCTCTTCTCTCCCACTCTCATGTATTATACCACTCAAGACTTACTATTTTAGGATTATTTCTGGTGCACTGACTGGAGAGGATATCCACAAGTCATGTATGCAACTATTCCACAGGCAACCTACCTGTATGGTTGCTTCCACACTCCTCCTTTTTCCTTTCCTCCTTTTCTACTTCCTATTCCTTTCTTCTACCAGCTCTTTGACAAATGTATAAGCTGTATGATGCAGGGAGCATCTTCCACAGTCTTCAAAGCAGGTATGGTATTTTTATGAGCATGTATACGGTTGAAGACTTTCACAGCTACTGCACAGATAATCCTACTAGCCGACCACTGCTCACAGCTGGAATACTGCAACAACCGGAGACCAAAACAAACCTGAGATGTGCTCATATACGCTTAGTTCATGTATGGCAGCTCACAGACGAAACAGAGCAACAACTAGCACTTCTATCTATTAAAGGCATTTAAGACAACACGGAAAAAATACTGTTCAATGCAATCCTGCACTTGGCTCCCCAGGGCAATAATGGCCAAACCATAGCCTTGGTGCAGCTGAAGGAGATTTGGGATGGCACTACCAACAGGGAATTACACAGCTATTAAAGTAGATCTGGTGTGCTCAGCACCCTGAAAAGAAGAAGGAAATTTAAAAGGAGGGTAACATCTGTAGCCATAGACAAACTCCTCACCTCCTCCTCCTGCAGAAGCATTGCGAAGTATTTCAATGAACCCCTTCCAGAAGGGACACTCCCCATCTGCACCACCATGACATCAAGCACCATGCAACCCACAGTCTGTGACCTACACTCACAGATCAGCATCTCACTGGCTCAGACCTTCAACAAATGCAAGCTACAATCTGTAACTTAAAAGTAATACACCACATCAAATCAGAAGTCACCATATTCCATCTGTGTCCTGCAGAGGATGAAAAAAAGACATCTTGACTCTGCGACAGTAAGATCCTGGTCGTGCATAGGTTGCTTGGCCTAGTATAGTCCTCTCTGAGTGGTGCTCAGAGATCAACGCGCTCCCACATATCAGGGTGGGAGAGGTTTACAGGCATCTACACTGGGGGAGCCAAGAACATCACTGGAGAGCTGAACGGTACACATTGCAGCATAGGCAGGAAAGAATAAAGAGATGAAGAAGAAAGAATCAACTTCACTAAAACCCTTTCCAGGCACGAAGAAAGTAGTAAGCAAGTGGTCACAGCCTACAAAGACAAGGCCTGGTCCCCCTCATCCCAGTTGAAACACACCCCCTCTTCCTTCCATCTATGCAGAGGCTTGCGTCGAACCTCCCCACCACAGCTCCTGCAGGGGAAGACTGGCTCACCTGGCTTGTGCAGCACCACACAAGTCTCATTTACTGCTGACCCAGGTCCTTTGGCTACTTACCCCACGGCCACCCCTCAGCTCATCCCAAACCTCCTCCAGCCCCGTCCCCTCACAGGCCACATTCTCCCCTGTTGCCACCACCGAAAGACACACGCTCCTCCACCCGCAGGCCCCTGCGCACCTGCCAGCTCCAGCCTTCTGCCCTCACCATAACCACCTTCTCCATAACCTCCACTCCACCACCATTAAACATCATTCCTCCATGTCCTGCAGCCACCCTGCCATACAAAGCACCTCCAAGAGGCACTGCCACCCAACCCCTACACCTCTCCATCCCCACGACACACAAGCACCCCCAGACTGAGGGTCTCTGCATCTTCTTCAGCTTTACTTAAGTCAAGGGGGGGTCCCCAACCCTTAAGCGGGCCCCTAAAAGCCTCCTCCCTCAGCCCCAAGAGCCCCAGACACCCCACGCACGCTCCCACCCCTACCAGCCCAGCCTGAACCCCTACCCCAAAGACCACCTCCCTCAGCCCGGAGGGCGCAGCCCCCCCCGCTCACACCGCTGCCCCCCCAGGCCTGCGCGCCCCCCACAGCCGGCTCCCACCATAGGGACACGGCCCCCCCAGCACGGCGCGACCCCAGACCCCCCCCCAGGCGGGCCCCCCAGGGCAGCCCCTACCTGGGCAGGCTCCACGCTGGCAGGCAGCCCCTCGGGCAGGGCCTGGAACAGCAGCAAGGCCATAGCGGCGCGAAGCCTCCTCGCCATCCCCCCCCCACCCCCCGCTCCCCGCCTCCCCAGCCCGACTGCGGCCCGGGACGGGAGCCGAGGGGGCACCCCGCGCCCCGACCCGCCCCAGCCGGCCGTCTATTGGGCAAGCGGCGCACCGCTTGGTTTGTCATTGGCTTAGCGTGCTGTCGCTTAGGGCAGAACCGGGAGGGGCGGGGTCTGCGAGCAGGGAGCTGACATCTTGAGTGTGGCGCACCGGGCAGGGAGCCTGGGGTAGGACACGGGCCGCCACATTGTGAGTGGCGGAACTGGCCAGAGAGGGGTGTGAGGGGCTGCACCCCCAGTGCAATGCACCCCCTGTGACAGAGCCGTGCACTGCAAAACCAGGGTTCACAAATACCCTCTGACCTGCTACGGCCTCCCTGACACCCCAATGGCAGCCAGGCTCTCACCCACCATTCACCTGGTCACATCTGGTCACCATGGTCCCCACTCAGCCCCCTCCACAATGCACCCACATACCCAGCCCTGGGGCACACCGGAGAGCTGGGCATGGAGAGGGTGGTGAAATGGCAGCTGCGGCATAGGACTGGACTAGAGGCGCCCAGCGGGCAGCCACGCGTTGGCGGTTGGAGGTGGAAGCAGCACAGAGAAGAGGATCTCCCACTGCAGCTGGGTCCCAGGGTGTCCCCACGCAGTGGTCCCCTGCCTGGGCTTGCACCCCCAGGAGAAGTGGGGGCACCAGCACCTGGGGTTAATTCACAGCTCGGAGGAGATGGCCCCTGTTTCTGGGGCAGTGGCAGAGGCTTTCTGCACAGCCGCTCCCAGCACGCCAGGCAGCCTCCACGCTGGATTGCCATGGCGTGGTCTATCAGATGCTCAGATAACATGTTAAGAAAAGCCAGAAAAAAAATAACCAACTTAGCAGCTTATCTCCTGCCCTGGCATTTTTCCATCAGGGCAGTACTTGGGGCACACCTAACCCTGCTGGATTAGCTCCTCCACCCGCCACATGCAGGTGTTAGTTAACCCATTGCATGTGCACCCTGCTTGCTCCCCTCTCTGTAGGCAGGCAGCCCACCAGTGTCCACCAGCCTCTGGGTGAGGAGCAGCGAGCCAAGCCTGCCTGCTGGGGCTGCTGATGGTCAGAGGAGACCCCCAGGCTCCCATGCCTCCCCAGCCTCTCCCCGGGCTCTGCTGCAGCCCAACATGACGACTTTGGGCTGGTTATCATTTGAAGGGAGGTTGTAAACATGCTGGAGGGCTGACATTTTGGCCACACACGGTTACTAAAGGGCCTTTATTCCTGTTTGCAGCTAGCCCTGAAATTATAGGCACAGCAGGGAGAAGGAGGCGAGCACACCAGAGCACAGGACAAGCCCAGATCAGGTGTGACTCATTGCTGGAGAGTAATTAACACTTGCAGCTCTTCCCAAACAGGGATGAGTCCAGCTCTGACTCCTGGCAATTAAGTTTCCTTCCTGTTGCAGCAATGGGAAATGGAGCAGCAGGGCTGGCTGGAGTCACCCTTGGCAGCATAGGGACTTGCTGGCCGCAGCCTGGCTGTGACCCTTCTGCTCCCCAGCAAGACCAAGGCAGGCTGGGGAATTACTGTGGTTTTGGGAAGTGCAGGCAGGCGCTGGCTGCAGCAGTCATCTCCCAGCACCAGAGCAATGTGAGCTGTTGAGATGACTTGAATCCTCCAGGGGATATTCTAGCTACAACCTAGAAACCCAGAAACCCCGCTGAGTTAAACTGTCAGCTGGCACAAATCCAAGTCGATCTGAAGAGGGAATCCACCGTTATAAGCTCAAGGGGGTAAGTCTGGCTTGATGATGGCTTGCCAATCCTCCAAGTCCAGAGCAACTCTCTTCCCCTGGCCAACAGCAATAAACTGCACCACGTGCTGCTTCCCAGGGCAAGGGGAGAACTGCTGTGAGATGGCAATAGCTCTTTAGAGCATCCCCCTGCTCCATCACTTCTCTGGTATGGCTGGGGACAGCAAAAAAGGAGTGAATTACTGAAAAAATTACTGACGCTTTCCCACCGTGGTCCCAGCTTTTGCTTCGGGTGGCTGCTGCCCTGGTATTGTTGGCCACAGAGCCCCCTGCCCTGCTGGGACCCCCACGCGCTGCGAATGCAGGAAGGGTCAAGAGCAAGAGCGTGGCTGTGATGCGCAGGGAAAAGGCAGTTTTAGGGTCCTACAGCACATTGTTTTACAAGCATCGCTCTGCACCCAAACATGCCAGAGGCATGTTGGACCCAAGCACAGCCCAGGCTGCTACAGGTGCCTTTCTGAAAGTGCTCAAAGCAGTTTTGTGTGTAGGGCAAAAGCAGCTTGAGTTAAGGAGCTTAAGAAAAGCCGAAAGAAGTGATGTCTTTTTGTGGCTTCTTTCCACTCCCAACGGGAGCGACATCTGTTTTGTTTCATGTGCTTATCTATTATTTTAATTGCACATTAACAAGAGATCTAATAATGCCCAGGGAACAGATACACAAGTTTGAACATGTTTTTCTACTTTCCACTGACCTATTAATTATTTCAGAGCTCTTGTGCAGCTTTCTAGCTGTAGCTACATGTGGTTGGAGACATTATCCTCTGCCTGTTGCAGCTTAGGCAGAAGTAAATCCACTGTGGATACAGCTTGGCCCTTCAAGAAGTACGTTTTGGGTTTGGCTGCTTTCTCTGTAGGAGCAGAATGATTAATGCCAGAAAGCCCTTTGGCTGCAGACCCTGTGCCTCCACAGTGGTATGCAGCTGATGTGGGGATGCTGCTGCCGCCAGGGATCTGACATGTATCCCTGGCTGGAGGGATGAGTGTTGACCATCCGCTGGCCCATGGGGCTCTCTGAGCAGCCACATCATATGCTGGTTAGAAACACACTTGTCCCACCAAGGGATGTTCATCAGCAAGCACAGAACCTGGATGCAGCTGGCTGACAGCAGGGTCTTTAGCCCAGGACTTGGGATGAATACTGGGGCTTCTTCCTCCTCCAAAAATGGGCTGCAGCAAACTCAACCTGCTCTTCTTTGGGGTGGGAAAGGCCTCGTGGCAGACCCAAGTTAGCATCATGCAAACCTTGCCTTGCCAAGAAGACAAACAGCACCCATGGGTGTAGGAAGGGTCACCCAGTATCATCCCCCTAGTCCCCCCAAAGGGGTAAGAGTCACTATGATCATGACACTATCACCTCCCTTTGTCACTTGCCTCAAGACTGTTTGTAGCGAGCCCCAAAAAACTCTTGGGGAAGACTGCATGGGATGCCCAAGGGTTTCAGGGCTCATGACAGCCCTTGCTGAGCCTCATGGCTCTTTCTCCTTCTCCTGGCCCCAGTGCTGACCCCCACCCTGGTGCCTGGTCAGTCACAGAGCCCACACCTTTCCCTTTCAAGGCAGGCATGACATCCACATCACCAGCCCTGCCCAGGGAATCAGACATGCAGAGACCAGCCAAAAGCAGAACCCACAGCTGTTTTTTAAAAATCACATTTTATTTTTCAACCCTCATCTCTGTTGTTTATATTGCTGCTATTCAGAGCCTGAATTAATGCCTCAACAGCTTTGTGAGTCCTGTGTCTCCTCCTCCCTGTCCAAGGGGGGCCAGAATCAACTGTCCACCAAAGCTGCAGGTCCTTGATGCTACCATGGGGATGGTGAGATGTGGGACAAGGGTGACGGCTGACTCTCTTGCTCAGGAATGGCTAGATTGAAAAAATTAAAGCTTAAAAACAATTACTTATTTCTCTCCTAGATTGTGGCAATTACAAAGTGGATAAAATCTGAACCTGAAAGCAAGGAAGGCATGGTCCAAACATTGGTCCCTGGACTTTGGAGTGATCCCTGCGCAGAGGGGACAGGTCCCTTCCTGCCTGCCAAGGCATGATCCAGATCATGGTAAGAGGCCACTGTGGTGGTTTAAGGCAGCAGTATGGTTTGGTTCCTGGTTCAATGGCAGAGCACCTGCTTTCGGAGGTAGGACTGTGATCTGAGCCATGAGGGAGAGAGCCTGGCGCCTTGCGGGCTCAAGCCCAGTGACCATGTGAAGTTCAGACAGGCTGGGCAGATCCTCCTGCGCTGGGCAAAAGGCACGGGAAGTGCAGCCACTGCCCAGAGCAAGAGGGACATGGGGAGGCAGGGACACAGCCAGCAGCACGTGGCAGGAGGCTCAGGACAAGGCAAAGTGCTGCAAGCTGGGCAGAGAGCCAGATCCTGCCTCTCCAGAGGAAGGAGGCAGCTGAGCTGGGGGGCAGATCTGGCTGGACCATGCTTCTGAGCCCTGCTCAGGGAATGTAGAGCTGCTGGTGACAGAAGGCTGGAGGGGTGCAACGGCTTCTGAGGTAGTTTCCATTCACAGTCCCTTGTTAAAGTAGACGTATGGCACTTTGTCCCCATACTTGGCCACGATACTGTCACGCAGTTCCAGCTCAAGGTCAGTCAATGCAAGGGAGCTGTGGGGAAAAGGGATAGACAATGAGACCCACGATCCTCCTCCCTGAGGACCAGTCAGGCCACCCTCCCTCCCCATTGCCATTCAAGGTCCCCTGCAGTCCTATGAATCTTGCAGGCTCATGTCAAGACCCACCACCCATCCCTGGCATCCACCACTCCCAGTGCTGGGGGGCAGAGAGCTGTCCATGAGGCTGGGGGTCCCACTGGTCCCAGCACAGAGCAGGGGAGGCACATGCCCTCCTGCTGCCTGAGGCACCGGCATGTACAGACAGGCGCTGCCTCAGGTTGAAGGGTGGGTGCCCGTTATGCTTCTGCTGGGACAGGCAGACAAGAGCTAGGAGGAAAAAGGCTCCCGAGGTCCCACGCAGGAGAGGGAAGTAGTGGGACAGGTACCATCTCTGTGGGAACAGGGCGCAGGCTGCTGGTACCATGAACAGGAGGCTGTAGGACAGAGAAGAGACAAACATTAGTGTTGGGGATGACAGCCTGTTTGCCCCCTGGCCGCAGGGACCTCAGCCCAAGATATGCTGCTCACACCGCAAGACTCCCAATAACCAGGGAAAGCCCAGGCTGAAAGGCAAGCAGCTTTGCAATCCCCTGCCAGGAAAGAGGCCTTTTTTTCAAGCACCCCTCAGAGCAGCGCTCCAGGTACCAGGTACCCACAGGCACTCGAGCAGTGAGATACTTACAAGCCCCCACAGAGCAGCACCTGCAGAGGCCCATGGAGAACCCGGATCCGCTGTAAGGGAAGAGCCAGGATTGAGTCCTCAGCCTGGCCACAAGCCCTGCTCACAGGGTGAAGAGGCTTCTCCCCTCAACAGGGCTGAATGCCCAGTATCTCTGGGGTGCCCCTGACCCCTGCCACACTCCTACAGCCTCTCTGTATCACTTGAGAGACCTCTGGTATACCAGTGACTCAAACAGGAAAAAAGCAAGCAGGCTCTGCAACCCCTCATTTCATCCCCAGCATCTCAGCAGTGGGGGAACTACAGGACCCACTGGAAAACCATGGCAGGAGAAACATGGGCTCACCTGCATGAATGGGAATTTCTCCAGTCGCTCCATGATGATGGGCAAAATAACTGGGAGGAGAGAAAAGGTCAGAGCTGCCCTGCAAGCCAGCCTATAGAGCTGCCCCAGCAGGACCTCCCTCCTGGAGGCCATGGCTATGGCTAGCTGTGCTGGGGGCCACTGGGTATTTGCTTATGGCAGGGACCTGGCACGGGACCCCATCCATCCATCACTGGGGCAGTATGATCCATGCTCCTTGTGCTCCCATCCCTCCTGCCAAGCTTGTGGCATGGCAAGGATCTCATGATGGCACAGGGATGCTGGGCTGCAGGATGAGGGCCCAGGGCCAGAGAGCATGAGAAGTGTCCTTGTGGAGCCCAGCTGCCAGGGGAGCACACCACATTCCCCACTGGCTCTGGGTTGGGATGAGGAGGGCTGGGGGCTTGGGGGGACTCTGATGGGAATCACAGGATGGGGAGACCAGCTCCATCAGTGACATGTGACCAAATGCCACCTGGGATGCAGGGCCACCCTCCCTCTTCTTCCTGGGGGAAACAGAAACAGGGGACGGCGAGGCGGTGGGTCCCAGGGGAGCCCCTGGTCTGGCCACCAACCCTCCTGCCCTGTACTCACTCATGCCTGGTGCTGCCATGGTGATCCTAGAGACCACAACCTGTGCGATGCCCTTTACTGCCGCCCTCTGCAAGCAACAGCAACAGGTGAGTCTCTGCCACGCAATGCCCCAACCTGGCCCCCCACCTCCAGACTCACCCTGGAGTGGCCGAGCTCATTGTTGTCCCCATCTGTCACTGTGACTCCATTGATGATCTCCCTGGAGGGGACAGGCAGCTGTAAGTGCGGGCCAGGATGGTCAGGGAAGTGTGAGGACACAGCAACGGGGTGAAGGGGTGCCAAGGCGTCCCCCCGTGCTGTGCTGGCACAGCAGCTGCAGCTGCCCCCCGCCCTGGCCCTAGGGCATGGGGCTCCGGGGTCCTCAGCCCAGCCGATGCTGCCATCTTCAGGGCATGGCTGCGAACGGGGTCCAGCCGTTCGGGGGGACAGACACCCGCCTGGGACCTGCAGCAGAGCCAGGGGACAGTCCCCCCACACAGCACCACAGCTCCCTGTGCCGTGACCTGTGGGGGACCCCGAGCAGCAGGACTCTAGAGGGCTCCAGTGCCAGGACATCGTGGACTGGGGCTCTCCCATGGGCACACACAGAAGACCTTTGAATTCGAGGGATCTTCCAACCCAAACCCCAGAACAGCTATCCTCAGCCCAAAATCCCCCTCCTGCTCTGGGCAGAGGCTGAGCCACCCCACCCAGCACCCTCCCTGAGACCTGGCACCACGAACACGCAGACCCCGGCCCACCTCCCTCCTGTTCCTCCCCCCTACCCCTGGGATGGGAAACCACAGCAGGGCAACCAGGCAGTCCAGGAGACCGACTGCCACCAGCTCACCTTTGGAGGGAGCTGGGTCCCTCGAGCACCCCAGCCACGAGTGGCACTTACTGTTGCCGCATCATGGGGATATTGACACAGTTGGCAGCAGCCACGGCCGCAAAGGGGACCCAGCGGGCCAGCAAGGGGGGGGCTCGCTGCAGGAGACAGGCTGATGTCAGTGAGGGAGGGCAGGATGCGGCCAGCTGCCCCACCTGGCCTTGTCCTGGCGTACCTTGGTGTAGAGGTTGAGCCCTACCGCGGTGGCCAGTGCTGTACCAGTGGCTGTGAAGTAAGCCACCCCGATTTGCCTGGACAGTGATTTTCAAAGAATGGAGAGAACAGAAACACCAACTCTGACTTGATCCTGTTCCTTCAGTGCCCAAGACGGGGCAAGGGTGATCTAAGGGACCCAACACAGAGGGTCCCCATCCTGTGTGGGAGCTGCTCACCTCAGTGTGATGGGGGAGGCAGCGTTGCGGTTGGTGTAGTTGACGAGGGCATTGAAGGACTGATTCACCCACTGCCAGAAAACCACTGCAGGCACCGTCCTGCAGAAAGAAGGGACCAGGAAAACGCTCAAAGGTCATCACAGATGCCTGGCCTGTGCCCACGGCCAGGATGGGCTTGGCAGGGGGACAGGCAAGACGCCCTCAATACACATGTCATGGTGTCTCCCAAGGGAAACTGAGACACTGCAGCAAAGCCACAAGCCAGTGGCAAAGCTGGGAAATGACCCTAGGAATCCTGGCTGCCACAGACTTCGAGGGGCACACAAGGGGGCCCAGCCCTGCAGGGTGCTGGGCCAGTGGTGGGAGACCCAGCGCTCAGCAAGGCGACAGCTATCTTGCTGGGCTGAGATCAGCCTTTGTCAAAGGAAGCAACAAGGAAAGAGCACATGGGGACAGAGGCAGCTCTGGGGTGACCAGGGTGCCCGCACTCTTCAGGGACACTGAGGTGGGGTGAGAGGGGACACGGGGACATGTGAATCTGAGCAAGCTTTGGGATGCAGGAAGGTGGACATGGATTGAGAAGAGGGTGACCCATCAGCACTGGGAGATCCCCAATTCAGACAGGACCTCACCAACAACCGGCAAACCAGTACAGCAAACAGGGATGGGATGGGGATTCACTGGGAAAGGCAGTGTCTATCTGACACAGTGCTGGGGACGGGATTGCACACCACCCCCCCCAGCAGCCATTTCAGAAGGGAACTGCAGGGAGCTGTCGGCATGGGCTGGGGATGCTGCAGCAGGCTGGCCTGGGGGCACATTTGCTCCTTGGTTTCAGGGGCCGTTATGGTCCATGGAGCAAGAGTGCTGGCCACACAGGACGTGGCTGTGTTAATCATTACGGGGGCTCCATGAAGAGCTAAGCTGAGCTCAGGGTAAAGCAAGACCATGCCCAGCCATGTCAGGGGCCAGGAGGACCCGTGATGCTTCCACCACAGGCTGAGCACTGGGGACAGGGCACAGGGACATAGGCTATGGGCTATGGGATGCAGGCAGGCACAGCAGCCATGGACATACCTCAGGCAGCAGCCAGCCCCAGAGGAGGCAGGCTGGCCATGCCCTGGCCACTAGGGATTCTTCAAGGGGTTAAGGACCATCAGGGCTGCACCCCAAACCCAGCGTCCCCAAGAGCTCACCGGTAGAACTGGAGCATGCAGCCGGTGATGGCCATGCCCCCTGGCACCTGGAAGGACATCCTCCCAATGAGGTTCATCTTCTCGCCGCTGTCAGGGTGGAAGGCTGAGTCGTACAGCTTCTTGGCATAGAGCAGCTGCTCCTGGCTGCTTCCTGGAGGCACCAGCCCAGCCCTGCAAGCCCAGAGCCCGTCAAGGGCAGCCACACAGACCCGCCGGCACCTGGCACCACTGGGGCATGGAGCCCCAGACACCAAACATTAAAGGCAGGTGAAACATCTCCCACAAGGAAACTTGTCCCAGCTTGAGGCTTCCAGGAGAAGCCTGGGAAACTCCCCCAAAACCACCTCTGACGGATGTTACGTCCCAGCATGCCTGCTTGGGAATGACTGCCTCCATCCTCCTGTGGCCCTGCAGAGTGGCTGGGTACAGCCACAGGGATGGCACCTGCCCCAGCTGTATCCCTGTCCCTCACCTGCAGCCTTCCACCAGTGCCTTGGCCCGGTCCAGCTCTTCCTCTGGCACCAGCACCGTCCGCGGGTCAGTGATGTTGAGGAAATGCTTCAGGCGCCCCACAAAAGTGCTCTGGTCCCAGCGTGGGGCGTCGATGTTGAAACCAAGGGGAACGGTGGCCATTTTGGTGTGGGTCTGGGCAGGAGGAGAAGGTGGCTCAGGAAGATCCTGCCTCACTTGCCCGTTAAGTGTGGGCCTGCCACAGCCACAGGAGCAGTTAACTGGGTGAGAGCCGTGGGAGGTTTATATTTAACGGGAAAGTTGGACTTTCAGCAGCCTTGAGGCCGGGAGCTTCCTGCACCCCTGCTGCCAGCTGAACACTGCAGCGAGGCTGTGCCTGCACACACTGCCCTGCTTGCACAGGGTCCCCCCACTTGTGCTGCCCCTCCCCAGCACCTGGCACCCCCTCCTCGGGCTGAGACCATGCTGCACAGCACTGTGACACCCAGCCTGGCCCCTCCACTGGGCTGCACAGCACAGCCCTGTGAGTGCTCCCCGCTGGGGCGTTACACTGCGCCCCCCACTGGTGCGCACACAGCATGGCACTGCATCCCCTCATGTCCCGTGTCCCCCCCAGTGGCACCACATGCCCCCACGGCAGCACGCTGCAGCCTCCCATGCCTGCACTGCATGTGCCCCTGAACACCGCCTGCACCCTCCTGTGACAGCACTGCATAACTGCAGTTATAACCGATAACTGTGGCCCCACACCGCACCCTCCCACGGCACCAGGGCAGCACCGCACTGCATGCCCTCCGTAACATGGCCGGCTCACCTCCGCAACAGTCATGCTCTCCCTCACGCCACTACACTGCATCCCCCGTGGTACCACACTACATGTTTCCCATAGCAGTACATAGCCCTGCACTGCTGCGGCACTGCACTGCATGCTCCCCGTGGTGCTACACTGTGTGCCACCCTGTGCATGGCATGGCATGGCATTGCTGCCCTGCATGCTGCCCTGCAAGCTGCGCTGCCCTGCATGCTGCCGTGCCTTGCATAGGGCCCTGCGCTGCCCGCGGCCCGCAGCATTGACAGCGCCCTCGCAGCATGGCACTGCCCCCTGCCCTGCCTTGCCCTGCCTTGCCCTGCGGCGCGGCGCGGCCCCGCCCCGCCCCGCGCGCCCCCATGTGGCCCTACCTGCAGCCCCCAGACCCCTGGCGCACCACCTCCCGCCCACGTGGCTTCTACCTGCCCCCAGGCTCCGACACGTGGCCACCCTCAGCCAATCACAGAGGCCCGAGCAGCCGCGCCCATCTCACCCCGGCAGCGCGGCCCCTTGTGCGCATGCGTAGGTTAGGGGGCGGGGCTAGCTGCGGGCGGGGGCGCCGGGCTCCGCCCTTCCCGCTTGCCGTCGGCACGTTCCGTACGTACGGCGGGAAGCGCTGACGCTGTACGTAGCGGCGGCGTGTGTGTGACGCAGTTGCCCATGGTAACCCCGGAGCCGCGTAGAGGATGGTGAGTGGGGCCGGGGGTGCGGGGCCCGCGGCGGGTGGCGAGGGGTGGGCGGTGGGGCGGTGGGCCAGCCGGCCCGCCGATCCGGGCCATGCTGTGCCGTGCCGTGCCGTGCCGTGCCGTGCCGTGCCGGGCGGGACCTGAGCCCGGGGAAAGCCTGGGCCCGGCGGGCAGCGGAGGGCCGGCGGCGCCCACCTGAGGGGCCTGGCAGGCCTGCGGTCGCGGGCGCTCGCCGCGGGGGAACCTGAAGCAAGGGGATCCGGGGCATCCACCCGGGGGTCTGGCGGGGCTTGGGCCATGGGGCCGGAGTGCCCGGTCGGGGTTCGTGGCGGGCGCTCGGGCAGGCCTGGGACCATAAGAGCTGGTGACACCCACCCCACCCGGGAGATCTGGTGGGCCTGGGATCACCGGGACTGGGGCTGCCCACCCGGGGGGAGCACGGCGGCCTCGGGCAGCGGGCACCTGGTAGAGCAAGGCCGTCCAGTAAGGCACGGGGGCCTGGGTCTGGGGGGAGTGGGGGGCACCCAGCCAAAGGGATGCCGCTAGGGCTGTGAACAGTGTAAATTTGGGATCTCCAGCTGCGGGAGACCCTGGCTGGGGCTGGGTCCTGGCAGGAGCTGGAGGCTCTGGGGGACCTGCAGAAGGGGGTTGAGTTGAGTCCTGGCAGGGGCTGGAAGGCTGGAGGATGCTATGGAGGGGCCTTTGCTGGGATGGGGTCAGCCTGCCTGGAGTTCAGTCAAGGTGTGAAAGTCATGATGAAGGGTTGGGTGTTTGGGAGGGCTGGTGAGCAGTATGACAGTGGCCCACTTGGCCTGAGCAATGGAGGATCCTGTGAGGATGGAGGATAGCGTTTAGGGGTTCACTGTGGAGAGTCTGTGAGCATCTGTGACTGTGAAAGGACACTGGACAACCCAGCTAAGCTGGAAGGGGGCTATCCTGGGACTTGGATCCTGGCTACATGAGCTGGGGGAGCTACAGGAGAGCTTGCTGAGATGGAAGGCTGATTGTTGATAAACAGCCTTAGAAGGGATGTTCAGTCGTGGCAGTGAAGGCCTGGATGAAGGGGTCAGGTGTTCAGGATGGACAGGACTGAGGCTCAGTGCTCAGGGGCTGAAAGAAGCCTGCCATTTGGGTGGGATGAACAGTCTGATGAGTGAGTCACTGGGGAAAATCCAGTCAGCATTGGCTGGCTGAGATAGTTTGCTGGGATGTTGTGTGCTCTGGGGGTTTCTGCCAGGGGCTGGAGAGATGAGGAACAATCTGGGTTGAACAGAAGAGATACGAATGCATTGTGGGCAGGGCTGGAAGTAGACTTCTGTTGCTGATGAGAGAAAGAGAGGACCCAGGGAGGAAAGAAGTGTTCAACGGGAGAAATGAGCCCTTTGAGAGGGAGCAACCTCGACTGAAGGGAGGAATTAGGTCTTGGATGCAGTGAAGGATCTGGCTGGGGTGGGTGGCAATGCTGGGAGATAGGTGAGGTGGTGGGGCTGTAGTGTAGTTTGAATCAAGGATGAGCTAAAGCTGAATGATACGCTAAGGTGTAGGACACAACCTGGGTTCAGATGTACTTGGGGTAGTAAAAGTGGGATGCTGGCAGAGTCCAGCAAGGACTGGGAGGAAGGGTTGGGGCTGGGGTGAGAGGTGGTAAGAGAGAGCTGTGGTAGGTTGGGGAGTTGCTGCTGAGGATACAGATTGTGCAGAGAGCACAGGCAGAAGGAAATAGCAATGGACAAAGAGCTTTCCCAAGGGTGAAGCCATGTTTTGTCCAGGAGCCCTGTGGACACAAGCTGGATTCATGCAAGTGGACAACACAGGAGGAGGTGTAAGCAAGAGCAGCAAAAGCAGCTCCTCATCTTCACTGGGTTAATTCTGGCTGCATCCCAGCTGCTGAGGCACAGAGGAAGAGGTTGAGATGAGGGCTGTGGGATCTGCTCTATTTTAGATCAGTTGATGATGGAGCATGCCACACCAGACCCCGAAGCCATCACAGGGTGGACATCTGCTGTAAAGATGAGGGCAGCTGCCTCCAGCAGTGCAGTGCTTTGTGGGGCACATTTGGCCTGCAGCTGCTGCTGGCCAAATCTGCTCTTCTGCCTTGTGATGTCCTGATAAGCTGGTGTAGTCTGGGATCTGGCCGCTGTTACCCAAGCGCTTTGTGTGTGAAGAAGGCGAACTGGGTGTTTTCCAGTGTTCATGTTATTTGATACAACATTTTATTGCCTCTTTGTCTCTTTTCCATTTCTGGGAGTTGTTTTTTGAATTGCAGACTCTCAGGCAGGGTGGGTGGCACTTTGGGGTGCCTGGTAGACTGGCTGCGCTGGGCAAAGGACTGCAGAGCACTGTACTGTCTCTCTAGATTCTCAACTTTCACTAAAACAGAATAATCCTTAGTAGCAGAAACTCTGAAACAACAGCAAATATATCCAAGGCAGCTATGGCAGCCTGGGGGTGTGGGTCAGCAGTCAGAAATGATCCAGACAGCTTGATATAACAATTTACTGCTTGTCATCTGAGCCATGGTAGCTGCCCGTGAGCATGTTTCTGGCATGTTACAATTGCATTGAGTTCTTAAACCCCCTTCAACAACTGCTTGCTCCAACTCCAGTGATAAGAGGGTTAATGCTGAGGTTTAATTTATTTCAGTGTTCATCCAAGTGAGTAAGTACAGAGGGGAAGTGTCTCCTTCTGCAGAGCATACCAGCATTTCTCACAGCTGTGGGGCAGGGGTGGTGGAAGGTCGTAGGTGGAGCACAAGAGGGAAAGATGAGCCAACCATAAAACTGCATAGCATGAGGGATGGATAGCACTGAAGTCTTTGGTGCTGTTAGGCAGCATCTGTGGTGGGAGCCCAGCAAGGGCAAAGGGAGGCTGCTACATGAAAGGGTATGCTGCTTTCCAAAGCTTAGGAAATGCTGTGTGAAGCAATGCTTGTGGCTTCCTCGTCACTGTAATAACAATCTTTACTGAATGAGATGGTATGTTATTGACAGATGGTGGGGCCAGAGGATGGCCAGTGTTTTTGTAAAGCCATTGATCAAAGATGACATCACTGTGTTAAAACTGGGGTTGTCAAAGCATGGCCCTGTTTTACAGTTGAGGAAACAGAGTCACAGAGTGCCTGGCTGATACCAGGCAGATCTGCTGGAGAAGATGAAATACAAGCAGAGCTAAATGCATAGTCAGGCATCTTTCTCCTGGTCTTGAGTTCATGTTTCTAGCAAAAGCAGCATCTATCTATTGCCTTCTGTAGGTGTATCTAGTACCCAGAATTTCTTTTGTCCCTTGCTGTTTGGCAGTAAGGCTCTATTTAAAATGGCTCTGTTAACAAAAAATGCTTTCAAGAACTTTAATAATGCTGTGCTGCTTTAGTTTCCCAGTACAGTTACGTGTCATGTTTTTTGTTTATTTTACTGATTGCTGAGATGTTGATATGAGAAACTACCTGCAGACAGGACAGTATGCCAGCAGCTGGCCAAGACTTTCAAGGTTTGAAATGAGGCAAAGACTGCTGGCATTATTTGGTGCTGAGCATCAGCTCTTTCTTTGCACAGGGCAAAACACTTCCTTCAAACTTGCTAAAACCAGAGGAGTTTGATTTTAATTAGGAAAGGAGGATTCATGCTGGTATTGGTTAATATACCAAACCAGAAAGTGCTGTGCAACCTCTTTGACAGAAAACTAAGTTCGTAGGTTTGAGCTGGAAAAACTCTGTAGGTGACTCGACTCTGTTAAATTTTGGATTTCAGTGCAGGAAAGAAAATCTGCATTGAATGACACCATATGGTGGAGACATGCAGCAAGCAAATGATTTTTTGGGAGTTTTGCCAGAGTAAGAAGTATTGAATAAACTGTGCTCAATAGATTAATTTACTTCGGTTGTATTTTGAAAAAGACTGGGTGATTTTATGACCATTAGTGACATTTGCAGTTCTGCAGCCGAAGATAAAGGTAATCAAACATGATTCTTTAGGGCACTAGCTAATCAGTGCAGTTGTCAGGAAGGGCTCCCCTCCTCCAGCTCTGTGTGTACAGGATTGCACCCTGGATGACAAATGTAGCCTCAAATACCCACTGCTGAAGACAGGATGTTTGGCTCAACTAAGCCCCTTGTCCTTCCCTGTGTCAGCTTTTCCTTCTTGACTTTCTGAAACCATTATGTGCACCCTCTAAGTTTATCTTACTCTTTACAAATTGTGAATGGCTACCATAATGCTTAATTAAAAGTAAATTGTGGGCCAGAGCTGCACTAGGTGCTGTGCAGGCAGAACACGGAGGTGTTCCCATGCTGTGGAAATAATGTTCGGTCGGTCTGAGGTGAGAGATAACCAAGTGATATGAGTAAGGAGAGTCCAAGACAGGTTCAAACTTGGCATGTTTGCTTCCTAAACTTCATCAAGGATTGTAGGTGTGGCAGGAAGGAATTAGCAAGAGAATTATGGGGTGGTTTTATGGACGTTTTACAAAGTTTCTCCCACGGTTGTAGGAAAGGCACAAAGGTTTGGGAATAGAGTTCGGCAGTGCTGGGAATGGCATCGTGAGCCACGGGGAGCCAGGAGCCATCACCTCCATGGCAGATGCGCTTGGCTGGGAAGGGCCTTGAGGGTGAAGACAAGTGACTTGTGGTTGCAGTAGTGGGGAAGAGGGCATCTGTGCAGGGTGTGTGTGGAAATGGGGGAGATGTGGTCGCAGTGGCAGGCTGAGATGCTGAGCTTTGTGGCTGTATTGCATCTCAGTGAGTTGATTTGATTCTAGCTAAATATCCACATCTAGTAGATAAGCAATTGCTAGTGACTGAGGGTGGTTTTATTTTAAATTCATTATCTGAGCTTTGTGGCTAATAAAGTTAAACAGAATACATTTACTTCTCTTTCCTAATAGGGATCAACTGCTCTGCAGCAGCTTGTGGGCCATGCTTTATCCATGCCCTGTGTATCCAGCCCTCAGTTACAAAGGGAAATTGTCCTTTCCATTATGGCTTTATATTGCCAATCTGATACAATATTTAAACAGATTATCTCAATGCTCTGTTTGTCCCAAGCCAATTTTTGCGTTGGCCTATAAAGTGAATCTTCCTTTCAGCGGCTTCTGTGGTACAGGATGTAGTTACATGCATCAACTAGTTCAAAAGACCCATATACAGCATGGATTTAAAGCTGAATAAACCCACAAAACCCTTAGCTAAGACTATAAATGTCACTGTGTTTTTATATATGTCTGTATTTTTTTTTAAGAGAATAGGATTACTGCATGCAGCTATAACTGAAAGTCCTTTGATAATTCAGTGGGTATTTTAAACCTAGCAATGATACACTTTCATAAAACCACACATCCCAGTTTTCTGAAGGATGCTAATAAGATGGTTAGCTTTGCTTTCATGTTCAATGTGTTTATGAGTGCTCTTGCCCATTTAGTTGCATCTCTGAATTTAATGCCCCACTCTGATTTCATAGTAATTGTCAGGAGTCTTTTTTTTGTTGTTGTTTTTTTTTTTTTTATGTACCCGCTCACTCTCTGGAAAATTCAGTCTCCTTATTGCTGACCCCATCAGTCTGTCTCCTCATGGTGCTTGTAAAGAAAACCCTCTCCGCCAAGGGCAAAGATGTTTTTAAACAAGCCAATCTGATATAAAACATAGTTTGCTTAACCCCGAGGTGACCAAGAAGTGGTTGCTGGCTGAGTATGCCCAGCCTTGAGTCTCTCTGTATGGCTGCCCTTCTCCAAAGGCTGCACGCGCTGCCATGCTGTGCTGTTCATTATCTGAACAGCATCTGCAGTTCCCTTCTCCGTTACAGATGCCGCAGTCTGCTTACTTTTGTGAAAATGATACACTGCCCTTATACTCTTGTGAGTTGTCTCTGCAGCTCCTCAGCCAGCTAAAGTCTCCATGTTCCTGCTCGAGACTTGTCCTGCTCCTCATCCTGGACACCCCAGTGAGCGAGTACGGCTGGCCTGGCTGCCGTGTGGGCATCCTGGGCATCTACCTCCTCACTGCAGGTTAAGTCCTAGAATCAAGATGTTTGCTGTCCCACTTCAAAGGCCTGCTCCTCTGCTGTTGCTTCTGAGCATCCCCTTTGCACCAGATTTTCCCATTTCATGGCTTTCTAGCTGACATCTGCCACCAGTAACAAGGGGTTGCTTTCTGACTGTCATCAGCTCAAGTTAGTTTCAGTGTTGAGTTTGCGAGCAGAGAAGTGCTCGTCCATCAGTGTGTGTGCAGTAAAGGCAGCTTGTCCCTCATAGTGGTGGCATGAAGCAGGGAACTTGGCTACGTTATTTTTTCAAGTCTACTAAGCTGTCAGGGAACACTTTCTGTCTTCCTAGCCAGTGTGCTCATAAGACCAATTAAAAAAAAATATCAAAAAACCTGTTAGAAACACACCTGTGCATGGCTTCCCTTAATCTTAAATCTTCACTAAATACAGGGAGAATGCTAAGTGCAAATTTTAAATACTATTTACAAAATAGTAACAATCCTAATAATACTATTATTTGGCTCTTGATTTAAGTTGTGTATACAGACGACCATGTAACCTATGCCGGCAGCTACTGAAATAAAGTCCACTTCTGTATGTTGGCTTGCTTGTCTTCCAGCCTTTTAAATCAGCTTACTTTATACCTTAGAGAATACTTTTATTTCTATATATATCCTCTCTTCTATTGGCTACCCCAGATAATCCTGTGATCAGCCATGCAGCAGTGTCACTTGAGTAGAATATGGAACGATGCTGATCGTTTTCTCATAGGCTGTCATACTAGCCCAGAAATAGCATCCATCTACAATGGAAGAAGCTCTATTAACATTTACAACTGTTCCTCTTCCCGACCCCTGAGAATTGCTCCGTGGTAGATAAGCAATACTTTGTAATACATTTCTCTGTGCTCAGTGTTTTGGAGTTGAATTCTGAAATATAAAGGCTCCTAATCCTGATCTGCTCTGGGATACACTGCTCTGCTCTTAGCAAGTGGTGCTGTGAATAGGATTAACATTTCAACAGCTTCTTTTTTTAACTGTGAGCAATAAACTAAAATAATAGGGCCTGATTCAGAGCTCTCTGAAGTCAGCAGTAGTACTTTGGCTGGTGTGTGTTGGCTTTGGGTCAGGCCCATAAGAATGGGAAGTTCATTATTTCCCTGGAAAGGAGGGAGAATGTGTGAATTTTAGAGCTTCTGCTCCTGTGGGGTCTGTCCACATCAAGCTGAAATCCATGGGTTTACAAGCCAACAAACACAACTGTAAATTTGACTGCAGGTGAAAAGAAAATGTGGTGTTAGTCATGCAGTTAAAACTTGTGGTTTTTAATGATGTCAAGGGCACTTAGGACATGCACGTAAACAAGTAAGCATTAGAGGTATTTCTGTTGCTGTTCTTTTTCTCTCCTCTCAGACGTGTGGAAGTGCAGACTGTCATCGGGGCAGAACATGGGTTGGGCACTGCGGCTGGGGAGATGAGCTGTTGGGTTGGGAGGGCTTGCAGCAACTGGCTGCAGTGAACACAGCCCTTCAAATTCATTAGCTATGGGCCTGTGGGCAAGAGCCAGCTGTGAGCATCTGGCCCTCAGGGCTCAGCACGTGATGTTACAGGCCTGTACACTTCAACTAAAAGCAGTTTGGGGATTTGCTGTGTGCATGCACTGTGCAGGCATGGCACCCTCTACCAAGCAGAGCTCATGCCGGATAAAACAGCTCTTGAGTGGGGCCTTGATTCCCAGTTTTTTACCAGCCTGTTTATGAAATAGGTGATACTCTTGAGTCTGCTTTTTGGGCTCTAAGACTAGCTTTGTTGTTCTTGCGTAAGCTCTCAATTTCTGAACCTCTGCTTTCCACAGTGCTTTCTAAAAGCACAGCAAAGTAGCAGTCCTGCAGCTTTCTACAGATATTCTTCAATCCCAGTTTTACTAAGTTCCTTCTCTTCTGCCTGTTTCTTACACATTGTGCATGTATGTTGAGCCGTGTCTGGTAATTAAATGGAAAACCAGTAAATTACTTGCAGATTGAAAATGCTTAGAGGGGTGGATCAAATCTCGCATGCATTTGAATCTCCGTGTGTTTTCATCCTGCATTATTAAAAGCTCTGGCATTGTGACCTGTAGCACTGTATCCTTCCCAAAATGCTCCCCACCTCGGAGCAGCCTGATGAGCAGTCGAAAGTGGTGGTTTCCAAATGGCTGAGGTGGGGCTCTCCAGGAGTCAGCAGAAGGGCACTGCTACAGACAGGGGACACATTGCAGCAGTGACAGTTGTATCGTGTCCTGCAGATCTTTATCTTGAGGACAAGTTTCTGATTGCCGTGATCTGAAGGGTATTGGGAGCAACCTTCATGGCTCAAATAGTCCTTGGCTCCCAGCAGGAATATTTAGAGGGTGTAGTTCCTTGTAGCCACAAAGCACGTCATGATATTTAACTGATTCACCCTTGCAGGTCAACAGGAAGCATTGTCTCCATTTTGCAAATGGGAGAACAAAAAAGCTTGAGAGATGGGCCCCAGCGGGCCCAGGTTCGTGCTGATATTTGAACTTTGTTCCTGGCTCTGGGTCTTCATGGACTTCAACATGGGAGTTGTCTGGGAGAGACTGAGTAGGAGTCCTGAGGGCTCCAGAAAGGGCTGTAGGCAGAAAAAGGCTGCTCTCCTGGATTTGCTCAGGCAAATTAGTTGCAACAGCATCTGTGTCCCCAGGCTGGGTCTCAGTGTGATGTGTGCTGCTCAGGCTCTGGGAGCGGTCCCTGCCAAGCAGGGGAATGGAGAGCAGTATGGCAAAGTGTCCAAGAACGCCCAGGGAGTCGTGGACTCTCTGTCTGCTCCTGTGCCCTTGGCTGCAACTGCCCCTCTCCTGAGGGCTGGGCAGCGAGAGACAGGTGGAAGCAGGGTGATTTGTTTGTCTCTGTTACATGCCAGGATCCCAAATATTTTCCTAGCCATTTTAGAGAGGTTGCAGGTCTTTGAGCGGTGGCACTGACAAAAGCTTGGGTGTGCTGCTGTAACATGCGCAGTTGTAAATGAGCTGACCTGCATATTCTGTTTCCTAATCCTGAGTGATACTGTCAGCTCAGAGAGCTGAGCCTGGCTAATGACTGAAATCCACTGTGCTTTTCTTAGCAAGGATGTGTGGTGATCTGAGATAGTTGTTAAGTGCTACATCCTGAGATTCAGAACTGCACGTGCCCCATGGGTCCAGCATGTTTTAGACAGATAAACGGGGTTTGAGATGATCAGGGAGTTACTATGAAAAGAACTGATGTCAGGTACATAGTAACCTGCAGTTAACTAGGAGGGAGATTAAATTAATGGGGCTTTCCCTCTGATAAAGATAATGAAGAGCTCGCAAGGACGTGGTTTGCAGCTCCTACACATGATATGCATAGGCACTGTCCTCCTGGCCCAGGGAATGCCAAACAGCTGTGTGACAAGAGCAGTGCAGCCAGTGGTGCACCCCACTGAGCAACATTTGTGCTGTCTGAGACCTCATTGATACTCTCAGAGATGAAGGAAAATAGGGGCAAGGGGGAGGAGTAGAAGGGGAAATGGAAATAGGGACTGCAGGAAGGCTTTCACGGTGTTCTGGGGTCCACTGCCATACAGAACCCATTTCAGGGGAGGAGGGCATGGCATGGTGGGGGGACAGGCTCAGGTGGGGAGATAACAGCTTCGATCTCTCTTCTGGATTTAGGGTTTACTGTCAATCCTGCGTAAACTGAAAAGCACCCCAGACCAGGAGGTGAGAATTCTCCTCTTGGGACTGGATAATGCAGGCAAGACCACACTCCTGAAACAGCTGGCATCAGAGGACATCAGCCACATCACACCAACACAGGTGAGGAAGGCCTTTCCCTGCCCTTGCAGTTCTTGTGGTCCCACCTGCCTTACTATACAAAGCACTAATGATTCAGCAGTGTGTTTTAGTAGAAGAGGGAGCAACTGGATCCTAGTGCACCATTAAGTTTGTGTATTTTCTGCGTAAGGGGAGGCTCTCTGAAGGAGCCAGAGCTGTCAGGTAGTGCAAAAGTGGATGAATGACATGGAGTTCTGCACAAGGCTTTTGTATCATGCTAGGGTTGCACACATGAGACTTCGTTCCTGTTGTCCTTGCCAAACAGGGAACGGTGCAGCATTGGGCAAGCTCCTGTCTCTTTGCATCTTTCACCCAGCCAGTGCCAAGGGTCCTGCATATTCCAGCACTCCCTCTCTGGTGCCTCGGGGCTGGGGAGAGGGATGTCTCCCATCAGCACTGCAGCATCGCTCCTGTGTTGACCAGAGGAGGTTGCTAGAGAGCTGTGGGATGATGCATCCCCCTACCCCATAGCCGCCTCCCAAGGCTTCCAGCCCTGACACCCCAATTCCAAGCCCCAGTCCCCTGGGTGGTGTGGCAGCACGTTGCCAGCCCACGCCACATCCTGTTTTTCTACTTGAATGCACTTTCAATTGGTGCTCTAATTGATGAAATGGACCCTTCAGACATGCAGCTGTTGCTCTTTTAAGCCTGGCATTAGCTGTGTCGTGTCGAATTGAGCTGAGACCTGTGGCTTCGTGTTAGCTGGGACTCTCTACTCGGCTTTCACAAGCTCAATCTTGCTTCTCACAGCACCCTTGTTTTCTCCTTATCTGTACCTCTTCCTGCATCCACCCTGCTGAGCCTTCCCAGGGCACTAACTGCATCATATGTCTCTGTAGCCACGACAGTGTCAACCTGTGACCCAAGAACACTGGCAAACTGATGGTTTGGCGGCTGTGTTCACTTTCTCCAGGGACTCTCCCACAGCTGATCCGTCTTTGTAGCGGCCCAGCCCATCTCACTGCACGTTGCAGGCATGGGATATATAAGGTGTTAGTGTCTGCCTATGAACGTGCTCCAGCCATTCGGGTTTATGCTCTGTGTGGCTTTGTTTCTGCTCTTCCCAGGGCTTCAACATCAAAAGTGTACAGTCTCAAGGCTTCAAGCTGAACGTATGGGACATAGGTGGACAGAGGAAGATCAGGCCGTACTGGAGAAACTATTTTGAAAACACTGATATCCTTGTGAGTATTGGCTGCAGTTGAATGCTGTGTTCATGCAATGGCTTTCCAAGGTCTCAGCCAGAAATTCAGGAACAAGTAATGTAATGTCCCAGTCCTCAGCAACACCATTGCCATTGTAACAGGGGTTATTATGAGTGAAATGGCAAGATTGGTTGGGTGCAGCAAGAAAAATACAGTGATGTTTGGAGAAATCATTCAGTTGTATGTTTTTACTTTCACAGAATGGTGCTGGTTATAGCCAGTTCCTTTCATCTCAGTCTCCTTCAAATGAAACATTAATAACTTGTATTTTACCTATCTGTAGCTCCTTTCACTGTAGACTCTGAAGGCCTGTCGTGGGCATTGGTGACTTAAGCCTCATGCGTAGAGGTAGGTCAGTATGGTGCCTTTATTTTCTAGTTGGGGAAACTGAGGCACAGCAGAATTAAATGCTGTGGCTGGCATCAGATAGGAAAGCTTCTAGCTGAGGGACACAGAGAGATCCCTTGTCTTTTCTTTTGCATCTTTAATCATAAGAATGTCCTTTAATGTTTTTGACAACTTAGCTGTAATTACCTTCCAATTAGCTGCAGATGAGTACAGTTATATTTACAGTGCAGGACCTTTGTGTTTCCATGCCAGAGCATGTTACCCTGGGACCGTCCAAGTGCTGTCCTGACTACTTTCAAAGATCACCTTTAACATGCAGCCACGTGTGCCAGGATGAAGGCAGGCTGGGGGCTCCAGGCCTCTCCCCAACCCAAGCAATGTTGTCTGTGGGAAGAGAAAAGGCAAGGTCTGCAGGGCTCCCGTGGGAAAGCGGGAAGCTCTCTCAGAAAGACGCCCTTCCTCCCTCCTGTCACACACACATACTTACTAATGTGTCAGGAGCTTCAGTGCACTTCCACAGAAGGAACAGCGCAACTATGAATAGGCCTCTTTACTCCAAGGCTCGTGTCAGGGTCCTGAAGTGCCTGACTGCGCCTGCAGGTTTAGAAAACATTGTCCAAATGAAGCTGTTATTTAAGTGGGACTAATGAGCCCGCAGTCATCTCTTTTGCAGATCCTCCTATTTCAGCCTGAATTTGGAATCTGATGTTTGGGAGCAGCCACCACAGCATAAACCTGGTTGGTTGCTTTTGCAAAGAGTAATGGTGAGATCTTCCTAGGGGAGAGGTCTGCGTTTGAGAAACTAGCAGGACACACTTCATGTGCTCCTCTGTGGCCATTGAGAAGGGGGACATGGCATGGCTGTGAGGTGACTGTGCCCATTGAGTCCAAGCTCTGCAGCTGTGTGTGGTGGAGAGGCGGTAGGTGTGTAGATCAAAGTCAACACTGCAAAGTAGCAGCTCAGTCTTTGCCCACTATGGCAGGTGCTCAGGTTGCAGAGACTGTGCAACCACAAAACAGTATCTGGAAGACTTTGCTGGCAAGAGTAATGAGCTACACCAGCCTGCAGGCTTCCACCCTTCCCAGTGTGTGCTGCATGGGAGGTACAGGAATAAAGGTGAATTTGAAGACTGAAGGAGATGAAGGCAGTTGTTTTCCTTGCTCTCTTCCCACCCCAGTTAAAGCAATGTACAAAGAAAACCCTTCTTTTCATATGAGTAAGAAAATGGGTAGATAGAAGCAGAATCAGTTTGGTGGACGCAGCGGTGTGAATTCAGAGGGAGTAACTGGTGCGCAGGTGGAGCTGAGCTCCACTGCTTGCACTCTGTGCGGACACCCAGTCCCAGACTGGGAACTGTCACTTCGTTAGTGCAGTGCTTTGCTATGTCCATATACACCAAAACCAGGATCAAGTATATGCTGATGACTCTCTCTGCCTTCTGCCAGCCCTCACCCCTGCTTTAGTCAGTAATTTTACCCTCTGACAAACCTGGTGCAGGTTGTGCATCTGTAAATTGAGCCAACTTATCCCTCATGTTATTTCTTCATCCAGTCCCACCGCTTGCAATTTCTGCCCAACCCACTTACTCCAGGTTTTGTTTTGGCATGTTGCTGAAAGGAGGCACCCAACTTTATGGGAATTTCTTTCTCAAGCTCTGTTTCTCCGACATGGTGTACTCAATGTCTGTTCAAAGTGGCAAACCGTGCTGCTGAGCACCACAGCCAGAAACAGGCTCTTGCATGGCCCTGGCCGTAGGACAAAGTTGGAGAGGAGATACACTACATTTCCCAGGACCCCCTGTTTCTGTATTCTCCTAAACTGTATTGCACAAAGCAGAAAGGACCCTCTAAAGAGCATTAAAAAGCAGGAAGTGATTGCAAATGCAAATCCATGCAGGTGCCTTTGAATGAGAGCTTGGTCTTGCATCACACACCTGTGATATTTGGAAGCTTAACCCAGGCAAATAAGGTGTGGATATCTCGCTGATTGCATATTCAGACAGGCACCTGCAGCTATTTGGCACAGTGCTTTCTGGTTTGGAAGTAGGCACTCCACACATACTTTACCTTGTCTGCGCTGTGCTTTTGTGGCTTTTGCCCCGAGCACTGTTGTCTCCAATTCTCATCTTGCAAAACAGCTCCTTAGCAAGGAACAAACGGAGCAGTGCAGGAGAAAGCCTGTCTGGTTGGGACACAGCTGTTCCTTGCCAGTTAGAGAAGCACCGTAATGTGGGAGGTGCTGCGCCGGGCTACTGCATTCAGGTGTTGCTATGTCCTGATGTCCTGAAGGAGGACGGATGACAGTCTGGTTTCACCCCAGTTCACAACCGCCAGACTTGCAGCTTCTTACTTTCTTCCGGTTGTGTTTCTAACCCCAGATGGGATGCACTGGGTGGATGCTCAGGAGGGGTGGAGAGGACGGGCATAGCTGATATAGTATTGGTGCACGTGCTTGAGATCACACTGTGGGGAGAGGCTGTGTGTCACGGTGTGCCCACAGGCCTTTCCCCATCACATGGCACTGAGTGCGTGCATTGCTGACGCATCCCCACGCAGTTGGCCTAGCTCTGCCGCGTGTCCCCCAGCCTCTTGTCAGTGTGCATCAGCCTGGCCCTGGGAGAACTGCAGACCCCAAGTGATCAGCAGAGAGGTCTGAGAGGTTGCTGCGTTACCTCCTCAGGGCTGGCATACAGATTCTGCTGCTGCGCATTTGGTCCCATTTCAAACAACTCTAACACTGCTCATTAAGGGAGTGCCTGCAGTTTAATAGATATTGCTGCTAGAGATCCTCCCTCCCCCTACTATTTGGTTGAAATTATCCTGGAAGCATGGAGTCTTATGCTGAGACTGCCTGCAAAGATGCCATTTATCTTGATGGTGGGGTGCTGTGCTCATCTATTCCCTAAAAACCAGGCTGACACTTGCTCCCTGTAAGCCACCAAAGGGCATGCAGATGACATGCTAGCAGCTTCAATCACCGCTGATGGGGAGTGGCAGGGACTGGAAGCAAAATGCTCAGGGTTTGTCACCAGTCCTGTCCCTGTCTGCTGTCCCAGTGCCCGCCTTCAAAAACCTTCCCAGATCAAATAATGGAAAAAAGGGGTACCAGGCTATTGTTGCCTCAGTATTATACTCAGGTTCCCTGTTTCTTTAGATGTGATTTAATAATTGTGCACTCTGAACTACCATAGCATTGCTGTGGGAAGGAGGGTGGCTGGACTTACTAATTACATATTTAGGGGGACCTTTGAGGAGCCCTTTAGCCTATGCAGCCCTAGAGCTGCTTTCACTGAGAAAGCTTATTTATATTTACAGAAAGAAATCGGCAAGTGCTTGGACAGGGTGAAGACCCCTTCCTAAGGCAGGGAGTGTGCATGCTGGGAGATCCACCCTTCTCATAGCAGGGAACAGGTGTCTGGTTGGGACCTCTTTGTGGACCATGAGATGTGGTGCTCAGCCCTAAGAGAGTGGCAGGACTCTGCTGTCAGTCTTTGTGAGCCAGTTGCTCCCTTGTCTTCTCCATCGTCCTGGTGAACAAGCTGGCAGCTAAAGATGGAGTCTCGCAGGCTGGAGCCAGCCCTCCTTCACAGCCACCTGTTCCAGAGGTTGCAGTAGAATCACCTGATGGAGGGGAACTCGGTGTCCCCAATATATTCATATGCCCGCTGAGTGCCATTGTGTGCCTTGGTGGCTTGTTGAGGAGGTGATGTGTCTTGCTAGAGGGCAGCACGGCATAGTCGCAGCAGTGCAGTGCTTATATGCTGTTTGCTAGGGTGAAAGGCCATGTCTGGCTCCCCAGGTTTTGCTCTCCTGTGTTCAGCTTGTAAGCCAGTTATTTGAAAAGATACCAGGCAGTCTCCTGTTCTCTTCAGATAACAGATACTGTGGAGATGGTGAGAGCATCCCCAGTAGTGCCCCCAGCTCCTTTCTGATCTACGTAGCTGTCCACCCCCCTCAGCGTTAAAAGAGGTGGTTTCTCACCTTTCAGAACACCATGAAGTTTTGTCAACATTTGCTATAAATAATGCTGGGGATCTTTGTGCCCAAAAGCATAATTACTAGGCTCAGCTCAGTTAAGCACATAATGCTGTGGAAGAGTGTCTTCTGGGAAGAATAACTTTTCCTCTCATTTCTTTTTCAGATCTATGTCATTGACAGTGCAGATAGGAAGAGGTTTGAAGAAACGGGTCAGGTAAGTTACTTATGCCCAGCTTCCTTTGAAGTAATTCAGTGCTGCTGAGTGCCCCTTGCTCGATAAAGTTAGGAAGATGATTTTGTTGTTTATGAGAGAAATTTGCATTTCAAGAGACTTGCCTTTCAACATCAATGCAGATTATTTTGGTAGACGTGAAACAAGTAAAATAGGTAGCCTAATTCCGTTTAAACAGAACGGTTTTAATTAAAGTTATACAATAATAGCAAATGGAGCCTAATACTGAAAGCAAAAACTTCTCTAAGTCCTTTAAACCTTGCCAAACCAAGACCCTGAGGAATCCTATTTTCTTATTTACAAAGTTGAAATGGAAATCATATTGACTTGATTGTCTTTTGGATGTAATTGAAAAAAAAAAAAAAACCTAAGAACTTTGTAACTAGGACTGGCCAGAAAATAAGATTTCCGTTCTGGAAGTTTTGAATGTTTTGTAACATTTTGCATTTTAGGATGGAACAAAAATAGGACTTTTGAACTTTCTTTTGTAAAATCCAGAAAGTGACAGTGTCCCAGAATAGCTAGCAACAGATTTACCACCACCCCCCCTGCCCAGAAATGGGAGATTTGGTTTAAAGCCCTCTGTTCTGCCTGATTTGAAGGAGGCCCTTGATCTTTTGCCTCTCAAATATCATGGACACCTCCTAACAGCAGAACTGTTGGTTGTTCTAGGGGTGGGGGAAATCTTTCCCCTGATGGAGCTATTTCATTTTATATCAGTAATTAAATATTCATTGGGCAAAAGAGAGGGAGAAGCAGAAGCTTAGAGCACTTGCCTTAGTCGGGCGGAGTCAGCCTGGACCCCTCATATTTCCGCAAACACTTTTGGTTTCAATAAATCAGCTGTCAGATGAAAGACCTATTTTGTTGAAAAATTCCCAGCCATGGGAGTTTATAACTCCATTCTCTTGTCCTGGTTTCCAAACCAAACATTGCTTTTTGGGGGATGGAGTCAGATTTCCACTGCAGTTTAGCATCTCCCTGACTGCATTCATTTAATCCAAAAGTTTCTAGCCTGTGGATGAAAGATGTTAGGACTATCTGAGAGCATGAGACCTTCCCAGCTAAATAAGGAGCCACAAAAATATCATGTACTCATCTATCTGCAACGCCAGCACTCCCTACAGGTTCAAGTTCTGCTGGGTTTGTCATATGTTCACATAGAGAAGTGACTTGAGACTGTGTGCTAGTTTCACATGAGGCCATTGCACAACTCTAGACATGAAGTATTTCAGCCATCATGGATCCACTGCAGATTTAGATTTGAGCTATTAAAAGAATCTCTTTGAGTCACCCAGTTTTGAATGAGCAAACCCATTTCAAGATGCCACCCAATGTGTGCTGTGCATATGGAGCCAGATTCCAGCTAGTAGAAGCTGATCTAGCTTGTCTTCAGCTAGCCGATGCCTTCAAAAGCATCGGCACTTTCTTGTGGGATTTCCATTTTGGGGGAGGGGGGGAAGTCCTTTCCTGCTCAAATTTCAGTGTATAAAACTTGGAACAGAACCCTGAAACTCATTGTTAGCAAAGATATCAGGGCTGGTGTCAATGGCTGCTCAGGTACAAATGCCAGTCAGGCAATAACTTAAGGCAGAGCCCTCATACTGCCAATTTACATGTTTTTTGCTGTTTCATCAATTTTGGTCTCCTGGGAGCAGGGACTGGTAAAACACAGTTGTAGCATTTAAGGCAACTGCTAATTTCAGACCAAGATGAAGATTTTTGTAACCTGTAATTGGAAGAAATCACTTTTGAACCTTGGGCAGAGATGATTGTATACATTTTTGCTCTTATAATAAGATCTAGGTTTCACTGGAACACACTCTTCTAGCATTTGCCCTAAATATATTTCTAATTAGAGACAACCACTGGTGGTTGAAGGTTTCCTTGCCTTCCCTCTCTCTATCTTCCCCCCACCCCGTTCCCTTGTAAATGATACAGGAGCTGGCTGAGCTTTTGGATGAAGAAAAGCTTAGTGGAGTCCCCGTGCTCATATTCGCTAACAAGCAGGATTTGCTGACAGCTGCCCCTGCTTCGGAGATTGCTGAGGGACTGAACCTACACACAATTCGGGACAGAGTCTGGCAGATCCAGTCTTGTTCTGCTCTTTCAGGAGAGGGAGTACAGGTAAGGCTCTGGAGACGGCTTGCTGTGCCAGCAGGCCATCTCTAAGAGATTGTTGTCTGTTGATCTGTAGGGTGGGCTGGACCGGCTGCCTTCTGAAGCAGGGTCAGTGCAGCCAGAACCCTTGCAGCACAGAATGCAGAGGGCGGGCGCGTGTCTTGTTGCCTGTGCAAAGGGAAGGGGGAGTTGCAGGTCCTTGGGATCTCTCCAACCCTGGGAAAGGGGAGAGTGGTTGCCTCCCCACCCAGGACCCATTGGCTGGGCCAAATGAAGACGCTGATGTATTTTAAAGGGACTGCTGTCAGATTAATTTTCACAAAACAATTTGTCTTTTACTGTTAACCCCTTTGACTGTTACAAAAGTGCACTTTAGAAATCTGATTTACCTTAGCTGCTAATGTCATTTGGCGTTTTGCTCAACCCAGGCGCCAGAGGGAAACCAATCAATTTTTCTGATCCAGAGAAACTCAAGAGTTGTATGCAGGGCAAGGACCACTTCTAATGGCAGCATGTGGGGCAGCAAAAACCCACCGAGGGTGCTGAGCTGTGTTCCTGTGCTGAACTGTAATAGCTGTGTCTTGGGCTCCTGTGCTGCAGCCAGTTTCTGCAGTATAGTAGCTCTTTGTAATGTAAATGGGACCTAGGTTTGTTTATTTCACTCTTAGGCTTTCCTGGATTAAAGAAATATTTGCAGTGCTGGAAATCCAGGCAGTCAGGAGTACTCCCTTCACTGATATTTACAGAAGCAGAATGGTGAAGACATTTATCTTCACTGCAGTTTCAGTAAAACCTAATTTGCAGATGCTATAGAGCTGTTCAGGATAGTCAGAACTCAAGCTGGGTATGAAGAGTTGCAGAAGCAGCCCGCAGTATGAGTGGGCAGTAAAATGGCAGATGAAATTCAGTGTTGACAAGTGCAAAATAATGCACATGAGGAACAACAATCCCAACTATACACATACAATGCTGGACTCAAAATTAGCTGCTATTACTCAGAAGCATATCATTGGGAACAGCGGTAGTGCTCATCAGAGGCCAGAGGGGAAAATCAGATGCTAGAGAATTATCAGAAAGCAAACAAGAAACATCCCAGAAAACATTTCTTTTGTAGCCAGATGAAGACTTGTCGGGCCTGTATCTTGAACATGACATCCATTTCTGTCTCTGCCACATCCGGCAAGATTTTAATAGTAGTAGAATCATAGAGTCCAACAAAAAATTAGGATAAAGGGTCTTCAGGAGATCTTCAGACCCTGTTTAAAGCAGGGATAACTGTGGGTCTAGAGGAGGTTGCTGAGGGCCTTGTCCAATCAAGTTATAAGTACCTCCAGGCATCGAGATTCCACAACCTCTCTAGGTAACCTCTTCTAGCACTTAACTAGCCTCATCAGAAAAAAATACTGTCCATATATCTGCTCAGAATTAGGAGAAATTTGAGAATCCTCTGTTGAGAATGATCAGCAGCACAAAGCGGCATCTCTACACAGGGATAATAAATAAATTAGGACTTGCAGCTTGGAAGCGAGAGTACAGAGAGTGGGGATATCTTCAGGATTTATAAAATAAGGTATAAAAAGGTCAGATAGACTATAAGCTATTTTTCAGGTTGCTAGAGGAAGGGTGTTCCTAATGAAATAATCAGGCAGCAGCTTAAAAGAAATTAAAATAAGGGCTTCTTTGCAAGTCGTGTAATTAAATTGTGGATCTCATTGGCACAGGATGTTGTGGAGACCAAAGGTGTCAGTTGGTTCAGAAAAATACTAAGTGAATTTCTGAAAAAGGGATTTGCAGGCAGTCACTGACCACTAAGATCTGGAGGCAGCTTTTGAATGAGGAACAGAGCAAGGGAGATCGTGTTCCTACATGTTCCTTCCCTTGGCATCCAGAAGGGGGACACTGGCCTGGATGGACCACTGGTCTGACCCAGAACAGCAGTTCTTCTGACTTTAAATTCTTAACCCAATGTTTAGACCTAAATGTAGTAGATGGTGTCCTCCAAAGGGCCTTTATTTAGTTAGCTAAGATACAAATTCAGCTATGTCGCAGCCAAATCTTGTGAAAGGTTTCAACTCTCATCTTTATTCTGAAGTGGTGGTGGTAGATGGAAATGCATTCCCCACTGGCAATGTATATTCAAGTCTAAAGAAACGCGATCAAGAAAATGAGGCTGCAGTTCACAGGTTGCAAGCAGGCATAGATCACCTTCTTCCCTCCTCCAGGCCCTCCTCTAGTTTATGGAAGTCCAAGTGATCTCTCCAGGTGCAAAGGGGCAGTAAAGTGGCAGATGAAATTCAAGGACATGTATTGGATGTGGAAGAACTAGATGATGGAAAGTGGCACTCTCTGTTCATGAGCTCTGAAAAATGCCACCTTCTCAAGCTGATCTGTGGGCTCTCTGGAGTGGGCTGCACACTTCTTTGTTGATAGCGCCTTCTTACTGTGCCCCTCTCCCTGAAGTACAGTGCATTCCTGTGCATTCAACAGAGTAAAATACGCAGCCCAATACCCTCTACTGGGGAAATGAAATCTGCTGCATTCACTTCCAGAAAACAGAAGACGAGCTAAATAAAAGCCTTTGCAGGCCTATATATTTTGTTCATCATGCTTATCTAGACAAATTAATTTAGATGCAGGCCAGATAACGTCCCACTTTGTCCACAGTCTCATTGCCCTAAATACTGCAGCTTATTCCATAAATTATTATTGCAGAAAGGTCAGGAAAGTCTCAAACTCTCTACAGCTTTTAGAAAGAGCCCCTACATCTGTCTTCTGCCTTAACTCGAGCCCTGTCAAATCAGACAGCAAGAATGCCAAGCTCTCCCATTCCTTGGAAATTCATTGAACAAAATGATTTGGGAGATGGCTTTTAAACTAAACCTGGATGAGCCCAGGAAGAAATGGCATCTTCAGTCCTGGAGACTCTTAAGGAGGTGAATATGCTCAAAATTTAGGGGAATCAAAGAAGAACTTGTTTAAAAACAAGTAAGATTAAGAAAGATGTTTTTGAGAATTGTGGTATACAGTATCTCTACCAGTGGCTCAGAACTGGAGCTCTCTGTGTAGTTAAATCTCAGGTCACTGCTTTAAGGACTTCTTTGAGAAATGACAATGAGTGACAGCAAAATAAATGAAGAGGTGGAAGCATCAGGTATTCAGAATGAAAGCCAAGGAGGGAGCGCGCTAACCATTGCTGCTGATGGAATATATTAGCTAGAATAAAATTGGAGACATTGCTGACAGATTTTGCAGGGAAGAGTGGTGGCATATCTAGTACTGAGTACATGCAGGAAGAGAGCTCATAGGGGAAGATATTTGTGGTAGCTTGAAGGAAAAGCAATGACCAAAGATAAATAATGCCAATATATGAAGGAGAAATAGTTTGAAGGTCATTTAATTAGTTTAGCTTCTAGCACCATGGTGTATAGAATTGGGTAGTTAAGACTGGGGATTTCAAGGTTAATGAGATTAGATTATGGTTAATAGAATTATATAAATTTAGAGAATTTAACTATTATTTGAAATGGGTTATTTAATAAAACTGTTAATTAAGGAGGGAATCCATATTGTCATCTTCTTTTTTAAAATTAACCACTGGGGACTCTGGAAAAGGGGCCCAGCAATGTCCTGGGCAAGCTCAGAAGAGAGGTGACTGGGTTAACTGGAAACCCCATGTAGTGTCCTCTGGACACCAGCTGGTAGCCCCTGTTATGCCAGCTGAAGACTTCATTACTTCCTGACTGTAACTGTGGGCAGTCCTGGTCTTGTTAGTCAGACTTCATGGTGCTGTTGAGGGGGGAGCGACATACCTCATGCTTAGATGTCCTTTTAAGCAAAAATGTCTGCTCGGGTCTGATTTTATCCTTCAGCGCTAGTCAGGAAAGCAGGAGAGCTTTTTCTCCCCACCACAGCTATTGGAGCTTTGCCTCTGGAGCAGCGTCCTGCACCAGCTTCCGCTGAGACCCTTGCACAGGGTACAGCAAGTGAGGGGGGTGATCGCTGATGTCAGCAGAGAAACGTGAGGGAACTGTTGCCTCACAACAGCTCTGTGGTGCCACATAGATTCTCTTGGGGTTGTGTTTTGTGAGCAGATCCCCCAGTTGTAGTCCTTGGTGTGCAAAAGCTATGTACATTCCACCCTGGCCAGCCACAGTGGGGTGAAAGCAGGCAGGACTGCTGTTTTGTAGCCTGCCCTCTTGCTGAAGGTGTGATTTAGGGGCCAGGGTGTATATTAAACGTGACTCAAGGCTTTGGACCAGTCCATGCTCTGCAGCTTGCTTCTTGTCTGAAGCAAGAGCCTCCGATCAAGGCAGCAGGAGCTCAGCCTGCCCTGAGGAATCGTCCTCCAGAACGATGCTGCTGCGTATTGTGTCTGGAGTCTCCCAAGCATAATGGCTCCCTGGAGACCATTAAAAGCCAGTGGAACTGAGAGTAGCCACTAAACTTCTCTAATTTATGCCAGAACTGGTCTGGCCCAGAGGACTGTGGGAAGGGCAGAGCCGCCTTCTCCTCCGTGCCTGTTTCAACCCAGTTGAGAATGAAGCCCAAGACTGAAGTTATGCCTGTGCTGCGATTCAGCACTTCATAAGGGCAGGATTCAGAACAGGACCCCCGGCAATGTTGTATCCTCAGAGCTAGGTTTTGTCTTTAAGATGTCTTAGCCAGGGCAGGCTAGATGGGGATCTTCCACATCTTAACGAGGTTCTGGGGCTACTTGTAAATGTGATTTAAAAGCAATTTTGATGACGGCAGCTCTCCCGGGGTGGGCCGAGCCGGTGCCTGTTGAGGAAAACCAACCATATTTCCAGATTACAGGGCAAAGTCTTGTGATTTTTAAGCAGGGTAAGGAGGGAGTCTACAGCGCTGCATCAGGGATACAAGGTCTCGGAGGACAAAAGAAAAGCTTGCACCCAAGCAAAAAACAATGGATAATGTACTTGCAGGAGCCTGTAAAAGCCGGTCTGTATGATGACTGGAGGTGCAAAGAAATGACAGATAATGAAGGCACGGTCCTAGCTGTGCAGAGAGAAGAAAGTGACGGTTAAAATAACGCATAACAAAAATGCTGGAGATGGAGAATTTTGCACTTGCCTGACCCAATTTGTTATGGCAGACAGAGGATTACATGAAAGGATTAAGCTTTGCTGCCCTTAAGGTCACGTTAGGGGTCACAAGTTTGTAGCCTTGCCTGATCCCTGGCTTGCAGGGGAGCAGAAATCAGGAGGCTTTTTATGGGGTGGAAAGGACTTTTTCGCCGTGTTTGAAGTCAGATTACTTCACTCCCATAGCCACAAAGCTGATAATGCAGAGAATAAGCAAGCAGTGGGCTAATCTCAAGCAGGACTTTTTTTATTTCTCCCGGGGAGGGCTCTTCCAGTCCTTTCCCAAAGGGCGTTAGAGTACAACTCCCTTGGCACAATAGCAGATGTGACTGCAGCAAGGCGGGGTTGTGCCGAGCGGCATTTCTCTGCGAGGAGCATTATCCTCTTCCCTGGAGTTCTCTCTTTTTGCTTTGGTAAAGTTTACTAGCTGCTTGTTAAGGAGCTAAGAGAGGCAAAGCTGAAAGATCTGAAATCTTCCCCTGGCTATGTTTTCCCAGTGTTGACTTGAGGCTGGAATACTAATATTGTATCCATCTCCATCCTCAGAGTACCTGCCTATGTCTCTCCGTCTCAACAAAGCAGCACAAGGACATCTATCAAGATCTAAATGTTACTGTAGGGATTGTACTTTCTGCACAAGAACCATCTTTTAAGCATGCAGATAGGGGGACAGAGTGTGTAGGGACGAAGGATGACAACAGTTGACTCACTGTGGACTTGACTCTAAAGCATTGATTCCTCCTTCCTGTGTGCCTTCCCCATAGCAGCTCTTTGTGTTTATAGCAGCTTCCTTGGATTTCCTCTGTTTTACCAACCCTCTCTCCTGGTTCAAACCTTAGGTAGAAAAACTGCAAACGTACATTTTAGTTGCTTTTGCTTTCCATTGCATTTGCTGTTCTCCACAGCATTTGGGGACACTGCAAAACACATGCCCAAAACAAAGTTTCACCAGAAGCTACAGATGTAGCTGCGGTGTGGATGAAGATGAGGTGTATGTGAGACACCTTCCTCTCCTATAAAACACATGTAGACCTGAGTGTGTTCATTTTCCCTTTATCACTGTCAGGCAAGGAAATACAATTAAATGTGATTTTTTTCTGTCAATTAACTCATGCCAGAAGAGTTTTTAAAATCTATTCCCGCTTTAAAAGTTCAGTGACCTACTTATGTATTTCAAGCGTATTTGGAGTTCACCTTTCCTCTTGCATTTTGCTATGTCATTCTTTTGCCCTCGTTAAAATGCTTGATGCAGCCAGGCTCCCAGCCATGGTAAATCCCATCATAAACTCTGCTTTATGACCCTCACCACGCTGGTGCTGAAATGGTCTGTCTTTCCCCTTCCCAAGCTCCCAAATGGCAGCAGGCAGAGTTTTAATCACTGTGAATTCAGGTTGTGGTCAGATTAGGTAGAAGATAGGATGCATGTTTGTTGTTTTGCAGTGATGTATTGTTTCTGGGATTACTGTGCTGAATAGCAGAGGGTGTCAGCTGATATTTATTACTTTAAGCTGTCTCAGCTGTTCTGGTTCAGCAAATAAACCTACATTCAAAATGAATGAGGAGCTCTGCTTGCCTTGTATGCCATGATGTGTGCAAATGTGATTATTGCTTCCGAGGCAGGGGAAGCTGAAATCATTGTGGGAGCATTTTTAGTTATTTATTTATTTTTACTCTTTGCAGGCAATCATGCAGATTTCTAAAGCACACAATCAAGCCAAAGGCTTGACACCTCTCCTCCTAGCCCCATTGTTAAGCCCTGGCATTCCTCATGCTGGGAATCACTGGCTCCCTCTCTCTCTAAAGTGATAAGCTTTAAACCACGCTATTGATTGCTTAAGGCATTACATGTTTTACACCTAGGTTATCAGTGTTATTGAAAGGGGAAGACACAAAGCTACCGGGCCTTAAAATGAATCTACCTCTCGTCTTTTCCCATTTGCTCTGAGGATTTCAGACAATTTGTTTTACACTGATCTCTGCTGTGGAGATAAATAAATGAAACCAGAGATTTCAACCCTCCCCAAGGTTAGAGTTAGAAGTGTTATTAGTGTAGGGCCTCATGTGCACCCCAGCACAAGCTGGGCTCACTTATCCTTTATTTAACGCAGCAACAAGGACTGATTTCAAAAGTTGCTGCTCCCCTTCAGATAAGAAGTGTCACATAGCACAGCTATCAAGGTGAATTGGTATTTTCAAGTGAGAACCTCTCTGCTTCTGATTAAGCCCTGAGGACTCCCTCTCTTCTCTTTTAACTCTTTAGCTCCCTGACATGGGCACCACCTTCGCGGCTGAGGGGCAGCATGGAGGTCTTGGCTCACCCAAAGGGCCTGCTGCGCTGTGCCTTCGGCCATCTGTCCTTGGGGAAGTTGAGGTCCTCGGCAGCCTTTTGGCAGTCAGGGACAAGGCTGTAGGAAGCCAGCAACGCTGCTACCACAGGGCTAGCAGTGATGCTGGCACAAAGGCTCTGATCTTCTTTAGGGTCTAACTATTGTTTTAATGATCCAAAAATGACCACTGAACATAATACTGCCCCCCTGCCCCAAAATCTAAAGTGACATTTGCCCAATTTCCAAGCACAAAGATGTGCTGCTCCCCTCTCATCCCCAAAACCCTGCTTGCCACCTTTTTGCCCTGAGCCTCCCTGTCAGCAGAGATACCTCATAGGCAGAGTAGAGGTAATGGATTTTATGGGAAGCAGTTACGGGGACACTGTGCATCTTGCACTCCATTGTGCACATCTCCTAGCAGATGAAGTGTTGCATTGGCCTTCAATAGCATAATCTCATTCTGGGATCTCAGCAGTAAACGCATGAATTGGGTATTTGTGGCAGAAGCATTACCGTCCTGCTTGCGATAGTTGGAAAAGTCGTGCACGTGTTTTTATGGAGATACCCTAAAAAATATATCAGCCTCTTAAAATGTGACTGCGTTGCTTCTCACTGAACCCCTGTGGGACCCCTGAGGGCCCGTTTTCTGTGAGGGCCCTGAGGAACAGGGAACAAGGTCCAGATCCAGTTATTGCAGTGACTTTCATGGATCTGGATTTCAAGGCTAGCAGCCGAGTAGAGAATTAGAGCCATATTCTTAACAAGGAGCTGACTGTATAACAAGCAGCCCCCTAAAATCCACGATCTCAAAGATAAGATGATTTGCCCAAGGTTACACAAATCAACTGTAGCTGAACCTGGAACTGAGCCTTCATCTGCCACTGACGTACCTTGACTGCAAAGTGATCCTTCCTCGAAGGGCCTACACATAGCGACATGATGAGATGATGATACTTTTTACGGTCAGATGAAAGATTTAATAACCTCTGTGTGACAACATCTACTGAGCAAGGAAGCACTTATTTTTTTAACCCACAGCGGTTTTGGTTGCAGAGGGCAAGCAGGGGACAGATGAGGAGGCAGAACGCGATGCTTGCAGAATGGTGGTCGGGTGGGACTGGGGGATTCGTGTTCCCTTCACTTGACTAACATTACCTTTCTCTGTCTGAAGGACGGCATGAATTGGGTGTGCAAAAATGTCAATGCTAAGAAGAAATAAAGCATTCAGAGCTGCATGGAAATGGAGGAGCGGTGGGAGCAGAATTCTAGCCTGAAAACACTAATTTGCTGCTTTCTGACCAAATGTTTTTCCATCTGTGCACAGCTACAGCTGTTAAAAGGAAAAAAAAAAAAGAAAGAAAAAAAGGGAACAACATTCGTTAAAACCTACTGCTGGATTTGGAACTTGACCTGCTCTTTAGTATCGTTTTTTATCCCAATAAAGGAATTGTATTTCCTCCCTATGCATAAATAATATTAAATGTCTGATTAGCAAGCGAGTTTGTAAGCAGAAGCAATTCTGCGATTCAGTGTGGAGCAGAGGGAGTGGTGAGTAACTGTAGTTGCTTAGATGCATAGGACCTGCCCTATAGGTGTGGGTTTGTGGTTGCTGAGGACACACTCAGGTGTCAGTCACAGCTTCCCCTCAGTGACAGATAAAATGCAGTTGTGTTACCAATTGTGGGTAGTTTCTTAAAATAAAGCTGCTAAGAAGTCATTTGCGTAATGAGGGTAGAAGACTTCCACATATTCCTGTAGCCATAAAAGAGGAGTTTGATCATAACAAGGCACTGTTGCATTGCGACATCGCTATAGAAGGGAGAGAAGGGTTCTCTGTGTGTAATTGAAGCTCTTTACAGTTGGAATAATGCAGGATGAACATGCCTAGGGCTTTTCTCGCAGCTGAAGGAGAATTTAGCCCAGCATTTCACCTTGAGCCAGCAAAACCGTGGTTCCTATGTTCAGTAAATTCCATACGTGAGATTAGTCTTGATGTTGAACAATCCCTGTTGATTTTCCCTTGATGTTAAGGCAACTCTGCAGCAAAATGCAATTAAGTCCATGATTACTTTCTAGAATGAGATACCAGGTCCCAGGCTTCCTTTTTGAAATGCACAAAATATATTCTGTCTATGCCCCTTCCTTGGCAGGCCTTGCCTAGCCCTTTGAGGGGCTCGGGGGGGCTGCCCCGCGGCAGGCTGGGTGCCCAGGGCCTGAAGTCCCCCCAGCTTGGTGCTGGCTGTAGATTGCCACAGTGGAGGGTGAGGATCCCGATGAATGGCAGATGGGAAGCACTCTTTAGAATGAGGATTCGTTCTTTCCCAGACTGGCTTTCCTCTAAAAGGATGCAGTTGCTGAAATAGGAAAGAGAATGTGTTTTCCACCTCCTCATCCCCAATTCAAATCTAGCCCCAGCTGACAGTGAGCAGGAGTCATTAGCACGCCAAAGCAGCCATGTCCTGTATGAAGCGAGCTTGGTGACTCCTGGGCCAGTTTCTAATGCACAGATGGTAAAATAATCCCACTGCCCTGCTTGCCAGCTTTGTTTGCTGCCTGCCTGCGAAGGGCCAGAGAATGACTAGGGACTAGGGACTGCATTACCCCTTCCACCTCTTGGAGACGGACCGGCGGGCAGTGTGGGGAAAGCTGCTTGTACTAAAGCATGTGGCTTTACCACGCGTCAGCGAGTTGACTCATGGACCCAGGCAGACGGCTGACACCCCTGGAGCTCCCAGCTCTTTTCTCCTCCCTTCCCCCGGACGTCTCCACCTCACGGCAGAAACATCTGCACTGTACGTGAAGCAGCCCCTGGCTGCCTGCATGTTGCAACCCAGCAGATTAAAATCATCCGGGGCTGATTCCGGGTCCCCACATACATCGGGATGTACAGTAGTGGTTCAGGAGTTGATCTGCCTGTAGTTCAGCTCTTTGCTGTGGCTGGGGGGCAGAGGGACAGCTGGGACAGCAACTGCTTTAGCAATCCAACTTTAATCTGCCTGTGTCCGTGAGTCAGCACCCTCTGAGTGCATCTGTCTCCAGCTCTGAGGCAGGACATGCATGCCGGAGTAGCACAGCCTTGCTTTGAAACCCAGATGACTTGGGGATGGGGGGGAACAGCAGCGGTGTATGGAAAAGCAGGCTCAAGTGAGCTGTTAAGCAATCACTAATGACACAAAGTGACACAGCTCCAGCTTTGCATGGATTGAGTAAGGAGTCATAGGATGAGGAGAGATGTTCATTTAAACATAGCTTGTTCAGCGACTCCCCGGCTGCAATGGCTTACTGAAACCCTAGGAATATGAGCACTGCGTGTTCCTGGGTCAGCCCAAGGAGGAGCAATGCATCCTAGCATCACCTTTTCCTTACAATTAATGCATTTGCCTCATGTAAGCACTGTAAAGAATTCCAGCCCTTCCTTGTAGGCACACTTTGTGCTGGCTGAGTGGCGGAGCTTTGTGACAGATATTCCCAAGCTTTGGATTTGCCTGTCCTGCATGTCAGATGCAGAGTAAAATGCTTGGGTACCCCTCCTCTGGCCTAGGCAGGACAGAGCAAGACCTCCTTGGGGGCTCAGGCATTGATCCTTCTCACTTGCAAGGGAGTTGAGTTGGTGCTTCCCTGCTCCCTACTTTTTTACCAGTGGCACACTTACCCTGTGACACCCCAGCTGTGCCACAGTTAGCTTTCTGGATCCAAAAAGCATCCAGCAGGATAATTTGGATTTTTAGGCTCCCATTGGTTAAGCTTGGAAATGTGTGTAACGTAGTGGTTTTCCCATTGCTCCAGCTCAGAAGGAAAAATTGCCTTACTGAATTCAGGATCCAGAAGCGTTTGCTGGCTCATTCATTGTGTTTGGGTGTAGCTACATATATTGGTTGCGTGCATCTGTGCCAGTCAGAGCTTCACCTGTAATCTGGTGGATTAATTTCATTTACCTACACCAGGTAGTAAGAGAGGAAGACCATGATAGAATAAGCTGTGCTGGGAGGCCGGAGGTGGAGGGTTTAAGTGACCATGACTTAAGTAAATCACCCTGCAGTGATGTCTGTAAACGCTCCTTGTATTGTAAACATCTCTCTCTGCATCGACCTGGTGAAAAATGTAAAAAGGATTTGAGGTTCTGTTCACTTGCTGCTCCTTATCTGAATGCATTTACATCTGCTATACCTTCTGCAGGGCTCTCCTCCCTCAGCAGCACTTGGCTAAATACCACCTGTAAAACTGGCTGGGGCCAGCCAAAAATGCCTGCTGCGGTTCAGCAAAACCCCTGCCCCTCTCCCAGCCCTTCAGCTCCTGCTTCGTTTATGGTAATTGCATACACAAGGCTTTGTCCTTCCAACTCTGTCTGCTCTGCCCTCCTTTAAGTGAGCTTCGGGGGAAGCGAACGGTCTCATTGGTATGGGTGGAGCTTTGCCACACGTCGCATCAATTCATAGATTTTTAAAGCCAGAAGGGACCGTTGTGTTCCTCTCTCCTGACCTCCCGCGTAACACAGCCCATTAAACGCCACCCTGCCGGCGCGGTGACTTGTGGTTGAATTAGAGCACCTCTGCGAGGAAGACACCCAGCCTTGATTTAAAGGCTCGGAGTGACAGACAGATCCAGCCCAGGCCTCGAGAAGTTTGTTGCAGGGGTTAATTCCCCTCTGGTGGGGAGTTTGTCTTGCTTCACTTTCAGGTCATTAAATCTGGCTTTACCTTTGCGATAGATGAAAGATGCCTCTCCTGCCCCTTTGTGTTCTCGGGGCGGGGGGGGCGGGGAGAGATGATGGAGAAGTGAAATTCTCCAAGGGCAGATCAGGAAACGTGAGTCCAAGCCCCTGCTCTGACCACGAGCACGGGGCGTGGGGTTCCACATCCTCCTCTGGCTGTGGCCATGTCCCCCACCGCGGCCCCGATGGAGGGTGTCTCTCCTTGCCCTCAGAGAATGCTTGCCAAAGCTTCATGCAGCCTTCTTCCATTTTTCCCCTTACCAATACTGCTGCTTGCACGTTAATGACTTCTTTCTCTGTCGAAAATGTAACTGATCAGCAGACATTCTTTACTAAAAGTGTACTGAGATGAGACCAGCCCTCTCAAACTTGCCCCCTGCCCCACCGGGCTCACTTTTCTGCGAAGGCACAAGGTGGTGGCTGTCACATTCCCTGGGTCAGCTGGGTCCACACAAGCTCTTTCTTTTATGTTCCCTTTTTGAATTTCACCAAAAAGGGGTATTTGCGATCTCTGGTCATGTTGTTACTCAGTGTATAATTTAGATGTCTTTGTCAAAAAAAAAAAAAAAAAAAAAAAGAAATAAATTAAAATTTAGTAGAAAGACAACTTGTGTTTGGGAGTGATCCTTTTTCTTCGACAGACTTATTTTCCCAGCGGTCATTTGAGGACTGCATCTTTCCAAGGAGCCACCAGTCAGTCGGAGAAGCTGCTCTTCCGCCGCTCCCTCTGTCTCCTCGTCAGAGGCAGTCTCCGGTACTAGATGTGGTCAAAACAGTTGGAAAAAGCCTTTTCCCTTTGGATTTTTACATGCCTAAAACTATCAGAAAAGCCAGCGAGTGAGACAGGCAGACTTTGGGAGGATCTTCTTGTTTCAAGAATCATTCTGTAGGTTTTAAAAAAAGCATGTCAGGAAACACGTTCCCCACTGACCTGGCAGGAAAAGGGAAGGGGAAAAAGAAAAGCAGCAAATGATTTGGGTTTGGTTCAGTAGCAGGGTTTGGAGGGGATTTTGAGGGAGGGAAGCGAATTCTGGGGTTGTTTCTTTCCAACTAATTTGACTCATTACTGTTTCTGCAACACCAGGCCGGGCCAAAAATTGAGGAACTGTTAGAGCTCTTTAAAGCATCAGCTCCCTCCCTGCACGGCCAGGATACCTGGAAGGCTGTCAGAGCTGCTGGAAAAAAAACATTATAGGTGGTCACACTTAATTTCTTTTTTTTTTTTTTTTAAGGCACGCTTTATACTGAGTCCTGTTATTTTTTCAGCAAAGTAGGAAATACTTTTTCATCTTGTTTGCCTAATGGATTGAATGTGAAAAATATTTCTTTGGCAAGTGAACACCCTGAGAGTTGTTTGACTTGTCACGACGTTATGTATCGTTCCCTGCGGCCCCCTGCCCCTGAAGCCGCCACGCTTCCCCTCTCCTGTTGCTGTTTACGCTGGGACACGCCATAATTTACGGCGAGGCTGCGTGTGACCTTGCATGTGTCTGCTCGAGCAAACCGCAGCTCCGTTCCCCGCACAAGCCCCGCTTTACATTCACATGATGAATTTAGTGCTCCCGAAAGGACAAGGAACTGAGTGAATTGGATGTGGGAGGGGAAAAAAAGGAAATAATAATAATGCACAGCCTGAAGGAGAAATAAACACTGAGATTTTTGTTCCTCTTTGACCAGTATTTTGCAGTTGTTTATGGCCTTGCACCCCCTGGACCACTGTCTTTATCAAAGCAGAGAAATTGTCTGCGGCCACAGACCTGGAGATGTCAGCCTTCGCATCCTCACCGTGCGGGCATCCCCCAGCCCCACCATGCTCTGCCAGGGCACACATCGGCGAGGGGCAGCCGGACCGACGGCCACGGCAGCGCTCCAGACATGTTGCCCACCCACCCGGGCACCCACCCAGGTGCTGCACTGAAGCTTTTATTTTGTTTTGTTTAAGTGGAAACGAGCTCGCACCACAGCCTTGTGATTGGATCCTGGCTAAATTGCAGCTTCGGGCTCAGTTGGCTGAATTCGGGCTTGTTGGATTTTTTATTGCAATCTGTTCACTTATTTCCCTTCCCAGCGCTGATTGGAAGCAAAACTCCTGTAAAGCTGCAGTCGGGCTGCGCCCGTGCTGGGGGACGCCGGCAAAGGCTTGCTGGGAACAGCACGGGGTCGGGGGGTATATACCCCCTCCGCATTTCCCATTTAGCTGGCTGACCAAGATGAGTCTCTGTATCCTTTTCAATAGGAAAAGGTTGAAAAAAAAAAAAATCGCAGTCAGGAGAGGAAGGGTGGGAAGGAGCCCCTCTGCTTGCGATGTGCCATGACCAAGCAGCTACGAGCTGCAGCTTTGCAGGCAGCACGGCCGGGACGCCAAATGCAGCCCCAAATAAATAATCCTGTGAGGAAGGGAAGCTGTCAGGTAGGTTAGGCCCCAAGCCTGAGCTGCATCAGGAGCTGGCAGCAACGCCCTGCAAATAAATCATCTGGATGAGAGGTATTTTTAAATAGAAGTTGTCCTTGCAGCTTGGCTTTGCAACCTTTATTTTGTGCTACCGGTGGGAGCCAAGCGTGCGAGCTGAAAGGCTGTGCTGGCTGGCAGGGGAGAGCTGGCAGGGGCTCGGGGTGCCGAGGGGGACGCTGCTGGGGAGAGCAGGTCCACTCGTGGGCTGGGGACACCGTGTGGTGCCCAGCCTGAGACAGCTGGGTCCCGACCGGCCAGGCACAGCCCAGCGTCTCAGGGTGGCCCAACCAGCTGTCCTGCCCCAGCTCCGTCACCCGCCCCGATGTCAGACGGGAGGATTTACATGTATTTTGGGTTCATGTTTATAGCCGGCACCTGTGAGGCCAGCGCCAGGTGGGGGTAACTGAGGGGGCCACGCCGCGGTGGGCCGAAACGGTGGTGTGGGTGCAGAGAGCTGGTCTGGGGGAATGGGGAAACTGAGGCACGTCGCACCACCCGCACTTGGGGCTGGGACCAGGCAGGGGGCTGGGGCCACGGCTTGCAGCCACTTTTGGAGCCAGGGCAGGAGCCGCAGCTCTGAGAGCCCCGTGGGGGCCGGGGGGGACGCTGAATTGGGTGCATTCAGCGCGGCACAGCTGGTGCGGGCTGCAGGGCGGGGGGGCTGCAGTTGCTCCTGACACTTTTGCCTCTGAATGTGATGATAAACTCCCTTTCCCGATTAGTGCTGATCCCTCTGCCTCCAAAACAGTTGGCCCTAATGAACATACGGCCCAACAGCTGTAAGCGGTTATACATATGCATGGATATATATATTTATCCCCCCCCAGCCCATCCATATATACTGGAGATCACAGCTGTTGCTATTCTTCCTTGCAATGCAGATCAGACGCTCTCTCTCTTTGGAGTCTTACTTGACCTATTTTGCAGGCGCAAGATTTTTTGTGATGATGATTTCCCCAGTTGGTGCTTTTGATTCTGCCTGAAACATCTTGATTGAAGGCAAACAATGGCAGCTCCGGCAGCCGGCAGCGCCCCGCACCCACGCGCCGCCCCGGCCCTGCCAGCCGCCACGCGCCGGGGGGGCGAGGGACAGGGTCCGGCCGACGCACCCCAGGGTGGCAGCAGCTGCCGGCTGGTCCATGCTGACCTGTCTCCTCTGATGCCCCTTCCCTGTGCCCACGGGACGTGGCTCTGCCGCCCGGCCCGTCAGCGTGGCCATCCAACCTGGACCTCGAGGCTTGTGCTGGTCTCCCCACCCTCTGCCACCGCCAGCCAGGCTGTCCCCTGCTCAGCCCTGAGCCCATTCCCACCAGCCGGAAACCGCTCCGTCACCCCAAAATCTTGCAAACCAGATGGTGACACCCCTTGGGGTGCCTCAGCTCTAAGGCCAGGTGGGGAGGTGGTGCCAGAGCTGGCAGGGGTGGCAAGGCCCCTGTGGCTGCTGCATCCCACAGTGAAGTGATCCTCTGAGCACCCCCTGGGTGATGGGGACCTTTGAAGCCCTTTCCCCAGGGACCCCCACCCTCCTCTCACTGCTCAGCACAAGATTTTAGGGCTGGCAGGGAGCCTCCACTGGCCCCACAGCCCTCCGGGCCAGGCAGGGTGCCCTGGAGAAGGGTCTTGAAGTCACCACATCCCGGCAAGGAAAAGCAGCCATCCGGGCGCGCACAAAGCCATTTCTTGTTTGGCATTTTTGTTTGAAGCATGTCCTTCATTTGGGTTTCTACAGCAACCGGGAAGTTCCAGTCCTGGCCCAGCTGGAGGGAGCAAAGCGCCCGGGTGAGCGGAGCAGGGGGGCAGGAGGGGAGGCTGAAGGGTGGGAGGGGAAGAAGCCAAAAATAAGTTTTTAAAGAAGTAAGGCTGTCCTTTCTGCCTCCATCCTGGGCCCGGGGCTGCTGCAGCTGGGGCAGGACTCCAACACTGTCCCCGTCCCTCCATCCACAGAGGCTGTGCAGCCAGCTGGGGCCAAATCAGGGGGTGTAAAACACCAGCCACGGGGTCCCTCCGTGTAAGGAGGCTGTCCACCCTGCCCAGCGCCGGCACAGCTGCATCCCCAAGCCCCTCCACAGGCCCTGGGTCAAAAAGAATTACCTTAGAAACACTATTTTCTTATAAAAAAACCCGAAACCCAACAAGCCGCCAGTAATTCATCTTAGGCAGCAAGTCTCTTCATTTATTCATTACAAGATAATACCCAAATCTGGCTAATTAATATTCCTGCATATTTTCCAAGGGCTGATGAGGTATCTTAAACATCTCGCCAAGATGGGCTCTCATATTTGGAAGATTGATGTGCAAACTTAAATTGATGCCGTCTAAATATACCCTTCATGTTTAAGCATGGGACTTCACTCCCGGGGTGCCGGTGGCTTCCCCAGACACCCATGGGACCGGGGGGCTCAGCGGGCGGGAGAGCTGCCGAAAAGGCTCCCCTGAGCTGGGGTGTGACATTGTGTTGTCCATCTTTCTGCAAAGATCCGAGTTTTCCGCTTGCTTGGGTAAGGGGAGCAGGGTGCAGCGAGCACAACCCGCTGGTGGCCACAGGGTCAGCAGTGCTTTGGGGTGAGGGTCAGTGCAGGCACCCATGCAGCTGGATGTGCCGACAGGTCCTGACCGGAGCAGGGCCGGCAGCTTCCTGCCGAAAGCCTTCTCCAAGGTTAAAAATAGGACTTGGTTGCAAACCGAAAGCCTGGTTTGCATTTGCCCTCATTATGTTGATTGCTTATTTACATGTATGCAAATGGAGGAAGAGGCAGCGGCTCCTCCACCTGGGGACCCCTCAGCACAGCCGAGCCTGAACCCCAGCAGGTATGTCCCAGTGGAGATGGGCTGTGGCGCTGCCAGCCCCTCCACAGGCTCGACCTGAAAATGGAGCATCGGCCCCTCTCGAGGCTCTGATCCGGGGGATGAGCTGCAGCCCTGCGCCCGGGGGCTGGAGGCACAGTGGTTACTGCCACCACCGCTGCCTCTCCCCTCACCCTGCTCCACCAGATGTGCGTGTCCAGCTCCAGCTGTTCCCCATCAGCCTCCCCTGAGCAGCACCGCCGCCCCCGGGATCCTTTTTCCACCAGGCCCCACGTCCTTCATCAGACACCAATTTGGTCTGGCCCAACTGCTCATTTTTCTTTCCGCCGTGTGACATGTTTTCACCTGGCTCCTAATCCGTCTCTTTCCATTCACAACTTGAGCTGTTTATGGATGTGCCTCTGCTCCCGCTGCTTTTCCCACCCCCCGGACAGAGCCATCCATCAATAAAACCGACCATCAGAGCATCTGTGCATCCCTTCCACCCGGGATGGGACACTTAACCCAACAGCGCCAAGGGCACACAGTCCTCCCGCCACTCAGTGGGGTGACCCCAGGGGGCCGTTGCCTCCCTCCCCACCACCAGCAATGGGTGGCGTTGGATGGTGTGGTGCCACAGGTAGCTGAGATGCCAGGGTCCTTTCCCTTGGCTGGCGGGGGGCAGAGGGGCCATGGCATGGGGACCCTGCCAGTGGCACCCACTGTTCTGGGGCTGCTCCCTCCAGCAAAGGCACAGGGTGAGGGTGGCCCATGATGGCGACATGTCCCAGGCCCCTGGAGGTCACCCTGTGGGGTGGGGGCTACGCAACAGGTGCTGTAATGCCTGCCCCAGTCTCATGGGAGAAGGCAGCTGTGCCAAGGCGGCAGAGGATGATGATGATGATGATGATGATGATGATGATGATGATAATGATGATGATGATGATGATGATGACAGCTGGGAGGGCAAACCTGGGGGCACCAAGCATAGGGGCCATGGCTGGGGAACAGCCTGGGGTAGTGGGTGGCCCTGGCTGGGCACTGGGGACCCCTCCCGGGCTCCCCAAATGCCACTTGTCTCACCCCTGTCTGTGTCCCCTCCGCCACTGGGGCTCTCCCCCACAGCAGCCGGCCACATGGACGCAGAGGGAGGCGTCACCAGGTCCCTATGGAAGCTGGGAGCATCCCGCTCCCTCCTGCTGCCCCAGGGCGCTTTGCTTGTGACCAAGAAGGGGACCCCCGAATATCCCAATGGATTGGGTGTTTCCTGAAGCATCTGAGCAGGACAGGGCTGGGAAGAGCCTGGCAGGGCCCGGCCACCAGCCTCTGCACCCTGCACACGGGCAGCGCCGGCCCGGGGGGCAGCCAGGGGCACACAGGGGCAGGGGGTGCTGGCTCGCCCCCTCCCACCACGGCCTGGCAGGGGGGTCCTGCTGGCAAGGGGGTGCTGCTGCTCCCTTGGGGCAGAGTGGGGGGAGCCGTGTGAGGGTCCCCCTCCCTCAGACCCGCTGCTCCCCTGGTTTCAGCTCACTGAGACTCTCTCCCCTTCCCATTTCCCACCGAAGCAGCACAGGGGGAATCCAAACCAAAACGAAACCAGGGATGTTTTGCAACCAGGAGAAAACCGAAGGAAGCCCAAGCCAGCAGAGAGCAATGGAAGCCCCCAACGCCTCCAAGACGCTGCTCTGCGTTACAGCGTCAGCCCCAGCGACCCAGGCGAGCAGCTCGCTCCTGCACAGCCACAGCCAGGCCAGCCCACAGCCACACTGTGTGCCTGGCCCAGGGTTTCCTCCTCGCCCTTCCCGGCCTCGGCCGAGCACGGAGGGTCCCCGAACAGCCCAGGGTGCTGCCAGCACCCACGGAGCCCCGAAGGGCAGCAGAGGGTTAGTGGGGGACAAAGCCTCAAGGGCCAGGTGCCGGGGCTGCAGCGTGGCCGGCAGGGTGGATGCCGGCAGAGGCAGGAAAGCCGCCATCCCAGTTCCCATTGCCGACCCCATCCCCGTCCCACAATGGGGATTGTTCTGGAGGCTGTGGGCAGGATGCGGCCCGGCCGGCTCTGTGCCTGACTCACATCCTTGCTGGCTGGGAGGGAGCTTCAGCATCCCTCCCCACAGGGCTGGGACAAGAGACGGGCGCTGGTGGGAACCCCTTCCCCAGCCAGGACCTGCCGCCACCCTACCCCGAGTGCTCCCCCCCAGACAGCCCCGACGGAAAAATCCCTGTCACCGGCCGGGCACCCAGGGGACCCAGGGAGCTGTAACCTCCGAAGGCAGGTTGGAGCCTCCCGCCAGAGCTGGCGTTCCCAGGGGAAGAGCTGCAGCAGAGCGAGGCGTTTGCACTAAGTGATCACATTTATTTGGATACTTTTTTTGTGTGTGTGTGTTCTAAAATCGGTTACAGAATAAATACCTGTGCCTTATAGCAGGAAGTCCACTTTTTTTTATACAAAGTGCTTGTTACAGGAAGTTGCATCAGCGATACGCAGGAGGGGGGTGCATTTCAGCCACGCTTCCCCTCCTGAAAACTAGAACAGATTTTTATTTATTTATTTATTTATTTATTTATTCGTGTTTTTTTTTTTTTTAAGTTTCTTTTCCCTTTTTTTGTGCATTAAATTTCCTGCCATTGTGTATTTACAAATCTCTGAAAAGAAAAAAAATGCCAATATGCATGAGAAGTGGCCTCGTAACACAAAAAAAAAATAATCAACCTTTAAAAAAAAAAAAAGGTAACAAACCCAAAATCTACAAGTATAATTTCATACTGAATCAATGATAGATTTTTTTTCTTTTTTTCTTTTTAAAAAGGGAAAAAGAGGGGGTGGGGAAGAGGGGAAAAAACTGAACCAAACCAGAAATAATGAACTCTGAGAAACGGAAAGAGAGAAGGTGCCATTGTCCCTTCTGAAGTTTTCCAAAGGCAGAGAGAAGCGAGGAAGAATGCGACGCACAGACCCAGACGCCCGAGTGAAATCCCCATCAATTTCTTCTCGGTAATTTCTCCCTCGTCTTTTCCCAGCGAGGGGCAGGAAGGACTTTCCAAAATTAAATTAAAAAAGTAATTAAAAGAAAAAAAATTATGATTTTGTTTTAAAAGGATTTAAAAAAAAAAAAAAAGGAAAGAGAGGGAGATGAGAGAACAACCCTCCCCAAAATCCTGGAGGGGCATGAGGTGGGGAAAAAAATCGGGTTTGATTTAAAAGGAAAATAAAAAAAAAAGAAAAAAAAAAAAAGAAAAGCCAAACCAAACCAGACTTTTCTCTCCGAACGTGTCATTGAGCGGGACTCTCCGGAGAGTGTGACGGTTAACTGGTGACGTAGTGTTTCGCCGATGGCTGGCCGTAGACCCTATAGAAATCCTGCCGCCCGTGCTGCTGGGATGCGTCAATCCATTCCCTCACGGCAAGTCCCGGGAGCGACTGGGGGACAGCGGGGGCGGGCGGCAGCGGGTGGGAGTACTCCTGCGAGGAGACCGTCCAGGGGAAGTGCCCTGACCGTGGGTAGGGCTGGTGCCCACTGTGGTTGGACACGGAGGAACAGTAACAGTTATCCACAGAGCAGACAAGGATTTTGCGCCCGCCGTACTGGGAGAGCACAGACTGCTGAGATGACGTGGTGTTGGGGTAGTGAGATGGGTTGAAGACGGAGCCCGAATGCACCGGCTGCGGGCCGCTGGGAAGTCCAACTATGTGCTGCGTGGAGCTACAAGGCACCATGGCTTGTGCAGACTGCCCCTCGCCAGCCGAAGCGCCCTGGCTCATGTACTGGCTCGCCACAGTCCCGGACGATGGCTCGAGGAAGCTGCCCTCGGGGAAGGCGGTGGAGTGCTTGCGCTTCTCCGCGCCGGAGTTGCTGACGGTGCAGGGGTACATGGGGATGCTCTGCAGGAAGGGGACAGGGGTGCTCAGAGGACCTGCGGAGGGGAACAGGAGAGGAGGACTGCATCAAGCACAGCACGGCACAGCTCCAGGGTGCTCTGGCTGCTGGGCAGAACCCGCAGCCAAGCCCCGAAACCCGTGCTGCAGCCCCACGCGAGCAGAAGGTCTCCCAGCCTGCCCCACCAACCAGTGGCAAACTGGGCACACAGCTGTACGGGTGACTTTGCAGGTGCTGTTGCGAGACCTCGGCAGCAGGCTGGGAGCGGCCCCAAGCGCTGCCCTGCAAACACGTGCACAGGCTGAGCCCACGCACAGCTGACGATCACAGGCCATAACCCGGCCAGAGCGGGACAGCCAGGGTGACAAAGCCAAGTCCCCCAAGGAGAGGACTGGGAAGCCTCTGGAGGATGTGGTCTGCTCCCAGGCATGGGCTGGGGGCTGCAGGACCATGCTGGCCCCTGGCTGTCCCTGCCCACATGCCAACTCCCATTTTTCCACTGCCTTTTCCTGGTGATGGCCAGTCCCCCCACCCATGTGTTTTGTGTCACCCCAAAACACAGCTGTTCCACAAGCCAAGGGAAGTGTCCTGGGAAGAGCCAGGAGCTGGCTTCATGGCATCTCCATGCCCTTTCTGACGACAGAGGTGCTCCCTGGGGTCCCTGTACCCTGAAAACTCTACCCACCCTCTTGTACTGGGAACAGCAGAGCACCCAGATATGGGTACAGGAGGTAGTGAAGCCCCGTGCCCCTGCCCCCCACCCTGCCTCAGGCTTCACCCACCTTCCAGCAACTTCCTGAGCTGCTTCTCCTTCTTGGCGATCTCATTCAGGAAGAGCTTGGAGTTGAGGTGGCCGATTTTTGGTGGGGGCAGGCTGCCACCTGTACAGTTCTGGGTCCTGTTGGGGACCACAGGCAGAGAGGAAAGGTGTGAGGGACAAGCTACACCCAGGGGAGGGTCAGACGGATCCTTCCCCCGTACCCTCCTGGGGCCAGACCCCTCCCCTAGGGCAGCAGCGTGGAGGGCAGCAGGGAGCTGGCACTCTCTGACGGGCAGGACCTTCCCCGTCCAGCTTTGCCGTGAACGTTCCGTGCCAGGGCGCACCTCCCGCAGCCCCTGTGTCCCTCCACACGGCCACCCCAGCTCTCCTCAGCTCCACTAGCGCTGGCTTTAACCCCCTGCCCTGCCGCTGCCCCAGCAGAGCTGGACTGAGCCTCGCAACCCACCCTGGCTGGGGCGCTGGGTCCCAGCTCCGCTCTTCCAAAGCACACCACTGTGCTCCCTCGGTCCAAGGGGAGGGCTCGGTTCAACGGCTGCGGAAGGGGATTTTCCCACCCTCCCAGAGGGAAACCGAGGCACGGAGCATGCCTCTCCCAGGCCCTGCAGCACCCCTGGCCCTGCTCCTCCTCTGGACACTGTGCTGCTGCTGCCGCCCCTGCGAACACAAAGACGCCCCCCCCGCCCACGCCTGCCCTGCTGTACTCACCTGTCCATTAAGATTTTCACAGACTTGGTGTTCTAGGAGGGGAAGGAGAAGCTCTCATCAGTAAGGCCAGTCCCTGCCACAGCCAACACCCCCCCTTTCATTGTCACCTTCTGCGCCCCCCAGGAGGGGATGGGCTGCCCACAGGTGCTAAGCCCCCTCTCCCCCCCGGCATGGGCTGCCCCAACCCCATCTCCAGTTGTGGCACCCATTCATTCAAGGCCAGCACTGAGTCTGTCCTGCTCCCCTTGCCTTCTCCCACTGCTGAGCCCTCTGGAGGCATCAGCTAGCCCTGTCAGTGTCCCCAGCCCGCTCCCTACCGTGCCCCGTGCCTCCCTGATGCTTCCTGCACAACCAGACCTCCCCACGGCCCCATCCCACCTCTGGTGGGACAAGGAAGAAGCTTGTCTTACCTTCATGAAGTTGATGTCCTCGGTTTTGTCGAACATGACCTGGACAGAGCTGAGGAGCTTCTTGGCCTCCTGCATGCGCTCGTTGAGGTGGAGGACCTGGGCAGCGTTCTCATTGCAGAACTTGGCCTGGGCCTTGTCCAGGATCTCCATGGTCTTCCGCAAGTCCTCATCCAAGATCTGGTGCATCTTCTCATACTGCAGGCGCACCTCGTCCTTCAGCTGGCTCACCTTCTCCTGGGCAAGAGAAGCAGGGTCAGGCCCTCTGCACCCTCCACCCTCTGCCGTGATGTCGCGGGACACCTGGGTCCTTTCCCCAGCAGAGGGGGGGTGCAACCTGAAAGCTGCACCACAGCTCTGCTCTCCTGCAACACCCACACAGACCAAACCCTGACATCAGCTGCCGCATGAGACTCCTATGTGCCAGAGACCCAGGAGGGACACTGCTGACCCAGCAGATCTCCTGCACCTACCTCCTGGGCTCTAGGTGCCTCCAGAGGACTAATGGCAAGCAACAACCCGCAGCACCACCAAGGCAGGTGTGCTCCCTCAAAAAACCCTGCCCATCGCCATCGTCACCCCCATGCCCACCCCAGGCCGGGGACATGTCATGCTCCAGAGCCCTCCCCATGCTCTGGGGAGGCCAAGGGGCTTTAAGGGCCACAAGCTGATCTTGTTTTATCTGTGTCCCAAAAAAACAATTATTTGCATCTCTTCCACCTCCTGGGTATTTCAGCGGTTTAATCGGGGATCTCCCATCTCCAGACCCCTGCCTCCTGCTCGGGATGAAGTGGGTGACTCGGGGAAGGCTGTGCTGAGCTGAGGGCAGGGTGGGCCATCTGATGTTTAAGAACAGCCTTGTTCCTCACCTCCCAACTCACCCCAGGACCCACAAGGCTGCAGGGCAGCCCCGAACACGTTCTGTCCCCCAGAAGGATGACAGACATGACTGGACTGGAGACAGCAGGTCTGTCCAGCTGCTCCTCCCCTGCATGTCCTCCCTCCCCCCCTGCCCACCTGGCTCCTACGGCCCAGGAGCCTGTCCCCATTGTGCCACGGGGTGACAGTCCGTGGGGCTGGACACAGCAGGGTGAAGCACCAGTTACCTCCACCAGCCGCTTGTCTGATTCCAGCTTGTAGAGCTGCTCTTCGATGTCTTGCTCCCGCTCCTCCAGGCGGTCCTGCTGCTTCATCAGCATCTTCTGCAGAGACAGGAGAGAGGAGCAGCCATCAGAGCCCAGCGGCCACACGAACCAAGAAGCTTCAGTGCTGCCTGCACCAGCTCTGCCCACACAGCTCGGGAGGGACAGTGCTTTTTCCCAGCAGGACGCCATTGCTGAGCTGAAAGGCCATGCATGGCTGCTGGTGGAGGTGGAAACTTCGCTATTTCAGTGGCCACGCAGAGGGGCCATGTGTGCTGGGCTGCCTTATCAGCTGGAGACCTTGATGTGGGTCCCCTGGTTGGGGGCAGCCCCTCAGGTAACATTTTGCAGCATGGTCACTGAGGTTTGGTCAGAGCCAAGCCTTGGGGACCCTGGGGGACACACAGAGAGGCTCATCTCCCACTATGGCAGCACTGTTCAAGGCCCATCACCCATTGCCAGCAGGCTCCTGCAAAGCATCGTCAGCCCCCCCGTGCCCCCGTACGCTACGCCAAATCCTTTCTCCCTTCCCCGCCTCCATGACAAGCCCCAGAGCCAGCGTCAGTGTAATCAGGAGGGACAGAGAATGGAGGAACAGGGCCTCCCCCCGCCATGCTGCCAGCCCCTGGCCCCAGCTCCTCCGGGCTGCGCCTGGGCCATCAGCCTAATAACTGGGACAAAACCTTATCTGCAGCTATCACCGTGAGCATCTTGCTCCTGTGTGCTTCCCTGGCCAGGATGAAACCCACCACCCACGAGAGAAGGGCTCTGTCCCTGCAAGCAGGAGCAGGGCTTCCCAAAACACCCCCCAAAATCAACTCCAGGTTTTCCCCCTCCATGGTTATCCCAAGGAAATGTTACACCAGCGGGACCAGAAGGGCTTCACCCGGCACAGAGACACAGCATTAGAGACTCTCAACAACAGGGGCGAGATGGGAAGAAACCAGCAGCGAGGATGAATTTTGAGGGGATTATTGCTATTATAAACCGCTGCCCTGGGATTTATAATCAAGTAATTAATTCCTGGACGAGGTGGGAGGGGGAGGGTGGCAGAAGCGCTGCTGGGATTAATTGCATTGCAGGGAAAGGCTGTCACCTCCAACTCAATTTGGGAGCAGGAATGTGAAGCCTCCTCCCTCCTGTTGTTTTTCTTAAGGTCTCGGACACCTCCAACCTCAGTGCCGCTGGGTTCCTACCACTAATAATAACAAGGAGCTAAAAAAACCCAGCTTCCCACTCGCAGTCGCACTCCACATGCACTCTTGATTCCCACGTGTGTGCACTCACCCACGCACATACAGACGGACACACAGACAACAGCACATCCACTGAAACAGGATCCAAGGGGCAGCAACACTGACGCAGACCCACAGGCACGGGGGGGACGGGGGGGGACATTTGGTAGCCCACGTGTACAGAAACACAGGGGCCTGCAAGCATCCAAGGGCATCACTGCTGCTCTTTTTAAGACCAGCTGAATAGGTGGGAGCATCCAGACGGAGAAAGATTTGATGCAAATATTAAAAATCTCCTTTTTTCATTGTAAGAGGGTCATTACTTGTGATGCTGCAGCACCAAGAGGCTGCAACCCACTCCCGAGGTAAATACGGTGGGAACTGAACTCCGGAGAGTGGGGGCAACACCAACACCACTTGCTCAGAGAGGGCATGGGGCACAGGCGGGAACTGCATCCCAGGTCCTGTGCTGGCAGCCAGGCCAGGGTGTGGGGCTGCTAACGGCTCTTCTGGGAGCTCAGCCAGGGTTCTAGGTCCAGCACTAGGCAGAGGTGGTGGGCAGCAACCTGCTCCGGCAGTGTTCCAGGCAGGTGTATGTCAACACTACCTGCTCCCAAGCACCGCCGGCTGAAAACACAGTTTGCAACATCCCTCTGCATGGGCCTGGTGCAGAGTGCAGCAGGCCCAGCTCTAGATCCTGCTCCAGCATCCACAGGCTGGAGTTTTCCCACTGAAATCGCAGTCAACTGATGGGAAAGCCGCCCGCTCCATGGAAGGAAATGCCTTCTCTCGTCCCTGCTTGCAGGAGGCTGATCGAGCCCAGGAGCCAGGGCAGGTCTTGCAGCCCAGGCTGCTTCTCGCTCTCCAAGCTAGAGCACCAAAAGCCATAGCGAGCTTCACACCAAGCCCTTCCCTGCGCCTCCCTCCCTGCCTGCCAGCAGAGACTCGCCATCTCCACCGCAAGCAGCCAGACCCACCCCACACCAGCCTGCTGTGGGGACAGCTGAGTCCGGAGGGGCTCGCGGGAGCAGCGGGGTCCCCTGCCTGCCCCCCCTGGCTGCCAGTGGGGCAGGGCTGGGGAGAAACGCAGGACAGGATCCAAGGCTCACAGCTCGCCGGGCACAGAGGCCATGTCGCACTCGGGTGTATGCATCAGGCGTCTGACATGGAGCAACCCTGAGGCAGCCCCTGCTTTTTCCCCTGATGCTGCTGGGATGCTCTCGTGGTGGAAAACAGTGTTTCTCATCGCTGGCAGACACTGGGCAGGCAGAGACAACCCTACCAGCCCCAGCGATGTGAGGGACCCCAGAGGGATGGACCAAAGAGCCCTGGACACACACGTACCATCGTCCCCTTCCCCCTGCCCTGCAGCTGCCGTTGGCAGAGCTGCCAACCTTTGTGTTTTGTAACAAACCTCAGGGTGCTCCGCTCCTGGAATCACACAGTTATGTGAAATCACAAAAACATACATAAATACATATAAAATTAACCTTTTATACATAAAAGGTAATTTAATAGCCACTCACAGCTGGAAAAAGTGACCAAAATCTAACCTAAACCCACAGAAATCAAACAGACTATAGCAGACACGCAGCGTTTTCTTTAAATCTCACATTTGAGCCATTCTCTTGATTTTAGGGTGATTTAAAAACCGTACGTGCCTGGGACTGCAGCAGGATGGGAAGGCTTTTCACCCACGGCAACCAAAACCTTAACAAGACACATGGGTAGGAACTACCCGTTCTGGCACTGAGGGGTGAAATTTCATTGTCTCCACAGCATGGGCTGAATTCCTTAGGTATTTTGAAAAGGAAAATATATCCCTTCCCCTTCCATCCCCTCCCAAATCTGGTATTTCTGAAGTCATGAACTCCTCCTCCTCCTCCTCCAGGATCAGAATTTCTCAGGGTAATTTCTCATATTTCATGCATGACCTTGATGCCGGGAGAACCGCAGCTCCCTCCATACAGGCACCCTTCCCGGGCTCTGAGCAACTCTGTGATCCCCGTTTGTCTTTTCCAAGACATGCTGCCAGTTTGCAAAATGGACACTAAAAATGCTCTGTATTCCAACACCAGCAGAGAGTAAACTCTTCTAATTAATTAATAAGCTAATCTGCAACAGGAGTAAGTGGCTGGTCCACCCCAACCCTGCAGGTCCCTGCGAGACGGGGCTAGTTGCTGGACACCAGTTTATTCTGCTTGAATTGCAAGTGATCTCCTCTTCTCCTCATGGAAAAAAAATAAAGGAGGGGAAAAAAAAAAGACTTGAGTCCTAAGAGGAGGTTAGTGGAGCTCCCTTCAAACACGCCATTGGCATCCACCCCATACAGGAACAGGACCGCCGAAGGTGGAAGAAGAAACAGTGAAGCCCCACTGCTGGCAGAGCAGGGTGAAACCTGGGGAGCAATGGTGGCAAGTCGGGTGAGTTTGGGGTGCCAAGGTCATGCACTGGGAGGGAAATGGGACTTGGAGAGCCATCTCGGTGGGAAGCAAAGCAAACACTGCAAGGTCTCGTTCCAGGGAGGGTGTGCACTGCTGGTCCCTGTGGGATTGTGCTGGGGTAAGGCTTGCTGACCATTGCGCTCTGCTCAGCACTTGCTGGGAGGAAACCACAGCCAGGGAAGCCACCCTCACTCCACGTACACCTTACTGCACCTCCTGGTCTGTCCCCCTGAACCTGCCTCTCCAACATAGGACACATCCACCCCCCGCAGGCAGGGGACAGGGTGGGGGATGTCTGCCAGGGGACAGGGTTGCCACGACAGAGCAGAACTTCTGTGAGATTAAACGCCTGCAGCCACAAGACGGAAAGACAGTAATAGTTTAACAGCTCGGACAATCCAGGGCATCTGGGCTCCTCATCCAAGTGTCATCATACAGCTGCAACACCGCAAGTGTCAGCTGTGTTACACACACGGGTCCAGCTCAGCCGGTCGGGCAACCCCACGCTACAAGGGGGGACACTGGGGCGTGGGAAGGAGCTCACACCCACCCGAGACCTCCCGGGCAGGGAGAAATCTGCAGGCAAGATGTCTCCCTGGCTCGCCTTAGGCCAGTCTCACCACTGTCCTCTCCCAAAGGAGAGAGCTACATCTGCGGTCCCTGCCGAGCCCAGAGTAACAGCGGAGTATACTCCTGCCCCGCCTGGAGCCCAGCACCCCCCTCGTCCTCCTTTGAAGCCCCTGGCCCTGCTGGCACCGGGGCAGCAAAATCCTACAACGTGCCTCAAGGTTTTGCCTGCTCTGAGGATGGCCAAGGTCCTTGTGTCCCCCAGGGACAGCTGGCAGGGGAGAGCCTGTGACACCCCTTCCCAAGGACCCTGAGCGCTTGCCAGCCCCTGCCTGACTCCCACTGGGATCAAGAAGGAGCCTGGCAGCTTCGCCACAGCCAGACAGACGCTCCATGACCTGCTGAGCAGCTCTGGTTTTAAATCAGTTAGAGCAGTGAAAAGCCTTACTGTATTCATGGGGTAAATGAAGCCCATGCCACTTCTCTGATGTCTAATAAGCACTACGCATCCTTCAGGGCCGTTCCTCCAGCAAGAGCAAGCATGTCCCCGCACACCCACCTGCGGGATGCTTGCAGGATGCTAATTCCCAAAAAACCGGGCTGAAACCAGCCGTAGGTTTGGAGGGTACTACAAGAGGGCAGGTGGACAAACCACAAGAGCGCACAGCCCTCATTCCCATAGGAAACCGGGGGGAGCAGAGAGCCACACTGCCCCACAGAGTGCCTTTAAACTGCAGCTGGACAGCTGGCCCAGGACAGGCGTGCTTGCTTCTCTGCCGCCCTCTTTCCTTCTCCTCTGCACCCGGGCCTTCCCCTCGCCGCCAAATCCCAGCCACCGAGTGAATAAGGACATTGTTTGCAGCCACCGGAAAGCCAGAACAGAGGGAACAGCTCGGAGCGTGAGGGGGAGGAAGGGCAGGGAGGAGGAGGAAGGTGGAACCGGAGCAAGGAAGCCACGAAGGGCAGATGCCTGTCGTGGGAATGGCTCCAGACACCTGCAGCTCAGCCCAGGGACTGGGATCAAGGGCCCCCATTGAGACCCGTGTCCCAGCACATTGCTGGAGATGGGCCTGAAGTCACAGCGACTGAATTTTAATGCATCAAAAGCCCTGGACCAAAAAGGCGAGTGCAACCTTTTGCCTCCCTGCACCTCCCACTGCAGGCTTCCTGCTCCCCAGCCCCACTCTGCCGTCAGCTGGCCGGTTTGCTGGGAAAACCCCACACGATGAGCTATTCTCATCCCTCCTGAAAGCATCCCCTCACCTGCCAGCACCTTGACACCATGTGGCTCTGAGGCACAGCGCCCCAGTGCCCCCCCCCAAAACAGGATCTCAAACCACGAGATCCTGCACCGCTGCAGGGACCAGTCCCCACAGCCAAACCCCCCCGCAGCATCCCTCCCAGCCCCACCACAGTCTCCTGCTGACCAGACCCAGGCAAAAGCAGCTCTTTCAAACTCCCCACGGCCCCCACAGCACTCGCAGGAGGCTGATCCACTTACAGGGACAGGAAGGAAATGCTTTCTGGTTGGGGTTTCATCTTGCACACATTTACAGTAAGCACCAGGCAGAAGGGGAGGTCTCCGGCCGGAGCAGGAGGCCTCGCCTCCCCTGGCCAGCCTGGAGCACACAAACGCTGCTCCGGGGTCGGCTTTTCTCACGGTGCTCCCCGTGCAGAGTTTGGGCTGGTTTGTCCCTGACAGGGGAAGGAAGAGGGAAGGGAACAGCCTCTGGGATATTAATAGCTGCCCTTGCTAGGAAGAGATGGGAGCAGCAGCCACGCAGCGCACGGGCATCAAAGAGACCCCCTTGCTAGCATCAAGGGACCCCCTGTGCACCAGGAGAGCTGGTGCTTTGTAGAAAAGGGCTGGGAGCCAAATACTCAGCACCAGCTTGGGGGAACAGGACGCAGGGTGCCTCTCACAAGAGCAGCTCTCTGCCCTGTTCTCACGCCAGGGTGGGTGGAGATGCCTCCTGACTGTCCCCATCTCCCTGCAAGACGCTGCCTGGTGTCCGAACCTTCCCCACCATGCCAGGGAGGAGAAACCATCAGGCTAAGCTTCAAGCCCCATCTCCATTGGCTACCGCAGAGACAAAGCCCCCACAGCCCATGTCCCACCTCTGGCGCTCACGCTGGCACAGGGCACCCCGCAGCGTGGCTGGCGCACAGCAGCTGGATGCTCCCCCAGAGCCATGACTCACAGCTGCTCGGGCAGCATTCAGGTCAGCCCCTGCAGCAGGACGGTGGGCATGGCAGACCATCCTCCTCTGCACAGCCTTGTACCAGGCAGACCCTGGACCCCCACAGCGCTGTGCCGGTGCCCGCAGCCCGGGCCGGCTCTTCCCCTTGTTTACACCCAGCAGAAAGGAGTTAGTAAGGGGAAAATGCAAGGCATTGTGTCTTGTGGGGCCAGCAGCGGGATTTCTGGAGGCCAGGAAACGAGGACCTATTCTCCATCGGAAAACGACCTTCAGAAGGACCTTGAGGATGTTAATTTGCCTTGCTGGGCCTCTGTGTCCCCCTCTGCTCCTCGCTGCTGTGGGGGTTACTGTGGCTGCGCCTTTTGTACATATAGGGGAAGGAGGCTGGGGATCTACCTGAGGTTTTTGGACACCATCTTCAACCCATGACCCAGCTGCCACTGCTGTCAGTGTCCTCTGAGTAGGGACAAAGATCTGCTTCAAAGGGAAAAGGTGGATAAAGGAGACAAGGAGCAGAGAGACAAGGCCAGCAGCTGCAGAAGCATCCTTCCTGTGCCAGCAGCCCCGCAAGTCCTGGACACAGGAGCCTTCCTGACACAGGGTGCCCAGTACGGGCAACATGACCCCCAAAACAGAGGCACCCCAAACACTGAAGCTATTTTTGCAGCATGTGGGAGGGTAGGAGTGTGAACATGAGCCAGCGTCAGATGAGCTGCCCTTGTGCAAAGCAGAGCAAGAGGCAGTGAAAGCGGGGTGAACCACCTCTGCCACACCTGGGGCTCAAGACCCATTCACGACATGTGGAGGAAAGCAAGAGAGCTGGAAACAGGGAAGATGAATACGGAGACAGAGGAGCTGGTTTGCATGCCGAGTGTGCAGCCAGGCGAGTCCTGACTGATGCTGCTGGTTCCACAGGATGACGATGACCCTCGGTGCTGCCTGTGCTTTAGCCAGGGCAGCCGCCTCCTGCTCTGGATCTGCCAGGGGAGATGCCACCCGGCTGGGGGAAACACGCTCCCACACTGTCACAGCAGCACAGGGAGAGCAGATGCTTTTGGGCAGTGCAGGAGCAAGACGGAGAGACCAGCTCTGAGAGCTGCTGGGGCTGCAGCTGCAGGAACAACCAGGCCTTGTGGCAGCGAGGAGCTCAAGAAATCTTTCTTCTCTCTGCTGGGAAGGGAGGGAGAAGAGATCGCCACCCAGGCATGGATGCAGACACCATCCAGCAGCCCTCCCCAGCCAGCTTTTAAAAGGGAGGACAGTCCCAGCTGCCCTCACTTGGGAGTGAGGAGAGCCAGGAGGAGTCACACAGCTCGGCTCCATGTTTATAAAGGACACGGTCTGCATCTTCTGTGCCATCAGAGGTGTGAAGGAAGAGCTGTTTTACCCTCCTCTTTCAGTATTAGTGGGGAAATGTCCTGTTTCAGGGCTGCTTATAAATCATTGCCAAAATTCACCCTGCTGCTGAGCCTTTTCTGGCATGGGGCTCCAGCTGTGGGCCCTGGCACAAGCCCGCCTGGCCCAGCATGACCCAGCACCAAATGCCATTTAAGCAACCAGCTCTGGAGCACCAGCACCGGGGCATTGCGAGGGCACTTTGGGAAAGTGCAGGGGTTTGCGACATCCCAGAAAGTTTCAGACACCCAGACCCAACTGCCTTGAGCAACCACTTCTAGCCACTTGGGACCTCAGATGACACGAACACCTGGAGCACATCTGGCCCCAATGACCAGCATCACCTTGCACCTCCTCCTTGCCATACCAGAAAATAAAATCTACGCCCAGCAGGTACACCAACTGGGATTTCACAGTTTTTCACACCTAAAAGATTGTGTAAGAAGTCCTGCCCCTTCTGCCTTCAGCATGCTCTGGCTTCTAGTTTCTTGAATGTTTCAATCAATTTACATGTATGTTTTGAGGGCCCTAACCCACTTTTCTCCCTCTTCTGTCTCTCCTCTCATGCATTTGCCCCTTCCCGACCACAGATCCAGCTGAAAAATTAAGCCAGTAAAAAAAAAACCAGTCACTTTTCAGCTGCATCATCTGCTTGAAGTGGCTCTCACAAGTGCTCTGCCAGCTCCAGTGGTGGCAACCTGGGCAGAAATGGGAGATCGTTCAGTGCTGAAACTCAATTGAATCATAAAACTCTGCTCCTCACACAAGCCCTGTTGCTCTGATGTATCATCTGTGAGTGGCTCCTTCCATAACCCCCAGAAAAAAACAAACAGGCTTTGGCAGCACCCCAATACTTCCTCGATCTGTTGTGGTCCCAGCCTCCCCCACCTCTGCTGAATCCCAAGATCTTCCCAATTTGCTGTTATTTCAGGGTCCCTGGGCAATCATTCCCAAACCAGGGCTGGCAGGATGCTTTGCCTTCAAAAGCAGCCATGCTGCAAAGACCACTCCCACTGCTGCCCCCATCTGCAGCCCCTGCAAAATTGAGAAACCCTCACTCAGTCTTCCAAATAAACATCTTGGATTCAAGATCCAGCTGGCCTGTGTGATCTCAGAGCTTTCTCCCTGCAGGGGTGAAACACAGCCAGCGGCTTCCACCCCTCCTCCCACTGCAGGCTGAGCTGCCTCTCCTCTGCCCAAAGACCTCTGCTCTGCACCCACCACGGCTCAGCCCGGAGCTCTGAACAACAGCCCCTTCAGCTTCCTACCTCTCTACTTTCTAATTTTTGCTCTGGAGGGAGCCTGGCCCAAGGACCTGGATGGGTGAGCAGGTTTTGGGGGGGACCCAGACACCACCAAGGAGCAGAGCAGCCACTGAGATACCCACATGCACCCATGCGTCCCAGCCATGAGACCACTGGTAAGTGCAAACGACCTGCAGCCACGTGCCCATCAGCGTCTCATCTGGTGACCCAGAGATGAGGGATCCAGCTGCACAGGCGGCACAAAGCTCCTCTCCAGGCTCAGGCAGCAGTAGAAAGAAAAGCCTGCTTTGATTTAAAGGCCATGATTTTATTTTTTTTCCTTCCCAACTGATCTAGTTAAACTTCCAACCGCTCAAGGCTATTTTAATTTGTACTGGTAAGTTAAATCAACACAAACAAGGGCAGAACAGGTTTATATGCACCTCTATTACAGGCTTGCACCAACTAGAACACAGCTAGATTTCTCCAGGCAGCTTTTTTTTTTTTTTGTTCCCTAATAAAGATAAGGGGGGGACGTTTTCTGTGCACCTCCAACTGACAAATGGAGCCTGAAAGTGAGTTGGGAGTCAAAGCCTTGCAGAAAGTCAAGGTGACTTATGCGCCAATAGGCTGGATTCAAAGAGCTTTGCAAAAATGCAGATCAACTAACAAGATTTATAAAACCCGTTAGGGGCTTAGAGGCCGCTTAATTCTCAGAGGTGCCAAGGAAAGTGCCTGACTCACAGAGGGATGGATGAAGCTTACAGAGGTGGCTATCTCAACCTTGTGGTTGCTTCAAGAAAAGGGGACTCAATTTCTCTTAGAAACGAGGTTTTGACGTGCTATGTTTACTCTGAGCCTTGGCTCCTCCATCACTTTAAAGAAACCAAGTCCTGCTGCTGCAGACAACAGTTACAAACATCTACCAAAAGCCACAGCAGAATCTGCTGCTTCAGCTTGCCAGCGCCAGACACCACCCAGAGGAGTATGAGACTCAACCAGATTCGGCACACAAGCTGCAAAAATAAAGAGAATGGGGGAAAGGAAAGAAAAAAAGAGGACTTTGCACTTCTGCAGCTCCCCAGTGCCCAGCGTTTCGCAGGCTGGAAGCAGCCTGTCAGCACCTGTGGGCAACCAAGGCAACATACAGTGAGCCTATCCACCCCTCAGCACCCAAGAGGGGACCGACCACAACCTGCTGAACGCGAGGACCCCTCAGCCACCTCCCTGCTGGGTTTTCTCTCTCCTGGCTTTTTTTTTGTTGGGTTTTTTTTTTGTTTTTTTTTTTTTTTTTTGCAAAGCGGCTGTTGAGAATCTGAAAGCCCGGATTATAATCTTTATGAATCCCATAGTTAGATTGCGCTGAACAGCAGCCCAGCAATACCAGATGTTCAAACAAAGCTGCCAACCGACAGCTGTCTGCAGCTTGCAGCGTGTTTTTACTTTAAAATGCAAAATGATACCAATCTATATTAAAAGAGAGACGTTCAGAGCCTTGCGATAGCAGCTGAAGCCGCGGATATTGCTCTTTCACGCAGGGTGTGGCGGCAGAAGGAAATATCTCAGAAACTACTGCTTAAGCTGCCCTCCCAGCCCCCCCAAATCCTGGCCCCTTTCCTAATGGGAAAGAGACTCACGTTACTGCCTGAGTGCCGTGAATGTACCAGTGCGTGTCCAAACAAGCCAGCAAAAAGAAAAATGCAGCATGAACAAACACCATCTAATGAAGGATGCCAGAACAAATCTGGGCGCTGCAGAGCCTGCACCTGGCTCTCAGAGGCGTGGGGAGGACGAAGCGACACACAGGGGGACTGAGGGAGCCTGTCCCAGAGCGGAGGGCGCAGCCCCTCCTGTACCTGTGACCAGACTGGGAGAGCAAAGGTCCCTTCTGGCAGCAGAACATCGCCAGTGGAAGTCAGGGATGGAGGGGCATCTTCCACAGCTCCAGCCCATCTACCCAGCATCCCGCCTTGGGCTGTCCCTCGTCCCTCTAAACCACACAGGGACACTCATGTGGTGCTGGCCTCACTGGGGAAACTCTGCTGGGGCCTCCTGAGACTCGGTACGCAGCAGGTTTTAGACTCGCATCGCTTTGTACCTTGATTTGTTAGGCTGGCTGGGACCAGGCACAAAGCCCTACACCCTGCAACCTTTTCCACGTGCCAGCAGCTGGGGAAGGTTGGAGCTGGAGCTCAGCCCCGCTCTCCATTCTTCCCCTGGAAATGCAAGCCACCTGCACCCACTGCATTTTGGGGGTGGCAAACCCTGAACACGCTGGGCACGGCACAGTACTTCTGGCTTGCAGGAATCGCACGAAGAGGGCTCTGACTTACTCAAACGTGACATCCCAAATTCCCCACCAGCCGCGATCACAGGAAATCTTTGGGACCGGTCCCAAGGCTGCCTCATTGTGCTCCGAGCAGCAACAGCATGAATGAATCATGCTCCTCAACGTGACACCCAGCTCCCAGCAACGTACTCGAGACCAAAATATTTACGTTGCAAACAAGTAAGAATAGGACCAGATCCCTTCCCCAGCCTGGTGACATAAAAAGGCCAACCTCGCCTTGCATCAAGCAAGTGGGTGGCGGGATGGTAAGAAAGCAGGAGCTAGAGACCAGCCCTGTGTCTCGTAGCTTGGCTCTGCCCAGCGATGCTGAACCAGAGCCCATCTCCACGGCCGCAGAACCCCTGCAGTGGTGAGCACCAAGACTACGATCCCCATGGTACCCCACTCCCGCCAGAGCTCAGCAGCCAGGTGACAGATGAAGGAGCATGCTGGGACTTGTAGTTTCCAGCCAGCCAGCTGCAAAACACAATCCGCCAGCAAACACATCTCGAATTAAAGAGATGCGAGGCCCCCAAGCTCCTGGCAAGGTGCCAGCCACGGCTTCTTGCTGGCAGGCGCTAGGCCAATTCCCATGTGTTGCATTAGCCCCTTCCCAAGGAGCTGCCAAGAGTCCGCACCCTGCAAACTCCCTCGCAGCCAAGCTGCGCCTTGCCCTTGCTGAAGCAAGGTCTCTGCATGGACAGCAAGATGCTCCCAGAGCTCAGGACAGCCCCGCGCCGCAGGAGATGTCAGCCCTGCTCCTGCCTTGCTGTGAGCCCCTCCGCTTCTGTGCCGCGGCACTGGGCCGCTGACTCCAGAGCAAGACCCTGCAGCTGGCACTGCCCAAGCTCCAGCTGTATAGAGCCCAACACTGCACCCCTGGAGGGGTCAAACAAAGATGTCACCGAAGCAGAGTCACAGGCAAGAAGCCACCAGCACAGTGCTTTCAGACAGAGCAGCACAAGCAGGCAAAGCTCCAGCGACCCACCACGCTGACAGGGCTGGGGGCAACCACCTCCCCACAGCATCCCGACCAGATACGCAGCCCCCACCCCCAGGGGCTGCTGTTCTGTGCCCCAGCGAGGGCAGGACTGTATGTCACCCCCTGGGGAGCGTGGCACCCCTCTCCTTGCCTGCTCACCCTCCCCGCTGTGGAGGAAATTGCAGCGCCCGGCTAACGTCAGGAGGCATCACTTCACACAAAGGCCAGACTTCCTGGTGGGGAATGGGTGGGGGAGCGGGGAGGAAGGGGAAGAGGAGCCCGGGGCAAAGGCAAGCGGCATCTCCAGCCAGCTCCCTGCGTGTGTATGAGGGGCAGTGGCAGGAGATGGCACGGCCCCTTCTCCTTTAATCGCCCTTGCGCTCAGGAAAGAGGCAACATCCTACTTCCCAGCACCCTTCACAGGAGCCCCAGCGTGCTCCTGCCCTGCGGAGCTGCGAGGGAGCATGCACCCCTTTAAGGATGCACAGAAAAAAGGGACTAGAGTTTATTTCAGTTTGCTCCTGCAAATAAATCAATTCCATCTTCTCCACCTCAGCTGGACTGTAGCTGCTGCTGACCAGGGGAAGCACGCTCCAGCTGAGCCTGGGGGGCGCAGCCCCCTGCCCAGCGCCCACCGCCACTTCTGTGATAAGCTTGAACACCACACACCCAAAATGGGCACAACGGCACACCCCACCTCACTGTCTCCTGGCCATGGGTGGCTAAACACTTGTGGCACCCATTAACCGGGCAATACAGGTAAAACCAACACCTTCAGGACAAAGTCACCTGCAGCCCTCATTTCCCATACTCCTCTCCCCAACGCGCTGCTTGAAGCTGAGCGTCTTTACAACACGCAGCACGTCACAGTACCCACAGCACCGATGCGACCTCTTGCTTCAGCCTCTCCTCCCCTCCGCTGCCTCCCACGGCCCCAGCTCATCCCCCAGCAGCAGGGGCAGCTGGCAGCCAGCACTGGGCTGCGTTGCTTTTGTCTCCACCTCAGCTGCCCTCCCAAGGGCAGGAGCACTCTGGACCAGTTGCACCGGCACTGGTGAAGATGGGTTGGCCATAGGGGACCTGTGGGATCTGGTCGATGTTGACTGAGGGGGGTGGAGGGAATCACTGATGTTGTAGGGGGCAGCCCAGGAAGGTGGATTTTGGATGTGGGCACGAGGGAATTAACTGTAAAGGAGCAAACCCTGCTGCTTTCCTTCAGCGTGCTGACTTCTGCTCCTACGAGGAGGCCTGTCATTGGTTTTTAATCTCACCCAATTACTGGCCAGCCTTTGACATTATCGATCCAAGCCCCTGAAGTATCATTTATCTTCCAGGTTTGACTCGGCAATCGGAGCTCAACAGCTCAGACCCCAGCCAGGTCCATCCTTCCAGGGAACCAGGGGATCTGCTCTGCTCGACCCTGGGCCTGCCAGTTCGCACAAGCTGTGTTCGAGACTCGGTTTCCATGCCCAAATCCACACCAGATGCCCTCTCCCCACGTGGCACTTCATCTCCTGCCTCAAAAATCCAGCTCCTCAGGTCTCCAGCAGGGCCTTATGAAGCCCGGCAGTCCACACGCACTGCTTCCTCCTTTCAGTTTCATTATCCTCTTTTTTAAAGAGGATGCGGTGGAGGCACACCCAGAGCCGCACAGGGAGCGGAGGGGCAGCGCCAGTGTGCAGGGTACAATCAGAGAAGCCATTTCTAGCTGTTACCGCGCTGCCATTTTCTAGAGAAGGACCGACAACAGCAGCTCCTCATCCCCTGGTGAGCTTGCACCCACAAAGGAACCTGGCTGATAGCTGGGTTCTGTGATAGCTTCTCCTTACCTGCCAGCTAGCACAACTGCACCTCAGGGCCAGCTGGTGATTTCTGCTCGACCTTTACAATGTTAGCACCTGCTCCCTCCACCGGGCAGAATAAGAGGGGGACTCCACGGATGCAAAGCAGCCAGCAGGGCTGGGATTCAAAACACCTGGGATCGCCATCCCACGGATGGGACACACCTGGGATCCCTGTCCCACGGGTTCCCACTCCCCTGGTTTCCTTCACCTTCCACCCAAGCTGACAGACCCAGCCTCTGCCTTTTGGGAAGCACAAGGTTTTCCTCAAATGTCCGTGTCTACAGTTACTGGGTGCAGCGTGTGCATGAAGCCAGTCTTTTTGGATGCCTCCTGTCTCTCCTCTGCTCCTGCAAAGCTGGGCCTTGCATTTTTGGAAGGAGGAACATTTTCAGAGGAAGGCTCCAGCAGGCAGTTTTAACGTGTAAAGGAAGGTTTAGCTTATCACCTCGGTATTGTTTTGCAGATTGCCGCAAAAGCACCGTGATAAATGGAGGCTAGTACCATATGTGTTCCCAGATCACAGAGGTAGCCAGGAGCCACCCTTGGAGAGGACCAGAGGAGAAAGTACCTGGGTGGGGGCAGCTAGCAGGGTCTGTGTTCGGCAAGGTACCACCACCAGCAAAGAAAGCCTGAGTCTTCAGGATTGCTTCCTCACCGTGCCACGGAATTCCCAGCTCCCTAGCAGGTCCCCCCCCTTCTGTTTATCTCTACTTTAGGGTAACATCTTGACTTCCCTACCCAGATTTTAGGTTGTTGCAGAGATTAAACTGACCTTTTTCTCCCGTGGTAAGTAGAATGCTAAAATATCCTTGGCTGGAGGACAAGTTGTGGTTTTACATGCTGAGCTCACACTGTCAGGAGATGCGTTTGGCAAGGGGTGGTCTCCGCACAACACACAAGGCGTTATTTCCAGTCTCCTGCTTGGATGCCCTGTCGTGCAGGATGCCAGCAGGCAGAGGCAGGGAAATAAACCCAAAACGTGCTCCCATTCCCTTGCAGGGGGCAGATCCCATCCCCTACAACCAAACCACCCCTGACCCAAACAGGGCTCATGGGCCTCAGCCACCCAGCCACAACAGTGCAGCTGTGGCAGGAGAGCTGCAGTAATTCCCTCCCGGATCCAGCCACCCCCATCGCTAAGGGGGCTAGCACAATACCCGAGGGAAGGGGGAGCGTGGACCAACCCACCCCCCATCCCCAAAGGGTCTGCGAGGGGGACAGAGACCTCGCAGTGCATTTATTCCGCTCCATCCATTTGAAAGGCACGCTTCAAGGGGCTTTCTGCCATCAGAGGCGGGTGCACCAGGACAGGAGGAGAACAAAGGGAGGCACCGGCACCCCCAGCCCTTTGTCTGAGCGCAGAGGAGTTCACCTGCAGGGAAAACCAGCTTCCACTGCAGAGGCAGCAGCTCCACATGGATTCGGATGGGGAGAGGGATACAGCCCCCCCGCTAGCAAGAGGATAATGAGCAGAAGGTCGCAGTCGCGTTACCCTCTCTCCCCTTGCCACAGACACAATCCCGTTACAGCACACACCAACACCCCCCCCCCCAACGCCCCCCCCGACTTCCCAACAACAACCGCAACCAGCAATAAAAACCATTGCCACGAAAATATCAGCCTGCCCCCCAGCACGATCGATTCGTGCCTGCGTGTGGCCAGGCACCAAACCCCGGAGCTCAGCTCCACCGACCAGGATCGACTGGGAAGGAAGGGGGTGGGAGACTAGTTTCCAGGGGATGGGGTTTTAAAGGCACACAATAACTGGCTGAAATTAGGGTTTGGATTAAGCTGTTGTGCAGCGAGGGAAAACTGCCTCCATTAGGATACAAGGATTTTCCTTTCCTTTCTCCAAAGCTCCAGCTCCAGGATGAAGCTTCCAGGTCACCCAGGCAAGGGAGAGAACTGGGTGACACCGAGCAAATGGGGAAACCCACACAGGGAGAGATGGGTGGAGGGAGGAAAGGGCAGATCAGCCCTCCCTGAGCCCCAGATCGCACAGTCGGCTAGTCTGACAACGTTTACTCATATTTCAGAGAGACACAGCCATCCGGAACGTCACTCCCTGCCAACTGCCTCATCTGGAGCCATCCACAGCTCAGCTCTTCCCAGCCCACTCCAGAGACGGCCCCCCCCCCAGAGCATCCACACACCAAGGAATTGAGAAAGGCCAGGCAGAGGAAAGAGAAGAAACAGAGAAATTAAACTGATTCCTGTTCAATTTTTTTTTTTTTCAAACCGTTCTGGTATATTGTTCCAGCAAATGGATGATTTTGAGTGCATGTTAGGTAGATGGCACCAACGCAGAGTGGCAGGGTGCTGCTCTGAGCTGGGAACTTTGCTCATGTTACCATCACAAGTGAGTCACAAGACCCAAAAGGGGCAAACCATGATCCCCTGGTGAGAACGGGCCAAAACTGTCCTTATCAGAAAGGATTTGTGACTGGGAGCTTCTTCCTCAAGTTCATCTGGGGGACATATGTAAAAACTCTTGCGTGCATCCAGAGTCTCACGCCTGTAAATAACTGTCCCTCCCTCCATACTTGGGACCAGGCATCTTTTCCTCCCATTCCAAAGCATGCTGGCTGTAGCTCTCCTGGGTAAAGGAGGGGTGACTACTCGATCAGTGCTTCTTCCATGGAGGAAAGAGAAGGGCAGGACATCCCTGGTCCTGCACATTCCATACCTCCCCACTGGTCTTCCAGCATCTGCCCCATCTTCTCTACCAGCAAATGGAGGTTTGTTGCAGAAAACTGGCTGCCACTGCACTGCAAGCAAGCTCAGCAGCTCCAACTCCTCCGAGCCATCCCCCTTACTCCAAACAAACCAGCATCTCCTGCACCTACAAGCTGCTGATAAAAGCACAGAGTTGACAGTCGCCAGAACCTAGCCCAGCTCTATAGCATTTTTTTTTGTTTTATTTTAAAGAAAAAAAGCCAGACCAGACCAGATTCTGCCCCGGAGCCTGCGTGGCAAACCAGAATCTGGCTCCAAGTGTTTATTTATAAATCCTTACATACATGTACATTTGAATTCTGACAGAATTAATTCTGGCATCCAGCTAATTCAAAGCATTCCTCCCCCATCACACTACTGTTGCAGGCCAGCCCAGCACAGAAGCTGATTATAAAATGCTGCACTAGCCAGGCATTTCTGCAAAGGCTTGTGCTATTGAGCATTCAGTCTTTCCTTGCTTGGCTATTTCATTGTTTCGGTGTCGATCCCTCCTCTCTTGCCCTGTGTTTCCTGGTTACTTTTGTCCCTGCTCTGGAAGCACTGCTGCTCTCAGCCCCATTTCAGCGTCAGATTGGAAAAAAAACCCCAAAACAATTACACGAAATTAAAGAGAAGAAAAGAAGAAATTACCACAGTGTACCAAGATTTCCAGTAAACAGATAGGTAACAAGCAAAAAATAGGCCAATACGCTGCAAGGCAAGCTGCAGACAGATCTGGGGATAGAAAACCCACTGCCTCCCTCCAAAGCACAGCTAAGAAACCCCTGTGTGGTCACACGCTGTCCTCTGGAGCAGAGAGGAGAGAGGTCAGGGCAGCTAGCACTGTAAGAGCCTCTTTATTCTTGGGCAGTTGCATGAATCTGATCACTTGTGCCCTTTGTGAGATATGGAAATCTGCCTTCTCCTCCCACCCCCTTCACCAGTTCCTCCTTCTGCTTCCCCCCCCTGCTCAGATGGGGACCAGAGGCAAAGACCAGTGCAGCAAAGAGGCTGTGGACCCCACCTCCAGCAGGACCAGGCTTAGCCAAGCACACAGGAGAGCCCAAGGACAGCGCTTTTTTGATGGAGCGAAGGGAGGGGAGGAAAAGGGAATGATGGTTCTGGGACTCGCACATTCCTCGAAGGGCTCAGCCAGGTTCCCACATGCAAGGCACAAGACTGAGGGGTAGAGGAAAGTCCAGGGTGTCACACTGCAGCCCATGTCTTTGCTATTTCTCGCTCTCCACCACGTTCGTGGGCTCGAGGAGAGCAGCATGCTGCACACCTCCATGCCAGCAGTCACATAACGCTTACATAAATATCACAGGTTGGATTTAGACTGCACAAGGGCCTGGGCTAAGTTTACTATGCCCTCACCACCAGTCAAAGCTGGGCTTGTACCTCCTGGTTCACAGACCAGACCAGGACACCCCCAATCTCAAGGGCTCGTTCAAAGCCACTGCCAAGCAAGGTCTTCAAGGCAGAAAGCTCTCTGGCATGGGTGGGCAAGGCTGCGCCTAGACATCCCCACCTGCAAAGTGCAGCCAACCCCTATATAGTGCAGGAGTAAGTCTGAGTTACAATTTGTCACTGTTCCTTGCAAAGCAGCTCAAGGTCCTCAGATGACCCTCTCTTTCCCTCTCCTTCCACCTCCCTCTTCACCAGCACCCATCCACATAGCACTGTGCCCCATGGAAAAAGAACATTTTCCGCTGCAGCCCCCCATCCTACTCCTGTTCTTTACCAAAGCTGTCCCCTCCATGAAAGCCTCCTCCCTCCCACTTAAACCCACCAGGCTGCCTCCCAGCATCCTCCATCTCTGCTGTCACTTCTCAGATTCACTCTACACAGAAGACTTGCAGCTGCAGGTCTAAAGCAAGCAGCCACTGGCTACTTGATGGGCTAAGGGTGAGGAAAATGCTCAAGCTTAGCAGGAAGGCAGCGGGAAGAAGCCCTTAATCCAAACCCCAGGGAGGCAGGAGACTCTCTCAGTTCAGTCAAAGATCTGGAACCGCCAAGATACCCACTGCCATTTGGCCAGCAAACCCATCTGTGTTTGCAGCAGGGTGGCTCAGCCCCACCGAGACTTCTCTAGGGCAGAGCACAGGCTGCTATCAGTTGAACTGAAAACGCCTGCTGCCCCTGACAACACCATGCAGCAAACCTGACAGATCAATGGTGGTGAATGGCATGGAGCTAGAAAGCAAGGCTAGGTGTGTGCTGGGATTTCTGTGACTGCCCAAGGCCCAAGAAGTCATTACACACCACGGCAGCTTGACCAACTGACAGCATCCCAGGGCACAATGATCAGTCACATTTAGGAGCCTAGCGCTGGACTCGTGAGACCTCCAGGCAGTAACCAGGGCATTGGCGAAGCCGAGGAGGGAGAGACCTGGGTTAGGCTGACCTAACCCCTGGGTTGGGTTGGCAGTTCAGCTCTGGGGTGCTGGTAGAGGCTCAGATGGAGGGCGCAGGGAGAACTGGCACATCTCCAGCTTCGTAGGACCTAGAGCAAGAGCTGTCTGGGGACCAGGTATGTTCAAAAAGCACGATAGGAAATGCCTGCCAAGCACCAACCCACACCATCTACAGTCACAAGAGCTAAATTAACGCTCGAGCACTTGGGCATTTGCACTCACAATGCCTCCAGTGAGCTGCGTGCTGCACTCCTCATAAACAAGTCATCTGGAAAATAAGTAAGCCTGTAAAAATCCAGTCTATCACAAGTTACCAAACCAGTTTCAGAGTAAAACAACCTACAGCAGCTTACGCCAGAAGCCTGACAGTGGAGCTGACCCCAGCCTCCCCACCAGTGAGGCTCCCTAGGTCCCAGCAAAACGTCCCCGGCACAGATGACAGCATGGGGATGCGACATGGGACTAGTTTCAAACAAGAAGGTGTCTCTGGTGTCAGGGCCACCTAGCAAAGAAAAACTGGTGGCATTTTCCCTCTAGAGACCTTAGAGGCAATCAGCTGGGGCAGGCAGGAAAAGCGCACAGGCCATCTCTGCACTGGGGCTGGTGGCCAACAACGGCAAAGGACCAGAGGTTCTGGTATAGACTTGGGATTCATCTGTCCCTGTGACCCTACCAAGAGCTCACCTCACCTCTTTCCCATACTTTAGAAAGGACCTGAGCTGGCCCTTACCTGGGGTGCTGCCAAGAAAACAAGCCCAAAGCCACCGAGGAGCATATGGACTCAGCAGCCCAGTCCCTCTATCCCCATGGATTTGCCGAATGGGCGCTGCTCCACAGTGCTGGGCAGGAGGATCCCCAATGTTCTCCCACAGGTCTCCATGCCACAACGTGCTTTCTCCCTCTTCATGTTCAAAACCATCAGAGAACTTCAGAATGTGGAGGGATTTGCTCCCAGTTTCCCAAAGATGCACTGCAAGCTAGGTCAGAGGGAAATCTATCTCTGTCCCCTGAAACAAAACGGAAGCAGGAGCAGAGCCTCTGCCCAAGCCCTTTTCCACTGGTGGAACCTCCAAGCTGTGGACAGGCAGCTGGGACCATCCCCAAATAAGCTCCGATGGGCCTGGCCTCCATATCACACAAAAATGGGACAAAAATGGTAATGCCCCACACGTGAGTCCCTTTCTTTGGCTGCTGCCTTCTCATCCGCGTTCCAATCCCAGTAATGTACTTTTCCCCTTTTTGGACTAAAAAAAAAAAAAAGTGCAACACATCAACCTCATGCTGGAGCAACTTTCTTTTTCAACCTTGGAAGCAGGTTCCCCCATGCAGGGGAGACAGCAGGCTCCCCCATGCAGGCAGGAGGCACGTGGCTGGGGCAGCAAAGATGGAAGAAAAAGTGTTTCATTTTGAGACCTTGACACAAACAAAATGACAAGAAAAAAAGAAGAAGAAAAAAAAAAGAAGCTGGGTTGTTGGCTTTTTTTTTTTCCTCTCCTCTTTAAGCACTACAAAAACAGGAAACAAAGGAGAAAACATCTCACAGGGGGGAAGGGGAGGTAAGCGCTTTATACGCCCACGAAAGAAAGATTAACCACATATTTTATTTACAGTTTGTATTACGGTTGCACCATGAAGTTCAACCAATTCTGAGCCAGGGCTCTGTGGGTTTGTGCAGCACCTAATGCTGAGCGGTCCCCTTCCCCCAAACCCATGAAGTGCGTGCCTACACTTTGAGCCAGTCCTCCACAGACACCTTCTTTCCTCCTGCAGACACCTGCCTCCAGCCTCTTTTGCCCAGCACTAGCTCTCCTGCCCTAATTGCCAGCTTACAGCCGAGAAGCACTGGTGCTGTCCCCAAGGAGTTTTGAGCCCCTTTTCCCCTTCAAACTGGACCATAACTGGGGCCAAGATGCCCGTCGACGTGGGCCGGCAGCAGAGCCAGAGTAATAAATGCTAAAAAAAACCGTGAGTTTATGGGGAGGGTGTTTGGAGACTGCCATCGATCCTCCGGGCTATGGGGGCCACCCCTGACACCCCGGGTTGATACCGCACACTCACACCAAGTCCCCTGCGCTAAGGACAGGGCTCCGAGCCTCCAAACTTTGACTCATTTCTCAATTAACGGCTTCCCGAAGGCGAGCCACACATGGAACAAACCTCTCACAACGGGGCCTCCCCCGGACCTCCCAAGCCCAGCGTTACTCATCCGCCCCCCGGTCCCAGCCCTCCTTTCCCGGGATGCTCTAAGAGCGGCTCATGCCGCGGGGTGAGCAAGCCGCCAGGAATCCCAGGCCCGGCTCCCGCAGGCGGGAAGCGTCACCAGCTGAGTGCACGCACCCTAATTCGGGAGCCGACATGGCCGCCTTCCTCGCCGGCTGGCAAGGAGTGGCTTTCAGCCAGAGACCTGGCCAAGGCCATGCAGAGAGCATCAGCAACCTGCCGGGAATTTTTCCCAGCAGCTCTTCCCTACTCCAGTCGCTTCATGGAGGAAACGCTTCAACTACAGGGCGTGGGGGGAATCCTTCGGGTACGTTGTCCCCTACCTTCGGGCTGTCCTCCATTGCCCCAATCTCTGAGCACCCACCCGAGCCACGCACCCAGCCACCCAGCAGGGGGTGGGGGGGGGTGGGGGGAGAGACAAGCTTATCACCGAAGAGAAAGGAAATTAAGATAACGTGGCGATGGAGGTACCGAGGGATTTGGCCAAGGTCACGAAATAATTCTGCAGCTCTACAATGCAGCTGTCCGACACCTTCGGTGCCTGGCCGCATATCCCAAAATTTCAAGCCAGGGCCAAAATCCAGCCTAGCTGGTGGCAGCTTTTTGCCAGGTCATTAGCAGCATGCATCCGCAAGGAACAGCGAACATCCAGCCATAACAACGGCAGCAACAACAACAAAAAAACCATGCAGCAAGAGCGGGAACACATGAGATCAAAGTGTCCTGGAAAAGGACCTGGAAAAACAGTTTTGGTCCCTGGCTAAGGGTCCCAGGAAACACACAAACGAGCCCCGTCCCAGCCCCACACAGCCCTCATGGGGTGGCTCCCCACCCTGGCAGAGGGAGACCAAAATGATTCCCTATAAATAGAAGCAGAAAAGCGCTTCTCCAAAAGCCTGGCTGGGTCTTTCCCCTTTCAGTGCATGTGGCGGAGCTGCTGGCACCTCCACAGAGCTCTCTGGTTTTCCCCAAAAAAACCTGGAGAGGAAAATAACCTTCCTGTGAGCTCAGGCTGGCTCCCCTCTACATAGAGCTGCCCCCCCTCCGGCCTGGCCATCCAATTGGAAAGTAATTATACTGCAATTTTTATTTATGACTTTTTTTTATTGCTAAATGGTGACTCATTTTGGCAACATTAAAATACACAGGAAATCATCCCTATTTTACAGTAATCACCATTCAATTCATTGTTAAATATTTATTCGGCGGACAAGCGCCGGGGCTCTTTAGAAGGGTCAGAGGGGGAGCGGAGGGGCAGCCCTGGGGCCGGGGGGAGGGGGGGGGGGAGGGGGGTGTCACAGCAGGGCTGCCCACAGGGCTGTTAAATGCCCACCACAAACTTCAGGGTGGGGAGCCAGGGGTGAAAGCTGCTGCCAGATGGCCTGGCCACTAGCAAAATACACACTCCCTTTCCCTCGAACCCAGCGCTACGCCCCATGCTGCTTCAGGGAAGGGGGGCAGCCCCGTGCCCCCTGCTAGGAACCCCATTCTTTGGCCAGACCCCAAGCCCAAATCCCTGCCAGCAAGAAGCCGCGGGTCCCTGAGACGAAGCTCTTCCATCGCCGGGGGGGGGGGGGGGGGGGGGAAGGGGACGGCCCTGGCCGGAGGTGGTGGGAAGAGCCAGCAGTTTGACATTCACGGGCCTTACAATAGCTGGGGTGCGCGTCCGTGCTGCCCTGTCCCCCCGGGGAGCCCAGTTTCGGGGTGACTCGCCCCGAGATGCGGGCAGCTCCTCCGCCTCACCCCGAACACCAGCAACTGGGGAGACAACCCCTCCAAACCCTGCTGGCCCAGCACCTCGACCCTTCCCCGTCCAGCTCTGAGCCGAGCAGCCGCAGGCCGTACAGCCGAACGGCTCCAAAGGCCCCCCCTTCCCCAGGGAGCCCCCCCGGCACCCCCGGGCTCCGTCACCGCTCGGCTGGGGAGGCCGCCCAACATGTCTGCCGCGGGGGACCGGGCCGAGGAGCAGAGCACCGGGGTGGCTTGTGCCTTGGCCCAGACACACACAGGCCTTTGGGGAACAAACATGGCAGGGGAAGGGGCGGCTGGGTGAAGAGGTGCCCCCCCCCCGCTCCCACCCCGAGCCGCACAAACCCCCATCCCCACGACGGTCTGACTTACCCTGATCTCATTGCGGCGAATCTCCACGTCGCAGACCGAGTGTCCCTGGTGGGCCCCGCTGTAGTAGCAGCAGAACTGGCAGACGGCCACCTGCTCGGCCTCGCAGTGGTACAGGCGGTAGGCGTTGTGCTGGGGGCAGCTCCAGGCCCGCACGTCGTCCGCCTCCACCAGGAGATGGCCGCGGGCGGTGGAGGGCTGCTGCAGGTGGGTCTGCACATGGGACTGGCAACACGGGGCCTCGCACCTCAAACAGATCTTCTGGGCCGGCAGCGGTGGGCCCCGGCGGCAAAAGACGCAGTGCAAGACGGAGGGGGGCTTCTCCAAGTTAAGGGAGTTGAACTTCTCCACGATGTTGGTGAGCTTCAGGTTCTTCTCCAGGTTGGGCTTCTGGTTGTAGGCCTGGTTGCACTCTGGGCACCGCACCAAGCCCGACTCCTTGGCCCACGCCTCCCCGATGCAGCCCCGGCAGAAGTTGTGCTTGCAGGGCAGCTGGACCGGCTCCACGAAGACGTGCAGGCAAATGGGGCAGATGAGCTCCTCTTCGAAGCAGTTCTTCCAATTCTCGGCCATCTCTGCCGGCAGCCGCTGGCGACGCTTCCCCCCCCCCCGGCTCGGCTCGGTCGCTCAGTGCGGTCTAGGGGCGGGCGCCGGGGTCTGTCCGCCCTGGAACGGCAAAGCGGGGGGTGAGCGGCCGGGCTCCCCCGCCCCGCACGACGCAACAAAAACGGCAGCGGGTTCCAAACCGGGGGACAGAATCGGGCACGGCGCAGCACTCGAGGAATCGCCAGCCAGAAACCCCGGTGGCCCCGGGGTTGTCTTTAAAAAAGCGACGCGAACGGTTAAACCACCCGACGCGACACCGCAGGGCGCGCAGCCCCCGCCACCCCCAGGAGCCCTTTTTCTTTTTACCCCAGAAGGTGAATCGAAACTTACCAAAGGTTGAAAAAAATCCATACAAAATCCAGCAGCAGAGTCCAAGTTCCATATAAAGCTCCTAAATTTAGCGCTCCGGATCAGATTTTTCCTTTCTTAGGTTTGCAACTGACATTCAATATTTTAAAGGGACTTTTGTCCCCCACAAGCCCGGCTAACAGCTGAGAGCACCGACTCGCTCGGGTTTGTTGTTTTTTTTTTTTTTTTTTTTTTTTTTTATCTTCCCTGTATTTCTCCTCCCTCTCCCCCTGATGGGAGTTGGGAATCAGTCTTTTAAAGGAAACAGATCAAAGGGTTAAGATCCAAAATGGGAAAAGGAGGAAGATTAAAAAAAAATATATATATAATAATAATAGCGACGATGACGATGGCGAAAAACCGAATTCTCTCCGTGGCCCCCGAGATTTGCTTCTAATGCGGTGAAGCAGCAGAGAAAAAAAGGAAAGGGGGGTGAAGCCGAGACGGGGAGGGGGGGGTAGGAAAAAAAAAAAAAAAAAAGGGGAAAAAACCCCCTCTCGTCTGCTTCGAGATTGCGAGGTCTTGAATGGGAGAGCTCGGTCATTCAGAGCAAACCCCAGCGTAGCGCAGCCCTCCCAGCCTCGTCCAACGCTCCCGGAGAGGGATGGGAGAGAGGATGGGCTTTGCCGAGGGGGAGCTCTGAACCCCGCGGACCCCAAATCAACCTGCTCTGACTTCCCACCGGGGGCTGGGGGAAAAACGGCGCGTCCGGGGCGGGGGGGTCCGACCTAGCCCGGTCTCATGGCCGGCCGGGGGGACGCAGCCCCCCCCCGACGGCAACAATGCGATGGAGCCGGGGGCGGCGGAGGTGCCCGAGCAGCCTCCGGGTCGCTCCCCGCTCCGGGCCCGCCGGGAAGGGGCGAGGCGGCGGCGGCAGCCGGGAGGAGCCGACCGAAGCGTGCGGTTCCGGGAGAGCCGAGTCAGCTCTCAGCCATTTTGAGCTGCCCTGCTGGAGACCGGAGACGCGTTAAAAATAAAATAAATTAAAAAATAAAATAAAATTAAAAAAGGTATTAAAAAAAAAAGTCACCGGAACAAAACCGCTCCCGCCGCCTCCCCCGCCCGCGCGGCGGGGCTCTGCGGAGGGGCTGCGGCTGCGGGGCCGAGCCGAGCCGTCCCGTCCCGGCGGGGCCGCTCAGCACAGCCCCCCGAGCCTGCCCCCGCCGCCGCCGCCTCCAGCCATCTTGGGGTCGCCCTGGGCGCCGCCCGCGCGCCGGAGCCCCACGCCCCGGCCTTCCTCCCGCCGCCCTCGGGGAGGCGGCCGCGGCCCGGGGGGGTGGGTGACGAGGAACGGGGGAGGGGGGGCGTGGATCCCCGCAGCGGATCTCCTGGGGGAGGAGGGGGCGGCGCCTCGCAGGCGGCCGGGCTCAGCCCCGGCGCGGGGGGCCGGGGCGGCGGCGGGGGGCGGGCGGGGCGGCCATGGGGGCGGCGGCCGCGGGGGATATATCGACCGAGGGGGAGGGGGCGGGCGCGCCCCGCCCCGGCGCGCCGAGGGGCCGCCCCGCTCGGGAGCCGGTGGGGCTGGGGGGAGCGGAGCGGAGCGGAGCGGAGGCGCCGGAGCCGGTGGATCCCGCCGGGCGCTGCCGCTGCCGCCTCGGAGCTGCCTGGCGCTGCGCTGCGCTGCGGCGGGACCGGCCCCGCCCCCGGCCCCGCCCCCCGCGCCCCTCCCCGCCCGCGACGGCGCCGCCTTAAAGGGGGCAGTGGCCGGCGGTGGGGCCCACGCGGTGCGCGGCGCTGCTCAGCCCTCGGCCCGCGCCATGGCCGCCCCGGCTGCCGCAGCCCAGCCGCCGCGGAGCCCAGGCTTGTCCCCAGCCGGGATGTCCCTGCCGTGCCGTCCCTGCCGTGCCGCTGTGCCTGGCCGCCAGCACATCCCCACCGCAGGGCTGCTCAGGGTGCCATTCCATAGAAGGGGCCCATCTGCCCTGGAACCAGCTCACATCTGGGCCACAGCTGACCCTGGGGACCAGAAGTGCCCTCTGGAGCCTCCTTTGCCCTCTCGCCCCCCGGCTGGGCTGTTACCTTGCAGGGGACCGCCTGGGCTGTGTCCCCCTGGTGCAGGGCAGCTGTTTGTCCCACGGGATCTGTCAGACACGGCCAGCCCCGGTGCCTGTCACCGGGCACAGGGCACAGGGGTGTCTCTGTCAGCGGCTCTGCCACCAAATGTGTCCTCAGCTGTTCCACGGGATGCTGTATATCCAATCCCTGCCAAATGTGCCGGGCCACTGGGAATAAAGCACGTTGCTGGTGTAAATCCATTTCCCACCGGCGAGGGGGTCGCAAATGGCTTCAAAGCTGAGCATTTAGACCAAAAAAAGCTCAGGGCGCGCAGTCAGGGGGCAAAGGCTCAGACATGGCTTCACAAGCTGACCCCAGCCTTGCCTCTGGGTGAGGCTCGCTGATGGCCGCTCGCAGCCAGCAGGGATTTAGCAGGAATTCCCCAACTGCAGCCTCAAAGCCGCAGACCGAGCCATCCAGAGATGCCACCCAGTAGCATCCATTACAGCACCCAGTAGTCCCAGTGCCAGGGCCACCGGAAGCAGCTGGCTGCCTTCTTAGAGGGATGAGCATCCTACAGCACATGCAGAGTGAGGGTGATCCAGGTCCTTCCAGACTTCCCTTTGCAGAAACCCTGTGTGCACAGTGGGTCCTGCCAAGAGACACGCGGGTAAGGAGACAGTGATGGGTACCGGCTATCTTCAGGTTGGTTTGGATTTGGGATCCCCCACCCCATTTCCCTGCCTCCAGAGTTCCCCTCTCACTTCATGCTTTGGTGGGACATTGGAGAACACTTCTACCTACTGCCTGAATTGTGCTCAGCACAACCCGGGCCTGAAATGTGGCCCCAGGGCAAATAATAACAAACAATGTGATGCGGCTGCAGCCGGTGTGCGGTGCCCAGGGTGGCTCAGGACACCTTGCTTGCCTCTGCTTTCTGGGTGAGGCCCCCACAGCCTCTTTGCCATAATAAAACCTAGTTCTGGGTTTGGCTGGGCGATCCCTGCCTGCATGGGAAAGCCCACAGCCAGGCCACCGTGGGACTGGGGCTCACCCTGTATCACGCCCTGACCACCCCCCTCCATCCCCGCACACCCAGTCCACAGCTTCTGGGGCTTGAGCGCCAATTCCTGCAAAGGGAGTGGTTTGCCATGTAGTTTCTCTGCCCAGCCTCGAAGCCCACAAGCTGTACATCTCCTCCAGGGTTTTACAGGCTGTCCGGCAGCCTGGACCGGCGGAGGCTGGGCAGGGCAGTGCGGGATGCGTCAGAGCTGCTGTCGGCCGGCTGAGCCCGTGTGGAGGCAAACCGCTCCTCAAAAAGTCAGTGCAAAACTATTTGTGACTCTCAGTTCTTTATAAACACAGGCAGTATAGAGCAGCCCCCCCGTGACAGCCACCGTCCCCACCCTGGGCAGGGCACAGCCCTCCTGCAGGGGCTGCTGGGGGCCCCCCATGCCCTCCGCTGTGGGTGACCTGGGGAAGCTGGCTGGTGTTTAGCAGGATTTAAAAGTGGAAGGTGGAGGGATGGGACTGAGCCAAGCTGAAAGATGCGTCCTGCTCTCTGCTGAGAAACCTGCTGCCTCAGGACAGGCACTGGCCCTGCTGTCATCACACCCTGGTCTGGATGATGCCATCTCCCTGCCCAGCCTGGAGGAACGTCCTGGGCAAGGGAAGCCCCTGCCAAAGCCAGGCTGGGCATCACAGCCCTTCTGCAGCCAGCAGGAGCTACCTGGGGGGGCTGTAGACAGGACCCTGTTGCCCACACAGCTCCCAGATGCCCTCCTGCCAGTGCTGGGTGTCTGACGGACACCGGCAGGAGCAAGCTGCAGTAAGCCTGCCTGCGCGATGGGCTCCCCTCCATCAGGATCCAGCCCCATGGGGGTGTCCCAGCTCGCACCAAGGGGCCACAGAGGCAGTTTTTAGCGGAGTCCTGGCACACAAACCTCAACAGCCCCGAAGCCCTGGTTTTCCCAGTCACTGCCGGACCGTTGTTACCCTTTGCCAGTAGTCTCACTTCAAAAGCCCCTAGCCCTGCCCTGGAGAGATCACCACCCCCACCAGACTCCCTGGCAAAGTATCAGCATCTCTGCTGAGGCCCCCATTAGCACCAACTGGGCTGCATGTTCCCATGCGTGAAGGGCCACCAGAGCATTGCCCCACGCCCTGCAGAGCCCAGATGTGTGCACACTTGTCACCAGGGTCTGGCATTGAAGTGGCATTGGGTAGCACAGAGGGACCTCGTCCCCGGGGAGCAGGGACGTGTCCCCGGGGAGCAGGGACGTGTCGGCTGGTCCACAGAACCGAGGTGCCTTCATCGCTGCAGGCAGGGGACAAGCGGGGCCGTGCCTGGCAGCTGGCACCAAGGACCTGCCTCTGCTCTCCCAGGCAGACTCGAGTGATGTTTAACCAGCCCGCAGACACACGGAACCTCTGTTTGCTGTTTAGGGCTGTGGATCCCACTGAGCTGATGGGAGAGGGAGAGTGTTCGCACAGATTTACAGAGCGGTTGGCTGTTAAAGTGACAGCTTCCCTGCCTGCCACTACCCCGTCCCTGGTCCCTGAGACACTCCTGGGTGCTGTGGCACCCAGCCCCGCACCTTCCCCAGAAGCCTTGAGCCCTCCAAAAGTAATACAAAGCGATGTGCTGCTTGGGTCATTCATAACTCAGTTAACCAGCCAGAGAGAAGCCATCACTGCCCTTCTGTCCCCCTTCCATGTAAGCCCAGTGAGGTGGCTTAGCGTGATGGCCAAAGCTCCCTCCACCCTGCTTCATGTGACTAATGCATTGAAGGCCTTTGCTGATGTTTTAGGACTGGGTTTAAGGATACTACAGGGTGGCAGTAGCCTGGTTTGCAGCACTAAATCTGTCTGCTTGTGGACATCCCCTGGTCTTGACTGGGGTGGGAGAGAAGGGAAACCACCCCACGGAGGAGGCACGACACAGAGGTCCCCACGGCCAGTTGCCTCCTGACCCAGCCCAGGGCACACTGCCAACATGCACTGCTTGTGTCCAGCCGTCCCACACACGTCCCCACTGCAGTGTCACACTTGTCCATCCCACACTGTCACCTGCCTGCTCTGGCATCCTTGCAGCCCAGTACCTGTTGGGGGAAGGTGCACATGTGCGTGCATGGGGAAACCTCCCATCCTCTACGATTACCGACAAGGGACTGGGAGCCAGGTGTGCAGCCTGGTCTCCACAGCACACAAAGCAAGTTCCCTGCCCCAAGCACCCAAGCAGTGGAATCCAGCAACACTGGATCCAGTCACTGTCCAGTTCTGGGCTCCCCAGTTCAAGAGAGACAGGGAACTACTGGAGAGGGTCCAGCAGAAAGCTACAAAGATGGCTGGAGGACCGGGTGAGCATCTCCATTATGAGGACAGGCTGAGCGAGCTGGGCCTGTGTAGCCTGGAGAAGAGAAGACTGAGGGGATCTTATCCATGCCTACAAATACCTTTAAGGACAAGTGTCAAGAGGATGGGGCCAGGCTCTTCTCAGTGGTACTCAGTGACAGGACAAGGGGCAACGGGCACAAACTGCAGCACAGGAAGTTCCAGCTGAATATGAGGAAGAACTTCTGTACCTTGAGGGTGACAGAGCACTGGGACAGGCTGTGGAGTCTCCTCTGGAGATGTTCAAAACCCACCTGGACGTGACTCTCTGCGACCTGCTGTAGGTGAACTTGCTTCAGGAGGGGGCTGGAGTAGGTGATCTCTGGAGGTCCCTTCCAACCCCAACCATTCTGATTCTGTGACACCCACATCCCACACTGGCAGCTGGGAACAGGGCTGCGATGGTGTGCTGGATGCACAGGTGGTGATGCCCTTGTTGGCCCCTTGGGACAGCTTTGCCCTTGTGCAATGGATGCACAACTGGGGCGCCTCCTCAGGCAAAAATTCTGGGCCTTCTCCCTTCCTCCGCAAACCTAAAGCATGGGGCAAAGCAGATATTGAGAGCTGGCCAAGGGGGACTGCATGGGGTGGGGGGGGCGATGGAGGGGAGCTCCGCTTTGGCCTAGGGCAAACCCAGGGTGGAATGACCCAATCTTGAGTTTGAGTGGCCAAATCCAGAGTCGCACAGCTAGCCATGGAGCGGGGGTGATGCTACAGGGCTCGCTGCCTTGGCTGGCCTCGGGGTGCAGGTGGGTGCCAGCGAGCGTGGCAGTGGGTCCAGCAGCTGCAGGGCTGGAGCCCGGGGAGCCGGGACGGGGCTGGTGCGGTTCCCTGCCTAGTGGGGTTTCTTTCTATGCAAATGCCTGGGAGCAGCTGCCCTGCCGGCGTGACTCATTTCCTGCTCTTGTGTCACATTCTGGTCAAGCCAGTTTGGCAAACGCTTTCTTCTCTCCCTCCCCGGCTTCTCCTCCTTCTTTCCCCCACTGCTGAGGGCTGGGATGTGTATTCACTCAGCCCCTGGCAGGATGAGGCAGGATTTTCAGGAAACTGCGTCAAAGCCACAAAACCTCCATATATATATATATATATATATATATATATATATACACACCAAAAAACCTCCAACCAAACAAAAACCCCAGCACAATTTAATTCTTTTCTTTTTTTTCTGAGCACGAGGGAGACTGGTGGCCAGACGGGCTCCTCCACTCTTCCCCCCGCTGGGGCAGCTGCTTCCCCTGAGATGGGATGGGACTCGGCAGAAAAGCTGTAAAAGTTTGCTGGGCAGCCAAGGGGAAAAAACCATGAAGCTTGGTCTAATTTTACCCTCTGCTGCCAGTGGGAGAGGTGTTGCTGGAGCCGGGCTTTAACAGGGAATGGATGGTGTGAGCATCTGGGGGAGCCACCAGCCCTGGGGTTCACCTGGCATCTCATATTCTTTTGGCAACATTCTGGGGCAGCCTCGCTGCTGCACCCTGAAAAATGAACTGGCTAGGGTGAAACTCATTTGTCTTAGCGGGACTGGGAAGGGATGGTAGCCAACACCAGCAGACCCCAGTGTGGTGGGCCTCCCACCATCGGTTGGGGCAGGGGAAGGTGGTGCCAGGAGCAAACCCTCCAGCTGCTCCCATGGCCCCACCCCGGCTGGTGCTGCCCTAAGCCCAGGCTGTGCTGCAGGTAGAAAAGTCACTTTTTGAGGCATTTCCCAGCTGGTCTGTGTTGTAGCCTCAAGGCCAGGATTTACAGCTTCTTGGGTGGCCAGGCAAACCCTCCTGCCCCAAGGCTATTGCTTTGCTGTTCCTCTGTCCTCTTGCTTCGCTGCTCCTCTGTCCCCCCGGGTGCAGGGTCCCGCACACGCACCCCTCACTGCCCGCAAGGCCAGGGCAGAAAGCAGCAGCCCCTTGCCCCGAGCCTGTGGCCACTGATGACCCCACTTCTCCCTCTGCGCCAGCCCTTTCCCCTGTGCATCCAGCTCTGGCACAGCATCCCGCACCCACCGTAGCTGGGCATCTCCCTGGGGGAAAGACAGCGCAGCCCGCACTGCCAGCCCGGCGACACACTTGGGCACGCAAAGCTGCCAGCCCTAGATCTGTTGGTAGGAGGCTGAGGATGGGAGCAGGGTGTGATCCCACCACCTCCATTCCCACTCCCAGTTCAGTTCAGCTGCCCTCCCACCAGAAGGCCCCTGTGGTCCCTGCCCGGGGCCAAGGTGTAACCTTCGCAATCTTCACTCTGGAGCAATTTCTCAGCTGCCTGCTTCCTCTTCCGCATGCTCCCAGCAATTAAAGCTGGCTGCAGCCAAATGACCCAGTGCCACATGCATGCTAAAAAGCCCCCTGCCAGGCAGCTACCGAGCTTTCCTTTGAAAGGCAAAGCATCCGCCGCTGCCGTGCCCTCTGTGACCCCCAAACCCACAGCCCCCAAGCTCAGCAGCACTGCTGAACCCCGGCTCGGTGCAGCCAGGGGAAACTGAGGCAGGGGCTCACTCCAGAGCTGCAACCTGCGCACCCACCACTCCCGGGGCTCTCCTCCCTCTCCAAAAGCCTAAAGGTCTGTTTGCCCACAGCAAAGGGAAGAACATGAGGGTATTGGTGTAAATTGGGTCAAGGAAGCATTGCTAGTAAACTGTCACTCCTGGTTGTGTAATGGGAACAATTACGGCTTGAGGTCTTGTTAAGACATCAGGAAGGAAAACACATCTGTCTGGGGGTAGGCGGAGTGTGATGGCAATCGAAAAACGAGGGTCCAGTTGACAGAAGGATGAAGCTGCCTTCACTTCTAGAGGTGTTCCCAATCCCATCCTGGTGGGTCTGAAGCCTGGGGCTTGGATTGACTCCTGTGCAGGGGGACGCAGGGAATGGGTTCCCAGCTCTTCCTGTGCTCTGCTTCTTCCCCCAGGCACCAGGGCACCAGGGCCTCAAAGCAGCCAGTTTTAACCCTTCTGAAATCCCTGGTCCCTGATCCACCCTCCTGAGCTCAGCACTTGGTGCCTAGTGTTCCCCCACAGCCCACCCCTGGGGTCCGATGGGGACCCGCGGGTGGCAGGACCAGTGCTGGGCTCTGCCAGGCAAGCCTGGGAGAAGTGCCTGAGCTCTTCCCACCTGTGCAGCTGCTGGTGGCCCTCCTGTCCCCAGGGGGCTGCCAGGCTTCCCTCGCTGCCCACCACCTCGTGCTGCCCACTGCACTGCTGGGCAGCAAACGCCTCTCTGCCCATCCCTCCCTGCTGCCGGGGTGGCCTTGAGCCCACCGGGCAGGTCCCTCCCAGGGTCTCCAGAGGGATGCTCAGGCACTGCTGGAGATCACCCAGAGCCTGGCCAAAATAAACCCAGGGCTCCCCGTGAGCAAAACCCCAGGGTGCTGCCAAATGTGGGGTGGGGGCCCCCTCCATTGTGCCAGGCTCCTGGCGTGCCACCGAGGGGCCGGGACAGCCAGCAGCCAGAGTTAGCCTTTAACCGCTCAAAATGTGGCACGGAGGGAGGGGAAATTCTTGAGGCTTCTATTAACAAAAGAAGAGTCATACTTTACGTTCAGTCCCACTTACAGCTTATGAATGATTCTGCATCTTTTAATAAATGGTTAATCAAGTGTTAGAGTCCAAACAAGTTGATGGGTTGCTTATTACCACATTCTATAACCTTTTATGAATGCCTTCTGTCGATGTACTTATAAACATCCATACCACGTACTTCTCGTGTCTTGACATGTTGGTCACATCTGTTCAAAGTTTATTAACTCTTGAGCTGCTCACTAAGGGCAGCCGGCAGGGATACCCCTGGTTATCTGCGTTCATCTGTGTGGCTCAGAAGGCACACCTGCGGGGGAGGCACCGGCCAAGGGGCGAGGGGTGCATCCCCCTTCATCCCAAAGAGGTTAGAAGCCAGTGGGATGCAGCAGCATCCAAAATAAGTCGGCAGCAGGGTGCTGCTCTCACGACTGTTTTTTTTTTGCCACCAGGACAAACAGCCAAGGGAAGTCGGTGGCAGATTCTTCCTCTCTTGAAGTCATCAAGCTGAGACAGGACGTCGTCCCGGACTGCCCGCTTCAATCAAAACCACAAGTTACTGGGCTCAACGTGAGAGGAGTTGGGTGAAATTCTCTGGCCTGTGAACACGGGAGGTCTAACGGGATGATTTAATGGGCTCTTCTGGCCTGGAAACCCACGGAAACATCTTTGGCTGTCACTGTTCATGTGCAGCCGAAACCCCCCTCGCATCACGTTGCGAATAATGAAATGAAACTCTCAATAAGCTGAATAATCAGAAAACAATTTTCCAATAAAAGCGTCCCCTGAAATCTCCTTTTAAGGCAAGGACTGGGATTCCCACCGCCGAGTGTGTTCCTGACGCCTCGCGTTATTGTTCAGCGCCTGCACCGGGGCAGGCAGGCTGCCACCCCCCCCCACCCCCCACCCCCCGTGCCCTCAGGGGTGCTCCCCGTGATGCAGCCCAGCCAGCCACCCTGCTTCTGAGCCCTTTTTGCCTTTATTTTCCCTCTTCTGCTGGACGCTTTGGATAATTTTCCTGCTCAAAAAGCAAGCAGGGAGTACAAGGTGCCACAGCCCCACGTTCGCCCCAGTGTTTTTCACAGCCTGAGAAGGGATTTGTGCATTGAGCAGACGGGGACGGTCCCAGTCCAGCGGGAATCTGGGTCTCCCCACTCGACTTGGCTTTGGACACTCCTGGAGATTTTTTTAATATCTAACAGTGCTTTTCCCTTTGCTCCCTGCCCCCCAGCCCCTCTGGAGCAGGTACCCTACCGGCACGGAGCAGCCTGACTCGCTGCCCTCCGGTGGGTTATTTGTGGCTGGAGTGTGGAAGGTCTGAAATGTGAGTGATGGAAAAGGGCATTAAAAATACTTTTCCCCTTGGAAAAACAAAACCAAACCCGAAGTACAGTTTTTTGGAAAGCTGCTGGGGCAACGGCTGCTGCCTGAAACGCCGCCACTGCCAGCGCATGCCTGCAGCAGGTGACCAGTGCGGGGACCAAGGGAACAGAGCCCACACCAGCCATGCTGCCGTAGCCTGTCTCCTGCACTGCTTCAATTAGCGCGAGCGATGAGGTGTCGGGGAAAGGTAAGGCCATTTTTTTCTCCCATGCAAACTCTGCCTGACAGCGGGAACAGGTGCTCTGAAAGCTGTTTGGAGAAGACAGAGCTTCTGGGCGTGCTGTGGGCTCCTCGGCAGGGAGCTGGGGCATGCAGGGGGCTCCCCTGCAGCGCTTCTTCCACCTCTGCCAGGGCCTGGATGCCTGTGTGGACGGCGAGGCTGTGGTTTGCAGTGGGGTGAGGATGCTTGCTGGCTCCCCGCTATCCCTGGATCTTGGCCATGGGGCTGGGGGGGCTTGTCCTGTGCAGGGGAGGGGAGGCAGCAGGGCCTGGACCAGCCTGGCTGCTTTGGGCCCCCCTCTAGTTACGGCTTGACCATGGGGCCCTCAGGAGCACGGGGCATTAATGTGTCAGGCCCTGTGCACTGGGCTGTGCTGGAAGCCTTCTCCCTGCACTGAGGTGTGCTGCTGCAGCCAGCTGTGCCATCAACACTGGCTGGGCAAAACAGCAAACAGTAGAGAAATGAGGGGAAAAGAAGGAGAAAAGAAAAATCTAAAGGGGCCTGGTGTGCCAGTCCCCCAGGAGCCCACGTTTCTGGGTGCTGCATGACACATCCTTGTGGTCCAGATGGGCTGAAGCATGGAGAACCCCTCCCTTGCATGAACACACCATCCCACCATAGGCTGGGGAACATGCCATGGGCTGGGGGACACGCTGTGGGAAGGGACATGCTGCAGAGGTGATGCTATTGGAGGGTGTTTGGGGGTCAGGACCGTCCCTGGGTGCCCAAGTCCAGCACAACCAGCAGCCATGTCATCTCTGCCCTGGGTGGGCAGGGAGCACTGTGGAAGCCGGAGCCCCTGGCTGTGGGGGCTGCCTCCTTGTCCCACCTGTGGGGACCCCTCTCACCTTCCCCTCCTGCCCTGCAGGTACACCCTTTCCCCATCAATGTTCCCAGGTGCCGCCATTCACTTTTCAGATGGGAAATGAGCCCCAGCCCTCCCTCCACACTCCAAAAAACCTCCAAAACCAAGCGAGGAGAGAAATAAACAAACAAATCCCTTCCCTCTCCTGGCTTGGCATCTGCTTGCAGCCCTTCCATTATTAATTAGAGAAGCTTCCGGCATTATTAGCAACAAACCGCTCCTAATGAAGTTCAGAGCCGCAGATCCAGGAGGGGCTCCCAGACACGGCTTTTCAGAAACCTTAATTAAATTCACTGCCCGAAGGTGCTTTTGGCTGGGGTGGCGGCAGAGCGGTGAGGCTGCCCAGGCCAGGCACAGCACGCTGGTGGTGGGGCTTGGGGTGCAGGGTGCCATCAGGAGAGGGGCACCCCGCTGTGCTACAGCCCCAGGGACACCTGGTTCCCTCCAGGTTTGGGGCTGAACAGAGGGATGCAAAGGGGGTGCTGCCTGGCCACTGCAGGGATGGCAGAAGTGGATCATTTAATTCATGATTTAAATTAACCGCGTGGCTGGCAGGGAGGGTTCCCAGCACTCCGTGAGCAGCAGGGTCCCTGGCCGGTCCCAGCTCCACCATCCTTGCTGGGATGTCCTGGTGGGGCAGCCCTGTGCTTGCAAATGCTTCAAGGCTTGGGAAGGCAAAGGGGCATGGGGGGTCTTGGGCCAGGGGTCCAGCTGTGGGTGGCCGCTCATCCCCCAAACCCCTGCCCGGGTAAACAGCCTCGCTGGGGATCCCAGTTGACTGTCAAGGTTTCCTCAAGTGACACGATGACACCCAGCCAAGCTATGGCCATGTCCCCTTCAGCACATCCAGCATGGGTTGCTCTGCACCAGTGCTCGGAGACCCCACTGCTTTACCCTGGGGCAGGGACCATTCAGGCCTGGATACGCTGCGGGAGAGGTTCTCCAGGTTCTCCGGGAAAGGATGGTTTTCACCCCCCGCTTCAAAAGAAAACAAATGCTCACGGGAATGCTTTCTGCTGATTGCTTCCCTTTCAGTGCAGGGAGGGCTGAGATAACACCCTCAAAGAGCAAGCGCAAAATCTGCCCAAAGCTGGATTTTGGCTTCCCGCGCATCCTTTCCCTTCCCTGTCACCCCCCTCTGCACACAGGTATCTTCCCTGCCCCACCCCCTCCCCCCCCAAGATATTCCACCCTTTCTCTCTGACCTTAAAGGAATTTATTACCGAGGAGTGTAAAACGATTACTGCAAAATCGTTCTGCGTTACTGGGAAATCATTGCAACATTAGCTCAGTAATGTTTTTTCATAAGTGTTTGCTGTGTCTCTTCTCCGACATATTCAGTCTCCACGCGCACGTCCACACCCCCGCAAATCCCGCTGAAGCCAAGAGGCGCTTGGCAGAAGATGGGAGCATGGACCTGACCCAGCACTCACCCCGGCTCCCTCCTTCCCATGCTGGCAGATGAGGTTGCCATCCCTCGGCCGTGTCCTCGGCCCCACGTAGAAGCTCTCCCCATCCCCGCTTGTCCAAACGGCACGGAAAACCCCGGCTGCCAGGGCACTCGGGCTGCCTTAGCTCAAGGGGTTTCACCAGCAGATGCTCGTGAAGGATCCCGCACCTGGCAGGGCCCAGGCATTTTGATGACTTCTTCCTGGGAAAAGGAAGATCCTCGGGAGGTCTGGGCAACAGATTCTGCTCCCCGGGGCTGGGGGAGAAGGTGCTGATGAGGAGAAGCGGGGCTGAGCAGGAGGCGGGCCAGGCAGTCCTGCTGCCTGCAGAGAAGGACACTGACAGTTCTGCAAATACGTTTAATGAACTTAGAATACACGAAAGGAAAAAAAAACGTTTAGTGATTCACAAAAATATTACAAAAAGTCACGTGCAGGCGAAACACACCCAGCACTGCAATAACAATGTAAGAATTTACATTAGAAACTAATATAAAATATTTAAAAACCTCTGCTAGTTTAGCTTTCCATTTGTTTTTTGTCTTTTATAAAAAAAAAAAGGAGGAGGCGAAGGGGAAGAAAGGCCATCTACAAGGTACTGATACAGCGGCTGCAGAAATGTGGGCTCCTTCCAGCCCTGTCGGTAGCATCCTCGGGCTCCTCGCTTGACATGACCCTGCACACGCAGACTGTACATGTACACACACACACGCACACACACACACACACAGCTGAACTACAGAAAGGTTCACCTCTGGGCTGCCAGGGCAGCCCCAGTGGTCAGGGTTTGCTGTGGTTCTGCTCGCCCCACACGTCCCCTGCTCTGGGAAGCTTGCCTTTGCTCTAGGATTTGCAGAAACCATCCAGCATACAAAACAAGTAGTGTCTCCAGTGGGTGGCAAAACCTCCATCCCTTTAAAAAAAAAAAAAAAAGGGAAAAGCCGGTGTGCCCAACCTGGGCTGGATGAGAAGGGTTTTGAATGGCTAACCCTGGGTTTGGAGCATGACCGCGGCCAAACCTGGGAGCACTGGGACTCCAGGGCCAGGTGGGTGCAAGCAGCACCCTGGCATGGGGGCCAGGGCACCAGTACAAGCCCCCAGCAGGACACCGCCTGCTTCCACCGGGCTGCAAAGTGCCGCTTCAGGGAAAGCCAAAAGCCAAGACAAAAGGGCCCGGAGCCCCCCAGCCTGCGATCAGTCACTGCTGGGACACCAGGGCCACTCACACCCACCTCCCCTTCCTCCGCCCCACGCGGGTTTTGCAGCCCGCTTGCTGTTGCAGGAGGAACAACGCAGGAGCTTCGTCGCCAGCACCACATGGTCCTCCTGCGCCCATCCTGCCCGCAGCATTGTCAACACGTCTTGTTTATGTAGGACCTACCACACACGGCGACAGCTCGGTCCCTCCCACCCTCGCCGCTTGTGCAGCGGAGGGTTTCCGGAGCCGCACTTTCGCTGCAGTTGGGCCCCAGGGAAAGGAACAAAGGAGCCATTTTCATCTCCAGCCTCGCCGGGAGCAGAGGGAGAAGGCGAGAAAAAAGACCAGTGTTTGCAAAACACAACAATCGGCAGGAAATCTTCCTCTGGCTTTTCAAGGCTGGTTTTTTTTTTCTTTTTCTCTCTCTTCCTCTTTTTAAAGAGGGGAGGCACGGCGTCAGGACAGTTTAAAACCAACCAGGCACTGGGGCAGCCACATCTGCCACGTGCAGCACGCTCTGGGCTGATGTTTCTCTCCTGCTAACGGGGCCCTACGAGCCGAACGATGAACGATGCCGCGGTCTTTCAGCAAAAGGGAAGGGGCTACCTTCATGGCAGACTAGAAATGATGTTTCTGAACTGATGTGCCGCTTAGGATGATTTTATGGTCTGTCAGTGATTTTAGGGAAACAGAATCATAGTAGGAATGAAGAGGTGGTGACGCACAATACACGACAGGTTCACTGCCTGAGAGAGACAGATCGACATGGGGCTGCGTTTAGAACACATCTGCAACCTCAGGCTTATTCTCCATTTGAAATTTTGGACTCGTGTCAAACACAAGGTTGTGTTATTTTTTTAGAAGAAAAGAGAACAAGCAGACACTGCACAACAGAAACAAATGTTATAAAAATAGTAGGCTGCTACAGAGCTCGTTAAAAACTGCCACGGTCCCAGAGACCTAAATCCACCTTTAAAATCTTGGGAGGTGAACCCCACCGGCAAACGTGCATCCCAAGATTGTTTTGGATACAGTTTGGCTGCTGTGCAGGCTGGCGTTTATCGATAGGGACAGACACGCAGAACGGGATTTCTAGTCGCTCGACATTTCATCTGCCCTTGCAGCTTCACTCACAGGGAGAATTAAGGCATAATACATACTCTAAACAGAGTGCAGTCACATAGAGGACCAAGTTCCCGGCAGGTGGAAGGGCTCTCCTGGTGCTGGACCCCCTCCTCACCTGGCCGTGGTGCCACAGGGGCTGAAGCCCCGGCCTTGGGGAAAATCAGACACGGACCTGAGGGCCTGCTCTAGCCTGAAGGTGTGAGGATCGCCTCTCCCCACCCGACGCGATGCTGCCTTGCGCCCCGCCAGATACAAGCCAGCAAAGCGGGTCATGGACCCAGATGCCTGCCTAGGAGGGAGGAGGCATCAGGGCAGATTAAACAGACGCGCAGCCGTGATCCCACACCAACCTGCCACCTAACCCAGCGTCCTGCGAAGCGTGCAGGCAGCCAAATGTTTTCCAGGGAAGCATCTGAGAAAGGTTTTTGTGAGAAGCTGGGGGGACATTTATGTAGGGAACGGATGGTGGTAAAGCAACAAAGCTCGCTCAGTGACCAGCCTGGAGGTTCTCACGAGGGGGTAGCGGAGCACAAGCTCCACTCTCCACCCCACAGTAATTAGAATAACAAATGAGACTGAAGCAGCCACATTGCCACTCCCCATCTTTGACTCAACCTCAGACGCAGCTAAGGCAGCCATTTGCAGTCTCTACCATCAGCGACAGGTCCAGGCCAGAGCGCGTGAACATGCACCGGGATGCGCATGGCCGGCTGCTTGCACCCGTGCAGGACCTCAGCGGGTCTTGGCATGGAAATGAGAACTTGCCTGCAGGGACTGCACGCCGTGCTGAGGCCCTGATGAGTCTCACTTTGGTTTCTAGCTTCCCTGCACCCACGTCAGCTCCCTTTGTAGTGCCTGAGATGCATAAGGACTGTGCTGCCCCGAACCAGCCTGAGCTGTGGGAGCAGGAGGGAGGCTGCTAACCTGCTCCCCCACCACACAACCTCTCCCCAGCAATCTGTCCCCTGCAAGCCAAGCACTGCTTTCAACTGGGTTTTCTTTTTAAAAGCTACACCCCCTAAATATTTCTACTGGTTGCAGATGAAAAACACAACCCCCACTTCTTCAAAGACCATTTGATGACCTGATGATGTAATTTCAGAAGTTATCCAAGGGCAACTGAATATTTGAAGTGAAGAGCTTGGGAATATCATTTCAAATCACTGCTGGCAAATCTATGTGCAGTAAAACCAATATATCACCATCCTCAAAGACATTATACACAGCAGGCACCACCTATGAGCCACTGAAAATATCACTGTAGGTCACACCAGCTACAAGACTGCTCTGCTCAGATCATATCCCACATACTTTAATACTGAAACTATACAATCCTTCTCCTGTTTTTAATCATGAGTTGAGAGGGAGAGTAGTCCTGGCTTCTGGGTCTTCTCTTGTTTCAGAACTGCTGTCACATGTTGGATTTTTGAGGCATTGTGGGTCTGTCATAAGGCTCTTCATCTTTGGAAATATCCTATCAACCTGCATTGCAAGATTTCTCCAGGAGGATGAAAATCTGTACTCGCTGCTTCTAAACTGCATTCATTTCCATCCCGATTACTATCTTTTGCCAACACAAGCCTCAGGTTTTGGTTTCATACAATCCTGCTTCAGGCCTACACAATCCAGAAAAAATCAGCACCACTGGATGGACGTACCATCTCAGCAGGTCTGGGCTAAAAAATTACTGTGGCGTTTATTAACACTGATGCATTTCCCTTTTTTAAACTACTTGCTCGCTAAAATGCAAAGGTTTCTTTGCCATTTCCTTCACACACAGGCATGTCCTCTTGCCCGAAGATGAAAACATCCAAACTTGAGATCTCATTTACTTGCCAATGAGTAAGCCTTTGGCACAGTTGCAAACTTGATGTGAATCAGGGGAGGGAAGGTCCTGTGGGTGCACAGCTCTTCACAATACTGAGGAACATTCAACTTTCTTATTCTTAGATAACTGTTGAGAGGCAGCGACATGACCTCGGAGCTTAAGGGCTGACTTTCACCAGTTTCTCTCTTATAGCTGGTCTAACAATAAGACAGATATTTCTATTTTAACAGTAATTTGTGTAATATTTTTCCCCTTAACTAAATACGATTTAATTTCCTTCCCTTCAAACCTTCCCCTCAATTGTTATCTGGCTACCAGCAAAGATCTATGAGAATGTGTCTAAGAAATAGAGATTTCTGGCATGCCACCTGTTCATAACTCAAATACACAGAACTATATATAAATACATGACATGGAACAAAAATACACACACACACAAGGATACTGGGTGGATTTTCAAATGCATTCAGCGTGCTCCCTCTGAAGTCAATGAAAACCCAACCCAGAGCGTCTGATGAGAGTAAATATGGTGAGGAAAACAAACACATGAGAAAGGCAGAACTGGAGCACAAGCAAGCTTGGAGGAGGTGCCTTCCCTGCATACAGCGCCACATCCCTGCTGCGAAGGCTCAAAGAGTTCGTAGAGCAGGAGGTCCTAAGCTTTCCAGATGTGTGTTGGAGCCCAGAGAGGGTCTGATGGACTTCTTTGCCCCGTGCTGATCTCTGCAGGAACAGCAACAATTGACCTTCCAAATGTCCCTTTTCTCCACTAAGATGCGGATTTTAAGCTCCTTTTAATGAGAGTTAGCATCTGGAAACAAGGAAGAGCAGCCAGCATCGTGGCAATGGGCCAGCTCTGCTGCAGACACCCCCAGCAAGCTCATACGAGAGCAGTCCATGGGCTACTGTTGGTGGATGGCTTTGGGACAAAATTGTAGTTGTTGTCCTTGCCTTTTTCCCGATTGCCACAATTGTCTGTTTGTTCATGATCTTGCGGTGCGACACTTGGGAACGTCGTATTTGATGCTGGACTGGTACATTTTCATGCTGCTTTCTCGCCCACGCTGTCCCCTGCATATACATCTACAGTGCAGAAGGGATGCTTAGTGCTAACCAGGACAATGAAAACTGGCCAAGAGATCCCACGGATGAATGCAGTCTGCCACAGCACAGAAATCACTCTGGCTGGCACATGCAGATATCTGAAAGTTTGTTCTTTCGCAGCAGGATTTTAAGATGATCCTCTGAGTTCAGACAAAATGACAAACTCATTTACATGTAAATTGCTTTCGTAGCTTTGCAGAAAGGAAGGTTCTGCCGAGCAGTGTTGGACCCTGCATTTGGCCTGCCTTAAATTATAATATAACAACAATTATAATAATACAAATACTACTTTGTACACAAAGCACGCCCTCCCCTGCAAACCCTGGCATGCTTCGGTAGGTCCTACAGCCCTCTAGTCAATAATCACCCTCTCTGCACAGAGAGACATTGAGTGACTTGCCTGAGGCCACAGAAGAATTCTGTAGCAAGTCCAAGGAAAGCTTTGTGGCTCCTAGCTCTGCTTCTTGACCAACATTAACCAGCCTCAAATATATGCAAAAAACATCAAAGCTGACTGAGCCAGGAAGAAATTAAATCAGAAAACAAACAAAAAACCAACCCTGGGGTACTGTGAGGCCTCCTTGGACTTTGCTGTTTGATCAGGGGAGTGAAGTGTTAAAAGCTTTTGTTATACTTGTATTACGATCACAGAGCAAACTGCACATAAATCGCCAAGTTATCTTGTAGGTAGAAAGGGGTGGAAGGAAAGCTGCACCTCCCCCGACAAGGAGTGAAGAGCTGTCACCAAAAGACAATGGGCAGAGGAAGGCTGGGAAATATGCATCAGAAACAACCTGCAACAGCAGCAGGGGGTAAAGCCTGCGGTGCTTTGCTGCAGTATATCCAGGGGGGCCAGCATCTTGATGCAGAGACACAACCTGACCCTGCAGAGACAGTCTCCTCCGCACACCACGTTTTGCTCCAAGGAGGAAGCCACAGGGATCTAGAGAGAGGGTCTTTTCAAACTGATTTTCATGCCCTACAGTTCAAATCTATCTGAAAGGAGGGATGTAAGCAACAAGAGCCACCACAGAGAGGCTAGAGGGGAAAATGGAGCTGCACTAGGGCACAGCCCTGCTGGAACAGGGAGAATAGTTGGCTTTACTGAGGCTGAATCTCCTCTCTGCTACACTAGGGCAGCAGAGATCTCCATTTCATATGCTTTCAAGCAGCCCTCTGGATCCTGCAGAGCTGCTGAAGTTGTCCCTGTGAACAAATGGTCCTTTCTAGCTTCTCAGATTCTGTACAATAGCAAGGAAAAAATACTTGACAGTATCTCTTTAAAGATAAACACACTGTAAACAGGAGATCTCCCCCGCCCCAGTAGCTTTCTTCCTCCTGCCTGTGCAAAACCAGAGGTTGCGACCTTCCCTGGGGTTCAGGCACAAGGACAGGATGCGCGAGAATAAAGTTGCCTCTGTTTGCAGCGATACCATAGCTAATAGCACCAAGACCAACACTTAAAACATGCCTAATTTGAGGGCAGGGAGGATCTGGGTTTGTTTTTCTTGACTGAACTAGAAAGTTCATCTTTAAATCTGTTCGGCTTCAAGCATGTGAGCTTTTGGCCTCCTTTAAACAGGGGAAATACCATTCCGTTTCTGAAAAGAAAAAAAAAATAGCACATGGAAGAACAGTTCTGCAGTCAGTAAAAGTTTGGCTAACAAAAGGACTCCAGAGTCACGTAAAGAACATTTAATCCATGGATTATAGGCTCGCACCTGGCAGAAATGCATGTGTAAATACAGGCGTGCAGAGCGTCTACACCCTGGGCTAAGGCAGAGGGGAGTTCTGTAGCTAGGAGAGAGAAAGGATTCTTACTACTAATTTTCATAGTTAAATATTTCTCACTCACACTCACACATACGCAGGCTGTTCCCAGAGAGCTCAGCCTTGGGAAGGATAAAGGAAAGGGCTCAGTTCGGTCTGGGCTGGTGCTGAGTAGCTCCTCTTCTGTTTGCAGTGGTTGTACAGCAAACTTTTATTTGCAGGCAGAGTTTTTACTGCATTAATTATCCTGTGAGTCACTGGGTAATGGACAGTAACTTGGCTCTCCCAGTCGTTAGAAGGGTGTAATTCAGCTCTAATGCAACGGGTTGTCGAACACGGCATCTGGCAAGATGGAAACTTTCAGTTTCTTTTCAGGCCAGCTGTACTCCTTTGGAAGTTTAAACTGTAAGACAGTGAAAAGAACCAGTTAATGTGTATCTCTGCAACCTGCACAGAAAACCCAAAATCATCACAAAGGCAGGCAGCCCCATGTTATTATTATTTTTTAAAACAAGAGGCCACCAAGAAAACATTTCCCCATCAGTATGTTTTGGACAGCAGTGGACATTAGATAATGTGGCCTGTGCCTCAGCTGCCAAAGTAAAGTTCTGAGCTTTCAGCTCAAGTGCTGTTTATTTCATCAGACAGATTCTGGAGGGTTTCTATCCCCATCACCATTTCCTCTGCCCAACCTCTCTGGAAGTTTGCAGCTGAACTATCTCCCCTCCTACCTGACCACGTCCCTTTCCTTTCACCTACTCCGGCCCCCAGAGCCCCCATTTGCTTTCAAGGGAAACTTACGGCAGCTTTCAAACTCTTGCTTGTGCGGGGTAGGATGTACGTGAGCTAGCATGGCCCTGCCGGGTGACAGGCTTGCAAAGGGCCATCACCTGTGGGAGGGCAAACTGTGCTGCCCTGGCTGGGGAAAGCCAGCGTGCCTGAACAGCGCTTCTGCTCCAGCCCTGCCCATCATTGGTACAAAGGCTTTGCAGAGCGCCCATACAATGCCTCACATTCACACAGGCACTTGGCTGCCCCGGCTGTTTTGCAAACATTGATTGAAGCACACAGAATGGAGATTTTTTTGCCCCAGTCTGGTTTACACAGCACTGTCTCTGGCCAATGTTTCCCAAACAAGGCAAGTGTACTGGTCCCATCCTGATGTCACTCCAGGGTACGCTGCCTTAGGCTGGGAAGTCACCTCAACATCTCTGATGCCAAACGCAACCATGTAGGGACAGAGCTTCAAGGAACCTTACCGCCAACCCTTTTCACAGCCGCATTTGACCAGGGCCCATGCATTCATACAGATCTCTCAAAAAAAAAGCTCTGGGGAGGGAGGTGGGAGGTGGAATCTCTTAGGCTACAAATTTGCCCCATCCACAGCTGAATGGCAACCAGTTCTGCATGAGCATTTCACACAATCCCAGTGCCCAGCCTGAGGCTCCAAAACACACAGGGGACAGCTGTGTAAGGCAGTCTGCAGGATCATTTTGCTTTTAAAACTCTGCTGCACCCACAGTGTAGCACCGTGTGACACTGCGAGTCCCTGTGGGAGGGATGGGACTCCCAGGGAGGAATCTCACCAGGATCCCATACCACCAGTGACAATCTGACCTGGAAGCAGCTAAATCAGAATGGTTACAGATACAGTGGTCCTCTCCCAAGAGAGTCCTCAGACCAAGGCCAGCAGTGCCATAAGCTTCCTAGGGGCTATGTGAATTAGAGAGTTGGTGGAAGCGGACAGTGACCTGTGCGTCATCCATCTTTATCCAATTACTTGTTTTTCTTCCCCTAAGCGCCCCTAATGCACACCCAACGGCAGGTTCCCAGTAAAGGAGATGCCCGCCAGCTGCCTGCTCCACAGAAAGGATGGCTCTAATGTGAATTTGCTCCTGACCTTGCTCTGTTTGCAGCTGTGTATGAGGGTTACCTGCAGCTGGCACCCACTGACCCTAGTATGTCGGGTTGGAGGTTCAGGGTCTGACCCATGACCCAGGCATGGCAGGAGGATCCTCCAGGATAGCAGCTACCATAAACTCCCACTCTTTCTCCTCTAGGAAACATAAACAGCCCAAGTCCTACTTATGGTTGTTTTTTTTTAAACTCAAACCCCGGGTATAGCTTGCACCATATAATCTGGTGGCCCTGCACTGCCCAGGGGATTCTTCTGCGTTCAGTGTCCAGGGTATATGAAAAACATGCTAAAGATATTCAGACAGATCATTTCACTGAATTTCATTTAACACAGGTGGCTCTTTATGCAGCGAACTGTCCTTGCAGTGCTTCATTCTACCACATGAATATCAGCAGCAGTGGTTAGGGTTGCTGAGGAACGCCTTCAGTTGGCCCAAACCAGGGTCCTGCAAGTTACAAATCCTTGGAGGAATCTGGATGCTGAAAGATCACATTTCATCTCAAGTATTTTCCTTTTTATAAACAGGAGTGGTTCCAAAGCAATCCTCTTGGAGAAGCCATCCTTTGCATTTGTTTGTTTTTCACTCTTTAATTTAGAAAAGTCACAGTAACTCAGAACCAAATGCCCAGTCCCTGTGCCAGGAGCTGCCATGCTCATTGCCTCTGCCTCTCAGTGGAAAGTGAAGGACTATGAGGCATCCAAAGCCTTAACTAAAGGGCCTTCAAACCAAAGTGCTCCTGGGCTTCCATGTCGCTAGCAAAAATGAGCTTTGGATTAGGTTTAACTGGATAAAAGCTGGCCTGAAAGTCACTGCACAGCCAGCAGCATGCTCCCCTCACTCACACAGAGAAGAACACCCTGGCATTAAATCAACTCTGGATTAAACAATTAGAGCCCTGAGATTTTCCTGGGGGGAGGGGAGCAGGGTGAGCGATGGGAGGGCTGCTCTACAAGCCAAGGAAAGTTTCTTTAGAGTCTGCAGGGAGCTGTAAAAAATGGGATTAAAAATATTACATGTCATTTCTGCCACTGCTCTTTGAAGTCAAGCAGAGTATTTATATGGCATGCATGGGAGACAGGGTGTTAAATGTTCCCCAGGAAGAGATCACATGGCAGGGGGAAGTTTAGTACTGTACAGCAAAGCTTTATAAAGCTCCCTTGGCTGCTGCTATAACACTTCCAGGCTGGTGATGGTCCTTTGCACACCACGCAGAGGCGGCAGGTGAAGGCCAAGTAGCAGATGTGCAAAAGCCCCTGCCTGCCCCCCAAACCAAAAAAAGGAGGCCTCTACAATAGATTGTTCAGCACTAAATGTGTTGCCACCCCTTTCAGCCTTTCTGAAAGCAGGGAAGGTGGTGTGCCTGGAGCTGCTGCCGAGGACACTATGCATGGCATGGAAGAAACCCCACCACCTGGCCCAGACACTACTGCTTTGATCCAGGGCACTCAGATACCATGTTGGGAAAGACACTGATGGAAAGGAAATAGAGAGTTTCCCTTAATATCCATCCCTGCCCTGTTTATACTGCAATCCCTTCTCTCAGTGCCTCAGTTCACAGCAGATGTGAAAGTTTAGCAAGGCCTTGAGACTACAGGGCAGGGCTTCAGCCTGTGAGTGGAGGGGAGGATCAAAGGCAAGCTGCAGGATGGGCTGAGCTCTATGGGACAGTACATGGGAGATATGGGAATGACGCAGCCTTACTTCCTCTGGAGAATTCAGATCTTCTAAATCTTCCAGCATTCTCTCTACAAACTCTTCAGTCAATAGGATCTGCAAAGGAAATACAGTAGTTTACGCCTTTACACTGCTAGTTTTAGCTAAGTGCCAAGAAACAGAATGACTTCTGCAGAAAGCAGACTGTACCATCTCACTCCTTCCCCTGTGCCCTTCTTTCCTGCAATACAAAGGTTTGAGGGCAAGGAGCTCCCAACCTTGCCTCCCATCCCAACCACTGAAAAAAAATTATACAGCAATCTTTTTGACCCTCAATTATCCTCCTCTGTCTAAAATTAGAGGCTTGGCTTTAGACAGTGTGGGGAAGGAGAAAAAGGGGTCAAGATAACAACTGTTGGAGAGACAGTGGGAGACAGCCACTTTCATCTGATCCACTGAAGTTAAACTCACAGTTTAATCAGGAAACAACAGCGCAGGGAGAGCCTGAGACCTGTCCAGAGCCGGTGCTCCGGGCACGGGGAGGGCTCTGACCCAAGCGCAGCACATCGTTCAGATGAAGCACATGCTGGGTATGGCAGATGCTCCCAGAGGTGCCCGCAATAGGCACCTCCACACTGTACTGCACATGACCATCTCGCACACTTGCGCTGGGAAAAATTCTGGCTCATCTCAAGGTCAGGTTAAAAAGCATGAAGTGGCCAAGGAAAGCAGCTGCCAACAGGTCAAAATTCCCAGCTGAGGGCCACGGCCCTGGTTCCATGGAGCCCCCCAAGTCACACATACCAGAGACACTGGGGGGGAAACTAGCCCCAGGAATTCAAGGGGAGGAACTCCCACCCTCTTTAAAAAAGCACGTGATAGCCAAAAGCAAACACATCCTGCCTCTCTTCACAACAGCCATAAAGGCCAGAGCTCTAGGCAGGCCAGCTGGCTTGGCACGGGAGCAGAGACGGTAGTGTGGGACCAGGCAAACATCCCCACACAGTGAGGGGGCCTTGGAGCAGCATTCCTGGGAGTTAGGTTGCAGCAGTATCATGTGGATTATTCCCATTTCAACCTACAGGTTTGTTTCTTACCCCCTGCTCCTTCTTTCCTTCCTTCACTCCATCACTTCATCTGTCTCTGGCATTGCTTTCCATTCTGAAACAACCACCATTTCCACGCCCCCTTTCTCACCCTTCCCCGTTCTCCCCAGCCGTGAGGGTCTGTGCTCCCTCCCAGAGAAGGGAGCGCTCCAGCACCAAACACTGATGGAGCTAAGTGCCCGCTGATGGAGCTAAGCCCCACTGCTCTCCACTGTCCCACCTCCATGCAGGAAACCACCTTCCATCCCCACCAGCTCCTTGGTACCAGTAACACCAGTGGGGAGTGAATGACCACAGGGATGCCGTGGGCTGTTTGGCAAGTGGAAGCCTCTGGGCTCCATTTTGGTAACACACGAGCAGGGCTATTGGACAGAAAGAGAAAGGGAAGCCTCTCGTCTCCCTTTCTTCCTTTGGTTGGCAAGAAAAGAGATCCGAAAACACCAAATCCAGATCCAAGAGCTACCAGGTGCCTGCAGTTCTCTCCTCTTCAACCTTGCCACACTGCTGCCACTGCACACAGACTTCCCAGAGGAGCAGGGAACTGCAGTCTCCCCTTTCCACCACATTCCCGTCTTCACTTAGCTTCAACCTGCAGCAGGCTTCCAGGCCAGGGTTTACGGCTGAGCTGCTCAGCATGGATGCAGGCACCTCCATCAGGCCTTTCTGATGGAGCCTGAAAAAAACCTGCTTCAGCTAGGAGCCAGAAGCTTGCTGCTTTGGACAGGACTCTGCAACCTGGCACCAATCTGCAGACTGGCAAGCTGAGAAACATTGCACTGAAACACGCAGTACCACCGCAAACTACTGCAGTCTCCTTGCAGGAGCCTGTAACTATTCTGCCTGTTGAACTGGAGGCACTCGTTTGTTGACTGTTTGCAGGAGGAGGAAGCCGTTTGTCCGTGTTGGAGGCAGGAGGGCAACCCGATCGCTCAGCTCAGGAGGAAGAGCTGGGTGGGGAGCTGGGGCTCTGCACCGAGCAGATCGCTTTCTGCGGAGGTGCAGCCTGCAATGGGGTGAGGGAATGAAAACAATTTGGCAGACATCAAAATCTACAGAACAGCCGGAAAAAGGAGGAGGAATTGGTATTCACAGCAATCAGGCAAGGAGGAAATGAATATTCAGCCATTCGCGGATGAGCAAAAATGCCAGAGGTTGGGACGGGTGACGGAGCAGGAATGAGGAGCCACAGCTTTGGCAGGGGAACTAGAAGACAAGCACAGCAGGAAGACCCCTGGGTGCTCCCAAGGTGCCAGAGGCAGGAGAGAAATGGGAACCATGTGTGCGAGGCAGCCAGCTGCTCTGAGGCTGGAGGAAAACAAGACAGGGTATGCAGGGGTAAACAGCAAAGGGTGGAGAGAGAGAAAAGGGAGATAGGTCAGGTCCTGGCTAAACCACAGACTCCCAGAGTAGGAGCAAACCTACATGGAGCACTGTGGCTAGCATTAACCTGGGGTGCAACCCTCTGAGATTGCTGAAGCCCATCTGCAGCTCACTGCCCCCTCTCAGTGAATTTTAGTAATCCAGCTGAAAAAAAAACCAAATTCCACTGATGCAGTGAGCTGAACTGGCTCCCTAAAGGGTCTGACAAGTGGAGTACGACAGGGGTCCACAGCTCAGCTGTCTTGTGGACTGTGTGGGATCAAAGCACTGGCAGTCTGCTCTATGCAGCGCACTGAAAAAATATTGCAGTGCCATTCTGTAAGCCCTGCATAGATAGTTAACTTTGCTGGAGGGCAGGCATCACAGGCTGCAATGACAAACTGCTGCAGTGACATTCACACAGTGTGTCACTCAGAGCCCATCCTTAACAGCCCGAGTCAGAAAAAACCCACCCCAAACCCTACCACCCCATGCTGGTGGGGAGAGCTGCTCTCCTTCCTGGAGAAGAAGAGAGTCTCCGAAGCACGGGTGTAACCAAACAGCCGTGTCCCTCAGCACAGGAATCCAGCACTCTTGAGCTCTCCCAAGGATACAGAGGCAAGGCATGTGTCCACAGCACACCAACAGCTGAAGAGGGCTTAGAAGCAGGAAGTACTGTCATCCTTGAATTTGCATGTAGACAAGATTTCCCCTCTTAAAAGTTGCCTAATCAAAATGGCTCAAGAGCATACAGCCCTGTGCTCATAGATCAGGCTGCCACCCCCACCTGCAATCAGCAAAACCACCTGCACGCTGGTCAGTGAGTCTTTGCTCCTACGGAGAAGGATGAGAATAAATCCAATCCCATCTCAGCTCCCCTCACTCACAATATTTCAGGTTTCCAGTTCTTGTAGCGTGCCTGCTCCTGCACAGTATGATACCCCATTACATTAACACACACACATTATATGTGCATGATATTAAAGGTGACATTCCCAGCAAATAAACATGACAGACTGCCATTGCTTTAGGCACCTAATTTAATTTCCTCTGGGATTTAAATGTTAGAAGCTCAAATTAAACAAATAGGCTCCGTTCACTTTATATTTCAGACCTGAATCTAGAGTTTTTCTCCGATGCTGTTAACTGATCTTATCAACAGGACACTGCACAAAGATCACAATGATGAAGCAGCTTATTCCCTTCCCAAAGGAAAACAGAGTCCTGCTGTTGTGCTGCAGCCATGGGAAAAGCCAATGCAATCTGGAGGGCAAATGAAACCATCCCACGTGCACTGAACAGGCCTTTTCTCCCATGAAATCTCTCGGCGGTGCTGAGGAAGCAAAGGAGCTTTCCCGAGCATCAGCGGGCATCCAAGGTGCCACAGCAGCCGGGTGCTCGCAGTGCTGTGTTTTCACAGCTCTGCACAAACACTCTTGCTGGCCCAGCCTGCCGAAGCTAGTTATAGGGTGTAGCTGTCTTTGTAATGGCTGTTTGCAGTACGAACAGGGAACGGCCTTGCCAGCCAGCTGCGGGTATCTGAAACATCTCCTTCAGTGCTGCATGGTCCTGCTCGCACCAGGATCATCCTGACCTGACCCAGAGAGGACCAGACACGTGCTATCCCTTTGCTAGCAGATCTAGATTCCATTTTCTGTGTGCTTTGTGGCTGTTAGTCATGCTGCAGATGCCTGGAAGATGATGGCTAGCCAAAAGATAAGCCCTGTTTTCTATCACAAGTACCTACCACACAACCGGGGTCCGAAGTCTGGGTTCTCACCACCTGACTAACAGCTGCATGTGTCCAGACATGTTACAAAATACCAGGCTAGGCTGTTTTATTCAGGTGGACGCGTTCAGGGAACACATGGGCTGCATGCATGATGTCTCCCTCTCGTGGCAAATCTCACCTGAGCTTGCTGAAACCTTGCCTACAGGGCTCACCTACGGATCAACTGAAGGAGCTTGTGTTGAAGCTTTCAGTGTTGAAGCTTTCACACCCGCAGATAGTTGAGAAGCCTGTATTGTGACTTGTTACAGGTATGCGGCCGCAAGTGTATGAGAACAGGCGAGATCTAAAAATGCACACAAGGTCATGGGGCTCCAGAGTAGTTCGGCTGACTGTGAAAGCAACTGGTGCTTAGTAAAACATTAAATAGATACCACACCACAGTTAACACCCCATCTCTTACTATAGGGTTCAATACGAGACCGTGAAGGTTGAAATTCTTAGCTCAGGAAAGGCTCGCTGGGGCCAGAGGTCACACTGATGTTGAAAGACTGGCACAGCTGGCAACTCTTTGATCAAGGAAGACCACCAGAAGCTGAGCTAGGAATTGAGCTGCAGCTCTGTCCAACTTCAGGAAACATGCTTTATCCAGGGCAAGACACATGCGATTGGCCAAGGGACAATGAAGCAGGGGTGCTTTTACCGATAATACCCAATTTTCTTGCCTACCTAGAAACAAACCAATCCCACACTTTGCCCCAGTGCTTTGTTTGCATTAAACACTGCCACTTGCTTTTCTAGCAGGTTTGTCAAAGAAAGGAAACCATGGTTTATTAGTTCTGGACTTAGTACAGAGCTGGCTTGTATGGCTCAGCCAGAGAAGGTGGGGACACATAGCAATAAACCCCTGTGTAACCATACCAACCCTTCTAAGAAGGGGTTCATCCATCCAGGTGCTATGCCTGGAATGGGTGGAGCAGCTGTACCCTAAGCCATCTTATGTCATCTGTTACATCTGCAAATATCCAGCAACTTTAAGAAGCCCTTTGGTCTGAAAATGTTTCAGCTTAATTCCTGTTGACAGCACAGCACAAAGTGAAGTTAAAGTGCGTCAGCATTTCTCACTGAAATTAAACATTACCAGTAAAACCCCCTGATGAATCATGCTTTGTGCCACAAGCGTCCCCCAGCCCATGTCTCTGCTCTCCCCTTGGCTTGGCCTTCTCTGCGCTGCTTTGCTTTGATTGCAAGTGGTTCAGGGCAGAGGCCCTGTCGCTGCATCCTACTACGTCACACCCAGCCCTGACACTGCCTGAAGAGGCCACCTTCAGAGAAGCGCCTGAGTCCACCACAGTCCACCGCAGCTCTCATTACAGCCTCAGAGGTATCAGTATTGCAACAAACACCTTTGATGGGAAATTCCACTGTTGCTCCTCCAGAAGACTCACAATCCTCCTTGTAAAGGAACAACATCCACTCACGGATGCCTCAGGGACCCTGTTGCTTCACACCACCGTGTTACAATCCCAGAAGAGGAAGTATATGATGACACTGAAAGATTTTGACCTTGTGGGATCCCTCCATGACATTCCCAACTACAAGGCTGATACTGGGGACCTGGGCTTCTCAGAGCCAAGACTGAGAAGAGCCGCTGTCTTTGCAGACAGGTCTGCATGGAGTGAACACGTAAAGTTTGGCTCAGTTGGTGAGAGGGCTGACAAGGGAGCCAAGACAACAGGCAGTACTAATTCTTTCAGAGTGAAAAAGCAGAGGAAGAACAGGCATTTCAGTGAATGCTCCAAGTGGGTGGAAAAAATCCTCCACAAAGCAGCCAAAATGTAGTTTGAGTAGCAAGGGAGGGGCATTAGGTGGCAGGATAGTCAGCCGGCTTAAGAAGGATGAAAGAACTTGACTCATGCAAAAACTAGCCTGGACAAAGTACTAGAGAACATGCTGCAGGAGAGCTGATACGGGGAGGATCGTGACGACCTGATGGGACATTTCTACCCTAGTTTAAGTTTCTTCCAGTGTCTCATTCAGCAGTGGGGAAGAAGAACACAAAGGGATAATGCAGCAAGGTTTTGGGGAGCATTTGGGGAAGACAATAAACTTACTGGAAAAGTGTTAGCTTAGATTTCCTAGACCTGCCCAAGAATTTGTGGGAAGCCACCCAAAAGATTCTGAAAAAGGTCTTCTTGAGGTAGATGCATAAAAACGCTTTGGAGAAGAGCAGGTTGTAGTTGTACATGACTTCAGCCAGTTTGTGGGTGTTGTCCTTAAGCTCACTGTGCTAGGCGTAACACATCTATTCAAGTTTGGGGAGACCCAAAAATCAATCCCTATCTGTTCAAGAGAGGACTGGACCCATAGCTGCCACTTACAAGCACACATCTCAAGCATCAGAGTAGCTCATTCAAACGTTGCTTTGAACCTCTGCTGCTGCCATTATGCCAATGTGCATAAATGATTTAACATGTGGTATAGCAGAGAGAAGAACCAGATGTGCTCATTTCCAGGGGAATGTCCTAACTCTACCGGAACAGAGTCATTCTCTTGTGCTCTCTGTCTCTGTGACTAATTCAGTGTTTATATGATGTGGAACAACTCCAATTGGATGAGCTGAGGAAGAACCAAAATATAGTTGTGGTGCCCATAAAGCCAAGAAGTAGAAACAGGGGTTCAAATAAAAAGAAAGAAATAAAATATGAGTTTCTCATACCCTACATGAGTGCTTTATCCCTCAAAATTCATTAGAGAAGGCAAAACTTCTAACAACTCCAGCTCCGTTCTACAAAACTAGATTTTTTTTTTCTTTTCTGTTTTTATTGAAGAAAACCTATTTCTGGTTTCATTCAGCACAAAAGATTTTTTTTTCAGCTTTTCGTCTCTTAAAGGCTTTTGTTTCAGCAAGAAAAACTGAAAATATTTAAAGATTGCGCTCAGTTTGATCTTCTTTCCCAGATTTTTCACTTAGGTTGCCAAACCAAAAGAATGGATCATCTCCCATGACCCTGCTCACAGTAGTCCCCCGCCTCTGCTGCAACTGCCAGCATAGATAGTGCATGTTGATAGTTCATGAACGCTGGATGCTTCCCACAGCCTCCATGTACCTATCCTGCCTACAGGCACATTTAACATTTTCTATGAGCAGTGTGACCTTGCTGTCCTAAGCCTCAACTTATTTTTCCATGCTGGATGCCTTGGTTTTGGTGGGGTTTTTTGTTTAAAGGTTTTTAGAGGAAAAACAATCAGGTTATCCCAGAGAGGTTTTTTGAAAAAAATAATTTTTTGACAGTACTAACAAATGAGTACGATCATTTTGTTGCAAAGCACAAGAACTACCCTTATGAGGAACGTGATGGAGATTAGCAAAAAAGTGCTCTGGAGGTCAAGGGAAAGTCTTTCTCCTGATTGTGAAAATGCTTTGCCAAGTCAGAAGCCTCTGAAAGTCACCGTTTGCCCACTGCCTTTCAGAGAAAGGCAGAAAGATGTACTGAAGAGCTGTTCTTCATAGAGCATGTCCCAGCCTAAGGCAGCTCTGCCTTAGGGCAGAGGCAAACACAGGGCAGAGGCAGCTAAGGAGCAGTTTTCCCTCTGATCATTCTTCTGAGTGGCAAGGATTGCTATGGCACCAGGCACATCAGGACTAAAGGCAGGGAAACTCTCCAGCACTCAGCGTTTCTGCTGGAAGTCAGGCCGTGTGGAGGAGGAGGAGAAGGAATCTGCAAACTTAAATGAAGGGGAGGAGAGGAAAGCAGAGACGGGCCAGGATGAGGGGAAGACGGAGACACAGAAGAACAGGATGGAGGGCAGATCAGAGGCCAAAGCTGGAGGCAACACAAAAGGCAGGGAGACTGGAGGAGAACCTCATTTCCACAGCTCCAGCATCCACATGCTTTCTGCTGGACATCGCAAATCTACTGGCACAGGAGGTGAGCAGTGTCCTCCAGCAGCAGCTAGTGCCAGAGGATAATACCCCACCACTGCCGTGAGCTCCTCAGCTCATGCAGAGACACGGACCTTGTGCTGAGAATCGGAGGGTGCCAACTGCAAATGAACCATAGCCTCCATCTGCCTAACAGGATTCGTCCTGAAACCGAGTAAATTACCTGGAAAAAACCCTCTACACTTAAGAGATCAGTGACATCAGGCATATAAAGCTTTGGAAATGGCTGCACAGAGATTGTCTGTGCCATGCTAATTTGGCCCCAGTGTACGTCTGCCTCACGAAACAAATCTGTAATCACAGGATCGCCTGCAGTTTTTCTCCCACAAGACCTCTGCCCCGCTCAGTCCTCAGGACGGTTCTGCTCACTGAATGCAGCATTAGTCATCATTTCTTTTCATTATCATTCAAGTTGTTTCCCTGTTCCCTCCTACTCTCTTCCCCTTTATTTAGTACGCTCCATCCAACTACTGCCAGCATGGATTACACTGGAAGTACCTAATCTTACTGTCCTTACCACTCTCACAGCCTCTGACGTGCTCAGCCTCACACTTCTGTGAGGCAGGGAAGCACTCCTCTCTGTGCAGCAGATGGGGGAGGGAGGCTAAAAGAAGCTAAGAGACTTAACAAAGTCACAGAGAAAATCAGCAAGAGTAGGGAGCTGAACATGGGTTTTCGACTCCCAGGCTGACCTCCCACCCCAGAGAGATCCCTTCTCTCTCCTGACCTGCAAGAACAAATTTTAATCTCTTCCTGAAACTGTTTCTGGTGTTCATCTGTGGAGCTGGAATACTTGGCAAGCACTGAATTAATCTTCACAGGATGACTGGAAGAAGGTTGTCCTGAACAGACATGGGAAAATGAATGAAGACAAAATTGAATCTGAATGTCTACTTCTCGCAGGTGACCATCTTGAGACTTGCAGGTCCCTGTTTTCCAGCCTGTTCAGACCTTGCAGGGCACAGGGGTAACCACTGAGGAATTCCTCCCTGCCTCCTCCTGCCACTGGGAACACAGATCAGACCTCAGGCTTTGAGCTGGGCATCCAGAACATGAAGAACACAAACTCAGTTGCCATGCGAGAACATTTTAGCTCAAGACTCTCAAACAGCATTGAGAAAGAACAGAGTAGTAGAGGCAGGAACGGGATCCAGTTCTCCAGGGCAATATTTAACAGGCTTTGCTATAGGGCTATTGTGATTTTTCTGCAATGACCTGCCTCATTCATTACACACCACCTAATTTTGACAAAGTGGGAATCCTATAGGCAAGAGTCTACTTTACTCCACACTCTTGATTCATCCCCCAAACACATTGCATCTGCGCACTGAATGAGGCAGGCATGCTTTGTAAAAAGTATGTACGATGCTTCAATTAGATGTAGTATAAATACACGTGTGTAACAGGGGCAAGGCTAAAGTGCAGAGATACTTCTTAAATTGTGTGCTAGAATTTGCAGTTAACAAGGACTCTCTAGGTTTGTTTTTACTGCACTGTATTGGCTCATATGTCAGAGTCTGCAACAATATCTGATGCATAACATGTACGTTGCACATGATCAAAGACTTGAGTGTCATCTTCTTCCCTAGAACAATGACTGCCTAAAGCAGCAGGAGCAGAAATTATCTAAAGGTAATGTTAAACAAACCTCCTTCTCCCCTCTGGGGAGAGTAAGCAGCCCAGGTGAGCAAGGTAGGAGGGGAGAACAGTCTGCTTTGTGCTAGACGGGCAGAGAGCTCCACATAAAAGCAGAGGAGCTTTGCAGAAGCATGTCCTGACTCCCATCACTGGAGACTTAATGATGGTAATTCCCAAAGGATGATGCATGCTGACAGGCTTTGACACAAACTACCCCAGGATAATATTAATATGTATTAAAGGCTCAGGCAACTTTATTGGGATGGGCTTGATCAGTTACACATTTCAACAGAGCATCTCAATCATCTGCTGGAACCTCAGTAAGGGAGGGAGGGAGGGAGAACACACACATAACCTCACCTTGCTTTGGGTAGGTTTTAGAGACAAATAAGGTTGATCTGTGATGAACTGCACGCTTGGCACAGCTCAGATGTTGGACCAAGAACCTTGGACACTTCACCACGAATATGAATGTAATTGTGGGGCAGTTAATGTCAGAGTCTGTCTGCATGATCAGCAACCTCAACCCTCCAACATGTGGCCAGACACATCCTGCGCAGCCCTTCTTTGTGCATCTGGAACATCTGCTCCTTGGAAAGGAGAGGAGAGGTGCCTAGCAGGCAGTGTGGGGGCTCTGCTGTCACAGCACTGGGGGAAGGGGAGTGGAAGAAAGAACTGTGGAAGCCTTTGATCACGTGTAATGTTAATGCAAGTGTTACACATCAGAGACTTTGCCACGGTAACTAGCATATAAACAGGAGTCTAGTGTTAACAAGGAGGACTTCTTGAATATGTTTGTACATTTCTGAGTCAAAGCAATTTCCCTATTCAACAATACATGACACTGTGGAAGAAGTTCAGAAACAAACCAGCCTGACATGCTTAGACCTTTAATAGAATTTAGCTTCTTAGAACTAATTAAATGTTACTTAAATAAAAAAAATATATCCAAGTACTTGGGAAAGGTGCCAATTTGACAGCTCTGGAGAATGAAATAATCTAATCATCCCCAGAGCATGGGCAGCAGCAGGACAGGCTTCCCCTACTAACATGCCTTGAACGTGACCTGGAAAGACTGTTGATAGAAATGGGGCGTACAATCTCTGTGGTCTAATGACTCCTTGCCTTTTCTGCTGAGACTGCTAAAACAGCTCCCGCCGAGTACCAGCTGCGGTGGTGATACAGACACCTGCCTGGTAGGAACGGCACTGGGACCTGCCAAACTCCTGTCAGCTGCTAACCCTTCACTGGTGCCCACTGACTCTCAGCTCACTGTTCAGCCTGGGCAGCGGGGGCTGACAGACTGTGCAGCAGCTCTCTGGCCTGTCCCACCCTGGACATGCTCCACTCCAGCCCACGAGATGTAAACAGGAGGTACTGTGTTTAGTCTGCAGGTTTGGGCTTTCACTGCACCAAAGCTCAGGCTCAAGAGAAGTCAGTCTCTGGCTGCTGCAGAGTTGAGGCCAGGATTTTTCAGGCTCTTATTTCTCCTGTAAGATAGGGAAAAAGTCCACAGGAGGAGATGCCTGCCATCTCTCTTCCTCTCCATGGTCCCTCCATTTACTTGTCTTTGCAACAAGCCCCTGCATTGCAGTGATCTGTTTTCAGCCACCAACTCTCCCTGGAGCTCATCGCTGTGCCTGGGGTCCCAAGCGAGGGAGGAGGCAAATCCTCTCTGGGCCTTGCTGTGAAAGCTTTGCAGGGCTTGCCAACTCAGCCAGCCCAGGCCGCAAGGGACTAAACCAAACACAGCTCGCCTCCTTGGAAATTTTATGCACCACAACTGCTTTAGTTCTGGAAAGCAAAGCCACATGAACCTCCCTCCTCTGCTCCCAACACCACAAGGGACTGCTGAGCACGGATCAAGCCTCCCATTGCACACTAAGCCAAGAGCCTCAGACACGCCCACGTGTATCTCACACAACCGGGTGCTCCTCCTGTTGTCCCAAGCTGCTTTTAGCCTCCCTTCCTCCCCCACCCAGTCTGTCCTTCATTCTTGTCACAGGACAGGGCAGGAGCCAGCAGCAGAGCCAGTCCTATATGCTGACCTGTGTAGGAGATAAGCAAGGGAACTTGCTTCTCCTTACCACTCAGAGGCCAGCAATTCTTCACCTTTCCCTCTCACCTACTCCAAAAACCTTCTATCGTATTCAGCAACAAAGTAACAGGCATAGAAGCATCCAGATTCTTAAGGGTTAACTTGTCTGAATGGCGACCTAATTATTGCCATTCTTCACTGTTTAGAGGCTACCTGACTACTCTACACATCAATACATTTGGAGATGCGATGTAAATGCAAACAAACCTATTATGTTTGGAGTTAATACAGTCACAAGATCCTGTGTATCATGTGTTGGCAAGCATAGGAACCAACAGCAAATGACCCACCGTTAAACCTGACCCTTTGCTGTTAATCATTACAGGAGTGTTGCGCTTTCCAGTCAGTACAATCAAAGCATGCAAGCTCTTTGAAAATCCCTCCATGAGATGATTCTAGCCAAGATCAGCTCCTTTACAAGTCATACAGATTTCAAGGTATGATGTCCTCCAGACGTATGAACAGGGGCAGTGGAATGCCTTGAAAAAAGTCACTGGAAGGTTAACTGCAACACTGCAACGCTAAAATGAACCCCTGCCTTCGAAACAGAGGGGAAGGCAGGAGTGCCCCTGTAATAGTGAAGGCAGAGATGTAGTGCATGCATATAGTGCATCACTGCTCCACAGGGCTGACTCTCAACACCAGGCAGATGGGGAGTTTCCAAGGAAAATCTGTGATACAGAAAAAATCTGGGTGCAGAAAATGTGTGGGTGCTTCAGACATCAGCTTTTGTCAAAGAATCAATAGGAAAGAGCTAACACTGAGAGAAGCAGTGCTCTCTGCGCTGCTCTCCTGTTAGGGATGATGTAAAACTGAGATCTTGGCTCTGTAGGATCACAGCCCCACAGCTTTTAAGTTTTTCCGCCCTGGCTCCATTCTTGTTTAGGTCATTCCACTCTGCCTCCCCAAATTCCCTTCTGGAAGAAATCAAGAGTAAATACAGCCTGTAAAGTGTTTGCTGACTCCAGGAAATGGACACTACTGTATTCACAGATGATTTTTTGAACTTTCCAGCCACTGTTTATCAATTTGAGTTCCATTAATATAAATAGTAACAGTTCACCATTACTTTTTGAGTCCGTAATTACTGAAAATATTACGCAAGAGCTATGAGAGATGTTGCAGCAGAAAACACAGGTTTGTTACACTTTCAAACCACATAAGCCCTTAGCAGGATTATTTTTAGGACACAGTAAAGGAAGAAGAGGGAGAAAAAGGAAGAAGGCTCTCTCACTTGTAACCAAGGTCCATGTGCTGCATAAGGGTGCTCTTCTGTAGCAAAGGCTCCTTCTACTCCCGTTGATACAAACGTGATTGCTGTATCCCCTGTAATACTTTTATATGTAAAGTGCCGTCCATGTAACAGCCTTCCCCTGGGGAATAAAACATGCATGAATTGAGAGGGTGTGAGCAGCGTTCAACAGAATGATGAAGATATATCGCTACAGCTTCTGCCATCAGCATGGGAAACCATTTTGAAGGCAGGAACGATTCATTTTTCAGGAGTATACAATTTGCTCCACAAAACAGGTCACAAGCCTCCTTCTGAGGCAGGGAGTACCTCCTTATCTCCCCCCTTAATCTCAGGGCCTTGTTATAGAACTAGAATGTATCTAAAGCCCACTGCATGTCTATCCCCATGATGAGATGCCGATGTATGTATGGGCAGGGGACTGCCAGGCTTTCAGTAAGATGAAAACTGCAGAAGAGAATCCAGACTCCACATCACAGAACCCTTTAGGTTGGAAAGGACCTGTAACATCACTGAGTCCAACAGTTAACCTAACACTGCCAAGCCCACTACTAAACTACATCCCTCTCCCACTTTGAGGCGATCACATGTTGGCAGATCTTTATTCTGACCATGGAGTGCTGGATTCCAGTGGCTCCTCCACAGCTGTGACTCTGCTCCTCATCCTTCATGGTCACGAGTGACCATATGGCTTCAGAAGCAGCAGCACAGTATTAAAAAACGTGAAAATTTTCAAAAGCCTACAAGAGAATGTGAAGATGCATTTCTAAGCAGGCTCATTGGTGGGGCCAAACTTACCTACCGTGACAATACCTAGTAATCCACTGCCCTGGAGCTTGACAAATGTAACCTGTGTTACTTAAACAAATGCTAAAAATATGGGTACATGAGCATCTATGGTATCATTTCCCTTTTTCTTCGCTCAGTGATTTACATAGGGAAAATCATGGCTCTGGTATTTAGGCTCTGAGCATGTGTGACATGCATCCATGGCCTCCAACATACAAGGAGGAAAACTTCAGGTAAGATACACAGCGCTTAACAGAGTCACAGTTGCTTGACGAGTTACTGCTGGTCAGCTGAGCTGTGGTAACTGATCAGGACAGACTGTTCACATGTTTGTGATATAAAATAAAATGTGTTCATGTTAATTATTCCATTGGTTTCTCAACAGGCACAGGCAAGTATGCACCCGTTGCTGCTAACTCTGATACTACAGACGTAACTCATTAAGCTAAAGTAACTCAATCACCTACAATCATTTGTCTCTACCCTGTAGTTCATTTTTATGTTAAGGACTACAACATTTGCCACAGGTATTTTTAGAAACAGTGCTGACTGAAATTGTAGAAACCTAGAAACGTAACTTACAGTGGTATGCACAGCCTGAACCTTCAAAAGACAATGTGTTGAGAATACAAGCAATGTTTTGCCCCTTCAGTCATACAGGGGATGTAATTTGTCTAAAAAATGTACTTGCATGCATAAAGTGACTGCAAACAGACTTTGCACAACTACTTGTGTCTGAGTCCATAAGACAGAATTAACAACTTAAGGGATTTCTATGACAAAGTACATTAAGACATCCCTTTGTTATCACAGAGTTGCCAGTATTAGGCTAATAAAAAAAATCCCTATACTAACCCTGTCCTGTTTCAGCACTCAAAATACACTGGAGGACATAAAAAGAATGGGAAACAATCTTACCATGATGAACACACATGCAAAGAATCATCTGTTTCTAATGTGTTTTGGCAAAATATCTCAGCTCTGGCCTTTAAAGACCCATTGCATGCATGTCTGTACGGTGAAACAATGCCACAAGGCAAAAGTGGCACGTTAAACGCAAGCTGAGGGGAGGACAGCTTCACTTACCTTAGACAGAGGGGAATGAGTGCTCCGGACTCCTGGTTAAATTTCAGGTGTACACTCTCCAGCTGCCTCGTGCGGATTAGCTCATGAGGAATGATAGCTGCTGAGCTCTCGCTTTCTAAACTGTCCTTACGGCTTCTAAGAAAAGAGGCAAAATACATGTATTCAGGATCCCAGTGCTGTGTGCGATTTCTGCTGCATTTCAGAGTGATTGTGCAAATATTGAAGGACATGGGAGCAAACTGTTATGAAGACTCATCTGAGTTTTCATCACCCCTACAGACACAGTCTCCCTCAGACTACCAGTCCCAGCATGCAGCTCTTCACCTTGATTTATCGACCTAGGATCTGAATTTGTGCACACACATGGTGCATCCCTTCCCTGCATACAAGAAATACAAATTCTGTAAAGAACTGGAGCAAAACAACACTCTCAAAAACCCCAAAGCACTATAAAATGGCTTGGAAGAATTACCAAGTGAGCCCCCCCTCCCGCTTTTGCTTTACCTTAGGATTCTTTAGGCAGTGGTCTGCAGGGAAGAGTTGTCCAGTCCCCTGTGCCCTTGCCTGAATATCTTTGAGGTCTGAAGCATCTCTACAATTGCCTTCACATGATTTCTTTGCATGGTTCAACTTAAAGGTTTTGAGAATCCTCTGCTTCCACCAGCATCAAGTGCAACAGCCAAAAGATAGACTCTACATGTGATGAGTAGGGCATCCCCAAACTGTTTTCCTTTTTAAGTGGGGCTGCTTTAGGACAGTGCAGTTTTGCTTTCTTATTAATTCAATTCTGCAAGACCAGCAGAAAGCTACAACTAAAGGTTATGTTGTTACAGGATTAGGAACTTCACCAGACAGAATCCTCTAGACAATCAAATGGTATATCTCAAAATACTTGACCATAAACACTTTATATGTTCAAAGAGCATCAGCATGATCCCTTAACTGATAGTCCAGAACAAAGAATAAAGCAGGGTGGTGGTGGTGGGTGGTTTATGATTTTTGCAGATGACATGAACTGATGTGATGCGTCTGATACACGATTTATATTTTTGTCACCTGGTGTTCCATGTGAACTTAACAGAGGTAAGACTTTGATAAGAGTTTCTATAGTGCAGAATCACCAGAGGAGGGGAACAGGGAAAGCAGGAGGGAACTGAAAGATGCCACATTGCAATGTTCCATTGTGCCAGACAGACCAAAAGCCAAACAAGGTTATTGGCCTGTGCCTCCATTTGGGAACACTGTTAAAACAAGCCTGGATCCTTCCTCCACCCAAGTGGAACCACCTCTAATGTACATCTGGAAATGATTGTAAAGAAACAGCTTGACCCTTGTGAGCTGACTTAGATCACACATCTATGTGATCTTACATTTGGGTGCTCTCCCAAAATTACTCCCATCCACCATACACAGAGTAATACAGTTCAGTGTGGCATTGCTTCTGCCAGGTCACCGAGTCCCAGGTGAGCCTTTCAGCCAGGCTGCTGAGCTGCCCACTCTAAAATAAGGATACAAGATAAACTCTGGTGTCTCACAGTGCCTTTCTCCAAATACTCTGCACGGCCATGTCAGAGACATGCAGGAAAAAAAATCTGAGCAGCTCAGCTCTCTGCAAGGCAAAAACTGTAAAATGCATCCCATGTTCTGCCTTAGCAGTGCACAAAAGCAATAATGGACCCAGCAAGGACACAGCAGGTCAGGATACAGCTTGTGCTCGGGGTGGGCTGATGGCCTGACAGTCAGCAGAGTGTCAGTCTAGCAGGTTAACCCTGAAACAAAGACACAACATGCTTTGTAGTCTATAGGTGGCATTTAAAGGTATGCTTAATCTACTTCAGCAAACATTTTACAGCACTTTATAGGTGGGGTCTTCAAAGAGTGGAGTGGGCCAGCATTTTGCAGGCTGATTACCTGAGAAGTGCAGTTACAGTTGATTAATGATCAGTTGACCTTAAGCTAAGCTTTGCCTCAACTTCCTTATCAGATCTTATATACACAGTGAGCTGTGGGAAAGTCAGCCTGTGGTCTACAGCTTCCAATCATTCATTTATCAATCCCTACCAAAAGGGTCAGCCATTAGCAACGCATGATTTTCAAACAGGCCATAAGCTTGCACTCTTAAATGCAGTTCCAGAGTTTATGCACCCTGAGGCAGATCAGGAGTTTTACAGCAACATTACTGCTACAGACAAGAGACTACCCTTCTCACCTGGACTGCCTAAAGTGTGCTGGGCATGTCCCATAACACAGCCTCCCAGGCAACTGCTGCTGTAGGATCATGCTTTGGAAGGACAGACAGCCACAGGACAGTTCCCTACACCCCTGGGCTCCAAATCCCCTCCCCCCGCCCCGAGCTGAAGGTGGGTTTTTAGATTTCCACCACGCTAGCCAGTAGAGCTGCTAGCACAATGGAGTTGAAGTCCAGAGGGGAAACAGCCTCCGGTTGTTAATGCAATAATAGGAATGACGACAATATTCTGGAGACAAGGGGCAAAGCTTTCTAAGTCTTATTAAAAACAGCAAATGCTGTTTGTCATTACACGCTCAAGAGAAGATGTTGACTAATGTGTAACTATCAAACGGAACTGTCATGACTTTAAGGCTGTCAATAATTATGTCTTCACGTTAATAAGTAACCAGCCCTTCTGTCAAAAAGGTGAAGGAGTGAAGCAAAATGGTAGTTAATACTTTGAATGACATGGAAGTATTAATCCTTTCCACAAAACTTTTCCAAAATAGTCACAGTCTCAGTGTTTCTTGTTTTACTTTTGCGGAGCTCACACAATTTCAGCTATTTAAACTTAAGGGCAACACTCCAACAGCAGAAATCAAATAAACTTCAATCTAAGCTATACTTTTCTGAACAAGAGTTGTGTGTTGTGGACTGCATGTAACACATCAAGAGGCCACAGTGCCATCACTTTCAGACTCTAGAACACAGAATCATAGCAGGTCTCAAGCTGGAAGCATGACACACGGACTCGGCAAGACCCATTAAAATTCTCTCTTTGGGAATGGAAATCCAGGAGCTGACCCTTCTCAAGAGTGATGGCCCCGATGAAGGGTCAGCAGGACTTCTAGGTTGTTATTAATAAAAAGTTCATGTCATAACACACATTGTGATCCACAGCTTGTAGTTTTCAGCCTCAGAAGAAAATGTAGAAAATGCTTGCTTTCTAACACTTACCATCCCTGGTTTTACAACTGTCAGTTACCCATAAGCCTTTGCTTCTTCCACCCCATCACCAAATAAATCAGCAGCATAAGCCAGTGGAGTTTTACTTGTTATGACTAAGATCTAGCTATCATGTAAAATGTTGCAAACTTTGTCTATTCCATATTTAATACTTCATCCAACCCACACAAAAAATTTCATATTTCTCAGTGTCCAGAAAAAACAAGTCTGCAAAATCCAGGGCTGCTGCATTAGGAAAGGCAGTAGATTTAAATGGAAGCAGCATGCCGGAAATGCCCCAGTTTAAGGACTGCACATCTCGTGTTTTGTGAAACTGGAGGGGAGTTGGAGGAGATTAAAGCGCATTTCCCTCTGATTGGGAGCTTGTGGGAGGTGTAAACGTGGGCAGTTGTCAGATTAATTCTTTAGATGATTACATTCTTTTTGTTTCTTTAAAGCTGTTTGTAGTTGGGTTTGATGTCTCCTGTTCTGGGCAAGTGTATTGCTGCAGTTACCAAGGTGACTTTAGCTGACTTTCAACTATTTTTTCCAGCTTTGGTTTCTACCAGTAGTCTGCTTCTGGGTGGAGAAGAGAAAGAGGAAATTCTGTTTGTTGGGGTTTTTTTTTGGTTTTTTTTTTAAATATTGTTAAATCTTATTAATGCTGATTAACAGTCCATGGACTTAACCAAAGCTGTATTTGATTTTTTTTTTTTTTTTTAAATTTTGGAGAGAGAGGGATGGTCAAACTATTGCAAAGGTATCCAATGTGGCCTGCAGCTTCCCCAGACTTCTGTCAATAGGGAGAAAGGGCCCAAGGAGACTACACATCCCAGCGTGCTATGCTCCTTCTCAAGGTGAGCAGCTGCGCGCTGGAACCTGTAGCCTCCTGGGGGCCCCCTCTGTATTAAAGATGAGGGTAGCTGCAACCTGCTTAATTTTATGCCAATTAGCAGCAGCCCATGGGGAACCTGGAAAATGGCCAATGCAATCAATGGGTTGCACAAAGTTTGGATGTAGCCTCCTTATAAGTCATGTTCATAGCAATCTCTTCTCAAGCAAGCGCTGGCAGTTATTTTACAGGATTCAAGAATATCCAGGTTGATCAGATTAAGAAAGGTTTATTTATTCTTGCATTTGCGTTGTGCTTTATGATCAGAGTGCTTGAGATCGCATGGATCTGTCACGGAAGGAGGTCTCTGTTCCCTTCCAAGCTTTGTTGCTGACATGGAGCATAATTTTGCTGTATTTCCAAGTTACTCTCCCAGGTACCAAAATCACAAAGGAGACACTGTTGGAAGCTGGCCAAGGCAGGGGCTCTTTGTAGGACTGGGTGCCCACTGCATCATTAACCTGAGTTACAGTCACTGCTCCTTGCTTCCTCAGTACCAAACCCAGCACCGTGAGTTTGCAAATGCAAACAATTAGTAAAAGCTGACAGAGCCGGGAGAGAAAGGTCAGAGCACTTTTTTCCCCTCCTCCTTTCTTCCCTTCCCAACTGTGGCTATTCCAAACCTCCCCAACTCCCTAATGAAGATATGGTCAAAGATCACTTAAATGCCGGCAATCTTCCAGCGTCTTTCCCACAGTTTCCCCTGAAGGGCAAACCAGCAGTTGTGGGAAAGAGCCCTAAGCGTCTTGGCACACAGAGTTATGGCACACGTCACAGACAGACAGAGGCAAGTGCAGAAATGAGGAGGACACAGTTACACAGTTCCTGCTGTGGTCACACTGCGACAAGGCTAGCCTGAGTGCTCATCAACCTGGTTAAACTGGATGGTGAAGATGTTCTGTGCCCATTTCCCAGCACAGAAGGGCTCCAAGGACAATGCCAGAAGCAAAAATCTTCTTGCCACTCACATACCTCTTGGAAAGCTGCATAATAACTACTGTCAGTGCTTGCAGGGGCCAGACTGTTCCAGACCTGCTGCTGAACTGGGATTGAGAGACTTAGGCTGTGCTACTGGCACCCTGCAGACACATGAGCAAAGTCAAACAACTCGCTTATATTTCAGGTTCCCCGTCTGTAAAACTGAGACATTTTTCCATGTAGGGGTGTTGCAAGGATTAAGTCAATGTTTGCAAAGCACTTTTGGATTCTTAGATGGGGAAAGCTATGCAGAAGTGCAAATTATTAGCATGGTGACCGCTCTGCACTTCTACTGACACTGGTTTTCCAGACATTTACTTTTCTAGTTCACAGGCTCGTCACCCAGCACTCAGCCTCATGCTGAGAGGCGCTCCCTGAAGTATACTGCCTCCCCCCAACCAGCATTCCTTACTCAAGCAAGACACCACTGAATGGCGTCTCGATGAGAGAGCATGCCTAAATAAGCAGGACTGGATTGGAAACTTACTGCTTAGTGGTTGCAGAAACAGAAAGTCGAGCCAGAACTAGACAGTTTCAGAGAATGCTGAAATGCTCCCCTTTATGTAAAAGTTTGCCTCCAAGAATTGAAGACAGGAAACCAGCTACAGACAACAGCTCCCCTCCGCCCAAGTAAAGCAGCAATCAAAACCCAGCGGAACTGGGAGAAGCAAAGTGCGGACTCGCCTCAAAGCAAATCCTACATCTTGCTATTACCGTCAGAACTTCCTCAGAAATGCTGCTCAGATGGAGCTTGTTAATGTGCATTAACCCAAAGCTACTCACTGAAAGCAGAAATCAGCTTGCCCTATTTACCAAGTCAGAGGAACTACATGGGCAGTGGACTCCAGTCCTGGAAGTGGTGCCACTGTTAGTCATGCGCTCCAAACGAGGCACACCGTGTGACAGCCCGGGGTTATCCTAGGAGGACTTGGTGACACAACTCCTCCCTCTTCCCACAAGGGAAGGGCAACAACCTGAGATGTTCAGGGTGCAGTGCAGCACAAGGTCACAGTCAGGCCAGTCCTGCCAGCCCCACCTGCCGGAGGGTTGTTCCCTGCTCCATTTGCCAGGAACCTGCCTTCATTTCCCCGCACAGCTGGAAACTGTTCAGGGCTGGATGGAATTAGCACATGGGCACAGAGCTACCATATGTTCAGGTTTCCCTAGACTCAACCTGTCTGCCTGGAAATTGAATGCAGATAGGATTTGAAGTCTCTGGGGCATCTGTTGTGGGTCCCTGGGCAAACGACCATGCACGATGGCACCAGCACATGCACAGTTACTGGGGAGATCCTAGTCAGAAATACGGGAATCAGGCATGTTGAACCACACCACTTTACCCTTCTTGAAAAGGGAGAGAGCAATAAACAGCACAGACATGCTGGAAAAGCCATGTCAAAGTAACACAGCCTTGGGAGACCTTTTCTACCACTCAAGCCTCAACTTAAGACACTGGGGATGTGTGTGGGCATTACTTGAATCCTGGCACAATGAAATGTAGCAATTACCAATAATTTTAGTCTCAACGGGTGCAGTAATGCAGTGTGCTAGCTCTGGGTTTCTACTCCGTATCTCAGCTCACAGGAGCAGTAGAATGGTCTGAATCAGCCAAGGGGCAGAAAAACATAACTTTCAGCAATGCTGCGTGATCAAAGGGACCCTTGAGGGGTGCAAAAGGTCAAGAACTCCCCTATCCCAACCCTGGCGCTTGCTGCAACTGTGGCAAATTAACCCCTCTGTCCTCATCTGTAAAGTGGAGATACTACTCATCCACCTCACAGGAGAGCACTGAGCTAATTCCCAAGGACAGCCAAAGACTTGGCCCCAGAACTTATTAGATTAAGAAATTAAATAGCGAATGTAGCAAGATCCACAAGCGTCACTGAACTTTGACATCTGGAGCTTCCAGCCCACTGGGGTCTTAGCAGCAGTGTTTAGTCTGACATCTAAATGTTGCCTGTGGGTAACAGCTCATCACATACAACAAGAGTGAATCTGCACAGTTCAGGAGACTGGGAGCCTTGCCCTTCGGTCTGTCTGAGCAGCCCCTACTAAGCTGATGGGTTCTAAGAAATAAATAACGTGCCACTGTAAAGTACATTTGTATTCATACACGCCTCATTTTTCCAAGCAGTAATTGAGAGTATTATATTACCTATGGTCAAAATGATTAGTCATGTTTCCAAAGATTAATTTACATGTTCTTTTGTTTAATGCATATGAACTGATTTAATGGCTGCTTATGAACTGAGCTAACAGTCATTTTGAGAAACAGATGTCCACTGCAGTTTTAAGCATTAAGAGTGCTTTTATTCATATTCTTAGGAGAAAAAGGGCTACACAGTCTACAGTAATAACACTAATGAGTCAAAGTACTACAGCTGCCCACAGGGTTTTGACAGAAACCAGCTTTTTCTCAAAGGAATTTTTTTTTAGGACTCTGGGACAGTGAACAACTGGTAATATGCATGCTTAACATGTAAGTATGTGCTTTGCTGGAGCCACAACACTGAATCAAGCCCTATCTGCAACCAAACAATGTGAGGCTTTTGTGTAAGTGCTGAAAACTGTAACTACACAAAGACAGGGAAATCTGTATGGAATCTAGATTCTCCACATTTCATACAAATAAATATTCAAAAGTTTGAGTGTTTCTGATACTATCTTGTGATTCTGAATGCAGAACAGGTTGTCTGCTTTAAACCCTGATAGATTATTGTGTGTGGGTGGTAGGGTTAGGACAAAAGAAAGGGAAGAAAGCTACTAGGAAAGCAGTCAGTGGCTGCAAATCAATGGTAAATAAACAGCACATTCCTCTCCTGCACAAAGCCATTAGAGCCTGTGTCAGACTTCAACATCCTAATGTCAGCTGGGTGCAAATTTGACAGCCTGGGGTTCTGCAGTGCTCCCTATGGAAAGTAGTTTTGGAACAATCTGCCATGCCCCAACAGAGTGTTTCTGTCAAGTTCCTAAGAATGCACCAGTTATTCACAGGACCCTTGCAACAAACCACAGGTTTGATGTTTTATGGTCTGGTGTGTACAGTGCAGGATATGATTACACACAAGCCTGCTTCCCATCAGCCAGCACCTCGTAATCATTAATGTATTTATCCTTGTAGTGCCTCAAGAAGATGACATTGTTATTAGTCCCATTTTACAGATTCAGAACTGAAGCTCAATAACTAAATGACCTGCCTTCAATTACACAAGATTTACAGTGAAGGACAGAACTGAGTCCCAACCCTACCAGGCCCAAGCAAGGGTTGCACCAGAAGAACTGTATCCATATGCAGAGCTGTCCATCTCAGCTGCTTGTAATCTGATGAAGTGACTGTATCTGTACTAGGTTTTGTGCCTTTTATGTCTCAGCCTTTGCCACTGCAATTACAGTAGGGAATATGGATGTAGATATATTACTACACGCAAAAGCTGAACGCCTAAGTTACATCCCTCCACAGCAGCTGCAGACAAGAGTCTCCAGATCATGCTCACGTACTTAATAGCACATTGAGCAACTTTGCTGAAATGCCTAAGACATGCTGAGACAGGGTATTAAGAAAGGCTGAGACCTAGGAAGATCTTCCTCTTCTGCTTCGTCTATACCACACTGGGCTGGAAAATATGTTGACTGATAAGTTTTAACCTCAGTAAGGGTAATCATCAGGTTTGATTTAAGTACCAGTTAGTTAGAGGCTGCGAGTAAACACTGCTTTCCAGCACGAACCACCCCTCTCAGTATGATCAATGCATTGAACAAGTCCCGCTGTATCTGCTACATGAACTGGAGAACAGATGCCACTGCACAAGTAGAAAAAGACCTTTTCCAAACTCCTCTCAAAGTAGTCAGTAAGATGGATGAAGAAAGTATTACGACACACTGCTGTTTTAAGTTGAGGGGATCTCCTCTGTCCCTCTGATACTAATTATCACCAAAGTAATGCTGGCAAGGATACACAGCTTGCTCTCCTTAACTGAACTGCTATTATGGAGACACAGGCTAGCTATCAGTTGCCACAGTGGTAACCATGGACCTCAGAGAAACGTGTTGATCTTCCAGGAGGCAAATACTGGGAATTTCTACTGCTCAGGCTTCATGAAGCGTGGGCGGGTGGGCAGCTGCTACAGGTAAGAGATTTGCAACAAAGAGCACTGTTATGGATATGATGCTCTGAATTTGACCTGCCTGCCTCTCTGTCTCAGAACAGTTAAAAACCCAGGTAAATATTTGTGTGCTTCATCTTAGACCTCTGCTAACCTTTCACCGCTCTGTCTTGAGTGTATCTCTGTTTATCTTACCCTGAATAACATAAAGCTTTCTTATCTAAGCAACAACTGCCTCCCAGCATTAAGGCTTACCCATCAGCTGCCTCCCTGAACTGATGCACACCCCAAATGTTTCTGGTCATCCCTAAACACTGTGAACTTAGAGCTTTTACTGGGCATGCAGATTCATGCAGGAGCCCAATATCTGTGAAAAATCCCGCTCAATCCTTTTGAGCCTTCCACAGCTGGATATGATTTGTGCAGATCAGATGGTATAGTTTTATTTTTTTAGTGGGGCTAATGGGACCAACCTTCAGACAGGGAAGTACTACTCAAAATCTGAGTCAGGTCAGAATCTGTCTGTTTATAATTACTATATAGCAAAAGCAAGATTATTCCTAAAGCAATAATAAAGCCACTTAAGATATGCACCAATACTTCATCTTACTTATAAGTATACAGCATCAGCAATTGAGATAATACTTTCCCCTAAGGATTAGGCAACTCAGAAATGTTCATGTATAAGGTTCATCAGAAGTCACACACTAAACGGAACAAGAAAGGACATGAGGGTGCTAACCAAATATGAGGAATATTTTTCTCATGAAATGCTTGAAACAAGAAAGAAACAGGAATTAAAACAGAGCAGGATGCTGTCCCTGTCTGGCGCTACAGGAAAGAACTGATGTCATTATTGTCTTTACTCTGGGAACAAGAAAGCAAAAACGTTCATTGGAGACAAGGAAACCAAAGAAAACACGAAGAGGAAAGTGTGCAGCAAAGATGCATATTATCATTTAGATGAAAACATTAAAATGATGGGAAGACATATAACTAGCAACTGAAATAAGCCTAAGAAGGGATGGGGAGAAACCCGAAAAGATAGAAGTGCAGATAATACAGATGGCTTGAAACTACAGGTAATTTCCTACAGATTCACTGAAAAAGTAACTTTAAAAAATAATTAAAAAAAAATAATCAACATTTTAACCAAAAGGTTTGTAATTATGAGCTTGAAAACAAAATGCTCAGGGAAAAAATATTGGCAAACGCCTCTATGCCACCTAGCTCTTTGGGTACCATAGCACTGTTCACTGCAGTACATTTTACTGGGCTCAGACCAGTCTGATTTAAAGAACTGTACACCATGAACAGTGGGTTCTACAGAACACAGTCAGAGCCACTCTGTGTTAGCAAGGTTAGTCCAAAACCCTTCTAAAAATCTGCCCTCCTGAGTATTAGCCCATCAACCCAACCTGAACAACTCTTCTCCCTCTCTCCTTGTGCCTTGCAAGTATTTGCTGCTAGCCTTCCTTTCCCCATGCCAAGTTTTTTCCCACCAAGCTTTAACTTTGCTTTCCATGCTGAGCTCTGCAGCCTCCCTCTGTCCACCGTCTGAGTGTGCAGGGTGAAACTTACGGTGCTCGGTCATGGTTCAACCCGTTCTGTCTTTGTGCATTTATTGGAGGTAGAACAGGTTTGCTGTTAATCTCAAGCCCTCTCCGCAAAGTCTCCCTGATTTGCTCTGTATCTGCAAAGAGAATTTTTTTAAACATGATTTAGAGTCCCCAGAAACATCACAGACACAAGAAGATGTCAAACTTTTTTTTTTCTTTCTGTTTTTGTGGTGCGTTTCATGTAAACCCTTCAGAAATCAATGAAGAGATGCTAAAGGTGACTTCTTAACAGCTCTTCCTGCATCTTTATAGAGTTATTTTATAAAGTTAGCTTGAATTGTCTTGGTTTGGGTTGTGATGTTATGTCAGACAAGGAGAGCTGGAACATTTGGTACCAAGCCCTCCCAATGAGGAAATTCTGAGTAGTTTTGTGTCCTTTCATAAATGAGGTGTTTGCTCTTTCTGCAGCTCTCACAGAACCTCCTGACACTTCCAGCCTTTCCGCTGGAAATCACTTTTCCCATTAGGCATAACAGGAATTTGTTCCTTTACGGAATGAGTGCAAGGAGGTTCCCAAGTTTTTGCAAATCTGTTGATTAATTTACAACAAGATGCACAAAAGAAAGGGATTTTATGCAGGGCAAACTCTAGCCTCAAGCTCACATTTGAAAATAAACTGCAAATTATGCAGTTCAGATGCAGTCTTTTAATTTTTTCATTTTTCTCTAAAGTCTAACAGCCAAATACTTTAATAGGATGCTTTCCTACCTTTCTTACAAGTTTCCTCATCGTTTTTTGAGAAATGTGGGAATCAGGTAGAGAAAAATATATCCAAATGATTTCAAAATCTTTTGAAGGATATGCAAATATCACCGTGTACACCTGTCTTGCTCTTTTCATTTGCAGAGCTTAGGGAAAATAGCCTTTTTAGATACAACGCAGTTGCAAAACATTTGCACAGATGCCAGAAGGAACTGTATATGCATTTAAGTATTTTTTTACCATGGACACAAAACCAAGAAAGACACCGTTCCTGTGGTAACCATCGTGAAGTCCAGAAAATCTCAAGCCCTCAAATTTTACATTGCTTCACCCATTTGAAAGGTAACACACATAATTTCAAGCATATGTAATGGCTGTGACATCTGTACCGTGAGATGGCATCTCACTGCAAAGTAGAACTCCACCATATTTAATTTCTTTTTTCCAAAGTTCCGTACCTGCAAGAATCACTTGAATTCAGCTACAGCAACATGCAGTGTCAGTCCAACTTGCCACCCAAGAAGTGACAATGTTAGTAAGGAAACACAGCCTGGGAAAATGCAGTTGCTTCACCTTGCAGGTGTTCACAGTCCTACTTTCACCCAGTGCTCCGTTTAACTTTGCAGATTTAGATTAGAAATAGCCTAAAAACTGGAAGAAGCGTTTAGACAAAACAAGAAGGAAGATCTCTTTTCTTCTCTTCTGCTTTCCTCAAGGAGGCCACACCAAAATTCATTTCACTCCCCTGAGACATACTGAGCCTTCCAGTAAATGTGGCGTTTGTTATGAACCCCAGGATGCTGCATGACTCAGCCTGCTGCCCAGACCCATCAGAAAACAAGCCAAAAGGCCACAACAGTGACTCGGCCCAAGACCTCATACCTTTTCCAGAGAGCCGCCGTGGCTGGGTCCCAATGCAAATGCTCCTGCTGTCTTCATCATCCTCTGGGGGTCGGCTGAGATCATCCCAGGCACATTTGGCACTCACTCCACTCAGGTTTGAGCCATCTGTCTCAATCCCTTTATCGACTCTTTCCTGCTTGAAAAGATCCAAAACCCCAAGACTTTTTTGGGCGTAGCTTGAACCTGAGCTGGAACCCACGGCTCAACCCAACCTTTGGCAGTTCCTGCATATCCTCCCCTCGCAGCCAGTTTCCGCTCTCTGGCCCCTGGGCTTCGATGTATCAGCTAAGAGTGACTGCACACTGAGCCAAATCAGGGAGCTGGTACAAACTGGAACCAACCCTTTCCACAGCAGGTCAGTCCAAACGCCTGCCCCTTCCCTGCTGCTTCACTACATGGCCCTGTCAGGCACAAAGCAGGGAACGAGAAAGGTGGAAATCAATGGTCTAGGGTATGAAGGGTTCTTTCAGCGTTAGCTCCAATTTACATCAATTCTAAGTATTTATGACACTACATTATACACTCTTGCAAGAAGCACAGCTTGGCAGTCTACCTATTCTACGTCGATGATAAAAAAATCTCTCAATAACTAAACTTAAGTTCTCTTTGCAAGCTTACCAAGGAGTCCCACAACGAAAACAGCTCACAGAGAGACTCATTCACCAGAGTTCATAATTTGCAAACTGGCCAGCCAGCCGCTGCTTTTCAGTGTGCTGGGGTGTTCAGTGAAGGACAAACATGCAAGGAGACACAAGCCTGTTCACAATGTCAAAGATTTTGCATAGCTTTATCAGCAAAATACACAAACTCCATCCCTTGCAAGTTGGACTTTCCAAGCATGTAACCACCGTTTGGGTCTCAGAAGGTGTTACACATCAACCACAAGTAGCTGGATGCTCTCAGACACCATGCATTTTCTCAAGGACACGTGCATGTGTCACCAACAAGACTGCCCTGCTACAGCCGAAACTCCCACAGGACACCTACCCGCCCGGGGAACTGGCAGTAGTCTGAATTTTCACCTATGTCCCACAAGGGGGTGATGTTGAGCTGAACAGACTCAGGACTAAGTACACCGAGGAAGGGCTGCTCTTCCTGCTGGCACCTCTTCCCTGGCACCAAAGCAACCAGGTTCGTTTTCCCCTCTTCTGAAGGGGTGTCACTTCTGGTACCGCTCAGTGGCACCAGCAAGATCTCCATCTCATGCATACATCTGGGTCACGTCAAAATAGGTGGTAAGTCCCACCGCTTGCAGGAAAAGAAACTTTGAAGATTTGAGGGAAGAGCAGAGCTGTGTTACGCACAACAGGAGCATCTCTCTCTGCTCATTATTACTACCCTCCAGTTTGACCTTGCCACTGGAGTCAAGAGACAGTGGGAGCATCCAGTGCTGTGCAAAATCCGTTCCCTAAGCAGCATTTTCTAAGCTAAACCCCACATACATTCCTCTCCTTGCCCAGCTGTGCATGCTGTGCCCTAGAAAGAGTATTGCCCATTCTTGTGACCATTCAAGAGAGGATTTGGGCAGCTCAAAGATAAGCACAAGCACTCAGGGTGTGGTTGCACAGCAGTTTTAAGTTGATGTAATTTGCAGTGGTTGTAGTTCCACCCTCTTCCATGTGCTCCTACCCCTTCCCTCGAGCCAACTCCTTTTATTTTTTTTTCAGCTGGATCACCTCCCTAAACTGGCTGTTTGTCCCAACAGCAGAGAGCTTGTGGCTGGGGGCAGGACCAGAGCAGTCCTGACTTGGATTTAAGCATTCAAGAGACTGCCTTCCTTCTGCCTCTCTCCCTGAAAGGCTGCTCCTCGTTGGGATCTTTGTCATCAGGGGAAACTGGCTTCTATGAAAACGTAATGGGAAAATCTGAGCAATAATAAATCTGCTGGGATTTTCTTTTGTTATATCCTAAACATAAAATTAGTTGTTTCACCCAGAAATAGGAGTTGTGGAAAAAGAAATAAAAATACATCCGATCCTACATATGCAAACAATGCTCTAAGAGAGATTTAGCACGTGTCTCCTTTGGGAGCCCTCCGTGGCGCTCTGTGAGGACCCAAATAAGCTGGCATGGGGAGGCATAGCTCGTCAGCAGAGTTATTTTTCACTGGCATGGGAGAGCCACCAAACTTGCCCTTGAGCTGGGAGAAGAGTCCAGAGGGCAGAGGGTCTGGCGGGATGTGCTTCTCCATCCGTGCAGCCAGGGCCCCTGCTCACAGGCACAGTCAGGGCCTCTGGACAGTGCACAGAGCCTTGGGGAGGGGGAGAGGGACTCATCATCTGCATCTCAGCTGGTTTGCAAAGCACTTCCTCAGGGGAAGAAGTGCTGCTCTGTTGACTCCCTTGGAGATCAAGGGGGGCTGATGGAAACGAGCTGGCCTAAGGCAGCCTAATTTACATGCCTGTTTTATAACATTTGCAAGTATTGATGCTGAAGGGGGGGCAAAAACCCAACAAAAATCTAACCAGTGCAGACTTTCTGCTGGGACAATGCACAGCTTCACCCCATCTTTAGCCAGCAAAGATGTGCCTGGGCTGAGGGGCTGTTGTTCTTCCTCCCTTGAAAGGGCAGCCTGAGCAGGAGGTTGGAGGAGCCCAGGGCAAAGGAGGTTCAGTTTTTTCCTTCCTCAAAGAAAGGATGTTTCTGTCCCATTTTCCTCACAGCATGTGGGAGGGATGCTCTGAGGCTCTTATAAGTCATTGATCCCTTTCTAAACACGCCAGAGCACTGCAGCGTGACCCACAGAGCAGCAACCACAACTCAGGAAATTCAAATCAGCTTTATTCTCTTTTGAGATATCTGCTAAAACAGAAGCAAAGCACTGAGAATCAGCATAGAGCTGGGGACCAACAGGGATTGTTTGACAGTGCTGCCAGGGAAATCTGAATGGCCTACAGGGAAGCCTGGCTGAACAGAAAACAGCCAGCATTGCCACAGTGTTAATTGCCGACATCCTGGGATGACATCTTAGTTGGGAGACATTCTCAGCAACTCCGAACAGAAAGTACAGCTGCTGCTGCCAGGGCTGGGCTTAGGCCTCAACCAATTCCCACAAGAGACAATGCAGCTCAAAACAAGCTCTGCCCGCTTCCCAGACAGGCAACGTGCTTGCCTGCTCCCAGGAAAGTCATCCATTTTCTCTGCCTGCTCCCCCCACCTATCTTCCACTGCTGCCTCACAGCTCTCACACACCCTGAACCACCACCAAGAAAATGCCAAGCGAATGACACTTGATCCTTTTGCCACTAAGCAGAGCAGGAGGCGCATGAGATGGCTGAGCCCAGCCCAGCACAGCCTAGCTCGCTGCACTCGGCAAAGGCTCTTTGCGGGACTCAGCACCGCAGCAGGTTTTGCCCTGTGAATCCCCAGGGGCTGCGGCAGCAGAGCAGGAAGGAGGTACACACACACAGACCCCCCCTGCGCATACGCACTGCTGCAAGGGCAGGAGAGAACAGAAACAGAAATGTCTTCAATGTGAGAAAGTCTGGAAAGACCACAGACACAGCAGCTTTCTGTGGCAGGACACACTGGTGAGGCAGAGGTACTCTTTTATTTGCCTTAACTTGCCTTGGCTGACTCAGATTCCAGTAAGCTGAGCTACTTTTCATTTACAGTAAATTGAAAACTCTGTTGTCATTAGGAATCACCAGTGTGCTGAACAGAAACACCTCCAGGAGGGGAGAGGGCAAAATTTTGAAGAGCCTAAAAACTTCATAGGACTTGCCGTTGTATTAGTTCCCACATTGTGGGACATTTGTGGAACATTTTGTGTGTGTGTGTGTCTCTCTCTCAGACTGCAGTTATTTCAGATGAACACATCCTTAAAAAACAGTAAAAGTAGAATTTGGGTTTGTTCTTAAGCTTTCAAAATAAAAGATGCTGTAAGGCAACTGAGGGTAATCAGATGCAGACACACAGACCATAAGCAAATGCAATAGCTTGTACAAAACGTGCACACATGCACGTGCCCTACCAGGCTAAGCCATAACTTCTCTGTTAAAGGCAAATACTCAGTGATTCACTGCAACTAGGTCAGCACCACACTGGATTTGCCTGGCAACCACGTACTCTAGTACCATAACTCTGCTGAAGGGATGGAGAACTGTCTCCCAAACGCACAGATCAGCAGTAGCCCAGGGGACAGTAACCCCTCCCCATAAAAGTCCTATTGTGATCTTTAAACTTCAGAATTTAACCTGAACTCTGAACAAGAAGATTTAATATATCTTCCTGCATGGATTATTAATAATTGCATGAGATACTTTTGACTTCCTATTATTTCTCAGACCACACTCACTACTTGGCCTCAAGTGACATCCTACAGGAGTGAGCTACACTGTCACATTTGCTGTGAAAAAGATACTAGTTAATTGGTTTTGAGTTTTCTGCAAGTTATATCTCCTTATGTTTGCATATAAAACAAAGGAGGAATTTCCTGATCTCTAAATCTTGTACTGTTCTATGTTCTTTTATCTTCTATTTTCCTCCTTTCTAAAATATGCATTTCAAATCTTGTCAATTTGTCTCACATGTGAGATTCTGTTTTCCTGGTCTCCCTTCTCTAACTTCCTATAGCTGCCATCCACCTGGGGACGGACACGTGCATTCTTGAACAACTTCTGAGAGGGCAAAGGGAATCTCTAAGAGTTTTCCAGGATTACGGCAAATGTTGAGGAGATCTCAGCAACTTCACAGAAAATAGAACTGGTTTATACCATTAAACTGATTCTCTCTGGCTACTATAAAAGACGTGACATTTTATAAACTGAAGGCATACTTGCAGATGTGGGTCAATCTCGAATATTGTCTCTCCTCTTCGCATATCTGTTATCAACCAGGGGCCTCCAGCTCTACAAAGAAAGAAAGGTAATGAACCAAACAAGCACTTTAGCTAGTGCTCCCCCCAACAGAATCCTCAGAGTGGGCTTTTACTGGAAGAAAGCACAAGAGTTTAAAACAAGCCTAGAAGGCCCTCTGTGTTGTGTGCACATCCCATAGCATGCATTTCTCCTTTTCATTTCCCAAATACATAATGAAAGCCCCTCCATGACCCAGCTGTTACCTGCCTAGTGTCTGGCACCAGCAGGTCTTGCAAAGCAGTCAGGATGGACACAGACTATCATCCCCTGTGCGGACCCACTTCATACAAGACTGAACTGGGTTTTAATCTTAAAGGTAACTGAGCTGGGACTGAGCAGTCCAGTGTAGCCTAGGCCTAAGAAAGATGGGCAAGGTATGGGGTCAAGACTTATACCTTTATTACACATCTAAAGATGCGCAGGGTCCCAATGGGACTGCACTTTCTGCTGAAATCTGAAGTCATGTTCAGTACCATAAAAAGCTTATTGCCCTGATAAATATTCTCACAACAGATGTTTTGTCCAGTTGGTCCTTAATAGCCAAATACTCAGATAGTTCAAGGAAATCTTTGTTTTCATTAGCAATAGAAGTCAGAATGGTCAAGATGTTTCCCAACAAAGGTGACAGAAAACAGATTACTGTGAAGATGAACTACTTGGAGACTTGACTTTGGGTCACACTGCAGGCAGACTGCAAAAGTCAGCCTTAGATGCTGCTTTTCATTTGAAGTAAAAATTGAAGTATTTTGGAATTGCCATTAAAATGTTCTTATTTTTCCACAAGATACTTTGTTATTGCAGTCAAAAGCCTCCTCCCTCTGGCCTTGTCTGGGTTACAGTCTCCTAAAGCCTGTGTATTGGGAGCAATAAAAGTTAATATTTTACAGTTTTTCAGATGCATCGCTAGCCACTCTTTTTTCACATCACTTTGGAAGCTGTTAATTATTAACGGCAGAGGTGTGACCTGCTTCAGTTTCTCACTGGGATGCAAACGACTTTGACTCTGACTCCATATCACCGGCTTAGTAGTTTGCAGCTTTGCCTTCAAATCAGGTACGTTTGGGTTTCATTTTATCCTTGGAAAGGTGCTTGTACCACAGCACAAAAGCCAAAACCCAAGAACAGACTAAGGATTGGGTGTTGTATCTGTATTGACTTAAGAGTAGCCAAGGGAGCTGCAGGCAGTGTTTACTGGGGTCCCAGAAACAAAGCTTGCAGCTGGACAAATTCACTCACTCTAGGGCATTCACATGAATTATCTGCACTTGTGCCTAAAAGGGAAAAGTTCAAGTTTAGGAAGTCCAGCAGCAAAGGTTCTTCCAAATAATCAATCAATTAAAGGCCACTGTGACACTAGAGAGTGTACTACTGTGCCCAGGGAACACATACTCAGAACCATTTTGTTTTAAAAAAATAATAATCTTCTGAGCTACAATCACACTGCAATAACTTGCACTAAACATAAGAGAAAAAAGTTTAGCTGCAGCTTGATGGCAAATAAAGCATCAATATACCATTTAACGTTTAAACCCCATCTCCTCCTTCACCCAATGACATCTTTGTTTTGCCATGGGAGCAAGAACAAAGAACTTCACTTGCATGAACACTCCTGTTGCAAACTGGCCCACCAAGAGCAGGGCCAGTCTGATAGTGATGTTATCATTTTCAGAGAGCACCCAAGCTTTGCTAGGTACTGTCAGAGCCTCTCCCTTCCTTTCTTTTCAACTACAGAGAGAGGACACCGGTAACAGTTATCCCAGCTCTCTCAGAAGAACCAATGAGAAAAGACTACAGGCATAAGAGGAAGGAAATCAAGCTGTCTAGATCTCATGCTCTTTCACTCTGAACATGTGGACTTCCACATGCATTAATTTGCCATCTAAATGTCTGTGCATGAGAACAGATTTGTAATGAATTCCCATCTCTTGCTACAGCATAGGATTAAATAAATTCCATCAACAAGTCAAAGACTGTTAATAAAAATAAACAATTGAATTGTTCTCTATGGGAATGCTCCCCTATATGGGCTATATGAGCACTTACACTGGGACAGTTCGAAGCAGTTCCAAGATCCCTTGCCCATTCCACTGCTGAGCTGCATGTAGTTCCTCAGTGCAAACCCCAACAATCTGAAATAAATGAAAACAGAGAAACTAAACTGGATGAGAACCGTGCAAGAACTGTACAGAAAATGTACCATGCAGTGCTGGATCAAACAGTACAGATACAAAGCATAATTTCTTTAAACTAACTAGATGAATGGGGACAAATTGAGTATGAGACAACAGAGATTCTGCAATTCCTTATGCTTTCTCTCTACACTTACCACATGAAGTTCCCTAGTCATGTAACATTTAATCTTGCACAGCATGTGTGAACTAACTATGAGGAGGGCATGGTGACAAATGAGGGTTTACTGACAATCCACTAGTTTGTTCTCACTTTCAATCTAGTCCGCACAAGACAGGACAAGTTAGGGTCTAAGCACATGTAAAAGATTGCTCTGTTAGCCAACTGCTAGGAGCAAATGCAATATTGCACCCGCAATTTCAGTCAGGCAAGGGACTCGCTGCCACAAGGGAGTGCTTTGGTGCTCATAAATCCTTGACCAACTCAGTTTGCTGACTGGTTACATCTCACCTGGCACCATAAAGTAAAGCTGCTTATGCATGGCATAATCCACTCATCACTGCAGGCAACTGCAGACTTTTGCCTTCCTGTATAAGGCAGGAGGTGTTTGCTTTTCAGGATAGGAGCTGCCCCACTGAGCAATACCAGATGTCTGTCTCACAGCAGCTGAGATCAGCTCCTTCTAATGAAGGGGTGAAACACCCCTCCAGCTGATAGAGGAAGGCAGTTTCTTTCTGATCCATCAACCACTGGTTTGTGCCTTGGAGCACAATGATTCACTCTTTGGCATGAAAAATTATTTTAGCCATGGCCTTCTATTTTCTTCCTCGATACTCTAAATAAACCTTTTACAATGACACTGAATTTTTGGTCAAAATCTGTTGTGGTTTAACCCCAGCCAGCAACAAAGTACTATGCAGCCACTCGCTCACTCCCCACTCCCTGCTGGATGACGAGAAAAAGGTAAAACCCATGGGTTGAGATAAGAACAGTTAAATAATGGAAGTAAAAGATAATAATAACAATAATGATGAAAACGACAGAGAGAGAAAGTAATAAAGCCCAAGAAAAAACAAGTGATTCACAATGTAATTGCTCACCACCTGCTGACCAATGCCCAGTGATCAGCCCCTCCTTGCCAACTCCCCCCAGCAGATGTACTGAGCGTGATGTTCTATGGTATGGAATATCCCTTTGGCTAGTTTGGGTCAGCTGTCCTGGCTGTGTCCCCTCCCAACTTCTTGTGCACCTGCTCACTGGCAAAGAAAAGTCCTTGACTTAAAAGTAAGCACTACTTAAGAACTAAAACATCAGTGTGTTATCAACAATATTCTCACACTAAATCCAAGACACAGCACTGTACCAGCTACTAGGAAGAAAATTAACTGTATCCCAGCCAAAACCAGGACATCTGTCCAACTGATGTTTTATCAGAAAAGAGGAAACCTGAAAACTAAGTGCTGAAGAGCAGCAAGCAGAAGTGCAGCATGTGCCTTTGCCGCAAGCACATACCTGCACTGATAGAGATCTGCATGGAAAATAACCAACATCAGCGCATACCCAGCTCTGCACACCCTGCCTCCCCTGCCCCTTGCAGAGCTCATTTTCTCAGGACCCAGCCCTTGGAGATGCACTTCATCCCCACCCATGTCCCAGGCTTCCTCCATGAACAGCCAGAATTACCCTCGCTTCAGGACACCCCTCCCTGGGCCTTCACTCACTAATTACAAACAAACAGCAAGACTCTAAACAGGAAATCATATTTTGTGTTCATGCTTTTCTTTTTGCAATCATTTATCCTCAAGGGTCAAAATAAATCCATAACAACAAGCATCAAACAAAGGGGAAAAACAAGTCAGTCGTCTGTGTTGTGAAAGATTAGAGGCCAAAAGCCTCAGCATGTAAAAAGTTGACTGTCTTTTAAACCAGATCAGCTTGGCACAGAAGAGACATGGACTAATGCAGCACTAACTGGGGAGTCAGCCAGGAATCACCTAGCTTAGCTTGGCTCTCTGTCTCCCCTTCCAGGTCCTACAACTCACCTTTCACTGATTAATCCCACACCCATCTCTTTTTTTATTGGTAGAACCAGACTTTTAGGCACCTCAGAAAATTCAGGAAAGCCTTTGCTCTTGCACAGCTGTTGCCTTATACAGGTCTGTGGTAATGGAGCTTCCTCTTAATGTTGCAACTACAGCCAAGGACAAATGGAAGCAACTTGAAGCTTAAATTGTAAAATACAGACACTTGCATTTTCCCACAGGATGGAAGCTTTTCCACGGAGCAGGGAGAAATCAGCAGTTGGCATAAACTATGCCAGCTCTTCCACTAAGGTTATTAACTCCACATGAAATTTAAATATATCCAAAGCAGCCCATGTCTAAGAGACATTACTGAGGAGGGCGGCTTTGGGAAAGCAAGCAAAGCTGTTTGGCTAAGGAAGCTCCCTTCACTGAACAGTAGGGTTAAATTGCAAGGGATTTTAAAAAATATTTCTTTTGCAAACCAAACCTCAACCTTTCTTAACCAGTAGGTCAGTGCAGGAAAACTCACTTAGCCTCTAAAGAATCTCTGAGTCAATGCTGCAAGCTACATTTCTGCAATTAAATAATGCTAAAGCAACTCCGAGTCCTGCTCCAAACTCTTTTTTTCCTGGAACTCAAACCAGTGGATTACTTACCAATACTGCCACAGAATTAATTTGAATTTAGCTTTACATTACCTTTCAAAAGTGTTTCTCTCAGCTGCTTCCCCTATGTTCATATTTGAAATTTCAGAGCAGTAATGTAATATTCAACTCCAGGTCTGTTTTGGGGTGTAAACCTTCTCCCCATCAGATAGACCTCTATCTTGAGAACTGAGGGCGTCACTGCTCAATCCTCGTAAAATGCTTACTGAATACCTCCAGAGTAACAACTCAAAGATGAGATCCATGGCAATGAAATAAGGAAGAAAGGCGGAAGACAGGATAATAAGTACCTGACTTAGCAAAGCTAAATGAAATGTAATGTTAGCCACATTCCGTGCCCAGGAAGTGACAGTCAGAGCCACCATTGCTGGGTCATACCTGTAGAAAAGTAACAACCCCAAAAGGAGTCTGCACTGGCTGCATCTGAGGGTCTTCTGTCAGTAACATATGCTGGATTCTAGATTCACTGTTGTCCAAAGGGCTGTGCCACGATACATGGTCACCGCTGCAGAAGGTGTTTTCTGCAAGGAAGAGAAGCAAGAAATATTTAGTCCATAAAGTCTGCTAGAATTTTCTGTTACCATCTGCTCCTGACCGCTGTCAGGCAGGGACCTCTGGTCTGGACCAAAACAGTCACTTGAGGCTATTCACAGTGACTGCCTCCAGCCAGCTCTGCTGAGTCTCCAAGGCAGCGGAAGCCCCTGAAGCAGGAAAGGAATCTCATTGAGCCATCTCAATTCTGACTTAAAAATTGCCCACACTGGAGTCCTGTGGCAAAAAATTATGTCCTGCTTTGATATTAATTCCAACACAGGAATAACAACAAATAAAATTAGCTTGTGTCTCATTTACTACTAGTCTTGTTTTGTGAGAAGGCACAGAGAGCCAGCAGGCCATACTGGATGCCTATGGGACAGCAATTCATACCTAATGCAGCTCTGATTTGCCACAGAGAAAAAGATTCTGAAATGTGAATTAAACACAAATAATAGTCTAGTATATCTAATAAAAATCCAGTCCGCTGTCCAACTTGTCATGGTCTAAGTCAAAGTCACTTTCTCTCCCAGTTACCTGGTGGCTCTGGTGCAGAATTATAATTATTATGTTTCTTCTTTCCCAAACAATGAGAAAACCAGTAGGCTATAAATATCACTCCATGTCAGAATAGACTGCATCAAAACAAAGAGCCAGAAATTACCCTTCCTTCTTCACAACTGTAAGTATTCGTTTCTTTTCCTCCTCTCTTACTTAGAAAGACAAACCCCACGGATAATCCCATGTTCCACAGCTGGTGCGTGCCAGAAAGCACACCGGAACTCATCTGTTTGTTGCTGCCCCATCACAGGAGAGGCTAATGCTTGCTTTCTGAGTGAGCTAAAAGTAAAACAACCATGACCATTTTTACACCAATTAACGCATGCTTCATTTGCACACAGCTCCTACAGCATGCGTGCAATAACACTGCCTAGCTGACTGCCTTGTCCTCTGGTCTTGTGCTTGTCCCAGTCCAGGTAGAGCTTTTATAGCACATATAAATAACCAGCCCAGAATCCCTATTCTGCCTTCTGACATAGGTGTAGGGTCCCAGGGATGAACCAAGTACTGCTGGCCTGCTTCCAAAGTCAGTGGCAAGCACAGTACCCCTTCTCCCTGATGAAGGCAGCCTGGGCTGCTGTATTCACCATGGTCTCTCCCAAGGTCACAGTTTCAGGAGGGTGGGAAGGAAGGCCTTGTCCACCGGAGGGCGACTAGGACCTTCCACTCCAGACCAGAAAATATTAGTGGTTACTTGAGTTGCTACCGGTTGAGACTGGAGCATCTCATGTGACACAGGGCAGGCTCAAATTCAGAGGACTGCTCTCCTGTGCCCCGCAGCTATGACCATATGTGGTCCTGGATATATCTTCACCTAACCTTACCACATCACCTTCCAAATCCATGTCATAGGACACCTCTTAAATGACTATCTATAGGGCTTATCTGAGAATTATTGAACAGGCAGCTTCTGCAGCAGCAAGAGAGAAACCACACTTGCCAGTAATTGCAGCTTTGTCCCCAGTCACATTAAAAAACAGACACTGAGGAATCAGGTCCTTGCACGCCACTCACTGTGCATCAGCACCAGCACAACCACGTGCACGTACTCTTGTCCAGCAGCAACTGCAGGATGCTTCAGGGGAGCCATCAGTGGCAGGCAGGTAAACTAATGAGAGTTATCTTCCAGTTGCTTAATCTCGCAGTTGGTTAAAAATACTCTCAGTCACCTCACTGAGGAGCTAACTCATGCTCACCCGTCTATGGGATTAATGCAGGGCGTCCTGGGCAACTCGTCGTTTCTCCACCAGGTGTCCCCATTGGCGTGTGTTTGAATATTCATTGTATATGTTTCTTTCAGATGGATTTTTTGGACAGCTCATTTGATTAAGAATTAAAATAAACTCCGAATACCATAAGGAACTTGGTCCAAAAAAGGAGGCATGTAACAGAAGTGTTGTGATAAGTAAGGGAATGTTTTCCTTAGTTAAAATTAGGAAAGAAAGACAGCAAATGCAAATTGCTTGAAAGAGTTTATCGTTACGTACACTAAATTACACGCTTTCAGTTCTGCAACTAAAAGGAGTGGTTCAGATATTCCTTTACGTTTAGAGTTGGGGAAAGAGAAGCAGAAAGAAATAAAAAACTTTTTTTTTTTTAAGTATTAAAACTGGATTAAATAAACAGCACTTAGAATGTTGTGAAGGAACTTGTGGTATTTTCCAGGTTAGGCAAAATGTGGCTGATCAATTGTTTCTTTAAATGATAAAAGCCTTTCAGTCACAGTTTTCAGGAATTAAACAAAGCCACAAAGAGCTTATTCTTGGGCCCTGTCTTTATACCACAACATTTTGCCCATCAAATGCTCACACAATTCTATGCTGATCGATCCCTGCGTTTTACTGCTGGTGCTGCTTCTCCTGGGAAAGCCCAGCCAGTTTCAGAGCAGGTTTTCAAATGCAAATGTCTCTGCTGGAAACCCACCTGTTTTTGTCCATGTGAACACTGAACACTTAGAAAATCTCCCTCTCCTTTGCACGTGCACGAACACCACAAAAATTCACACTCAAATCACAACATTTTTTCCTGAAATAAAATGAAGCTGAATTAAAACCTGTAAGAGTGCAAGAAATTCTGAATTACCGCCTGGAACTCAGCTTTTTGCTTGCTGCATTATAGTCTATGTGGAATGTAAGATCAGCTCTTGTAGAAAGACCATTGCAGCACTGGGGACAGCTTGAATTGCCAGACTTGTAGCCACAGAAGCTGAGAAATTACAGAAACAAAGGACTAAACCACTTTCTCTTGCCTCATGCTGGAAACAGGAACCACCACCCTCTCTTCCCACCTTTCACACTTATATTTACAAAACAAGAAAATCAAAATCTTTCTAAGCATTTAAGTTTTAAACAATGCTTTAGCCAGAAAATCCTAAAGTTTTCATAACTGGTTCCTCTAAAGTAAATTTATAGATTTGTGGCTTTTACAAATCTTGAATTAGAACATAAAACATCCAGATAAATCCTCAAAATCATCACAGCACAGATGGATGTGAGAAGTCTCCTGTGATTTCTGCACCTTTCTACCATATGCAGTGCTGTCAATAACACACTTTGTACAACCTGCCTTTCATCCACAAACATGTACGATGTGCTACTATTTCCTACATGTACAGATGTATTTCCATAAAACCAAGAGATGAGCAGGCACAGGGCACATGCACTCACCTCAGGTACACAAGGAGCACAAACACCTTCCAAGGAGCAACACACTTCAGTCAGATATGCCTAAAGACAGCTCTTTCTTCCCCAAAATACACCTCTGTATCTTCCATACCATGTGGACTAACTGGAGAAGCAGCCTGTCATCTTCACACTAAGTCCTGAGATCTCTGTTTTGCACTGCTAGGAACCAAGGATGGGACTAGGACCTTCAGTGATAATGATGCCAATATGGGGGTGTCAACAATTCACAAATTTATAGCCATACCTCTCAGTACACATTGTGATGCCTACTGCAGAAATCAAATGAGAGACTTAAGCTCAAAACTGGAAGCTGTATATGAAATAGATGAAATAAAACTTATATATTAAATACTTGAAAATACAGACATGAAAATAGGAATAAACAAACATGTAGAAGAAATATTTTATGTAAAAATAAAAGATTACAGGAAGATGTTTACGTCCATGGAGCACTGGCCCAGTCTGACAGGACTCACTGTTACAAGAATCCCAAAACAATTTCTCAGTTTAGGCCAAAACATGACTCCTCTTTCAGATAAGCACAGAACATTCCTTCGCAAATTATCTGTTTAGTAAACCACTAAGTTTACAGCGTCAGCAACAAAGCTGGTTCTGCAAAGATCACATCACAACACTGATGCTGTCCTGGGCCCTCACAGATTTGGGAACAGCCTCTGCCTCTAACCAAGCCCACTAACAGCAACTATTGATCTAACACTTTTCACTCCTAACAAGCTCTGCTGACAACCCTTTTGACCAGCTGTAATGATGGGCCTATTAGCACATTGTTGCAAAGTTTTCTTACTGGTTTTGAAACACAACAGATGTTACAGAAGTCCTTTTGCACTGTATTTCTTAAGAAGACAAAATGCATTTGCATCCAGGAAAAGGTGAGATGGTTTTCAGCAGTAGCTGTGAAAAATCATGGGCTTCTACTGGACAAGCACCTTCTCTACCATAATAAGACGGCAGCAATCAGTTTGGGAGCAGCAAATACCAGGACTCACGTGTGATCTGCTGCTGCAAACACTTCTGCCCCTTTGAACTTTTTACCCTACTCCATAGCAAAGTCAACAAGAGATGTGAAATGTCCATGGAAATAATGTTATATAATAGGAGGAGTTTGACGTATTCATAACAACTACCAAGTGTCAAACCAGCTCAGGTTTCCATGCTCAGGAGTAAGTTTGGAGAAGACTTCTATGGGTGCTCTCTTCCTTGTGAGTGTGCACATTGTGAATGGACTCCTCATTGCTTAAGGAGGAAGGAGCTCTCACTAAAGCTTTTACTGCAGCTATGGCATGCACAGGAGGACCCCACCTAGGTTCACTTGTGTCTAAGGTCAATGTGACACATCAACGTGACTTTTCACCGCCACAAGGGGCACACTCAGCATTTTTACTCACCTGGTCATTTTTACAATCCTTCAAAAACCATGTCTCTCCAAGAGCCCCACCACTCTGTTAAGTCTGTTTGACACTGGCCAACAGGTTCAAACACCATAAGGGTAGCACAGTCAGTCTTCTAGGCACGAGAACAGCATGATTGCATAAGCTTTGTTTCCTTAGGTGAGCACAGCAAAAATGACAGTCATCAGAAAAAGTTACCAGGACCTCACCAGGGAACTGCCAAACCCACAGGACAGATGGCAAGGTACAGAAATGATCTAGCCATCAACAGGAGGAATCAGACAGCAAAGGAACTGAAATAAAGTATGTTAAAAAATTAAATCCAAATTCTTTTAGTGTATGGATAAATCAGCAAACCTGCAGGAGTAAAGTAAGACTCTGATTTACTGCATACAAGCTGATTGACAATGCTGTTGAATACTTCTGCCTTTTAGTAAACCTTGGGTGGTTACATGTTCCCTCCATGGAAGGAAGAGCTAAGCTACCCGACCTGCCTAAGGATAAATACATATCCTTCAGTAGCTACCATGGGTGCACTGGATGTGTTGTAAATACACAGGCCTGCTTGGAGTAACCTGTTGGACACTTGCACCCTTCCTGCTTGGGACACTAACAGGACTTAAACCTAACACAGCAAGGGGACCCCTCCTCACAGGTTTGAAACTGGTTCTTTTTCTGCAAGTTTGTGTTTTAGCAAAACCTCTTTTTTTCCTTTCTGTTAGGGAATGCTGATTCTATGAAATAAAACTGCTTCATAGGGAGGTACTGATTTCAAAAGAAGGAGGAAAACATTAGAACATTGTATTTCAGACTTACAGTTCTATTTCATAATTTATAATAGCAAATCTGAAGCCTCTCTCTAGCTCTACAAAAAAGAGAAGTCTCTAAATTTCCCACAGACCAGCTTACGTACCATTCTATTATGCAAAAGCAGCATCTATAAGACAGTTAGACCAGACCACTCTGTTAAACTCCCCATATTTTGAAGTCTTTAAAATGTTATTATCCATTTTCTTTCACAGCCCACATAAAGCAGGTTAGGTTCCTTCACGCAGTTGCAACTCAGCTGTGCAATCTCTCCTAACTTTACTATCCAACTGTTCTATAATGAGAACTGGGGAAATGACTGGGAGGGAACCATTCCACTATAGACTAGTAAATTTTCTTTGTGTGACATTGCTCATGTATTTTCTTGGAATGCATTTCCTCCCCCCCCCCCTATTTAATTTAACTAAATACTGCTAATGCCTACAGAAATAAAACCAAGTCATATTCTTGCCCTCAAGACGTTTTATAAACAGTGTAATGCATGCAACCTAGGCTCAAGAGGTGTTGCCCAGCTCTACAGAGAAACACACATACTTCCCAGTGTATTTTCAATTTCTTTTTTAAACTTGCCAGTTTCATATGTATGGGATCCTGCTAAGAGCCCTTACTCCCCTGGCTAGCCACTGCGAGTAACTTGAAAAGGACAAGCAAACAGAGACACCTACTAGAAGCTAAGAGAGCTCCATCCAAAAGGTGGCTCCAGGCTGAATCTGGGTCAGGTTACATCTCCAGTGAGCTTGCTATCCTGCACCCAGAGCAGATGGGAAATAGCTCTTCAGGCATCTGGGAGTCAAATATCTTCTCTGACACATGCATAGGGGACTGTATGGAGGAAAACAAGTTGCTGATGCTATTCCATCAGCAAGGAGACAGCAAGGGAACTTGAAATCTATCTCTTGTCCATACATGGCCTGGCATACAGTCAGTCCCCAGACTGAGTCTGGCTCTGGGGCAGTTCAGACTACATCAACCTGGTCCATCCAAAGGCCAGAAACTCCTCCCTTCTGACGTGGTCACACCATGCAATTCTTTATCTAGATTTTCAAATTGGAGGAATAGATTTGTAGCTGACCATTCCTCTGTATCTCTTCTAAGAGCCCTCGGAATACCAGCTAAAATCTGCAACAGAGAGGTTAAACTGTTCTGACTAGCCAGCCAGATAAATCCATCTGGACAGTGGGTTACAGGTTATGAGCTGATACTGCACAGAGTGGGCTTCTCCTACTAAGTGCATTAACTACTAAGCGTGCTTGGGTTTGGGAAAACAGCTACTCTGCTGCACTCATATCCTTCAAAACCAAGTTTCTGTGCTCCTCTCTTGTTTCTGCAGAAAGCCAGAACATCATTACAAGGTCGCTTTATTTTGGGATATGTGCAAGTTGATGCTGAAAGAAACAATCCTGCTTGTCCCCCAGAGAAAGCAGTGGCTACCTGGATCACCCTCTTGAGCCAGTACTGTTGCCTAGCTATGCTAGCATGCTTGGCACGTTTCTTCTAGCACACTTGGCACGTCTCTGCTAGCTTGGTCTAAAAAAATAAGTTCAACAAATTTGCAAAAGTGTGTGGCACTGGGGATGCTGGCATGCAAACAAGATGACCACATCCCTCACACAAGCCAGACCTACATTAACCTCATCACTCAGGTGCTTGAAAACTCACTGCTCTAAGGGGTACAAACCTGCATTTTGTGTTAGACTGTGAGACCTCAGGTAAACTGCAGGCAGCGAGTCACAGATGTCAGCCCACATAACTCAGAGATTCTGTATTTGAGGGCAAAGCAAAGAAGGATTTTGACTCCATGACTTATGGGAGCAGGAATGTTAAAAAGGCCCCCAGTGAGTTCCTGACCAGCATGACAGTGATGCAGCCAGACATTTAAATTGAATGCAGCTTATCCGATACTTACAGAAACAATGTAATTTACTGCATTGCTATTACACCATGCATGGTCTGTATAATTTATTATATAAATGTATTTTGTCCAACACTTTTAATATTCAGTCTGGCTTTGTTAAAAAAAGGTAATCTGGCAATCTGTCACAAATAAGCTTTGATGCTGGTTTTCAGTACCCTTTTGCAGACTGAACGGCTAGAATTGAGAGAAACTAGGGCAGATGCAGAGTCCAACTCTGAATATTAGCTATATTTTTCACCGGAGCTACTTAATATATTTCTAACTAGCTCAGTAACAGATATAAGCATGCATACAAATACATAGCTATAATAAATTGATGCAAAAGCAAAATATGAAAATCACGTCTAAAAGTCTCAAAGTAATACTGTTATTGCAACTCATTATATAGACGTGAATTCTAAAAAACAGAGTGTAAAGAAAAATACTTTGCTCAGGCTCATTTGCCAGCCACATTAAATTTAAGATAATCTCAGGATAATCAAATTAATGCTAAATTCAGTCTGTCTGCTTAGTTTCCTAATCTACAAAGAACTGCACACATGGATTGGTAAAGGGGAAAACCAATGGTGATATAATCTGTGGGGCCCGCTGGCAGTTAGTTTATAATTTCATTTTCAAGTCAAGCTGAACGTGCTTTAAGAATATAAAGTCAGTAAAATCCAAGCCATGACAGATTTGCACTACCATTAGAAAAAAGTCTTTCCTCCCTGTTTTTCTTTTTCAGTTCAGTTTTGCTGCTCCTCAGTCTCCCATCTGGGAAACAGGAACTGCCCCAGTCTGGGCATTCGAACAAGGTGCAAATTCACAGGGTGCTGCTGCCTGCTGCAGACATGCAACACAGACAAGATGCCTCAGGATGAATTAAATCCCTGGAGTACAATTAAACAATAGCTCCACTGCAGGGATTCAAATTGGGTTTTTAGAAACTAGGGGCCTAGGCAAAAGGTTCTTTCTGAAAAAACAAACAACTATGTAGAAAACACAGTTTATCAGTACTGTAAGGACTGTTTGACCTCTGAGGTATAAAGACAGTTGCGAAAGCAGTAGCACGATGCAGATTTTTTTTTAAAAAATCAATCAGCAGGTTGAAAATACAAAGTTGATTATTGCACAGCTCCAGGGTGTTAAGTCTGGAAAATTAATGAGCCTCACAAAAGATCCCCATTAACTTATGCAAGCATATATAAACTTATTTGATCATTGAAGTCCCCTAGACTGAAAGCCTGATGAAAGGCCTCCCATGCCTTCCCACGGTGCATCAGCAACAAGCCAACTCGATTCCTCACTCCTCCGTGCCCTGCTCAGAGCTGTCACTCACCCTTACTGGCAGCGGGACTGTGGAAAATGTGTCTCACTGTACTGCAGCTTCCACTGATGGGAATTGCAAATGCTGCTTTTCTTATCACAAAGTAGATCCCAGGCACCCGGATGCCTTATGTGACATTGCAGAGTGTAATATTTTGGACAAAAAACAAATGCTAAAATGCAATCATACAATAATCAGTTTGGTTCTCAGGCTCCTCTACCTCTTCTGTTTTCCAGGACATTTCTTTCCATCCATTACACATCCACACGTCTGGCTTGCTCCTTCTCTCTGCCCATCTCTACACACGTATATAATTTCCATGACTGCAGCCTCCGAGAATTTCTCACGCAGGCTCCCAGCGAGTGACTCGCGTGCCCAGGGCACGCTCCCACCCTCTGCGAGCAGTGGGCCCCCTGTCCTCTCCCTGACTCCATACAGCCTGCTCCTCCAGCCACCTCCTCCCACGCTTCCTCTCCTTCCCACTTCATTCAGCTCCTCCACATCTGCTCCTTACAGCCTTCTCCAGCCCTCAGAGTCAGCAGGCAGAGTCAGGAGCTGGCCCATCTATTGTGTTTGGCATCCCCTCGGCATCCAGAGCTGCCCGGGGCAGGATGCATCTCCCGCCTTGCTCTTGCAACAACACAGTTCTCACATATCTACAAATGTATCTGCATGGCTCCCTTCCACAGGGAGGGAAGGCTGGAGGAAGGCACAGCAGCATGAAAGGACTTACCTGGCATTGCTGAATATGATGGAGAAAGAAAATAAACACAGATGCGAGTTGCTCCTCCACAGCCCCACAAAACTCTCCTGCTCCAAGCTCTTGCTCCTCTACACTCAGACCCATCACCCTTGGGTGCTGCAGGGCTGGGCTGCTTTTGCCTCCTCCAATGGGCAAGTAAGACAATGTTGCCCTTGCCCTCTTCATCCCCCAGCCCAGCAACCACAAGGCAGCAGGAGTGATGCACTTGCCAAACCCTGAGTTCCAGGAAAGGCAAGAGCCCCTTCCACCTCTGTCCAGCTGCACTGCCACCAAGTTTCTGCATCCTTCACCTGAACAAGACATGTTTTACAGCTCCCCTTTCAAAGGATGGTATGTCTTCAATAGTTTCAGAAACCAAATAGCCTCAGGATGGGGTGGAGGCCCAAGACTGAGAAAGGATGCTATACAGCAGGATCTCCTGTCAGATAAGGACTCAGCTCAAAATAGGTATTTAATGACAGTTTATTTACAGATTATGTGGTCCCACGTGACCAATCTGAAGAGATACTTGCCTTCCATTTAAAAACCCTATCCTGTGTTATGGCACGTGAAAACCAGAATGTTTTACATTTACCTGAATGTTTCCCAGCTGGATGCAACTAGAAAAAAGACCTGTGCCCACAGCATTTAGCAACCTTGCGATGTCCTAAGTGATGGAAAAGAACGGCAGCAGGAGAGAAAAACTTTTTTCTTGTTGTTGGACCTCCTACATACTTGCACACGTGCAAGCCAGAGTCAGACGGATGCTTAGATGGACACAGGAGCACCATAAGACGGTACAGCCACTTGTGATCTTCCCCTAGATACCTATCTATGAGACGCTTCTGTTGAAGAGCTTTCAAGAAGCCTGAAAGGGAAGTGAAGACAATATCCTCCTCTGAAGGACCCAAAGATGACACGTACAACTTCTTTTAATAGCCTTCACAGCATAGACATCTGACAGACTGCTAGACTGCACTAAAGTGTCCCTTTGAGCAAAAACTATTCAAGAATGGGCACACGGCCTGAGAGAAAATACCTATGGAGTTATCACTCCATAATCTCTTCAGAAAAGTGTTCTAGTTACCTAGGCATTAGTTTTGGGGCTTATAAAGGACAGGAAGGTCAGGGGTCTTTGAGGGAGCACTGTCACATTTTTCTCAGTGGTTGATTATTTTCCTTTAATTTTTCAGGAATTTAAAGTTTGCACAGGCCAAACTTTTGTTTTACTTTGGCAAAGCAGGAGGCCGAAGGGCAGGAAACAGGAACTTCGTATTCACACATATTTGTGTAAAATACTAGTTAGGCATTAAGCTCTACGTGCAAGAGAAACACACAAACAGTCCAACAGCTACATTTATGGTTCAAATGCAAAATGGCCAGCCTGTTTATGGAGCACCATTTGAAACACCATCCGAAGTGTTCTGAGATGATTCCTTTAAGCCCCTGATTTTAAACCAAAAAGCAGGATTCCACTTTCCATAGGCTCTGGGCTGCCTGCAGCCTTTCAATATACTCTCCCAGTTTCTCTTCCCCACCAAGAACAAAACACTTCCCCTGCTGTGCCCATTTGCTGCCTCCTGGCTGAGCAGGCTGCTGCAAAGGATCTTTGCATCTGAGGCTGTCAGAAGATGGTCTGTAATGAGCTCCACTTACTGCCACTCTTGCAGGCAGAATGGGTTAGTCAGAAAGCACAGTTTGAGCACCACTAGCTGCACAGATCTTCAATAGAAAGTGTAAGAAGGTAGATATGTAACAGTGAACCCAACTTCCAGCTCAGTCCACTCCTGCAGTTTCATCTAAAATACACTTGGCAGCTGTCAAGGGAAAAAACAGTCCTTTTCACAAGGCTACTCACTACGTGTAACCTTCCAACTCTTCTCTATGCATCCTAAACAATTGCACACAGGCAGTGAGAGAGGATGCTCCTGCAAGTGCAGAACAATCCCTCTGTGTTGTGGCTTTCAGCTCCTCGATAGGAGGAGGCAACTCTGTTCTGTGCTGAAGCTTTTAACTATTAAAGCGGCTGCTTCCGTTTCCCAGGAAAGGCTCGGTGGGACAAAGACCTCGCATATAACATGCCAAAGGACCTCACACCAGCAGGAGGGGGAGTTTTCTGCCTTCCCTGAGCGGTTTGCTTTGTCTTGCATTCTTCCTTCAGTACAGGGGACAGAGTCTTTGTCCGAGGCTGGGCTGACCATATGCAGCTTGTCCCCCGCATCCTATCCCAGGAGTCAAATGCTGCTCTTAACAAGGCCTGCTGGTCCCCAGCCTGCTGGCTCCTCCTCACGCTCCTGAAGCAGGGAGGCTCTGGGTAGGATGGAGAGGATTCCTGCAGAGCGTTAGCTCCCCTCCGCTTTGGGCAGAAAACATTAGCAAGATCAGTTCTGATCTTGAATAGTGGCCACTCAGGACAAATACCTGCTAGGGGCCAGCATCCAAGCATCCCAGGGTATGGAGCTGGCTGGCTGTCCTACCACTTTGACTGTTGCAGCAGCCTTGCACAGAGATGCATCAGTTTCCTCTGGGTCTCCATGCCTGTTTCTTTCCTTCCTCTCCCAGTGGCAGCCCACATGCAGTACGAGGGCTAAAACAACTTGTGCGTTTATAAAAGCAATTGCCTATCAGATTTACAAGTGTTGCTGTTCTGTCCATCCCTGACATTTGGGAACAGCCTCAGGGCATCAAAGCACAGACAGAAGATGGATCTTCCACACACCCCCCCCTTTTTTTTTTAATTATTTTTTTCTTCTTTTACTTTTTTAAAATAAACCAACTGAATGAACTGTACTGAACAGCTGAAAAGCAACGAGCCAAGTTCAGTTCCCAGGCAGGAACAGGACATGAGTTGACAGAATTAAAAGGGACAGCACCAGTTGAAATCTAGCCAACTCAAACTGGGCCTAAACCTACTTTATCTAAATTGCAGTAGCAGCTAAAAACAAACCTTCTCTTTCAGGCAGTGCTGAGATCCCCCACTTACTGCCTAGAAATACTATGCAATCTGTAAAGTAGTCTGGGGAAGACAGCTTTCCTTCTATTTCAACAAAGTCTCTTATAATGAACAAAGACTTTCTGTGCCTCTGCTCCTGGCACAAAGTCTTTCCATGCCTTAGCATCAACCTACGCTTCAGGGCTGGAGAAGGTCAGAGACCTATTCTCAGCTGAGAGCCTAGAAGTCAGAGAGACAATAGTGGCTTCCACAGCAAGGCACAGGAAGTACCCAGCCTGACCCAGGAGTCCAGGCAAACTGCAGAAGAGACAAAAAGCCCAAACTCTGTGAGGTTAGGGAGGAAGAGAAGAAAAGGTTTTAGGTTTTGCTATATAGCTAGTTCGCTGACAATGTAAGCCATAGACTCTTCATCCTCCAAGTCCAATGAGAATACAGGTGTCCTTGTCCTGGGTTCCCAGTCATGCTTTCCTACTGCTGAACTGCAGACTAGGAGGAAGCTTGGAGGAGCCTCATGTCCAGTCCAGGTTCACACCACCAGTGCTGAGAAAACAAAGGCAATGTCACACAGCAGTGATGCTGGTCCCCTCCTCTCAAGTTCCTGAAAACACATCCAGTGCTTTTTAAACCTGGCTAGAGGGTTGCAGGGGATTTTCTATCATTGCAGCAAAATGAATGTTGTGAAGAAGAGATTCTCTGGTGTGGCACAATGTCCTAGCAAGTCCCAAACAAAGGCCAGGGAAATGCTACCCACCAAAACCAGTAAGAGCTAAATAACTGCCAGCTTGTCCAATCAGCAGCTGAGGAAGTGACAATACTCCAAGGCAAAGAGCAGGACTGAGCCTGGCACTGGGGTGCCTCCAGTATTGCAAAGGGGCAACATCCTGCCTGTTCTAGACAGAAGGAGAAGTGAAGTGAATTTAATCAGCCAAAATCTAAGGTCACGCAACTCCATTTATGCTGCAAGGAAGGAGGGCAATAGGGGTGCACCACCCATGTGGTGACATAACAACACTCAGTAGCATCCACAGCTGTATTTCTGCTCTATGCCCTCAGCTGGTTTACTGCCCATACTTGAAGCCACTCTGAGCAAGGTAGGACAGGCCACAAGGTGCATACTACTTCACAGCCTAGGAAGCCTCAGCTATGGCCAGGGTCACTGCAAAGTTCCTCTCTAACAACTGGCAAGCCTGTGCCTTGACATGCAGAAGCAAAATGGAGCTGGGTGTGCTTTCCTGCCTCACAAGTGCAACTAAAACCATTGGACTCTGAAGGTCCCAAAAATTACAGTCATACAGACAAATATTATCAAGCTTTGCAAGTGTGCAGGGAGGAAGTACATTAATTTCATCTAGGGAACCCAGAAGCACTTCTGCACACTGACCTATGCACAAGTCTCAGTGTCACCAGTGCCAAGACCTGTCCTCCCCCCTCCTTTCCTAGTGAAAGGCTCCCTCCACCAAAAAGCCGGGATGTTGCAGACTGTCAGTATTGCTATGCTTATTCCCTAAAGACAGACCCCTGCTAGGGGTTAGCAAGACCACCTTAACATTAAAAGCAGGCACTGGAAGTTTACACTTTCTTTGAGAGGGGGAAAAGAAGAGCTATAATAACATCTTTCAATGAGTTCTGCTGGGCCAAACCCAGAACAGTCACAGAAAAAAACAAAACAGATTAGAGAGAAAAGTTTGATGCCAAAGACTAAACAGCAAGAAGGCTTCTTGAGGCTTGCCTGAAAGTTGTTATGTCAGGAAAGTGGATAGGTGTCTAGCTGCCCCATCCTTCAAGCACACTCAAAGAAAAAAAAACACATAAAGCCACATTGCAATGCTAATGTCTCTCCTCCAAGAGCTCAGATGCATGATCAGGTCAGTGTGGGTTTTAACTGCACGCACAGGCTGAGGTGGCATAAGGCAAGCTGTCGTCTCTTGTGCTGAGTTTCCTGCAACTGGCACTGCCTCATACATGAGGCACACGCAGACAAAGTGAACAGAACTGCTATAGCAGGATGAGCCTCATCTGGCAGGACACACAACAGGCATCCAGCTTTGGGCAGGGCAGGGTGATGAAACAGTGCCAGCAAGCAAATTCCAACCCTTGAGCATCCCCAGCAGCAACAGCATCAAGACTGTAAATCTGGTCCCAGCTTCAGTATTTTCTCTGCATAACCCTGGGACAGTATTTCAAGAGAAGATGCATTTATGTGCCTATAAAATGCCTCCTCTTAGAGTCATCCTTTCTGCAGACAAAAACATTTTCCATGAGGTCTCTTCAGTGTTGCCTGTCTGATCGACAGCTTTGCAGACAGATGCTTCTCTCCGGATTACTAGTAGTGCTGCATAAGCTTTATTTGCGATCTACAGGGGAGAGTAAAAAGTGCCAGGTCCATCTGCAACCAGCACTTTGCTGCAATGCCTATCAGGACAATTTACAAGAGTTGCATTTGGTAATTCCCTTCCCAACAACTTCAGAGCCCCCAGCCAGCTCCAGGGGAAGCCAGCAACAGGTTGGAGACTGAAGCACGAGCTCAAGAGCTGCCTGTTGTGCCCAGCACGTCAGCCAACCACTCTGCACACAAGCAAATGGTTTGTTTTATCAGCCAGCATGTCTTTTGGTACCAGCCATAGCACGCACATCTCAGCTGGAAGCTAGATGTCACAAGGCTGGCTTGGGAGATGGGGAGGGGGGGATGGGAAATATTGGGGAGGTGAGCTCATAGGCAGCAGTATGGGGAGATGTGGTGGTGTGGGACATAGAGGGGCTAGCACACAAAGACGTAAAGGACCAGGCCTGATCTGTGCTGCTGCTCACAGAACATCTTGTTTTATGGGAAATGTCTAAAAGGAATTAGGCTAAAACCCAACCAATTTCTCATGGACCACTGAATAACTATCAGATGATGAGAGCTTTTGGCCCTGACAAACTGGGGTTAAATTGGAACCAGTGACTTAATGTTTCCATACCCCTTTGCAGAATAAAGGCATGCAGCCTCCGTGCTTGGTTGAGTCCTGTTCACCTACAGCAATTTACTATGCTACAGTTTCAGTGTTTGCACAGCAGAGTTCACTACATAACAGGTTCTGTTGAAATGAAGTCAATGTTGATTTATATTTCTTTGTGGAGCTAAAAAACACAGTTAATCCCCCCTATTTTTAATCTAAAATCCTGGAATACTACAGAGGAGCCAGGGCCAGCTCTACACTGGAAACTGGTCAATATTACAAACAGATGATAGAAAAAATATATGTATTTTACAGAGCCATAGCAACCAGAAAAGAACAATAAATCAGACTGGGGTTGAAAAAAAAAGAAAAAAAAAAGGCACAGTTAGGGAAATACATATATGAATTACTGGGAGATTTTATTTGGCTTTAGTCATCCTACTGGGAAAAAATAAACACTGTTTTACAAACAAGCTACACAAGCCTCATTTGTATTCAGGGAAGCAAGGAGTTTGGTTTGGGTTTTTGTTTTTCTTTTTTTGGTTTAGGTTTTTTTTCCTTTTTACCCACAGAAATTGGCCTGTGTCAAGAATGTTTGAGAACATGTTGGCAAGGAAAGAGTCACTGAGGCTACAACACTGAAGCTTTCTGGACTTCAGAAGATCCGAAGATGAGGCATAGTGGTTATGTCAGGGCAGCAGGTGTCAAGGTATCTGCTGGCTTAATGGCTACAGGTCTGTAACCCCAGTCAAACCACTTAATCCCACTGAGTCCCATTTATTTTCAGTGTAAAAGTTATACTGCCTGTCAAATGCAAAGTGCCTCTGTGGCTCAGACTAACTTGAATCAGATCAAAACTGCTGAATAAGAAGAGTGCATCTATACTTGCAGTCCTTACAACTCCTGTAATCACTTCTGTTTAAAAAAGGGGGAAACTGCAGCATGCAGAGTTGGCATAATGGCCCCAAACTGATGCACTGGGCAAACGTGCACATAGGCAGGAATAGTGTACATGCTTCCTCAAACTACAGACAAGCTGTTAGGCCAGTAATTTCTACCTGAGAAAACGCATGACAGGTCAGAAATAACTAAGGCAGGCTAGACATACCTTTGGGCTTGCTTTTCAGCCTGGCTGCTGAAGGCTTGTGTAGCTCTGCTGCCTTGGACACTTGCACACATCAGTCAGAACCATCCTCCCTTCCAGTAACTTTGGGAAATTGGCCCATGGACTTGAATCATGACAGAGGACGGAAGTTCACTAATACTAAGTTCCTGCAGGTTTCACAGAAATAACTAAAGGACAAAAGAAGATATTTCATATCTTATCCTCTGAAAAGGGAATCCTTCACCATGACAGTGCAGATGGGGCAGACGTGCCAAGAGAGGTGTTTGTAGGGAGAAAAACACCCCAACACAACAAATCAGCTATAGCTAATTTGGTCATCATTTTGACACGTTATCAACATGTATAACTAACTCATCATGTACCTGCTGGAATTAGTTCTGTCCAATACACTTTTCAAAAGTATAATAAATTTTCTAAGGAATAATTCATATAAGTAAGTTTCTCCTGAAGTAATCATCTGCGTCTTGCCTGCTTACTTCCTTCACTTGTACACATTGTTTTGCAGTCCCCAAGACAAAAACAGCTTCCTACTACTGATTAGACAACGGTTAAATATTAAAACTCAACTTTTAAATTAGCTGAGACTTCAAATTCACATTTAAATATCTTTTAGTGCATTCATAATCAGGAGACTATGAAAAATGATAAACTACGTATTTATGGAACCACAGAAAATTATGTTTAGAAGACCTGAAGAGGACACCTAGTCAGTCAAGACATATTTATAATGCAAAGGAGACTACGAAGGCTCCTATGCCGCCCTTACCTAAGGGAAGGATCAACTCTTCCTCACAAATATCCATAAAGAATAGTTTGACCTATTCTCAAAAGTATGCAGCAATGGGGAATCTGCAACTATTTCAGTACTTCACCACACATCATTTGAAACAACAAACTCTAAACCTACCTTACAGAAACTGTAATAGACAGGCCTCTCATATCCCCAGTAGGCACACAAAAAATGTATTACTTTATTACCTACAGCAACCTTTTTCATATTTCTCACATCTTCCTTCCATCTTCTTTTCCCTCCTCCACAGGTCACATTATGGACCTTTGGGTCATCCTTACTACTCTCCTCCAGACTCTCCAACTGGGATGCATCTGACTTGGAAGTCTTTTGCTCAAAATGAGATACAACGCTCTCCCTTTCTCTTCAAGGTGTTGCCAGCAGTGTAGGATCCTATCATATGCAATATACAGAACACTTCTATTTATATATCAGAATAATTTCACTTTATCTCTGAGCATGAAGAGCGTGTTGGTTTAGCTCATTGGTGACTAACTCTGAATAATTTTATTCCGCTTTCAGAAGTGCTGCATTTCCCCAACTGGTAATTGCACATTGGATTATTCCTGTGCAAGCACAAGACCTCGTACCTGTTGCACCAACCTGACCTTACTGCACATCTCAGGCAACTTCTGTTATTTGCAAAGGTTGTTCTGAATTCCAGCCCTCTGTGCCATAATGCTTTGCTGTGTCTGCAGATTTCATCAGGATACTTTGCATTTCATCATCCCAGTCAATACCAAATTGCATGAGCTCTAGGACAGATTTTAGAGGCATACAAGCTCTACACATCTTTTGTGGTTGATGACTAGACATTGACAATTACTCAGAGTCTAAATATCCAACAAGTATTGCACCTCTCTTTCTCTAGTTTTTATCAAGATTGCATTTCCTCAGCTCACTCACATACTTGCTGGGACAATGTCAAAAGTCTCACTAGTATCAAGGTAACTAACATTCACTGCTTCCATGGTGTCTGTTACTTCACCACAATTAGTCTGTTCAGATTTATTCTTGATAAATCCCTGCTGGAACATCCATTATTCCCTGTGTGCCTTCCAGATGGTCTGTTTTTCCTAGCAGTTTCTTAAGACCTGAATTCCGACTGACCAATTAGAAACCTCAAGTTTTTTCATTTCTGGGGTTTGTTTTGATTTTGTTGGGGTTTTTGGGGTGGAGGTGATGAACAGCATTTGCTATTTTCCAACCTTCTGTAATGGTAGCTGTGCCCTCTGCAACAGTGTGGGTTCAGACTGCTCAGGCTGATGTGTTCTGGGGTAAATGTTACCAAGCTCAGCCAACCTACGAACCTCAAATTCATGGATGTTGTCTTAATACTTGTGAAGCTAGTTTCACTTGATAGTTTCCTACCACAATTCATGCATTGCAGAGAATATAACCATGACATGCTATACCATCCTCTTTAGGCTCTATGCTTGACTAGTTTTTCCTGAGTTTCTCCAAACCTGTACCTTATGGCTGTAGCTGTTTTTTTTCGGGCCAAGAAACATGAAAGCAACAAGAACTCACACAACACATTTGTTTCCATGCTACACCATATACTGTCCTCACAGTGCGTATCAGGTAGGTCCTTGAAAACAATCTAACTTTACCGTAGAGAGAGAAAAAAAGCCCAGATTTTAATTTCAGGAAAACACAAACCATAGCCTCGCTATACTGATCAAGTGTTGTACCTAAAGAGTTAACAATTGTAATAAGCTCGGCATCAGCTTTCTGTAGGAAGAGCAAGTGAGGAGCATTTCTTCCTTTTCATTTGAATTGAAGTATAAATTTGCTCTACCATGAAATATTCCCAGTACACTCACGAACCATGACAGGCTAAGGTCACTGACTTGTGCCAAGTTTCTTTTTCAAGGTTTGCAGGTTTGGGTTTTTTTTAAAACTAAAAATAACAGAGTTGGAATTTGTGGTCATGGTCAAACAGTGATAAAATTAAGACCAGATAAAGCCACAAATAAAATTTTTTGAGACTTGCAAGCTTGGTTTTGTTGAAGGAGGGGAAGTACTGCCATTTAATCAAAAGCACAAAGCATCAAGTGTTTGCTACAGTGAACAGAGAAGCCAAGGCTCAAAGGTCTGAAATTCAATGCAGAAGACTGCTTTTCTAAAGCACAGCCACAAGGCAGGAGAGATGGAAACTAAAGGAACGCAACGTTCATTTGTCTAGAAGTGTTTGTTACAAAAATACATCACTTGCAACGAGACATGCTTTGCAACTGCAGTACACAGTAATAATATTTAGGACAGCAGTAGTTGCTAGATGAGTCTTCAACTCAGTCATCACCATCTGAAAATGCTCAGGCTCAGCAGGATTATAACTACACCTTACTCTCCCCCAACTTCAACCAGACCCAGCAAAGCACATCTATGATAACCAAAAAGTTGGCTTGTTATTCAAGAGATAAGAATTTAGCTCCTAGCATAGCTTTCAAAGTAAACAGTCTTTTGACATGTGAAAATGCTTGGAGCCTATCCAAAAAGTTCCTGCCAGTTTAATGCTTTTTCTTGCTTCTTGTTCAGAGTGGATTCATAAGCATTACTTAAGTTGTTCTGGTTCATCAAATGTTTTTAAGGCTATTTTGGAGTATTAAAGAGACTTCACAGATTTTTTTTAAACAACTGAAGAGGACAACATTAAGGTACACACATCCCAGTCAAACAATGGTTATCGTTGTTGGATTTGATAAATGCTGCAAGAGGCACAGTCAGAAAGAACCTGAGCAAAAACCTTTCATCATGTAAAACAGTGCTGTCGTGCCACATCCTGCCTAATGCCCAACGGGCTTCAGAAGAATCACATCTTCAAACACTTCACAGTTTTAAAGTTTTAACATCTGACCAGAGAAGCCCTGTAAAAGACCAAGGGAAAAACACAACAGCAGCAGCTCATCTGGCTTTGCAGAGTGAGCAGGTTAGACTGCGGGAAATCCTGTCAGGCAGAAAAATCAGTGCCTGATTACACAGGTGTGATGTAAGGGAGAACATGGGAATTGCTCTGGAGACTGCCTGCCTAAGAGGGCAGCTCACAGGAGTAAAGCAAAGCAAAACAGGACATGTAGCAGAAGGACTGGGAACTCTGCAGAGCAATGAAGTGAGCAAGCTTACACTAAATTAGAACATTACCTCATTTAGCTATGGTCAACTGGTATTGCCCTGAGATCAAGAAGAAACATGACAGTGTGCGCCCCATTACAAGTCTTACTTTTAAATACATTATCCTGTCAGGATTAATCTAATGTCTATGATTAGCCAGAAGATTTTAGCCCGAGAAAGTTTTTATTCAAAAGAGACAAGAGATAAACAAGTTTGTACCAAATAAAACTAGAGCTTTATCACCTGCTGCCAACAGCATACAGTTTCTCTTTATACAGGGCAAGGATTGGTTGGTAATACTTGGTGACAGCACACAGCTGTTTGCTGAAGGGCATGAAGCTGTATGGAAAAAATTAAAAAATCCATATTTTAAGGGGCCTCTGGAGTCCAGCCTCCTATTTGAAATGAAGCCATCACCAATGCTAGATCAGGGCCGTTGTAAGCTTTGTTGAGCTAATTCCTGAACTTTTTCAGGAACAGAGACCCACCTCTCTTATAAACTGTTCCCTGTCCCTTGCTGTCCACCTTATGAGTAAATTTTCCCTGAAGCCCTTCCAGAACCTCCCGGACTACAATTCAGATCTGTAGCTCCTTGGTGTATTATCTAGGGCTTGACCCCACAATCTTCTAACTACCCTTCCAACAGCTGTAGGCTCCTGTTAGATCACACTGCACCTTCTCTTCATAGGCTAAACCAGCCCTGCTCCCCCCAGCTCTCCTCATAGCCCACATGTTCTAGGACCCCAACCACCTTGGACTCTTCTCTCCTGTTTTTCAGCATCTCTTAAACCAGGAGGCCCAAGACAGTAATATAAGTGAGGCCTTCCCAGCGCCATGCCAAAGAAGTAGTAACTTCCCTCAATCTGCTGCTCATGCTCTTCCTAAGGTAACCCAGCATGTGGTCTGCATATTGCATGATGAGCATAACATTGGCTCATATTTAATTTCATATTCAAAGAAAGAAGTCAATTTATGACTCATATACTGGTTTATTTATTAACGTAAATTGAGAGTCAAACACCCAGAGGCTAGAATCCATTAACATGTATTTTGAGTAGTGCCTTTAAAGAGTCATGGTGGATAGAAAGTCAAAACCAGCACGGATAAGCAGAAGATAATACTGGAGGCCCTTAGAAGTTCGTGCCAGACTGATATGCATGGGCACAACCACTCTTTCCAGTGTAAAAACAGTTCATTGGCTTCGAGGTCAGAAAGATGAGACTACATTAGTGCAGGAACCAAACAAGGAAAGTCTCTGCTCTGAGTGCCATCTTAGTCACTGAGAGGTTTGTCCTAAAGTACCCTACCAAATCCCATTTCACTCTGCAGACCTCCTCTCACCCATGAAAAGGGCTAGATAAAAAAGCAATCGCTATAGAGGCTGCTTGACGTGCAAACAGAAGGCACCGAAATACTCTGTTAAAGACACTGTTATGAGAACCTACACTGGGCTAGAAAATTTAAAAGGCTCCAAGAGGAGTTTTATATAAAAGTTAACATATAACATGTTGTATGCTATTTTATATCTAAGAGGGAGACTTTAGACTCAGATGTTTTCCTTAGACCCTGCAGTCAATACATAGAAAATGCAAGTATGAATTAATCACTGCATGGTCAATATCAAAAAGCTACTGTACAATATAATTTAGGCAGGACAGGAACCTCAGACTATGGCAAAAATTATGAGTCATGTGGATTAGACGCTTAAGGGTGGCAAAAATCAAGATAGAAAGGTGAGCCCAAATTTAGATGACAACTGGGGAAGACAGCTACACAGCAAAGGTTACCCAGAAAATGCCTGTGTCATTTTAAACTGCAACAAGAGATACTCCCAGTATAAAGACAAGCAATAATCTGTGCTGGCATTGGTCTCTGTCAGTATTTACAAAAAATACCCCACAAGAGTTGCCACTGTCTCAGAGATTTGTCAGAGAGGTTAGCAGAGCAATTCCTATTTTCACCCAGACCTCTCTCCTTTGAGAGTCAGCCAGCTGACTGAAAACCAGCAATAGAATCAGAAGTTTCTGAGCAATTTATTAACTAGTAGGAGCAAGTACCAAATGTTACAAATTTGATAATCATTGATTTAGAAGGTACTTTGCCTGTAAAGGACCTCAAAGTAGGTTAAAAAAAGTTCTTCAAATATTGTAATTCACATCTTGTGATGCTGGGGAGTGCTTTTCAAGTATGTTATGCACTCAACCATTCCACCAGTCTTCACATGCTCACACTACAAAGTAATATTCAATCTACTGCTATAAACAAAACCTGGACAGGGCAATGCAAGAGGACATTGTGTAGGCACCCTAGTTCCCAGTTTTCTGGTAAGTCCCCATCCGCATTAATGATTCCGAACTGTTAATTCCTTAGCCTTCCCACTCTTGGAATCCCTTATGACTTACATTTTCTCATCTCAGCAACTTCTTGTTTACATACATTGCTGCAGCTCAACTGCAGAGACCATAGGAAGAGATTTGCTTGTGAAGGGACTGCAACTTTTTTTTGAAGTTACAGCCTTTCTACTGATGGTGCTCCTCTGCCATTTCAGGATAAGCAAATGAGGTTTTCTTACTGAGAGGAGGCAAAACAAACACCACAGGAAAGCAATAAAGAACCATGGGGCAGGCTTCCAATGGGTTAACAACTGTTCTGTATCTTCAGCTTTTCAATACTAGGGATTCGGAGTTACCTGACAAGCAGTTGGGTTTTGTCCCTAGCAAGCTGGGCTGATAGAAGGAACACACTCTTTTGGGTTCCCACACAAAGATAATTCCCAAGATTTGACTGAGCACTGATGAGACAAGTGTCTCGCAGTATAACAGATGTGGCCCTTCACAGTGAGAGCAGCAAAAAGCAAGGCAGTGTATTGAACCCTGCAGTACCTGACTGGAAGACGTATCTGGCTAAACCTTGCATTAACTCTGCTGGCCAGGTAGGTGGTGCCGACTCCCCCGTTTCTCTCTTTAGTCGAAATGTCAGCTCAAAGCCAAAGCCACTTGGTCCATCTGTTCCTGTAAACCTGGAGGAAACGAAAAATAAAAAGTCATGACATACGTGTAACCAGAGGAGGCTTCAAGATTAGGACCATGGAAAAAGGACGAATGTTCTCCTCATAGAAAAGAGAAGTTTAGAAATTATCTTATTTAGGTCTACTGTAGCTCGAATGGCATAACATTGTTAGGTTAGCTGATGTAATACAACTTCAAAGATAATTATCATAGCAGTGTTTTCAGTCAGAATAATGCAGCCTTGGAACCATGACTTCTTTCCTGGGACCAGTGGGATTTTCAGCAACCTGAATTTATTTTTAAAACGTCATTGTAAGTTTTGCACTGATAGCTAAATGGGAATACCAAAGAAAGTGCGTAACAGAAAATGTTATTCCACCCTTGTGAATTCAAATTTCTACACATTGAGAAGTGGGATGCAACTAAAGTACTGGGTAGTAGGTTTCTGGGTTGAAACAGCTGAATATTTTGATGTACAGCACAGAATTTCTGCTTTGCAGATAGTCAGCAGGGGAGAGGGAAACAAGAAGATACAGGAAGAAAGTTAATAACCTCTCACACAATGCACTAATCCTTACTTTGCTTCAACATATGCCTGCACTTATTCTCCTTGCATATCTAAGAGGACGACAGTGGAATAGCATTGAATATGACAACTACTGTTAAAGAAGCAGTAGTTTGGCAGTTTCCTCATTCGACAGAGATAAGTGCCAGTTTATTTGGTTTGGTCAGATAGGGTCTACCCAGGAGAATAAAGTCATAATTGAAGTATCAAGGCTGTAAGAAAAAGGAGTAAATAAGGGATACTACATACTACTCTTGCCTTCAACAAAACTAGTCCTTGAGAATCCTTTCTTCTTATCTTTATACATACAGGAAATTTCCTGTTCCAAGTCCCCAACAGCTAAAAATGCCACATTTGCCTGTGGAAAATGAGAAACCTCCTAGACAAATATGTAAACTTGCAAATTTGAAAGAAGCTGGGGACACCTGTGTCCTTTTCACCACCGTCATCACATCCCTTACTCATTTGCTGTGCCTGTTCCACAAAGGCAAAGGAAAAAAGGAAGGATTTACAGTAAGCATAAAGACACTTTACAGAAGCTTCCATAAACTAATATTGTTCTGTAAGTTCAAATGTCCAACACCTGCAGCTATTGGCAAATTCTCTGGAGAAACTTTGCAAACGTCTTGGATGCTGGTACCTTGCTAGCACATACGAAGGATACAATGTACAAAGCGTTAATGTACTACTACTAAAAACAGTCAAACAGAGCAGTCAGGAAAGTAATTAGAGCACTTTCCATTTGAAAAACACAGCTCACCAGCAGCACGGTGACCAGCTCCAAGTGTTGGAAGGATTGTCCTGTTAGTAAGGAATTTGAAGCAGAAATGCTTTACAGTGACCCTGCCTTATGGCACGTGTTAAAACTGATCAGACTTAAGCATTGATGCAACTCCTTCATCATGCAATGTAACTTTATTTGAGGATTCTTCAAGGAAAGTTTGCTTGCTGTAGACTTTCAAATTATGTAATGAAAGTAGTTAAGAAATGTACCCAAGGACAGAACTACACTATGGGACAGCCCAAAGAGAGAACAATGGCAATTATAATACAGCAGTCAAAAAATGCCTCGGCTTTACAGTAAGACAATGATCTGACATAGAGCATGTGCAGGAAGGAAACCTCAGAATTAGTATTTTGTAGCTGTGCACGGCCCCAGGTACATAAACTGAAAGTTGCAACACAGCATTAAGTTTTCTGTGCTAACAGATCTGCATATTTCACATTGGTTGGTTTACACCTTGGTTTTGCTGAGCCCTGCAGTTTGGAGTGAAAGTTTCTTTTAAACACCCAATAAATGCTAAGAAGGGGAGGAAAATAATATTTAAAATCTGTGATTGAGAACAAGAGAGTAGGTATTGAAAGTCAGTCAGACATTGGCAATAAACAGGAGTAAACAATACAGCAAATAAAGGCTTTATTTCATTAGTGTGAAAATATACAAAGCATGTCCGCTTCTGTTTCTCTCCATATTACCTTCAACAAACACTGATGAGAATTATATACTACAGAAGCAAATTCTCCATGAATAGAGCAGACAACACATTTCAGAATGGTCAACTGGTGGACATAAAACCTCCTTCAGGTAACAAGTGTACCTTTAAGCAACAAGTCAAATAATGACATTTGGCTCTTAAACAAAACAAGAGCTTACTGAATAACCAGGCAGCCAGGGAGTAGAATCTGGATGTGCAGTAAAACCTGTATTCTGCAATCAGCATGCAGGTCTACCAAAGAGACTGATAGAGGATGGTGATAGCCTCACAAATGCAAAGTTGTACTTTGTACGTTCAGCACCCCTGTAGTGTTTTAGTAGTTTCACATACCAGTTGGCAAAGGAAAAACAGAAATATTTCTTAAGGGAGAAACAAAAACACTTCAAAGTGGGGAGTTTTCAAGGGCTGATGCCAGAGAAAAGCATACACCAGAAACTGAAAGACGTTATGAATGGGTCAATTTTAGGAAAGATCAAAGGTAACAAAAAGCCTTCAAGCTGATCTTTCAGTCAAATTTTTTGGAAAGTAAGATGGCTCCCTATTGAATTTCCTCCTTTCAAGGCCGCTCTGAAACAACACAGCTTTACTTCTAATATGCATTGAGCTAGAGTTTAGTGTTTTGGGTTTTTTTCAACTCCACAGATATCTCTGCTTCCCAGAAATAACTGCTTAAAAGACGACCGCACATACTTTATATTGATCCCTATGCAAGTTACTGAGTAACAGAAGTGTTCAGGTGAGTATCAACAAAATTTAAAGCAAGATGAGCATTTAGGAGAACACTGCTGGTCAGCAACATATCAGTAGTTGCAAAGCAGTAAAACTGACAGGTAATATTACTTACATGAGTTTTTTTGTATGTTAATGAAAGAAACTCTAAAACAGATAAGAACTACTAGAAAATCAATAGAATAAAAGATAAAGAAACAAGCAGTAAGTTACTTCCCTTCTAAGATTTAAAAAAAATCTCCGAAGAATCCAAATATGTATTTTCTAAAAAAAAAAAAAACCACTCAAAAAATGCAGCAGCACACAATGCTTATAATTCTCAAATTCTTAACAGTTAAATCTTAGAAAAAACTATTTCCTTATAAGACACTAGTATTTAAAGATTAGACTTAAAATGGTTTTGAGTAGTTTTGAGAGTCACAGGTTGCTGAAATAGACTGAGTTGTTACAATGAAAATTTAAATACATTCAATTCACCTGTATTGTGCAGCTTCTCCCAGGTCTATAGTGTCTTTGATCTATTTAATTTTAGGTTGGTAATTTGTTTTTGGAGAAACTGTGACACGTGGCTTTTAATGCTTGAGATTATTTAAGAAATCCTTTATGTTTAAGTCAGACAAGTCTTTTATAGGAAGAAATGTTAATAATCAGAATGTGATTAGGATAGTAATTTTCAGTTAACATTTTTGCTAAAGCTTTTGCTTTTATTCTTCAAAAAAAGTCTTGTATTTGAAAGTAAGTTGAATATAGTTTCAACAGCTACCACAAAATTTCGCTCAGTGAGCAACGGACCATAATCCAGGACCAGAGCTCCTGGCCAAAGTCTGGAGGATGTACATGACAATGGAGGCAGACATGAGCTTCAGGAACTAAATAAACCCATAACCTTGCCACATGCCTCTGACCCTTGGTCTAACAAAAATCACAGAGAATAATCCAGTAGCCACGTTGTACAGCCTGGCTTCTCTTACAGAACTAGGGAGTGAGTGCTTACACTGGCCCCAATTCCAAAATTTGTGAGGATAAGTGCATTAAGAATGCATTAGTCCACTTGTGGAGAGGAGATTAACAGCCACGGCCAATAAACACGTGGGAAATAACTTTGCCCAGTAAGAAGCCCAAGACCTCCAGACACACATACCATACGAATGGAAGACCAAGAAAATGGCTTTTCAGCCCCCACAAGGATAAAGAAAGCCCTTCCTTATATCTGGGCTGTAAACTGCTGCTCATTCCCCCTATTAACTGTGTCCATTTTTGTTAAAGGCCTTACCAACAACACAAAAGATGCACCTATCATAATCAAGAAACCTACACATGATCAGGGAGCTAATAAGTGAGATTTGGCATAAACAAGTTAATTTATACCAAGATGTTTCACTACTTCCCTGTGGAAACGCTGGATTCCCATGTCAGCCTCCTCCTGCAGGGTACGTCCCCACTGCTTAGGGGTTATCTTAGGAGGCTGCTGAGGAACTGGACAAAACAAGAATCACAGGCTTGTAGATGTTCAAACTCATGCTCCTTTCCACAAGTTCCCAATTTTCAACAAACTTCCAGAAAAGTCAATCACCTTCAGCCAGCCACAGTCAACCAACAAGCTAAAAAAAAAAAAAAAAAGGTAGTTCCAGAAGAGACAGACTGAAATAGCACCATTTCCACAGAAAATTGGGTGGAGGGGTGAGGATAGCCCATAGATGGAAGAAGTCCTGCTAAAGCACACAGAAGCCAGGTTTGCTCATGCCCTCTTCTACCAACTCCCCCAAGTTCACTGCTTCCTGCACCTGTACTAACTTGTTCCCTTTCAAGCGGGCAGCAAAGCCTCCTCAACAGGTTATTCTGACCTCAACTCCTGTGTCAACTGCAGAGGTAACACATTTTTCTTACACACTTTTAGTTCTACAGAAGCAAGATTCTGGCACTATTGGGGGTTGGGTTTTTTTGTTGCGCAAGTGAGGTGGGGACTGGGGGGTGGTTTTGGGGTAGGGTTTTTTGGTTGTGCTTTGGTTGTTTGCTTTGCTGTTTGTTTTTTTTTTAAATCTGAAGGTGATTAATTCAGATACAGCCTATTTAGAAGAAAGGCCCTGGAGCTCAGTTCAGCATCTCAACACTTAAGTGCTTTGCAGGTCATTTCTTCAGCAAAACAACTACAATACAGCAGTCCAAAAATGCCTCAGCTTTACAGTAAGACAGTGATCTGAAATGAAGCATGTGCAGAAAGGAAACCTCAGAATTAGTATTTTGTATCTGTGCATGGCCCCAGGTACATAAACTGAAAGCTGCAACACAGCACTAAGTTTCTGTGCTAACAGATCTGTGTATTTCACATAAGTTGGTTTATGCTTTGGTTCTGCTGGACCCTGCAGTTTTGAGTGAAAGTTTCTTTTAAACACCCAATAAATGCTAAGAAGGAAACAAAATACATCCATATTTTGCCCCAAAACTAAAGATACTAAGTATAAGGAGACAGCATAGATTGTATTACACCCACCACTGCTTTGCCCCCTCCAACACAAAGGCACATCACCTTCATAGCCAATCCCATGGCAAAGCAGTCATTCAAGTTTTCACAAAAACAAACACTGATGAAGAAATTCCTGGCTTGCTGCATGCCCACATGGCACACATCAGATAGTTTTATATTATGACTACAGCAGTAATGGAAGGCTCTGGTGTCTGCCAAGTCAAATCCAACCCTATATTTAATATTAAAACCTTATTTTGTCGCATGAACAAAAATAAACCTTCTGAAAGCCAAGGTCATATATTACATGCCATTCTTTGGGTTAAAGCTCCCTTTATCTGTTCAGCAAATCAGCTCAGCAGAACAGACCACATTGCAGCACTAAGCATACCCTGAAGGACCCTGGCTTGTTCCTTTAATGAGGTAAGAGTTTCACTGATCACGATATTTAGTTCCAGCAAAAGAATCCAAAGAAATAGAGGCCCCTTTATTTACAGAGCCATGTGGCTGGGCCCCCCAAGCCCCCTGCCACCCCATGCTCTGCCAGGCCCTCTCCTGAAGCCACACACAGAGAACTGAAAAGCTGCTCCCCTCCACAGCAAAGTACCCAGGGCGTTTTTCACATCAAATAACCCAGCTTAAGAGGATCAAAAGCCAAACTAGCCTTTTGCTTTAAAAGTAGCTCTGAAAACCAGAGGCTTTTCAGTTTAAATCAAAGCTATTTGCCAAAGCATTTTCATTCTCACTTTTGCAAGGAATGAGAAAGTTTGCTTCACTGCAGTGCAAAATGGCTGTATTTCTGAAATTCTGTTTTTGAAAGCTACACAGCTCTGGACAAGGAGCAGAGTGTATGAGGTGTTTATTTTTTGAGAGTTTAAGAGTATGTGTATATAAATATATTAGGTGAACCAATCCCTGAAAATGGGAATTTACACAGGGAAATGCTGGCCCTACACCACGATTATTTCAGCCAGGGAACAAGAAGAAAGCTCTTTCAGGGTATTTGGGATAGTTAGGACTGCACTTTCAGAAGTCACAGCTCCACTCCCAGTAGCTCCAGGGAGGTAAAACAGGTCTCTTCTGGGAAGCCAGGGCAGGCTCACAGTAGTCTGGACTGACTGGAGCTGAAGGCTGAAGCTGGGACCATCAACCACTACTTTTGTGACGCCACTTAAGATGCCTTTTGCTTCAACTCCCTAATTGCATTTCCCCACATCTACAAAGACAAAGCTTCCTGCTCTGCTGCTGGTGAGCTGCTCTGATACCATTTTGAAGACTGCAGAAATACAGTATCACTATATTTCTAAGCCTGGCATCAGGAGGAGCTGCTGTTAATTTCCATCAGAAAGCAGTTTTAATTCTATCCCCCATGTCCATTCTCACACCCAAAAAACTCACAGTAACTGCCAGCCCATAGCTTTTGGTACCCCAGATCAGCCTATCAGGCCATTTTATAAATTTGAGAAGGTGGTTAATCCAAGCTGATGGGCAGTGCCCATCATTCTGCTTGATCAGACCAAAGTATTTGAAGGCCCAACGCTCACTAGTGTTTTAAGTCTGCATAGCTAGTAACCATCCCAGAAGATTTTTCTATTAGCAACACAGAGACCTGCAAAAAGCATCAGGTCATTAAGTACCAATGATTGAGCAAATCAAGTCATATATAATTACCTTTTCACTGCTCACTTCACCTTACAAACAAGCAACACAAACAGTGGTCTCCTGTCTAAAACCCAAGGAGAAGACCTCAGCAGCCTCTTAACAGCCATTAACATCTTAGTTATCTCCATCTCCTGGGAAGGACATCTGGCAAGAGCTGATGTGCCCCAAATAAGATTATGCAGAGTCAGTTTTCTGAATTCAAGCTCTGGGTGCATTACACAATGTTCTCCCACCATAAGCAAGTGACACTCAGATTCCAGAGCTTGGGGGGGGATGGGGACACGGGACACACAATAGAAAGAGGGAAGGGAGGGGTGAGGGGGTGGGTCGGGAAGAAGTGACGCTACCTAGTGCTTCCAGCATTTTGCCTAACAGGAATATTATTTTTTTTTAGTACAGCTGTCAAACAACATAAAAGTCTCATACAAGAGTCCTGACAGCATGCTGGGACACTCCTGTGAAGCAATTTCAGAAGAAAATAGGCACAGCAACCTCCCTACATGAAAGGCTTAAAAAGTGTCCAGGAAAATTATTTCAGCCAAAATCCACCTGCTCACTCACATATTCTCCTGGGTTGTCTCCTGGCATTGAAAAAAGCAACAATTTTAAAGAAAACCCCATAAAAATATCAGAGAGAAGCAGGGGGTGGTTATCTGGACATCAGATGGTTATCTCTTCAGACAGGAAATTCCAGGAGCTCTCACCACCCCCAACCTGCAAGCAGAGTCTTAATGGACTCATTTCTAACTTGGTTCAAGAATAAGTTTCACGCCTAAGCAGTGCAATTACAAATGCAAAAAGAACACATGCTCAAAGATCTCTGTTCATATAAAATTAAGGTCAGAAAGCAAGTGACACACACGTGGTGCTCGAGAAATCAGTCTATGGCTATGACCAAAGCTGTCGCTTAGAGCTTGCTCTTGCAGTACATTACATCAAATGGGTAAGCCATCAACCAAATGCAAAATCTTTCTAAGAACAGCAACTTAAATTGTTGTTAGAGAATTTTTCCAATATCTAAATCCAAACAGCTGCAGAGGCACTCGCTCTACAGTTATTTGGAGGTGGGTTTCTCAGCTTTCCAAAACTTGAGATAGACCTGAGTAAAAATTGTGAATCTATTTGTGCTGGCCAGTATGAAAATGCAACTGTGCTTCATTAAGCTACCATTCAGCGAGTGAACTGCTGTTATGGGGCAGAAGGGGAAGAGGAGACTCCAATTTAAGTTTCGCTCACACATACACAACCTGAATTGCACACATTTTACTATTCAGCTTCTTCAGAACTCAGCTGGTGACAATCTTGCCCCTGAAGTCTGGAGATTCATAGTTTAGGTTTTGTTTTTTAAAAGTTGTTTCTGTAAATAATGGATGTTGATTCAACGGATAAATGATTTTTCCTCTAAAACTTCAGACTACAGAATCAAGTCAACCGTACTCCTAACTCTGCAGACACAACTGTCTCATGACAGAGAGTCACTTGAACTACTGATAACACAGCAAGGGTTTCCAGCAGCTTTAGACACAAACAGCATGGGAATTGTTTTGTGCATTTTGTAGACCTGACAGACTGGCCACTTTTTACACACCTAAATCAGTCAGGCATGTGAGAAGCACTTGGCACCTCAGCACGACTAAAATGTGTCCACACCACAGTCACCTACAACACACAAGGAAAGGCTGGGCACTGCGTTTGTTCAGCCTTACCAAAAGAAGGCTAAAAGGAGGGGGGGATCTTATTACTCAACTACCTATTGGTAGAGCAAAGGGAGGACAGAGCCAGGCATTTCTCAGAGATGCACAGCAAAATGACAAAAGTAGATTCTAGTTATGGGTATCTGGAAATCTTTTTCACATGACAGTCATCAAGCCCTGGAACAGGATCCAGCGAGGCTGTGGAAGTTGGCCCTCTGAGTAGGCATCAACCAGAAACTTTCAGAGGTCCCTTTCAGCCCAAGTGATCCTATGAAGCATCACAGCCAAGAACGCAGGTATGAACTTATACTACAGGTACTCTGTGTCCAAACCCAAGTTGGCAGGACCCACAGCTGGTAATTCACAAACATGAGTTAAACTCATTTAGACAGAAGTAGTTACTATACTCCGCTCCTGCCCAGCCCCATGGGAAACAGCTCCTGAGCTATGCTCTCTCCAGCCTAGCATGCTAAAGTAAACCACCATCAGTTTTCAGGTCATTTTAATGTGCTGGGCTGCAAGTTAAGGCAGTTTAGGAGTTGCTTCTTGGAGGTTCAGTTGTCCATGCCATGAAAGTAGTAGCATCTGGAAGAAGGATAGGATCCCATTTAGCTGCTGGAGGTTAATTACTTTGAGCGTTAGAGGCTTGGAAGCATTGCTGTCTCATTCTGGAGAGCACCAAGATACAGTCATACATGTATGGATAATACACGTAGAATAAGGGCAAAAGGCTGTAACGGCCCTGTTGATGCCAAAGGGATCTATCTGCTTCATCATTAACACTGAGTCAAGAAACTGCACAACACTTCTGAAGTCCTAAAACAGCATCAGGGTGACCTAAGTTTGAATCTCGTCTGTTACAAACTTCCCATCCTCCTCAAGAAGTTACTTAGGAATTTACTTCTTAGATGTAAAATAATGATATTTCCCTGCTTCAAAGAGTAATGTGGCACACTCATCATATAGGAAATGCTTATATACTCCATCTATCGATGTCACAAAAGCTGGGAAATTAACTCCACATTCTGCACAGCATGGACAAATAACTGAACATGGGAAATGACTAAAACAACAAAACATGAAACAGAAGGTTGCATGGGATGTGTCACTCTCTACTCCAGCAAAAACTGTCCACGCAAGGGCAGTTTACTTTTTATTTTCTCTGTTTTATGGTGTATGGATGTAGCAATACCAGTAGGTGATGGTTTGATCTCTCATTAGTCATAACTAAACCGACAAGAACAAACCATTCCATCTTCATGATTCCCAAAACACGTATTAAAAAACCTACATGAAATCAAGTGACTAGAGAACTGGCCATGATTTTCAGCTTGAGGGCTCACACGTTTCTCCACAGAGCCACCCAGGCCTCCCACCTCACAGCCAGCAGAACCCATCCCAACCCAGCTGATGGGTCTCTGAGGACAGGTTCTCAATGACCACCTGCAGCACGCTGCAAGCACAGTGAGCACTGCAAGCAGGGCTGCGCTTCTTGGCACCACAGGGAAAGTGCAGACAGTCTCACTGCAATTGCTCGGGAAGTTGCAGCAGAGTTGCATCATCTTAATGCCCACTGAAAGGCTCTGGAAAGAACAGCCAGGTGTACAATAAGGATTTACTGTTGCATTCACAGAACAAGGGGCAGGGAATAGTGAAAAAGAGAACTTGCCAAGATCTGTACTTTAACATTTTACTGAAGCTGTCTATTCATGCTGCACTTTAGAGCTACTCATCCTTCACTTCTACAAGGTCCAGCAGATCAGTGCTCTCATTTGACCAGAGCTGGAGGTGATTCCGCAAACAAAGCACACTGTCACTGCGCTATACAGTGCACTAGGGAAGACCACCTTTCATCTGCACACAGATCCCATTTCATATTGGGACTGAATCCTTGGCTCTGATACACTGATCTTTGCATAGCCTGCAGGGAATGGTAATACAGCTCCAAAACTTCACCCAAGGGCTCAGCTGCAACCTCATCAGGCAAAAGAACATAACCAAAGGGCCAGTTCAAGAAAGCATGGCTAGGAAGGACAGTATTGCTGTGCTGGGAAAAGGGCATCGACTTTTCTTGCAGTGTCTGCTGGCTCCTGCCTAGCTCTGACTGTGGAAAGTTCTGCAGCTGCTGGGAGGAACCTATTCGCATAACAAAAGCAGCTTTCAAAAGCAGTATGAGAGGGTGGAAAGAAAAAGAGAAAAACCCAGAGCTAGAAGCTAAGTGACAGCTACAGTTAGTTTTTTCAGCATTGCCTGAAGTTTCAGGCAAGGATCAGGGCTCCATTATGTTACATAGAACATAAACGTGTCTTCCATTACTTCCCTGCTGGCTAAAGAACATATGTTACAAAAAAATCATGCAAGAAACAACTAAAGTAAAGCACACCCTCAAGCACATTTTTAGGATGCTCATACAATTAAGTTCTCAGCTGTACAATAAATGAGCTTGAGGCATATAAGGTATTTTTGGAGCTTTTAGAAGCCTGACCTTCAATGGATTTCAAGCAGGGTTTAGGCAGTCAAATATGTTTGCTGGATCTGGGATTCAATCCCTGATCTTTCACTTCCTTAGATGTGGAAATAAAGACAACACTTCCTTACTTGCTAAGCTGTTACATAGTCTCATTTCATTGCAAAGGGTACACTCAAAAACTTACAGATGAGCACCTTAAGAGATCTTAAGCAATTAAACAGGCAGGGAAAAGCCCTTGGAGTTCAAGCTGTAATTCCAGGGAAAAGAAAAAAGCACCAAACTGCTGGTGAAAGACTCCCAAAAGGGAAACATGAGACAGCTGCGATGAAAAGTCTACTACATATATTTATTTTAAATCTGCCTTTAAGTGCTAAGCTTCTCCTACAGGACTATCATTCCTTTGAAGCATTGGAAACTTTCAGAGGTAGGAATCATAGGCTGATATTTTTGATCTATAGAAATAAACACCTGGCTTGTCAATGTTACACTGCCTCCATCCATTTAAGACAAAATCCGAAAGGATAAAATAAATCTTGGCCTCTTTAAATCAAACAAAGGAAGAAAGACAGCATCATTCCCCTCCTTTATTTCAGTGGGTCCAGGCTTGCCCCTAAAGATTTTAATGGTGGCAAAATAGTTTTGTCTCTCCACCAACCACTTCAGTTATGGAAACTGCAAAATGGCTCAGCTTCTCTTACAAACAGAAGTTGGGAGAGACCTGTCAACTTACAGCATATTTCAGTACTGCTTACTTTTTAGTACAGTAAGCACAAACACGCTCCTCTCATTCCTGATCACTTTAGGAGGAATAATCTACCCAGTAAAACACAGAGTTCAGCATACAGCTCATCACAGCCACTCTGCTACAGAAATCCCCATCTACCTCTGAACACTAAATTCTTTGCTTTTCTGCTTAATGTTACTCTTCTGGGTAAAAAAGAATTCAAGGCCCAGAGACATATTATTTTTGCGTAATAAAGTTATACATATGGATTCAACTTAGCTAGGAAATGTCAACTTAAGGCTTGTCTTCATGAGGAAATTTACTGTAACTAGCCTACCAGTATAATTATATTGCTGTAGTTCTACTGGTAAAATTCCCCTGTTGAGCCTTATTCGTAACAACAGCTGCCTTTATGGTTTATTTTTGTCAACCATGCCAAAAAAGGCCCCTGCTCCAGAAAGGCCACAACAATTCACAGGGGAGGAGGGGAAGGAGTTATGCCAGTGCAACTGGAGTGGTAGAAAGAATAACAGTATAGAAATGGCAGTATTTCTCTATACTAATGATTTGTTACCAAAAAAAAATAATTAATAAGAAATGCTGTGAGAAAACTATACTGTACATCAGATATCATAGCAGGTAAGGTATGTACCACTTTTATGCCACATTTCATAGCTTTAGTAAAGTTCCCCAAGTCAGACACTGCTATGCATCAGCCCCTCCATGTGCACCTTTTTGTTCTTGCCTTCTCCCCAGCTGCACACTCTTTCCCCCATTCCCTTACAGGAGTGATGCTTCCCAGCCCAGCAACTGTCCCGGGCCCCTTGGACAGAGCACTGACCCTCCAAAACAATTGGGTGTTAAAAGACTAGCCCCTCTGGTTTACAGTTTGCATCTCAGGGACAAGGGACAGCTGAAAAGCAAACAGCACTCTTTGCAAAAGAGATTTTAAAACAATTGTCCTTCACTTCGGCAGTGCAAGAATGCTAAGCTAAACAAAACAATGAGCCATCTGTGCACTCTTCCCTTGTCTCTATCCTCTAGGCTTAAATCAGAGCTCCCCAAGAATGGCAGAATCCCCCTTCGCCTCTGCCCGCCCTGTTTACATCCTGCAAAAAAAGTTTTCTGGCCTTTTTTTTTTTTCTTTTTCTTCTTGTTTTTAAGAGCCCTTGCAAAATCTTCCTTTAAACCTCAGCCCTTTGTCAGGTGGTATTCCACCTACCCAGCTTTGTCAAGTGATCAAAAAATGCCTTCTACCAGACTATCCATTCCTTGTTTACCATCCCTGGAGGCAGAGTAGCACTCAGGAGCCCTGGCTGCCCCTTTGTCCAAGGAAGGGAATATCATCTGAATGGGAGACCACCAAAGATTTGCAGTCCTCCTTTGTTAGCCTGGTGTCACTGCCTACTGGGACTTCATTCAAAATTGAGATGACAGTTAGGTAATTGCCATGGAGTTTCCAGCTTACAAGAGAAAAATATCAATAGCTCAACTTTTCAAATAAATTCGGTAATTTGTGGTTGCCAATTGTAGAAACACAGCCTACTCTAGTGTTGTCTCCAAGCTGCATGCTCAAATATCAAGTTACCTTGTTGGAGCAGGATGATGTGGAACTTAAAACCATCACAACAGTTAACCCACCAATGTTTTTAAATTCAGAAGCAAAGAATTCTGAATCCCTATATCATGATTTAAAGCAGACAGGATGTGAGGGATGAACCATTAACTGATCCTGATTTGGAATTGTTTACCGATAGTAGTAGCTTTGTATGAGACGGAAGATGGATGGCCAGATAGGCAGTGGTTCCCACTGCACAGGTGGTAAAGGCTGAGGCTCTACCCATCAATACATCACCAAATATGCATTTGGGATAGTCCATGCACATGGGGCTATCTGGAAGGAAAGAGGACTGTTGTTGGCCCAAGGATCACCTATTAAATACATGGAAGAAATTCTTAATAATGCATTGCAAAGCACATCAATTTAGACAAACTGCAGGAAACGTGGGTAATCAATTGGCTGATAAAACTGCGGAGGAGGTGGCTGAACAAAGCATCCTTGCATCAGTGCCAGTAAAACAGGTACAGCTGCCAATTTTGAAGCCAAATAATAGTGAGGCAGATCAACAATTGGCATCGCTGTTAAAAGCAACCATAAACAGAGAGGGCTAGAGGGCTAGTTAATAATCCCCAAAAAACAAGTTATTGTTCCGTCACAACTAATGACCGGGATTGTAGAAAAGAGACATGAAGAAACACATTGGGGTAGCGAGGCCATGATCTCTAGTCTTCAAAATTTATTGTGTAGGAATGACTGGAATAGTAAAGTTTGTAATAGCAAAGTGTCCCATTTGTTTAAAAAGAATCCTGTGAACAGGAAAAGACCACCTCCAGGGACCACTAAGCGAGAAATTCACCTGGAGGCTACTGACAAGTTGATTTTCCTGAACTACCAGGACAAAAAGGGTATAGGTGTACCTTGGTATTGATTGATACCTTCTCGGGATGACCGGAAGTTTTCCCCTGTCACACTAACAAAGAGGAGTAATTAAGGTATCACTCACAGAAATAATACCAAGGTTCAAGGTACCAATAGGTATATACTCTGATCAGGGTCCACATTTTGTAGATCAGAATTAGGCAATTTAGGTGAAACTTGCAGAAAAAAATCACTCTGAAAAATACGACTTAAATAAATGAGACTTATAAGAAAATTAATAAATCTCAAAGAGGGGGAAGGTTACAGAAGAGTTAAGGTTTAATCTTAAGAACTTAGAAGTAGTCATGCAACCTAGGATTGAACAGTTAGTGTTAAGGTACCTTGATTGTTTGAAACTAATCTTTGTATGCTTGTAAGCAATAAATTCAGGTTCTAACAAAGAGGTACCCCTGGAGGATGAAGGAAAACTGGCCCAAGGCCAGCAATTCCAGGCCAAAAAAAAGAGTAAGAGACTGAGATGACCTAGTTTAAGACCATATATGGGGACTACAAAGGAGAACTCTAGTCAGCTGAATAGAGGAGTGCATGAGTTTGCAGACTCTCAAGACCACTGAAGACCCCGGCTCTGGACAACTGGGCATGTGTGAGTGGGAGGGAGAATATTATAATTAGTATTGGGTAATCTCATTAATATGTATGTATTTTCTGGGACATTTTTTTAATATGTATACATGTACTGCATAAAAAGAGCTACCTGAGAGAAGCATGCTATCCACATTAGGTGGAGCGATCCCCCACGCAGCCAGCACCACAATAAATAACACCTGCTTCTTAATACTACACTGGCATTACAGAGCTTTATTCCCAGATTTCAGTGACTGTTTCTGGTGACCCAGCTGGGACCTTGCCTCTGAGCCTCATTGACTCCATGATCAACCAGTCTCCAGCCAGCACCAAGGAATTTCTCAGGGAGAGTCTCGACCATGGACTGTTTGGGGCTCAGGGCAAGATCCCTGCGTGAATACCTTTAAGGCATTATTTTTTTCTGGTTCTGGTTATTCAGGTATGAAGACTGTTAAGGAGTTGTATTCCCAGATTTCGGTGACACTAGTACTAGTCAGGAAGGCTTGCGCCCAATGCTGAATCTGTGTTAACAAAAAAAAGGGGATTAGGTATGAATAACAGCATTCAGATGCATCTCTTCAAACATTCATTTTGTTACTATCATTATTCCAGGCAGCAAAGGGATAAAAAAAAAAAAGACAAGCCTCCTTTGATCTCACAGCCAGAATGGCCACACAGCACAAAAAATGCTTTTACCTTCATGTCCCACTGGAAAAAAAAAATTATCTTTTAATTTTTGCTTTTTAGAACATCCCTAAACAGACCTTTATCACGTAAAACAATCTTTCACTAGAAGACCCAGCTTTGATCCCCAGTCACTCCTCTTCCCAGCAGGCTGAACTCGCTGGGAGAGCAGAGCCTCCAAGCTCTCCCACATCATTCAGCACTAACCCAGCTGGGAGATGACAGTAAGGAAGCCCTGTCTCAGGCCAGCTCTCCTCCCATAAGCCAAGGTCATGAGTCCTGCTGACAAAAAAAAATCATCCAGTTTGAACACTATGCCCCTTCCCCTGCATGGCAGCAAGAGGCTCATCTTACCGGGATGCAAGTGCAGATGCACTACTAAACAAGAAGCAGGGCTTGTCTTCGGTAACACTCAGTTATAAACCCACTTCCAATCTTTTCCCTTTTTTTCTTATTGAAAACAGTCCTTCTTGTAAATTCAACTACCGTGCTTTAACATTGAAAAATTTCCTTCAATGCTTAAAAAAATTTCCAAATCTAGCACAGTTCAAGCATGCTCTTGTCCCACAACCTCCGCATTCAAACAAAGACAGACCACAGCACGAAGTGGACTTCTCTCTGTAGGTGGCCTACATCTTTCACATTGTTAACGATGCTAACTACCTCCAACAAATGACATTTGGAAGCCAAGTGCACTCTGCCTGGGAGGAGGGGGAAAAAAGATTTCCCCATGGTGACCATAGCTTCAAGGGAGGTCTGCCCCCAGCAGAGAAACACAAGTCTTAGTTCTGGTGCACTGCATGAGTCGTTGGAGGGACACCATCAACAGAGCATGTAAATAGGCATGACACTTGATTTAACTGGTTTTTCACCTGGGAAATAAGAGAATCAAACCTTACATGATCAGATCACACTTGTGCATGTGCTTTTTTAAAACGTCCCCACAATTTCTGAACTCATTGGTCAAATTCAATCAAGTACTTCAAAGAAAGTTGTCCCCTGTCCTGGTTTCAGCTGGGATAAGGTTAATTTTCTTCTTAGTAGCTAGTGCAGGGTTGTGTTTTAGATTTGGTGTGAGAAGGATGTTGATAACACACTGACGTTTTTAGTTGTTGCTAGGTAATGTTTATACCAAGTCAAGGACTTTTTAGTTTCTCAGGCCCTGCCAGCAAGAAGGCTGGAGGGGCACAAGAAATTGGGAGGGGATACAGCTAGGACAGCTGACCTGAACTAGCCATAGAGGTATTCCATACACATCGTGCTCAGAACGCTCAGTATATAAACCCAGAGGGGGAGGTTTGCTAGGGCTTGCTGATCACTGCTCAGGGACTGGCTGAGCATTGGTCAGCGGGTGGCAAGCAATTGTGTTGTACATCACTTGTTTTCTTTTCTCTCTTCCCTTTGGATTTTGTTCATCTCCTCTTCTCCTTTTTATTCTAACTATTATTAGGTTTATTTTATTTAAATTATTAAATTGTTCTTATCTCAACCCTCAAGTTTTACATTCCTTCCCAATTCTCCTCCCCATCCCTCTGGGTGTTGAGGGGGAGTGAGCAAGCAGCTGTGTGGTACCAGCTGAAATTAAACCATGACATCCCAAAACGCCACATTTCTACAAAGCAGGCAGAAACAAACAGCCAGACAGAAGAGAAGGATCTACAGGCACTCCCCAGTAAGCAAGTTTCACTAAAAGCACAACTTATTTCTAGACATCAGAGAATCCACACTGGTGAGACTCGTTAAAAGTACCCTCGTTTTGGGGAAAGCTCAGCTTAATTCCTATCTTTAGAGACATGAAAAAAAAAATCCAACCACAAGACAAATCCATTAAAAACCAGATCTTATTGCCCCCCTGCAGCTAAACTACTTATTTCAACTCTGATGGATACTCAAATAAGCTATGATTAAAAGGACATACCTTTTGTCACATAACTCCCTACTTCTGTGGCCTCTCCCTTCCCACTCTGCCACGAATATGCTTCTCCCCTCTCCCTCAGAAAAAACACCAACTGGAGGAATAAGCATTGCATTTGAGGTCAATCTTTGATAGACAAACAAGAGACCTAGGAAGAAAAAGAAGTTCAGAGTATGGTGTCCATCTTGGACTCTCCCTCCTCCAAGGTCTAGCTCTTGTACCTCCTTCCCAAACCGATGCTTACCGATGTCCTCTTCCGTGTCACTCCCTTTAGCTGGGGCAGATGTTTTGCCACCAGCAACATTTCTTCAATGCACTGGCTAAAGTTCAGTTCCCACAGATGAAACATGGCAACACGAAGGAAGTTATGGATACCTGGAACAAGCTCCTCAGGGTGACCGTAAATCCCCAGAATTTCACTGTTCTCATGGCTGCTCCCTACAACCAACCCATCAAAGTCACACCTCACAGAAGTCTGACCCAGGAACAGATCCACTATTTCCTGATCCTCAGTTTGAAGATATGTCCCCAAATTTCAGCCTCACTTCCCTCTTCCATGTCTGAAGTAGCTACCACACAGCCAGCCCTGACACAGCAGGTGTCCTTTAACTTCAGAGCTAATAGCCTAGTGAAGCAAAATTAGGATGAGGAAGGCAGGGTTTGCATTTAAGAAAATTCCCAGGTTCCTCTGTGTCTGAAGTATGCCTCAACAGCACACTTGAAAGAAACTGGATACCATGAAAGGTGGAAGAAAACCTTGGGTTTTAAATAATTTTCCTTGAATTCCAGGCTAAACTCCCAAACTGAATTGATTTGATCTTTCATCTCTCCAAGGCAGACATGCTGAACTCTACAAAATCTTACCTGAAATATGCATCCACAACAACCATCACCCCTCTCTAATTTACTATCTTCCCAAAGGCCCCTTATTTTATTGCATTTTCATGAAAACAAAGAGGGGCAGAGTCAGTCTCCACCATTTTAAAAGCATTCAACGTCACCTTGGAGTTGGGTGTAATATTTCAGCGGTGCTTTAAGCATGTGGTTTATAAAGCACTTAGGGACCCATTAAATACCAAAATTTAAGGCTAAAGGCTGGCAAGCCGAGGGCAGTGAACTTTCAGATTTATGAAAGGCTACAAAACTAAGAGGCCACTGAAGTGACAGCTGTCAGCACCACTCCATCCTACATTCATGCAGGCTCAAAGGAGAAGCCAGCACGCACTCAAAAGAAAGAGAACACTGGTTCCAACTTTGAGCCTATTTTCTAAATACTCTTTTCAAACTCCTTTCATACTTGGAAAAAGCCTTCCAGAAAACATCCACCCCTCTGCAAGCCCTGTGTTTGTTACCTGATCTAGTTTTGCGCTCCTTTTTCTTCCTCCCAGCTCTAACAAGCATCCTTGCCCTTTTACAAGTTAAGGTCATTCAGAGGATCTATACAAGCAAGCAGAACACAAGCTGGACTGGAGATCTTGAAAGCCTCACGCTTACCCTCACCTTTAATAGGGAGGCACCACCCACAGAGACAACACGTTATCCCGGCATGCACTGCTCCCTCCTGATCCAAATGGTAAGTAGCACAAATCAAAAGGACCGCAGCAAGTTGGAACCTGTTGTCTCCACGGGTGGTACCCTGCATCTGTATTAGAGATGAAGGCAGCTGTAATCTCTTCGGTTTTATGCAAATGGCGTGCTGGCTTTGCCTCCTGGCTAGCTGCCAGAGGAAGGGAAAAAAAAACAAAAAACCCAACACACCACAAAACCCACCACCCTTGTCAATATGAAGTTTGTGTAGATCAGGAAACCCAATTATTGGAATTTACATAAAAAGCTAAATATCAAAACACAGTTAGCTTGTTTCTTTTCAGGATGTGGGAAGGCCACAAATAAAAATCTTATCTTTTAACCTACCCATAATTTAAGCTTTGCTTTCTATTGTGTCTCTGAATTACAGCCTTGTGATTTTAATACAAATAAGACCATTCAAGGGTTTCAGAAATTCTATCACATCATGGTCCTCATTTTCCATGCACTTTTTAAACTGTTAACAAAAAGGGTGAAAACTCTACAGGAACAGTTAACTGGAGATTCAGCCTTGGCCTTACAGTGAACTGGAGACGGAAATCAGTCTGGTGAAAACACACATTGCTTCCTACAGCTCCCTGGACAGCCCTGCAGCTCCCTGTGCCAGCAGAGTCCAAGGCTGGAGCACGCCGTGGTACTGCAGTAGCTGAAGCTGGCATTGCCGCTGATGGAGCCCAAGCCCAGCTACACTTGCTGATGCTGCCTTCCTCAGGCATCCGTTCCCCACGCAGGTAGAAGTCACCAGCATGTCTGGACACTGCGGGAAGGATCAGGTGCCTGTGCCTTGGCCCTGCTGATGGTCTGGCAGCAGAGCACGAATCTGCAGTTGCCAGCTAAGGCACTACACCTTGTGCAGATGCACAGGGACATGTTCCTTGCTGCCGACATTGCTGTGGGGAAGTAGCTGCCAGCAAAGGCTGAAGAAGGGTGCAGGACCTGTTTCCTCTCCCGCAACTGCACCAGCCAGATGCTCCCTGCCAGTATGCTACACATCCACTCGTCACTGCAGTGCAGAATCTCTTCAGAAAGCCAGAACAGTCCAAAAAAAGGCTCTACTCTAACCCTGCTGAATAGATTCAAGAAGTTACACATTGGTTTTGATTTTAAAGTAGATAAAATTAAAAATGGAGCATAACTTGTAAAAATGTCTCGGAAAAGTTTCTGCTGCTACTTAAGTTGTGCAACATGCTCGACTGCAAAGACTTATTTCCATGCAAGCAGCTTGGCATGAAATCCCACTGAAAGGCCTGCGGTTCCCTAACGCTGTCATGACGTCATGATTTAGGATTTTTTAAGAGCGATCAGCCCAGCACAGCTGGTGTCATGGTTGCCATTATACCATGAAACACTGAGTGGTTTTAAGTGAAAAAGGTTTCCCTGCTTGAAATTCTTAGATTTCTTCCATCTTATTCTGTGGACTCTTAAAGCCAGACCAGTTCTGTAAGCAGAGTATAGCTGATATTTAAGCAGAGCAGGAAATAGTGCTGCTTTAACCGAAAATAAATCTGTCAACAAGGAGGCACAGGGAGAGCTCCACTTCAGACTTTTCAGGTTCTTATTAAAAAATATAAATTAAAGTCAACATTTTCACATTACTTGCTACATCTGTTTGCTATTCTATTATAAATAAAAATACAGGGGCCTCCAGTTCAGCATTATTTCACTCAAAAAAATATATCAAAAAATGTTTTTCTTTTAATACTGCATTACAACCGGTCTAGATTGTACTGTATTACTAGAAGAGGTCCACAAGAAATAAGTTATACATTACCCGAAGTCAAGCTGGGAGATTAAAAAGACCTTTGGCAGTGTACTATCCTTCCCCTTCTAAAGGATGAAGGACAGCAAGGTTATGGAAGCACATTCCTACTGTAGGAACCTTGCTGACTGTCATAAGCAGATCCAGCTCTGCACTCATTGCAGAAAGAGTTGGGAAACCAAAAACTTCACAAACTCACTCCTAATCTCCAGAAGCCAGGGCAGTTTAGCAGATTTCAGTGCCACACCAGCTTTAAAGGAAATCTTCCAAAGATTTAAATAATTCCCCTATCACCCCGTGCTCCTGCCAGCCATCCCACAACATGCTTTACCTGGGACAGCAGAATCCCAAAGTCCTTCAAGCAAAGAGACCAATACCCATTTTCTTAAACAAAAGCTTTATTAAATTCCCTCCCAGAAAACAAGGGGCTCCTGAGCACACAGGAAAACCATTACATTCCTGCAGCATGCAGCCAGTGCTGGTCTAGTGATGTGTCATTCACAAGGCAGTCATGTTTCAAGAGTAGTTAGCAAACAGCAACTGCTGTTGGGAGCAAGAATTACTGGTGAGTGCTCAGCACCTTTGAAATCTTCTTTCTGCCTGTGTCCAGTGCTCACCTGCCAGGTGATAACTTTGGGCTCAATGTTTAAGGTTTTGACAGCTTTACCACATGTGTAATTGTATATTAAGACTTTTTGCCACAAAGACAGAGCCAGCCTTCTCGACAGCACGTGTAGCATTAAGTTTTGTAGCTCCAAGAATGAGGCCAAAATAAAGGTGACGGACTGCAGACAGCTGAACATCTCAGGGTGACTGACAAAGAGGCACCCCACCATGGAGCTAGGAACACTGTTCCAGCCATACAGAGAGAAGGAAAACACACATGTATACCGAGGGCATGGAGGTCATTTTGATGGTTCTGAGCAGGCCTGTGCTCAGGAGGTTCCAGCAAACATCCCCAAAGCAGCACAGCAGCAAGGGCTCACTATTTGCTTGCAGTGTCCAGCCGCAGCAGCCTCCAGCAGCACGGTGCCAGGGCCAGCCAAGACACACCGGCTCTCTAGGCCTCCTTCCCTGCTCACATACACACACAGGGCACTCAGGGACTTCAGACCTCCCAGAGCATGGTGCAGGCTTTGGTCCTGCTTCACTCAATAGGCCTTGGAAATTGCCTGCAGCCTAGAGCTAGAGATGGGGGTTTAATTCCTGTGCCCTGCAACCAGCAAAAGGCATATTCCATTATCTCAATCCAAATTTCCAGACCAAATCATATGACAACATGAAGAGTTAGGAGGTCTCAAACCAGAAAGTTATTTCAAGTTGTGACATTCCACCTGTGCGATACTTTCACTCCTGTAGTGGAAAGCTTAGGGGTGGAGAACAACAAGTTTTTGGTCTAGCAGACAGGTTTTTAGGAGTGAGAAGGCAGAGCATGTGCCAGGGCCAAGGAGGCTGTCTCCTTGCATAATTTGCTTCTTCATTCATAAAAACACATCACCCTTCATGTCTTCAGCTGAGAACCTCACGTCTACTCCCTGCTCTCACTGGAAACCATCAGGAGAGAGTGTGAGCAAATAGAAGACTCTCACCATGGGAAAACCTCATACTGGCAAGTCACCACAGAAAGGAAGTCAGCACAGAACTTACTCCCTCCAAAATTAATCCCATCAAAACAAGGTGGGCAAACACACATCACTTAATCTTGGCAACCTCCGATTTTCAGTGGCAGAGATTAAACACCATGATCTGAGAACAAAGGCACCACCGCAAAGACCAGCATATCCATGGTAGGGTCTCTTGTGGAAGCGAGGAAAGGAAGCCTTCAACTTCATTTCTTCCACTTGCCTTACCTTTCCTCTGCCCCAGCAAATAATGACTGGAATTTGTTGTTAGCACATGTGCTAGACATGTTAGATGCTGATGCTGCTTACCTAATCTAATACAAAATGCCTGCTAAAGACCATCTATACCAAGAAGCTAAGATAATAATTTAATTACTGGAGAAAAGACAGTAAAATAATTAGAATTTTATCCTTCTGTTACACAAACTGGCACTTTATACAGCAGTCACCGGGGTGGTAGTCTGCTGACAGTTACACTGCTGTGCCAGCAATAGGAAAAATGCCCTTATAGCAGTTTTCCAGAGGAAGGCATTTAACATGCACAGGGAGGGGTCAGGATTTAAGTGTATGACCATAACAGACTACCAAGAGTGAAAAACACAAGATATTCAGTTAAAAAAAATAATCCTAACCAGTTAAAAGAAACTAAAAAAAAGGAGAAAACCACTCAACACTGACACGGAAATATATTGCATTCAAAGCTTGCAGAGGGGAACATAGTAATTCTTCCACATCCAAGAACAGGCATACATCACCCCTTGTGAGACCAGAGCTATGGTATTCTCAGCAGAAAACCAGCTGTTCAAATAATATGAACAGCAGGACAGGGTTTTACCCATGCTCCCCCAAAATGCAACACAAAACACAACACAGCAACAGAACTTAAATGACACTTACTCATGTACTCTGTTGTCTCCATACAAGTCGCTTAACCCAAAGCTGACGTAGTGCCAGTGCTCAGGAACATTAAGCGCTGGGTTTCCCAGGTTTCTGTACATGCTAACATAGTCTAGAGGGTCGGGTCCTCCCAACCTGCATCACAAACAGAAAAATTATTAGCCAAGTTAGTTTATTCAAGACAAATGGGATGTCTCCACAGGTGTTACAAGGGCCTGTACAAAGACCTGTTTTAAAACATAGCTAGTGACAAAAATTAGATTACCATGTTCAAGTTACTTCTAAAAAAACAAATTTTAAAAAAATTATGAGAAAGGTTGGGTTAAGTCCAGAAAGCTTCAAGCACTGTAAGGCAAAACGCATGTGTGCAACATACTATCATGTTTTTAACGTTAAAGCATAAAAACCTCTGGAAAAGCACATTAAACCTTCCACAAAACACAAAGAAAATTGGAAAATTGTACCAGTAAAAGAGCAATAGCTATATCTGCACTGTAAGCTCTTAATTCAGTCCAGAGTCACATACCTCAATCAAAATAAAACACCAATGCTGTTCCTCAAAGCAGAATTTGAGATGACTAAGTTTTAAGGAGAGTAATCTATACTTCTGAACATAGACATGACAGTTAAAACAGTGGAGGAGAAAAACATTGATTCAGAAAAATTAGTACCAGAACTTGTAAAATACACTACCTACATTAATCTAGAATGAGTAAAAAGCATCATTGCACCCTCTGCTTCAACATTAGAACAAGTTCCTTAAAGGAATATTACTTGTAAGCCAATGCAGCACAGCCAGCCTATGTTAAGCAGCAATCACAAAAACGTGCAGCCACCCTTCCCATTACAAGGCACAAGGAAACGAAGCTGGTGTGCCATCAGAGCACAGCACACTTCTGCTGCTCGCCATCCTGTCTGCCCACACAAAGGCAGGTCATTGCTCACTGTTAGCCCTGTCAATCATAGAACACCTACCACAAGCATTTACAGAATAGCTTAACTTGAGTGAGCAGTTTAACTGCTTCCTGCCGCCAACTGACTTTTTCAAGTAAAATACTCTCAACTGCTCCAAACAAGAAAATCCAAACTAAGATAACCCTGTTCACTCACACCACTTATTACACACCAATTCCCTACATCTGCATTGTCTGTTCAGACCCTGACTCTAACATCTGCAGGTTGCCCAGAGGAAGATGTTAGAGTCGGAGTCTGACTAGCCCGGAGGGTTTGTGTATCATCATTACACTTGCCACAACTGCTGCACAAAAAGCATTTGAGCACCTCAGTTTTGTTCCTTGGTTAAAGTACCACTGCTCTTACATCAAACACTGGCAGGCTTGGCAAGAAATACTTTCTCAGCATCTAGCCTGCTCATCAGACTCTTGTGGCACCCTCCAATACCACTGCTCCATGCCTCCTGGAAGTGTTTGTGCTTCAGATGTGGAGATCCATACTTTGTGTTACCAAGGAAGTTCTGGGATGATCAAACACCAGAGCTTAATTGCAATTATCCCACTGAAGGCCAGCACCCTTCTCAGAGTCCCATCTAGCAGTACAGAGCAAAAAATGCTCACAAGCATTTTGATTCTAAGGTATGAGTGTAACCAGGCTGCTGGTAGTAAAGTCAGAGTTACACCCACCGGCTTCAGAAAACAGGCAATCTGTGCATAAGAGGTTTAACCCTGAGCTAGCACAATTACCCCTAGATCACATTTTCTTGAAGTTCGTTTAGGAGAGACCCTTAAGACGACAGGGTTTTTCAGAGCTGGGGTAGGTAGCATTGCAGAACAGAGGTGCTGAAAAGTCACTTTGCAATTCTGCACCGGCCTCACTACAGAGCTACAGCACCTGAACACCTCCTCCACAAGAGACTCTCCAGAGAAGCAGTCACCATGGCTGGACAGATGGATCCAGCCCTAGCTGGCAGCTCATCGGCCTGGCAAGAGGCCAGCCAGAACCCAGTCAAGTCGACACTTGTAAAATAGTCCTTTCCACAGGGTGAGCTCTGAGGAGAGTTAATGCACATGGGGACTACCTGAGTTTATCACCTGCAGGGGAGATGGTGCCAAGAAGGGCCATGAGAACAGGTCTCCTTTTGTCTCCAGAAAGCACCTACATGCACTGATGCAGATTTCTAGTGACAGTGATACACTATTTGAAATCCTCTGCTCACCTCCTGCTGCCCAACCATATCAAGTCTGTACAAAGTAACGTATCAGCTTGTTGTATTAAAAGCTCTGTGGACTCTCTCCACAACTGTACTGTGCTGTTTCTCTCCTACTGCTGCAGGGAAGAAAAAAAAAAAAACCACCGCAGAGCTGGGTTATCTCAGTGACTTTCCCTAAGACAGCTTCCCTCCTCTTAAGTCACGTAAGACCACCACAGTGGCTCTAGGTAGCTCCAGCTTCCCAGCGGAACAGTCAAGGATGTAGTCCAGGATACCAGGGCAGGACAGAGGCAGCAAGCATCCCACCCCCAGTAACAGCACAGAGGTCCACTGGAGAGGGCTGGTCAGAATTATGCAGCCTTCTTGTATGACAAGCAGCATCTTTATGGCATAAAAGGCAAACTGGCGAGCAAGCACAGGGAACACATGTTAGGCCCTGGCATGGAACAGTCTGGTCCTCAGTGGCAGCCTGGGAAAACCCCTTCTCAAAGTCTAGCAATAGCTTGAAGCACTCAGGAAAAAAAAAGTTCCCCCTCTGACATACCCCATCTCCACCTGTTCCCTCGCACTGGCACCAGGTCACACTGAAGGCTGAGATCTCAGCAACAGAAACCCATTCAGGTGGCTGTGTTCAGAGTGTGGCACCAACATCCCAGCCAGTGCTCAGGATTCCCATGGCAGTAACTCCCAAATCAGTGATGGAAGCAGCCAGGTGGAAGCAATTCCCTCACCCCTGATCAGCAGCAGTGAACAGCAGCAGCCACACAATTATTACCTGTCTGGGAAAACTCCGGAGCAAGGGAGGTCAATACGTGGACCAGCAAACCAGTGTGGGAGATAAGCAAGTGGTCAGAGCAGATGTGTAGGATTTGCAACGAAGGGAAAACACCTCTACCTGCTAAGCAACAAGCATCTCACACAAAACCTGCTTCCAGACTGGGTTTAGTAACACCTTAGATGTCAAACAATTCACACTGCTGACACAGGCACTTTGACACTGACAACACACAAGACAAACCCTTATATTGCCCTTGTTCAGGACAGGGACTGACTCTGTGAGTATGCTGTTCTCCAGGGCTACTCAAACATATTCATCAGGCTTGATGCATGCAGTGAGCAAGTCCTGCCTAGACCGCACCACGTGAGCCAGATACCTCTCCCTCACTCCTGCCAGCAACCCCACACATCCCTCCAAAGGCCAAGCCTCCCCAGGGACCCAGGGCACTGTGCTACCCAGAAGGCAGCTGCAATGTGGCACCAGCCAGCTCTGGGGAGCCAAGCTCTGTCCTGCTCAGAGCAGACCCAGCCAGAGTTTAAACCCACTGGTTTACACGCTGCATGACAACTCAGACAGTCTTTACTCCCTGAGAAATTTGGTAGGCTTCGAAGAGAGTCAGACAAAAAGCCTGCAGCAGTGACTAATTAAATTTTGAAAAATACACATCCAAGCCACATACCTATCTCAAAATCGCTGCAATTGCAGGAGCATCCAGCACTAGCTTTAAACCAGCTACCTGGAGCACAGCTAATAACATACCCATGACAATAATGCTCAGCAAAGGCTAGTCAGCACAGATGTTTTATCCAGTTTCGGTGGCAGGTTTCGCTGCTGGTGGAGCACCGCTAATGCCTGCTGAGGTACATCCTCCCGCCCACAGCTACAGTTGCAGGGTTCGACCTTGTATCGCAATCTACATATCAGTACATGCATTCACACAAAGAGCTGGAAGCGTTGGAGGATTTTATTAGGAAGAGCCCAACTTCAAAGCCAGAGGTACAGTACAAATTTGTTACATTCTCTATTCATGGAGCTCATTCAGGAGCAAGAAGGGCAGCCTCGGGGGAAACCGGGTATTTGCATCTCCACCAAGATCCTTCTTTTCACTGATGTTAAGAGTACTCTGAAGTTTCTAAGGAAGGAGAAACCCAAAGAGGGCAGAGAGGAAACAGCTGCACAGTGGGGGAAAAAAATTGGAAAATTCCCAATCCATTCACCCTGAAAAGTCCTTACTGGACTGTTTGTACTCACTTCCCAGCAGCTGACAACAGGACTGCTTTTCACTGCTACCTTTTGACAGCCCTTCAGTAGTAGTCTGTGATTCCCAAGCAGCTGCAGACCACAGGTCAGTGCACTGGTTTTTGAGTACATGGCCCAAATTCAAGACAGGTGATGAAAAACCAACAGTCCAGCCTGAATACTGCCTATTTCAAAGCCTGTCACCAAGGAAAGGACAAATTTGTTTTTTCACCAGCAATTCTACACATCAAGATATTTTACTTAGAGATATTCAACCATGTTTTAAAAATAAAAGCAGATACTGGATACCAACAGCAAGAACTCCTTCTCAGCACATGGCCTTTATAAATACAGCCAGGAACTCTTCCAAGAAGTTCCGATTGCTATCACAAACTCCCTCCCAATATATGCAAATAGCATTTTAAAAAAAGACTAGTTCTATTAAATAATCCACATAGCTAAACCCCCTCATTTAACAGGTATCTGGTTCTGCAGATTCTCCAACATCACAAATTAAGGATCTGCTCTGTCGTGCAAGCCAAAGAATACAACTTCAGCTTCCGGACCAAAAAAAAATTGCTGTCAACCATAGAGAAACTGATACATATAATCAAAAGCTGATTAGTGTTACAATATTTCTCCTAAGGCAGGGAACTTTGTTCAGCGATTTCCTCTTCTAATCTGAACCAACTACTAGCTGGCAGCTCAGGCAGAGGAGGACAGACTAGCAGAGAGTGAGCGGTGGCAGAATTCATTCTACCAGACTTGACAAAACCAAGCTCCAAGTTTCACTTAACAAAGGGAGAGAAAGTACCTGTAGTGTCCACGTAGGGTCCACCTTGCACAAGAATTTCCTGCACAGGACAGCAGTAAGAAGCTCATCTCCAATTTCTACGAGTGAAGCTCTCAGCTCTCGCTGCTGGCTGAGCTGACAGTCAGAAGAACTGCTAAGTGGAAAATGTCAGGATAAACACACCTTCACATTACTTCTTACTTGCAACCAGCCATCACTGCCAATAGTAGTTTTTCTAGTGATTGAGCTCAATTGCAGTCAAGTCATCATCAGCTCTTAAGCGAAGAAGCAGCAAGATTTCTTCCCGAACAAAGGTCTCTGCCATTCTTCATTATAGACCTAAATTTCCCTCCATCCCACACACATCATCCTAGTGTGTACTGTTTTAAGTTGCTGATGGAAAAGATGTGCTAACTCCCAAATCAAGGTGACTGGAAATTCTAAAATTAGAAACAGGTGTAAAACCAGACTGATCAGACCACCGCCAAAGTACTGCAATACTGACCCACACAGATGATTAAGAAGTTATTTGTATTTTGAGGTCTCAGATTTGCAACATCTTAGCTCAGCTCACTCTATCAGTTTAAGTATAAAACAACTTTAAGTAATAAGGGTTAGCAGGCATATTTCTTGCTACAAACATGTAAAAAAACAACACTTCTTTGGAAGACAACAGCAACAGTTTGATTGTCAGAGCAGAACACAGGAAGGATGTTATTTTGCTATTGCTCGGGACTCAATCAGATAGAGACATACAGGTTAAAATGAACTCTGTAAAGAAATTGAGCGTTTGTTAAACTTCTTCCAAATGCTGGAGTAGGGACTGGTCAATAACAGGTACAGTAAACACTCAGGCATGACCTGATCATGTTCCTTAGGCCCAGAAGATGGGTCTGAGCAGCAAAGCGGCAGTGAAAAGCAAAAGGAACTCAACTTTGCACAGGGCTAGATGATAGACATTTATCTCGATTGCTAAACATCCCAGTACTTCCTTCATGCCACTCTCCCACATAAACAACTGCTGTTACTGGTGTCAGACACTGTGTCAGCAGAGATGGTAAAGCAGCAGATTTGCAGTCTGTGATAACAAATGGCTACGCAAGGGCAAAAGAAGCTGGCTCTGCCCCATGGGTTTTATGGGTATACACACAACACGCATCGTTAAGGATGGAGGCTAGAACGCAGGTTCACTCTGGTCGGTACTGGTGATACTCGAACCCCAAGCTCCAGGCCAGAAGACAGGGCTCGTGCCTCCTGTCCAGGAGGAGAAGCTCCAGCCCCCTACCTTCTGTGGGAACCCTCCACGGAGTAACACACACTCCTTTTTCCCATGGCCTGCCCCAGCCAAGGCCTGCATCAGTCATCCCTCACTCAGGAAAGCTCCAAATCATCCCAGAAACTCCAACACATCCTCCTGCATCCCTCCCTAGACCCTTCCTCCTATTGGCAGCATATCCTTCCCAGGAACCCCCCCAAATACACCTCCCAGACACTCAATTGAATTCCCAGTGCCTCCTCTCCCTGACCCACCACACATCCCCAAACCTCCTGCATCTCATCACAAACTCAGCATGCAACCCCCAGTTCCTCTCGCCTCGCTGCAACCCTCCACAAGCCCCACTGTCCCCCCCACAAGCCCCTCCCAATACCACTAGGCCTCCCTCGCTCTACTGCTCCCCCAAAGCCCTCTCGGCCCCACACAAGGCCCCTGCTCCCCAGTGCCCCACACAAGGCCCTGATCCTAGTGCTTCCGCCCAGCCTCAATGCTCCCGCCCCAGCCCCTCACAGGGCCCTCGGCCCCACTGCTCCCAGCCCCTCACAGGGCCCTCGGCCCCACTGCTCCCCCCCCCAGCCCCTCACAGGGCCCTCGGCCCCACTGCTCCCCCCCCCCCAGCCCCTCACAGGGCCCTCGGCCCCACTGCTCCCCCCCCCCAGCCCCTCACAGGGCCCTCGGCCCCACTGCTCCCCCCCCCCCAGCCCCTCACAGGGCCCTCGGCCCCACTGCTCCGCCCCCCCCAGCCCCTCACAGGGCCCTCGGCCCCACTGCTCCCCCCTCAGCCCCTCACAGGGCCCTCGGCCCCACTGCTCCCCCCTCAGCCCCTCACAGGGCCCTCGGCCCCACTGCTCCCCCCCCCCAGCCCCTCACAGGGCCCCCGCCCCTCTCCAGGCCGCAGCCCCGACCGCCTCACCAGTACTTGAGGATGGCGGTGACCTGGAGCGGGTTGGGCTGGTCGGGGTAGAGGCGGCGGCACTCGCCGTAGATACCGTGCAGCCCCGGCGGGAAGAGCGACGGGAAAGAGCCGGAGCCAGAGCCGGACCCCGAGCCTGAACCCGGCCCGCCAGCGGGGGGAGCCCCGCCAGGCCGCACGCCCTCCATGTCCCGGGGACGGCGCGGCGGAGGCGGCTGGTCCCAGCGCTGCACGGCCCGCTCCGCTCCCGGCCCGACGCGCGCCCGGCCCGGCCCGGCCCAAGCGGCGCGGCGCTGCGTTGCGGGAGGAGGGGGCGGGCCCCGCTGCCTTGGCGACGCTGAGTGACACGGAAGTTCCACCAATGGCGACGCGCGGCGAGGAGGCCGGCCGCGCCTCTTCCCCCCCTCCACGCCACGCCGCGAGCGCGCCCTCTAGCGGCAGCGGCGGGGCCCCGCGTTAAGCGGGGCGAAGGGCGAGGGCGGGTCCCAGCGAGGAGCGGAGGGGAGCGCGGGGTGCAGGGGGTCCCGCGGGCGTGAGGGGGGGCCTGGGGGGGCAGGAGGGTACCGGCACCTGGGTGGGCCTGAGGGAAGAAGACGGGTCGCCGTGGGGCAGGGTGAGGGGCAGCAGGCGGGCAGGGGGCCCGGCTGGCGGGAGGCCAGGGGCCGAGGCCTGGTGGGCGCCTGCCCTGGCCCCGGCTCGGCCAGGGGGCTTACAGCGGGGCAGGGCCCGGCCCGGGGCAGCTCCCCGGCCGCAGACGCCCCCTGCCTCGGCGCTCCAGCCCATGCACCGTTACCTGAAGAAGTGGGACTGTGAATTGCAGCGGATCGGGAGCTGCTTCTGTCTGACTTGGGCTGTCTGCGCAGCAGGGCCCGGGCCAGCTGGGCGTGAGGCTGGGCACTCACCTCGGTTCGTAACCCCGTGGTTCTGTGGGACCATAGCTGTGCTCCAAGACATGGCCAGCTAATAGTCTTACAACCCTTGACTACGGCTCTTACAGCTCTTGCTCCTGCTATCTTTGTACCTTCTCCAGTCTTTGCTGTGCCTTTATGCACCTTCCCATATCTGTGGGTACCTCAGAGGCAGCTGTGAAGCCATGCAAGTAGGTGGAAGTTCAAGGGCTGTCTGGTCAAGGATCTTAGCTTGTGTACTAAGCACACTGAAGATCTGGATCATTTCTGAGTTGCAACTACATCTGTGGTCATGTGAAGCTTTGTATGCATGTGTGGGCCAGCATGTGCTCAACAGTACTACAGGTTTTTGCTAGAGCAGTGTCCTGCTTTTTAATCAGCAGAGTGGAAAAAATCTATAAAGTGCTGAAAGGACAGGGTAAGTACTCCTGCTTGTTGCATTTCTCATTTAAATAGCTGAGAGTTTATTCTAAAACCAATATTCACAATGTACCTTTTAGATCGCATATAGTCAAGAAGCTGACAAGCAGACAAATGACTCTCTACTGAGAAAGGAGGTGAGCAGTCAGTATTCTCATGAATCATTGCTTCCCACAACGAACAATATTTCACTCCTGCCATTATTGTGACATACTTTTTGTGACATCTGCCCAAGAAATCAGTTACAGTCCACTGAGAAGGTAAATATAACAGTCACATATGAAATGTTGTATTGGCTGAATACACACATAATGAGTCTCTCCTGACATTTACTGAGATGATACAATACAGGTCTTGAAATAATTGAAACCCATCCATCCTGTTATACAAAACCCCCCTTTTTTACACTAGGTGAATGGTGAAAAACATTAAAGATAAATACCTGAGATGAGACTACCTGCTTGGGCTAAAGGTAGAAACTGCAGAAGAGAAGTCCCAGTGTCTGCATGAAAGATGTAAGACAAGACAGGTGAGCTCTGAATCAGTCTTTGTGTATGCTTACTGGCACTGACGTTCATTTTAACTAATTTCAAGACCCAGTACTGTTGCTCAGTTTCAAGCAACCATATCATTTTAACATCTTTTTCAGTCATCGATCATCCAAAGCGCTTTTAGAACATGTAGCAAACAGAAAACAACACAGAGTGTGCTGTTTTATGTTAGAATGCCTACTATGTGCGTGTTCTTTGTACAGAAACTTCTTTTCTCTTTGCCACACCTCAAAAAACGCAGAAAAACAAGGCAATACTCAGACAGAACAGATGCGGCATGACTGGTGCTCTGTAGAGATGATCCCATGAAACGATGGGACAGTACAACACTTTCATTAGTGATAGATTCCCTCTGAAGAAGGTGTTGTGATCATCTCTTCTCTTTCCCTATCAGAAGAATTGGGGGTGGGGGGTGGAAGTCTATTAAACAGGAAACCAGCAAATCGAAATCTAGCGGGTTTTGGTGGAAGCGCACAGGCTCTGGAACACAACACCCACCACGGCACCGGGGTTTCACGCTGAAGAGGCCGTTTACAGGCCGGAGGTGCTCCCGCAGCCGGGCCTTTTCCGCACTACGCCTCCCGGCATGCCCCGCTCCCGGCGCGCCTTCCCGGCAAGCGCCGCGCGGGGCCCGCACTACACTTCCCAGCAGGCACTGCAGGCAGAGGAATACATCACCCATGCCGCTGCGCGCCGCCGTTCTGCGCATGCGCCGCCGAGGGCTGGGCTGTTGCTCCCTGACGGGTGGCTGCGGCGGGTCCTCGCCATGGAGTCCTACGACGTGATAGCGAACCAGCCCGTCGTGATAGACAACGTGAGTGCGGGCGGCCGCGCGTCCCTGGAGCTGGGAGGGCGGGAAGGGTTCGCGGGCCGCAATCCCTTTGTCATCGGGGACGGCCGCGCCCCGCCCGCCGCCCCCCCCCCCTCGCCGGCCGGGCCGCCGCCTCGGGCCCTCGTACAGCGCCGTACGCTGCGTCCTCGCGGGCAGCCGCTGGGGCGGGGCTGCCGCGGATCGGCGCGCCGCGATTGGCTGCGGTGTCTGCCTGTCATCCGCCGGAGGGCTGCTGCCCCTCGCTGGTGGGGAGCGGCCCCCGCCACCGCCGAGATGCCTGTTGGCTGGGAGGGGCGGGGCGACCCCATTGGCTGGGGCGGCTGTCAGTCAGTGGGGGCAACCCGCCGTTACCTGCCGGAGAGGGGCGCCTCCCGCCCCGGTCTCGCGGGGTGTACCTGTGCTGATTGGCGGCTAGATCTGTCCGTCAGGTGGGGCTGCGCCCCCGCCTCGCGGCCCCGCCTTGTCCCTCTTTGTGCCTGGGGGACAATGGGGGCTGCTGGGCCTGGCTTTGGCCAGACTCCCAGCATGCTCTGGGGCAGGCTTTGGCCAGGCTCCCGGCATGCTCCGAGGGGGTCTGCGCTTCTCAGCTGGACCATGCTGGAGATGGTTCCCTGAGGCCAACACCCCCGGTCACGGGCCCAGTGAAAGGGGGACAGTCACCCCCAGTACCAGCCACCTGTACCCGGCGCATCCAGCCCAGCAGTCACAGCGAGGGAGTGCCGGCACCCAAGGCATGGACTCCGGTGCCGAAGCCTGCAGGAGGCCGAGCTCCTGAAGGGAATGCTCCCAACGTGGGTTGCATCAGCGTAATTTGACAGTGGGGTGTGGTGTTGCAGATGGCAGCTCATAGCTGATAATGCTTCTCATTGGCTCCAAGCAGACCTTCAACCTGCGTGGGTAATGCCTCAGTCTGAGATGAGTGAGAGCGATTGCATGCCTTGGTGAGGTACTTCTGGATCCAGTTCTGATTAGGTCTGTCCATGCTGGCCTCCCGAGAGAGAGGACCATCCAGCAAGGGGTGGGGAGTATATCTTGGAGGGAACCTCCTTCAGTGTTGAGTCACAGATTCATGCTCCTCCCTTCTGACTTACATTGCCAGCAATTCAGAATTTGTTGTTTCGAAGGGTCAGTGTTGCACTGCCTTCTTTCTCCATAATCTTAATTTCTGCTGAATCTTTTTGCCATGTGACATACGGACGTGCTAGCCTAGCACTTTTCAATGTATTACTTTTTTTTTTTTCTTCTCCCATAAGCTGAATGATGGTCAGTCTTCTGAGACCAAGCCAATTATTCTTCTGACCTCTTCTTTGTTATTGATCCCAGTTTATTCTTTGCAGCCTGAGCTCTCTGATACAGTTTTGGTTTTGTTTCTTCCCCTGGAATCACAGCAGAGAGACTTAAGTTAGACACTGAAGGAAAATATCTAACGGATATTTGAATTGACTATGTGGAGAAAAACATGTTATCTTCTTTATTTGAGACGTTAAAGAATAAGTTACGTTGATTGTTCTTACAAATGACTGGAGTAGCACTGCCCCTGTTGTGGCATCACATGATCAGCTAACCATTAAAGTTATTTCCAGGCACTCTGAGGATGACTTTGTTGTGTTGTAGTCATGTAATAGCAGCCTATATCTAATTTCAGCATATCCTGTCATTATTTAGCATAATGATTACCATCGCTGCTTCAGACCTGAGGAAGGGCTCCTGTGCCAGCAACTGACTGTCTCTTTTCTCGTTTTATCAGCTGGCCTTCATAAAAGCTAATTCTTCTTCTTGCCTCTCTGATAAATTAGCCCCCCCCACCCCATCCCCTGCCTGAACAAGAAGCAGAATGAAGCAGTTGTTGTGACATCTGCCTTTAATGCTGGCAGCCGAAGAGCCTTGTCGGTGACACTGCATTTTTGGTACTCTTCTGAGTTCATGCAGGATGGGAAGTGGAGCTGCACAGAGCAGGTACTGCTGTTCCTGCTGCCTCATTCCTGCATTTCCTCAGAGTGCTGCAGACACCTTTTCAAGGCTGTATGCTATCCTGTCTTACTCTCATGTGTGCTTATGTATGGGATGGTGGGGAGGGGAAATGAGATACTGATCTAGTGAACAAGCCAGACATACCGCCCCTGTGCCCAGTCCCAGTACCTCCCTGCCCTGCTCTGGATTCTTGGAGCCTTCCAAAAGGGCATTAAAATATATTGCTAAAAACTCAACAAGGAGGGTTTTTTTCCTCTTACCAAACCGTATGCTCAGCTGCATGTTTTCTGTAAGGGGAATGTTGTAATACATGGTGAGAGGTTGGAGCTGTACCTCAGCACACCCTTAATACTCTTCATTGTCTAATAAGTAATTTTCAAGAGTTGTGTTCCCATCTTGCACTCCAGAAAGCTCTCCCTGAAATAAATGCTCTGGAAGCCCTGATGAACACAATGTACATGTAAATAGACAGAATGGTTCAGCTGTGGCCTAATCCATTGAATTGTCGCTGTTTACATAAAATAGGAGAAAATTTGGCTTTGTAGTCTTAAGTGATGGCATTTTAAACAGCTGAGCTGTCAGTAAGGACTGTTCTGTCTTTGGTTTGTTCTTGGTCTTATAAAATGTATATCTAATAAAATAGTTTTACAACAATACAAAATGTGCACTCCCCATAAAAAGTACTACATGGCAGATGGACTGTTGGTGATTTCCATTTAAATTTGAGTCCTAAATGCATCAAGATGAATGATTCAATAACCGACTAGCTGCAGAGCTAGCAGAAGAGGCATGTTCGGTTACTTCAAGGTACTCACAAGAATTTTCCATGACAATCTTCCTTGACCTTGACATTTGACATGGTTTTTCTTTCTTCTTTTATTCTTTTGCTCAGATTAAAGAAACAAACCAAATAAAACATCGTGAAAGCCCAGCCAGGATATTTACTGGTGGAAGGACGTTAACATCTAAATTTTTTTTAATAAGAGCTTGTTAGCAGAAGTGAGGATGCATGGTTTGTTCCTTATTTGAAACAAAGATGAAAAAACAGGTCTTTACTCTAAATCTTCTGAATCACCCAGAGTTATTTCAAAATTTAAACCTTTTCCCCTCATTGTATAGGAATCTCATACTGGTCTGTAATAAATAGATTTACTCAGTGCACACATAACTTCAAAGAAGTAAAATGTTTTTAAGAATAATTGAATAGGTCAGAAAGTGCTGTCAGGTCTTTGTACTGCGGAGATAGCAAACAGCTGTGCTTGCTTTATTCCCAGGCACTTGGAAGCACAACTGTGTTGAAGTCCCATCCTACCAGCACATTCAAAACAGTCATTTGTCTTTGACTTCAGCTAGGAGTTCTGAACTACCGACACGTTCGGTTAACTTTGAACTTCAGTATGTAAATCTTAAAATGCATAACTTGCTGGGAGTCTCACTAGGATACACTGGGTAATTTTTGGCCTGGCATAAGACAGTTTCGATCTCTGTGTTAAAATAAGAACATCATTGTTCTCCTGAAACCACTTGCCAGCAGCAGACTGTGCTAGAGGCAAGATCAGTCATTATCTTGAATAAAATATTAAATAAGCACAATATTCTGATGTAGTTTTATGTTACTGTGTTTGATTCAGCTCCTTTGCTACAAAGATGGTATTATTTCACAGGTACAGAGTTGTTTATAAGCTATAATAAGGAAAATCAACAATAGTTTAGTTTTATTCCTTCCTTGGCTTTGAAGTGAATAGCCAGAAGAGAGTCTGTCTAAAGGGAGGTCTTTTTAACACTTCACAGGCCACTTTGTCACACTGGTACCTGTTAGTGCAGACCTTGGGATGCAACTGGAGCCGAGTCCCTCTTGCCCAGAGGGAGTAGTCCTGCCCCAGTGCCAGCTCTGGTGTACTCCTTGAGCCAGCCCGGCTGCAGGTGTTTTGTCAGGAGACAAGGATTCAAGTAATCTACTTTCTATACATTTTATAACTAACTAGGTCTGGTTTGCAGGGTGTTCCTGATAATCATGTCTTACAGATGCATCCTGGCAAATCTGACTGGCAGTTTTAAGGCAGGAGTGCCCCAGCCCTCATGGCAGATCACACACGCTCTGTGCAAAGCCCAGCACCTTAGCTGAAACTGCTGATGAAAGTAGTTTGGGAATAAGGCACTAGACTCTGAACTGGAGAGGCTGGAGCCACCCCACATTCTTTTCTGCTGAGCCTGCTCTGGCTGGTAACCTCCGGCACTGGAACGGGGCAGGCAGCTGGGACGGCAGTACCAGAAACCACTGTAGCCAGAGCTTGTCTGTCTGGCAGAGTCTCGAGCAACTCATTTGGCCTCAGCCTCTGAGTGAAAGTGGTGATGCTGACCTACGCAGAGGTGGCAGGGAGGGAAAAGTGGTGGAGGAGTTGTGTCACTGCTCATTTTAAAATGCTCTGGGCAGCCAAAATGTCTTTTTGGCCTCAGAAACAGCAGTCCTGCTGCAGAGCTCTTGAGTGTGAACAGGCGCTTCACAGGTCACAGGTTTCGTTGCAAACTCACATGCTTTGCTCCCAGTATGGAGTAAAGCAGAACTGCACCTCTTTCTGCAGAAGAGCTTGCTCCCATGATAGTCTAGGATTACCAGTGAAACAGCTTATCTGGGGAGCTTCTATGAAAATCTGCTCCTTAGCAAAACTTGGGTGTTTCTGCAAGCTGCTCATTGTTTCAAGATGTCATTCCCTTATGCAGGGAGATGAAATGGAGGAGGGGAAGGAGTCAGCATGGATCCGAGTTGATGATGGGGTTCCCAGGATACTTCTGGATGATACCGACAGGAACAGGAGCTGCGGGGCCAGATGCCCAGCACTGACTCCCTGCCAGGGCCTCCCTGTGGCTGGTTCTACCCACTCTGTGTTTGCTGCTTGTGCTGTTTAGAATGTTGCAGAAGGCTTTTTGGATTTGTGCCTCTCTGACTGCCATACCTAATCTCTTCTTCCTTGTCCCTTCTAAACAAGCCCTATCCTGTCAGCCGCTCTTCCTGCCTCCAGCCTTTCCCCCTGCAGTCTGACTGGCACCTTTGTTCTTTCCAGACACCAGTCTGGGTTTGTTTCCAGTGTCTTTTCTGACCACATTTCTGTGACATGCCTCCTTAGCATTAGTTTATCCATCACCTGACGTTCTTTTCCCTAGTGTCTGCTCCAACCTGTTTCACACAGTCCTTGCCTACTCCTTTCTCTGACTTTACCCACCTTGCTCCATCCTTTCCAAATCTTCTTCTGAGAGGCCTACAGCTTTCATCCTCCCTCTTTTAGCAGTGGCCCCTGAAGCTGGCAGGGTTCACATGCTCTTGCTTGGCTTTCTGGAGTGCTTTCTTCAACCCAGAGGGTATTTGAGATTGATAGAAAACTGCAGAGCTTAGATTTAGCCTCCTGCACCCCTAGCAATAGCACAGGGTATAAAGATAACTGCCTGTATAGAGTGGCACTTGGGTGTGTACCCAGAGCAGCACAAGGACCCTCCGGGTGCCCCTCTGTGCTTGTGCCATGTGTAATGTGTTGCTGCCAGGGAGGGTGCCAGTTACTCCCCTCTAGTGACCAAGCTGGCCTGCTGGCACCTTCCCATCCCCAACCCTGCCTGGAGCATCGGTCCATGGGGAGCTTTATTCCTAGTAAAAAGGAGAGGATTCGGCACTGCCGATGTACTTTGCTACTCCTTTAAAACTTGCAAAGATGACTGAATGAATGATAAGCTCATTTATTTATCTGTTGCTTCCACAGGGCTCGGGTGTGATTAAAGCGGGTTTTGCAGGCGATCAAATACCGAAATACTGCTTTCCAAACTAGTAAGTATTCTGCTGGTCTTGGTAAGTCCTTAGTACTGTGTACCAGTTCTTTGATACATAAATGGGAAGAATCGTTCAGTTTTGTAATTGAAGAAATGAGTTATTCTTTTTTTGCCTGCTGCACAGAAGCATCAGGGAGAGGAGATCTCTGCTATTAAGTACTATGAGATTTTCTGGGGGGACGCATCATAAAAGATGACATCACTTTGTCACGCTTAACACCCAGCCAAAGCTGTAAGATGCTTTAGTCGTGAGGCATGAGGAAAAGGACCAGGAAAAAGACAAAGCTGGGAGGAGAGGTGTGAAGACCTCTATATTTCTTTGAAATGTGGCCTGATGTCTTGATTCCTGCTAAACTTCCTTGGAAGTTTTCTGAGAGTTTTACTGGAAAGGGGACTGCTGGATCAGGAACTCTGCACGGTCACTGGCTTTTATTTTCAGTGGGTTGGGTTTTTAATGAGTATATTTGTGTTCTGAGCAATGTGCTCTGTATGGTGAGGTGGGCATGGGACTGCAAGTGTCTAATCTGAGGTCAGGCAACACTATGTGGATCTATCTGCTCAGACCATTGCTCAGTCTAGCCACATCCACCCCAGGCACTGTTGGAACAAAGAAGTCCTGAATCATCAGGGAAAGTATGGCCAGACTCAGCTGGCTTATATCCTGCCAATTCTGTCTACGATCTGTTCCCTTCACTGCTGATTCTGAGATTATCTTGGACCAAATCTGGATCTGTCTGCACCTGGTAGTGCCCCCAGGCTCCCCTATTGCTTTAGAAAGTACTGGTTAGGACAGAGGGGAACACAAAGTAATTAATCCTTCTGTGTGGCTGAGTGCTCTCCTCTAGAAGCATTTATACTCTTGCCTCTGTTCTAGTGTGGGGAGACCAAAGCATGTTCGTGTTATGGCTGGTGCTTTAGAAGGGGACATTTTCATAGGTCCAAAGGCAGAGGTAAGAAAACCTATATACTGCGTTTCTCCATATATCTCTGCATGCTGCTGTAAGGAGGGGTTGTAGCGCTTGTGCTTAAAAGGGCTGTGGCTCCTTGGTATCTGCATACAGATCTGAAGAGCAGAATGGATTGTCACTCCTAACTTACTGCAGACCATTTTCCCCAAGTCCTCCTATATCTTCTTTTTTTTTCTAGGCTACTTCTAGGTCTGTATGGTTACATCCCCATCTCTTTGACTGGGAACTTTAGAAACGGACCCTGCTTGGTTGCCTTTTATCTCCCTGGTGTGGGCAAGAACCTGGCTTTCCACAGTCCTGCTTTTGTCAGCATGCGTCCTATGGTCTCACATTTCTTGTGAGCCCTCTGAACTACATTGCCCAATACCACCCCGTTATGCTTTATATCATGACTGAGCTGGTAGAACAAAGTACCATTTTGATAGGTGTCTGTATGTTGGCTTGAAAAGCATTAGGATGGAATGTGCTCTGCAAACGCCAGACTTTCCTACTTGGTATAAAAAGGCCTTGTTTCATCTTGTGAATAGATGTTTGTGATTAATGTTCGGGGTTTGCCCTATATGTTAGAGATAAGTTGTCTTTTAGTGGAATCCAAAGTAAGTGAGTTTGACATTAAATCATAGTATTCGGAAATGTGATTGATTGAGTCTCTGACAGGTATGCTTTGTTGCCCTTTCTATTTGCTCAGGAGCACAGAGGTCTCCTCACGATCCGATACCCAATGGAGCATGGCATAGTGAAGGACTGGAATGACATGGAGCGCATTTGGCAGTATGTGTATTCAAAAGACCAGCTTCAGACATTCTCGGAGGAGGTGAGATACTGCATTACGGAATGGCACAGGTGTCATTCAGTGTGTGTATTAACACCGGGGGCCTGGGAACTCCAGGAAAGATTTGGGACTTTTCCTTTGCTTTTCCTTCTAAATCTGTCTGTTGTTAAATTAGGATCTTTCACATCCCAGGAGATAACTGCACAAGAAGTGTCTAAGCAGAATTCTTCCCCAGATCTGATGTTCTGGCCTGATTAAAAATCTGACTTTCAGCATTTGTTATTCACACTGTCTTAATGATTCTGCTCTAGGCCAAGTGCTGCTAACTTTTCCTGTTCTGCTTGGGCAACAGGCATATCCACTCAGCAGTCCCATGATTTGAACTGAGGAAGGAGAAAACCACAATTCCATGGTCTGGAAAGAGCTGACCAAAAATTATTAAATGACTGAGAGCAATAAGTTATATAAGTGGAGCAGGAATATTTCTGCCCGCTCATGCCAAAACTGTAGGCCTTCACCCTTTCTTAGGGTCTGTGTATTTTGGCTAATCTGGCTGACTTTTGGTAGAGAGTCATCTTGTTCATCCTTCATGGGGTAGGGTTGCTCACATAGTAGATTTCCTAACACTTCATAACTAGACCAGAACCTTCCTGGTTTTCCAACTTAATACAGGTTATTCACAGTCTAATACAGCTCAGTAGCTGAAATTACTCCCTCCTACTTGTCCTCTTGCACCAGTGGTTCCTAAACTGAAAAAATAAACAGAAAATTTCACGAACGCATGTCTAGCTGCCTCCTGGTTATTGCAGCACAGCTTCTTCTTTTCTTTACCAGCATCCTGTGCTGCTGACAGAAGCACCCCTAAACCCACGCAAGAACAGAGAGCGTGCTGCTGAGGTGTTTTTTGAGACCTTCAATGTGCCAGCACTATTCATCTCCATGCAAGCTGTGCTTAGCCTGTAAGTGCCATTCATCTTTGATCTGTGCTTGTGAAATGCTGCCGTGAAAACCATTTTTCACAAACCAAAAAAACCCTGTGGAAGACCACACTGGTGTCAGACTTACCCCCTTTTCAAGCAAGAACTGAAACTCAATTTTAATTTTTGTAATAAAGAGTTTATGGGAATTTGCTGAACTATGATGAGAGCTAGGGTTTTTTGGGTTTTTTTAGCCCCTGTTCATGTGAAATCTCTGCTCCCTGAGTTGACGCTGGATGTGCTGCATGCTTGTGGTCACTTTGAATTGCCTGTTCTGACTTGATTGTTTGCCCCTTTGCTAGCTACGCAACTGGGAGGACTACAGGAGTGGTGCTGGACTCCGGGGATGGTGTTACCCATGCGGTTCCCATCTATGAAGGCTTTGCCATGCCTCACTCCATCATGCGGATTGACGTTGCTGGCCGTGATGTTTCACGCTTCCTGCGCCTCTATCTCCGAAAGGAAGGCTATGACTTCCACACAACCTCTGAGTTTGAGATTGTCAAGACCATCAAGGAGGTGATTTATTGTCTGTTTCTGTGTTTGTCCAAGAAGGGATTTCTGCCCAAGGGAGGTTGTGGCTTTTGAAATCTAGTAGGAAGTGCTGGCCCACCTAGCTCCACACCTCATTCCTTTATCTACCCAAGGGATGTTGGGGCCATTAAGATAATGAAAGGACTGGAGCATGTCTCATAGGAGGAAAGGCTGAGAGAGCTGGGACTGTTGAGCTGCGAGAAGAAGTTTGGGAAGGATTTCATCAATGTGTAGAAATTTCTGAAGGGAGGGTGCAAAGAAAACAGAGCAAGGCTCATTTCCAGTGACAGGATAAGATGCACAAACAGAGGTTCTGTCTGAACATAACTTTTCTGCTGTGAGGGCAACCAAGCACTGGCACAAGTTGTCCAGAGAGTTGTGGAGTCTCCATCTTTGGTGATACTTAAAAGCCATCTGGACATGGTCCTGAGCAACCTGCTGTAGGTGACATTGCTTGAATAAGGGGGTGGACAAGATGACCTCCAGGGGTCCCTTGCAACCTCAGTCATCCTGTATTCTGGGAGACATATAGTCAGGGTTGCGTCTAATCCCTATTGAGAGGCTGTTAACGTGGAGATGAAGACAGGCTGATGGTTCAGAATCTGTTTTGTTTATCTGTGCTGCAGTTTCTCAAGAGTCTCATACCTTTCACTAGTGTTTGTTTACCCATCAGGGTAAGGGTCTCTGAAGTCTGTGGCAGGTAGGGAACACAAGTGGGATATTGCAAGTTGCTCCCCCTTACCCTTGTGAAAGAATTCACTCACAGCATTCACGTTTACAAAAGGTTCCCCTCTTCGTAGAGTCTGCAGTGTTTAATGACCTTAGAGGTATGCACCAGTTGGGAAAGGTGTGATTAAGGTCACTCGCAAAGCAGTTACCTTGGCTTCTGTTGTGGGCCAAGGGAGGAGGACAGAGGTGGGACGGAGGGTAGCTCGGAGCTGGTGACTGCTCACAGCATGATGCACACATGGATGAGTTGCGATCTTGATTTCAGCAAGGCTGTGTGACACTTGCGGTTGCCTGCACATCTGTACCTTCAGTACATGGTGTCAGTTCTCAGGGCAGTGCTGGCTGTGGTTGCTGTGGCTGATGCCTGGCAGTTGCTGCCATGCTGCGGGCCCCATCACAAGCTGTGGTTGCCACAGGTAGCACTGGGCTGAGTCAGCAGCCCGTGCTAGGGCTTCAGAGTGTTAAGCTATTCTTGAGCCTGTGACCTACCGGCAAAGAACCATAGTGGAAATCATGCGCTTGCTCTGCATGGCTGTAGGTCAGCATGGCTGGGCTGAGGGAGCAGGGCTTGTACTTCATGTCGCGGTACAGCTGAATGGCTTCTACCTGTTACCCAGAGCAGGAGACTTCACAGGACTGTAGGTTTTAGCTACTCTGTTCTACAAGTACTGATTGCTGAATGACAGAAAAAGCTGATTTGTAAAAATACTGCAGCACCTGTAGACCAGAAGATCTAGCGATCGGAGGCTTGCTGGAGAACTCTGTTTCAGAAGCAGCCTGTTCTGTACCAAGCGTCAGTTGCAGTGCAATTGCAGTGGCCTTACAGAACGGAAAAGAGTCTTGTATGCCTCATAAATGGCCAAGGCTCCCTTTGCATTTTGGGTGGTGAAACTATTAAAAGATGTTGTGCTGACTATTAAACACAACACCTTGCACCAGTACAGTCTCTTCTCTGGACTATACACTTAGGGAACAAAGAGCAGGGGAAAGTGAGCCAAGTCCTACTTTGCATACTGACTGTCCTCACCAGTGAGATTGCTGAAGAAGGGAGGAAAGAACCTGATGTTTGCTCTCCGACCTATACCTTTTGCTTTAAGATTAATTTTAGCTGCAGAAAGTGTTGCAGATTTCTAGGATATATGTGCTTGGAATAGCAGTGAGGTTTCTGTGATGTTGGTGCCATTTGTCACTTGATTTGCAAATCTGAGGGGTTGAGTGTGGCTTCTTAACGTTTGCAGCTTTCTTGCCTCTGGAAAAGTTTGGATTAGCAGCCTGAAGGCACTGTGGCAAGCACAAAGCTGAGATCCTGTACGTGGGAGTTTCTCAGTCGCAAAAGCTGCTTATGATCTATTGGAGTCTGTCTGAATTGAGTTGGGCTTTGGTTTTTTTTAAGAGGAAAAAAACTGGGGAAGAAATTTGGAGATGTTGAAAAGTCTAGAGGAGAAATTGCCTTAAAAGGGGAACCCTTAATACCTACTTCAGTGGAATCATTGTTCTCTGTGTTTTGGTTTACTGTGAGGATGGTCAAATACCCTCAGGTTGCCCAGAGAGGTTTGTAGATTCTCCATCTGTGGAGATACTCCAGACATGGCTGGGCATGGTGTTGGGCAGCCTGCTCTAGCTGACCCTGCCTGAGCAGGGGGTTGGACTAGAGGATCTCAAGAGGCCCCTTCAAACCTGAATGTTTCTGTGATTCTGTTTAGATAACTTTTTTTTAATCCTCAAATTATGACCATTTGGAATAACAAAGCTTACTGTGGAATCAAAAATATGGGGTGCTGGAGCAGTTTGAAGAGTCAGAGTATTTTGTTGCCTGTAAGTTTAAATGTAGGTGGGCAATAGGAAATGAGCAGCTTAATCGTATTAAGAAATTTTTGCTGTTAGCTATTAGCTGTTGTTTACCCTGTTGAAATGCAATGGTGGACTTTCTTTGCACTCCTAATCCATTGTGAGTTACCTGAACCCACCTGTATACAGGGTTAATGTCACAAAAGGTGTTTCAGGTGCTTGTTTTACTTTGCCCTAGGTAGTTGGGAAGTGCTCGCAGGATAGTTACCCCATGTGTGCTAGAGGGAGGTAACTTCTAAGCAGTGAGAAAGAGCTGGAAGCAAGAGGTGAGCAGCAGCTAGAGGGGGTGTAAGCATCCGTGATGTCTCTAATCATCACACGGAGCTGTAGCATGAATAGGTATTTTACCTGATGCAAACCCAAAAGGTTTTTTCTCCAGCAAAAAGTACTGTTGAAATTGGTCTCCCCAAAGGGATACATGGATTTTGATTGTTGGTAAGAAAAGTATTTTATTGGAGGCAATTTAATGTTTACCCTTTTCATCTTCTTCTCCCTGACTGTTTCCTCTGCAGCGTGCCTGCTACCTGTCAATAAACCCCCAGAAGGATGAGACTCTGGAGACCGAGAAGGCTCAGTACTACCTGCCAGATGGAAGCACTATTGAGGTTTGTAAGGACCACCCTCAGAGGATGCCTGAAGTGAAGCACAGGGTTTCTTTCCAGAATAGCTTTCCGTCTAAAGACGGGAAATGTAATGTGGTGGTAGGTGAGAGGGAATAACTTTAAAAGAGCAGAACTCATTCCAGGCTGTTGACTGGGCACTAGAATTTTTAGGGGAAGAAAAGATTGTTAGGAACCTCACAACTACTACTAGAATCCTGGGTAAGGATGCAGCATGACCATGGGGGCTCCGAGCTGTTTGAGTGCAGGCTCTGATCTAGCAAATCTTTATGGAGATCAGGTACGAGTGTGGGTAGTTATCAGCTCACTAAATTCAGCAGTGGTTTTGTATGTGGCTTTTGTCCTGCCTAGAGGGGCCGAAACAATTGCTTTGAAGAGTGAGTTTGGACTGCTCCTCAAAGACTGAGCCCCTTATGGAATGGTTGAAGGAAGGGAAATACAGGTCTTGGTTCCAGCGCCAGGGATGGATCTGCTGCTCCCTTTTCTGCCTGCTGTATGGGGCTGAGCAAGCTTCAATCTCTTTAATCTGCAAAGGGAAATAGAGCCTTTTCCAGCAGCAGTATGCCAGACTGGCATTCACTTGGGAGCTAGTGATGCAGCGTGAATGTCCAGGAAACTTTGTTACTCTGAAAGTTTCACCTAAGAAAGGCCCAAACTGCAGGCAGTGAACAGAGCCACACTTAGCTCCCTTCCCCTCTGTACTAACTTCTTCCCTTGCAGATTGGCCCTGCCCGTTTTCGAGCCCCGGAGCTGCTGTTCCGGCCAGACCTGATAGGGGAGGAATGTGAAGGACTCCACGAGGTGCTTGTTTTTGCCATTCAAAAATCAGACATGGACCTGAGGCGAACGCTGTTCTCCAACATCGTGCTGTCTGGAGGCTCCACGCTTTTCAAAGGTTCATGCCTCTCCTCTTTTGGTGGGCTGTGACATACATGGTGTCTTGTTTCCTTCTTGTGTGGAAACCGGAAAGATAACCTAGATCGCGCTCAAACTTGTCCTGTGGGGTGAGGGCTGTGGGAACTCTGCTCTCTCAGGGCAGGTTACTGTCTCATTTTCTGTGTCCTGGTCATACCCTTCTAGATATGCAAGACGCCTGGGCCCTTGTACATCACTTTCTGGGCTTGAAGGGCTTTGATGTTTTCTTCCTATCACTCTCTCTGTGTCAGGACTGAATCGCTGCATTCATTCCTGCTGCTGTAGTTCAGGGTGGTACTAAAAGGCTCTTGCACACCAGAGACCTTAGGTGATGCGAGTCCAGCAGCTGTGGTACTGCATGAAGCATCAGCTATGTATATGCAAAAAGCTTTCTACCCATCCCCTCAGGGCTCTGTTGGTCCCCATCAGCTTAAAGACATCCTCTGCCAGAACCTGTCACCCTGTTACCCACAGGTGGACATCTCCAGATAGATCCTTGTCTTCCTGTTCAAACCCAGCTCCCCTGTACAAATGGGCTGGGCACAGGAGGAATGCCCAGGGAAGGAAGTGGTCCTAGCTGGAAATCTTGTTTGCTCGTCTCAAGTTGCTGCTGGAGGGATAGAGCCTGTTGTGCCAGTGTCTGAGGTCTCCAAGTGAGACAAAATCCCGTTGCCTCGCTGACTGTGTTCTGTGTCTGTCCAAACTGGTCTCTCTGTGAGATCTGGAGTGGGATATTTGAATAGGATTGCATGGGACATGTCCACATAGTTAGTAGATGGAACTTGGGATTTTGCTGAGGGCTCACACTACACATTTTCTGTCTTGTGTAGGCTTTGGTGACAGGCTGTTGAGTGAAGTGAAGAAACTAGCTCCGAAGGACGTCAAAATAAGGGTAGGAGCAATCTCTTCTGTGTTTATCATGTACTACGTGTGTTGTTCTGTGGCCTTTAAAGAACCATGCTGAGAGTGCAGCTGCCATTTGCTTCAAACCAGAAATTACTTACCTGAGACAGCCCAGCAGTATTTGCTGTTGTGATGAAAACCTGTTTGGTTTCATCACTGAGAAGGTGCCTCCTCTGACACTTGACCCCTGTCCAGGACCCTGGACCACAGCGGCTGTTTTGGCAGAGGCTGTTGGGTGCCTTTTTGGTAGGAGAGATCACACCCGTGTTTGCTGCTGTTAGCTGTAGTGAAATGGGAGCAGCGTGCCAGGAGGAGCAGAGTGGAGCTTGGGAAGGTACTGACTGATTCTGTCTTTCTCCCAGATATCGGCTCCTCAGGAGAGATTGTATTCCACATGGATTGGGTACGTACTGCACACTGACACGTCTCGCTGTGGGATGAGGGCCGGGGAGTCACAGCCTGTTAGCCCTCACACTGTTGTCCCTTCTGGTCCAGCGCATCAGGAGGGTTTCGCTGTTCAGCTGCTTGATGCTCAGCATGTTACTGGAGCAGGAATCAGAGGGTCGTTTGGGAGGGGGCGGCTGGCGCCAGGCTCTGTAATGCCAGCACCTTCCAGGCTAAGAGGAGAGGAAGTGACTGTCTAGAGTGTTTCTGTTGTGGATAACTGGGAGCCTCAGCACCTTTCTGACCTGGGGAAGTGTCTAGCAACAGAAACAGCTCTCCCCTGCAGGGATATAATGAGAGTGCCCCCGGATTTTCCTTTAACCCATAACGTGCCTGTCTCTCCCCAGTGGCTCTATCCTGGCCTCACTGGACACCTTTAAGAAAATGTGGGTTTCGAAAAAGGAATATGAAGAAGACGGAGCTCGTGCCATCCACCGAAAGACCTTCTAGCCCTGGGACCTGTCCTCAGTCTCCTTGAAGACTCACTTCAGTTCTAAACTCGCTTTTCTGAGTCCGAGTGTCTGAGAGCTGCCTGTGTGTGTGTGTGTGTGCGCCAGCATGCCCCGATGTCACTGAGCAAAGACAACAGCAGCAGGAGGGTTGTATTAGTACTACTAACTTCTTATTTTTTTATTTTATTTTTGTTGTGGTTTTTTTTTAATGGAAAGGAGAACATACCAATCTGAATTTCTCCAAAATGGCTCATTCCTTTTTCATTTCAGTCCCTTAATTTCTGTATCGCAATCACGTTTGTCACTGTAAAACAAACAAGCAAGCAAAAACAAAGGGAACAGCTTATAGAAACTGCCTAGCAAGCCAGAAGGGAACCAACCACTGCAGACTGCTCGTGCAGGCTTTCGTCAGCCCAGCTGCGATGCCTGGATCATCTGGAAACATAGCTGAGGCCCCATAGCTACTTTCTTCCTCAGCAGTGTCTTCACCATCAGTAGGTTTTGGAAGTTGTTTTTAATACATTTTTTATTAAGAGAAAGCACATTCTCAACAGTTAAGCCCATTTGCCCCCACTGGTTTTGGTGTGTGAGTGTGCGTATGTGTGCGTAACTTCTTAGCCTGATGTGTGGGTCTGCACCACAGCTGGAGAAGTTGGTGATAGGACTTAGTTTGTATTGCATGGAGTAGAACAAAGCAAATCTAATCAGCTGTCGTTGTACTAGACGGTTACTCTCTCGTACCTTGTTTTAAATACCTTTTCTCCTCTGGAAGCAAGTGCCCTGGAATGGGGGTGAAGGCACTTGTGTGTTCCCCTTCAACCTGCCAAGATTTACAGTGCTGAGTTCTCATGTTCTTTCTCTGTAAAGAGTCCAGGCTGTTTCCCTCCTTCCTGCCACGTCAGGGCAAAGGGAGCATGTGTTTGCAGCCAGGCATAACTCTTGTGTACTTTATCCATTCTGGGGCAAAATAATAATTGGAAAGGTGCATTGTAATGTAAGAATTGTTTTATTTATTGAAATGTCTGAAGATATCTCAAATACTGACCACAGCACCTGGGAATTACGCTTTGGGTCTTCTTTGAATGCCAGCTGTCTATTGTTTGATGTTGACACTGCATACAGCACACATGCTTAGCCGAATAGCCAGCCAGCCCTGCGACACCACCCAGTAACTGCTCTTTAGGGAGTATGGCTGTTCTCGATGAATATGCTAAATGAGAGGACGATAAACTACCAGGACGTTGGTGTGAGCAGCAGGTTTGCGAGCAGGAAGCTGTTGCAATGGCTGTGTTCTACTGTACAGCATATGCCTTTCCGCTCCCCTGGCGGCTCCTTTGCCATGGTGTAAAGCTCTTGCCTCGTAAAAGCTCTACTGCTTTTACAGCCACGGGCAGGCCTACAGACCTGCTTGTGTTGGGGCATGCCACCGTTTCCCCTTGAAGTTTTTCTTACGCATTATTTGGTGCTCTCTTGGGTTTTTTTCCCCTTGTTAATTTTCTGCCGTACCTGGCAGTAGCAGTGGAGCTGGAGTTGCTCGGTGGCAGTTCCTCCGTTCCCCTCCCCCTGTTCGTTGCCATGCATCACCGCGGGGTCACTCTCAAGCGCAGAGGTGGGGTGAGAGCTGGAGGGCTGCTGCATTGCCCCAGCTGAGATGAATGTAAGCAGCGTGTTGTACCTGTGGGAACCATGATCTCAGGGCTCACCACTGGGCTTGGAGAGGCTGTTGGCAGGTGTGGTAGCGGTTTCTTCCCAGCTGAGGCCACGTGGTTCTTCACCTACCCCACTCAGAGCAGACTGTTTTTGAAGCAAGAACCTGTCAGGTAGAGAAGAGCCAACAATGCTCAGCCTTCTGCTGGAAAATCGGTTGCATTCTTGCTGGTGTGCTGCAGTATGCAGAGGGGAAGCAGCAAAACCCCTCAGTTCAGTTACCACATGCCCCAGGCAGTGCCAGTGCTCCTCCCTCCCCCCGCAGCCCCTCTGCTGGCCTTGCAGAAGCAGCAGTGCTCCATTTTGTAACCTGCAGTGACCGGACAGAAAGGTGCCGTCACCAATCTAGCATTTGTTTGATCTGCCTGACTGTTCCCTTGCACACTGTCCAAACCATGTTGCCTGGTGGTGCCCAGCATACTTAAATAAAGTCATTCATATACAACCCTCAAGTCTCCTGGCCTCATCTTCCCATATTTGCAATTTTAAGGAGATAACTTGTGTTCTTCTCTTGCCTGCGCAGAATCGTTGCTGGCCAGTCTGCAAGGAGACACCATCTGTGGTCTAGGATTGCATTCCTGGGCTGCAGCCGTGGTCTGCACCGGTGGTGTCCAAAGCTACTCTCAGCAACTGTTACCTCCCTTTGTCGCTGCAGACAGGTGGAGGGCAGCCCTGGCTGAGCAAGGGTGATGGGAGCAACGCCACTGTCATCATGAGACAAGCTGGTGCCCGCCCAGGCGCTGACGGAGAACTAACACAGCAAGCTTTGCTGCCAAGGTGGGCAGGGAGGCACAGGAAGGCGGCACAGGCCTGTGACTGCCCCCAGCAGCAGCTGGGGAAGGAACGAGACAGGCCAGCCCCCAGGGCCTTCCAAAGCAGTAGGGGAACTGGCTTTGTCTCCCCAAAAAGGCCGGTGGCACACCAGCCTGCTCATCCCCTCTGCCCCTACAGAAACAGGGCCAAGCCCCAGCACAGTTTTGGTGGAGGGGAGCAGTCCCCTTTTCCCCTCTACAGCCACAGTTGCGCCCCTCCAGGACCACGTGAACCTAGCCAGTTAAGATCCACCAGCTAGCAAAAAAAATATATTGAAAAAAAATCACCCAGCAATATAGAAAAGATCATCTTTAATTTATGAAATGAAGAATCATTCTCAAACTTTGTTAGAAGTCACACAAATAACTTATGATTGAACCATGAAGAGCTACAGAAGCCTCACGGCAGGAATGTCTTGGTTCAAGACAGAAGGCAGCCGCGTCCTGAGGCAAGATGGCAGGTTTGTGGGCCGAGACCCCAGAGGGAACCTGGCACTAACAAAGAACAGCACATCCCTAAACATGCAACAGCTCTCAGAGGCTGCCTGCACGCCCCCTCCTGTGGGCACGCACAGGGGCAGAGCTCTGCTTTGGCACATCTCTCCTGCCTGACCCCAAATGCGCTGCAGGAAGGGGGAAGGCACTCCCTCACCTCAGGGATACCTTTGGTGACTATCTGCCCTGACAGCTCCCAGCCAAAACCGCAGAGATCAAACCACCCGCTCTCTTCCTTCGGTCCATGGCTCAGCAGCCAGATGAGGTGATCAAACTCGGGCACCCTTTCAAGCAGAGGAGCTGAGGTGCCTGCCTTTCCCCACAAAGGTAAAAATCTCAACGCTGTGACTACCCACCCTTTCAGACAGGCTCAGAAGAGGAACGGAAGGCACAAAAGCAAAACCTGGTGCCTCCTCCAGGCTGTGCTCTCCCCTTGCAAGAGGGGAAGGCACCAGGCTGCCTCACTTGGTCACCTGCCACGGCCCTGGGCAGGGAGGCACTTCCATCAGCTTGGTTCAGGATTGGTTCCCTGACCTCAGCCCCGTAGCCCCAGCCAGCACAGCAGCGTGACAGTGCTGACTGGAAGGGGCTGTGTAGGGGAGAGGAGGCTTAAACACGGGTGACAGGGTGCAGATGAGATGTTCCAGCTCAAGGCTCTGAGCCCAGTTCAAGGCCATTGCCTTTTCCCAGCCCAGCAACTACCCAGTCCCTCTGTAAGGCCACGAAGGAGGGAGCCTCAGCATAAAACCAGCATGGCCAGAAGACCCTGGGAACAAGAAATGCCTAAAAGCAGATTTGGTCCAAGAACCACAGCACTGTATGTGGGAGGGGTTGTGCCAGCTACTGGGAAAGGCCTTCAGGGTCCTCACCCCTGCTCCTGCTGTCCTGCAATCGCTGCCTCGGTCACTTGGTCCCTCAGGAGCCCCCCCCGACTCCACTCCCCAAAGCTGCAGGGCTCCAGCTAGGAGGAACTCCCTGTGCGGTCTCCTCCTGCCCAGGCAGAGGCCGACATGTCTCTACCACACACTGCAACCCAGCACCTCCCTGCTGGGGTGAGGAGCCCTCTGCTCCCTGCGACAGGCCAGGATAAAACGTTCTTGCTCCTGTGGCCAAGCAATCTATCCCCAGACCCTCACATGCTGAACTTCTCTGCCTTCCCCAGCAACCACCTCCTGGAATGAGTAAACATTGGCATTACAGCATTTCACAGTTGATCTGTAAACATCGGGCTTTCTCAGCCCGCCATCCCTGGTGCTTAGCCTGCAGTCCTGCACCAGCCTGGAACCAGCAACACCCCGGGGACTCAGGCACCCCCCTAGATCGTTTTGACCTCTGGTGCTTGGCCTTGCATCAGGCTTTGGCGCTGAGCCTTCACCCTCTGGAGACGCTTCCCGTGCAAGCTGAACTGAGACCAGCTGAGGAGCTGCAGCAGCGCACATGTGATGGGTACGAAGACGAGGAGGTAAAAGCAGCCCTGTCGAAGAGTTGGCTCCAAGGCTGCGGCAGACTCTAGCTTCGGCTGGGCACTCACCACGTTGCTCAAGGGGTTGCGCTGGAAGATGTCATAGCCTGGTGTCAGAGAAGAGTTTGTGAGACTGGGGACAGTGGGGATGAACCCTCCCTCATCCATTCTCTCTGAGTGACTGGCCTTGGAGATGCAGAGACCAGGCACAGCTTAGCAACTGCAAGAGCCCTCTGCACCCACCCAGGGCACAGGACGTGGTGGAGGACACTGAACTCACAAGTCTGCCCTCTCCTGCCCCACTGCTTTCCCCAGGAGCATCCTTACCTGTGTACGCACAGAGCAGCCAGGTGCCAATCAGAGGGGCAAAGGTCTGGCCCGGCTTGGTGACCAGAGCCACCATCCCAAAGAGCAGCGCTGAGGCTGCCTGCTTCCTACGGTTCAGGACTAGATCCTCATCCACCAAGTCAGTGACTACCAGGTTGAGCAACTTACAGGTCCCCTCCGTGAACACCCGGTTGCTGCAGAACAACAGGCAAAGTACAAAGAGGGACATCAAGAAATGACAGGAGTAGGTGGGAGATCAGAGAACATCGAGAACGGTTCCCTCACATTTAAAATAAGAATTTCAGAAGCCCTGGTTACAGGAGGGGAACACTGCTAGCAATAAGCTTTGTGGTACACAAGCAATGCCTTGACCTGCCACACAGACAGGCCTGAGTACAGGACATGCTGGCCCAGTGGCTAACGGGCAGCTGCAGCACACACTGGGGGCTATCACCTCAGGCAGGCTGCTGAGGAGACGAGCTTGGCTCAGCAGCTGGGAAAGGCTGCTGCAGGCTGCTGCCAGCCCTTGGGTCTCTGTCCTCCTGAGCACAGCCAGCCGATTTGGCAGCGATCCATCCCATGCTTGGATGCTATGAGAGCTGGAAGCCACATGGCTTCTGTGTGACCCTAGCTACTGTTCCCTGCCTGCCACTCCTTCGTAAAACAGAGACAAGTCATTTCCCTTCCCAGGTGGCAGGGGAAGCAAGTGCTGCCTGCCTGCCTGCCTACCTGGCAATGAAGATGCAGAGCAGATACACCTGATCAGGTCCTGCCAGGAGCATGACAACACTGAGAGCCAGCTTCAGGAAGAAGAGTCCTCGCACCACAGCATAAACCCCACAGCGGCGGCAGAGGGACAGGAAGTAGAGGTTGTTGAGATGAGGGGCAATGTAGGAAACGCCTGAGAAGCAACAGAGGCACAAACAGCTTGAGGGACTTTCAGTATCCACCATGCACCCAGGACCAATACTGAGAGAGAAAACAAGGCTGGCTATTGCCAGCAGGGCTGTTGGGGACACAGTACAGAATAGCCCCCGTGCACATACAGAAGGCTGCAGCAGATTTACTCAGTGGCTTTGTGGCACAGCACACACTCTTCCTACAGAGGGAGGCCACCTTCTGTCAGCCTCGTGGGCAGGAAGGAACAAAAGACTTTGCCATTGTCACGCAAGGACTGCAACTCAGCCCTGGAGGAGAAATAAGAGGGACAGGACAGTGTGACCAGACCTGGCCACATAGAACCCTCCCAGGGTAATTCTAGGACCACTGCCCACAAATCTGTGGCAGCCCAGAAATGGTCACAGAGGGAAAGGGATTAAATTCAGGGCTGCAGTCTCTGCTGCATCCTGGGGACACTATCTGGCAGCCACTAATGCTCAGAGCAATACCTCCATGGAGTCTAGGCCAGAGTCCAGCACACTGGTCTTGCCTTCACTAGAAAAGGCTCCAGGTTACTGCTGCGCCCAGGAAGGATGACTTGGAGGTCCCAGGGAAGCATGTGGGGCGTGTGCATGTATGAATCTTACAGCCCAGAGACCAACATGTGAGCACACCTCTCACCAGACAGAGTCTGGGAAAAGTGAATCAAGACTCAGGCCAGGTCCTAACCCAGCTGCTCCCTCCAGTCCCACCTGACACTCACCAAGCAGGAAGGATCCAGTCGAGACAGATATCTGGTCTGACAGCAGGTGCTCCAGGAACAGAGGGAAGAAGTTGCTGTTAAAGTGGCAGTGAAAAACCTGTGAAGGCAGCATGCAGATGAGCTGGTCAGCAGAACAGCAGTAAGAGAGAACAGAAAAAGCTAACAGCCCTCTGGGCTCTGTTATCCTAAGAGCCCTGTGCCAGGGGACCATGCAGGGTGGGCCTGGGGTACTTCAGCAGAGCAAGAGCTTGGCTGCGGAGATCACAACACTGTAGGCTGAGACTGCAAAGCTGCAACACCACCAGCTATGCCCACTGCGTGCCTGGAGTCAGTACTGCTTCCCAGCTGCCCAGGCACCTGCTCAGCACACCGTGCTGCTGGCGCAGGCAGGGCAAGGAGGTGACAGCAGTGACCACAAAGCCTTGGAGGAGGCAGTGGCACAGCAGGAGGGAGAAGGCAGCTGTCTGAGGACACGGATAAGGCAAACAAAAAGCCCTGAACGCAAAGATGCAGATGAGCATCAAAAGCCTGCCTGAGGGGAACTGAGGGATCCCCAGAGAGATGAGAGTTGTGACTGCAGCGCACAATGCTGGGCAGGTTGCCGGCATTTGGTAGTAATCACTGAAAAGGATGAAGAACAGAAATGGCAAAAGCTAGCTGGGAGGTGGATCCAGCTGGACAGTGAGAACAGTGATGTGAGCCTCAGGAAAGCAGAACGGAGGAGCCTGTGCTGACAGCCACGCCAGCAAACTGCACTCCTGAACTCGCTCCCACCATGAGGTCAGGCCTTGCGCTTCTGCACCCCAGATGGGCTGCACAGGGCTCAGCCAGCCCCCGTAATCCAGCCTACGCTGCAGACAGAGGAAGGAGCACCCCACAGCTTAGGAAGTATCCTTGAGTCACAAGCAGGGAGAGTGGCTACCAGCTGCTGAATCAGCCAGCATGTGCAGGAGGCTCCAAGAAGGAAATGGGTGCTGGACGCACCTCTGCCCTTCCTGGGGAACTCACATACTGCTGAATCGCCAGAACAGCCAGAGCCAGTGCTCACCCCCTGAATCACATCACTGCTGTGCCTACCTGGATGAGGTTCATGCAGACAAACCAGAGGAAGTTGCGGTGACGGGAGAGCTGCTGGAGATACTCTGCTAGGGTGATCCTCTTCTCCTGGGGGACAGAGAGTTTCTCAATGCACAGCCTAAACAGAGAGGAGGGGAAAAAAAGCAACCGTAAATCCCTCACACCAAGCAGCAGAGAGCCCCCAGCTCTCCCTGTATAGATGTAGAGCTGTCTCCCCTCAGCTCCCATCCCAACCTTCCCCCTCCCTGGGCCAAGTCAAACCAGCAGAATCTACAACATTTGCTTATTGCTAGCAAGAAGAACAGGCAACAGGTCTTCCAAAGAACGTCTGTCTTCTGAATCCAAAATTTGGATTTCTGTCCATAAAAGCATTCTCCTCTTATTAGCCATTTCACTACGCATACGCTCCCCTTTCAGATCCCGTGGTTAGCTCACCTGGCAGATCTCATGAGGATCTGCTGTGTTACTACAGCACAATGCTGGCAGCTCATAACAAGAGACAAGTGAGGCAGCCCAAGGAAAAGCAAGAGAGCTGAACGGGGAAAACCAGCTGCATCGTGGCCTACCAACAGCCCAACCACTATCAGGTAGCTAAAGCCAGCAAAAGGGTAAGAGACATTCGTTTGTCCAGCTCCATAGGAAATGGGCAGCAAGGTGGTCTCATGCTCAAGCAGGAATGCTTTCATAAGCTGTTTCTGACATTTTGCCACTCACAGACCTCACTGGGTGCTCTAGATATTAACTCATTTCATGTTCCAAACACTGGATGGCCACACAGCAGGTCAAGGCTCTGCCTCCAGTTTGGGCCAGGGGTGTCACAATACAGTTTTGTCCTATTCTCAGAGGGCCTTAGAAGCCAGTGTGACAGAGGTGATTCTGAAAAGTGTATCAACAGACAAGAACCACAGATGATTAGCAAAAGTCTGCCTCGTCCTGGATCTTCCCACACATTTAGTTTGCCGCGGTGCATAACAGAACTCTACAGATCTATGCCAGGCGTTTGGCCCTGGTGCAGAATTGGTGACACTTACTCTTTTAGGGTTGATTCCTCATCCCATTTCACTTTCCCATCAGCCTCAAACCGCTGGCGGAGCAGCTGTGTGGACAGGGTAAAACCAGTGATGGAGCAGAGGGCCAGCACGATGCAAAATATGCGAAAGGAAAAGAAGTCCTCTTTGTTCCACACTGCGTAGGACATGAAGACAGAGAGGGAGCCTATGGCACTGAAGAGGGAGCAGTAGAAGTTGAGGCTAGTCCTGTCTTTTGCTGAAACAGCCAGGTCTGCGAGCAAGGCGTTGTGATGGAGGTCAACCATGGTGAGAAAGCTGTCGTACATGCAAAGGCAAAGAAGGAACTGCAAACCGGGATGAGCCCAGGCAACCCAGAAAGCCAGGAAAGAGATGGCAAAGAGGGGGCCATTGTGGCTTAGCACTCTGAGCCTCTTCAGAACTACTTTGGGGGAGGAAATCTCTGCTCCTGGCCTGCAACAGAAGACAAAAACTTCAGACACCTGGACAAAACCCTGCATGTATTCTCCCTCTCAAGGAAGTCTTTTAAGTGGCGTACACATAAACGCAGCTTTTGCTCATGCAACAAGCACCCACATCGGGTATCTTCTCAGCTAATATGTGACTACACTGTAACTATGTGTTTAAGAAGGCCAAAAAACATGAAGGGATTTTTTGCTCTCCAGAGCAAGTCTCTTCCTGATAGTGCTGCACTGCCTGTGCTTCGCACAATACAAATTATTTCAATGAGTACTTGAAGTTTTCACTAGTTGCAGGAAGCCACACCGTGATTTCCATTAAAAGCCTGACATAAATACATGAGAAATGCTAATGGCCAACAGTCATCCATGACCCAAGGAGTTTGGGAACAACTGGTCTGAGGCATTCCACATAGAAAAAATTGTCTTTTCCCCCCCTGTGTCTCCCAAATGATGTACAGACACTCTCCAACACCCCACGAAGAGGCTTGCTCATACAGCAGGGTCTTGAGATTTCAGACACCCATATTTTAGGTTCTGTACCATTCATGATGTTAAGGATTAGGGTCATGTCAACCGGATAGATGTGTGACTTCCTTTACATAGCCAGGTACTGAAATAACGTGCAAAGAGCACTGAACTTCAAAGAGAGGTATTTAATAGTTCCGTGCCCCAGAAACCATTCTCACACTATCATTTTAAAGCTGCCAATTTCAGAACCTCTCCCCCCGAGACTAAACAACTTCCCAGCCTCTACTGGAAGTGGAATTTAACTTACTGCTGTGCGCTAAGGAACACTCGGTCACTCAGCCAGCCAAACAGAGGGTCATTGAGGCTGTTCCAGATCAGAAACACTGTCTGGGAAAGAAAGCGGGACAGTGAAACAAATCACAGGACAAGTCCCACAAGGACACGGTTCTGTTACTGAAGCAAGCAGTGTTGAGCTGACATGGTGAACCAGCAGGAACCACCCCAGCACACCTTCCCTGTCCCACCACTGTTCTAGGACTCCTCTGTCTGGAGCAACTGTCATATTAACACAACAAGGCCAGTGGTTTTCCCTGCTTGTGAAACACCCCAACACCCCCAGAGGAAAGGCAGTCTTAAGAACAAAGTCTCTGGGGCTTCTCTCCTACTTTGTTCTATCTTTATACAAGCAGGCAAAACTGAAAAGCCCAAGTTAACACTCAGAAGGCTCCCCCCTTGCTCCCTCTCCAAAGGGGAATGCTGCTGTTAAAACTAACACTCTTCACACTTCTGGCAAGGAGCAGTCTTGGTTTCACAATTACTTACTCAAGAGGGCAAAGGCCTATGGAAAAGACTAACCTCTCCTATCCAAAAGGACAGTTTATCAATCTTGTAAACAGAGACAAAGGTGTCCACGTAGTACAGGAGGAACACGTTGTGCAAAATGGAAACAAACAGCGACAGGGACCCGTAGATCACTGCAGTGGGCCAATGAAAAAGACAAGCCAACAGCCGCAACCCCATGTTGGTGCAGTCGGTGTTCAGCTCTCTTGATCACCTCCATGTCAGATGGGATGTCTTCTCCCAACACCTGCTACATCTTTGTTGGGGCCAATCCATTGTTGCTCCTGCAGAAGAGAAAAAACAAAATGAAACCAGGTTCAGTTTCTTGAATGAACTAAAGTTGAATCAAATTAATTGGTAAATCTTCGCCTGCAGAGATCAGAATTCGCATTGCTTTGAGGAGCTGTTCAAAAGTGGATTGGAGGGGATTTAAGAGAAAGGCTGTCTGCTGCACTAAAGGTGTTTCATTAAGCCGAGGCCAGGCTGCAGCTCCCAGGGTACAGGAGACCCTGGTGAGCAGGTTGCCCTGTCCTTTACCCTGTAATGGTCTTTGTTATCCAGCAAGCAGCGAATTAGCTCCTTACAGCTCTTTAAAGGCAAGGTCACAAGAGGAATCCAGCTAGACAGCTGTAAACAAAGTAGCCTTCAGAAAACACACCTAGTCACTGACATTTTTAGGTAGCAGTGTAAATTTTTAGGCAAATAAGAATGACAACAGCAGTGATGTAATCCCACACGTGCATACTGCTTTCCCCAGGCAGTCACAGCTGAGCACACCTGGGGCTCAGACAGGAGTTATTTATGGCAAGCAGTGTTGCTGCTTTGTGGCATGAAAGAGTCATGACCAGAACATGATGGCATGCAATAGACATGCTGCCATCGTGCGATAAGGGCAACTCAGCAGCTCTTCAGCTCGTCTTGGTGCAGCTTGAATTTTAGGATCAAGTCTCTGAAATAAAGATGCTTTGGTCTGGACAGCAATACGTATGGAAAGAAAACAAGCAGAAACATCAGCCTGTTAGCAGAACAAGTTGCTGTATGTTCACAAGGGGCTGATGTGTGAGGGGAGGACTCCTCACAACAGCACTGACTGGAGATCACAGCCAGGAGGCAGGACCACCATCCCTCCATGATGCACTCTATAGTGCCTTTCAGGCTGGGCCCCCTCTCACACACAAGTTGCTACAAAGGCAAAACACAAGGCACCTCTTCAGAGGCACTCAAGTATCTGGTGAGATGTTAAGTCAGTGTAAGTCAGTGTAAGTCAGCTTCTCCAGCCCGTGCCATCATAAGAAAGCTTGTTCACAGCATATGCATGACGGGTGACAACAAGGTCGCTATCTTAACACTCAAAAGCAAGATAAAGGGTGGGAAGTCACTCCCATTTCAGTCCTCCAGGGTTCCGCACTCACCCGACTCAGATGCATCGTGGGGACTTCACCAGGCAGGATAAGAATGAGCACAGCAGAAACGGGAAACTACGCACCAAGCCAGCCTCCTCCGGCTTGCAACATCAGCTACACCAAGTCCAAGCTGAAGATCAAGGGGGAGAATAATCAACTGGGTACGAAACCTGATGAAACACCAGTCCCATTCAGCATTTCCCAGAAGCCGTGAGTCTGACCACTTCTAGGCAAGATTAGAAAAACAAAAATAACTGTCTGCTCTGCCTAGCCCAAGGAATTCCTTGTAAAAGAGCTGGAACAGCATTTGTTCCAATCAATTACATCACTGGATTGAAACTGCACATCGGCTCCACTCCCAGCCAAAGCACTAGACCTCAACTGGATCCAACTGCAGAGCCCTCGTGGAGCTAAGCATTCTGCATCCGCACCATGCCAAACCCCACAGCCAAATAAAAGGAAGACACTGCTCAGAGAGGAATTCAGCCAGACAATGAACTTCCATAGGTGTAATTGAAGACAGACAAGCCTCAAAGGGAAATTGCATGTTGTATGGTCATGAATTGAAAAGGAATCAAGAATTTGTGATGTATAAAGATAAAGGTTAGGAAGAAGGGAGAGCTAAGCCAACTGACCCACGGATGAGTCCTCTGTCTCTCACCAAGAGCCTTCTACAGAGGACTGGATCAAGGTCAGACGAAGCCACCAGAGTGCTGGGCACCCTCGTGCATGGGATGGAGAACAAGCAGACAGCACCATTTTGCACCACATGAAACCTCAGCGTATCCAGACCTTGACCACTGCGTGCACACCTAACCTCGCTACAAACTTCCCAAGACACAGAAATGAGGTAGACCAAAGAAGGGCAACTAACCTGAGCAAGGGACTGGGGCAGCTGCCTGCTAAGGAAAGACTAAACAGCGGGGACTCTTCACGCAGAGAGGAAAGGCACGTGAAGGGGGACACAAGCGAGGTGCCCTGCTAGGGCAACTCTTAACCTGGGAGTTGACTTTGCTAACCAAAGCCTATTTGAAAGCAAAGCCTGCTCAGGGCTTGGTCCTTAGCGCTGCACTTTACACTGTACCCATCCAAACGATGCTTCACTCAGCACACGTTGCACAAACCACAGCTGAAGTTTCCAGAGACACCTCATCATTTATATGCCGAAGCGCTGTTTAAAGAAGGTGCAGTTCCACTTCCTCCTTCTCCCTTGTCACTCCCTCACAGATGTGCAACCCTTCCAGCCAGCTGACGTTTCTAAGTGATTTCACTTTGCTGGGATAATTGTTAGGTCATTTTATATGTATTTTCTCTCCCCTCCCCATCTGCAAATGCGCAGATGAAAAGAAAAAAAAAATCATAGCTGTCCATAAAAAGTAGATTTTGCTTCTACATCCAAAGCTCTGCCGTTATTTAAGCTTGCCACACTGGTATTTTCATAACCTTTTCCTTGGGATGGAGAATTACTCATGGAGTATGTCAGAACTTGTCAACATTAGGCTTTAAGTAGTAATGGGAAAATGAGCTGCAGGAGGGAATAGCTATCATTCATTCATGCTGAACTTCTAACGCACAGTCATAAAGCAACAAGCTCATAAATTAGAAAGCAACTAGCCTTTATTTGAGAAACTTCCACCTCCGCATATGACATCTGGCTTCTGACAGTGACGTTTGCAGATCGTATCTTTTTGAGAAGGACATTTGAATACTGGCTACCAGGAAAGCACTGCTTTTGTTTGAGAGTGCTGGCGTATAGTGCCTGGAAACACACCACAGTTTGGGGCTCGCACATCTGCTCTAACTTCCTAGCCAGCTCACAGCTGGATTCACCAGTCATTGTGTCCCATGGCAATTCAGCAACCCTCTGGCCTTACAACAAGGCTGAGGTCAGTTGTACTGAGTTGGCAGCAGAGCCATATATGTGAGTCTTGGCCTGAGCCAGTCTTTTAAGCAGGGCCAGATGATTCCTATATGCAGAAGCTGCCATCCAGGAACCTGAAACAGTCATCTGCAGACATGACTGCAGTAACTGGATGACTCTCCCGTCCATTCTCCACTATGTGGGTAATGCAAGCTGGAATATCCCAAGTAATACTTCGGGATACATCTAAGTTTGCTCCAGTTGTGACTACACTGCCTCTGCTACATGTTATGGATTTTCAGTGGCTTACTAGCTAAAGCAGAGGGCCAGACAGATATACCAGCACTGTGTCTCTGCATCTGCAACACAATAAATCCATCAGCTGGATCAACCACCCAAGAGGGGACTATTTCTACACATTTGTCATGGCCAGACAGGACTGGGCTGCTGGCAGTCCAGCCTCCTTCACAGGGAAGCTGGGCTGGAGCTGCACCCATGAAAGAGCTGATGCCCCATGACCCAGCACAGCACAGCACTTGATGCTGGGCACGTCAATTTCTCCCAGACCCTGTAAGTGACATTCTCAGCCAGCAGAAAGTCATGGATGTCTTCTCTGGCCACACTTACCTGTCAGTGACAAGTCTGTTTTGTGGGCACAAACCAGGTTCTGCACACTCCTTCCCACCCCACACACGGTATCCCAGGAGGCCTCCAAAGCACAGACACCTCAGAGGGTCCTGACCCCACGGAGCTACTTAAGATTCTGGCAGGACTCTGTTCAGTAAAAAGTGGAATCCCCCCACAGAGCTATTTCACCGAACCAAAGCGAAAAGTCTCCCCTTAAACAAAACAAAGTCTCAAAATCCTATTCCTAACACAGGAAAGCTCCTACCTAGACACATAATCCACAAAATTTAGGCTCCTCTGACCAAAATTGGATCCTGTGCGCTCTCTTAGAGGTGAATATCTCTCCAAGACTCAGTTTTTCCACCATACTACTGAAATCCTAATGCCATGTTTCCTCAGATAATCCACTTGCTAACGGAGAGTCTCGAGGGAACACCACACACCGTCCCACGTGAAACATTAACAAACTCTCCAACAGCAGACTCCCAGGAGCCTGGTATCTGAACAGTAAAGCAATGAAGCCTTTGAAAACCCGATACCACCTGGATCAGGCAAGGAAACATACCACTTCGAGGAGGCCATGAGGGCGTTTCCCGGTATTGTTTACCAATCCAACCATCACAGATGTCCCAGTATTATAAGAGGTTTGGTAACACCCTTCTTATTACAGGCAATCAGGTGCTTCCGTCACTCCTGCAGAGTTCACACACATAAACAGAACTGCCACATATACAGCAATTAATATCTTGAACCAGCTGGTAGTTTCTGTGGAGCTGTGTTCCAGCTGAGCAATCTTGTTAAATCAGATCTCATTCCCTAATGAGATTACAAGGTTCGTTAATAGAGGTAATGAGGTAGATCTCATAGTCTTGGAACTTGGTAAGGCATTTAACTTAACAGCACGTGACACCCCTTTTCTAAACAATTCATCGTTTTACAGTGTAAGGAATGTATGTTAGCTGTATTAAAAAATTGGTTCTCCACGATGCTACTGTCAATATAAACTCTAATCCTGTAGTGGACTTCACAGCCCTGGTATGGGAACCATTGCCAGGTAATTCTGGCCTCAAATTATAGATTTGGAAGTATATATGAAACCCTTATTGAAAACAACCAGCAAGAGTGGAACCACAGAAGCTAGAAGGTGGGATTACTACACAGATACTACCCGTTCTTCTTAAGCCTTAATAGGAAGCACCCGGTGAGAAGCACTTACTACTCTGCCAAAGTACAGCAACTGGGAGTTTCGCTACACCTCTCCATCTTCTCACCAGGGAGACGTTTCACCTACAAACCTTTCCCCAGCACCCCTGCTTCAGCCACAAGCCCACACACTGCTAACCGAAGGGCTGAAGGAAGCCCAGCTCCCAAGGCCACCAGAGAGCTCTGTGGCGTTTCAGCTTGAAGAACACAGCGCCAGGTCACAGCCAGAGCACCTGGCGTCCCGTGTGCGGGAGGGCACGCAGGGCGCCCGGCCATGCCTGCCAAGCGAGGCCAGAGCTGGGGACGCCACTTCCCCGGGCACTGAGAGGACAAGCCCAAGCAGAGGTGCCACCGCCGTCCGCAGGGTCCCTCCGTGTTAAGGGGAAGCCTAACAGCCCCGGCAGAGGAAGGGGCAGCCAGGCAGGGGCACTGCCACCCTTGCGCGGCGGGCTCCCGCTCCGGCTCCGTGGCGGTGGAGAGCCTGCTTGGGGTTGTGCTGTGAGGTGACAGGAAGGTGTGACAGGGACATGGCGACCACAGCTCCGCTCCACACCTCCAGGCAGGGTGGGGCAGTACCAGGGCCCCCTCTCAGGGTCCCGGCGCCAGACCCCGACCCGCTCCAGAGAGGGCGAGAGAAGCAGAGGCCACGACTCACGGGCAGGGACAGCAGGGAGGGAGGGACGAATGGCAGAGGCCACGGCTCACGGGCAGGGACAGCAGGGAGGGAGGGACGAATGGCACCCCCCGGGCCCGCGCGGGCCCGTCCGGAGTGCCGGGGGGAGGCACACGCCAGAGCTCTACCAGTGCCGGAGGGGGGGAACCCCGCACGGGCGGCCCACGCCGCGGGGGTGGATCCCCACCCCACCCGGACGGCCCCGCTGCGCTGAGGGAGGGGCTCCCCCATCCCGCCCGGGCGGCCCTGCTGCAGGCAGGGAGACAAACCCTAGCCAGCACCGGGGCGGCAGAGGCACGGCACGGCACCGCACCCGTCCCCTCAGCGCCTCCTACCTGCGTCCGTTACCGGCGCTGCCCTCCCCGCTCCGCCGCCGAACGGCAGGTCTGCGCACGCGCACCTAGCGGCCTCCCGCCCCCGCCCCGCGGCCATCTTGCGTCCTGGCAAGCGAAGCCGCCCCCTCCCGGCCGCCATCTCGCGTGAGGTCACCTCGCGGGGAAGGCACTGAACACCGCCCCGGTGCCCTCCGCCGCCTCGTTTGCATTAGCCCCGCCCCGCCTGCCAGGTGGCGCGGCAGGGGCGGGCTCGCTGCGACCCTTCTAGTCGGAGTGGGCTGGCTGCTCTATGATCTACCCGGCTCGCGGGGCGCCCGTCGCCATAGGAACGTTGGCGGGCCCGGGGCAGCCGGTCGGCCGGGCCAGGCCGGACCCTCACCACCCACGCCAAGGCGGGCAGCGAAGGTGCCCGGCAGTGGACAGACTGCTGTGGGGCCTGACAGCCCGCTCACCGGCATCGCGGGGCCGGAGGAGAGCGGCGCTGGGAAGCCCGAGGTGCCCGCCGGGGGAGGTAGCTGGGCGCTGGGCTTGTGGCGCCTTTTCACCTTAAACACCTCGAACTGCTCTGAGGGAGCCTCAAAAGAGCGTTGTGCCAAGCTGCAAAATGACTAAGGAAGCAAAACGATGAATGTGGTAACACAGGGGGCAGGTTAGTCTTCCCCCTAATCCATCAAATGCCATGCTTGTCTCCCAGGCCATAGTCATCAGCTACTTACACTTTTCTCCCAGGATTTGTTTACGTTGCATCCCATATAGTTCAAAAATAGAGACTGTTGTTGTCCTTTAAGCGCTCTCTTTGGACCTTTCAAAGAAATAACTCCTGTTTTCAGCATATTTATCGCCTTCCACCTCTTACCACGACAGTTGTTCTCATCCAAGTATTCACTAACTTCATCAGGGAAAACTGAGGCAAAAGCCAGTTCTTATGTTCAGAAAAGGATCATTCCACCCTACTGATACCGGAGGAATTTTACCAGTGTGCTTAACTGTAAATGTTGCAGCTATGTATCCATGACATGGCCTAGCTGTACAACACCGTATTACATAGTTCAGCTACTAGTAGAATACTGCACTGTATAGTTTAGCTACTAAGTAGAACAGAACCTGTCTGAAACCAAGACATGAGCCCAGAGTGCTGAACCAGAGCCAGAAGAAGGTCATGAAAAGGAGAAGAGGATAAAGAAGATGAAGATGTCCCAAATAACCACCAGAGGACCTCCGACCCGTTAGGCCACACATGCATAGTAAGAGTGTAGATACGATAAGTAGTTCATGGAACTGTAATGCATATGCTAATAGTTTCTCAGAAATGTCATTAATATGTATAGATTTGCCACATAAAGATAAACAGTGAACAAAGCTGATGTGCACAGTGGACAGAACTTATCCCCTGTGCATCCAGCACTGAAAATAAAAAATGGCTGCATTCTAACACTCTTAACTGGGTACTAGAGAGTTTTGTCTCTCATTTTTTGGTATCAGTACTACCTCCTCATGTTTTTGTGTATTAGACTTACTAATGGCTTCCTACATTGGTCATTTTTATAAGTCCATAGAACAGGTTTTATAATTAAAGAGTGATTTGTAGGTATTTAACATCAGCGATTGAAATTACCTGCAGCAGAGCAAAGCACTAAGCATCCCTAAGGAGTGTGCTCTGCTGCAGCAGCTGTGCTGAGCAATGATGAACTGACCTTGCAGATCCTGTCACCCTTTTTAAAACTGGGTGGGGATTTGTATCTGTAAAGGCTCGTAACAGTGCAGGTGTTTACAATAAGGTAATGCTGATGGGAGCCATTTGTATGGCTTCTTAAGTACAACCTACTGAATAAGCTACAAATACTAGCTTTGCTGTTGGTAGCTGAGTATGAGCAAGGAGTTTATGGGACTAAAACAAAGAAGCAGTAGGGTTTGTTTCTGAAGTACTCTGTGGTGGGCTATTTTAAAGTTTACAGGTTTTCTTTAAGTGTTAAAAACAGCATTTTGCTGCTTTGAGAAACAGCCTGAAGTTTTGGTGAGTGTTTTTGAGGTTTTTCTGGGCTGGCTTCACATGCTGACTTTAGCTGTTCTTTTACCTGTGCCTTTCATCCTTGTGATGCCTAAGTCTTTACGTTCAAGTTCTATTTTTTCTCTATAAGGCAATCTGACTAGCTAAGACATGGACCTTTTACTAGCTTTAGTATTCTTGTCTGTAGGCAGTTGGACTTAAAGTTCCCTGTTTGAACATGCAATGTAATTGCTGAAAGAATGAGCTGCCTGTTGTTTTTCTTGACTACAAGGGCATGTTCAGACAGGTAACTGCAGCCCTGGCTACTACAGGAAAGCCTCTGCAAGGTGTAATTTGGTATCTTAGTGCATCTCCTAGCTCTGCTGATGTCACCAAGATACATCAGTGAAAAGAAACTGTAGAAAGCATGTTACCTTCTTAAGATCATGTTGTGTATCCTGTTCCTCCTTACTCCTCAGTTAAGTGAAGGCATCATCTTCATTGGCTTTCCCTGTGATGTGAGTACATGCACACCAAACAAATGTCTGTTTTCTGCACTTATGCCTAAAGACTGGTTATGCTGTAATGTTTTACTAGCTACAGTAGCAAAGCAATACTAGTGCTAGCTTAAATGTTTGTAGTAGCAATGTACAACTGAGGTATTTTGCACTCTGCTTGGCTTTTTGAAAACACCAGTACTTAAATCCCTCTGGAGGTGGTGTCTTCTTCACCCTGGCATATCTGCTGTCTTATGTAATAGATGTGAGTCCACGTATAGCATGCTGATTCATGTCAGCTCTAGCCTGTAACTTTTTCCTAGAATCACCTGTTTGTGAGAGATACTAATGTAAATTGTTATTGTTGTGTGATGATAGGTTTTAAACTTTTAGTTCAGAAAAAAATGGCATAGAAAGGCTTCTCTGAGTGATTGTGTTCTTGGAAATACAAGATTGCCTTTTGAGTCCCATTTAAAAAGAAAAATCAATAGCGTTATTTGTGAGCTATGTTCTGTATTGTCTAAAGACCATAACAGAAGGTAGTTCTATTTTTTTTAACTTATTACAGAGTTATAGATCAGCAGATGCTGCAGCTGTTTGCCGTGAGGGATGCAACAAGAGCGGTATTTCCATGGGTAATTCTAGCTCAGATGGTTGAACTTAAGCTAGAAATAATGTGTATTGCTGTTATATCAGAAAACATTCCTTTTACGCTAAAGGAATGATATATAATATAACCCCAAAGTTGGGATAATCTCTTTCCCACCCTGTCACAGTGTTTGGGGTGTTTATCCCATGGGAAGTGCATAAGAAGTTATGCCTTCCTCACTTCTAAACATGCATCCTTGTTGCAGGATGCACCGGAATGGGACACAAGTGTATTTTAAACGTAAGTAGTTAAAATGCAAATGTTTGCTGTGGCGTTGGATGCTAGTGTGTGTCAACAGAGCAAACCCACTGTAGGCATGAAGTCTCTCTGGAGAACCAGGCTATGTAACCAGCTAAGGCCTTTGCAGAACACCAGGAGACTCTCCCAAGAGCACTTCAAGGGCAAAGACTTCTATTCAAGCAGTTGAAGAGAGTGGGATGCTGTGAAAGCACAAAAACAGTGTGCAAAACGTGTTGTTCTGCCATGTGCAAACTTGTGCAAGATAAGAAAGTGCCTGTATGTAACTAGAGCTGGGCAGAGGAATCAAGGCTAAGGTAGAATGTTTTGTCTTGGAGTGTGTGAAGTAAGCAATGCATAACCAGGAGGAAACAGATAACTATAGGGTGTCTGAAGCAGCTCTTGCAGGGTAGAACCTTGCAAGGCTATCCACACCATAGCAGTAGTAACAGGTAAGGCGGAGATTGCCTAGGTAATGGTATCAGAAACACCAGACTTGGTTATGGATGTAGCAAAACTGAGACCAATAGGGAAGAAGTAATTAGGGTTGGGTTGTCTATTTGGGAGGAGACTGGAGGAAGGGAGGCATGAGCATGGCAAAAAAAAAGTGCATCTTGAAATGAAAGAGTAAGATAGGAAATGAGACAAAAGAATGAAAGTGGGAGCAGCTGACTGCAGGAGTGCAGACATCCACTGATGGTAGTGAAGCCTGAGGACCCGGATCCACTGGGATGCTGGAAAGATGCTCTGTAGACAACCTGCTGGACTCTCCATCAGGTCTGTGTTGGAAAGACTTGGTGTGGGAGGGCAGAGCAAAGAGGGATGAGCTTGCACCCTAGTATTAAGTGGTATGGGAGGGAAAGGTGACACACCTGTAACTCAGTAGCAGTTTTGTGTGGTTCATAAGACTTGATTAGTAGCTTCATAGTCGTGCACAAAATGATACAAATAACGATGAGATACTAGTGGTGTGTTAATGAGGTTATTGATCATTCAGTTGACCTATTGGTGTGATTGATTGATAAGTTAGTCTGAGTCAGTTGTCTCAAGACTGCAATCTGAAGGGGAACAGCTGGGTGGGGGAAGTGACAGCTGGGGGCTGGTCTGGGATCTCCTATTTGGAAGCTTGAGCTAACTGATACTGAGATTTCTTTAAAGAGTGTGTGTGGATAGTGGTGATGGATATCAGATGAACTGTTAAGTGAGAGTAGGAGTGGGTCTGGTTGTGCAGGCTGTGTTTAAACACGGAGGGGGATCCTTGGGACTCTAAATGCTATGAAGTGCAGATTAAAATATGCTTGATTATTGAAAAAAGTAGCGCCTGGGTGTAGAGCTATGTCTGGAAAAGGGTTTGTGTGAGGAAAAAGGTGGTGGCTGTTTGTATGAGGAAAAAGGGCTGACTGGGATCCTGAGACGTGGGGCACAGATTTGAACCTCTGGTGAGGTTCTGATGTGAAGGGTGCCTACAGCGGTTGCTAGGAAGAAAACACTGATGGTGGGAGCTTTAATACAGCAGAAGTTAGGCCATGCTGAAAGGGGGGCATATCGAGGAAGGAGAAAGCTTGGAGCGTGTCCAAAATCTAGACTGTGGTGCAGCAGACAGGGAGAGGCTGAAGGGGTGACAGTGTCAGAATTACCTTGGCAAGAGGCAGGGGTGGCTTCCAAAGACTTTCCTGCTGATGCAGTGTCCCTGCGGTAATACTCACCATGTTTTATTCTTGGCAATGCAGCTGTTTTAGACTTGCAGTGTTATCCAGCAGCTGCAGTGAGAATAGGAGTGGCTGCTCCAAACCTCTCTGTCAGCACTGAGTTGTATTTTGACCACTATTTGAACAATTATGCAAGGGGGTGGTTTTTAGATCATCAGAGTCAAGTAAAGACTTGCTTTGCAATGGCTAGGGCTTTTCCTGGTGTTTTGACCTCATACAGAGTCTGGGCTTTGCACAGACTTCAGAAATAAATGCCAGACCCATGCTAGATTTCAGCGCTTTCTGGGAATGCTGCTTTGAATAGCTGAAACAGATATACTCCCTCTTCAGAGGGCCTATATAAGGGGTGACTGACTGTAATAAGCATTAACTGCTACTTCTGCAGTTACCAGTGCCAGCTGGAGCTCTTTTCTTCATGATGCACTAGTAACAGCAGAGTTCAGAGGGAGAAGGATGAGGACTGGAGTCTTCTGGCTTAAACTAAATCCTTCCTCTTGGCTGAGCCGAAGGGGTTGTTCATGGTGCAAGACCCAGGAGTAATTCTGAGCCCACCTCTTGGAGGGGAGCATCAAGTGTGGTACGTTTTGTATGAATGTTCTCTCATCAAGGTGGCAGCTTGTTCTTCCCATGGGGAGGGAGTTGGTGTGTCTGAGGTCCTCTAGGCTGGCCATCCCAAAAGGAACTCTGATATCAGCTGTGCTCATGGTATCTTTTCACTTGGCTTAAGCAGCTGTAAGAATTTGGATAGTGAAGTAGCTGCTGATGGAAAGGTCCCTTCTGTGGTGTGGGAGGAAGAACTGGGGGAGCTCCTCAGACTGGATGAGTGGTGTGGGAAGGAGAGGAGGCTGCTTGCTGGCCTTCCTCCAGTGCCAGTTGCTCCTCTGGCACATTGAGTGATACAAACAATCTTCTTCCTGGCTGAAGAGCCTTCTAGACCAGCATTTTTTGCATTCTGCAAAGCCTACATACAGGTGCCCTGCCACTCAGGGCTGCTCCAGGCTCCTCAACTCTGCTCACAGAGCTAAATTTTTTGTTAGACAGCTTCAGAGATTAGTGGGTGAAGGAACTGGCCCAGTCTAGAAACTTGTCCTGCTGCCAAAGTGAGGGTGTCACCACTTAGCTGCTGCTTCTGTCCAGCTCTGCACCCCAGGGGCAAGTAGGGTGGCCCACAGCCATCTCCATCTGTCTGCTGCCCTGTGCTGCTGCTTTCTTTGATTCCATCAAAATTGCTTTTGTATTTACCTTTTACTAAAAACATACAAAACTATCTGGGTTGGTGGAGTTTTCCTGTTCCTACTAATCTCTCTCTCAAACCCTTTCCACCTTGTAGCTTTACCGCTCTATGGAGAGCCATTAAGCTTTCATTCAAAGTACTCTTCTCTGCAAAGATCTTTTCTTTCTCATGGCTATTTTCAAGGAGCTTTCAGTATGGGTTATCTTCCTTTATACTGCTAGACAGCACAAGGGAGCATGGCAAATAGCCTCGCCCCTTTCTGAGAAGCAGAGGCTGCATACTCTGCCTCACCAAACTTTCAGTCTAGAGGGACCTAATAGAGGATCAGTGTAAGGAGACACTGGTATGTAATAGCTGTCCAGCTCCCAGTATGCAGTGCCAGCTCTGCCTGTAGGAAGCAGGTAATGGCGCTCCATGCACTGTGGCTTTACAGAAAACTAATTGCATACAGAAATCGGTGACCATGGTGACACTCGGGGCTCAAGACTGAAGCAGAAATGCTCCTCCTGAGCTGGCCTGCTGTGGGAGCTGGTAGGGTGCTGCCCTCAATCACACTGTGCTCTGTGCTGCTGGAGGAGTCACAGGGGTGCAGTGGGTGAGCAGCAGTGGGGCAGAAATGGCCCCATTTCACCTCAGCCCACCACACAGCACTTTCTCCTTTTTTTTTTTTTTTTTTAGATGCCATGAGAGCTTGTCTCTTCCAAGAAGTCAGGCTTCCCCTGAGGTTGTAGTGGGCTTTGCCCAGCAAATGGGAGGCTGGACCCATTCTCTGCAGTCCTGGTCTGTCTTGCTGAGATTTGGCTACTGCCTTGTGGCACCTTGTACTAGGCATAATGTAGTAACCTCTTGTGGAAGTATTTAACACTCCTTGGAGTGCTTTGCTAGGACAGTGTGGGTTTGCTCTCTTCTTGGAGAGTACAGCAAAAATTCATGGTGCTGTATTATCTTGGGGGTGTAGAGGTGGGTGAAAAATCCAAAAGTGCTTCCATGATTAAGAATCTGCTCCCCTAGATAAAAATTAAGGCCTGAAAGGATCCAGATTGTAATGAGCTATTGCACTTTCCTTGAATTCCTGTGTTGTTGCCAGGCTCATCTGGCTGAGAGAAAGCATCCCCTTAAGGAAGTCAGCCAAGTGCCACTGTCCTAAGGATCAGTACTGGTGGCAGAGGATCAAAGCTATTGTGTTGTACAGCTCTCCCACCTCCCCAAGAAGCATAAGCATGTGGGACTCTGACAACAGAACTGTGAAAGACAAACCTTAGCTTGATGAGTATGTTCCGTTTTAACCTCTCTCTTCCAGAACAGTCCTTGAAGTTTCGGTTTTTTCCAAGGGAGGACCTTGCCAAGGCCTTGTCAGATGGCAACAGTTTTGCAGTATCTGTTCAAAATGGGGAGGCTAACTGGAAATAACTCATGACTTCTTCATCCCCTTGTTTAGGGGAAAATACTGCTTTTGCAGTATTCATCCCCGTCTGTCTGGGAGTTGCTACAGAGCAATGGCAACAGACCTGTGGTTTTTGTGGGGTGGGGAGAAGAACAGGGCAGGAAGAAAGCCAGAAAGAAGAGTCTGAGAGTTTGGGTGCTGGAACAGTGGAGAGGAAAAGGTAACTTAACAGGATCTCCCCATTCTCTTTGTTTGGGAGCTGATCATAGGGCAATGGCATGAGGCCAGAATAGTCTTGGCCATCTATTTTACTCAAAGTCTCAACCATGTTCTCTCCTGTGGGTTCAATGTCTCTGCAGTTGTGTTGGCTTTCAGTATGCTGGAACTGTTGGTCTTTGTGAAACAGAGATAGGTATGTCTGGCTACCTGTCCAGACATATCAGAAATACTTGCACGACTTCTGCATGTTGGATACTGTGGTACATCTTGTATGTTGGTCTGTGCCCATGCTACAGTCAGGCTTGTTTTAAAATCTCTCGTAGAGTATGTGCAGTCTGGCATAGACTTGAATATTCACACTTTGCTCTGTTTTCTGCAGCTCACAGTGTTTTTTGTGCTCCATGAGTAGTTGAACAGAAAGCTCCCCAAATGCTAAGCTAGCCTGTGTGACAGTAAAGCTCCACGTATCTGAGACATGTGCAGCAAAACCATGTTATTCTGTAATGCTGGCAAGGTGATTTCTGCTGCTTTAGATGCTAGAAAAGCCCTACCAGCCTTGGGCATTTCTGTATTAACTAGTGGTGGATTCATCACCTGTAGTAACTGCATAATAGCAGTGAAACAGGATCTCTTTTATACTTGAGCTGTCAAGTGTACTCTCTGGTTTTGTGTTGCAAACATTGCTTGATTGCTCCATAGCAACTCTGTCTGGGTCAGCTGGTGCTGTATCAAGTATTTTTGGAGCTGTGGTGTCAGTCTCCTTGACCTGCACCAAGATGTGTGAGGAGAGAAGCCCTGCCAGATGGCTGGGCAGTAGGCGAGGGAATTGCTGGAGTAGGCTCTGGCAAGCCTCGGAAGAGTCTGAGGTATCATGTTCTCACCAAGCAGAGATGACTGTCTCATTTCAGCTGGCTGTGACCTTCTTCGGAGCTTTTTTCTTTTTTTTTTTTTTAACCCTTTTTCAGCAAGGTCAAAACTGCTGGAAAGGCTTGAAGGGAGAGGCTGGCTTGTTTCTTGCTGTGGCCTTTCTTACTGGGTTGGCTGCTTGGAGCTGTAGTTGCCAGCTGGGAGCAACCAGTGCCCTGGCTAGGGTGGCTTGGCTCTCAGGCACAGCAATGGTGCCCACACACCCACTCTTTCAGTCTGTGCCACCAACAAGCTGGTGTATATTGATGACTGTCAGTGGATCTCAGGACCGGGGAGGCATTTAGGAGAGCTCAGCTCAAGCTTTAAGGACTGTTTTGCCCTTTTCTGTTCAGGACATCCAGGTGCCAAGCAACAGATGAGGTGATTTTTCCCACGTGACATAGTAGAGCTTGAAACTGGAGCAAGGGAAGAAAGTGGGTGGTAGCCTGAAGAGACAGGTCAGCCAGGATCCCCTCTCTGCTTCTAGTCTGACAGCTGCTCGTGGAGAGAGAGATGGAGGCTGTTGGATGTTTACCTCCAAAGCCAGGGCAGCCTCTGGCTGCTGGCACTGGAGAGACAAGAAGTAGGCGCTGATGAAGAGGAAAGGGAGAAGAGATAGGGTTGGACCCTTTCCTCAAGGGGTATCACTAGGTAATGTTGATGGCTGGGGGTTGGTTTTCTTAAGCATCTGGCTTTTGATGCTTTCCAGCCATCAGATGGCCTAACAGAAGATCACCCTCCTGGCAAACCCAGTTTTCCCTGAAGCACTGCCTGTTCTCACTTCCCAGTAAGCTTGATAAGGCAAGGATCAGGCAAGCTGGTACCGATGCTGTCAAAACCCTTTCCTGCTGTAGACTTGCATTTGTCACACTCTAGCTTGGCTCTACAGAGTCCAGCAAGGCTTTGGTCCAGCTGTGGTCTCCCAACGCCTGCCTCTGGAAGCCGAAGCAGCCTGAAGGTCGATATGAACAACAAGCACTGGTGTAATTCTGGTGTGAACCATGTTGTCAGTCCCTGGGAGCACACACAAGGCTGCAGCTCTGGAGGGGCAGGGCAGAAGCCTTGTGCCTCCTGCATAGCAAAACCTTGTTGCAACACACCTAATGATTCAGAGCGGCATAGTGCCCTGCAAGCCAGGAACTGGGATTCAGCCCCTTGTGCTTGAGAAGGTAAGCCAGTGTCAGGGCAATCCTGAGAGCTCTGGTGCTCAGGCACAGGGGGAGAGCTCTGTGCTGGGGAGCTGGTGGGGACAGGGCAGCACCAGGCAGCTGTGCAGCAGAGCCTGGGAAAGGCAAAGCCAGTTGGAGCCCAGCCACCAAGCCAAGGCTCACCCTGCCGGACTGCCAGCTTCCTCCCGGTCTCTGAAGTATTGTCTACGCTGTGTCAGCTGTCAACACTCTCCTCCTGGGTGATCTGTTTCCAGGGGAATGTCTTCACTTCTGTCGTTGTGTGTGACAGTGTTGGCCTGGCCCGGCCCTGCTTAATCCGCATCTCGTCCCATCCCTCTGTCCCTCATCCCTCCTCCCTGCTATCTCTTCAGTTTGCTTCCTCTTCTGGGCCATCGTGCCTGGCTGAGCCACCAGCTTGTTCCCCTTATCTTTCTCCAGTGCAAAATCAAAGCAATTAATAGCTCTGCTCAGGCTGCCTCAGTGCTAAAACCTGAGTGATTGAGACAGCCTATTGCCCCTTCTGTGACTACAGGGAAGAGTTGGGAGCACTGATGCTGCCAGCTGAAGCACAAGGTGCTACAGCAAATGGTAGATGGGCTGGCCATCTGTAGCTTTTGCGTGAGGGCAGGTCATCAACTAGATAACAGCTTCTCCAGAGCTGTCCTAAACTGGCATGAAGCAGCACACTGATGCAGCAGCAGAGGTAAAAGCTGGGTTTGCTTTGTTCCACTCAATGGATGCAACAGCTGCATGTTCTCTGTGGAGACCACTTACTCTGAAACACAAAGGATCCATGGAAATGATCCTGTGGATCTCAATAGGGATGTGGGGTTGAAGTGGATTAAAACAGGCACTTAGCCTCTTCTTAAAAACTAGTCTGTCTATTCAATTTATCCACCTCATGCTGCCATTGATATATAATACCCCTCTGGATTTTTGTGGTGGTTCTGAGCAAGTTAGGCAGGCAGGGTGTTTGGGAACTAGCTTTTTGTGTCCTTTCAATAAAGGTCTAATGAATTATGCTTAAACAGGATGCAGTGGTGCCCCTTGCTGCAGGGGGCTCAGCTCTAAATCTCTTTAGTGGTCAGGCAAACTTGGGAAGAAATGTTCAGGAGCTCTTGGGCACAGAGAGGCACTCAGCCCTGACCTTGCCTGGTGAGTGCCTGAGAGCTATGCTGTACGTTGGAACCTGGGCTAAATGCAGGAAATGGCACAGTGCCTGCTCTCCTCCTCCCCACCTGCTAGGGAGCTGGGGGGACCTCGGCCAAACCTATTCAAGCTTGCTTGCTTTATTTTGCTTGAAGCTGTTCAAGCCTTTTTTGTAATGGCCTTAAGTGAAGTAGGTTGTGAACTTTTCCCCCCCCTTCACCCTTTCTTTTTCCTCCTGTTTGTGGAGGTGATGGTTATGATGCGGTTTGGCTCCTATGCTGCAAATCTTGGTTAAGGGTACTGCCTGGTCTTGTCTGAATCTAGTGCTGTTCACCTGTGCAGGGGGTAGACTTCTAGCTCTGCACCCATGGCAAAAGCAGGCTTGACCTAGTGCAGATTACAAACCTCAAGGGACAGGAACAACTTGTGCTGGCTGAAAAAAATAAAAACCTTCATTGTGTAGTACCCAGCATTGCTTGTGACAGGCAAGTTTTTTTGGAGACTGCCAAATTTCCTGTTAAGCTGGAGGAAAGCACTGAACTGAGGGAAGAATTTAATCTTCTTGATCAACACTTGTGTGAGAGGCAGCTCTGTATTTAAGGCTGGAGCAAAAAGAGCCTACGGGATCTGAAGCTGGGGGCGGGAACCAAATGCAAAAAACTTGCTGCCTTTACTTTTCTGTGCATGATCTTTTCCTGTCTCTGGTAGTAAACTCTTTTTAAAAAAAACTCATGCTATGTACGGCTTCCTTTCCTGCCCTTGAGGAGAGGATAATGAGTCATGGTAGGACATAGCTTAATGCCCTAGAGTATGCTTGGATCATCTGGTGAGGGCAGGCTAGCAACAAATTCAGCTGTAGGTCAAAGTTGCTCAAGGTAAATGCATGCTTAAATATGAATGGTAACTACTGAGACCAAAATGAGATTCCTTTACACAAGAACTCATCAGAGGAAATGTAGATGTGCCTGGATCTTGCTCTAGAACAGTAGGCACAAGTCTTGCTTGCTTCTCAGAGTAGAAGCAGGGCTTTAGGAGCATGGGGAGAGTCAAGGACAGTTGAAGATTGTTTTTATCTCCTTGTCTGGACAGAATGGCACTGAAATAATTGCAGCAGAGCTGGGCTATGTCCTCTTTCTTTGCCTGCTTGCTTTATTTCTGGGCTTTTTTCACTTGTGCTTGCCTTCCCCGTTTTTATGCCTGCTCAAGGGTCTCTGGCTTTCTGCAATCTGTCTTGCTGCCTCTCAGCAGTACAAAGATGTGTCATGAGGATATGAGGCCACCTCTTCTGTCCTCAGTGGTGTTTTTATGCCATATTGTTTCCATCCTAACTCTGAGGTCTGGGTGGGTTAAATGAGGAGTCCTGCTGAGCAGCTAAAAGGCAGTTACTGGCAATGTAGCTGTGTTTGTGGCCTGTTCCTGGGGCAGGAACATGTTCTGTTAATTTGTTGGTAGTTAGCTTACAGTGCTAGGCCTATTTCCTTATTCAACCTGGCTCTGGAATGTGTATAACCCATGTAAATCTTCTATCTTTCCCTCTTGCCCTCATAGCTTTTGAGACTCATCAACCACTCTGGAGAAACGTCCTTTATGTGAAACCCCAGCTCCTGTACCATGTACCAGTCTGGCTTTGTGCCACGGGAGTATTACCCAGCCATGATCCCACCTTCTGCCTGCACCTACCCACTGCTGCAGACTGGAAGAGCTGACGATGTGACCAGCTCCGTGATATTCCCTCCCATCCACATGCACAACTTCTACAGCCGACCCATCACCTTTGTGGTGGACCAGAACAGCTACCCTGACTATGTGGGAGGTCAGGTGGAGTATCATCATCTCTACAGTGCCTCTAATCCCTACTTCCGTCCGTACTACACCTGGCACTCACCTCCCATGGTCCCCATTCCTTTCTACAATCCCTATGCCAACTATAATCCCTATGTTGCCTACCAGAGGTCAGATCAATATCGAGACATATGGCCAGAAGGCTTCATGATGAGAGGGGAGCTACAGTGGGGGAAGCTCAGAAAGGTGTTTGGACCAAGGAAAGACCTCCCAAAATTTGTAAAGGATGATCTCCGGAGGGTTTATGGCACCTACCCACGGACCAGCGTCTCCATAACCTACCGGAAAGGGGAGTTCTTGGTTAAGGGAGACCCCAAGGTAGGAGAGCAGGAATATGTAGTGGAAAAAGTCATCCAGCCAGCTCTGACCCCCAGTGCCAGCGAGGCAGATGATAATAGCAGTGAGGACCAGAACTGTAAGAAGAAGAAGAAGAAACTGAGATATTGATATAGTTAGTTACCCACTGGACAGATGGTCCAGAGCCCTTGTGGGAGCCTGTTGGCAGCTGCTCTTGGTGCAGCTGGAAAGCAGCATAAGCAAGCGATGCCACCATTCCTGTTAGCTTCTAACTGATCACCATCCTCCACAAGTTTACAGCAGCTTTACCCTATTTGATGCACAATGCACATCCTGTGAAGAAACCACATGGCACTTGTCTGTCTGTCGGATCAGCTCTTTGGTTCTGGTTTTGAAATGAACATTTGATTTCCACTGGTTTGGTTGAGTGGTCATGGTCTGGTGCGGGGATTTCCAGGCAGCCACCCTTGATTAGAGAAGATGGGCCTCTACCTACCCAGTCCAAGGGAAGGTCCTGGAAGCTGGCTCCCTTCCTGGCACTCAGTTAAGGAGACTAAAATGGGATTTCCTCCAGGCTGGGGGCAGTACAGGTCCCAGAGGAGAGAGGGGTTCTTGAGCACTGTGAAGAGCAATTGGCTGCATATCTTGTCACTGTTGTTTATGACCATATCGTTGTGCTTGATCACTGTGTGATGCCTGTACACAGGACTTCCCTGTGTGCTGTCAGAAGATCCTGGTGTCCCCATCCTCCTATGCTGGGTAACCTGGTGTTCAGTCCTTCTGGCCACATGTCCTTGTTGAAATTGCTGCTTGAAGCCCTGTTCTGGGTCTGACTCAGCTCTGGTTGGAGGTGCTGGCTCTCTGGCAAAGTTACTGGAAGTGTGTGAAGCACAGTACTGCCACAGCTTGGCCTTTTGGAAGGGTGGACTTCAGAGTTGTGCTGGAAACCTGGAGGGTTGTGAGGGGCTGGGTCTGACCTGCTTGCAAACTTCTTTCTTTTAAATTATTATAAATAAACAAAAAAAACACATGCAAATGCTTGTATTCCTATTTTTTAGTTACCTGACAGCAGTGTCTCCTGCTGAAATCTGATCTGTCACCTTTTTGCAAAGTTAGGTATGACTTCTGACATGGTTCTTGCCCAGCTGTGGTGGGTTATTCTGCTTGGCAGTACCTTGTCTTGTTCCAGTTTGTTGCCTGATGGCTTCCTTTTTGCAGGTGAACAAGGACTTTGAGCATCCAAGAGAAAGAGGGGACCTGCTCTGTTCCCCCATAGCCCCCCCTGCTATGCCACATGGGAGAAAGGCCGCCTAATGCAGGAGGGAACTCTGTGTTCCCAACCTGCCTAGCAATGGAGAGGGCCTGTGAAGGTGAACTTGGAGGCTCTTGGTGGTTCTGGATTGCTATAAAGTCAAAGCAAGTGGATTTGTTTTTTTAATTAATGCAATAATTTTTGTTTGTTTAAGCAATTGCCGGAGTGTCTCAGCAACTATCTGGATTTCCCCTTCCACAATCAGCTTCTTGGAAATGGGTTAACTCTGTTGCCAAATAAAGCTGCGGGAGGACTGAACCAGAAAAACTGCTGCAGAAGCCTCAGAACAAGCTGATGCTCCTTGGCTGTGTTGCAAGTTGTGGTTGTGGGATGTACTGTATGGAGCAGAAAAGGCCTTCATTAACAACCAGTGGCTAATGAGATATGCCTTTGGTTACCCAGTACAGGAAAAATGCAGGGATTCCCATCTTTTTTTATCATTATTATTGTTCTTCCTTATCTAAGCAGGGCATCCTGCCCAGGTAGAATGTGCAGTTAGAAGTTTGCTGTCCTGGCCTGTGGCAGCCTTGCTGCAGCACTGGCATTTGCACTCCCTGTCCTCCCAGCAGCAGCAGCTGCTCCTATAGGCAGTGGCTTACGCAGTGAACCTGAGGTTCATGCACTGGACCCTTATGCGGACAGTGCAGTGCTCTGATGGGGCGCTGGAAGGAGTTTCTTCCCCATCCCCTACAGCTGGCGCAGGGCGCAGCTGGGCTGTCAGAGCTGGGTGCCACCTGCCATGGGAAGGGGCTGCTTTAGGTGAGATCCTGGAGCAGGTGCAAACCAGCTCTTCTAGGCAAGGTGAGGGGAAGCATGGGGTTTGCCCTACGGTGATGATTGGACGCTACATAAATTATTAGGACTTACATAATAATTTATCCTAAATGCCACTCCTCCAGCCCATAAATTCCTGGTGGCAGCTTTGTACCATGTTATAGTGGAAAATGTTCCCAAAACTCAGGGTAGGCAGCCAAGGTCTCCTAGAGGTAAACAATAGATGGGTGGAAGGACAGCCTGTTGCATCCACAAAAACTTTCTCCAAATTCCTGTCTCTGCTGGGGACATCTGCGGGGAGAGAGCGGGCATAACCCTTAACTTTACTCATCCTGTCCTGTTTATCTTTTCCAAAGTTTTGTTTGGTTTTGCTGCCCAGACTCTGAATAGGAGATTGCTGGGCACACCCAGGCTGTTGTTCTGACAAAGTATTTTTAGCGGAGGCTTACAATCGCATGCAGTACATCAGGAGGCAGAAACATATTTATTTTCTCAAGTGCCATTTCACTTTCAGACCGAAGAAAACATTTTGTAGTGGGCTTTTTTGTTCCCTTGAGGGAAAGCCTGCCACAATCAACGATTGCCTCAAGCAGGGCTCTGAACACAGGGTTTCCCATGGTGGCTGTAACTCACCTCCATTCCTACTCTGGTGCCTGTGCAGGAGCAAAGATTTTTACAGTTCTTGCAGGAACAGCTAACAGTTGCACTCTCTTCCTGAAGATTTGAGGCTCATTTGCTGCCCAGCTGCAGAACTGAATCCATAGGGCATTTTTGGAGGCTTTAACGCCTATGGAATTCAGTTCTCAGAGCCAAGCAGCCAGTGCGAGTCAGCTTCCCCTGGCCCCAGCCAGCTCCAGCTCCATCTGCAAGGGGGGAAAAATAGCACAGAGCTCATCATGTCACTGACACAGTGCAGGCACTGAGCTGACACAGATTTTTTGCAACTGGGAGCTCCTGCAAGGAGAGGACTCTGGCACCTCTTGCTCTCATCCCAGAAGCAGCACACGCAGCCACAGCTTTCCTTGGAAACTGCTCAAGTCAGCTGCTATTTTTTTCCACTGCTTCCACGTATCACCCTGTTGTTCAGAGCCACTGCAAAGCTTCAGGTCAGCCCTGAGCTCTGCAAACCTGCTGGAGCTGTAAGGGAAATACCATTTCTTCCAGTTGGGGCTGGTATTCAGAGGTGTGTTGGGAATCCCACCTACATATTCGCTCTGTGTGCAAGTGGTAACACATCCCTCACTCTAAACTGCTCTTCCTCTGCATGTGGATCTGAGAAAGGGGTGCAGTCATGCTGGGGTGGTGGGGCACTCCTGGGCACTGGCCCTCTCTTCCATTCATACTGAAACCAGTGCTCGTGGGAACCCCTTGAACTGGGAGGCAACAGTTGATGGATGGAAATGGTTTGTGCAGCAGGTGGTACTGCAGGTGGACCATGAGGTGCAGGGGACCTTGCCCATTTGGGACTGGGAAGGGACAGAGGGTAATCCTGCAGCTTAAAATGAAGCAGTGCAAGGCCTTTTGCAGGCAGCTCAGAGAGCAGATCCAGGGAGGGACTGGTCTTGGTATGGGCCAAGGTGGCGCATGCTGATGCATCCCACAACTACATGTGCCCTTTGCTGCCCACTGCCCCTGCGCTCTGGTTTGGGCTGCAAAGCTCATGTGCGTAGAGGGGCAGACTCGGGGGGACACATGGGGACCCCTGTGAGCCGCTGTGGAGATTGCTGCCAGCAGATTTGGGCAGCCTCAGTCCTCAGCAGGAGTTCAAACCCATGAACTGAGCAGGTAGCTGAAAGGCAGGGAGAGGCTTTTTCTTGGCTTGGCAATAGTCTGACAGAGGTGTAACACACAGGTGTCACCACAGTTGTGGTGACAGTGGCTCAGGATGGCTTAGCCCTTTGCCCGTATGCTGGCAGTGCAGGAGGGGAGCCCTTGGGTCTGAAGGATCAGCAGAAGAGACGGGAAATGACACACACCACTTTGGAGCATGGGCAAAGATTTCAATGGGGGAAGCACCGAGCAACTGTCGGCGGGGAGCTAACTCCATGATTGCTCAACAGCTGGCCTGGAGCTCTATTTTAATCCATCTGTGGGGAATCCAAGTTCAGCTAGGGCAGTGTGAACTCACCATCCTGATGAATGCCCCGAAGGAGCCAAGTCTTGTTGCAAAAGCCATAGGGTCCCAGGCTGCAGGTCCCAGCGCCAGCACAGCCTGGGTAGCACATGCAGCGGTGCTGCAGGGGCTACCTGGAGGAGCAGAAGCAGAGGGAGACGGGGTAAAGCAGAGCCTTACACCAGGGTCATCCCACCCTGCAGCAGGTGGTCGGGGTCAAAGAAGTGGCTCAGGGACCTGGCTGTGCACCATGCTGTTTTTCAGACCATTAGCGAGTGGCAGAGAGGTTTCAATGGCTCTGAGCCCCGTGAGCTCAGAAAAGTGGGGTGATCTCCCCCTCCTCCTCCTCCCCCCACTCTGCAGGCAGGCTCCTGTGGCAGGGAGCAGGGCAGGAAGGCAGCCTGCCAGAGATGCTACAGCTATTTAAACACATGGAAATCCTTTGTGCTTCATTCTTTAAGCTGTACAACTCTTCTCCAAGGCATTTACCCCAAAAGACTTGAAGGATCACTGCTGTTCAAAGTGCCAGCTACCCACCTTCAGCCCTTGGCCACTGAGCAACCGATGCTTTCAGGAACTGAAAGGTGGAGGTGAGGGAAAAGCCTTCCTCCCCATCTTCCTCCGTGGTTTGCAAAGAAAGGGGAAGGGTTTCAAGCAAATAGGCAGGTGAGCAGGATGGGGGTCAACCCTGACAAACCCTCCCTGATGGTGCTCCGGGGTCATCCCCTTCCCTCACTCCGTGGCCCCAGGGAAGTGACATGAGTGTGGGGGCTGCATGAGACAGCTCAGCAGTTGCCTGGCATGGGTCTTATGGGGGCTGGGACTGGGGCAGCCCCATCGCCCATGCATGGGGGGCAATTTGACCTGGGTGTGATGGGAAGCCCACGGGGGCCAGGCTGGGAAAGGAGGGCTCAAAATGCAAACTTGGACAAGCTCCAACTCTTCTTTCACTCCTGGCTGTTCCTGCAAGCAACGTCCCCATGACATGGCATCCACAGCACCCCTGGGATCCAGGGGCCCTGAGAGCAGGGAGTGACGTGGGCTCTCCCTGGGGCATGGCACTGCAGGCAGCCATGGGGTGCAGGAGGCTGTGACCCCCCTCCAGCGGTGCTGGGCTCCTGCTCCTGCACAGTGGGCAAAGGGATGGCTCTACCCAACCTCCTGCGTCTAGACCCATCCCTTCTTGTGAGAGTGGGTGTTTCCATGATGTTTTCAGGATGCTCGTGCAGGTTCCTATGCGCTGTGTGTGCTGGGCACATCTCCACCTCTGGGCTCTGTCTTTGCTCCTTGGCATTCCCATCTCCAGCTTTGCCCCACGTTCCTGCACCAGGCTGGGCTAGGGCTGGATTTGGCCCTGTGTCTTTGGGGGTATCCCTGGCCCCTGGTCTTCACTGGAGCAGGGTGCTGGGTAATGCCAGGGAGGGCAGGGAGGAATGGAGATGTGGGAGCCATCTGGGTGCTGGGTATTTTGTTGGTGTGGAGGTGCCCTGCCCTGGCTTGATCCTGTGTTTTCCCGAGGACCTGTCAGGATACAGCCCTGAGCTCAGCCCCAGGGAGGATTGCATCAGCCCAGCTGCCTGCTGTGCAGGTGGGGTGTTTGTAACCCCACTGCCTTTTGCCTTCCCTGACTCTGGAGCAGGATCCCATGGCACCCTGCACTACTTAAATCCTCCTCTCTGCCTGGCTTGGGACATACGGGATCCCCATGCTGGTTCTGGTACAACCTCTTCTGATGCTGGCTGTCCTGGGCTTGTCCTGCCTCTGGGAGAGCTCAGGATGTGGAACCTGGTGTTGATCCCAGCAGCCAGGTGACAGCTTGTTGAAGCTGACAGATGTGCCCAGGAGTGGGTACCAGGGAAAAGATGGGCTCCAGCACAGAAGCCAAAAAGTTGAAAGCTCCTCAAGGCTCCTGATCTCAGCCCGAAAATGCTGGTGAGTTGAGAAATACCCCAGGCATGTGGGTGCCTAGTAGGACACTGCTGCTGCTGCTGCTGCTGCTGCTGTGGGGTTTTCTGTGTTGCAGTGAGTTAACCTGCAGCCCCTCACAGCCTCTGCTCCTGGGGCAAGAGGCTCCAAGGCCTCACAGCAGCAAGCAGCCAGCTGGGAGCTGGGGGCAGCCAGGCCCTGGAGGGGACCCATGGAGGCACCCATGGGCTCCTCGAGCTGCTGTGAGAGCCACCCCAGGGAGGCATCCCCCTAGCCCTGCGTATCCAGCACCCACCTCTCCATGAGGCTGTGTGAGGCACACTTTGCCTTCCCTGCAAACTCCATTTCCTTTCTCTGCAATGCGTAGGGGAAATACTATCAGCAAAAACAAAATACCCGTGCTGAGCAGCCTGGCCTGTCCCTGGGAGGACAGCAGAGATGGCTGCAGGAGCACACTTCCCCACGGCAAGGCAAGTCGTTTTGGAGATGCTAATGTACGGCCAACCCCACCACCCAGACAGCAGCACCACAGCAGTGCAGCCCCATCCTTCACTCCTGGGGGAGGCAAAGCACAAGCAGCTGCTGCAGGAGGGGATGTGGCTGCCTGGCCAGGACCACCAGGTACCGCCGCTGCTCGGCAGTTACCCATTTATTGCTTTACATGTCAAAAAAAGCAGCAATGCCCTCCTTTAGGTGTTATTAGCTAATTAGCCCAGGAGTTACGGATTAGCCAGGACATGTCTGGGGCCAAGCAGCAGAGTCGTGTGGGTGCTGCGCAGCCACCCGCACCACGCTGGCATGGTGGCCAGGGTGTTAATCCAGGGGGTTTCACTTTGTCTTCCCAGGAAGTCTGCAGGAACAGTTAGGTGCCTCCCACCCTTTAAAATACTAGCAAAATGAGTCCAATTTTGCAAATTGCCAAAAAAGCCAGGGATAGAAGTGAAGGTGCTCATGCCCCACGCGTGGGGTCTGGCATCTCCTTTCCCACTTCCCGCAGCCAGGAGTGAGTGCATTGCCATCGCCATGAGACGTCAGCGTGTCCCCGCTGAGAGCCACCCTCCGCAGCGCCCGGGCTGTGGCTCCTCGGGGAGAGCAGCAGCAAAGGGATCACCCCACACGCAGCCACACCGACCCCCTGCTCCGGCACAGACCCTCCCGCAGCGGCAGCGTGACCCCGGCACTCACCCAGCAGCTCCGGCTCCCGTTGAGGCGAGTCTGCGAGTCCTGGGGCCGCAGGCACTGTTAAATATTGCAGCCGACTTACTCACTTCTCTTCCTGGACGGCAGTGTGCAGAGTTTCCACCCACTTCTTTCACCTTTGGTTTCCAGGCTTTCTGAGAAAAGGGGAAGCTGTGGGAGGGAGCGACCGGCATCCCTGTATCCCGTGCCAGAGCTGAGGCCCCCAGCAGCCTCAGCAGCCCAGGAAGGGGTGGATGCTGGAGAGGGGGCTGCTTTCCCAGGAAACTGCAGCATGTCCCGTGCTGGGCTGCCAGCACCCTGTGACCCTTCTGGGTTGGGGGCATTTTCCTCCCCAGCCGAGCAGAGGGTGTGCCTGAGCGCTCCCTCCCTGGCACAGGCTGGAGGGTGACCGGCCGACTGGCTCAGTCTCCCTCTTTGGGAGAGACACCCCCCCCAGGACTCAGATGCATCCTGAACTCACCCTGCCAAAGCCCATCCACCTCCTCCTTTAACGCGGTGCCTCTGCAAGTGGTGCCAGCACCAGGGTTGGGGCCACCTCCACGCGGCTGACACCCGTGGTGAGTTCTGTCTGTCCTCAGCCTGCAGAGCCTCGCCAGCAGCAGGTGCTGCCTGTGGGCCTGGCAGCATTGCCGGCCAGCGCTCACTCAGCAGCGTGCCCATCGGCACCACAGGGGGCTGGTTGTCCTCCCCTGGGACATCGACAGATGATGCCCTCTGGGACATTATGGCTGGGCAGTTAGCCCCTGCAGGTACCACCGGCTCTGGTGGGGTAAGCACATCCCTTAAGGTCCCATTCACCAGCACTCTGTTCCCATCCTTTTCCCCCAGTGCCACTGAATGCCTGACCATTGTTTTTGCTCAGAAATGATGTCAGGTCCCCTGGGGTTCCCCTCCGCTGGTGGTTTAGAAATGAGAGTCTGGGGCCCCGGTGCAGGCTGTGTCACTGAGCTGGTAGCAGGGCAAGTGCTGCTGCTCTTCCTGCACCACAGCGAACAAATCAATAAATAAATTGGCAAATAAATAGATAGTGGGATGGTGAGATGCCTTGGCATGTCTGTCTGCCTGCACCACCCTTGCCTGGGCTCGAGAGCTGCCCCGCAGGTTTAGGTAACATTTACAGCGTGGTTTTGTCTCTTGGGGGCTGCTGTGTGCTTCTGGGGCAGGAAGCACCTGGAAGGCTGCTCTGTGGAGGTGGCCAAGCTGGACCTGCAGATTTATCCACACAAGCCCCTAAACCAGCTGGCATCACCAGTTCGGGGCTTCGGGGTGTATTTTTGGGTGGCCACACGTGTGCTTGGCTGCATGCTCCAGCTCTGCGTGGCTGCTGCTCTCTGCCCCACATCTCCATCGCGGCAGGACCAGACGGGAACTTTGGCATGTGAATCAGTGAGCTGAAATATCTCCTATTTCTCAAGGCTGGGCCGCCCTCCCACCCGCAGCAGATCCCACCTGGGCATGACACTGCTTATGATCACCCACCACTCCCTCCCCAGAGCCATCGCCCCAGTTGCTGGGGTTCTCCTGGCTCTTTCCTCACTAGCAGCTGCCCAGCTGGCTGCTCAGCCTGCCCCAGAGCAGTGCTGCAGCATCGGGGCTGTGTCACTGATGTCCCCATCAGGGATAAGGTCTGGCCAAACCCCTCGTTACTCCTCCTTGCTGGGTTTGAGTGCACTTTAATGACCTCAGACATCCCTCCAACTGCTGCTCCTGATGCCTTCCCTGGGATGAGGCTTGCCTCCAAAAGGGTTTTCACTCTTCCTAGTACCACAGCTGGCCCTAGCCACTGCTTTGTGCCACCCCCTTTGGCACGCTGCACAGCTAGGCTGGCAGGGCTCTGCACGCCTCTGCCCGCCGAGAGGGGTCCGGCCGGTGTGCTCCTGACTTGGAAAACTGCTGAGGAACAGGAGAAGCAGGCACAAGAGAGACACAAGAGGGGCAAACAAGGGGGCCACTGCAGGCCTGACACCAGGGGGATGGGCTGCAAGCAAGGCAGCAGGGCAGCTCTGACCCTGCATGGCTGGGAGGAAGAGGGTATGCAGCTTTACCAGCTCCTACTGTGCAGGCTGTGGGAAGAAGAAGAGGGGGAGGAAGAGGAGGAGGAGTGTGCTCGGAGTTGGGGTGACCACCCAGATCCCAGTTTTTGTGGGTCTCCTGGGCAGAGGTGGGTGAGCAGAAGCAGATCCTGGGGCTCACCTTGCAGCGCATGGGACCCATCTCTTCCCTGTGACTAGAGCAGCCGAGACTCGACACCTTCCCCAGTTGCCATTTCTCCAGATTCCCCCTGTTTCCCCTCAGCTGAGGGCAGCGGGTGTGAGCCGGGAGCAGCCTGGCTCAGCTCCCTGCGGAAGCGCGGCAGCTCAGTGTTTATCGGGGGAAGCTGGAGCTTCCTGCAGCCTCGCTGGGCAGGCACGGGGGTTTCCCCTGGGGGGGTCCCGTGGGGGGACAGCCCACCACAGGGCTGGGGTTTCACCCTGGGGGAAGAAAATCGACCTTCCAGCTCTGGGGAGGGGGCAGAGGAAGAGATGGCAGCTGGGTTTTCCTGCCCAACCAAAGAAATCCAGTTAAACCCAAACACCTTTGAGCTCCTGTGACTGCAGGAAAAGCTAGCCGGCAGGACCAAGGTGCATTTTAGGGCTCAGAAATTAACCAGCAATTAAACACCTCACAGTGTTACTGCTCTGGCCTTAAGGGAAGAGCTGACGTGTTTTCCGAGTGCCTGAGCCCTGCAGTACTGTGGGGTTTTGGACAAAAGCTGATGCAGCTGTCAAGTTCCCCGGGGATGACACCTTGAAAGGCCACCAGTGACATGGCTGCAGCCTGTGGGACTGTCCCAGCGGCCAGCCACAGCCTCTGGGGCTGGCGCGGGACAAGAGCTTCCCCAGCTCCAGCACTGGCTGAGATGGATCCCTTCCTGGGAGGCTGCTCTGGGATGCAGCCCCAGGCTGTGCACAGCAGGGAGGCTCTGGCTGGGGTGGCTGCAACGTGGCAGTGGTTGCTCAGCTCTTTAGCAGACTCTAGAGAAGCCCGGAGGAGAGCCCAGATCCAGGCTTGTGCCCAGCCAGCACCAGCTGCCCCTCTCCAGGCAAAGCTACTCTCCAGTGTAGACTCACAGGTGTCTAACAGAGAGCTAATCACAACTTGAGCCTTAGCTGAGGCTCAGCCCATCTCCAGACCCAGCCCTCTAAACATCAGGCTCTGTGTGATTCAGTGCCTGGCTCTTGTGCTTCTGTCCTTTTCTCTCTCCTCTAAGCCAGCAAACTGCCTGTGAGCCCCTGTTCCTCCACTGAGAAATGCAATACACAGGGGAAGACACATCTTTCAGCTTTGCCCTTGGGATGAAAGATGTGGTGTTTGGGGCTGTTTGGGCTCAGCAGGTGCTTTTCCTTCTGTGAAACCGTGACCGCATGAGGCCAGAGATGCCCTCACTGAAAGAGCCGAGCAGCCTGGGCTCATCTGTGGAGCCAGATCCCTTGAAACTCGGTTGCGGGGAGGGAGCTCAGAGCCAGGGAAGCAGGACAGGCAGTTCGGTTGGTGCTCAGCCTGCTCTTGTCCCCTCCATTCGGGATGCCATCCACACTCATGCACAGAGAGCCCAGAGGCACCTGCCCGCAGCCCCTATCACACTGAGGGGTCCTGCAGGATGGGCTGTTTCTGCAGCGTTTGCAGATGCACTCAAGACTCCACAGCCCCGAGGATGCCTGTGCCAAGAACTGCTGCCCACCAGGCCCTGCTCCGGGTGTTTGCGCGGCTGTGGAGGAGCTCAGCCCTGGTTACAGCCATCAGTGAACCTCCCGTTGCAAAGGCATGGCCAGCAGTAGGTATTTTCCTGCTGTGGGGACTTGTTCTCTCCCCTGCAGAGCTTTCTGTATGCAGCCAGGGTTTCACTCAGGCTGTGTCTCTCTGAGCTCGGGCTCCCCCTCCACCTGCCTGGCTATTTTTATCCCATGACAGGTTTTCACATCCTTTGAGACTTTCTGCCCTCTGGCCACGTGGATAGAAATTGGGTGAGATTTCATAAATTACCAGGACAGGGGAGAAATGGAAATGAAGGGGGGATATGCATAGAAGTTTGGCTGGCACAACCACCAGAGATGGCATTTACTCCTCTGGAGCAACTCCTTCTGCCCCCAAAGAGATGCTGAAGGCAGCATGTACCCCACACAGCTCCCCACTCATTGTGCTCCAGCAGCACAACCAGTCCCCTCTGCACTGATGGCCCCAGAGGAAGCGTGGCTGGGGTGGGAAGGGAGTTTCTCGGGTTGTTTTTCCCCTCAAGGTTCCTGTTTCCCCTCCAGCCCCGGTCCATGGATGCCAGCAGCCCTCCCCATCCCCATGTAGCTTTGTAGAGGAAGCAAAACGGATGGTTGGGGCTGAAGGAGCCCAGGAGATGGAGCAGGGCTGAAGAGCAGGGGGTGCAGGGATGCAGGGGTGACACCTTGTCCTGCTGCCGGCACAGCCGATGCCTGCCAGCAGCCCTGAAGCTCTTTGGGAGCCAAATCTCTGGTGGGGAAGGGAGGAAAACCGCAGGGCTGAGTCACTCCTCTGAAGGCATTTTTATCTGGGTAAGTTCCAGTCGAGCCCCCTCCTGCTACTTCTGCACGGGGCATCACGGGAGGCTTACAGGAACAGCCGCATCCTTTCCCCCCAGAACGGAGCCCCCCTGGCCCAGCCACACTCGGCCAGTGGCCGGGCAGCATCTGCCGCCAGCTCCGGCGGGTTTCCATCGGAAGGCTTCCCAGCAGGGAAAGCTGTGCTGGTGAAGCAGAAGTGAGAGCAAAGGCGAGCAGGGCTGCAGGAAAACCGAGCCTTTTACCAGAAATGGCGAAGTGGGGTGCTGCCTCTCAGCATCCCCCAAGGCAGGCAGGTGATGCTCCTCCAAGCTTTGCATTAGCAAACAGGGCAGGATTTGGGGTGACAGTCTGCAGGTGGTGGCCCCAGCCCAGTGAATGCTGCTCTGGGGATTTAGGCTAGCAGAGGAATGGATTAAGAGGAAGGTACAGGGCTGAGAGTGCTCCAAATGCTGCCCCAGCACCCCCAGAAGCTGATGTTTTCAGCAGGGGTGGTGGAGGGCTTGGAGGAAAGGTGGCAGGGCTGGAGTTTCCTACTGGTGGAGGGCTGGCAGGGGTAGAAGAGCCACCTCGAAGGTCACAGGGTGGAAACAGCTTCCCCAGGAATGCAAGTGCCACAAAAGGATGCCTAAGGGCTCAGCATTTATGTCCCCTCAGAAGTGTCTGGGGCAGCTTCTCCCTGCACGCTGCACCCAGAGCTGACTTTTCCCCAAGGTTTAAATCCCCCCTGGATGGGCAAAACCATATTCCTGCTTGAAAAGAGCTTTGTCAGGGTCAGGCGCTGTGCGTGGCTGAGCAGGATGGGTCCCGGGGTGGGTGCCAGCCCAGGGTTGGGCTCAGGCATCTCAGGGTGAGATCAGTGCCCATGTCCAGATCTGGGACCCACTGCACAGTGCTGGAGCTCTGTGCGCCATCCCGGCGCGTGGCCTGGGGCTGCCACTGCCTGGGGCATCGCCTGGGGCTGGGGCTGGGCATGGTGCTGAGGGGGACCTCCCCACTGACTGCACCCATGCTGGGATATCGGGTGGGTGGCCCCAGACCCTCCTAGCTCTCCTGACAAGGATGCTCCTGCCTGACCCAGGTCTCATCTGAGAGGGGATGGAGCTTTGCAGAGGGATTTTGGGTTACGGACCATGTTACATGTAATGGGAAGTTTTTGCCTGGTGTAGGGCGGGCATCATGCCAGATCCTGCACTGCTCCATGCCCACAGATGCGCAATATGGAACGCCAAGGGAAATGTCAGCTCATCTCTAAGTAATTCCTTTCAGCTAGCCTTGCAATTAGTCCCTTGGAAGGAAAATAAAGATTTTGGGCTTAGCCAGCACTTCTCTTTGCAGACAGTGCCCTCATCTTGTAACTAGGGCACAGGAGGAGGCAGGAGATGGCTAGCTTTTAGCTAGCATCAAGCATTTCATGGACAGCATGAGGCAGATATGATGAGTCTGCTGTGATGCTGGGCTCCCCAGGCGGGCTGGTCTCCTGCCGGGGTGGGGAAGGGAGCCTGCAGGGACTGAGTGGGCAGCGAGGGGTGCACGATGCACAGCAGCTTGCCTGCATCCAGTGGCCTCGCCTGGGGCATGCTGGAGCTTTCTTTTCTCTCTACATCCCATAAGCGTTGTGCAGGTGTGCATGGACCACAGGTTTGCTCCTGCACTCATGCTTTGCAGCAGGACAGGTTGTGAGGATGTGGAGAAGGAGGTGCGGAGGTGTGGCTCCCCAAGCCAGGAATCGGTGCTGTGTTGTTCCCGGAAATCCAGCTGGGATCCACCCACTGTTTACAGAGGAAAGTGCAGTGAATCATCTGTGTGGGGAAGGACAAAACACCAAACTTGGGCCTTTTTAAGATTTCCAGGCAAGCGAAAGCTGCCAGGAAAGCACCTGACTAGGAAGCAGACCCAGTTCAGCTGCCCCAATGCCCTGGGAATGGGTGCGGGGGCTGGCTCTGCATGGAGGGGTCTGTGTCTTGGGACTGGGCACCTTGTTTCTTCCCCAGCTCAATAAATATGGCTAAACACATCGTAGCTGGCAGTAGTAGCACTTTACTCGCCACAGGCCAGCCCCGGGAGGGGGCCCAACGTGCAATTTGCCAGGCAGATGTCCTGGCTAGCAGGGAAGAGGTGACACTTGGAAACAAATGCTTTTCTGTAGGCATGGGAGTACAAAAGGATCGGTCTGGATATAGGTTTGCTATAGCCAGGACCAGGCTGCTATAGCTGCCTGAGCACAGGGGCGCAGAGCCCTTGGAGATGGCCTGGAGTGCTCCACCTGGCCTCCAGAAGGACATGGGTCTGCCGGGGTTCTCTGATGTCTCTGCCAGCCCCCTGAGCTGCCTCAGGTACCCTCTGATGCTAAGCAGATGCTCAGGCAGCTAAATTGAACCCTCAGCATCACACATGACAAAAGGTTACTTCCATCTGCAATAAATGACAGATGAGGAAAGGTTGCTGCATCTGCAAAGAGCTGCGTTACCTTCCAGCTGCAACAGCTGGAGCAACCACTCTCCCCATGGATGTGGCTTTAAACCAAGCTGCCCAGTGCTGAGACCTGTGTGCTGTGCCCCCAGGGCTGCAGCAGAAGGGGAAAGTGACACTGGATTCATTGAGCACCTGGAGAGCATTTGGGGAGGGGTCTGGGCATCATTAGTGGGAGATGGGGAGGGCAAACTGCAGGCACCTGTGCTCAGCAAATAAAGGTCATGACAGGCAAGCTTAACAACTTGCTGCTGGATTTCTGGTGTGGCTCTGGGGGATGATGGGTGTCTCCCAGAGTGGTGCTCTGGGGTCTTTGGAAAGTTGCTAGGAGCGGAAAGTGGAGGTAAGTGGGGATGGAAGGGGAAAAGACCCCTAAACCCCAGCTGGGACTCTAAGCAGGGGTGGTAATAGCCGCGGAGTGCAGCACTGATGCCACCCTGGCTGCTAATCCAGTTTTGGGCCCCTTTGGGGCTAGTGTGATTATATCTGCCAGAGAGGGCAGGATCAGCTGGATTACGTGCAGGGTGCTGAAGCGCAGCAGTAGGAAAGCTGGAGCAGAGACCCTGAGAAAGCCTGGGCTTCTTTACATCCCAAGCCAGAGCTGATGCACCAAGTGAAGGGGAAATGTTCAGCACTGATGACTGAGTTAGAGGAATTGGAAAAAATTGTGGGTTGATGAAGATGTTACACCTGCATTTGTGTTGAAGGGCATTCAGCCCTGCATGCTAGGAGAAGATTTGTGGCTGGATGGAGCTGGAACAGCTGAAGGTGCAGAAGACGAGAGCTCCTGGGCAGACCCTGCACGTGATGGGTGCAAGCTGAAAACCAAAAAGTTAGAATTAAAAACCCCAAACCAAAACGTGCCGTGGGCCTCAGGGTGCAAAGCCACTGACCTGCTGCCCATCAAGAGCGGCCTGAGGAGCGACAGGCTCTCCTTATGGCAGAGAGGCAGAAAGCTGTGGTGGCTCTGCAGGGACGTGGCCACTGGTGTTAGTAACGTGGCTGGAAGTGGGCACTAGAGGGCTGCACGCTCACACTATTGCACCCAGAGCTGTCCACAGCCTGGTCTGGGAACACGGATGAACTTTCTACCAGACTCTGTGACCAGAGAGAGGAGTGAATAACTCTGAGGAAATGGCAATTACCCACTACGTGGCCGAGGTGGTGATTTTTCTTCATTTTAATTGGATTTCTCCCAAGCTCTGCTGCTGCCTAGGCAAACTTACAAGGTGAAAGGAAGCAAGTTGCGTGTGGGCTTGATGCTAAGGGGTGTGTGCTGAGCTTGCCCAGTTCTCTTAGCCCTTGGAAGCCCCTGCTTCCCCAGAAAGCTGTGTCCTTGGCAGAAGCAGTGGGCTCCTTGGGTTGATTATTGTAAAGAAGCAGTGGCCGGGGATGGTGAAAGCATGGCTGATCCTGCCTCAGGTCTGGGTGATCCACTGGGTTTCTTCCTAACATGGATTTCTAGAGAACCTGGCAGCACTGGAAAGGTGGGAAATTAAGGTGCACTTACTCAGAGTCATCTACCTTAAGTAATTTTGGAGCAATGTTTACATGACTTATGTCCACTTTTTTAACCCATTTCTGGCCTTTCTGTTCCCCTGCAGGAGGTCCCTGCTGCTTTGGGTCAGCTGTGGCCCCCTTCACCCCATATACAAGCTCTTGCATGGTTATTTGCTATACTGAGACCTTCTGGGAGCTTCCACCTTGGTGCAATTCTTCTGCATTTTGCTCTAAACCTTTCAGTGTGCCCATACTCTTGTAGGTGGACCTGTGCTGGCATCCTGGGTGTCTTCTATGCAACATGAAAGATTGGCTGCAGCTTGAGCACCCTGTGAGAAGTCATCTCCAGATCCCGCATGAAAGCCCATGTTGGCAAGTTTGAGACCATACAGCCTCATCCCATCTTCAGTGGAGCCCTGTGCTCCCATCAACGGCTGTCCTGAGCCAGGAGCAGACCATGGAAATCCTGGTGTTTTCATTAATGCACCTCAAGGTATGTGAGAAGGTTGCTTTTAGCTGGGTGGACACTGTCTCTGGGTCATTTTTCAGCTCTGCACTGATGAAAGCAGAGGATGAAAATGCTCCCCTTAATACCTGCTTTTGCCCTCACTGTGTAATAAGTACTGAAAGCATCTCAGTCTTCCCTCCTTTAAGCCAGGGCTGTTAAAGGGTTTGTTTCTTGTTTCCTTTTGAGTGTCCTGGCCAGGGTACTATTATCATATGGCATGAACAGCAGAAAATGAATATTTTCAATTTCATTGTACCGTCAGCACAGGCTCATTGAGTGCACAAGGAATGCTAAATCAGGTTTGCTTGCTCTTATATCAGACTGGATAATCATACTTACTGGCTCTTTGAAAACTGAAGCTTTCAGTTTCTGTCCAGGTTAAGGACTTGCATCTCTGATCTACACTTCAGTGATCTGTAATGGAAAAACAGGCCAGTTGCTTTGGAATCCACTTGTGCATTGAACCCTTAGGGTTAGCATAATTTTCCTGTCGCCTGAAAATAAATCTTGGGTGTTGTGTTTGCAAAGGCTTTTCTGAGCTTAATAGCTTTCTCTTAGCAGTGTTCGACTTGCACCACTCTTCTGATGAGAATAAACCCATCCTTTTTGCTTGTTACAGAGCCTTCATGAAAAGTAGAGCAATGGGGGAAGTATAAGGGCAAGCACCCTGAACCCTGTGCAAACAAGTGTTGGTGTGTCACTGCAGGTGTCATCGTTGAGTTGACTGTGCTGGGAGAGTGTAGCTGTGTCAGGTGGGAGCAAGTGTTTAAGACTGGTGTTTTCTTACTGCCTGGTAGATGAATAGTGATGTGGCTTTATAGAGGTACTTTGCTGCTTTCCTGTGACATGGTGATTGTATTGACTTGGCAATACTGGTGTTGGTGGGCAGGAGGGAATCTGTGCACATCCCTCAAAGCTAAGTTACCTGGGAGATGGACTGATGTAACTTAATGGGAGCGGTACTGAGACATGATTACCCTTTCAGGCAGAAGGCATTTAATTTTGCTAGGTGAAAACTCTGATAAATCTATTTAAATCAAACACAGATAGATCAATAAATTGCCCAAATTTGTGTGCAATATTTGAAGTAGATGGAGCAATATTTGAAGTGGATGGAGTTCTAATAATGTTTGTAATGAGAATATTTTGCTAAGACAACTTGAAAGGTCACTGTGATCCAAAAGAGGCTGTTAACAGTAATTAGCAGCATATGACTGAGGCTTAACCGCTGGAATGGAGTACCCAAGGTACTGGCTGTGTAGGGCTGTAGGCAAATGTTAGGCATGCTGGAGTTTGGAAAAAACCACATTTGTCAAAAGGCTGTTCAGACCTTTCCCAAGTTGCCTGTACCTGCTGCCTGTTGGCTACCTCACCCCACCAGCGGAGTGATGGGATAATAATGGGGGTGGGGGTGGGTATTGCTGGTCAGGATTTGCTTTTTAAGAGTTTTTTACTAATATCAGTAAGAAATAAGAGGTAGAGTTAGTGTTTTTCTGCCAAAGAAAACATTCTTGGTTTTGTGTGGTGGTTGAAGTGGGACCCAAAAAGTGCTAAGTGCTTGTGGGTTCTTTGTCTAATCTAACTGTCAAGCTAAAAGGAAACTACAAAAAAGTTTTGTAGTAAAAGGGATAATGGGGTATGTAGGACACCCAGGACCTGTTTTGTCTGGGATGATTGCTTGTGTGGAGCAGGAGGGTAGAGTACCTGAACTTGCCTTATGTCCTGGAATAAGAAAAACAGGGGTTGGGAGCTGGATGTGAAATGGGCCGACATGTGGCTTTGAACATGCAGCAGGCTGCTGTGTGTGGATGTGGCAGTCAGCAGTGGAACACCCCACGTGGGACTAAATACCAGCTGCCAGCGGGTGCTCTGCAGGCACAGGACGTGTGTGCACGTGAATGCAAAAGAAACTCTTTATTTCTTATTTTGGAGTTCGGCTCTGCAGAACAGGCAGAGACTATTAGACCCCATAGACTGACCTCCCATCTTTCACAGGCCATGCAATTTCTTTGTTTCTCTTGACATTAGCCCACTGATTCATGCTAAAGTACATACTTTTGCAAAAAAGACAGATCTGAAGACATCAGGAAATGAGAAAACCAACATTTCCCCTGATAATTTGTTGTACTAGTTAACCACTGGCGCTTTTTTCCTGTTATTTCTCATTTCATTCTGTCTGGTTTCTGATCCTAAACTTTTGTTCCTGTTATAGATATCAGCAGTAAATTAAAATGCTCTCTAGAATAGTACCTGCTTTCTTTTTGTTTCAGAATGTGGGGTATGGTAATTAAATATCTTCACTTTGTCTTTGTTTGGCAGAAGGCTGGGGTTTGGTTCCTGCTGGGGGAAAAGAAAATCACATGCTGGTTCATACCCTCCCTCTCACACCCATGTGTATGCAGCAGGGCAGAGAACTGGTTCTGGTGAAATATATAAACTTGCTTCTTGTTGCCTCTGAGTTATTTTCCATTTGCAGTCTGCTTGCCACAGGGCTGTATGGATGTCTGGTGGTGTGGTGCTGAGCCCAGCACAGCGAGGAGGAGGCTAGAAGTGTTCCAGGTGGGATGCTATTGCACCAAAGCCCTTTGCTGAGGGATGCTTTTCCAGTCCTCAAAAGAAAAGCAGAAGGTTGCTCTGTTTGGCCAGTGCCTAACACAATCAGCCTTGTCTGCACTGCGATGTAAGAACCGCAAAACAGTTATCAATAATAATGAAGCATTTAAGTTTTCTTGAGTGTATGAGAGTGAAAAATGCCTTCCTTGCCTACAAGAAAATGGTTTTCCTTCTTTGCTTTTAAAGGGCCGTAGCTGCTGGCTGGAGGGCAGAAATAAGGGAAGAGCAAGCGCGCGCTGCAAATGTGTACCCTGTTCCTTTTGAAGGGCTTTGCTGATAGGAAGAGGGAACATACACAAACACTTTGAGATAAATATTTCTGCCAGGATGCACCCAACGGAGGCAAAGGTGAATTAACTTACGGAAACTCAGTTACATTAAAGCACATATGAGCTGGAGCTATTGGTGGGAAAATGCAGAAAGATCTTTGTTTCTGTACCCGTACTCATTTCAGTCAAAACAATCTGGGCTAGCAAAAACTCAGTTTAATAAGCCAGGAAAAGCTACTCTGAGGGAAGTGGGTGAAGGTGTGCGCACAGTGTTAGGGTGGGAGAGCTGAGGCAGTGGCAGCCTGGAGCAGAGAGCAGTGACCTGTCTTGTACAGCCCTGTCTGATAGGGAACATGGATGAAACTGATTGAGTTGATTAGAGTCTTATCTTTACAAGTTAAACTCTTGCCTAAGAAGGAATTAAAGGGAATTCTTTTGGCCCAGCTGAGGGAAGTATAAGAATACCTGCTAGGTTATAACCTTTTCTTCCATTTTTGTGGCCCATTTAATGAAGCTGTAAATGTTTCATGCTCAACTCTACCATCTCATAGTACTAACATAGGAAATGTTTTCTAGGTGAGTTTATGCTGCATCATGCTTTTATATTTTAAAAATCCTCAATTTCAAGACTATTATATGAAAAAGGTTGTAAAGAGCCTCTGACTTCTATGTAAAGAAGATAATGAAAGTATTAATAAAGTTAACTATAAACTGGGGCTTTCACAAAATATAAAGTTAAAGGCTGAGCTCCAAACCATTTAATTAGCAGAGATGATATTCAGATAATCAAACTCAGCTAGCCTGTTGAAAATACTTAGAAATGGAGCTTCTAAGGATTAAAATGACATCGTGGGGTTTAGGTCACTCATACTTCCCAAGGTTTATTTTGAAACTGCACCGGTTTGTCTTAGCTCAGGGTTTGACCTGTGGATCAGTACAGACTGTTTGTGTAGATGAGAGTCAACAGTTCATCAAGTGGCAGATAAGCTACCGAGAAAAAGACCTATGGGTGTCCCAGGGTGGGTCTCAAGTGTAACTCTGAAACTAGACAGAACCAGGTTTGGTTGGAAGTAGGATGCTGTAGTAGAGGCAGCCTGTTTCAGTAGTGCCCAGAGTGATGAAAACATGAAGGGGTTGTGATGTGTGTGTATGTGAATATATGACACCACACCAATTATCTCTCTCTAGCCAAGCTGGGGATACTAAATGTAGGAATTGAATAGTAAAGAGAAGCAGGTGAAGAATTGTTCCAAGAAAAATTGATTTTTGTTTTTAATTTCCTGAGATAACATACCTAAAGGTCCTTGTGGAGAAATGACTTCTTGCAAGACCATTGGCAATTCTCCTGAAGTCCTGGAGCACCAGGAGGCAGAACTGCAGCCAGCTGCCCAACTGCTGCTGCAGTCATAAGAGAAACACACTAAAACTTCAATATTGCTTTGTTTTCAACCCAGACAGAAGGTGGTGCAAGGCCCTGGTGTTGGCTTGTTAGGCTAGTTAGCTTGCTATGAGAACTGCCTGTGTGAAGCAGAGCTTGGGACTAGGTGCTATTTGTTATGATTCCTGCTTTAAGCGTGAGATAACAGCAAAGGCTTTGAAAATACAGTCATGGGTTGAAAGCAGAGAGAACCACGAGCAACTTATTCATCATTGATTATTGACAAAATGGAACCTTGAGAGCTGGGAAAAGATTGCTTTTGCCTTAAGAAAGGAAGAAGCTGCTTAGCAAATGGGAGAGGGGAATAAACCCCCGTAGGGGTGTGACAAGAGCATGTGCCAGAGTAACCTCCCTTTTCTGGGAGCCTTGTGCCACTCTGTCCCGAGGCAGAGACCAAGGGCTGGCCACTAGCTAGAAATTCAACAGGTTTGGATGGGTAAGATCTCCAGTTTGCCCTGGGCGAGAAGGAGGGTGCCTGCTTCAGTTTTGACTGTCCTCGTTGAAGAGCTCTGGGGCCTGGAAACACCTATGACAGCCCATCACAGGTCCTAGCTGCCAGTACTGACTGCAGTGTCAGCTCCACGGTACTGCATGCTTGCAGCTAACTTGGGATAAAGGACTGACTGATCTGAATATATGCTAATCATGTGGATCATCACTGGGGCTTGGACTAGGTGATCTTCAAGGGTCCCTTCCAACCCATTCTATGATTCTGCATTTAAGAACTAACATGTAGTGATGTTCACTAGCATGAGAATTACTGGCATGGGGAGTGTTGTCAATGAATGATAATACAGTAATGTTCTTTTAAACCTTAAAGTTGGTATGCCTTGTCAGTCTAAGCCCTCCTGTCACAGTGATCTCTAATTCCCTGGTGGATATGTGTATGTTCAGTTGCAACCACACGTCTGCAGTTGCTCATCAGCACACACTTGACTCAAGCACATGCTGCATCCTGCCCAACGGGAGGGTGAAACATAAGAGTTTGGAAGGAACTAGGGACAACAATTACAATGATAAAGGAAGTGAGGCTTCGTTACTTCAGCTACTCCAGGCATACTTGGCTTGTATCAGAGTTTTGGGGTATTTTTTATTTTGCTGCCTACTGAACACAGCATTTCTAGCAGAAAGTGCTAGAAGCAGTTCTGGGCATATATTCTGTTTGCTAAGTGTTTGTATGGAGGCAGCTGCCTCCATATTTCTTCCAAATCCTGTCTCTGATAGGTGTCACCTGAGACTTAAGTATGCATATACTCTTCCACTGTTTGGCTTTAGTTTTTGCTGTGCCTGCAGGTATCTAACACTTGCAAAAAGCAGACAGACTTCTTTGAATGCTGCATTGCATTTAGCTGCCCGATTACTCTGTGACTTGGTCACTAGGAGTGTATTTACACATAATTGCTATAAAGTATGACTCCAACTACCATAAATACACTGAAACCACTTTCAAACTACCAAGCTTAGAAATCCCTAAGAACATAGCCCTGCAGAACAGAATTTGGCGAGGTATATCTGCCTATGTGAGCAGGTACCATGTATGTTTAGGTACCTGTATGTCTTCTCATGCAGACTGCAAAACTGACATGAGCGGTTTTTGCTTAATTGCACTGGTTCCTGCCCATCTGTATCTATATTGTGCTCACTTGTACTTAGGTGAGTTACTAAGGGCTTGTTTCTAGAAGAGAAGGATTTATTGGCTAAAGTTTTACAGGATCCTGTCTGGTGTCCAAGGGCATTCCATGTTTTCATTCAGAGTCCATATAATGGCAAAAAAGGTATACTTACTTTGTGGAGTATGTTTGCTAAACTGTTGTGAATTTGGGAGAGATGGTGAGCACTGGAGAACAGAACTGGAGTTAAAAAGTTATCTTGAGAAGCAGTCTCAGGAAAGCAATAAGGGATGGTGCAAAGGATTGCAGTGGGTTAAAGTAATAAGCTGCAAGACTCTCACCTGGAGAAAGACTGTTCAGCCACAGCTCTGCCAGAAGTTATCTGCAGGTTATAGCAAATTGCAACTATATGTGAGGGGGGAGGAAAAAAAAAATCCCTCCTCCTGTATGAGCAGGATTATCCTGCAGATAAGGGGATAGATATTTTTGTTCTATGTGGGGCTGCCATGGGAGTGCTGTACACAGGTTTGCACTTTGTTCTTTAGGAAAGCTGTGAATCACTCGAGGGAATTCAGAGGATAGCAATTAGTGGTGTGCTATACCAATATCTGGTATTTCTTAGGTGGAAATTGTTCTAGATAACCCGGTATGCTGCCCAGTTTTGTGCATTTCTAGCAGTGATTTGGCTTTAGAAACAAGAAAAAGCTTATGACTCATCTCAGCTATCTGATATGGGCCAGTGTGAGGGAGCTCGCTGGAGTGCTAGACTGGGAGGGTGTAGAAAAATGTACAAGACTCCAGGAAGATGAGGTGTATGCTGCACTCACTGTCCTATGCCTGTAAAAAAATCCTGAAAAATTTATGTAATGAGATTTAATGTAAATCTTTAGGAAAGGAGAAGTTTAGTTTTAAAAAAAACCCACTTATTTTGCTCACTCATCATATATTTCACTCACATTTTTACACCCATGGGTTCCAAGACTTGTCAAAGCTCCCAAGGATCACTTGTGTAACACTAAGGATGAGATGTTAGGTGTCAAATCTTTGCTCTGTCTTTTGGGTTCCTCTTGATCATGCTAAATATAGTTTGAACTGGTTTGAACCAATTTTTGGAAGATCTTTTATTCCCTCAAGTCAGAATGTTATTCCAGTTAATTTTTTTCCCTAAGGATCTTTCTTCTTTCTCTGTAAGTCTTAGACAAGGTGGCTGCCCATTGTCTTTGTCTTATTTTGAGTATCCTTCTGGCCAGTTTGCCTTCCTGTTAGGACAGCAGAAAGCAATAGTGTATACAAGGTGACACAACCTTGTCACCATCCTCCTGTTATCTGAGCACAGGTCTCCTGGTGAGTTGTTTCTGCTGTGGCCTTATCAGAGCACAGGCTTCATGATGTAACAATCTCATCTGTCAATATTTTGGTCTGATCACTGTTGATAACGTTCTTGGTTGTCAATGCAAGCTGTTCTTCTAGCCCTTACTCCTTCTAGCCCTAGGTTTTGCTGGTGCCTTCCTTCATAATCCACACTAGTATTGGTCCTACAAGTCTTTGCATTTCTATGTGAACACCAGCCTTCCTGGAACAGGTAGATGGTGGTGGTGTATTGTGATCTGTAGCGTTTTGTAGGTGACATGACTGTTAGAACTGGTGTAGGAGGAAGCAGTCCCTTCACAGGTTGCCCACAAAGCTTTCTGCCACCCTGGCATTTGTCATAAAACGGAGGGACTTTGGATTAACACAAATGCAAGCTGTAGTGCTAAATTGATGTTGGCTTTGCCAACAGTTTGCTAAGTTTCCTTAATGAATCATTCTACTAGAGTAATTATGTTTGTTTTTTGAAAGCCAGCTGGTATTCCAGGCATATTTGTGATACCAGCAACAGAAATAAAACAACCCCACAACACTTCCTTGTTACCAGCACAGATCTCAACAGCCCATCTGGTTAATTTTTTGGCTTGACCTATTTTTCTAACTCTTTTCTTCTAACTCTTTTCTTCTTTACTCAATACCTGTTCCTCTCACCAAGCCATGATGATGTCATCCACTAGGCTTTTTCCTCACTAAAGTGACAACTGTGGTTTCCAGCTTCTAGGTGAAATGGCTGGTCCTACAGACTTAGCTGGTTACTAAAGAAAAAGTCCTTTAAAAAAGATTTGCTAGTACTGGCCACTTTTTATATATCAGCCTCCACCTGTTCACTCACAGGTGTGGAACTTAATAATAGTAGTAAGGCAGTGTAAGGGGTTTTACTGGCTTGGTTTTGAAATCTAACAGTGCTTGCTCATTTGGCTGGACGTCAAATGTCCTGTCTCTGCTTACTTCTGATAGAGGCTGTGACTCTTATTCTCCTGTCCCAGCAGGCATTTCCCAATTAATTATTTTGAAGGTTGAGCAGCCCCCAATTTCATTAGATCTCTTAATTGGCAAAGAAAGATATGGGAAGCTGATGCAGGGATTCCTTCAATCTTTGCAAAAGAGATATTTTTTCTAAGAGTTTGGTCACAGCATAATGTGTAAGTGAAAGAGGAGAGAGGTCTGGCAACTTGGTTAGCTAACTGAAGTTACCAACTAAAATTTCTGTAGCATGTTATGCTGAAAGCAATGTGTTCAAGTTGTGGAGAAAAAGCCAGAGAAACTTTGCTACATTGCCAAAGGCAAACCCTTTTCGCTGACTGCTAGGAGTGGGTTGCCTCATGCTTATTTTTGTTTTGTTTGACCTTTGTGTCAAGACTGATTAATCTTTGCAGAAACAATACCAGTGATTAATAGGATGTTTGCCAAGAATATAGCACTGCTCTTCTCCAGGAGACAGCCTCCATAGAAAGGGATCAGCAAGGACAGGAATTGGCTTTGGTAAATATTAATATAATAGATGTCTGCTGAAGAAGCCATGGGTGAAGGCTATTTCCATTTTTAATTTACTTAAGCTGTAAACCAGGCTCTTTCTAGTGGTCATGACAAAGGAATTTTGTGTATGTGGTTATACAGGCCTTGCCTATGAAGTTGGAGAGTCTTGGCACTCACAACTTTGAAAGGCTGGGATAATTAAATGGTAGGGTATAGGAGAAGTAGAACAGGTGGAACTTAACTGACCTAGATTGAAGTTTTCCATGAAAATGATTGTGGGAATGGGTACGCATGTCAGGAAAACTATTACTGTGTGTTAAAGGTGTAAGCAAACTATGTAGTGACTAGTAAATGTATATTAATGTAGTAGAATGAAGGTATGCAGAGCCGTGGCAGATGATACTTTCTGCACAATGTGTCCCTTTGCACTGATGTGTCAATGCCGCCAGCTTTTTGTCCAGTCAAAAAACAGAACTAGTGTGCTAGTTGAGGTCCTGGCTAGAGATGCCATTTGCGGCGAATGAAGAGACGGGATGTAGCTTGATGCAAGCAAGATGTCGATTTATTAGTGATTCTTTTACCTTTATAGAAGTTTCTACCTTTACATGTTACACACTGATTGGTTAAATCTTAAGTGAACTACATGCTTAAGATTGGTTATCTTCTAAGGATCATCATTTAAACAATAGGTACCGATTAGTCTATCTTTTCTTAGCAACAATCTCTATTCTAAGATTAGGGGTTTTTTTCTTACTTCACTTTAGTGATTAACAAAGTTCCTCATCAGCACTATCGTTCCCTTATTTTGCTGTAAGTCCCTCTTTGTCCTGCTGTATATCCCTCTTTGTCCGTCTGGTTGTCATCTCAACCGCTATGGCTCAAGAGTCTGCTGTTAACTCGTTCCTTTGTTCCCAGGGCTTATGCCCTACAAGTTCTAACACGTCTCCATCAGGCTAACAGTGCTCGGACTCTTGTCCTTGAGGCCTTGCCCAAAAGCCAGTTCCTTGGGTGAAGTAGGCTCTGAAAGAAGAGGAAATAGCTCACAATCTTGAGATACAAAAGCTCTGCATTGATGAAACTATTACTGTAGTTGAAACTGGTACCATAAATATTCTCTCCAGAGGTTCACCTAAATGAAAGTGCAGTCTTCTGCTCTGTGAGTTGCATGTCAGGATATCAGTGTTTGCTTGGTAAAGGAGGTATACATTTTTTCCTGGAACGCTTAGTAGGGATCTTGCTGAGCATCTGATTTGATAACATCTGGGAATTAGTGAGGCGAGGTTCTCCAGAAGGATGGAAGAAAAGGAAACTGAAAATGCCAGAGAATGTCTGTATCTGAACTGTACTATAATTTGCGGTTGTGCTGAAACCACACAGCAAATTGGTGGTGAAGGGAACAAAGAGCAGCTGAGGCAGGCACAGCCAGGAAGCTGGGTCTGGAGGTACGTAGCTCAGACATGTTCATGTGAGCTGCAACTATGCTTCTAGCTATATGCTCAGGTATACGCGTCAGTCAAGGAAGTCAGCCTAAGCCTAAAGAAAACATTCTGTTTTCATGAATAAGAGTTTTTCTACTTAAAGAAAAACCAAAAACCAAACAAAACCCAACCAAACAAAATAAAAACCAACTGCATAGCACTCAACAGTCCCCTTTACATTTGCAGTGCAAAGAGTAATGGCTGCCTGTATTAGAACACTTCTACATGAGTGTGAGTTTTACCTCTTCCACCAGCTTCACAACTTTTCTCTGCGTTCTCCCAGGAAAAACAATGAGAATTTTCTAAATGTTTCCCGTCTTTAGTCATTCCTTGCCATATATGCCTTCAAGTCTGTCACCTGTTTTCTATTACTTCCTATCTTTCCTCATATGTGCCACATAAAGTGATATATAATTGGATGCTGAGACAGAGCTTGTCTTTGCTTCCAGTGCCTCCCTCTGCTATTGTATGGGTAAACCAAAGCAATGCTGTGAAGGATAGGAAACCTCATAATTATAGCTGTTTAGTTGAAATAAGGGGAAATGTGAAAGCATGACTAATAAGCACCTGAGTAACAGATTAATGTGCAAGTATCTGCAGCTGTCAGACATAACACTGTCCAAAACCACCTGTAGTAGTACATGATAGTGTCTGAATGTAGCACTGGAATATGTGGCATGAACTGCTAGTAGCTAAGCATTAGATATATAGCTTGAAAGCAAGATTAATGCCTGCAGAATGAAAATGATGGGGGGAAAAGGTGTGGTAGAAGATAACTGCAAGCAGAAAAATACATCATATAATGTATATGGAATTACTTAAATGTCTATAATGGACAATGATGGATGAGAATCTTTGCGTTTGAGGTGCAGGAGAGTTGAGCTCCCCACAAAGCGCATCATTGTATTGCCAACAGACAATGTAGTGATTCCTGCTACTGAAATAAAGGAAATGCATGTCTGGAGTGGTGGCAGCCTGAGCTTTGTGGGTAAGCAGTGTTCTGGAAGATCCAAGTTTGGAGACGGATTTGGGAATTTGTGCTGCAAACCGTGACCAACTGTGTTCATAGTGGTTGGTGGGAGAGAGCTGCCTGTGCTGTCCCTGGCAGGACACAGCCTACAGTGCACCTGGAGCACGTGAGTCTCAAAACCCCTGCCTGAGTTTGAACAGACTCTGTAGGTACATCTAGATGTGTACTGATGGAGAAATAGTTACCAGGAAACAGGAGGCTGAAGAGAGGAAAAATACATGCTGAGAGGCAGTGTGAGAAGTATCCCTGGATCAGGTCAGCTCCAGAGCCAAGAGGTTTTACTGGATCCCAGGTCATACTACACCAGGCCACCAGCACACACACAATCAACAACAGGTCATATAATTCAGGCCACATCTAAGAAGGGGGTGGTGGCTATATGCTGACAAAGATTACAGGATTGCATGTGCATCTGCCTGGATAGTTGCCTGTTATTAAGAAGTCTACTATAACAGTTTAATAAAACATACTGTAATAAATATTGGTTGACCTGTTTCTCCACAAATTTGATCCCGGGTCAGGGAGAAGGCAATTTACAACTCCAAGGGAAGAGGACTTATGACAATACCTGTCTTTGCCCTTACCTGTCACTTCCCTGTGGTTCCTTAGAGAAATCTTCCCTTTGCAGCCTCACTGCTTGTTCTGTTCTTGTACTTAATGTTCTAGGAGAGTTTCATGGTCCTTTGCCACCTCAGGTAACTGTCTCCTCTTTTTCACTCTGATTCCCTTGAGGTAGCACAAGGTCAATGATTTTTAATGACTTACACTTTGTCCCTTTGGTGAGGTCAGGCATATTAAAACAAGGTGGAAATGAACACACACGTTAATGAGGTCCCCAGCATTTCAAAGATTGTGGTTAGGGTAAGTATTTCATATGGAGCTTTGAAACAGTCATGTTATAGAATGGATGCAGGTTCGTGGCTTAAAATGGCCATCCATGTGCAATGCCCTGCACGTCATACGCTACTAGACCTGGCAACACAGAGCTTCCCCCTTCGTTCAGATCAGGGCTGCAAATCACCCCCTGGAAAACTATTCTTTTCACAGCTTGTTTGAAGAGGAAGTTTGAGTTATGGGTGAACAGAAATTATAGTCTGTTCTGACTGCTGAGGGTGGCCTCATGGCTGTGAATGTCTGATGGCCCGTATACCTAAACATACTTCTCCAACAAGTGATCTGCTGGCTCGCTGTGCATCGGCCATGCGTGTGGCAAAGGAGCCACCAGAGTGGCCAATGCGGAAGAGCCTAACACAGGTGGTGGTGGCAGCAGTTTTTAGGAGGGATGGAAGCTGGAATGTGTGGCTAAAAAGGTTTCTTCTGCCAGGGGAGCAGATGTCTCCACAGAATCCATTGGGTGAGGGATCTACTGGGGGAAGGAACAACCGTTCTCCTTTTCTACAGGTAAATCTGAGGTGTTAACTATCTCTGTGGCTCCTGAAATTGAAAGCAAACAAAAACTGTTCAGGAATCTGATGTGGTTTTTTTTACAGTACGATTTCAGCTACCATTTGAAGACTTCAGAAATAGCTTCTAGTGTTAAAGTATGGTAATTACGTGGTGATGGGTGGTTTTCTAGAAGAAAGTCTGAAAGTACTAATGTATTCAAATGAAAATTGGACAATCCTAAAGTCCAGCTATGCTTTCAAAACCTAAAGGCAATTTCTTCACATACCAGAAATAGTGCTTTGATTTTGCCACCTCTGTTTCTTTGACAAAAGCATATTTGCCCTTTCAGATTCAGGACATTTAACTGTATTTAGAACATCTACATTAAAATATTTTAATAAAGATCACATGGGTGTGACTAAGGTTCAGATGTTGGTGGGCTGTGGCCAAATCATAGTTCTTCATCATGATGTAGCTGCGCTGCGGGCAACTCGTTTCCCTGTGGATACTTACAGCCTTGCCTCTTTGGGATACTTCCTGCTTTTGCTTGAAAATAAAAGTATGAGTCATTCCGGAAGGCACTTAAGGAACAGATGAAATAAATAGCAAAGAATGACTTGCACAATACTCCAACTATACTTCCAGGTCTACTTGTAAAACTATCATTTGCACTTTTTCAAAGTTTCTGGTTAGTTGTGGGTGCTCAGACTGCATGATGGGAAGGATTAACAGAAATGAAAGTCAATAGCACGGGATTGGGCAGGAGGCAAATGATTTTCCAACTTCTCTGAAGTGTCTTCTAACTTTCGCTTAATTTGTAGCAAGGGAATTGTAAGCAGTGAAGTACTCCCAAATTGTTAGGGAAAGTAAGTTTCCCTCTTGGTAATAATTAATATCTATGGTGATAAGAGTTACTCTAAAATAAGTTTAAAAACTAGTTTATTATAATTACTTACTGAAAGCTATACTTCTGTGCCTAATGACTGCTGTTGCCTATTTATTTGAAATTAGGGCCTGCTGTAGGGCATGTATTATTTTAAACAGAATGTGTGTATACACAGCTCTCCTGCTTGGGCGAAAAAACCCCAGCTAAACAAACAAGCTGATACCATTACAGCTGTTGCACCTTTTCTTTACTTGCCCTGCCGTGCTCAGTGCTGCAGTTCCATACCTTCTGCAGTGACTGTGTTTCAGACACTTGCCATAAGCAGGTTATTATAAGCCAAGTCATTACTTAGTTGCCATAAGCAGGTTATTATAAGCCAAGTCATTACTTAGTTGCCATAAGCAGGTTATTATAAGCCAAGTCATTACTTAGTTGCCATAAGCAGGTTATTATAAGCCAAGTCATTACTTGTATCCTTGCTGTCTGCTCCTTATGATAAACAGCTTCACCTTGCCATCACCAACGCTGGACCTGGACTTTCTCTTGAAGCTGCTTGGTGTCTGCATTTTCTGCAAACTTACTAATGCATTCTGTACCTGACAGCCTTGTATTTTGTAACTGTTTATGTCTGCAGATAATGTAACTGTAAAAATGCCTCGAGGTCTACTGCAGTTTTGCAGGATTAAAGTATTAACCTGAAAGGTAAAGCAAATGTTTATATTTCTTTCATTTCATCTGCCTCTTCAATGTGACATAAAATATTTCTGGAAATCCTGGCTAACACTGGGTATGAAACTTTGCTTTAATGATTTATTAGGCAGCAATTCAAATACACTATTGTCTTTTCAAGAAAATCTATATGACAGCAAGTCCAACTGCTCTTCATTTGCTGCTCAAGGATGTTACAGGAAGCATAAATGTGGATTGATTTACTGTTGTGTATGGTGGGTCTTGAAGTGTGTTGTCAAACAGTGGGATGCCTTCCTGGTAGGTTTCTTACAAACTCGATAGTTATAGATGGTCCTGGAGGCAGAGAGCTTGGAGATGAAGACAGAATGTGTGTAGGATGGGTTAAAGCACGAAGGAGGCAAAGGTACGTGATGTGGTAGCAGCCAATGTTTTGGTGTTTTTTGAGGTTGGGTTTAAGACATAAATTACGTGGATGAAGGCTTTTAAAAAACAGACTGAGGGATGGGGCAGGCTGAAAGGGTGTGGATGGAGTAGAGTATGTGGCATGCTGGGACACTTCAGATGCTCAAAAATCAGTTTCTTATTTTGACTTGTGCTTTCAGTTTTGCATTACTGTTACTTCTGTTCTGCGGACTTTCCCTGAACCAGCTTACTGGTAGGGTACTGAAAGAGACCATCACATGGGTCACTCCCTTTGATTAGACTGAACCATCTCCTGCTGTTTCTGGATTGAAGAAAAACATTAGGAAAAGAATGGCCTTGGTTATTCCACTCTTGGGCAAAGTGCGGAACAAAACCTCAAACAAAATCCCCACCAAAACCCAGCCAAACAGATTTCAGCACAAACTGTCCCGATAACCCAACAGTGCCCTGGAGGTTATCTTATTTTTGCAGACTGAGGGCAAGAACTAGCTTCAGCTGCCCTGTGCCTGCCTTTAACTGTTACAGCAACAACTGTGGAGATGATTTGGTACTGCTGGAGGCTAATTATGTAAATTTTCACAAACATTACAGATACTGAGGTTCTCTTAAGCTTGCAAATCTGGTTCTTCAGGTTGTCTAGTCCAGGTTTTTAAATATATAAATATTTAAAGTGTGGAGCACATAGGGCAGTCACACAAAGGATGCATTTTTAAGGGTGAGGTGGGGTGTAGAGTAAGGTATAGAGCAAAGCTCATACAGCAGGCTGTGGCTGGGAGGGCACAGACCTGCATGCCGTTTTGGTGGCAACGTGGGTGAATTCATAAAAAGTTACTCCCTTCCCAGCTTTTTAGCTTCCCCAACAGCCACAACTCTGTCAAGCACCCACGGGGGTGGATGTGCAGCCCGGACCTTCTCACAGACGCAGCACAATGCCCGTGGGCTGCAGCTCCGCGGCTGCCCCCGGCCCTTCCCTCGCAGGACCTGCCGCCCCGCGGGGAGGCTGCCAGCCGCGCGCGCTGGGCACCCCGCGGCTGCCAGGGGCCGGAACTGGGCGGCGCCTCGCGCTCGAGCCGGGGTGGGGCCCGCTCCGCGCGCGCCATTCAGCCAGCGGGAATGGGGTGGGTGGCGCGGGAGCGAGGCGCCAAACAGCCCTTCCTCCTCCGGCGCGGGAGGACGCCCCGGCAGCCTCTTCGCTCCGCAGCCAATCGCAACCGCGCTCCGTCTCCCCGTCCCGCCCCTGGCCGCAGTGAACCAACGGGAAGCGCTACTCCTTCAGGCGCTCAGCCAATCAGTGACCGAGCAGAATAAAATCTATCTCCACCGCCTCCTGCCCACTGCCCCTGGGACGGGGGTCGCTCCGGCCAGCGGCCTGTCCTATGGTGCCGGCAGCGGTCGGTCTCTCCGTTCTCCGCCGCCGCCCAGGGTCAACCGAGCAACTCACGTCATGACCCGGCCGCTCGGCGTGGGCGTGCCGTTGCCGAGCCCGCCCGTCACTAGGTCCCGACGCCATTTTACGCCGGCGGCCGCAGCTACAGAAGCAGCCCGGGGCTTCAGGTACCGGCGGGGAGCGGCTGAGGGGCGGACGTGGGCGGGGGAGGTGGCTGCGGCCGCTGCCAGGTCCCGTCGCTGGCCGGCGGGGCGCCCCTCGCCTCCCGGCATGCACTGTGTCTCCCGGGGCAGAGGGGCGCTCCCGCCGTGGCTTGCCCCGCGCCGCGCCCGGGTCGGGGGGCCGCTCTGCGGGTGGCCGGTGGCTGCGGGGGCCTCACGGTGCTGTTCCCAGCTCTGGCCTCTCGGCCCTGGGCACGGCGGGCAGATGGGGGTGTGAGAGCATCAGGGAGCACGGCGGGGTGCCAGCTGCACCTGCACTGGCGCCCCTGGGGGTCCCAGCCCTGAGGCGCTGGCCGTTGCTTTCCTACGCTGATGGTAGTTGGCTGGCTCAGGCGAAAGGGGCGCGATAGCCAGGCAATCTGATGGCATATAAAGAACTGAAGAAAGTGTCTAGCTAAGTACTGACTGGCACCCTCAGCAGAACATTCAGATTCATGAGTTTTCCCATGTGTACCCACATGTCCTCCCATCTTATGTCTCGCTGATTGTTAGCAAGTCTACCTGTAGAGTTAGGCGGGCTTCAGCAGCTCAGCTCTAAAGAGAGAACTTCAGTTGTCACTGGTTCAGCTTTCAGGCCTGTTCCAGCTGTGAACTGTGCTCCTAACGGTGCTGGAGAGCAAAGCCTCCAATGAGGCAGTGGCAGTAGGTGACAGAGTTTAGATATGGTGAACCTGTCTAGTAACTAGAAATCTGAATTCTGCCAGAGACTCAATGAGGTTTTGTAGGGGCTGCTGAGTTAAGTAAGTTTTGTTTCTTGCAGTATGAAGCAAGTCGTAATTTTCTTATGCCATTATCAGCACCTTACTTTGTTCGTTTCAGGGGATCTTCTTTTTTGATAGCACTGATATTTGAAAGAAAGGAAGAAGGTGGAATTTCAGTTCCTCTTCTGTGTTGCTTCTTGCCCAAAGTGAAACTATTTTGTGTTTTGGTTTTGCTGCAGACATCTAAAAGACCTAGTGAGGTTTTAGGTGTGACTTTCTGTTCTGGGTTTGGTTGTTTGTTTTGAATTTTTACAGTGCTTTTCAAGATGCTTCATTTTGTCAAAGATGCAGTAACGTTTTGTAGTTTACTCCTAGGTTGCGTGGCTTTGCTTTCTTTGAGCTATTACAAGTGTTTCCATCATAGATTTTTAAAAGTATAGTTTTTATCCAGTCAGAGATAACAACTGGTATGACTAAACACTAGTCACTTTTAAAAAGTACTCAGGGGTTTCTCTTTCTCAAACAAGTAAAGAATTTCCTCCCTTCTTCCGTTGCAGGTTGTGCCCTTAATTTTGAAAGAACTGGAAGATCTGTTAGGTGCATCTCCTGGATGTGTAGCTATTTTTCTTTTGTCAAGTGAGATTATGTATTTCTGGGTTTAGCCTTTTTTGATTTTTGAGCGGTCTTCCTGGTGTCTGAGTTAAGATGAGATTTCACAAAAAATGGTGGAATAATTTTTAGTGGTGATAAATATGTTTTGCTGAATGTATATTTTGTCAACAAAGATACATTTTGTGTAAAAAGAGTGAAAACCAGTAATTATTGTTGCTTCATCAGTTCTTCATTCTTTTAGGGATGATTATTTGACCTCTTACTAAAACAATAGTGGAAATTCTCCTTTGATTCATTTGTGAACAGTTGTGATCCTGTTCACATAGGACAATCACATGGGAGTTTTGTACTTTAATATGTATGATAAGCAGGTTGAAAGGCCCACTACTTTCTCATGTTCCTCCTTGTACTGTATGGTATGCTTTCTTTCCCCCCCCCCCCCCCTTGTTTTTGTTTGAAAATTCTAGTACACTTACTTGTCCGAGATACGATACAGCACTTGAGAAATTATTCTTTTGTTTTAGTTGGACAGTTCCTATCCCTTGCACTTCCAAAAAGCAGAATTACAACTGTGAAGTAGAAAATGTTAATGGCTAAGCACTTCAAAATAAATAGTGTAAGACAAATCACTCTCCATTGAAGTTAAACTTTTATTCCAGGGAGGAAAAAAAAAAGGGCTTTTTTTTTTCTTTTTTAGCAGCAGTGCCTCCGTTCTTTCAGTTATGTGCAAGGCTTTGTGTAATTATGGAACAAACAATAATTTCATTACAAAGCTCTCGCATTTAGAATAAAACAGCAACAAGATAAAACAATGAGATAGTGGGTGTGGGAGGGAGATAAGCAGCCATTTGAAATCTGTGGAAAGGCTGTGGAAAGAAAGAAGAACATGAGCAGAAGACTTTGGTTTTGGTTTGCCTTCAAGATTCAAGTGCAGATGGGAATCTGAGAGGTAGCTGAAGATGAGATTTGGACTGCCAACAGTGGTTGGTTTGCAGATGGGACTTCAACCTGGAAGGAAGAAGTACAGTTGCTTAGTGAGGAAAATAGAAGGGTTTTGAAAAGATAGGCGGTGCAGAAAGCTGTGGGTATGGGATGATTTTGCAGCTGGGAGAGCAGTCACAAGCAAGCATGAAGGAATGCAAGGCAGAGAGCGCCTTGCTGTGAGAAGGTGAGGTCAGGGTGTCAAGAGTGAGAGGTAGTCTAGGGCAGAAAGACTAAACCATCAACAGATAAACTTACAATTTAGCCTTTTGATTCTTCTGTTGAACTGAAATTTGGGGACCCTGTTGCTTCTGCGTGTGGGAAGAATGGATGTATTTTGGCCTATGTCAAACTAAGCTGGGACAGGTTGGAGGCAAGTAGTCCTTGACAAGTAATTTTTCTGCCCTGTTTGTTAGCCCGAAAGACAGTTTTACGCAGTTGGCTTTTCACTGAGTTACAGTATTCTCATACATTATTACTTGTCGGTAACCGGATTAAAGAAATGTCACTGCATTATAAACAGCTTTTTATATGTGTAGATGCTAAAAATGCAGAAGCCATGTCAGAAAATGTGAAAGTGAAAGTAACAAGCTAATGGAAACATTCAAAATTAAATCCAAGTTTAGTTTGAGCAAGTGAACAGTGGGTTCTTCTGGTCTGAACTTCAGAAATAGTTATTGAGTCTGTGAAAGTACAGTCTTGTATGGATGCTTGAATATGTTGGCTTAGAAACTGGGATAAGTAAGTTTTGCCTTTGTAATCGCCGTTACGCAGACAGTAATGATACAGCTTTGCACTGGAAGGCACAGAAAGATTACAGAAGACAGAAGAAGGTTGTAAACAAATCTGTATTACTGCTTTCTCACTCCAATATCTTGTTGGAACTTGAAGAGGCACTTCCAAAACAGGCATAAATACAGCCTCGAAGCCACATACTTGCCATGTGGGAGAAGGTGAAGATAACAAGTTCATAGTTCTTGGTGTATTTTAATGTCCAAGTTGTATATTACTCGGACAATCTGCCCATTTTTAGAAGTGGCATTTTCTCAGAGAAATGCCTTGGTATTTTTATGTCCCAATTATTATTGCCAGAGAAGATACCTCTTATTTAAAGCTGTTAATTAGCTTTGTATGTGTTAAAATAAGATGGTTGTAGACTGCTGTTTCTGTTGGAAGCCAGAAGATGCCCATAGTGTGTGCACGGAGGGAAGCCACTGATGTCTGTTTTGTTAAGGGGCAGTGCTGGTACAAGTTCCTACTGAGAAGTCTGGTAATAGTGCAGATCAGGATTTGCATCTGTCCTAGTTTTGGCTGGGATAGAGTTAATTTTTTTCTTAGTAGCTGATGCAGTGCTGTATTTTGGATTTAGTAGGGGAATAATGTTGATAACACACTGATGTTTTTAGTTGTTGCTAAGTAATGTTTATACTAAGTTAAGGACTTTTCAATCTCTCAGCTCCTGCCAGTGAAAAAACTGGAGTGGCATAAGAAACTGGGAGGGGACGTAGCCAGGACAGCTGACCCAAACTAACCAAAGAGATATTCCATATCATAGGACATCATGCTGAGTATATAAACTGGGGAGAGTTGGCCAGGGCCTGCCGATCGCTGCTCAGGGACTGCCCTGGCATTGGTCAGCGGGTGGTAAGCAATTGTATTATGTACTGGTTTGGTTTTTTTTTTCCTTCCCTTTGGATTTTATTCTCTCCTCTTCCCTCTCCTTTGCATTATTATTATTGTTGTTGTTATTATTAAATTATTACATTGTTCTTATCTGAGCCCTCAAGTTTTACCCCCACCCCCGATTTGCATCCCCATCCCACTGGAGGGGAGCAGGGGAGTGAGTGAGTGGGTGTGTGGTATATAGTTGCTGGCTGGGATTAAACCATGACACCATCCCATCCTGGCACCAAATGTGTGAAAAAAAGCAGCAGAAGTACACAAAGAGTTCTGGAGAACAACAAGAAAGTTACAGGATTAGTTGAACCTTACAACTTGCAGGTGGAACTTTGTGGTTAGACCTGACTGCAATTAATAATCCATTGAAGAGAGTTTGGTCACTGTGGTATTGATAATGATAAGGCTAGCTGCTTACCACTGTAACACTTTGGGGGGAAAAAAATTTACAGTAGGAGTTACCAGCTCCAAGTGTTGATAGTGGAGATGGGGAGGTTATTGACAGTATCACGTAAGGTACTGTTAAGGTCTCATCTAGGATACTGAATACAGGTGAGGTCAGTCCCATTTAAAAAAGCATAGTTTAAGCTAGAAGGATGGTTAAGACTTTACTAGGATGATAAGGGAAACAGTTTGAGTGAAGAAACTTGACAGGTTGGTTGGCTTCACTAGCCAAGCAGAGTGAAAGCTGGAAGGCAATGAGGATGATAGTGCTTTCTTTGATCTATCGGTGAGCGATCAGAAATAAGAGCTGCTGACGTTAAAACAAAATATGTAGAAATAAATTACAGCATTTTATGAATATTTACTGTATGGGCATTTAGGTATTGTTCATTTGAAAAGATAAAGTTATGTTTTCCCTTCAGAAAGCAGACCACTGCAGAGTTCTTCAAACCAGTTTTAAACCAAGGTAAATATTTTAAATGAAGATATTTAAATTAATTTTAATTATATAAGTGTGCAGAAGTATAGTCCAATCTCTTTCCAAATTGGAGCAGCAGCATAATGAGTATAGCTTACTAAATATGTCAAAATGCACACATTTAATTTTTTTTATAAGAATCTAACTGAAATAACTTTATATTAAAATTAATTTATTTAAATAGTGATGTAATTAATATTTAAAATTACTGTCTCATGCTTAAGCTATATTTTTATAACCACTGAAGCTGTAGCATAGATTGTACAATTCTTTTATATGAAATAAATGCCATGGCACTAGCAAAACTAAATGATTAAGTAAATTAATTTTGGAGTGTGTGTGTGAGAGAGAGAAGATATCAAGTAATACAGTCTATTAAGGGTGTGTCCATGTGTCCAGTATTGTGGTTGTGAATAATTGGTCTTTATTTTTCTCTCTTAGACCTTGGCCATAAAGACAGTATTGTGCTGTGTTCACCAGACAGAGGAAATGTAAAAGATGCAGGAATTGGACTGTCAGTTTTATGCACTGAACGTTTTGAAAAGAAAATATCTTCTTCAAAGAAGGTCAGAAGAAAAAAGATGCCAGACCAAACACCAAACACAGGTTCTGTGATAGATGCCTTTCGGAGAGTAAAGGAGGAAAAGGACAGCGTAAACATTTTAGAGAATGACAGAGCATGCAAAGCACTGGATTCATTATACCCAAAAGTTGTGATTCAAAGACTCCTTATTACTGCAGGGTCTCACAACTGTTTCTTAGCCAAAAAGGATAAAACTATCAAGTCTGAAGAAGGAAGAAATAAGAAGTGTCTGGGTGTAACAAGAGTACCATTGTCTTGTGGAAATAGTTGGGAACAGAAAACTGACTGTATGGATCTAGAAGACAGTAGTTCAGACTCTGACAAATGGGTTTCAGAAGCTGATACTCTAAAAGCCTGTGCTAGAAATAATGGCACCGTGAACAACGTATCTCCCTGCCAAAACCCAGGTCTTCCCATGAAATTGTCCTGCACTCCAACTGACTCTGAATGTAGGTTGTCACTGGAAACTCTCCACAGAGAAAGGAAGCGGAAGAAACATATAATGAAACAATCTAAGCCACACCCTGTAAAGCCATTCTCAGGAACAAGTGTATCACATCAGGTGTGTTTAAAAGGGTCATTAAAGGTGGAAATCAATGACCTGTTGCACATGTGTTTTGGTTTTTTTTCTGTTTCAATGTAGGATGAAATTCTTGGTGCTGGCTTTTTCAGGTGTAACAAAAATGTATCCTCTTTTGCTATTCCTTTGTAAATTTTAGATCATGCTTGGGTAATCTGGTTCTTAACTATTTTACAATAAATGAGAAATCCTGGTTTAAAAGCAGGGGAGATATTCTGAGATAGATGCAAGCGTGGAAATGCGATGGAGCTTTAAATTGTGTAGAAAAGAATATTTTTATCTTAAATGTCTTATGACCTTGTGTTTTCTTACAATGTGGTGTAGGGAACAACCTGGCAAATTTCTGCTGGTTAGAAGTTGCAGTTAGTAGAAGTTCAGATTTACGCATTTAAGCCACAGTATTTAGATAGAGGTGGGAGTGGTCCTAGTAAGTATGTAGTATTTCATTACAGGTTGAATTACATTCACTTTTGTACAACCAAGAAAACCATTTAAAAGGTTGCTGGTTACTTGCAACGATGATCATTATGTTTGCCTCCATAATGTGCAATGAATGGAACAAAAAAGATTGTTTAGCTTGTGTTTCCTTTTCTCCTTAGCACCTGTTCCTCTATTTGCTTGTCTGTATCTTCTGTCATTTTGTTACTTTAAATTCCTAATGACTTGTTTGAGGAAAGTCAGCTGGACTATGTTGCCATATAGCCCAGGGGCACAAGTGGCTAATGGCCCTAAAAGTGGAGAGATTTACAACAGGAAGCTAATCTGAAGAAAAGATGTAAAATTCAGATTGCGGAGAGTCTTTTTGTTGAGATCTTTGCAGCTGTGTGTTAAGTTTGTCTTGAAATTTAAGTATATTACCATATTTCTGTGTGTGTATGTAACTAGGTCTGGATTCAGCACTTTGCTCAAGATATCAACAACCTGGTTTTAAAAAGTATGTGATTAACTTTTTTATTTTCTCCGTCTTTATTTTTAGGGAAATGAACGTCCTTTAAGAAAAGTACCACATTCTTGTCCAAGGGAGACTGCCTCAGGTAGAAGCAGTACTTATAATATGGAATTAATTAAACAATCAGTTTCATCACTTATTGTCTCTTTTCAGTGGCTTTTTTTCTTAAAGTTATGTTTTCCTGTTTTCTCTCAAAAAAATATTACTGCTGTATAGTGAAGGTTATTTCTAATATATGGCAAGCTTGAAGAGGTTTAAAAGTAATTTGGGATTTTAATGAAAATTGTTACAGATTGTAACTTAATTAGATGTCATTATGTTTCTTTGTCTTAAGTTCTTAATCCCTGATTATTTTTATGGTTTCCCTTGCATTTTGGAACATCCACATTCACTGTGGTGGTTAAGAAATTTTGCCTTTCAGCTTAATCCAAAAAGAACTTTCTTGTTGAACTGAATGCTAAAGTTTAGCTGCCATTCTTTGGGTTTTTGTCCTTTTTAACCACATAATTTTGTTCTGCAGTAGGTAGAACTGAATATAACACGACTAGAAGCTTGAGCTAGGTCAGTGGGATGATTAAAAAAAAAAAAAAAAAAAAGAGGGATGACCCAAACCAAGGAGAGTATTCCCATGTTGTGGGTCCCTGGCTGTGTAAACCTGTCAGACTCTCTGCCACTGTGCTTCACTTTCCGCTTGTGCTAGCAGTGGGACTTGGCCAGTGCTTTTTGGAGCTGATCTGGCTGAAAATTGAGTTGGGAAGTTCTCAGCAACATCAGCTCCATGAAGTAGTTTGCCATGAAGTGTCCAGGTGCTGATGCCAGCTGAAGGCAGGAAGCAGAAAAACATGGTGAGGAGGGCAGACTGGTACCGTAGAACCATAGACTGAAAATGGATTTCTTTCTATTCCAGATGTTTTTTTTTATGACCACTCTTAAAATTACTGCAGTATTTTCAAAATACTTTTCATGCTTTCATTATTTATAACCATAATTGGTAATTACAGAAATTTTCTTCCAGTCCCATACCTCAACTGGGCTATTGTCTGTTTCCAAAGACTGGTTAATTCTAGTGTATAGGAAAAGTGTTTTATGGTGGCTACTGAGCTGCTTTAAAGCAAAGGATTTAATTTCTAAGTTAGTTACAACGATAACAGCGCAGTATCAGCTAAATCTTAGTTGTGGTTCACTTTGTTCAAGCAGAATGGAAGTATTGTAGTTTCTGATAAAAATTTCTGTCATAGTTGACTTAAATATAAAAGTTAGGGTTTCTTTAAACATGACAACAGTGGTGTGCTTTTTTCTTAAACACTTCATAGATGACACCTCTCAGCCAAAGCAGGTTTCAAAACATCAGGGGTCTTCAAATGCACTGAGAACATCATCTGAGATGGCCGCTGGTAGGCAGAAGAGGCAATCTATTCCTTCACACTGCCTTAGATCTAAGATGTGTTTTGGGCAATCCAAACAAATAGACTTTCCTGGGAAAAAAAGACATGCTACCATAAGTATGGATACACACAGCTCAAATCAATCTAAAGTATCAGGTTTGAATGACCCTACTTTTAGTAGATCATCTGCAAAATGCAAAAATAAGAAGTCTGACTTTGTAAAAAGTATTTTAAAGTCTACTTGTGGTGATGTTCTGCAAATAAAGGAGGCTGCTGCTCTACCTAGACGTGACTCTACTTTTCCAGAGGAATACCTCAATTCAAGTGATGAAAATGAGAAAAATAATTGCTCCGCTGTAGGCTTGTCATCTTCATATTCTGTACGCACTCCTGGTAAAAATAACGAGACTTCTGTTGTGGATACCAAAGAGAATCAATTGCAGGTGGCTAACTCATACTGTTTCTTGGAAAAGTCCCTTCCTTTTTCTCAGGAAATAAGTACTGTGTTGCCTTCTCTCCACCACTTAACACAAACAAAAGGTGTGAAATCTCATCTCCAGAATGCTAGCTTCTCTCAGGTATTGGATGCTAAGAAAGAGCAAGATGGGAAAATACCAGAAAGACATGCATGTAATAAAGCTTACAATATTCAGTCCAGAAAAAGTTTTTTGAAAACAAAATACACGACTTCAGAAGATGCTTCTGATTCTTGTTTAGTGGAAGGCTCTAGGAAGCTTGTACTCTCAGAAGAGACTGGTGAAAGTGTTCCGCATTTGTTGCCTTTTAAAGAAGGGTGTATGGACAGCGGCCATATGTCCTCACGACTGTCAGGAGAGGTAAAGGCTCGAAGCACCTGTACAAACAAGTCCAAGCTGAATGCAAGATCAATAATCAGCTTTGATAGTGAAGATGACAGTTTGGAATGCAGTCTAGCTGATGTAGATGATGATGAAGAAGTAGCATTCGTGTCACTGCAACAAATTCTCTCTTCAAGTCCCAAGCCACAGACAGGAACGGAAGAATTTTGTGTTGACAGCTCTTCTCAGGACACCGTGAATCCATTACTGAATCTTCATGTAAGTGGCTAAAAAAACCCAAAAAAAGTATTGCATCAGCTTTGTTATGTTGTATTTTTTATATGATTTAAAAAATTATTTATAATGCATGAAAACTGAAGAGTTACTTGCATGCAAAACTGGATACTCATCTGAAGAGTCCTATGCTGTACAGTGCAAGGTAGTCAGAGAAAGGGTGTGCTGCTTACTGTGCTTGTCCTTGGAGTGTTTGAAAGATGGTTTGTGCAGCTGGCTTGCATTAGCCACAGGCTCTTCAGTGGCTTTTAGGAATTCCGGTTTTGCCCTCCTCTGCCCTCCCCTAAAGAAAAAGGCAGGAGGTTACATTTAAAAGATGTGTGGGGTCTAATGTTTTCATTTTCCTGATCAGGTAATATTTTTGAGTTGAGGGTAACTAGAGGAAATTAACCTAGATGTTGAGACATCTGTATGTTAGACCAGTCATATATCCTTGTCACAGTCTGTGATTGTCCGAAATCTGTACAAGTTCTCGATCTGTGATGTTTTCTTTGATGCTGAATTTCATGGAAATTGAAAGTATTTTAGAAAGGATTTCAAAAAACTGAATTGCTTCTGTTCACGAAGGATAGATGAAGTGTTTAAATCCCAGTTTACAGAATATTGTGATGAATTGATGTGTGTTTTTAAGTTAGCCTATTTGTTCAACGAGAGCTTGTCAAATAAGTATAGTAATTTTGAAGTTTTATTGTGATATAGTGTTTATTTAGGAAAGTCCTGCAGTAAGGACTAATGTGGCATTCCTGACAAAGGTTGGAAATGCCTGCATTTGAATAAAAAGATTGTTGTGCTGAGTCTGGCTGGGTTGGGGTTTGGTTTCTTCATAACAGCTGTATGGTGGTGTGTGTTTTGGACAATAGCAGTGTCGATAAGAGAGTAGTCTGCTGGCCATTGGGAGCAGTACTTGCACAGTGTCAAGGCTTTCTCTTCCTGTTCTGCCCCTGCAGCGAGTAGGCCAGAGTGAACAAAAGCTGGGGGAACAGAGCTTGAACAGCTGTAGATAACCAAAGGGGTGTATATTCCATGCAACATAGTGTCATGACCAAGCAGGGGGAGTGAGTCTGGCATGTAGCCATTACTTGGCGTCTGTCTGGGCATCCTTCTACTTGTGGGAGGTTCTGAGTGATTGCCTTTGCATCGCTTTTTTTCTTTTCCCCCTTACTGCCTCTTTCTTAGCTTATTACACTCTCTTTATCTTGACCCATGAGGTTTCTTGCTTTTGCTCTTCTTATTCACTCCCCCCCACCACTGGGTGGGGAATGAACAAGCTGTGTGGTGCTTAGCTGTTGGCTGGGGTCAGCCCACTGCTGTTTTCTACAGCAGAAAACAAATAGGAGAATACCCATATAAATACTCTCATCCTCCTCTCCTCTATTTAAAAATCCCTGAAACGGTTCATTTGTTGACTGAGTTACTGTCTCCGTAGGCAGATGTTGAACAGCCATAATTATTTTATCTGTCCTTATGATTCATTATGCAGACACGTTATAGATCAGACTTCTGTGGTTACATACGTGTTCCACAATCTTAACCAACATGTCTATGTAATTAATGGTTAAAACTGGCAAACAGATGCAGCCTAGATCAAATGTTTGTGGAACATGTGTGTGACCAGAACATTTGGCCTGTCTTGTTTCTGCATAATCAATGGCCAAATAAAACAGTTAAGAACTGAACCAAAATTTCCATGACTGTGTTTTGCATATGCTAGCATTCTTCTCCTGTCTTGTAAGAAAGTACATACGTGTACGTGCACATTGCTATAAAGTCTTGATTCCTCAGTTGTTCAACAGTCATTTTAGAGATATAAAACAGATACAAATTAAGGTAAGAGGTCTTCAGCTTTCCCACAGGATTTCCCAGACAAAGATGTGCTGATTGTTACATTTGAAAGCTACATCTGATTACCAAAAACTAATGCTGTATTAACTGGGTGTTTTATTAGCAGGTGAATACTAAATTCTTAAACTAACTTCTCTTACCTTTGGGTGATAGAAAATGCCCAGTGAGAGGGTATGCTCTTACTGAATTGTGTTCTCTTAAAACAAAGGAGGTCATAGGAGGAAGCTTTGTCACTTGTAAGAGGTTTGCAGTTTAAGAAGGCGTGTCAGAAGGGCACTGCTTGTCTAAAGAACTGAATCATGGCCATAAATGATTTCAAACCTGTGTTGTCTGCTTGTAGCTGAATAAAATGCTGGCTACTGAAAAATAAACTAATTTTCTAGCAGATAAGACTTTCTTTGTGAGTTGTTTGGGTTTTAATTCTATTTATTAGCTTCTTAATTTGGGTTTATATTAGGATTTTTTTTGGAAGCTTTGTTTTGTCTGATGATTTTGGAGGTGATTTAGCAAATAGTGGTGCTTTGCCCTCTAGGGACTCCTGAAAGTAACAAAGAAGTACTAAATCATTCTTGGAATTTCTTGTCTCATGCACGAGAATCCCTTGGATGGTAATAAAAAGCTGTGAGGTAGAATAATTCTAATGCTAATGCTCTTTGTGAAGGTTAGCTGGAGGTCAGCCCCAGGGAGAGAAGCAGAGACTTGCTTTGCTGTTCAGATCCATCGTGAAGCAGTTATTTCTAAATTAATCACCAAGAGATTGTTGACCGTTATACAAAATTGTCAAAGGACTGAGAAACCTAAACTGTTAATTGCCCTGTTTTTCAGGATCTCCTTTGAGTTTTTAACTTTGGGTAAAACATCATTAAAATTTGAAGTTTGTATTTTGATTATATTCATTGTCTAATACTGAACAAATTGATAGCTTGTGGTATTTTTTAAAATTTCATACTATTTCATTTACAGCTTTCCAAGCCTTCTGTTGTTAGCCAGGTGTCATATGTGAACAGCTTGGAACATCTCTTGAAGGAGAAAGAAGAATCAAAAAGGTTTGTTTCTAAAAGCTGCTTTGAAAGATTTGGGATGGAGTTGCAGAAGCTTAAGTTTACTGATGGAGTTTGGGTAGCAGCAAGCTGTGCTTTGCCTGCTCATGCCACCAACATACATCTGACAGGACCTACAAGTGCAGCTTAACTGTAAAAGCTGAATGACAAACTCCTTCCAAGTGGTAATGGGCGATTTGTGATACATCTGTCTGCCCCTCAAAAGCCAGACTAAATTCACTCATGCCTTCGTTATAGGTCACTGAGCCAGCTAGCAGCTGCTGGTCCAGCATGAAACAGTACCATTATGTGGGCTGACTGTGCTAGTTTCTTCAAAGGCATTTGTAGCTCAGTTTTGGTTTCCAAAGTTTGTGTAGCCTGTTGGTATCTGAGTACTTACACACAGTTCAGTGAACAGAACTAATGAGTGTTCTTGCGAGGGATCTTTTGGGCAGAAAGTGACAAGTGGTGGCGGTGGGTATGTTTGTGTCATTTAAGTGTTTTAAAGCATTTGACCCTAGTAACTATGGGCTGACTGACTATGGAGTAGTGAACAACTCTTATAACTACTACCATTTAACAAATAAAATACTAGTATGAAATCTAAAACAAAGTTTTTAAAAAATCAAACATAAGATTGAAAGTTTTGTGCAATTACAAAAAAATATGTCAGAAGTTGGTGGAGTGTGTTTGTTGCTGACGAACGAGTGATTGATTGTGCTGTTGGAAATTCATGGAATCCACTTTGTTTCTTGGAATTGCAAGATGTTTGGTTTTTTGCACCAGCACAACATCTCTCATGCTTTTGCCTTGCTAATTGGCTACTGACTCCTGGCGTCATATTCCACGCTGAAATTTTGTTGTCTTCTGTTGTAAATACTAAATGGTGATGATATGTTCTGCCACTACTGTTATTTCAGGGTAGATGAACTAGAAAGATGGTTACAGGAAGACATGCAAGGAAAGGAAGCTGATTCTTTGGATGGAGAACATGAGGATGCCAGTGGAGATGAAGATCTCTCAGAAGAACACAGGTCCTTCCAACTCCAAACCCAATTAAATCTCGTTCTTAACTTTTTTTAGTCTTTTTTCCTAATCTCTCTCTTTCCATCCATTGTTGTTAATATGCTTACTGTGAACCATTTTTATTGTCTTTTGGGGTTGAGTGGATTTTCTCCAATATTACTGTATTCTAACAATTCAGCTTTCACTTCAGGCTGATGTGTTCATCATCTGAAAATAACTGTCTCAACCAACAAATAGCCTCTCAGTGTTAAATTAACAAAAGCAATTTTGAATTTTACAGGGCGATTATAAAGAGATTTTCAGTAGTAGCTCATGCCATACCTGACTACCCCCCTGGAGAAGATATATTTGATTTTTCAACCTCTGGGAAAATCTTCAATCAGCATAACCTTGACTTGAGGAATTTTCACTTCATCCCTCAAAATCCTATAGAAAGGCTCCTTCTTAAGTAAGAATATCCTCTTTGCTCTGTTGTGTTTACTTGTATGATTTTCTACAATGTTAGCAGTTTTTAAGATCAAATAGTATCTTTGCATACAGATGATCTCTGTCTTACTAAGTAGGCAAGACTGGAATTCTTCATGCCAGGTTAGCTTTAGAGAACGATGAATTCTTAATTGAATCTTCCTTCTTTCCTCCTCTGTAATTCTTGAAAAACATCTTAAATGAGACATAAGGGGGAAAAAAAAGGTGTTCTGGCCTCTTCCATATTTCTACTATGTTGGCCTGTTATTGGTAATCTGACCACTTTGTGGAAGCTAAATGCAGAAGTGAAATGTTAGGAGAAAGAAGAAACAAAAGCTTAACTATTCCAAGACAGAAAGAGGACCTTGTGGTGAATGATTTGTGACCTACTAATGTTGCATTATGTCTGCTGAAAGACTGTTGCGTGTTTCAGTCCTGAATTGGCCTGGGACTTAGGGCTCCACCTAATGAGGATTGTGGAAAGTCCGGATTTCTGACATCTGTTAGATTCAGTCACTGAGCTAACAGTGTGTCTGTGTGTATATAAACAACTGTTCTGTAACTCATAGGGATTTGTATTGCATATTTATGAGGCCGTCAGACTACAAATAACTGGGCAAATTCTTGCCTAATACCACAAGTGAAAATCCTGAAAAATTTTGGTTATTTCAGTTGGCATTTTACTGCAAACTTGCATCAATGAAACTGAGAGAATTCATTTAATCTTAAAGGATTTTGTATACATGTGTATGTGCTATTGTGTGTGTGAAGGTGAGGAGGATGGCTCCTTATCTCTTGAGGAAGTGGTGTTTGTGATATGTCCTTTGGTTTCAGGCCACTCTGTTAACATGTTATGAAGATCACAAGGTTATAAGCTTCAAAAGTATCTTGTAAATCAGTGACTGGAGGAATGAGAATTAAATTAATTATCTCTTGCATAAGGCAATTACGATTTAATTGCTTATGCATTCTGCCCAGTTGGCACAGCTGGCATGTACTGGCTGCCCAGTTAGCTTGTGGATGTCTTCCTAGCTCCTTACTCAGACAGAGGGTATATGGAGAAGTTAGGACACATCTCTCAGCAGAGCTACCTGTTTTAGCAGATACTGGGAATAGAGGAGACTAAAGGGGTATGTGGGAAACCAGGTAACAGTAATTCAGCTGTTTATAACATACCTGATTTTCTAAAGAAGACTAAAGCTAAAATAAATCGGTAATAAAAATGACATATTTTCTGTTCTTCCAACAGCTACGTTTTGCACCCCACAAATTTGCACAATGAGATTAAATTGTTTCATTTTAATTGCTTTAGTTTGCCCCCGGATTCTTTGTTTAAAAGGTTATTTCAAAAATTTCAAAATTTTTCTCTGTTTTTCTAAAAGTGTTGGTAAATTTATTGGACAGTTAAAAATCTTATTCACTGATCTCACTGAGCATAACATCCTATCTGTGTAGACAGGCATAGTGGTGTAAATCAGTGTTTGTTTGAAGCTGGTTTTCTCTAATAATATGGATGTTTCCAAATTATGTAGTATGGCGGTCTGGAGAAAAAGATAGTTGTTGTAAATAAAAAAGGGTTAATTTCTGTAGTATTTCATACATGTAAAAGCATAACAATAACATCTCTTTTGGATGTTCAGATCTTTGGTTGCTGTTGATGATGGTTTGAGGAATGGGGAAGTTCTTAGGCTTTTGTGAAGGTGCTGGTTCAACCACTAATTAATTTTTCTCCTCTTTCCCCACCCCATCTTTGTCTTACAGTTCTGGTGTAACACAGCAGCTTTCTTTAGCTATTAGTGGTTTTCTAAGTTCTGCTTACAGTTGTATCTTGTGTCCCATACCAATTCTAAAGTGGCTTTTCCAGGTAAGACTATACTATTCATGCAGTTATACGCCATCCAAGTATAATACTCTTCCTGGAAGGCAGTTGTGGCAGGAATATACAGAATAACTTTGTGAATCCGTTGCATTAGATTAACAACTTCTAAATAAAGAAAAAAAAATTCTTTCTGTTCTCCAGTCTGAAATACTTTGATTGTCACTGGGAGTGAGACACTAGGGATAGCTTTTTATCCACACTTTGACTGCAAAGCTGCCAGTCCCTGTCCATCTTGATACATGTTACTGCATTTGAAAAAGGCGTGGTACATGCTAGGTGAGAAGAGACTGCAGGTTGTAAGTGTGAGCCAAATCACAAGCAAATGTTTATTTTATTTCCTTCCACCCTTTTAAAAAAAAAGTACACACTGCAGTATGCAAAAGTGCAAAAATACCATTTCTGCATATATTGCCTTCTAAATCGTTAGAGGTAGCTGTATTACATATGTATCACATAATGTTAATTTTGAAAAGGTCGATACACATTGTGGCTCAAGAAAAGTCTGGAGTCATTCTCAAAGACAATATGGTGGCTGCCTGCTTTCTAGATTGCTTTGGTTTGCCCTCAGACTCTTTGTTTAAAAGTTGGGTTTTTTTAATTTCAAAATTTTATATTATCCCCAGGAATTAAATAAATCCCCAGGAAGTTTACATTGTTCTCTTACAAAAAAATGCCCCTCTCCAGTCTCCACTCCATTACTATTTGCCTCATTCTAACTATGCCTGAAAGAAAAAAGAAAGCTGGTCCGCCTGTGAAATTGCAGCCTGGGCCTGTGGACTGGCTTTCTGCTTTTGCCAAAAGGGAAATATTTTGCTCCTCCGTGTTCTTGCCTCCAGGCAGTAAAGCATTGCCTCCCACCAACCGCTCTGTGAGCCCTGGTGTTCCTCTAGTAAGGAGGGAAGTGTGAGCCAGTTCAGCTCACTTACAGAGCAGGAAACTCTCCAGCACTTGAGGGAGAAAAGGAGATTTTTGCTGGGTTAGCGAAGTGCTAGAAGAAACCTGAATTGCGCTTCATAGTCATGTTCTGTGAAAAACTAAGAATTCATTGTTTTGGTTTAGTATTGCATATGTTCAACTTGCCCATCACCAGAAAAGGTTGCCGTTAACTCTTTTGCACCCGCTCCTCATCAAGGAGTTTAATTTGGTCACAGATGCAAACGAGTTCCAAAGGGATATATGATATTTCCATTCTGTTAACCCTTGGTACCCTCTTATGAACCAACAGGCTCAACATGGGGTTACAGCATTATGATATTGCAAATAATTGATTTTAAAGTATTCATAGTATCTGTGCACTGCTTGAAATGATCAATATTCACAATACTCTGTTCTCCTTGGTGTATCTTGCTTTAGAGGCTTTGCAGTTGGTTTCTTTTCTGTTACTGTTTCTTACTTTATTTTACCAGAGTTGGTTTCTTTTTTTTAATTAAAAGAAAATTGATGCCATCATGCAACTTGGTGTTTTGACATGTAGTTTCTTGTCTCTCCACAGATGATGTCTGTTCATCCTGACTATTGTGTTTCCACCCAGATTTTAGACAGACTGATGGAGATAACACTAAAAAATGGTAAGTATTTGAAGGATGGAAAACTGACCACTTGAATGAAGGCATTTCCCTTCTGTTAGGTATAGAAGGGTATTGGGGAAGAAGTAAAAGGCTTTGGCTCTGTTCTGTTATTCTGGCATGAATTTAGGCTCTTCAGTTACGTAATGCACAAATAATAGGACTTGGTCTTCACTGAGTGTGTGCAAGCTCTACCACAGGATATGGTCCTGGCATGTATTTGCAAAGCAGTGCATCTGTACAGAGCCTTTTAAATTCACTTATGTTATTTCACAAACAGAATTGACCTGAAGAGGAGCCCAGTCTGCTCAAAAGTTTACTGTCCTTTGCATCTTTCACTTTGGAAGACACAGACATTAATTTCATAGCTTAAGGACTACAAGATGTTTTTCACCTCATCATACCCAGTGTGTAGCACTGCATGGTTTGCTTTCCAGATAAATGGCAAAAGCAAAAAGACTCATAGACCTGCACAAAAACACTTCCAAGGATCTGCTTCAATCCACAGTCCTGCTCATGCCTTATGTATTTTGCCTTCCTTCATCTATACTCTCCAGTACTTCTCCAGTATGAGTTCCTTCATTCTCCATGTCATCACTTGATTCAGATCCATCCGAAGTCAGTAATTCATTTAAGCCTGCCAGTTAGCATCATTAAAGTAATGTAGTTCTCTTGAAGTACTTGCTCAAGTCTATCCAAATTGTATGCCATATTTTGAATCTCGTTTGAAACCAGACTGTGAGCTGTTATGAGAGGGAATGTAGCCTCCTTTATTTTGTGCTTTGCTGGCATTAGGCTTGGTTCTGAATGAACAGTTCAAGGTGGTAGAACTGACGCAGAGTGCAGAGCTTATTTATTACCCTTAAAAGGAACTAATGCTAAAAACTAAATTTAAAACTAATCCATTCCATGTCTTTTACTTGTAGCTTCCATCAGTGATGAACAGTCTAAACCATGGATTCCTTCGTTAGCTGATGTGTCAACAGTTTTTGTCAATATGGGTGTTGCGTTTCGATCTCTCTTTCCATTGCAGCATCTTCAGCCCAACTTTAACGAGCGTGATATTTTGTAAGTGTTTTTATTTTGATATTTATTGCTTAGATCCTGTGAAAGCAAGCCCTGTGTTCAGAATATAGAATCAGAAGGTTCTTCTTTATTTTCCCTGCCTTCCATCAAGCCATACTCTTTAAATTCTCAGCTCAGTATAATTGAGTAAGCAAGCCAGAACTTCAAACAATGCCTGCCAGGTAGGGATTCAGCAAACCAGAGCATTGTCCTTTGTCCTGCACCTTCCTAATGCAGGTTTACAAGAATTCTTGCCTAAACAGCTGGGCAGAATTAGAAGTAATTTTGCTTACAAGTTGAGATAGATATGTGTGCTCTGCAGCTGAGGACTGTTTTGATTTGAAGGCACTGTGAAACATGCAGGGGTTTTTTTTTCCTTCAGTTTGGTGCAAATAAGCTTTTATGGGCTTTTAAATTGATGATTTATTGCTTAGATTAGTGTCTCTTCTATTAGAAGTCAGATGCAAGAAACAGTGGGTAAACAACAGCCAAGAGGAGACCTAACCTCTGCTGGTCCAGCCTTCTCCAGTCTACCAGAAAACAATTTAATTAATGTCATTAAGGTGAGAAAACTCCAGTTAGTGTGGGAGAGGTTTTTATCTGGGGGGGTGCATGCTTTGGTTTGGTTTGTTGGGGGTTTGGTTATGGAGGTTTGGGGTTTTTTTGCTTGGCTTTGATTGTATTGGGGGGGTTGATGGTTTTTTTGTTTGTGTTTTGGGTTTTTTTGTTGGCTGGTTTTTTGTTTGTTGGGGGGGGGGGGGTTTGTTTTTTTGTTTTTTTTGCAAAAACCCTGCTGTCTGAATGTAGTCCTGGGCATGTTTTGTGAGTAGGTGCTATCCTGGGGGTTTCAGCTTCACATTCAGCAAAGGTTATTGCAGGCTTGTCGCAAACTTTAGTTTCCTGACTTCCATTGGCTTCACTCACAGCTGCGCAGTTCTGCTGCCTCCCTTTTCTAGCTGTGACTAGCAGTGGGAAGGGGAAGGGCAGTTGATGTTGGGTGGTTGGTTTTTTTTCTGCCTCAGTGTGTTAGTGCAGCTCTCGATGTGCAGTCGGTCCCTGTGCCGCACTGGGTGAATGAGGTGGGAGCTCAAGGAGGGCAGGTGCAGCTGTGACTGTTCTGTGAAGTGAGCTGTTAAGATGCATGCACTGTGTCCCGTGAGACCATAGGGTGAATGGGTGCTGATCACACTTCACAGGCTAGTTCTCTGTGAATAAAGGCTGTATGGGAAAAATACTGACTATAACTGATTTCCCAGTTCCTTCTAGAAGTACTTGAATCATCCTAGCATCGTTTCTTCAGAGATTTTAAACTATAAAATCACTTAGTTCACAAGTAAGCATTCAGAGCATCTCCACTAGGGGCAGAATACACATCCTTTGATTCATTTATGTTCTCATTTATACATATATATTAAAAAAAAAAAAAAGAAAAAAAAAAGCACAGCTACTGGGAGGTGGGGAAACATTACAAGTGTTGCAAGAACTATATATCATTTGAGGTACATTTTGATGTGAGGGTGGAAAACAAGTTCTCATCACACTTCAAGCTAAACGAATTTCAGGTTTTAATGCTTTTTATTTCTTTTGAAGTTTCTAGGTTTCTGTACAACAGTAATTCAAGGTGGATATACTGATCAAGAAATATTGCTGCTGCTTCTCTTGCTATTTAAAATAAGCTTGGAGAAACAGTTAAAGCGAATTCCTTTGATAGATTTTCAGTGCCTTTTCATAAAGCTTCTGATAAGTATAAAAGACTGGGATACAAAGGTAACTTCCTAATTAATTTCCATGTACTAGGTTCATGAAACTGCAACTGACTTTTCAAGAAAGTTCTGTTTTGAAGTTTTAATTTTTTCTTGATGTATCAGAAAAATACTGGTTGAAAATCTAATATGAACAAATTGAGAGCTTTTGGATTTGTGTGAGATTTAGGAGGTGGGTTGGGTATACTGAGAGGGTTTTGTTGAGTGACATTATGCTTTCCTGTCCTCTTCTGCAAGGGGACTGTGGTATTGAACTTAACCTTATATTTACTAAAATAGCTGTATGTTTAATATGGCGCTCTGAAAATATGAAGAAATGATTGCACTAAACTGATAAAATGTCATTAAAAGCAATCTGATCTCAACTATTCTACTGTAAAATGGTATTTAGCAGACTTAACTACTGGTGGAATGCAGAAATATCTTTATGCACATCGTTTCTTATTAGATCAGTTTCTTTTAACATTTATGCTGTGTATGTTTCTAGAGAGTAGATGTGTACTTCTTTGCAAATAAAACAAATGCCCACCATATCTGTTCTTCAGCATCACAATTGTTGTTCTTTTAAAGATGCCTGAGCTGTGCCTGGCAGTGAGTGAACTCTCCAGTCATCACCATAATCTCCTATGGCTAGTTCAGCTGGTGCCTAGCTGGATAGTGTGTGGACGGTAATACAACATCAGAAATATGTAGCATCATTAACAGCTGATTTATTTGTATAAGCTCGGGTCTGATAAATGCAATATATATTACATGCCTTAAAAAAAAAAAAAAGGGTGTGTGTGGGTTCTTATATGTTACAGATGTATATGCAGATCTTGGTGTGTGTATATATAGCTACTTGATCACCTGTGCTGCGTAAAAGGATTGTTTTACATTTTATGTGTGGCTTTCTGGGCTGCGGACTTCCTGGTACCCTATAGTAAAGACTTAATGACTTCAGTTTCTGACACCCATCATGTACTCTGAATTCTTGTCTGAATGACCAAACCCTAAATTTTCTTTGGGCGATTCATGGCTGCTTTTTAAAGTGTCAGTCTGTTGCAAGTTCTGTGTCTTTGAAATGGCTAAATTGTTATGTATTTGAGTGAGGAGAGTGTATTGGGTCCTCAATTTCAGGGTGGGAGGCAAGCCTGTAGCAGTGTATACTTGTACAGAAGAAAAGCTGCAATGAAATAAGGGTACTTACATTTTACTAGCCTCTTTACTAGTTTAATACCACCTACATTCAGAAAATCCAGTTTAATAGTTGCAGGCAAGTTTATGTCTAGGGAAGCCATGAATACCTCATATACTTTATAGAAACTGGATTTAAGAAATTCTCTGGGAAAGAAATTTTTTTAATTGTTTTTCAGGGAAGTAAGAAGACGTCTTAGCCTAGTGATCATTTCAAAGCTTCTTCATAAAAAGCACATAGAAATACCTGATGACAGTGACAAGCAGGTACTGCACGTATGTGTTGTGTGTGTATAATTTGAAAGTTTAGAAAACTTAAGTATTATTGTTTGTTTTAATACTGTAAGCCTATTTTTGAGAACCTTGCAAAATGACCAGTTGGTAGGTTTTGGTTTAGATTAGTGTTTGAAGTATATTTGCACATGTGTAACCTGCACGTTCTGCAGCTTGTAAGTACAGTATTGTTTTTGTGTCTAACCATTCATTTTTGACACTGGAAAGAGGTCTACGCTTCTTTTTTCAATCTTCCTTTTGTGTTCACGTAGAGTCACTCTGTTTTCATAGGGCTGATCTTTTCCTGAGGCAATGTACAAAGACTTCAGTTTGTGAATAGTCAAAAATTACCCAAAGCATGAAAACTTGCAGTTCAATTAAAAATCCCTTTTTATATTCTTGTCTTAGTGGGCAAATAATATTGTAATGGCACTCAGCTTCCAATTTTCAGTTGCCAGTAAACCAGACCAATTTATTAATGTTTGTATCTATAGATGTCTCTTCTGCATCAGTTTCTGGTGTACATGAAACCTTCTAATTTACTAAAGAAGATGAGAGAAGGACTGGAGCAGCAGAATGCCAGTGAAGACCACCTTCATACGGAACTAGAACAGGAGGTATATAGCTCATAGTGCTCTTTTGCATTTGTATTTTTATGCATCTCCTAACATTTTGAGAATATTTCTTTTAATTTCTGTTAACTGGGGAGGGTTCTGTACATGGAACTGTACATATTTCGCTGTGCATCTGTATAATTAAAATATTACTCATGTTTAATTTTAATTGTAGTCATGGAGGAAGGAAAGAAGCAGCATGTGACAGAGGAAGCTGTATTAGGCTGTTTTACGAACAGGGAAATAGATTTTCTGAATGGTCAAGTCACGTGGATGTCTTGAGTTCCTGTCTTCTGTAATCAGAGGACCATCCTCCCTCACTTCTGATGTAATCAATGGAAACTGATGCTGAGCCAGACCTTCACCTGCAGGCTTCAGAAAGACATTTATGAATCTTTTATGAATCTTTTCTCATAGAAAAGTATTAGAAAGATTTAGTATTTCCATCCATCTAAAAATTGAATATTGGTTTGGTGGTTATTTGAGTCTGTCATGGAGCCTCCTAGCAAGTACTTTGATCTGGATGTAGATGATAGGAAAATAAAGCAAACTACCAAATTTAATTTTCAGTAATTAAAATACATAAGGCTTCGTAGGTTACTTGAGTAACTTAAAAGTTTCAAAATGTCTCTAATATATGAATGTACTGTTTCAAATTAGTTGTTTAGGCAGATGGGTAGACATCCTTGTCCAGTGATCTGGCTATTGGAGGTATCATTCTAGAAAGCAAAGATAGTATTGTATCTGTGTATGAAGTGTTATGATTGTGCTTTGACTACTAAAGTTCTTTTGATTTCTCTCCAGGCATACTACCTAATCTACATCCTCCTTCATCTAGTCAGTGAAGCTAGTTTCTTTGATGTTGTAAATTCTAATCAAAGGGTAAGTAACTTCAGTGGGTAGATCTTTGGGTTTTAAAAGACTATTTATCATGCGCACTTGGTCTATTTTGGTAAGAGCTATCATGTGATAGAAGGTCACCAGTGGATAGTAGCACTGGGGGAAACTTTGTTCTGCGGTGGAGTAAATGCAGAAGAGCTTTCTCTGTATTTCCTGCAGAGAAAGAAACCTCCTGCATTTCTGCAAATGAAACGACCTCAAAACATGAGGCTATGGATCAACAAGCATTTATTTTGTTAATCTTTCTCAGAAAGTAACTGCAGATTAACTCAACACAGAAATTCTAAGAAATCCAATGAACCTGTGAACTTCTGGAGTTGAAATTTTTCAGTCTAGAAGAAAACTACTTTGAAAATATCCAGTAAAGTATGTTCAAACACATCACAGTTTTCTGTGCTGGAGCGCAGCTGTGCAGCAAATGAAAGCTTGGATGGCCTTTCTTCTGTCCTCTGTGCCATGTGATGTGAACATCTGTTAAGTAGTACCTTCTGCTTAGCTTAGCTTTTCAGTAATCCCACGCAGGTATCTGTGGTCATTTGCTGTGAGTTGCTTGCTGCAAGGTGTTTATATACACCTTCTACCCTGTGGATTCCACTCTTGGCTTTTAAGAAATCTGTCATGTGAACTGTCTGAGAGAGTTAAAACAGTAATGCTTGGTTACATTTTGTGGCATAAGTGTCTCGGTTTCCTACTCAATGCAAAAAGACAATCATAGAGCATACTATGAAACAGAATAGCAAAGAAAATAACTCCATTGTGATGATCTTTTGAGATTTGATTTTTACAACTGCCTTCCTGAATATTGGTGGAGAACTTGATCTTTTCTATGTACGTTTTTTAATGTCCCTGTGTTTCTTAATGAAGAAAGAGTCTATTATTCACTGACCTGTTAGCCATCAAGTGGCAAGAGGGGTGTGGCTGAATATTATGCAGGCTAGACTTTGAACTATTCCACTTTTGATCCTCTTCCAGTTAAATGGGTTAAATTGTCATGGTCTTGAGACACCAGCAAATGTTTGTAAGTAGAATTTCAGCATGCCTCACCTGTTCTGAAGAGTGGAGCCTCTTTGCAGCTGTTCAGTGAGGGATTGAAAACAGGAATTTTATGAAGAAATTGACAGAATATGAAAGATCTTGGGAGTCATTATCAAGAGATTGTGAAGTTGCAAAAGCAATCAGAAATTTAGAGAGAAATAAAAAATCAGTGCCTAATCTTGGATATGTTTTACCCACTCAGCCAATTCCTACGAAAGAAAATTACCTGAGACATCATTACTGAAAAGATTATTTTTAGCTATTGTAACTTCAAACTTTTTTTTGCTGATGAAAGAACTGAACGGCACTGCACTTGCTACTTCATGGACCGAAAGGATTTACAAATTAGCCACAAGGAACTTTGAAATTTGTGATGTATAGCTCTGCTATACTTTAAAACTATTTTTTAAAGCTTTTAGACCTGGTTTACCAGCTGCGTACCAGCAACTGATAGGGGATCTTGTGATCTTGTTTTCTTTCATTTCCCCCTTCCTTACTGTATGTTTCTGAGAAAAATTCAAACTGAAGCATATAATTTTAAAGTTGAAATAATGTTTGAAGGAAGCTTTTAGTTTTGACATCGACGATTTAAATAGGTGTACGCTTTTGTCTTTATTTAGCAGCACTTACTGAAGCTTTGTGGTGCCTTAGATAAGCACATAAAATGTGATATTAGGGAAGATGCAAGGCTGTTTTATCGAACTAAGGTAAGACATGTAAGTTGAGGTTTTGTTTGTTTTGGGGTGGTGTTTAGTGTTTTTGATGTGTGTTGTTCCTCATCCCAGCCCTGGAACTAAGAGTTCCTCATGGGTTTGTTTTTTTGTTTTGTTTCACTGCACTATGTCTTTGCATGTACATAAATATATGCTCATTTTAATGCACTGAAAATACTCTGTTTGCAAACAACAGGACTCTTTAACAACTGTAAAATGTGATCTTGCATGTGTGTCTGTTTTATTTTCAAATTAATGAGTTGGTTAAAAATGTCGATTTAAGCCAACAGTATATGTGATATAGCATCAAGCTTGGATAATTGCGTTTCATTTGCGTTGCGGTGTGGGGCTTACTAACCATAGTCCTAATTTTGTGATTTTCATGCTTTGCATGCTGTTGTAGCAAGCCAAATTAGACCAGTGGTAAAGTGACCAACCTCAACTTTGAAAAGCCTTGCTGCTTCAGCTTTAAATCAAAGTTACGGTCATGTGCATCCTTACTTCTCCAGAAGACTTTTCTTTTTGGATCAGCCAGATTAGTAGACCATGGATCCTTTTAACAAGTCAGTTACTCTTGCCTTGGATTTTTGTATCTTGAGTCACTTTCACTTTTGTTTCTATTGCCCATGCACTGAGTGGGGAAAATTGTATGTTTTTCCCCGTCGCTTCATTTGTGTTACAGTACAGTGACTTCCAGAGGACGCCACTATGCTGGGGTTTAACACAGCACGTGAAGCAAATCTCAGTTCTGAATGGCTTGGATTAAACACCTGCTTATGATTGGTTATGAAAGCAGTTTGATGTATAAGAAATTCATTTCAGAAGCAGACAGTGCTGCATATTTGGCTTTTCTGATTGCAGTTGCAGGAACCTTTTCTAGGTACAATCAGACTTGTCTAACAAACCTAACTCACCCGAAGGATGAGGTGGGTGTTTGAAGGCCAGAGGCTTGTGTGCTGATTCCAGGCACTTAACATGGGGAGTCATGTGCCTCTAATTTGTTTGTGTGGAGTACATGACTTTGAATTCAGAGTCCCAAATTACAGCGAGCTGGTTGGAGTTGAGGTGGTGATACTTTGTGACAGTTTGTAAAATTGTTCTGTCCCAGTAAACCTTGGGTGTTGGGTTATCAGGGGGTGTATGGGCTTGGGGAGATAGGGGGTATGATTTTTGGCTTTTTAACATAAATGGCTAAACTAATCAATCTGAATTTGCAGGTAAAAGACTTAGTTGCTAGGATATATGGCAAATGGCAAGATATGATACAAACCACTTGGCCTACTCAGGTACTGTAATGAAACCTTTTTTCCTCTTTTCATATTGCAGTGTGCATTTAACTCATTTTTTTAGCATTTGAAAATAGCATATTCTTTTAAAAATATTTTTTTTCTTCATAAACAGCACGGCTGTGGAATACACTTAGATGTATTAGAATAAATTTTAATGAAAATTTTTGCTTTGCTGGATTAAATAAAACCACGATTTCATATTTATCCTTAAAAGTGCTGCTTTTGTAAATGGCTCGCATTTTACTAAATTTACACTAAATTTACACTAAAATGCTAGTACTGCATCAAGTCACAAGGCCTGTCTCTGGTTATAGTTATTAGCAGATGCTTCGAAAAGGATACTGGGGCAGGAACACAGTGATGGGCTTCCTGCTGTGGTCTGGTAGTGTGTGACTTTTAGACTGTTTAAGTCCAAGGCTTTATCAACATATGTTTAATGGCTCTTGATAACTGCTCCCCCTTTGAATGTGTCGAATTTCATGCAACGATTAAGAAAAGCCTTTCATGTTCTGTAAAAGTATGCAGTAGTAAATAATGTCGGGGTTAGTCTCTCATTAATACTTGCCTTTGTGATAACTAGCTGGCCATGGTGGAATAGATGGATAATTTCTGCTGGTGGAATAGGTGAATAGGTGGATAATATCCAGAGTTCAGAGCTGTTTCTTCCAGTCTAAGGTTGTAGGGTTTCTTTTGTAATGTGATTAGACCAACTGTTTGAGTCATGTCTTGGAATATAAAGCTACCTGTCTTGGAAAAGCTGAGCTTTCCAGTGATGTAGAACATGACTTGCATAAAACTTAAATTATACATATATGCTTACTATTGATTTCAGTTAAAAACTGCATAATCAGTCATTTGCCTATGAAGACTATTAATTGCTCCCAGCAACATGCAAAAAAGACACAGTTTGTAGTGTGTGTGATGTTTCAGGGGGGGGGTGGGGGGGGTGGGATTAGTAACACGTGGCTGCAGAAGCCACTCAGCAGCTGATGAAAGCTGGTAATGATGCAGCTCTTTCAGAGTTGTTTTTTCAGAGATATTTGGGGTTGATTCATGTGTAGAGCAACTGGCAAGTGTTTCCATATAAAATTCTAGCATCTTGCATCTTGCAACACATTGTGGCAATCTAAAGCTAAGTATTTGCCTGCTCTTCTGTCATGGGTTTTCTGACTTGTTTACTGTTTTGTTTTTATTCTTTAGGGAAAACTGCATGACTTCTGGGAGCCAGATTCATAAAATCTTGCCTAGTTCAGGGAAAGTAACAGCAAAAATTCTGAAAAAGAATGAATGGAGCTTCACCTTGGTCGGAACGGAAGAAATCAGTCAGCTGAGTTAGAACTTGAGCTTGATTCAGGCAATTACTAGAAACACAAGAATCTACTTTATTTAACATTGCTTTTGTTACAAATACACTACTTCTGAAAAACTGAAGTGGGTAAACTGGAAAAAAAACCAAACCAACCATTTCTATAGCCCTGTCTGAATTGGCTAGAAATATTTTATCATATTGAAAGCTGAGGGAAGTTTTCTCGTTTCCATTGTTAATCACAAGACATATTTGCAAACCTAAAGTATTTGTTCTGTTGCCAGCACACACCTGCAAGCATTGTTTTAGGATGTCTGGGAAAGAACTGCCCCGTGACATGGAATGTGAGTTCAGAAATAGTGTTAGACCTCCCACATTGCAAGCAGGTGAGGAAGTGGTTCAGAACTGGGCTGAATAACAGAATTGCCTGCACATGGTAATCTGCAAAGCAGAATTGGTATGATAATCCAATATCTCTAAAAAATACAAAATACAGCAGTTGCATGGGAACAAGTGATGGCTGTCATGTTTACTTGACAGTGGGAAAAAAGGTTAAGAGCAATTGTGGCCTAACAGGTTAAGTGGATCCCTTTTTGCTCTGTGGTTTTATCAAATTAAAAAATGGAATTTATTAGTGATGCATTCATTTTAACTTATTCCTCATCTTAAGGCACCAATTTATTTATGCAGTGAAGGTGACTAGGAAGTGTTTCTGTAAGACCCAAGTTATAAATGAGCTCTTGTTATACCAGTAGTATTGTTGTACTGCTCCTGAAGAGGCAAACTTATCTATATTTGTTATCTAGCTTCAGCATTTTCTCTAAATGGAGAAAATACTAATGTTAAAATCTCAGTTCAGTGAAGATTTGAGAAGATTAGCATTTGGGCCACCTATATAAAAACTGTGAAAGCCATATGAGGTCTGAATTCCTTTGTGTGAAGTCTTACTGCTTGTACAATATATGCACAAACCTCCAAGAGCTGTTTGTGAAATAATCAAAGGAAGATGTGATCTCCTTTTGTGCTTTCTGTGCAAATGCCATCATTTAAATCTTACACTGTGGTTTGTCTGTAGGATTTGTCTATATATTAAGAGAAAATTAAGGTATCGACTAGAAGCACCAACTGGGGTTCCCATAACAAGCAAGATTTTTAATAATATCAACATGTGCGTTTTATAATACTGTGTCCTTTTAATTTTTGTAGATTACTCTGTCTTCCTTTGTATAAATTCCTTACAGCTTTCCAAAATGAGAATGTAAAATAAAGCTGAAAAAAACCCAAAACCAGAACCTTCACGTTTAAGTACCTTTATTGCATATAAAGGAACTGCTATGAAATGGACACATTTTATAAGGAAGGTATTTGCCAATTCATACTAAATGTTTTGTCTTTCATTTCAAGTGTTAGAGAGTTAGCTTAAAACTGCAGCATCTCTGTGCCCTTCACAGAATAAACAGCTTATCCTTGTTCAAACAAAAGTTATGCTTGTGGCATTGTTCGGGAGTGGGAGGGAGAGAGAATCCCTTTTTTAAAATCTCAATGTGTTATTTAAAATTTGGAAGAATCTACCTCAAAGTGTATCTTTGTTCGGCAAAAGCACTGCTTTACCCTAAAAAAAATTAGTGTTATACAGGTATGGCAATGCCATCCTTGGCTCTGTCTGTCTTTGATAGTATGTCAACCTTCCCTCTGGTAGCGGTTACTTACTCTGTTGAATGAATTGTATGTAATTTTATGAATGTTTATATTTTTTCTCACTAATGTTGTATAAAGTTTAAAAAAATAGCAGGACTTTACTGTAATGTAATGTGTATATATTTTCTTGCCTTGTAAAGTTGAAGTTGCTGTCCTGTATATTTTCAAGAAGGGGAGGGGGTTAGATGAACAGCTTTTGTACTGCAGTTAAAAGCACACTGAAACTGCTGAGGTTTTTTTCCAGATGGAATAACCACTTTGATATTAACTTTTATTTAATAGAATAATGAAAAAATAAAACCAGATATGCTTTTCTAATTAAATGTCCCTGGACAAAATGGGCATGCCTCAGCTCTGTTTCACGAAAAAATGGCTGCAGGTCCTATTTTGGTCTTACAGCACATGTTGTAATTCTTAGGTTCACAGCTGATTAGCTTACTATAAATGGAGGAAGTCTTGAAATCATTCTTAGCTCAGCCAGTCCTGTGTTTCATGCTTAATGCCTGTGTATACATTCTGGCGTTTTCCCTCTGTTCCCTTCCTGCTTTGTGTGGACTCTTCTTCCATCTATTTTATAACTTGAGTAATAATTCCCCAGTTGCTTAAGTCTAGACATGGATTGAGTTGGAGCTCATCGGTATCCTTACAGAGATGATCCCAAAGCATTGCTGCAGTCTTTACACGGGACTGCTGAGCTGAGCACTGCTTCAGGACTCCTGGAAAAGAAATAGCAAACCTGCTGTTGTGTTTTGCAGACTCATTTACTGGCCCCCAGCCAGAAGTTACACGCATTGGAAAAGGCTGTTTGCACAGTAAATGTCTTAACTGCTTTAGTTGTCTTCAGATAAGCATTTTGCACTGAGGTTTATCTTTTGATATTATGTTGGCTATATTAAGAGCCACGTTATCTCATTTCATGTGAAATTAGGTGCACTTTATTGCAGTAATCACAGACAAAATATTAAAGGCTGACTATAAAATATACATTGGCTCTTTGCCCTTTTTTTAAATTATTTATTTTCTGACAGGCCTCTGTATGGCTTAAAAAAAAAAAAAAAGCAGCTTCTTGAAATCTGCCAGTGAAACTATTCAGTCTCTCATATTCTCACTGTTCCTGTTGTGGAACTTGGTAATGGATGGGAATTTCAGAAGTGATTAATGACTTGCAGGTAGGTCTGGCTGAAGGTCGGCAGGACACGTACGCTTCACTGATGCAGCGGCTGCAGGAACTCTCTGAAGTCCCCAAAGCTGATAGTTGAGTTGAGGATGTCTTTGGGAAAGGCAGATGACTGGAACAAATACCTGAAGTGTGCTGTTATCATTGGTGGAGCAGCTGGTGAGATTGCTGTGTGATCGGATTTTAAGAGATAGGATTTTTACAGTGTGTACGAAGACCTTGTTTCGATGAGGGATGGCTACTGCAGTGTTAAATTTCATGACCACAGGCAAGCCAGGTCTGCCTCCATCAAAAGTGCCAGCGCTTAGCACGGCCCAGCAGCCAGCTCGGGGCTCGGAGGTGGCATAGCCCAGGGTGGACACGGGGCACGTGGGCTGTGAGAGAGACGGCGCTCTCCTGGGGATTCAGCCAAGGGTACTTGGGTAATAAACAAGATTCTTCTGCTGACCCAGTCACTAGCAGGAATACTTGAAGCTACAGTATTAGTGCTGGTCCTGTATGTTTGAGTTTCTTCTTTCCCAGGAAAACTCTATGTATAACATAATATCCCTAGCTGGGGTTTTTGCTTTTTTTTTTTTGTTTTTCCTTCCATTGGCTTCTAGAATTTGTGTGGCTTTGTGTTCCACTGGAAGGGACAAGTCAGGAAGGGTGCTGCTGGGGGTGACCCTCCTGGTTCTACTGGAGGCTCGTGCCTTGGGCTTATGAGCTTTGAGAAACTTCTTGCCCATGGTTGCCCAGTGGGGAAACAGCCCACTGTGCCAGAGGGCAGCCCTTGGCACTAGTGTATTGGTGCTTTTTTCTGCATCCTGAAAAAAAAAAAAAGGCTCTCGGGTCTGGCTGATGTGGGGCAGAGAAGAGGCCTGATGAGTTTGCAGAAGTGTAGGCAGCTGCTGTGGGATCCTCCCTGAGAGCTCCGAAGGAGCTGCTGGGAGAGGTCAGGCAATCATTAGTGGATTTAGCTCATTCCTTGGAGTTGAAGTTATCAGAATGCTCTTAATGACATTCAGATTGCCATTTTCCCATCTTCGTGCCCCCGGGCTGTGAAATACTTTGATGTTTTGCCTTGTGCATGTTTTGCCAGCTTTACAGGTGGGGCCTCTTCTTACCCAACCTTGAAAGGGGCTTCCAGTGCTGGGGCATGGTGTGGGCTGCCATGGGGAGAATCCTAGAGAAAGTAAATTCCTCGAAGGGCTTCTCCTTGCGGAGGTGCGTTTGGTTTTGTCTGCTGCTTTTTTCAGCCAGTGCTTCCTTGCCTTTGCAGTAATGAAACTGAAAGAATATTTTAGCTGGTAAGTATCAAAAGTAGGGCTGGCTGAGGAGGGAAGAAAAACATTCACAACTTCCTATCTTGGTATTTTGGTCTGAATGCCAAAAGCTGGTCCCCATATTTGCAGACTGCTGGTTAAGATGGATTTTCAGGTGACTTTTAAGTGGCATTTGGGTATGTTGTACTTTTTTGAATGCTTCCCTTGTCTCTGCTTGGTGAACTGTTGCTGCTGTTTCATCTTCTTCGGCTTCCCAGCTGCCTCCCACTTCCCTATAGGGAGGTCATAAGGGACGGTATGGAAACTAGATGAAAGACTGGAATTGTTCCCTTCATTGTCATCAAGGCGTCTTTGCCGTCAGCCTGGGGGGAGACCTAAAGCTTTTCAAGGCAGGTTTGGCCCGTATGGTGTGTCGGGGAGGGCTCCTGGCCACAGGATACAGGGCCGCTTTCACACATCCTTCTCCTGGTGCTTCCCTTTGGGTTTGCATTCACTGCTGCAGCTGCCTGAAGCTGGGCAAGAGCTGCTCCTTCCTTCTCACGGAGAAAAGCAGAAAGGGTAAACAGATTTTTGCTGCTTTTGTGCTGCCGGGTGAGTCCTTCACCTGGGCAATGTGAGTGGGGGCTTGGCTTGCAGGCTCCATGGCTTTGCCTCTGGGTCTCGGGCTCTCTTCTGTCGAAAACCTGCTTGGAGTTGAAAGTCCTGGCTGTCGGGACTCTGACAGGAGCGGGGGTCACTTTTCCGGGCTGGCCACCAGGCTGTGGCTGAAACAATAGCTTAAAGCTGCCAGGTTCGGTAGTGGGGAGGGGATGGCTAGGCATTAAGGCTCATGCTTTATTCACGCTGCAGGCTTTTATAAAGGCAGCATAAATCATGCAGGGCAGTTGTGAGCTCTTCAGACACATCGTTCAGCCTCTCGGAAGTATTGATCTGCATGCTGGAAACTGAACTGTCCCCTTCACCCTAACCCGAGCTGTGGGAGAGGCCTGGCAGGTGAGGATGCCGAGATGCTGTACTGCATATCAGCTCTGCTGCCTGCCTCCCCTGTGTACTAACCTATTTTTTTTTTTTTAGTATTTCGGGCTCCAGCATTGTTATGATAAGGTTTGCACAGCACAACGTGGTTTTCCCTCCAGTTGATTTTTCTCTTATTAGCCCATTTTTTCTCTTGCCCTCATTCTGTTTTTCCCCGCAGTATGCAAACACCGTTTGCTGAGAAACTGTGTCAGCCTTCCTCGTAATTAAGAGTCTGGCAGGAGCCAGCGCAACAGTCATTTTGGAGATGACGCGTCCAGTTTGGAGCTGACGGTAAGCTGGGATGCTGCAGCAGGGGCTCGATGCTGGGGACGCGGGGATGTTCTCTGGCTGAGTGGGGCAGGGAGACCCACGAGGAGCCCAGCGCAGGAGCAGTGAGTACCCTGGGTACATCTCAGGTGGGGTATTTAAACTGTGTGCTCTTAAAAAGCAGCTCCAGGAACATTAAATTCTAGGCTGTATCACAGGTTTAGCCTTTTGGGAGGGAATCTGCATGTGTGTGTATAGGACAGGAACAAATTGCATTGGCCCTAAGTCGGCCACATCTCTCCTGCTCAGAAATAGTTGTAACGTTGGAAAGCAGGGTGGAGAGCTCGCCAATCAGATGGCCTAAAAACGGGTAAATAGAAGTTATTCTTGGCACTCAGTAATTTCGCTTCGGATTTTGTAGTTCTTTTATTAGCAGGAACGCTCAAAGCAAACAAAAGGAGACAGGAGCTGGGGATTTGCTTGCCTCAGGAGGTTGTGGATGCTAAAACCTTAGAGGTTCAAAGAGTGTTTCACGGCAGAAAATCCATCAGGGTCTATGAAATCAAGGCAGCCATCCCTGGCTGAGAAAGCTTCAGGCTGCTGATCCCTGGAGGGTGGAGCGTGTGGTGGGGAGATATCTCGGGCGTCTGTCCTGCCCGTGTACCCTCTGCAAGACGCCAGGATTTTGGTCCACTGTGGTGGGCTTGCCTGTATGCTTTATGCGAATTTATGTGAATTCATGAAAAATGTGAATTTCATGTCACGTTGTCTTATGGTTTCCAAACTGTCTGTCGCATCCACAATTGCGTCTCTCCTCCTCCTCCCGAGACAGAAGTTGCTGCCGAAGGTGCTTCTGGCCCTTGCTCTGAAGGAGCCTAGAAAGGTGTATGGGATCAGATGTCTCATATGGCTGAAGAAAACCCACTGACTTTTTTTGATCTTCCTAATGACACTGCAAGTGAGACTAGGAAAACAAGTTGTGTGGTTCAGGAGCTCCAGCAAAACACAGTAACACCCAACCAACCACATGCCAAAGCTGACCTCCTTCCTCTCCCACCCCATCCACAGATGCTTTCAGCTAGGGAGAAATAAAAATAAGAGCATATGAGGAGATATAAAAAAAAAAAAATCCTTTGTGGTACTGGCAGAACAGAATTCAGCATTTTCCCTCTGGTTGCTGTGTCAGATTTGCCTCTTGGGGGCAACCTCGCCCTGCTCCAGCTGGGAGCGCGGCTCCTGTCACTGCAAAGGCAAAAGGGAAAGCAACATGCTTGGGAGGCGATGACTCACCGCGCATCTCTCATCTCTCGCTGCCTTTGCATTATCAGATCGGTTTTGGCAATCGAGGTCATTATTTGCTGAAAGGATTTAAGGAAAGCCATCGGGGCTGGCTGTTCACGGCCTTTCAGAAATGATGTGATCTGTTCTTGAAGGTCCCTTCCCAGGCTTGGAATCCTTCAAAGTTTTTCCTGCCCTGCTGATCTTCACAGAGAGGAGGGTGGCATGGAAGGACATGTGTCTTGTGGTTCTTGTTTGATGGATAAAGCGTAAATCTGTGCAAGGAAAATTTACAGTGATCTCCCTGCTCTTGTTTTGCCCGGGTTCCCTTGGGCTATCACTAAGCCTATCAGATAGTGCTGTGGTTGCTCTGGCTGGCAGGTAGGGGAGAGAGCAAACTTACTGCTCCAGCTCTGGTTTAGCCCCATGTTCCTGAGCAGGTGTCTCATACAAACCCCATCCATAAATAACCATTTGCAATTATTTAAAGGGTGTTGAGGTATACAGTGGAATAAAAGGAGTATTATTCACGCTGTGTGCTGTGGTTCCTAATGGTACTTTACATGCTGATACGACCTACAAAGCTTGTGGTTTTGTGCCTGCAGTCCTCTGATGTTCTTACCCTGAGGGTCAGAAACGACAAGAATAAATGATCGTGATGGGTGTCTTGCAAATCTCGGCTCCCTCACCTTGGAAGTGTCCTTGCAAGGGCGCAGCTGGGTGACATTGCTGGCGAGGCGGAGGGGGAGGCAGCATGCTTGTCCGGCTGTGGGAGGCAAACAGGGTGGCCTTCGCCTGAGTTGTGAGGGCAGATCGATTTATCCACATTCCTGTTTCACCTTCTCCCCGAAGTGCAGGGATGTGGCTGGGGCTGGATAAGGGGTGCTGGCCCAAGCCCAACGCTCATAGGACTCCCCCAGGAAAACGCCAGCAGAGGAGGCTGGAGTGAGTGGGGTTAAACACAGACTCCAAAGCGTAGGGACTACCCTGAAGAGGGGTGCAGGATGGTGCAGCCTGTTTCTGCCCTGCCCGAGGAAGGACTGAGTCAGCCCTGCTGGGACAGCAGCTCCTGGCTCCAGCCAGCCTGGATGCTCGGACGCAGCGCCCGCAGCTCATTAACCCAGCCCTCCGGCAGCCACCGGCTGGCCTTGACACTGCCCTTAATAGCTCCCTCTTCTTTTTTCTCTCTTTCTTTCTTCCACACACACCCCCCCTTAATAAAGGTAAATTAGCTATATGGATATGTAGGAACATGAATCAAAGGAATTCAGCTGACTCTCAAATGTACCATTTGTACAGAGATGTGCTAAAGCACCAGGATGTGATGGATGCAGTCTGCTCAGAAAACACCTAAGGACAAAAGCTGCTTGTAAGGCATCTCACTGCAGCTTCCCAAAATCTGATTGCGTAGGGGAAGCAAGAATAAAAAAAAAAAAAAATCAACAAAAACCCAAGTTCTGGAATACATTAACTCAGTCGAACAGTGCAGGGAGAAGGTACCAGCAAAAAGCAGATTATTTCTTGAAGGCTGCAGAGAAATTTCACTGACTTGGAGCTTCAGAGCAAGGCTGGCTACACTTAGAAGAGTTATGTTTCACCTGAAATATTTAACATTGGCCATTTGAAATGCTCTGTGTATCTAAAGAGCCCATCAAAAATCTACTTATGAGGAGATGTTAGAGGAACCTTGGGCTCAGGCCATGCTTTTGATGGGTTAACCCAGAAGTCTGATTAAAAAAAAAAAAAAAAGCAAAAAGCATGGGAAGGAAGGATAAGACTCTGGCCTCTGTCACAGAGAATCAAAAATTACCACATAATGAATGCCGGGCTGCTTCTGGGACATGTGCTGATGGATCTGTTGTTAGGAGGGAGATGTTTCCATGGCAAAACCATCATCCTAAATGGCACTGTAACTCAGCAGAGATGTGGTGGTGGTGGCCCCGGGGACTGTCTTCCTGGTCCATTCTGAGCATCCTTCCAGGGGAGGTGGGAGTGTGATGGCAGGGGACATCAGGGCAGCTCGCGGTGATGCTCCCCGTGCTGCTGCTGCAGTGCCAGGGCTCTGTTGGCAAGGCTGTCAGCTCAGCTTTTTTCAGTCCTTTCCAACTTTAAAAGAATACAACAACAAAAGGCAAGCTTGAAATAGCTCATTTTATCTCTGCAGACAAATAACTTGCTTTGAGCATCATTGTCACTCAGGCTAAATTACTTTTAGATGTTTTTAATGACCGGGTAACATTTTTCAGCTGCTCATTCTGCAGCACCCTGCTGGGGGACAGTCCATCTGTAAAGACCAAGGACTCAGATAGCGTGGTTGTTCTTACTGACATGTGTTTGGCTTTATTATTTGATATGTGATTCCCTCTGGTAGCGATGTTTTCAGCTAAATTTACAGCTACAAGCTCTTTTCTTTACATAAGGGGATCCATTTCCAAACAGGGCTGCGAGGCTGGCTATGTGTGGAGCAGCAGGAGGTCAGGGATGTAGCGGAGAAACTCTGGGACATTCAAGGTGACAGTCCAAATCCCATCTGCGTTAAGGTTGACATTACCATAGGGCTGGAGGGATTTTAACCCGTCATTTGTTACCCCTGCCTTTCATTTCACTTGTAATGCACAGCACGGAGAGCTGTGACTTGCAAAATGATCCCAACAGGGACATGGTTTGCAACATCAGCCACGCAGGTCTCCCAAATCCCTCTTTCCAAGGCAGGCACAGCTTTTGCATTCATTCCCGAAGGCAGCTTTTAAGCCACTTGCCTTCGCCATCTCCAGGTTTTGCACTGCTTCTAAGAGATGTATTTTTAAATCCAAGCTCATAAATTTTGGAAGCTCCTCTCCTTCCCCCACCCCCTCGCCCCTATCAAAGTGTCAGAGCTGAAGAAAAACTGTGAGTGATGGATGCCCCCGGCTCTGCTTGCCAGTGCTCTGCCTGGGGGGGTGGGGGTGTTATTTACTGTGCTGCTCGGGTTATTTCTTCTTTGATGGCAGCGATCGCAGCACTGGGGTTTGGTGCCTGGGAAGGAGAAGCAGGCTGCCCACGGGTCAGCCGAGCTTTGGGCTGGAGCAGGCAGGGCTGGGGAGAGGTCGCTTGAGCGTGGGGGCTTAGATGGCCGAAAGGCGAAGCCATGAGAACATGGATTCTGGCTGAAGCTTGGCCCAGAGGGTGGATGCTGGGAGCCATGACACCCTCCTGGCTTTAGTTCTTCGGGGTGCGGGTTACCTCCCCACAACAGCACCTCTTAAAAGCCACCAGTGTTGTGCCAGCCCCCGTGCAGCCCTAGGGACGCGTGTTGCTGCTCTCGGCAGTGTGCAGCCGGGACCCAATCTGCCGTGCAGGGGAAAACACAGAGGGCTGTGCCCCAGCCACAGGAACAGAGAGAGAAACCACTGTGCTCCCTGGCCAGGCTGGACCCTGCCCGCTTTTGCTGGGAGCAGCTGGGATGACGAGCAGAGGGGCTGCTGGTGTCCAGCTGAGCCAGCCACTTCTCCTGGGGCTGGAGCTGTGGCTCTGCCCCTTCCCCACCTACAGCCTCCTTGGTCCTGCTTCTGCCCCAGAGCCAGGACAAGACTCGGTGTCAAGCCCCAAAACGCCACTCTTGCCTTCCCATGGGATTCCCAGTGGCTGCCGGCATTTGCCCCCCGTGCTGCAGGAGCATCCTGAAGCAGACCTGCCCAGTTGAAAGGCAGGTCAGGAGCCCGCCCTCCTGCAGTCTCGCCAGCCCTTCCCCACAGGTGCGCTGCCGACAGATCCCAAGCCAGGGAGATGCGTTCCACTGGCTCTGAGAGGTTTTCAGACGAGCAAACCAAACCCCGCCGGCTCCCCGTGCGAGTGCCTGTCCTCCGTGAACTCCCGCGTGTCTCTCGCAGCCGGGCTTGTGGGAACAGATCAGAGGCTGCTGTGACTCAGCTGCTTCTCCCCTGAGAAAATCCACCCTGGCACCACACTTGGCTCTGCGGCTGGGGCTGCCAGCACCTGGCAGCCTTCATCAACAAATGGCCTTGGGCAAAACATCCCAATTTCCACCGCCAAACACTTACAGGGGAGAAATCCAACATCTGATCTTGTGGGAAGTCAGGGCAGCAGCTCCGCTGCTGTACTGAGCTGGGGAGAAAAGTCCCATCCCTGCCCGAAACGGAGGCTGGAGCGGCTGCAGCATAGGCTGGCTGTCCAGCTGCCTCACGGCCTGCCCCTGCCTTTTTCCAGCTCGTTATAACTTTCTCAGACAAATTCTTCTGCAATTGTAATTTTCCCTGCTGGCTCTCAGCCCGAAGAAACAGTGGTTTGCAAAGTTTACTCAATGACTTGAAGGGAAGAGGCTCCCGAGCCTTTCATGCTCTCTGCCCGCTGGAATATTTTTTTTCCCTGGGGCTAATCTGCAGAGCATCACACTTGGCTTGACGAGTCCATGATGCTCTCAAGAAACAAAGCCAAGCCTGGTGAGCATGCACTCAGCTGCTGGGAAGCCCTGAGTGCCACTGCCAGGCTCCAGGCATCACCGGTGGGTCTTTTCTGCTCCTCTGCTTCACGCAGCGCTGCCAGCCGGGAGTCTGGGCAGGCTGGTCCTGGGGTGGGCAGAGGGGACCGCTAAGGTGGCAGATGCTGGAGGAGTGAGACTGACCCCATGGTGTGGGGCCGGAGTGCTCCCCACTGGGCTTCTCTTCCACGGAGACAGGCAAAGCAGCAGTGCCGTGTCACAGCATAGCTGAGGGATGGAGGGAAAGGCTGGTTTGCTCCTGGCCAGCCCCGCAGCCCAGGGAAAGGCTGGTTTGCTCGTTGTTGCTTTCTCATGTCGAAAGGGAAAGGTACCTGGTTTTCCGCTGGTGGTTTTGACATGATAACCCCCCTTGGCATGGTGTGGGCTGGCACGGCTTTAGCATGAGATTCGCGACTCTTTTGCAGGTTTCATAAATCCCCAGCTGCTGGAGTGCCGTGATTTTGTAACTCCCAGCTGGCTTTCAAACCGGTCCGGAGAGCAGCTTGAAATGGTGGGCTGCCTGCTGCCCCTCAAACAGCAGAGGCTGGCAAACCAAATCCCAGAGACTGGGGGTTCATTGCTTTTCTGGCTTGAGGCGAGGGAAAGGCAGGCTGCAGGCACTGCCAGGGAGGAGCCAGACCTGCCCCGGGAAGGCTGCAGACCCTGGTCAGCCCCATGGGTTTGATAGGCACCAACACCCTGTCAGTGCTGCCACCCCAGAACTGAGGGCTTTGTGACACCCTCTGGCATGGTGTGCACCCCTGTCAGCGTATTTCCAATTTAATGCTGCCTGTTACTTGATCCTGCTAAGCTGTTTGTATTTATGCTGCTGTGATCCATAATGAAACCCTCTTCCCAGTCAAACCTGGTTTCCAGCGGTGGGAGCAGGAACACACAGCAGCAGGGAGGGCAGGGGTCTCCTGCCAGTCACCTGGGACACCCCCATGCACAGGGCATCCCCTATGGTCCTGGCCATGCAGGATGAACTTGAGAGGGGGCAAGGGAACTGGAGGCGATGGAGCCTGGGGGCTGGCACGTTTCAGGGCTGCAGGCAGGGTGGGGGTCCCTTGGGGCTCAGGGTGGCTGAGCTACAACCAAATCAGACAACGCTTTATGCCCAACAGAGCCTGAGGCACAGCAGTGTCGTGCACTAAGCGACTTTATGCATGTCTTGTGCTGCAGCTGGGTCCCTCACATCCCTGCAGGAAGGCTGCAGGCTGGCGGTGGCTGGAGCGATGCCTTTGGCTGGGGGACTGGCAGGGAGTACCTGGCAGTGCTGCTGCCCTGGGCGCTGAGCTGCAACCTGAGTGCATGCAGGTCACCAGCTCCCAGCCTCGGGGTGAGTGCAGCATGTGTGCTTGGAGAGCTGATCCGTGCTAATCCCATCAATATTTCACGGCGTTGTGGCCCTGTTATAATTCCTCACATCAGCTGGGATGCCAGCTGGGACAGGGGTGCGGTGCCAAGTGAAACACGAGGCTGCTGCAGCTTTGCCCTTGCTCCTTGGGCATCGGAGGGGTGAAAGGGGCTGGCTGCGGGCATTTCTACCTGCTGCTGTGCATAGGGTTACCTGGCAGAGATGGGTGAACCCAAACAAGCTGGCTGAGTGTGGGCAGCGTGGGCATCCACCTGGCTTTGCTGTGTGCTGGAGTGGTGGGTCTTTGCTGTGATGGGCAGCTGCCAACACCGGCAAAGGGCAGCTGACCCTGGCGTGGACAAGGCTGTGACATGGGCTAGACCTGCTCTGCCCACTCCTCTTTCCATGGGACACAGTGTTTAAGCGACAACAAGAAGAAATTAAACAGTAACCAGATTCTGGGCTGGTGATCAGCACACTAAAGCATCTCCTTTTCCTAAGGGCTGTTTGGATCAAGGGGGAAGAGAGTGTTAGGGATAAAATCTTGCATGGTAGTTTCCCAAGGTGCAGTGGCACAACCTGAAGGGCCCCCTGCTCTTGGCCATCCCGTGGGCTGGGACAGGAGCTGCAGGGCTGCTCAGACGGAAAATTTCCCTTCCAGTGCCTTGCTGGCCCTGGGCTGAAGTTGGGGCACAAGCAAGACCTCCCCTCGCAGCAGCACAGCTCTGCGGGGCAGGGGGACACGGGCACAGGAGGGGGCTGGGGCTGCTCCTGTCTGCGTCCTGCCCTGGCTCCTGGGAAGGCCATGCCAGTAAGAGCAAGGCCCTGGCCTTCAACCTTGTGGGGCTCTAAATTCCTTCGGATAATCTCACGGGGGCAGCAGAGCAGGCGAAGGCTCTGAAAATAGATCTGTTTCCAGCTGCTGATGACTTGTGTTAATTAATTAAAGCCTTGCAAGCTCGGGCCTGTAAATACGCAGTGCCGAGTGCGCCAGGTTCTGCTTGCTCTTCACTAATTACCCCACTGCGAGGCCAGGAGCTAATGCAGCTCCAATTTGTGCTGGCTTCAGCTTGCAGCCACGTGGGAGGATGCCTGCCTGTGGTGCCCATGCAGGCAGGGAGTATGGGACGTGCACAGTGCCCTGGAGAGGGAGGGAGCCTGGGGCAGCTCTGTCTCAGCCCTGGAAACCCCTTCCCCAGCGCTCGAGGACCAGTTCTCCCCATAACTGGCCCCGCAGCTTCCAGCTGTGCTGGCTGCTGCTGAGGTAGGGGATGGGGTTCAAAGTGGATGTGGCGGACTAGCCACCTCACAGCACCCAAACCCCCCATCCCTGGGTAAGACAGGCTGGCCAAAAGCATCCCTGCCTCGCAGGCAGTGCCTGCTGCTTCAGCCTGTCCTGCTGCCCACGCAGCGCTCTGGGTCCGGCTGGTCAGGGCTGCAGGTGAGCCTGGCTCCCGGTGCGTGGGCATCCTGCTTCCGCAGGGTGGGTGGAGAGGCGAGGTGCGGCGAGGCGTGGAGGAGATGCTGGGATTTTGCCCAAGGACAGGAGGAAATGGTAATTAGCCTCTGGAGCATACAGCAGGTGAAGGCAGGAGGTGGGTAGTGTATCTGCTCTGCTCTCCTGGGGAGCTTGGGAATGGGGACAGGGAATGGGTCCTGACATCTTGTGCCAGGCAATGGTGGGTGCTTGGTGAGTGTGCACGAGGGTGACAGGAGCCACCCCATCCACAGGAGCACCCAGATGGGTCCCCCCTTAGCTGAGACCCCTCAGTGCATGAGGACTGGGGGGATTCAAGCCTCTGCTGCTCCCCCTCCAACAGACGGTGTTTTTAGGAGACAGGACCCAGGCAGTCAGAGGCCTTGAGAGCGGCATGTTTGCCAGGCTCCCCATGGGAGCACCCTGCCACCCTTACTGATCCTAAAAGGTCCAAGTGGTGGTGAAAGCTTAGCCGGGGCTGACCCTCATCCCCAGACAATGCCCAGCAACTTCAGTGTGACCTGCTCAGCACCGAGCCCTGCCGCAGGTCTGGCTCCGGCTCTGCGGGGTGTGCGGTCAGGGTGGCCCTTGTCCGCTTCCCAGAGACCTCACCCCTCGTGGGGGTCAGGATGGAGTGGAGGGGATGAGCCAGCACCCCGGGTGCTGGTGCTGGGACTGAGCGCAGTGTGGCTTTGTAACCACGGGCTGGCAGCCCCAGGCCACCCTGCCAGCTTCAGGAGCTGGAATTCGGCGTGCGCAGGTACAGCATCTCTTCCCCTCTCACTCCAGCTGATTTCCAATTACCCTAGATCCAACCTGCTGATTGCATCCAGCGCTCAGGGTTTTGCTTTCGGGAGGCTTGCCACCGCCTGGTGAGGAGCCAGGGCTGGCCAGGTGCTGAAAACTTGCAAAAGCAAAGCAAACACAGGCCTGAACCTGGCAGCTCCTGCCTGTAGGGAGGAGCCACAGAAGCCACCCAGGACAAAAAGGCTCCACACAGGGCCCTGGAGGAGCCATTACCTGCCCCTGTTCCCAAACAAGCTGCCACCACGGGGAAATGCAGAGTGCATGGGGAGGCACGGGCTGGCAGGGGGGACAGGATGGGGTACGGTGCCTCGCTCAGGTGTGCGAAGTGGGGTGCGAGGGGCGGGCTTGGGGATCGAGGGGGCTTGGTGGTAGCAGTGTGATGACACGGCGTGTGCTGTGTTGGCAGCGCAGAACAATGCTTATCTGCATTCGGTAAAGCTTCCTCACAGCTACAAGCCCAAACCAAGGGCTTAAGCGCAGGCTCACGCGTGAACGCGAACCCCCCAGCCCACCCCACGTGTCGGTGCCGCCCGTCCCTGGGGGGGAATGGGGGGTGGGGGTGTCTCTGCCTGTCGTGGCTCTGCTGCGGGAAACGCTGCCACCTGCCCCCCGGCGTTTGCTGGCCTGGGGTGACCCACTCGCTTCCCCCCCCGCGCCGCCCCTGCCCCCCCACCCCCACCCCCCCCCCCCCACCCCCACCCACCCCCCCCAACCCCCCCAACCCCACCCCGGGGCCCCACGCCGGCGGCCGGGCGGCTGCGGGCCGGGCCGGTGCGGTGCGGCTGTGCGGCCGGCAGGGGGCGGGGCGGCGCGGGCGGCGCGGCTCGGCACGGCACGGCACGGCACGGCACGGCGGGGCTGCGCACAGCCGGGCTGCGCCGGACCGGACCGTGCCGCGCCGCCGAGCCGCACCGCACCGCACCAGGCAAGTGCCCGGGGGACGCGAGCGGGGACAGCCGCCGGGCCGGGTCCGCAGGCAGGGCCGGGGCTGGGCGCCGTGTCCACAGGCAGGATCCAGAGCTGGATCCGGTTGCTGGGTCCGGGCGCTGCCAGGCGGGGCTGGATGCCGAGTCCGCAGGCCGGAGCCGCGGGTGCTGGGTTTGGGGTGCTGGGTCTCAGTGCGGGTCCGCAGGCGAGACTGTGGTGCTGGGTGCGGGCGCTGAGTCCCTTGGCTGGGGCTGCGTCTGCAGGCAGGATCTGTGGTGCTGGATCCGGGTGCTGAGTCCGCAGGCAGGATTGGGGGTGCTGGGTGCGGGTGCTGCGTGCACAGCAGGGCCTGGGGTGCTGGGCGCGCAGGCAGGGTCCAGCGAAGGAGGGGCAGGGGTCTGACCTGCTGGGGTCGAAGTGCTGGGGGTGATGCCTTGGGGGCAGGACTGAGGGGGATTCGGGGGGGTCTGATGTAGGTGACGATTTGGGGGTGACAAGCTGGAGCGGAGGTGGGGCTATGCAGGACCCAGTGACAGTGCAGGTGGCTTTTTGGGGGACAGGTGTGGGGTGAGGCGGGGCTGGGGGACATGGCCAGGGTGTGAGGAAAGACAGTGGTGGGCATTACAGCCAGCTGGGGCACCAGCTCCTGGAGGAGGGCTAGATACAGCCCCTCCCCTCCCCAGCAGGTCGGGGGGATGGGGGCAGCTGGGGTTAGTGTTTGGGGAGGTTGAGCATTACCTGGGGGCAGCGGGTGTTTCAGTTGGCTGGGACGAGGTGCTAAACCAATGCAGGTGGTGCAGTGCAATCCCTGCCTCCCCCCTCCTTCCTTTCGGGAAACTGGGGGGGGGGGCGGCACGGGACGTGACTTATCTGAGCCCTGAATCTTGGGATTCATCTCCGTGGGGTGCATGGCTGTGGGGCTGGCGGATGCCCCCAGGCAGAGGGGGACCGGCTTGTCCTGGGGGCTTCTCTGCACAGGGCTTTGCGCCGCATCTCCCTGCCGATCCAAGGTAGAAGGGACCTGCTGTGCAGCCGGGCAGGACCGGGATTTGGGGCTCTCTCTGCCCTCCCCGTCAGTGCCCAGGTGGGCCAGTGGCTTGTGCCTGGCCTTTAAAATCGAGAGTGGGAGGGGGAGCCATGAAAGGGCTGTTCAGGTGCCAAGAAAAACAGTCTCCAAAGACAAAGAGACTGCCCAAAATGGACGAGGAGTGCAGATTCCCCCGGAGGCAGGGAAATTATTAATAACAGTGATGGCATTTCTTGTGCTAGCTGGCCTCCCACCACGGGTGCAGGCTGCTTTGCCTCCCTCCGCGGTGGGCGCAGGCTGGGACCCCCGGCCTGAGCCCCGGTCCCTGGTGGGATGGCTGGAGCGATGCTGCACACCTGTCCAGCTGGACACGTCTCTGCTTCATCTCGCTTTGGCCGCTCTGCCCGGAGGGATGAAGGGCAGGGAGCTCCCCCCCCCCCCCCCCAGCATGCCGAGATTCCTATCTTGACTTTGTTTTTGTGTTGCAACCGGAGGCGAAAAAAAACACCAAAACCCCAACAACCCTTTCGGTTCCTGCAGCTTTGTGTGGTAGGCTTGCTCTCCCCCCCTGCCTCTTCCAACATGCATTTGAACCTTTCACCACTTTCCCCACCAGGAATGCAGCAGGTTTGCTGGAGCCGGGGCGTTTATTCAGCAAATCTGGCAGGTCGTGTGCCGGGAAGAAGCATCCAGGTGCGCTCGGCAGGGCCAGCGAGGGGGGGCTGTGCTGGCACCCTGTGCAGGAGGGCAGCAGTGGGTGCGGTGGAGACGCAGTGCCAGCCTTGCCTGGCTGCCTGTGGGGAATTTCCCCCCCCCCCCCCCCCCCCCCCCCGTGCTTGCCCGCTGGCTCCACTTGGCATCCTGATGGGACTTGTTGAGGAGCGGCCCATGTGATGGATGGTTTGGTGAGGGGGAGCTGCTCCCAGGGCACCCGCTGCCTCTTGGGGAGGTGGGGGACAGTCCCCCCTGAGTTTTTGATGTTCACCTGCTGTGAAAGCCCCCTGGCAGTGGCCGGCTGCTGCTATGGGTGCTGGCCAGGTGCCTGTGCCTGTTCAAAGGTGAGAGCTCTCTGTCCTGCTGGCACGTCAGGAGGAAATGCTGCTGCCACCGTCCCTCCCCACCTGGCTGTGCTGCCGCTGCTGGTGGTGATTTACACGCACGCACGAGGGCTTTGACTTAGCAAGGTCATCACCAAACCCATCCCCTTCTTCCTCCTGGGGCCCAAGCTCCGCTATCCAGAGACAAGGGAAGCCAAGGGTTTCAGGCACCATGTTACTGCCTGGTGCGGGGGCCGGGATGCAGCTTGGCAATTCGGGGTGTGCTCCGGGTTGTGCTTTTCTTGTTGCTCAAAGTTCCCCCCAGGGACAGCCCCATCTCCGTTACCTGATGGAGGGCTCTCATTTGACTGTTGCAAAGCCCAGCCCATGTAAATAAGGTGGGGAGCTGATTTTGGGGCAGCAAAGCTGGTGGTATGCAAATGGCTGTGGGAAAGGCCAGGCGCTACTGCTTTGCACCATGCAGTTTTGAATGCAGAGTTCAATATCAAATTGGGTTTGACCCCATATTTGAGCCTTTATTGGAGGGAAAGCGAAGGAAACAAGAAGAGTTTGTTAAAGATGGAAGCCATAAACTGCTTCCGTCATCTGGTTTTGCTGAACTTTTGAAAAGAAAACAGTTTATCTTTGGAATAAATAAAAGAGAGAGGGACAGGCTTGTGGTAGAAAGCTCCGCGTTCATGCCGGGTGAGCTGGGTTGTGCTCCAGCTCTTGCCCCCCCTTCCGAGGGGACCCCAGGTTGTGTGAGATTCCTGAGCCTCAGTTTCCCCTCAGGGAAGGGGGATGGTGGGAACCGCCGATGGTAGGAATCCCGGGCATTGCCAAAAATGTCTTTGAACCTCATACCTGGCTTTGGAAAAAAAATGGAAGACAAACCGGCTCTGAACAAACACCCGAGTTAATTCCTTGTCTGGCATTGTATGAGCCCAGTGAAATGAAACATGGTGCAGCCATGGGGATGAGCAAATGGATTCAAATGTATAAAAAAGCCCCAAAATCTCCTGGTTCTGAAATGTCACTTTACGTTTAGGGTTGGGATTTTTTCTTCTTTTCTTTCTAATTGTTCCTGGGAATTTAATTCTACAATTATTTTCCTGCTTCTGCCGTGGAGACAGCGTGCTTCAGCCACAAAGCCTTTGAAGGCTGAACTGCAGATCGCATCTGGTGCTGAGCCACTTGGATGCGAACGCCCCCTCGCTGGGGAGCTGGGCTGTGGTATGGAAGGCTGTCTGTCCAGCTGTCCGCCTGTCTGTCTGGGCTGCTGAGGGGCTGCCGGCAAGCCAAGGCAGGAAAGGATGGAGAATGTTGGGGTTTTTGGGGTGACATTGCTAGCACCAAGCGTGCCTCCTCGCTGCAGTGGAGGAGGTGGGAGCTGTGGGGGGTTGCAGCCCGCATTCCAGGGCTTGGTGGCCATACTCTGCCTCCCCCGTGGCCTGAACGTGAGGGCAGGCTGGTGGCAGGTGAAGTCAATAAGGCCACCATGTCTCAGCATCATCCAGTTTCACTTCCCGGTTACTGCGCAGCCCCTGGCTGAGTTCTCAGGCTGCGAGGTTGGCCCAGGGCTGCTGCCGTGGGGTTTCTGCAGGGGGGAGATGTGCTGTGTGGGAAGGAGAAGCTGCAGGGACTGTGTCCTCACTGCTGGCTTGTAAGAGCTAAACAGCCTCTGGCACGCAGGGAATTGCTCCTGTGAGGAAAGATTTGCAGCTCAGCCCGGGGATGCTGGGTCCAGGCTGGCTGGGGCATCCCTTGGTGCTCTTGATCCCGCCACCAAGCTGCAGGGGTTTGCCCTTCAGCCCCCCCTCCCTGCACCCTTCCCTCCCAGGCCAGCTCTGAGCAAGGCTTCTGGGGCAGTGGAGCCAGACCAGGAACTGTTTCAACTAACAGCCAGTGTTGGTGGGTTTTCCATACGGATGGGGAGCGGAGGAGCGCTCTGTTGTGTCATCCCGGGCAGTGTGCTCTTGCTGTCCACTTGCGGTGTGCTCAGAGCTGCCGGAGCGGAGCCGTCCCTGTGCCTGGCGTGCAGCTGCACAGGCCAGAGCAGCGTTCCTTGTTTTATCAGTTGGGTTTTTCTGGGTGAGAATGTCAGGAGAGCTCGACGGGGACTTGGCAGTGAGCTCTGTCAGTGCCTGGCAGCCCCTTTGAACCTCCTGCTCCACACCAGACCCAACCTGATGGAGAAGAGGAACGAGTTCTTGTAAGATCAGTGAAAACAGGGAGCTGGGGAGAAGCTAAAATGCCCCAATCCCTGCAGCCAGGCAGGGGGCAACTGTGGCTGGTCCCTGCCCCGCGCTGGGCGAGCGGCATCCCCTGGGGGGGTGCTGCAGGGAGATGAAGATAAAGGCACAGTGCTGGGGCACTGCAGATCTCTCAGAAATTGGGCTGTTGTTAGTTTTACTGCTGATGGATCAGCTTGTCTTTTCAGGGATGTTTAGATGTCTGGCTCCCGTCCGCATTGGTGCCCCTTAACTTGGCCCACATCCCTGGCTGGCTCCGCTTGCTCTCACATCCGTCACTTTGCTCCTCCATGTGCCTCCCCCCTGCTGTGACGTTGGTGGGATCAGAGCTGGGCACTCTCCTCTCGGCAGCGGATGGCAGCTGTGCCATGCCAAGGAAATTTTGAGCCGGTTCCCATGGCCCAGGGTGCCTGCTGCCCGCCCCCCGGCTCCATGGCGGCTGTGCTGTTTGTGGGGGCTTCACGGCTGGAGAGGGCAGGGTCTTCCTGGAGAGGAGATGATGTTGCTGCTCTCCCTCCCCTCCTCTGTGCTCGAATCCAAATTTGGGTAAAGGAGGGATATATCTGCTTCCCAAATCACTGAAGCTCTCAGTGCGTGTCTGCTGAAGCGCCTCAGGGTCAAGCATGGTTTTGTTTAAAGAAAGCAACTAAAATAAACTCCGCGAGGGGCTCCCGGGAGGTCACAGTGCTCCTTCCCTCCCCGTCCCTAGCCCCCAAACCCAGCATGGCTCCCCTCTTCCTGGAGGGCTTTCGGCAGCTTAGCATATTTTTCTTGCTGTTGTTGACAAAAATCCTGGCTGGTTGAGAAATATCTGTGCAGCAGCACCAGCCCAGTCCCACGGGTCAAATCCTGCCCCTGCAAATCTCTGCCGGGAAGGGTGGCTTGTCCTAGGCTGGCCTTTGGGGATGCTGCCAGGGGTGACCCATCACCTTGGAGGGTGTGAGGCCATGAGCAAGCCCCTGTGATGGACAGATGGATGGCTGGACACCATGGGCTCAGGGTGGACCCGACGTGTTGTCACTTGCTGTTTGGGCTCTGCGGCAGAAGCAAAGTGCTGGAAGTTCGTCAGGGGCTGAATTAAAGTTGCCTGGCAACCTCCATCCCTGCTCCTCTTCCCGCATCTCGCAGGATTTTCTGCCTAAGGTTTGCAGGCTCCGGGGAAGGGAGGCCCATAACACGCTGCGCTCGCAGCCGGGCAGGGGCCAGGTTGCCTCTCGCTGCATGGCTGCTTTCGTGTCATTCCTTGGCTCCTTCCCATGCCTGGGAGCCAGCAGCTTTCCCTCCCTCATCCCCCAGAGCAGGTGCCTTTCCCCTCGAGCCCCTGGGCACTGGGAATGGGTCGGGCTGTTTTCGGCTGAACCCGAGGGCAGGTCCTGGGGGTCCCTGGCGGGGTGAAAGGGTGCTGGGGCAGTGGGAACGTGGCTGGGGGAGCCAAGGGAGACAGTGGGGTTGTGTGCTGGTTTTGGCCCCCATGAGTGAAGCTGGATTGGCTGTGTGGGGTCTGGAGTGCCTGTGCCAGGCTGCTGTGAAAAAGCAAGGTGTAAACCATGTCTTCTGGTGCAGTCTTTGCTGGGAATTTTGTTAAGGCTGTTTTGCAACCCCGTTACCCCAAGGAGACCTGCAGGAAACCCTGCCCTCCCTGGGAAGCCAGCAGGTTGCTTGTAGGAGTGCACAGTGCCAAGGGGGGCAGCCCATGGGGAGGGGAGAAGGGTCCAGCAGCCATCCTAGTAGCCTGCTTGGGCTTTACTAGAGCTTGGTGGAGCAACCACAAGCTGTCCACGGAGTAGTGGGATGGGGAAGCGTCCAATCCCACTTTGCAAATCTCTGTCCCGCCATCCAGGATGGTTGCTGGGGGTGAGCCGGAGAAGGGCTGCTCCCACTCAGTGTTTCCATTCTTTCTCCCAGGTTCCCTTTAAATTAAAGAGCTGGCGTTGTTTTCAGCTGTGCTGCCAAGGAAACAACGTGGGGGGCCCATAAGACCCCAGCTGAGGTCCCTCCATGTTTGCCAGCCCCACGGACAGCGCAGTTTCCCTGCATCGCAGCTTCTCTGCATCGCAGCTTGTGGCCACCTCTTGGTCCCAGGTTTTGCTGCCTCGTGGCCAGCTGGAAGTGGCCACCATGGCTAGCAGAAGCTCCCAGTGCAGCAGCCATTGAGGGGTGCAGCAGCTTTGACTGGTTTCTTTGGCTGGATCCAGGCTGGCGAGACCTGCCGCCTGGGAAATTCACTCATCAAAAGCTTTTTGTGCCTCCCGAGACGCTGGTCGTGGGGATTTTAAGGAGGTGCCGACTGGGCCGGCTCGTTTGGGTGTGCTGTGCCGGCCGGGTGCCGGTGGGAGGCTGAGGCCAGCACAGTCATGCTGGCACAGCTTCCGCTGTGACCCAGTAAACCCAGTCAGACCTGACCGGGGCTTGCTGGCTCCCCTGCACACTCACGCATGCCTGCACGCCTCCACCACCCTGCTGCTTCCCTGGTGTTCCCTGCGGACCAGCAAACCTGTCCTGCCGGCGGCGGGAGCTGAGGCTGGGGTCGGGCTTGCCTGGCTCCATGCTGGGAGCCGTGGCTGCATCCTGCAGGAGCACCAATAGCCGGCAGTGGAAGGGTGGGCTTTGGCCCCCATGGACGTTGCACATTGCAGTTAAAGCGTCTGGTTCCTGGCTTCACCCCACCCTTGTGGCGGCCATCGGCCCCATGGCCAGATCCTGCCTCCACCACCCTTCTCCTACAGCATCGCTCGCTGGGGCGGGAGCTGGGGCCTGATTCCAGGTCCTGTGTCGGCCCCCCTTGCTCTGGGAAGTAGGTGAGGTGCCAAGGGGCTTGGGAGCTCACTCCTGGGGATGGGATAGGCTTTTCTGGGCAGTTTTTCTCTAAACCTCAGAGTTCATTGGAGCTGCTGCTGCTTTTCAGCCTCTTCCTCTCCCACTTTTGTGTCCCTCCTCCAGAGAAAACTCTCTGTGGCTCTTCCCCATGGAAGTGCTGGGCTTGAGCAATCCAGCCACCCCCAGCTCAACTGGACCCACAGACCAAAACCTCCTCTGCCTCCTGTCCCAGCCCTTGTCTTCACACAGCGCTTTGAATTTGCACCCTGCCAAGGGGGAAGTGATGGGTTTGGGGGTGCTGGGTGCAGCTGCAGCCTGGGGTGATGCTCTGATCAGGGCCAAGGATGGTTTCGGTACCTTGCTCTTTCTCCCCCACTCTATGAAAAATAAAAAATAAATAAAAAAATAGGGAAGCTCAGCACAGCCCTTCCCTTCAAGTAAAATATTAACTGGCTCTTACAGCTAACTGATTAAATGTCCTTTAGGACAAAGCTACATCTGATCTTGGGCGAAGTAGCCTTTGGAAATGGGTGTAGCTGCTGCCCTGGAAAAAGGGAAGGACCCAGCCCTGGCAGCAGGGGAGGCTGCTCCCTGCTGCCCCTGCCCAGCTAGGAACCCGGCACAGCCACAGCGCTGCAGCTTCATTTATTATTTTTTGCCCCCTGTGCTGGCTGAGTGCTCATGCTGGTTAAATGTTAGCTGGGGCTGGCTCACAGGGCGGCACTTGCCCTGCAGTAAGCACCATCCCTGCCTCCCTGCCCGGCCACACTCCCAGTTCCAGTCCCTGTGATGGCCAGAGCTGGGCAGTAGGCAAAGTTCAGGGCTTGTTTGTTCAGGGGAGATAAGGCGAGGATGCCTGGGAGCACGCAGGCGGCTTGCAGGGCTGTTATTCATTTATTAGACAGTGTTGTTTGCCTTGTCATAAGAAGGTTTTTCCTCCCTTCTGCTTTCCCAGCCCAGGTGCACTGCGGCTCTCATGGCTTGTGCATGATTCTGGGCTCGTGATCCCTTGTAGAGTCCTGAGGAAGGGTCACGACAGCTGCCTGGGTGTCCCCTGTCCTGCTGGCAGGGTGGTGAGGCATCAGCGTGGGGCTGGCCGGAGCACTTTTGGGTGCTTTGGTGCTCCAGATGCGACCCTGCTGCTTGCTTTGTCCAAAAAACTTGGTGGTTTTGGCTCGTGCTAGACATGGTGCCACTAAAGCAACTTCTCACTGACCTCCATCCCCACTCATCTGCTTTGCATCGCCCTGTCAGGCCCATCACTCACAGGCAGACCTTCGGTCCAGACAGGGCTTGTCCCAGGAACAGGAGTTAGTTGAAGGGAGGACACCCCAGGTCACCATCCTCTGCTTCCCGGGGAGCTCAGCCCTGCATGCAGCACCCTGCCTGCACCCGGCATTGGGTGCTCTGTGCTGGACCAGCGTCTGGGGGGTAGGGAGGCAGGAGGGAGCAGGGGGGAACATCTTCCCCCAGCCCCATTCCTGGGTGGGGCAGCAGCCAGTGCAGGTGCAAGGTCTGGGTCTGACCCCCCCCAAAGAGAACAGCGGTTTAGTGCACACTCCAGGACTATGGCTGGATCCCACATCTGGCCTCTTGCTTCCCTTTTCAGCCCCAAAGCCCTTTTCACTTTCATTTCACTTTGGGTTTACCTGCCCTCTGCCTGAGACCCGGCAAGGTATTTGCTTCAGGGAAACTGTCTGCAGCAAGCATGTTTGAACAGCTTCTCTACAGGGCCAGGTATTTGGTTTATATAGATAGAGATATATATTTCAACCCCTCTAAGCAGACGTACAGGTGCTGGTTGTGTATGGGGAGCTCTCCTGCTCAGAGATGGCCAGGTGTCTCCTTCCTCCTGCAAAACGACCTGGTGGCTTCCCCTGATGCAGCTGGGAGAGGTGGGGTGTTATGTGGGAGGCATAGGATGTATGAAAGCAAGAGCCAAGGTAGATGCTGAGCTTCAAGGCAGCCTGGGATGAAAAAGAAACTGTAATTTTGTGGAAAAACACTGGAGGGAAAAACTGTACTCCCCTGAAAAGACTTCACCTGGAAAGGTGAAGATGCCAAGTGGCTTCTGTATGGGTTTTCCTTCTCGCTGCATCGCTGTGTGCCTGAAGCATCCTTCCCCCACACCTGTGTCTTCAGGAATCTCGTCATTTTAGGAGGGGTAGAACTTTGGGGACAAGTATCTTGTGTGGCAGGGGATGGCCAGCTGTGCTTTTGAGGAGGAGTGGAGCCCGTGGGCTCCCTGGAACCCCCCCCACCTGTCCTGCCACAGCCCAGGGCTAGGGGGGCTTGGCCCTGAGCCCCGCTCTTTGCTTTTGGGGGTAAATGTGGCTGCTTTTCATGTGTGAAAGTGCAAGGGGAGATCAGCTGGCTCTGCTGAAGCATGTAATTCGGTCAGGGAGAGCTGCAGGAAAAGATGGCTGAGAGGGAGGGAGGGAGGAGTGCAGAGCGGAGCAGACCTGGAGGAAAACAAGCCTCCAAGCAAACCAAACCAAGCACTCAGCAAGTGACTGCAGCCCCATGACAGAGCAGATACTGAGCCAGGGGGATGCTGGGGGGTCGCTCTGCTCAAACTCCCCTCCCCCTCCCCTGTGCTGGCTGCAGGCACTGTGCCTCAGTTTCCCTTTTGGCAAACGATGGTTTGCTTTTCCCTGAAGCCATCCCTGGGCTGAGGCTGTGCCTGGTCAGGTGTCCATGCCTGTGCATGGCTGGCCTCTTCCCAAGCCCGCTTGTTCATGAGATGCTGGGGACAGCAGGAGCGTCTGACTCGGTGCTGTGTGTTTCAGGAGGTTTTGGTGGCCAGTCCCATCCTGGGGAGCTGGGGAGCCCGTCCCAAGCCTGTGCCAGCCTGGCAGTAGCAGGCTGGGTGGCTGCCCTTGCCAGGGGAGCAGGAAGATGAGCGGAGGCACGGCCCATCTCCTGACAGTTCTCTTCATGGTGACTGTGGCAGTGATGGGCTACCCGTCACGGCGGTCTGCCACCGACCTGGATGCCACCCCCAGGACAACAGTCACCTTTGACGGTAAGGGGGTACGGGTCTTGGTGGTGGGTATGAGGTTTAGGATGCCAACACCGAGTTTGGTGCATCATGGCTGCATCCAGTCTTCGCCAGCCCCCCGGAGTGGGTGGCTCAGCATGGGGGGGTGGGGTAGGAGGTGGGCTAGAGAGGGGTCCTCTGGTCCCCTAGGCTTCAGAAACTGGAGCCTGCGTGACTGTCCGGTGTTGGGTGCCCAGAGCCAATGTGCCCCAATGGATGGAGCAGGGCAAAAGCATCTCCCTGAAAGCCAGCGGGGACAAGGACATGCAGGGAGCCAGCCTGGGCCAGCCCCTGGCCCTGCCCAGCAGCCCTTGGAGGGTGTCCGGAGCTGGACACCACACCTGGGCTGGGCTCTCACAGCCCAAATAGTCGGCAGGGAGCTTGGCCTCCAGCTCTGTGGTGTCAGCCAGACCCAGCAGTGTCATTGGGCATCCACACAACTTTTTTGATCTTGTTAGTGAAGCCCAGCTCAGCGGTCAGCAGCGGGAGAGGATTTCATTTGCAGCTGGGGTGCCATTTTCTCCCCAGGCAATGCCTCCTTTTGGGGGACTCATTCCCTCCCTAGCTCCCTCTGGGGTCACAAGCCCTGTGGGATTTTCTTCTCCTGCAGTGGGAGGGTCCGAGTCTGGCTTGGGGTCCCTGTAGCCAGGGCTGAGTCCCACCTCACGCTTCTCAGCCCACCAAACTGGGTAGTTTCTCTGGCTCGGTGGGCAGGGAGCACCCAGCCACACTGCAGAAGCCCAACCTGTGCAAGGCAGGGCAGTTTTGGTTCAGTTTTTTGCATCCTTCCTTTTGGGCTGGCTGGGTTTGGTTTGGAGCAGGGGTCACTGCCCCAGCGTGTTTTTGGTTCCTCCAGCAGTTCCCCAAACTGCATGACAGGTCCGTGCTGAGCATGGACGTTGCAGCTCCCACCCCTGAGCTGCCATTTTAACTTGCAGGGAGAAATCTCCCCTGTAAGCCTGAGCTAAATTAGTGCCATTCGCCTCTTACCAAACCTCCCCTTTTCCCTTCCTCCTGCCGTAACCGCTGATACCCACCACTGCCTGTCTGATAACCTCGGTGGGTGCTTTCCCACACACCCCTGGCTCCATCCTCTGTCTTTTCCCAGTGGCTTGTGCTACGCCTGTCCTGGGGTCCCCCCTAAGGCCGCTATTCCCTTTGCAGAGTTGTTGGGCGTCCGGCACTTCAGCGCACGCACCCTCAACTACAGCACCCTGCTGCTGGAGGACGACCGCGGCATCCTCTACGTGGGTGCCAGGGGAGCCATCTTCGCCCTCAATTCCAGTGATGTGGCCGACGGCTCCCACCGCACGGTGAGCCCGGCCTCTGCCCGCTGCTGTCTGGTTGTCCTCTCCTGTCCCACGCTGCCCGGTCCCTGCCTGAATTGTGGCCACCCTATCCCTGCTCATCTCCCCACTTGCCATCTCAGGTCTTGCCTGGAGGTGCTGTCCCCAGTTCTGTCCCCAGATCCCCCGTGTGTGCATGGTCCTTCAGCCAGGCAGCGTGGGGACAGCAGTGCAAGATATCCCCAAGCTCAGAGCTGCCTGCTTCAGGGACACCCCAGCAGGATGAGGGGCAAGGGCGAAGCACACCCATTTGCTCCCCCTGGGAAGGACACCCCAAAATCCTCCAGGGTCCTGTGGGTGCTCTGGGGTTTCTGCCTGCAGGTCAGGGTGTGGGACTGCTGTTGCCCTGGGCTTGGGGGGGATGCAGGCAAGATGCCATCTCACGCTCTGAACTGCTGTCCTCTCTCTAAATAAAAGAGAGGATTTTAGCATCTCTGATGGCTCTGGCAGAGTCTGGAGCCTGCAGTGACAGGGGGACCATGCAGTGATGGGGGGTCATGCAGTGGCAGTCCCTCTTCCCCTTGCAGATCCACTGGGAAGCCTCCCCGGAGAAGCAGATGGACTGCCTGCAGAAGGGCAAAAACAACAAGGTAGAGCTGGTGGGTGGGTTCTGGGTGTTGGGGGGGCTGCCGCCACTTTCCACAGCTCGTAATGCCTGTCCTCCCCCTTGCAGACCGAGTGCTTCAACCACGTGCGGTTTCTGCAGAGGCTGAACAGCACCCACCTCTACGCCTGCGGGACCTACGCCTTCCACCCGCTCTGCGCCGCCATCGTGAGTACTGCTCAGCCCCACGGCTGTCCCCTGTCCCCTTCCACCGTGTCACCCTGGGGTGGTGCAGCCCTCCTCCTCTCCCACTGTTCCCGACCCACAGCCCCACTCCCTTTCTGCCCTCATCCCAGCCCCTCCCCAGCTTGGGGGCAGGCGAGTGACCCCCAGCCTGGCATGGGTGGGTTTGAGGACGCAGCCACCGTGACACAGATGCCCAGAGTCCCCACCCCGGTACTGGAGTTGGACTCTGATCCCATAGCAAGGTGGCTGGGAGTGGATCGGTGCTGGAGGGGGACACATGGGCTCAGCGGCGCCGGCAGGTTTGGATGTGCCAGCACTGGAGCTGGTCCCCAGCGCCTGCTGTTGCAGGGTCCCTTCCCAAAGTAGGGGGCAGACTGGCTGGTGGTGGGTGGCAGGTGTGCCAGGGGAGGGTGACAGTGGCAGGGATGACTCAGCAGCCTCTCCCTGGGGATTTCCCAGGTGAGGCCGGGGGGGTCCCTGTGTGGCCGTGACTCACAGCAGAGTGGCTGGGGACAGCCACGTCCCTTGGCAGCGGGACTTTCAGCCCTGTGCAGTGGCTCCTCAGTGACTCAACTGCCCACCTCCCCTCCCTGAGCTGGGGGGCAAAGAGGCCTGGGGGTCACGTCCCCAGTGTGGCCGGGGAGCCCTGGAGGGGCCATGCCCATTCCCGTGGCTGTGCCACCGGTCCGGTTTGGCCATTGCACACCCTGGGAGCCAGGCAGAGGAGCTGCCGAGCTGGAAAGGCCCCATCATTATTTAACATGCTTTGAACTGCAAACCCCAAAGAACGTAACTCCTGCTGTGATGAGGACGTCACCTGGGGGGACCCAGCCCGGCTGGGCAGCGTCTGCTGGCCAGGCACAGCCCAGGAACATCAGCTGTGCTGGCCAGGCCCTGCCTGGTGCCCACATGATGCCAAAGTGGGGTGCTGCGGCTCCCCTTCACATCTTCGCCCTCCCCTGCTCTTGGCTGGGGGCTCTGGCTGCCCATGTGGTTTCTGACCAGCTGGAGGGTGCTGGGAGGGGTTGTCTTGCTCAGACAAGGGCACAGCCGTGAGCATCACTTTGTCCCCACTGGCAGCTTCTGCAAAGCCTGGGGCTGGCAAGCATGTCGGGTCTGTCCCCTCCTGTCTAACGTGGTCCCCTGTCCCCCTCAAGGACGTGAACAGCTTCATGTTGCCATCCCACTTCGAGGAGGGCAAGGAGAAGTGCCCGTATGACCCTGCCCGTGGCTACACCGGCCTCATCGTGGGTAAGCGACACCTTTCTCAGGGCTGGCGGGAACATGCGGGATGCCACCAACCCTGGCCCCATCCCCAACACCCCCATGGGGGTCCCCAGCCAAGTGGGCTCTGTGTGCGGGGGCCTCAGCCAGCCAGGACTTGGCCCTTCTCCCCCTCTGTGTGGGGCGTGGGGGTGCTGGTGGCTTTCAGGGCTGTCCGAGGGGTGTGGAGCCATGCTGATGGGTGCCTGCCCTACCCAGATGGTGGCTTGTACACGGCCACACGCTACGAGTTTCGGAGTCTCCCCGACATCCGGAGGAATCTGCACCAGCGACCGCTGAAGACGGAGGAGTCCCCGCTGCACTGGCTGAATGGTGAGATGTCCCTGTCCCCTGCGGGACTGGCGTCACGGACTGTGGGATGCTATGTATTGCCTTGGGGAGCTTGGAGCAGGGGTGGGGGGGAGCCCTGGGGTCCTGTGTGGTTTGCCATGAGAGAAAACCGAGGCGGGGACAGATCCCCCATCCTGTGGTGGATCCCCCATCTCCACCTCTTGCTTTGTGTCCCCTAGATGCTGAATTTGTGGCCTCTGTGCTGGTCCAGGAGAGCAAGGACAGCCCTGTGGGTGACGATGACAAAATCTACTACTTCTTCATGGAGCGGGCAGGCGAGGAGACCACGTCCTTCTTTGACAAGAGCCAGGTGGCTCGAGTGGCCCGGGTGGCCCGTGTCTGCAAGGTAGGCATGTCCTCAGCCACAGGGAGCCGAGTGCTGCTCCTCCCAGCGCAGGCTCTACTTTCCTGCACCTTGGGGGAAACTGAGGCACGGGCAGAGCAGGGCACACACCGCTGCCAGCCAGTGCAGAAATTCTCCCTGCACCCTTCCAGAGTGACGTGGGGGGCAAGAAGATCCTGCAGCGCAAGTGGACGTCCTTCATGAAGGCACGCCTGGTCTGCTACATCCCCTACTATGAGGTGCTGCGCAGTGTCTGCAGCCTGGACGGGGGTGGCTGGGCCAGCACCGTCTTCTATGCCGCATTCACACTCTCAGCACAGTGGTGAGTGGGGCAGTGGCCAAAACGGCTGGGGCTAAAAGTCTGCAGCACGGGGAGGACTGAAGATGCTTGAGGGGATGTGCAGGCAGATGCTGAGCACCTGGGGGTGCATCGGTGGGGCGCAGCCATGTGTCTGCCTGGGCTCAGGCAGGGCTCTGCCCCCCAGGAGGACCATGGAGGCCTCGGCTGTATGCCGCTACAGCATCTCAGCAGTGCAGCATGCCTTCGAGGGCCCCTACATGGAATACCAGGACTCAGCTCGCAAGTGGTCCCGCTACGATGGTGCGGTACCCGAGCCCCGGCCCGGCTCCGTGAGTGCCATGGGGTGCAGAGTGAGGGGAGCATGGGGCAGCCGCATCCCCCCCTGACCCCCCATCTCCCCCGGGCAGTGCATCACGGACCACTCCCGCAGGAAGGGCTACAACTCCTCACAGGACCTGCCCAACAGCGTCCTGGACTTTGTCAAGCTGCATCCGCTCATGTTCGAGGAGGTGAAGCCAGCTGGCGGGGAGCCGCTGCTGGTGAAGAAGAGCGTGGCGTACAGCCAGCTGGCTGTGGACAGGGTGCGAGCCCTCGATGGCCGCTCCTATGATGTGCTCTTCATGGGGACAGGTGAGCATGGGATGAGTTTGCGGGGTCTCTTCTGTGCCGGGAATGCACCCCACAGTCCCTCCTGACCCCTGCTCTCCTCTCCAGGAGACGGCTGGATCCACAAGGCTGTGGTGCTGGGCTCTGGCATCCACATTGTGGAGGAGATGCAGGTGTTCAGGGAAGCGCAGCCTGTGGAGAGCCTGGTGATCTCCCGCACCCAGGTGAGGGGTGGAATTAGTAGGGGGGCACCACACGCGGGGCATGTTTGTGCTGCGAAGCTGCCATTGGGCTGTTAGAGGCACAGGGAGGGACATGACACCTGGGTCACCCAACTAGGATATGTGCCAGTGCCTGGCAGGGCAGCCTGGGGAAAGGGACCGGCCTGGCCCCCACCTCCTTGGCAGGTGCCAGCTGCAGCCACGGGCACTGACTGGAGCTGGGGGCCCTGCCCCATGCACCCCCACCAAGGGAGAGCTGTGCTGTGGGGCTGGGGGGGGGGGGGATCTCTGGGCACCATGGGGCACCCCACAGCCCAGCTGCACCATGGCAGGGCAGTGCTGAGCCAGCCCTTTCCCCCCCAGAGGAGCCTGTATGTGGGGGCAGCCAGTGGGATCCTGCAGGTGCCCCTGGCCTCCTGCACCAGGTACACCTCTTGCTATGACTGCATCCTCGCCCGGGACCCCTACTGTGCCTGGGATGGCAGGGCCTGCCGCGCCACCGCCACCGCAGACAGGTAGGAACAGGCTGCCTGTCCCTAGCGGCGTCCCTACGAGCCTTCCACCTGCCCCATCCCTTCCACCTGCCCCATCCCGTGCCGTCACATCACCCCATGGCACAGCCGCCCTGGTGCCACCACTGAGTCTGGCATCTGGTGGTGGCTCTCCCGGTGGCTGTGATCCCGTAAGGGTGGGCTCAGCCAGGGCTGTATGGCTGAAGCCCCCTATGCCTTGCAGCACCGGGCTGGTGCAGGACATTCAGAACGGCAACGATGGATGCCGGAGCAGCTCGGGGCGGGGTGAGTCTGTGCTGCCCCTCGGGACCACGGGGGATGCCAGTGTCCAGCATCTCTTAGGGTGGCTGGGATGGGTGTGAGGCGGTGTGTGTCCCCGCAGGCTCCCTGCTGTGGAAGAACCGGACGGTGCTGCAGGGGGACGACGTGCTGCTGCCCTGCGACCAGCGCTCCAACCTGGCACGAGCCATCTGGCTGCTGAACGGCAGCGAGGCGCTGGGCTCAGGGCAGGACCGGCTGCGCGTCGGGGTGGACGGGCTGCTGGTGACGGACACGCTGCCCCAGCACAGCGGCGAGTACCGCTGCTACGGGGAGGAGCGGGGTCTCCGGATGCTGCTGGCCACCTACAGCCTAACCGTGCTGCCCGAGCTGCCTCGTGGTCCCACGGCCACGCCCCAGCCCCACACCGCCAGCCAGGTGTCCGGTGACATGAAGGTGGCTTACATCTCCGCCATTGTCACCTTGGTGGTACTGTGCGCCGTGCTCAGCACTGTCCTCCTCTATGTGTCCTGCCTGGAGAAGCGCAAGGGCAAGTATGTCCTGGGGGAGCCGCGGCCAGCCAGCGTGGAGCTGCAGACCATCTCGGCCAACTGCCTGCGCAAGGGCCACCGGGAGGAGGAGGAGGAAGAGAAGGAAGGGCTCACCTACCCTGACGGCTGCCTGCGGATCATCCCTGGCGAGGCACCCACAGCTGCCACCTCCCCAGTCAAGGAGCTGCCGGCCGCCGTGCCCCCACTGCCGCCGCCGCTGCCAGCCGAGCTCACCAACGGTGTGGGGGCTCTGCCCAACGTCCTCCGCAAGATGAACGGCAACAGCTACATGCTGCTGCAGCAGCAGGAGGAGCCCCTGGCCTCGCCGCTCTACAGCGCGTCCTTCACTGAGGAGCTCAGCAAGATCCTGGAGAAGCGGAAACACACGCAGCTGGTGGAGAAGCTGGATGAGAGCTCCGTGTAGGGGCTGGGGGGGGTCCTGCCAGCGGGACCCTCCTCCCCTCCAGCCCCTTCTCCCACCCCCTGCCAACAGTGTTACAAGACTCAGGCAAAACTACCTCCTGGATGGCAGAGCCGGGCCGGGCCCGGGCTCCGCCGTTCCTTTGGCTTTTCTCTCTCCTTTTGAGACTCACTGTACAGAAAAAAAGAAAAAGAATCTATTTAAATTTGGGAGCTCTATTTATGTATAAAAACCCACTGACGGCGGCCACGAGCTGGAGGCAGGAGCTGGCACCTGGCTGAAGGTGGACACCGGGGGGAGGGTTTCTGTCTGCCCGCTCAGGTGTGAGACGCTGTTGTGGACGCGTGGACTCAGCCTGCCCTGCTGGGCATCCCTCGGCACACAGGAACGGGATGGCTGCTGAGAGGTGGGTGAGGAGCAGGGAGGGAGGCTGGGGGCTCTCACAGGGCGCAGGGTTCCCTCCCAGCATGGGGCCAGGTTGGGGTTTCCCCAGCTGCCCACTCACAGGTGGGAGAGGGGCTGCGGACACATCTCATGGGGCAGGGTGGCCTTGGTGGCTGCCAGCCCCTGCCCGCTGTCCCACATCTGCCCCCTCAGGGTCTCCTCTCCAGGAGAGGATGGTTTGGCAAGGGATGGAGCCGGGGCAAGGAGCTGACATCCCAAACACCCCAGAGCAGCTGGTGGAGAGGTGCATGCCCGCTGCGAGGAGGCCCCAGGTGAAACGCAGGGCTAGGTGCCCTGGGGAGGTGGCACCCCTGCAGCCTCTGACCCTGACAGGGCTTTACCCCCTCTCCCCAGGGTGCTGCACAAGAAGAGTGGGATGCAGCAAGATGCACCGGCAGCGGGACCAGCACCGCCATGCCCTGCAGCATGGCAAGGGACCAGCACACCACCCACATCCCCCCGACGTCTGCAGCAGTCCCATGGCCCTGGGAAACACGTTTCTGCCCTCCTGCGTGGTACCATTGGAGAACTGGGGTTCAGACACAGCCCTATCCCCTGCGGACAACATGTGGGAGAAGAAAAATCCTCAACACAGCAAGGAGGAGGAACTGTGGACAAGGACCTGCCTCCCTGTGGGGCCTCCTGCTCTTCATGGCACTTTCCAGGGGCAGCCACTGTCCCTAAATCCCCCCCAACTACCTCTACTCCTGCCGCCTCCTGGGGGACCCAAGGGATTAGGGTGACAAAAGCATCTCTGCCTGAGTACAGTGCAGTAACACCAGAGAAGCTGGGGAGGGACAGACTTGCTGGGGTGTGTGTCCTCCCTTCTGTGTTCCTTGCTGGCACCTCCAGGATCAGGACATCATCTGGAGCTCAGCCCTGCAGAGGGGGCAGGAGGGAGTGGCAGCCCCTGGGGTCCCTAAAAAGGCTGGAGCCCAGGGCCTCCTGCCCTAGAAGAGCAAGGCTTACTGGGAAAAGGCAAGAGCTGGATGGCTGGGCTCTCCCACCCTGCCCCCACTGTTGCTTTTGATGCAAGGGGTGGGGTGAGCCACCCCCGAGCACATATGCACACACCCTCCACCCCACCCCAGGAAGGGTATTGCCCTCTGTGTCTGGCGTCCCTCGTGCACAGCCCCCACATGCGCCCTGGCAATAAACGCGGCTCTGTCTGGACACGGCGTGGTGGCATCTCTCTGCAGGCAGGAGGAGAGATGGATGCAGAGGCTGGGGGCAGAGGCTTTATTGGGGCTGCAGGCGTGGGCCCTGGACAGTGAGGATGGAGGGTTTGTTGGTCAGAGGGTGCCACTGGCCCTGGATACTGGGGTTGTCAGTGTGGAAGGGTTTGCGGATGCGGATGATGTCCAGGCCAGACTGCCCAGCTAGCTTGGTGGCCAGCTGCACGATCTCTTCACACGTCTTGCTGGCGACGAGCTCCTCCCGCACAGTCCCGTTCACTGTGACAGAGCAGGGGGGTCAGGCCAGACCCACCCAACCCCACAGCCCACATCCCCCCCCCCCCCCCCCTCCCAGGGAGGAGCTGCTGTTCTCCCATCCCACAGGGCTGCCAGCCCCAGCACCGACTGCAGCTGAGCAGAGACAGCGCAGAGCTGGGGCAGGGTGGGGAGGACCCTGTCCCCATCCTGCCCCTCCCCAAACCTCCGTGCCCCCCTCAGCACTCACAGTACTCGGCCAGCAGCAGCGGGGCCCGGCCGGAGCGGGGGCTGATGTAGAGGACGACATCGGGGTGCTGCCGGGCAAAGTCCAGCGCCGCCTCCTCCACGAACTGCCTGTGGGGGGATGGGGGGGCCGTCGGCCCCAGTGGGGTCACAGAGTGGCGATCACCGCAGCCCCCGCCCCAGAGCAAAGAGCAGAGGTAGGGTCACCCCCACCCTGGTGCCCCTGCCCGCGGGAGAGGTCACAGTGCAGCGGTCGGGGCAAGTCGGAGGCCACCACCAGCCCACCCCTGCGCCAGGGGGGCCGAGGTCAGGTCGCAGCGCCGCCTTCCAGCGCCTCCCCCGTCACGGAAGAGGGCCCGAGTCACGGCGCCGCCCCTCCCCCCGCCTCTGTGGGTCAGAGGTCAGCAGCACCTTCCCCTTCCCTATACAGAGGTCACCACAGCTTCCCGTAGGCCCCTCCTGCAGCAGGTCGGGTCGCCAGGCCCCCCCGCCATCGCCGGCGCTCAGGGGCGGCGGGTGCGACGCCTCCGACGGTACCTGGCGCCGCGGGCGTCGGCCGCGGTCGGGCTGAAGAGGAGCTGGAGGCGCTGGAGCTGCCGCACGTAGCGACCCACGCCGTTGTGCAGGACGGCCGTCAGGAACCGGCTGGGCGTCCCGCGGCCCGTCATGGCGCCGTTCTCACCCGGCACCGGAAGCGGAGCCGCGCGTGGCGGCCAGGACATCCGCCCCGGGTCCGCTCGCGGAAGTGACGCTCCGAGCGCGGCGGCGGCGGGGTCAGGCAATGGCGGCGTCCGTGGAGCTCCACGTGAGGGGGGCAGTCTGAGCGGCGCCGGGCCGGGGGGCGGGGGGCCGAGGGGCCGGGGGGCCGGGGACCGCGGGGCAGCCGCCGATGCGGACAGGCAGCGGCGCGGGCGGGTGCCGCGGCGGCTCGGGCTGGGGCGGGCGCCGGCAGGATGGCGGCGGTGCCGCTGCGGCCCTGCAGAACCGCTGTCCGCCTCCTGCCGGTGCTCAGCGGGGGGACGAGGAGCAAGGGAGCCTCCCTGAGCCCCGGAGTGCCGGGCCGCCTCACCCAGCGGCGCTACAAGAAGGACGTGCTGCCCTCCCCCGAGGGGCCCGTGCCCTCCGTCTCCATCACTGAGATCCGGCAGTACCTGCGGGCCCAGGGCATCCCCTTCCACGATGGGTACAGCTGCCTGCACACCCCCAGCCTCTTCACCAGTGGCCAAGAGGCCCAGCCGCCGCCCTCCAGCTCTTCTTACACGCTTTTCATTGACAAGACCACGGGCAGCTTCCTCTGCACGGCCACTCTGGCTGAGGGCACCTGGCAGGACTTCCAGGCCAACGTGGAGCTGCGGCACCGCGGCATTCCCCCTGCCAGCTCGGAGGAGCCGGAGGAGGACACACAACAGGCTCGCAAAGATGCCCACAGCATCTGGGACCGGGCGGTGCCACTCTGGGAGCTGCTGGATGAGGAGGAGACCAACAAGACCAAGGCCATGTTCGGTATCTCCCTGGTGACAGACACCACCCTGAAACGCTTTGGGGTGCGTTATCTGAGGACTGCCAAGTCACTCGTCTTTCCCTGGTTCAGCCCCCGCGATGCGACGCTGAAGGGCTTGAAGCTCATGAAAATGGAGAAGAAGGGAGATGTGATATCTTACGTGGAAGAAACATTACCCCGCTTCGATTCCTATCGCAATCTCTTTGGGCTGCCCCTCATCGGCCGCCGAGACACAGAGCTGGTCTTAACTGGGTGGGAGCTGGACGCCCTGGCCCTGCACCAAGCTACGGGGGTAGCCAGCCTGGCCCTGCCACGGGGGGCCACCTGCCTGCCCCCTGCCCTTCTGCCCTACCTGGAGCAGTTCAAGCGCATCACGCTGTGGCTGGGGGAGGACCTGCGCTCCTGGGAGGCCGCCAAGCTTTTTGCCCGCAAACTGAGCCTGAAGCGCTGCTCCCTGGTGCGCCCTGGTGACCTGCAGCCCCGGCCTTTGGAGGCTCTAAACCAGGGCCTGAACCTCACTAGGATCCTGCGTGCCGCCCTGCCTGCCAGCCACAAATCCATCATTTCCTTCCGGAAGCTGCGCGAGGAGGTGTTTGGGGAGCTGGTCAACACCGAGCAGGTGGCTGGCATCAAGTGGGCACGCTTCCCCGAGCTCAACAAGCTTCTCAAAGGGCATCGCAGAGGGGAGCTCACCATCTTCACAGGTGATGGGCAAACAGTTAGTGGATGGGGGGAGCAGAAGGCTCTTCAGTGGCTTCATTCTCCTGGTGGTGACAGACCACGAGCCTTCCAGGTTGCTTTCTGCTCATGGCTTCAGCTGAGCCCATCTTGGGGGTGTGTGAGAGGCTGGGGCACGTTCCTAGGTGCCGTGGGGCTGGGCATGCCAGTGTGGCGATGGGTCCCTGCCTGGGGTGGCACAGGATGTCCTGAGATGTCCCTAGAGGTCCCTTACCCCTGCTTCCATCCACCATCTACTGTCTGAGCCCTCCCTGTGCCCCCGCTACTGGCTGCCAAACATTTCCTTACACCCCACAGGGACCTGCTGGCTCTTGAAGATGACAAATATGTGCCCAGACATCTAGCCTAGCACAAGATGCTGCCTGTTTATGGTGGGAGCACTGTGGATGGGCTGGTCTTATCCCTCTCCCTGTCACTTCCACCTCCAAACAACTCCCCCCGAGCATGTTCAGGATGGGTCAGGTCATCTCCCCCAGCTAATTCATCCTGTTGTTGTCCCTGTGCCAGGCCCAACAGGCAGTGGGAAGACGACCTTTATCAGTGAGTACGCACTGGACTTGTGCATGCAGGGGGTGTGCACACTGTGGGGCAGCTTCGAGATTAACAACGTTCGCCTGGCCAAGATCATGCTGACGCAATTTGCCGCCCAGCGCCTGGAGGACCAGCTGGAGCTGTATGACGAGTGGGCTGATCGCTTTGAGGACCTCCCGCTCTACTTCATGACCTTCCATGGCCAGCAGAACATCAAGTATGATCCCACATCTTCATCCCCAGTGGTGTTTACCCGTCATGGCGTGTGCTGCAGGACCGTGGGGAGCCAGGGCTCGTCTCCTGCAGTGGGTCACAGACTTGGGGCTGGTAGGGGGCACGTTGGGGCTGTTCAAGTCCCGGTGTTGGCCTGTGGGAACTGCATGGCTCACCTGGCTGCATTCCTGCTGATGCGGGGACTGTCACAGCCTCCCTGTGTAGTGGGGGTGAGGGGAGGAGACAGGTCCCTGCGCTAGGCGGCTGCTCTACAACCACCCTCTGCCCCTGGCAGGATGTGCCCTGCCCCGGGTCACCTGGCAGCGCTGCTGTTTGCTGAGGAGCGAGGACAGGCACCTCCACCTCCTCTGATTCACCAGGTGCTGTGGTGTGTGCACGCATCCTCATGTGTTCTGAGGGTCCCTGTGGGCTTGGGGGATCATGGAATAGTGGGCAGGGGCCATGTGGGCAGCAGCTGGCCTTACCTGTGGGGATGGGGCTGTGTCTGTCCTGTGACAGGAGATGTGGGGGTGGGACATGCCCAGGGCCCAGTGAGAGCCAGCCTGGTACCTCCTAGCTCTGCCTCTCCCTGTCCCCATGCCTGGCTCAGCATCCCCATCCCTGCCTTTGCTGATCCCTGGGGCTGATCCCGGTCTCCCCCTGCCCAGGACAGTGATTGACACCATGCAGCATGCCGTCTACATGTACGACATCACCCACGTGGTTGTTGACAACCTTCAGTTCATGATGGGACACGAGCACCTCTCTGTGGACAGGTAGCCTTTCTCCAAACCACCTCCTTCCTGTGCCAACCTGTCACTGGAGCTGGCCCTGTTGGGTGTCACACAAGGGCTGGGGACCCACGCAGCAGGTCCCCTTTAGTCCTCTACGGCAGCCCTGTTTTGTTGAAGGGCAACTACCGCCCTGGGGAGGGAGAAGTGGGGAAGGGTAAGCTGGTTACCTCTGACCGCTGTTGTGCCCTATCTCTTTGGCTGTGTGGGTCTGGCTGCTTCACAAAGAGTGAGCCCAGACCCCTGGATGCTTCCTGCTGTGGGGCAGAACCTGGCAGCATCTTGCTGCTCCCCTGCACCGAGCAGTGGCAGCCCCTGACCCCATTCTTGCTGCTGTGGCAGGCTCGCTGCCCAGGACTACATCGTTGGTGCCTTCCGCAAGTTCGCCACGGAGAACACTTGCCACATCACACTGGTCATCCATCCCCGCAAGGAGGATGACGAGAAGGAGCTGCAGACAGCCTCCATCTTTGGTTCTGCCAAGGTGAGCTGGGCTGGGGTGGTCCTCCTGTCCCTCAGGCACAGCATGTTCCCAGGAAGAAGCTGGGATACATTGGGAAGCCGTCCACAGCTGCCCCCAGCACCCCAAGTCATCACTCAGGGCCTGAAGGATGCTGTGAGAGGCAGGACATCCCCAGGCCTCCTGTCACCTGCTGAAGATGCAGAGTCCCAATTTGGCCAGGCCTTTGTAGGGAGATGCAGACAGGGAGGAAACCCTTTGCCAGCTAAAGCTTTGCTGGCCCTTTAGGTGCAGTTAATTAATACTCATCAGCTGTGAGTGGGATGTAGTATGAAATAATTAAAGAAGGAGCTAGGGAGGGTGCAGGGTTGGGCTCTCTGAGTGCTCCAGTCTGCTGTGATGCTGAACAATCCTGCAGTGGTGGACAGGAGGAACTCTTGAGTGCATGGCCCTCCCGTGCTCGCTTGTTTCCCTAGGGCATGCTGTGGCTTCAGCTCATGTCTGTCTGCCCAGTGCGTCCCTGGGAAGTCCTGGGGGAACACAAGCGGTAGATGTTTGGGAGGTGCTGAAGCTGCTGGGGTCTGGGATGCCCTGTTACAGTGCTCGAAGGAGCTGGGCAGGCAGCCTGTGAGCACCTCTGAGCCCTGTGACTGGCTGCATCCCCAGCACCCTCCTGGAGATGTTTTCCTCCCCCCCCCCAGGCCAGCCAGGAGGCTGACAACGTGCTCATCCTGCAGGACCGTAAGCTGGTGACAGGGCCAGGGAAGCGCTACCTGCAGGTATCCAAGAACCGCTTTGATGGAGACGTGGGCGTCTTCCCCCTGGAGTTCAGCAAGGCCTCGCTCACCTTCTCATCTAGCAAAAGTAAGGTCAAGGTGAAGAAGATGAAGGAGGAGAAGGCGGTCTTAGCCAAGAAAGCACCGGAGGGAGGCTCGGGAAGCTCCAAGAAGCGATGAGCCTGGCAGGTCTCTTCCTTGGTCTGTCAGGAGGGATGGGGACTGGTGCTGGGGGCATGGACCTGGGGCGTGTCGGTCCCTCCTGCCCCAGGAGCAGCAGCCGCATGCTGCTGTGGCCCTTTCTCCTCCTGTGTGAACAAGCCTCATGGCCACCAGCATGGTGTCTCTGAGATGTGGGGCCATCATGAGAGAAATGGGCTCATCCCAGAGAAGAGTGGCCAGGGGAAGGTGCTTTGGCAAACACTGGCCGCTCTGTACTGGTGCTACGTGCGGGGGAACTGAGTCAGCAAGGGTTGAGTGAGGGTCATCTCTGGACCTGGGGCAGGTTGTTAAATTGTGGCTAAAATGGAGCAAAAGTCCTGGGCTGTCACTGGTGGGGGGAGCTGTGCAGAGGGAAACATAGTGGGAACCCTCCAGTCACAGGTGGGGCCCTCTGGGCTTGATCCTGGCTGGTATGGAGCCAGCGAGGGGAAGGAGGTGGAGGGAAGCGTGGGAGATCGTGGATGGCTCTTGCCCCAGAGCTGTGCACTCCCGGTGGGACGTGGTGGGAGCTGAACCCCCACAGCACCACTGCTCGTGGCAGGGAAGGCAGCACTGTCCTGCACCGGCAGCTGCTCTGGCCGCTCGGCTAACGTCGGCTCAGGGTCTCACCCGGCCCCTCGGGGGGCCGTCACCAGCAGTAAAACCTCGGGGGGTGCAGCCCTGCCTTGTTCTGCGGGACTGGGGGGGTGGCCACCCCCGTGCCTTCTGGGTTGGGGGCAGCGAATACTGTGACCTGGCCAGTCCTTGCTGTGGTAGGACAAGTCCACAGCTGGATCTTGGTCTAATCCCTTTGGGGTTGTTTTTTTCTTTCCTAGTTTTATTAAAACATAAATGCGAGTGCCATTTCTGTGCTGCTGACCCTGTGACTGGGAGACCCTGAGGCTGGGGGGTGGGAGGGGGACTCCAGAGGACTTGGGGGATGCAGTGCCAGGGGTTGTCCCCTCTGTGCAGGGCATCCTGCCTGGCCCTGGCACGCGGGTTATTGCCAGCCTCCGCACCAGGCATAGTTTTAACCTGAGCCATAATGAGGGGCCGGGGCAGGCAGGCAGCACACACCCAGCCCCGGGTTTCCGGGGTGCACTGGCTCTCCCGGAGAGCACCCTTGGGTGCTGCTGGTGCGGGTGTAAGCGCCCCCCTGCCCCGGCAGGCCAGGGGTGATGGCAGAGGAGCGTCCCAGGGAAATGGAGGTAAGGTAAGCGGGTAGCCAGGCTCCCAGTGGAGCTGGGTCAGGATCTGCATGGGAGGGGGGGGGGGGGGTGGGGAGGGGCTGCGGGTGTCCCCCCTCAGCCCGAGAGCCCCCTCTGGCCCCCATTTTCCCCCAGTGTAGCCCGGGGCAGGTGCTGTCATGGGGCTATGGAGTGGAAGTGGGGCAGTGGGAAAGCCCAGGATCCCCAACTCCCACCCATCCCTTCTTGGGGCTGGGAGGGGGTGATGGAGCTGAAGCTGAGGGGGAGCCTGGGTGACCCCAGACCCTGGGCAGCATGGAGGTGCCCACAGCTCCCCAGGCTGTGAGTGGGTTGATGTTGGTTTTTCTCCCTTGTCCCCCAGTTTGGGACTTCTGCGGAGCTAGGGGGTGGCAATAGCTGCAACATCTCATGGTAGGGGGGTGGGTGGGTAGGGTGATGTCCAGTGGGGCTGACACACGCACCCCATCCCCCTTGGCGGGGTGCTGGGCTTCCCAAATAATTTCGGGGGGCATATCCTCGGAGGCGACCTTCACCCCGCGGGTCTGGGGCTGTACTGGGGGACGCAGAGCCCTGAGGTGGGGTGTCTCGGCTGATGCAAAGAAGGGGACAAGCTCTGCGCCCCCCCCGCAAGCCCGGAATCCCCCGGTATCAACGCGTCTGGCACTGTCCTGGGCGAGGGTGACCCACGCGGGGGCTGCCCCACGCACCCCGCAGCCCCCCCGTACCCCCATCTCCTTCCCGCTGGGGGCGTGGCCTCTGGGAGGGGGCGTGGCCTCGGGAGGGGCGGGGCGGCGGGGCGCGGCGCGGCGCGGGAGGGCGGCAGCGGGGCCGCGGTGAGTGCGGGGGCCGGGGCCGGGGGGTCCCGCGGGGCCGGGGGCCGCTGCGGCGGCCCTGGGGGCGAGCTGTGGGGCGGCCGAGCCGCGGGGGTCCCGGCGGCCGCTTCGGAGCGGGGGGGGGATGAGGGAGCTGCCGGCGCTGGGGGAGTCGGGCCCCCGGGGCCGCTCTGCGGGCGGCCGGGGCGCTCTGGGGGTGCTGGGGGGCGGCTGCGGCCCTGGGGGTCCGTGGGGCGCTTCGGGGGTGTTTCAGGGGCACTTCGGGGGTGTCCTGGGCGCGCAGAGGCCCAGGGGTCTGCAAGGCAGTTTAAGGAGTCGCGGGGCAGTTTGGGGGTGCTTTAGGGGCGCTCCGGGGGGGCTGTGGGGCAGCGCAGGCCCAGGGGCGCCGTGGGGCGCTTTGGGGGCGTTTCAGAGCACTTTGGGGGTGGTTTAGGGCCACTTTGGGGGAGCTGTGGGGCAGCAGAGGCCCAGGAGCTCTGTGGGACACTTTGGGGGTGCCTTAGGGGCACTTTGGGGGAGCTGTGGGGCAGCAGAAACGCAGGGGCCCAATGGGGCACTTTAGGGGTGTCATGGGGCACTTTGGGGGAGCTGTGCGGCAGTACAGGCCGCGGGGCTCCGTGGGGCACTTTGAGGGTGTCATGGGAAACTTTCAGTGTGGTTTAGGGCACTTTGGGGGAGCTGTGGGGCAGCAGGGGCCCAGGGGTGCCATGTGGTCGGGCAGGTGGAAGCACTGTGGGACAGGCTGGGTGCTGTGGGGCTCAGTGGGGCAGTGTGGGGTGGGTGGCAGGGCAAGGGAGGCAACACCACCCAGGGAGCCTCGGGGGGTGGGATGGGCTGGCAGGAGCATGGCTTGGCATGGTGGGGTGCCCACCCCACAAGCGCCGGGTGCGTGGGGAGGGGTGAAGGGCTGATCCCCCCTGCCCTGGGGGGCCCTGAGGTGCCGTCGAGGCACAGGAACCCCTGGGGGCCTGGAACACCCACAGCTCGGGGTTGGGATCCAGCCGAGCAGGGGCCGAGGCTTCCCTTGTTTCGGGGTCGGAACGGTGGGATCCGGCTTCGCTGTGCTCCGGCCGGAGCGGCCAGTGGTGACGCCACTCCAGTTGCTGACTGGTTTTACTGGGTGGCTGGAGGGAGGTTTCCCAGGGTGCTGGCGGCCGGCTGGGCTGGCCACCTCACTCCCCAGCCACTTGCCCGGGGGGCAGTGGGACCCTCTCGGTGGGCCGTGGGGGCTTGCGGGAGAGAGAAGATGGAGTTCCTTCCCAGCGCCTCCCAGCGTGAGCGCGGGGCCCCAGCGGTGGCAGTGTCCCCTCCGTGGCTGTGTGGGGACCCGGCTGTTCCCAGGGGTGTCCCCCTGACCCACACGTCCTAGGGGAGTTTCACTGCGGTGGGGTGCTGTGCTTTGGCTGGCTGTGGCTGGGGGACCCCAAAATGTCCCTTTGGGAGTTCTGTGTCCCTGTCTGGTCCCTGATCCCTGCTCCTGCCCCTCCAGCAGCAGCAGGTCCCTGTGAGGGGCCACTGTCCCCACCACCACTCCTGAGGTGGCCGCAGCCCTCCAAGGGCACTGAGAGCGGTGTACCTGCTGCTGGCCCCCCCTGCCACCCTCTGTGCCACGCTGGCACCACCTGCCCCAGATCTGCATGTTGAGGCACTTGGGCGGGGGGGGGGCTGTGGGGTACACAGGGACCCCTGATGCCGTTTGACACCCTGACCCCCTCCTCTTTCCCCTTCCTGCCTCAGGGGCCGGCGGAGCTGTGTTTGCAGTGCGGGGGCCAGAGTGGACCGGACGGATGGGCAGCAGCTGGCGAGGTGAGCAGAGCTGGGCAGGGGGTGTCACCCAGTTTCCCACCTGGGGGTGTCAGGGGCACAGTGTGAGGTCACGGTACACGGAGACAGCACGTGTTGGTGGGGGTGACGGTGGCAGGAGGGCTGGCTCGCCGGCATCTCTCCCTTGCTTGCCCCACCCTGGGCCCTGGCAGGCAGATTGATTTCAGGTGACAGCTCTGCAGGTGAGACCGTGTGGGCAGTGGCCCCCCTGACCCGTGCCCCATGCCAGCCGCAGCCATGTGCAAGATACGATGAGGCAGCAGGGGACAGATCCGTCCCGTCAGCTGGCTCCCGTCACGCAGGCGTATGGCGTGGGTTGGGGCAGGGGGGGTGCAGCGGGGCACTGGCGGAGTGCCCTGGCTCAAGGGGGGTGTGCGGAGTGGGAACAAGGGGCACCTGTGTAGGGGCTGGGAAAGGGCCTGGTGCCCCCATTCTGGACCACTTGTCTACCTAGCATCTGCCCCCTCAGTCACACTCCCTGGGGGACCCTGCACCCTGTTGTGGATGGCTGGGGGTGGGGGGCACCCTCTGTGCGGTCACTTCAGAGAGGTGGTGGCTGTGGGGCAGGGGAGATGGTTGTTCCCAGTGTGTGGGGCTGCCCCCAGCTCTCCGTGGGGGTTGTACTGGTGGGTGCCACGGGACAGGCAGCGCTGTGGGGCAGGCAGACGGGCAGGCTGCCCGGGAGTCGGCTCTCTGCAGGCCTCTCAGGATTCGCCTCCAGCCCTGGCATGCTTCCCGTGGCAGGGTCACACCGGGGCACAGCAGGGGGCAGGACCGCATCCTCGCTGCCCCACGGTGCCACCAGCACCCCACAGCCCCCGGCAGCCCCAGGCTGCTACGCCAGGATGCTGAGTCCAGCTTGGAGGGGTGCTGGTGCTGCCCCCCCAGCTAATCCCGGTTTTATTACGGTTTGTTTGGCATTTCCTTCTGCCTGCTTCCCTTGGGCTGGCCTGTGCCCACAAGATCAGGGACAGCGGCCAGGGGTCCAGGGGTGCCCCCATGCCCACCTGGGGATGCTGGCAGCTGGTGGGGCATGGCCAGCGGCACCCACAGCTCTGATGCCTTGTCTCCCTTGCCCACAGGCTGCCTGCGTGCCCCTGCTTGCCGGGGGCCCCCCTGCCATGGCCATCGTGCAGACGCTGCCTGTGCCTCTCGAGGCTGCTGCTGAGGGGGCTGCGCAGCTCCACACCACTGCCCACTCGCCCACCACCACCATGGGCAGCGTCGGCAGCCTCCTGCCCAGCCGGCCCCGCCATGACCATGCCAGCCAGCCCTGCGACGAGGAGCCACCCAGCACCTCCTTCCGCAAGCAGGAGGGGCTGCTCCGGGTCACCCCCCGGGACCCCCTGTCACCTGAGGAGCCCCGCGTGGCCATGCCTGGGGTCGCCCATGCCTACGCCAATGGGGGCTTCTGCAGTGACTGGCTAGATGCCCCCTCTCCCACCAGCCCTTGCAGTGACTCGGATGAGCCCCGCGATGACCAGGCCCTGAGTGATCACCTCCGGGGGCCACCCCCCAAGCTCGTCCCTGTCTCTGGCAAGCTGGAGGAGGTGAGGTGGGGGCAGAAGCAGGGCGGGCGCGTGCTGGGGTCTTGACTTTTCTCCCTATGCCACACTGGGGCTGTCAGTGCGAGTGTGTGAACTGGGGCCACGTGACTACATTTTTGCTGTCCCTGGGGAGGTGGCAGTCCCTGTGCCCTTGATGTCTCCCCCTTCGTGCCAGGGGTGTGTTTGGGAGCCCACCCATGGATGGGGGATGGAGGAGACAGCAACTGGCCCTTGTCTCCTTTGGGGTGCAAAGGCATTGGGGCTGGGGGCGCGCCCCCCAGGCAGCCTGTAGGAGGGGTGGTGGGTCCCCCCCAGCCCCCTGCTCTCCCCTCTTCCCCTGGCAGAACGTGGAGAAGACCCTGATCCGCCCCATGGCCTTCAAGCCGGTAGTACCCAAGCTCCGGAGTGCCCAGTCAGGCACGCGTCCCGGGCTCTCGGAGAGCCAGGTGAGCCTCACCCACTTGCTGGCTGCCGAGAAGCCCAGCTCTCTGAGCTGCCATGCCAGCACCCTCTCAGACTCGGGGCGCAACTCGCTCTCCAGCCTGCCCACCTACAGCACAGGCTGCAGCCAGCACCCCGAGGTGGGCGCCCTGCCGGCCACCCCCCACGGTCCCCCTGACCCCCCGGGGGGCTGCCGCCCCTCCAACTCGGACAGCGGGCGCTCGTCCTCCAGCAAGAGCACGGGCTCGCTGAGTGGCCAGGGCCGGCCCTCCTCAGAGAGCGGCTCCTGCGGCCGCTCCCCCCTGCCCGGCGAGGAGGCCATGCTGGTGCGGGAGCTGGAGGACAAGCTGCGGGAGAGGGAAGCCGAGTTGCAGCTCCTGCGTGACAGCCTGGATGAGAATGAGGTGGCCATCTGCCAGGTATGCCCCTGGCGTCAGCCCATCCTGTCCCTCTGTCCCCAGGGCGCCCCTTGCAGACAACCCCCCCTGGTTGGGGGGTGAGGGACCCCCTTTGGGGACCTACTACAGACCCTTGTGTGGGGATGCTTTTTTCTGTGGGTCTGGGAACGGGGGTTTTCCCACTGGTGGGCAGTCACATGGAGTCCCTGGGGGAGCCTTGTATGGTCTGGGGGGGGGTAGTTGTACAGACTGGGGTGTCTCATCTTGGGGTGCCCTTTTATGAGTGTGCCTGGGACCTGCAGCTTCTCCCTGCTGGTGGTAGAGCTGGGGGAGCCCTGTGGGCTTTGGGGGTGCTGAAACGGGGGGCCCAGCATGCAGAGGGAGGGGGGGGGCACCACCACATTGCACCCTTTCTGGACCCCTCCTCCATTTATGGGGGATGAGTTGCCCCCCTTCCTGTGGGCAGAGGGTGCCTGTCCTGGAGAGGGCAGCAGAAGTGGGGGGGTGCTGTGCCATCCCCCCAGCGTGTTTCTGTCCGTGCCCCCCCTGCCCAGGTGTATGAGGAGAAGCAGCGGCGCTGCGAGCAGGAGCTGGAGGGGCTGCGGCAGCGCTGTGCAGCCCAGGCACGGCAGGCAGCCCAGGCAGCGCAGCGGGGGCAGCAGGTCCTGCAGCTCCAGGTGCTGCAGCTGCAGCAGGAGAAGAAGCAGCTGCAGGAGGACTTTGCCCAGCTGCTGCAGGAGCGGGAGCTGCTGGAGCGTCGCTGCGCCTCTTTCCAGCGTGAGCGCACTGAGCTGGCACCCCGGCTGGAGGAGACCAAGTGGGAGGTGAGTCGCCTGACAGTGTTGGGGGGTGCAGACTCTGGCAGGGGCAGGTCCTGGCCGGCGCCTGAGCCCCATCATCCCTGCAGGTGTGCCAGAAGTCAGGGGAGATCTCACTGCTGAAGCAGCAGCTGAAGGAGGCGCAGGCAGAGTTGGCGCAGCGGGGGGCCGAGCTGCTGGGGCTGCGGGCTCAGCTGCGGGAGGCGCGGGCGCAGCTGCAGGTGGGTGAGCGGCGGGCGCAGGGGCTGCAGGAGGCCGCCCGCCTGAAAGCGCTGGAGCTGGAGGTCTGCGCCAACGAACTGCAGCGGCGCAAGAGCGAGGCCGACCTCTTCCGTGCCAAAGCTGGCCGGCTTGAGCAGGAGGTGGCGGGGCTGCGTGAAGCTGCCCGCGGGCGATGCCCCCCACCCAGCGAGGGGTACCCCCCACCCAGTGAGGGATGTCCCCAGCCTGGCGAGGAGCCCCGGGGTACTGTGGGGCTGCGGCGGCAGCTGGAACGGCTGCGTGCAGAGGTGGCCCTGGAGCGGCAGCGTGGGCAGGAGCAGCAGGATGCCTTTGAGCAGGAACGTGGCACGTGGCTGGGTGAGAAGGAGCGGGTCATCCGCTACCAGAAGCAGCTGCAATACAGCTACATCCAGATGTACCGCCGCAACCGACGGCTCGAGCAGCGGCTCCAGCATCTCCGGCTCCAGGGCGAGGACCCCCTGCCCGAGCCCTGCGACCCCCCTGGCCCTGACCCACCCTTCGAGGAGATCACAGCCACCGAGATCTGAGATGCTGCCTGCCCTCGCCCTGTGCTTAGAGGTGGGGGGGCCTCCAGCCCCTGGGATTTTGGGACCTGTAGGGCTGCAGGGGATCCCTGCTCTCCCCCCAGCTCTGGAAGGACTGCTGGCACCGGGAGGGGGCAGAGGGGACTGCAGGTGCTGCCCCCTTCCCAGCCTGGAGGTGCTGGGGTGAGGGTGTGTTGGCACCCACCACAGCTGGGGGTGCCCATGAGATGTGAGGCCAGGTGGGGGCCGACTCCTGGCCTCAGGGCTGCCCAGAGCTGGTTCCTGCTGATCCTCTTAGCGCCCAGGAGATTAGCGGCACTGGCTTCAGCCGGGGTCACCTTGGGCAGCGGGAGGGCTGGCTCGTCCCTTCCCTCTCGTTCCTGCTGGCACTGTCACCCAGCCACTTCTAGAGGGACAGAACCTGTGCACTGTCCCTGCCCATGCCAGACTCCCCCTCTGCCCCCCATGTGTTTGTCAGGGGATTTGTTTCTGTGCCATTTTAAAGAACTCTATTTTTATAGGACCTACCAAAACATATCACCCTCTCCCAGCTCACACCTTGCCTGTCTGTGCCCCCCTCACCCCTGTCATGGGGCAGCTTGCCCCCAGTGCCTTTCCCATGCCCTCGGCCCCAGCATCCCTCTGTTCCCAGCCCCCCCCCTCAAAAAAACCAAAACCCACCTGGTCCATGCCCCTGTGATGCCCAGCCTGCTAGGGGAGAGGGGCACGCTGCCAGGGGTGCCAGCTGGGGGCACCCTGGGGACATCCCCAGGGTGGGCAGAGGTGGGGGGCCAGCTGGGCCCCTAGGGGTGTCAAACCAAAGGAAAAGCCTGGCCGTGCCCAGCTCTGGCTTGGTCATCCCCGGCTCTGGGGGGGATTTTTGTACTTTATTTCGGTTGTGTCCCGTTCCCAGAGCCCGGCTCGCCTGTGTACCATGCGGAAATGCCGATTAAAAACAGGCCCCTGGCTGCGTTTTTTTTTTCTCAGGGCTGCATCTATGTGTCCGGAGCAGGGTCAGGGGCTGCTTGTCCTTTGACAATGTTGCCGGTGGTGCCCCCTACTCAGGTCCTGTTGCAGGCAGCTCCCCTGCGCCTGTGGGGCAGGTCTGGCTCTCGCATCCTCCGGCTGTACTGACTGGCCACAGCTCGGTGCAGGAATGAGCCGCGTGGGATGGCTCCTCGAAGCAAGGGGGTACAGCATCACTCCTGGGGGGCTCCAGGCACCCGCACCACCAGCTCCATGGGCTCCTTGGCTTTGTTGCGGTAGGCCTGGCGGATGATGTCCACAGCCCGCTGGTGGGTGACGTTCTGCAGGCTCTCACCATCCACTGACACCAGTTCCTGCCCAGCCTGCCCCCCCCCAAGGGAAAGCAGTGGTGTGAAGTGCAGCTCCTTTTGAGGTGCCAGGGGACTGCCAGCACCCAGTGGCACTGTGGGATGGGGGTGTCTGGATGCCTGCTCACTCCCCAGGGTCCCCATACCTTGAGGATGCCACTGAGGAAGGCGGCTCCTCCAGGGAAGATCTTCTCGATCTTCACAACAGGCTGCGCTCTTGACTCGATGCCGCCAGAGATGCTGATCCCTGTGAGGGAGCCGTGAGACCCTCAGACCTGCGTAGGCTGAGACCCCCGCACTCGCTCCCAGACACAGCACCCCCTCCCGTGGGCAGCCATGCCTCCATCCTGCCCTGTTTTGGTAGGCCCTACACAGACATGCCAGGCTGGGGCATGGGCAGGGGCAGGTCCTCTTCCCTTCTAGTTCCAGAGGAGCACTTGGGGTTTTGCTCCCTGCCCCTTAAATGGGATGCCCCTTGCCAAGGAGGTGCAACCCATCCCAGTGATGCTGGTGCCAGGAGGAGGGTGCCCACCCCACCTCTGGGGTACCACCCATGTGCTACCCACCCAGTGAGTGCTTCAGCTTGGAGAGGGTGACGGTGAGCAGCCGATACTCCTCCTCCTCTTCTTCCTCCCCGCCAGCATCCCCAGGGCCATTGGTGGCTGCCCCAGCCCCCCTCTCACCCCCTGGCCCCCCAAAGAGAGGTGCGAGGGGGGATCGTGCCCGCCGGGGCCTCCCCAGCACCTCAGCCCCTCTGTCGGGCGCTGTCCTGGGGGGCTCCCTGTGCCAGGTGGGCCGGGGACTGCGCGAATGCCCGTGCCCCTCACCCGGCGGGGGCTCGGCCAGCAGCCAGTTGGGGGGACGGGGGCCAGCGGCAGGTGGGGGGTGGCTGGTGCAGGCGTAGGCATCCACTGGCACGTCGGGGAGCGGGGTGTAGGTGCGGGGGTGAAGCCGGCGGGGGCTGGGGGAGGCCCGCAGCCGGGCTGGGCTTGCCTGCAGCCCCCCAGCTTCCTCCGGCTCTGGGGCCCCCACCGGCTTCAGCAGGAACCCTCCCCGATAGTCTGCAACAAGAGGGACTCAGGGATCCTCCCCAGAAACCCCCACAACCCCACTCTATGGGACCCCCACCACCCACAGATCCCCCAGGACCCCACAACCCAGCTGTCTGGGACCCCCACTATCTAGAGATTCCCTGGGAACCCCAAAGCCCTGGGACCCCCTTGGTGCTAAAGGCCCCAGATCTTCTTCCTCCAGGGACATTCAGACACCCCAGCCACCCTCCCTCGCACCTCTGACACTCAGAGACCCTCAGGCACCCCAGCTCTCACCACAGACTCCCAGTCCTCCTCCCCAAGACACCCCTGGCACCCAGGATCCACAGATCCTGCTACTCCAGGACCTCCCAGCACCCAGGCGCGCCAGGTGCCCTCTCCCCTGGGACACCCTGCACCAAGACATGCCAGCTCCCTTTCTCCTCCCCCAAACTGCCCCCATACCCCCTCCACCCTGTACCCCCACCATGGGGCAGCCCAGTGACCAGGCAGACCCTATAGGGTGGCACTCACCAGGCACTGGTGTGATGAGGTGTCTCTTGGGGGGGACGTCATGGTGGGCTGGGCGGAGGGCAGGTGAGTGCACTGCAGTCAGGGAGAGCCACCAGTTACCCCCTGGGCTGTACCCACCCTGCCCACTACCACCCCCAGCCAAGGTCCCCAGCAGGCCAGGCTCTACCTGAGCGGCTTTTCAGGGCGTCGAAGGCTTCCAGCTCCAGGGGCATCACCATGCTGTCAAACCGGCCCAGGTCTGTGGGGGCCACCACGCTCCTGCCAGGGCAAAGGGAGGGGACAGGTTGTGGCAGCCTCTGGGATGGAGTGTGATCAGGGCTGGAGAGCATGTGTGAAGGTCTGGGTCCGTTCCACCCAGCTGGGCAGTATCGGGATACCCTGGGGTACCCCCAGTACCACCCACCTCACATCTCGCAGCAGCAGGACCTTCTCAGGCCGGTCCAGGATGGCTAGCAGTGGCCGCACCAAATCCTCCACGCTGCCCTCGTGCAGGTACTGCGGGTGCAGGAGGGGTGTCAGTGGATGGGTGCCTCCACGTGCCTCAGTTTAGCTCCCAGAGCTTAATGTGGGCAGGTAGCGCTGACTGCGGTGACCCCCCGGGATGCAGGAGCTGCCCAAGGATGAGGCCGGGGTGCCAGCACTGCTCTGCCTGTGCCCTGCCTGCATTCTGCCTGCAGTGCCATACCCGGGAGCAGTGGCGGAGCACGGCTGTCACCTCGTCGGGGCTGAGGAGGCGTGTGGCGGTGTCCTGGATGTGCGGGAGCCGGGCCTCGGGGTCACTGCCATTGGGCTGCAGGGTGGCAAAGCCCATGGGACCCAGGATGCTGGCACGCCGGCTTTTCTCTGGAGGAGCACAGCAAGAAGGGGTGGCCAGTGGGGCAGGGACTGCCCCAGACACCCCAGAAAGCCCCCCCACCCCAACAGATCGCTCCACACCAGAGTCAGGCACATGCAGCATGGAGCCAGGCGCATGCAGAGCCTGCCCCCACCCCCCCACCCGCCGGGCACACAGGCACCCCCGTTACCCCGCTTCAGGCTCCGGATGACAAACTTCTGCACAGCACCTACTGCAAGGGAGATGGAGAGGGGTGAGCGGTGAGCACCCAAGGAAGCTGGGCCCATCGCTGCCCATTGCCAAAACTGCATGGCTGGGGACCCCCCGCCCCCCATGCACCCCCTCCATGCCAGGACTGCCACAACAGGGCCATGGTGCCCACAGAAGGGGGGGACAAGTCCCAGATTGGGTCCGTCTTCGCCCTGTCCCCCACCAGTACCTCTGTCCCCATCGGGGCGCCCCAGGGACTTGGCGCGTGCCCGGCGGTCGGAGGCGGAGGGCTCCTGGCTGGGGGGGGCCCAGCTGTGGGTGGTGGCACGGCCCCCCTTGAAGAAGAGATTGACAAGGGTCTTGGAGCGGTGCAGCCCCGGGGGGGTTCCCCGTGCCCCCTGTCCCTCTGGCTTCTCCTTCTTCCGCTTCTCCTCTGGGGACAGAGCAGGGGGTTGGAGTGGAAAGGCCAGGGGATACCACCCCAAATCATGTTTGGGGGCAGGGAACTTGGGAGGGGAGGGGCGTTGGAGGGGCTACTGTGGGGCACTGACTGGAAGAGCGTCCTGCTGTGTGGTGTAGGGCTCTCCAGGGATCATGGAGCTGGGCTTTGGAGTGCCCAGAAAGCCCCAAGGACACAGGGCTGGGGCTATGGAGGGCTAGAGGATGCCCAGGGTTGGTGGCCAGGGGTCCATATGGTCTGGGGGCTATAGGGTGCCAAGGTAGGGGCCAGAAACTTGGCTACAGGATGCCCAGGAGCATGTGAGCCAGGTATTTGTGTGGGTATCTGTGGGCTATAGGACGATTGAGCAGGGCACAGGCTCCACATGGGGCAGGGGCTGAGCCATGGGACCCCCAGGGCCGGGAGTGTAGGGTTGGAGAGGGACCCTGGCCAGGAGGAAGTCCCACACGTGGGGCCATGTCCTGGTGCCTACCGGCGACGGTGAGGTCGCTCTGGGAGCGCGTGATGGGCTGTCGGGGCCGGCTCAGCGCCAGCAGCAGCGCTGTCTTGGGCGAGTGGGTGAAGGTCCGGCGTGGGTGGGTGGCAGGGGGCTCGTGGGCACCCTGGCCCCGGATGGCCGTGTCCCGCAGCAGCTCAGGGGGCCGCACCGTGCGCCGCATCTCTGGCAGCCCCTCGGCAGCCGGTTCAGTCTGCATGGCCCGCTCAGCGTGCTCCCGCACCCAGCCCCGCCGTGGCCCGTCCTCTGTGGAGATGGCCACGTCCACGGTGCGGGCAGGGGGCCCCGGGGTGGCCATCCCCAGCCCGTTCACTGCCCCCGGCACTGGCCCCGAAGAGTAGGAGGAGATGGAGGAGCTGGTCTCTGAGGCCTGAGACAGCTGCTGTAACTGCCCATTGGTCACTGCAAAGGCACAGCAGGGACTTGGGGTGACATACCGTGGGGCCACAGGGAGCTCCACATCACCCCTGAGGACAAGGGACATCAAGGGGACCCACAGGGCCACAGGGACTGCAGGCCTGCTGGTGGTCACAGGGGAAGATCTGCATCCCGTACAAGGGACATGCGGGGTCCCACAGGGTCATGGGGACCAGTGGGCTAATGGCCATTGCATAGGGATCTTCATGTCCACTCCCAAGGATGAGGACAGGTAGGACCCTGCAAGATCACAGCACTGCTGGCCATGGCACGGGGTTCTTCATGTCTCCTCCAAGGATGGGGGTCAGGTGAGACCCTGCAAGCCCACGAGGACTGCAGGTGCTAATCATGACACCGGGAGCTTCATGCACCCTCCAAGGCCACGGGACTCCATAGCATGTAGAGCTTCTCCCTCCCCATGGTGACCAGATGCCGCTTGCATGGGGGTCCCAGCCCCCCCACACCCCAGCCGTGTCCCTGCCAGTACCCGCATGGCACTGCCCTTACAGCGACTGAGCCAGCAGTACTCGGCCACCATCTCCTTGTAGGCAGGGAACCGGCCCGTCTCCTAGGCACAGAGGGAGAGGATGAGGGGGTCAGTGCATGGCAGCCGAACCCGATCCGGTGCCAGCCATGAATAATGCATCGCCCCCGCTCGCCACCCGCCTGAAACCCAACCAGCCGGCAGCCACACCAGCCCCACGGGCGCCGGGCTGAGCTGGGGCAGCGCCAGTGTGGGGACACATTGACACCCCTCCTTGCCTGGGAGTCCTGTGGGGCTGGACGCGGGTACCTTAATGGTCAGCATGATGTGGGTCTGTCCCTTGAGCACCTCCACTGCCTTGCTATGGCTTATGTCTTCAAACTTGACTCCGTTGGCTGCAAGGACTTGGTCTCCCACCCGAATGCCGTTCTGCTCTGCCAGGCCCCCGGGGTCCACCCTAGGGCAGCAGAGGGGCAGGATGGGGCCAGACCCTTGCCGAAGCCCTGCTCCTACCCCACACCTCCGCCCAGGCAGCTCCGTGCCCCAGCACCCACAGTGGTGATGCCCACGATGAGGGTGGGAGGCTCAACCAGGGAGGGTTTGCCAAGCCCCAGCACGGGCACCGCAGGGATCGGGGTGCCACGTGCCCCTTGTGCCCCCTGGCGCAGTCGTACTTGGAGACGTAGATGCCGAGGCCGAACTCCCTGCCGCCGCGGATGTTGAAGCCCAGGCAGTAGTCGTCGGAGGTGGTGTAGAGGTGGACGATGCGCCGCAGTCCATCCTCGGAGCCACTCTCTGATGGTGTTGAGCCGCTTTTCTCCACCACCAGGCGCCTGTTCACCACGTCCACCCTGGAGCATGGGCACAGTGCTGGGGGGGGCTCGGGAGTCCGGCTCTCACGCTCCAGCAGGATGAGGCCATTGGTGTCACCCAGTCACCCAGTGGCAGAGAGTGATGGGGATGGGGGGTGTTGAGGACGGGGCTTGCACCCACTCTGCCTGCTCCAGACCTTCCTATCCTACCCTGTGCCCCACTCTGGGCTCTCCCCACCTTTGTCAGAGGCCTCTGATGACCACCACCCTGGGTGTCCCCCAGCTTTGGGATCCTTCCTGTCCCCCAGCATCCCCCACGGAGCCTCCCCACCACGCCCTCCATGGCGTTAGACTTTGGGGTGCAGGCATGGGGTTTGCCCTGCTCACCATGCTGTCTTCTCCTTGGAGAACTTGATGCCTGGCACACGGCCCATCCGCCGGACCACCATGCGGAGGCGGTTGTTACCAGTGAGGACCTTGACAGCACTGCTCATGGTGATGTTCTCCAGGCTCACACTGTTCACCTCCGTGATCTTGTCACCAACACACAGCCCAGCCTGCTCTGCATGGGACAGATGGCTCAGCTGGGCACCTCACCTGGCATGTCTCCTTGTTTGCCCTTGTTTGACATCCCCTCCCTAATTGTATCCCCAACCTGATCCAAACCCCATGGGAACAGAGTTGAGGATGCCTGGTAATCACACTGAAGCCATGGCAGGTATGGGGAGCTTGTCACCTTGCTGTGGCTTGGGGATGGAGCTCAGATCCATCAACATGGGGCTGCCCACTCCTGTCCCCTGCCCTTCTCTGTGGGAAGCCTGAAAACCCCACACAGCCAGAGGCAGCAGGGAGCGAAGGGTGGCATCATCGCTGCAGCACTGTGTCACTGGGAGCTCCCCAAGAGGGTCTTGCTGGTATCTGCCTGTCCCCACCGGTGTCCCTCACCCTGCCCCCACTTACCAGCAGCGCTGCCCTCCTCCACTTTGCTGACAAAGATGCCCAGCCCATGCTCAGAGCCACCGCGGACACTGAAGCCCAGCTTGCCGTCCATGCTCTTCTCCACTGTGATGGCGTTGATGATGTCGCTCTCATTGCTGCTAGCTGTGGGGATGGGATGCAACATGCAACATGTCACCCAGGCTGGGTGCAAGCAACGGCAGGGAGGGTGTCTCTTGCCAGGGATGTCCCCAGTCCCAGGACAGCTCTCCCTGCCCCCAGACCCAGGGAACCCAGGCATCCAGCCCCCCGGCCACGCGGTGGGCAGAGGGCTGGGACACCCCACTCACCTTCGATGGGAGTGTTGATGAGGATGACGCGGCCCATGGGGGACGGGGCTCGGCTGCCCCGGGCGGCCCCGTTGAGCAGGCGGCTCTGCTTGCTGAGGAGGCAGTGGGGAGCCAGGCTGGCCTCGCTGCTGGAGCTCCGCGACCAGCTGCCTGCCGTCATCCCCGAGTATGCCATGTCCCAGCTCTGGGCCATGGCGGCGCTGGGCACCCCGGCGTCCGGGTGTCCGGCTCGGAGCTGGCTGCGTCCTCACGGGGCCGGGGCTGCCCGCCGGCCAGGAGGGGACATGGCATAGTCCAGCAGCACATGCCCGGGCTCGGGCACTGCTCCCTCTTAGCAGCACGATGCTGGAGCCAGCTGGTGTGGGTGCTTGGTGCTGGCAGGATGGGTCCCGGGCGCAGCGGCAGGGCCTGAGGGGGACAAGGAGCTGCATGACGCCCTCTCCAGCCCTGTACCCTCCTGCCCTATAGCACCCCGGGGGCCAAACTGCTGCAGGACCCCTGGGGACCACCAAGGGGGCCATGGGCACAGCCCGCTCTGCCCTGGGGCAAGGATGCCAGGGTGAAAAGGGGCTTTTCCTGGCAGCGTAAATCCGGAATAGGGGGTGCACAGGGGCTCTGCCTGGCAGCGTAAGTCTGGAAAGGCTCTGGAGAGGGGGTGCGGGGACCTCAGCTTTACACCGGGGAGCAGGATGTGATCCCCCCGGCCCCTCCCTGGGGAGGCTTTGCAGCAGAAGAGGAGGGAGAGCCGCTCCCCATCCCGCCCGGCGCCCCTCCGGATTTACACCGCCGAGAGTTGCCGTGGGGCAAGGGGCGGCCCCGTGGCCCCCCGGGGTAGTTCCCGCGGGGATTTTCCAGGCGTGGGTCAAACGCCACCACGCCCACGCGCACCCCCCCGCCCCCCGCCCCGCTTCCTTCCCCGCTCGCCCCAGCCTGACCTCAATAAATAAGTGATGGCCCGTGCCAGAGGGACACGTCGGTGTCCCCGACGCCTGGCAGCCCCCCGCGGCGCCCCCCCCCCGCTGCCCCCTCAGCACCAGCCAGCGCTGCCCGCTCCCCGAGGGGGCGCCGGGGACCCCCCACTACCGCCGTCTCCCCCCGCCCCCGCCCCGTGCCCTCCTCACCTGTCCCCATGGTGCCACCTGCGAAAGAGACACCTGGCAGCGCGGGGGGGATGGAGAGGCCGGGGGGAGCAGAGCCGCCTCCCGCCCCCCCGCCCGCGGGGATTGGCTGCCCCTGCGGGACCGGCGCGGCCATCGGGCGCGGGAGCTGTCAATCAAGAGCGGCCAGGGCTGGCCCCGCGGCTGGTGGGGGGGAGCCCTGCGTGTGTCTGTCCCCACGGACACGGCGTGGCGGGGCCCGGGGGGGCGCGTCCCCCCGCGGGGCTGCGTGGGGCGAGGGCAGCGGTGCCCCACCGAACCCCTCCCTTCGCGCGCAGCATCCCGGGGGCACACGGGGGAAACTGAGGCACGGCCAAGGGAGGGGGCGTGTCGTGTTCCCCCGCTCACGCCGGTGAGGCGAGCCGGCGTCCCCCCGTGCCCCCCGCCCCGGGGGGCGTCGCTTCCACCCCAGGCTGGCCGTGACCCCCCGGCGGGGCCCGGCGCCGCCACCGCGAACCCGACACCGCGGCGGTTTCAGGTGATGCGCGGCGGCCGGGGGGGCTGCGGGGGGGCTGCCGCCGGGCGGCGGAAGCGCTGACCGGGGTGGGGGGGTCCCCCCACTCCCACGGGGCCAGGGTCCGCGCGACGCCCCGGCGCAGCCCCCGCGGGGAACCGCGACACCGGGTGGGGGGGGAGCGCCTGGGGTAGGGGCGGGGGGGGGCCCGACGGGCGTGGGGACACGCACCCACAAGCACATACACCCCATGCACTCGCACCTCCACGGCATGCGTGTCCGTGCCCCTGCGCACGCGCACGCGTGCAAGCCGGGCCGCGCCGCCTGTGCGCACACTCACGCGCAGCCACGGAGCGCCGCTGCGCGCGCACGGGCGCACACGCGTGTACGCCGCGCCGCTCGCGCACCCCCGGGCGGGCGCAGCCGCGCACGAGCAGCCGCCCGCCGCTGCGGAGGAGGCGCTGCCCGGCACGCGCGCGCTCGCCGCTGCCCCGCCACGCGCGGACGCTGACGCGGCACGTGGGGGCGCGACGTTACAAGCGCGCGGCGCCTGGCGCCGGCATCAAAACCCGCGCGAGCCCGCGGATGCACGCGGCGGCGGCGCGGCCGCCCGGGTGGGCCCGGCCGCGCGCCGGAGCCCGCACGTGGACGGCCACGTGAAAACACACGCGGGCACCCGAGTGAGCGGAAGCCGACGTGAGCGCGCGCAAGCGGAGACAGACCCGCACGTGAGCGCGCACGCGCGCACCCACGTGAGCGCACACGGGCACACCCACGTGAGCACGCGCGCCCACGCGCGAGTACTCCCGCGCAGCCACGCGCGCAATCGAGGGGGGAGGGGGGTGGGCGCAGACGCCGCGTGCAGCTCGGCACGTACCGCCCCCCGCCGCCGGCCCGGTCCCGCGTGTCCCCGCCGCCCCCCGCGCGGCGCCGCCCGGTTCCCCCCGCCGCGGGGCCGCCCCCCCGTGACGAGGCCGCACGTCAGCGCGCCGGGCGGCAGCGGGGCGGTGGCGCGGGCGCGGCCCGGGGAGCTGTGAGTGCGGGGGCGCCGGGGGGGGGGGGGGGGCGGGGGGCGCAGAGCCCCGCTTCGCGCGGAAGGTGGGGCGCGTTCCGGTCCTTGCCGGGAGGGGCATTCCGCCTCCCCTCGCCCTTCCTCGCCCCGCCCCGGGACTGGCAGCAGCCGTACCCCCGAGGTGGCGGTCCCCGCCCCCCCCCTCCCCCCAGTGGCCAGGTGCTGTGCTGGGGTCGGGGTCCGTAACTGTCCCGGTGCTGGCGTAAATGGGGTGGGGGGCTCCCCACTGCCTGACTGCAGGGTGAGGAGGGGTGCGGTGGTGGGGTCACCCACCCACCAGCTGCCCCACCTGCTGGGGGGGCTTGGGAGGCCGCACACAGATCCGCTGCAATCGGGCTCCCCGTGTGTCGTCGTTGTCCCCCCCGTGTCCCCCCCCTCCTCCGTGTCCCCCCAGGCTGGGGATCAGCAGGGATGGGATGCACACGCGGGCACTGCATCCCGGGCACTGCATCCCACCGCATCCCACGTAACCACCCCCCTCCCCAGGAGATGCCGCCCTCCCTGCCGGCTACCATCAACATCCGGGAGCCCCGCTGGGACCAGAGCACCTTCCAGGGCCGGGCCAAGCACTTCTTCATGGTGACGGACCCCCGAAACCTGCTGCTCTCGGGGGCCGCGCTGGAGGAGGCCCGCCGGGTGGTGGAGGAGTACAGGTACCTGGGGGGGGGGGGGTTGGGGGGGGGGGGGGGGCATACCCCAGCGCCCATCCCAGGTAGAATACAGCCTCGGAGCCATCCCCATGGGTGGGAGTGGGAGCGGGAGCGGTGCTGGCCCCCCTCGCCAAAGCCAGCCCCCCAGATTGCCTGGCTGGTCCCCACGTAGGTTGGGGGACCAGGCAGGACATGGGTGCGGGCAGAGGGTCTCCCAACGGGTGCTACTTTTACCTGCCAGAGCAGGCACGGTACCCCCGGGGCTGACGGAGGACCAGCTGTGGCGGGCGAAGTACATCTACGACTCAGCTTTCCACCCTGACACGGGCGAGAAGATGCTCCTGGTGGGGCGCATGTCCGCCCAGGTCCCCATGAACATGACCATCACCGGTTGCATGTTGACCTTCTACAGGTACCTGTCCCCTTCTCGCCCCAGGGCCAGGAGGGTGCCCCAGGGCTGGGGGAACCCCACAGTGCGCTGGTGCTGTAGGAGCACCAGTTGGCATCCCCCAGTCCCACCAGCACCCTCCTTTCTTTGGTAGGACCACGCCGGCCGTGCTGTTCTGGCAATGGGTCAACCAGTCCTTCAATGCCATTGTCAACTACACCAACCGCAGCGGGGATGCACCCATCACTCCTAGGTAAGCACCCCTCTGACCAGGTCCTCGGGGCACCCCAAAACGCTGAGGGGGTGCCTTGAATAGCTTCTTGAATAGTGCGGGGCTGTGAGATGGGATGATGGGGACCTGGTGCTGCCAGAGATGGACAGCAGTGAGGCCGTCAGGGTTGGTGGTAGAGCTGGGAGAGGAACCCAGGTGCCCTGGTGCTATTGGAGGGCATACTGTCCCCTCATGTGGAGGCTGGGGGTGGGATGGGGGATCCTGGCTTATCAGTGTCATCTCCTGCTTTGGCAGCCAGCTGGGGACAGCCTATGTGAGTGCGACCACAGGAGCAGTTGTCACAGCGCTGGGGCTCAAATCTCTTACCAAGGTAAGGTGGCCCTTGGCCATCACTGACCAGGGCACCTGGACCCTCCCTGGGGGGTCTCCCTGGAGCTCTGAGCTGAGCAGGGGATTCACCCCATCACCTGGGGCAGGGGAGAAAATGGAGGAAAGGGGCTTCCTGGGGACACCCACACAAGGCAGCCCCTCTCCCCCGTGACAGCTCTGGAGGTGACCTGTCCCTCCAGCCCTGCTCCATCCCCTGCTGCATGTCTCCAGGCTTCTTTTACCCATCAGCCTCCCCCCAGGGCTGGAAGGGGATGTGGGACCCCCTGAACCTCCTGGGCTTTCAGCAGCTGGGAGTTGCAGGGGAGGAGGGAATGGTTTCCCCAGTGGGGCTGGGACACCCCGAGGTCTTGCAGGGGGACGGTGGCAGACCCAGGGACAGCCAGCTCTGCCCCCAGACCCTCTGCATGACGTGCTTCCTGCTTGCCCCCCCCCAGCACTTGCCAGCTATCGTTGGCCGGTACGTACCTTTTGCAGCTGTGGCTGCTGCCAACTGCATCAACATCCCGCTGATGAGGCAGAGGTGAGCCCCTGGGCTGGGCTGGGGTGCTGGGGCTCACATCAGGGTTCACCGGGCACTGGTGGGGATGTGGGGAGCAGTGCCCTGGGCTTGCAGAGGACTTCTGCCCTGGCCCTGCTGGCATCCCTTACCCTGGGGGGTTGCTTTGAGGGTACAAGCACCCAGTTGCATCCCAAGGGGTTATCGGTTAAGCTGGCTGTGAACTCCCCATCCCCATCCAGCCCTGTGGAGGACCCCTCAAGTGAGAATGTCGGTCTAGCTGTGACCCCCCCGACTTATTATGCAAGCAGTGGGTGGGGGATACACGAGGATGCCAAGCTCCCTTGGAGCTGTGCCCCTGTGCTGTGTTCCTGCCCTGTCCCTTGATCCCCCCACCCGTATACCCTGGATCCCCCTCACCCCTGCTCTCCCTGCAGAGAGCTCAAGCTGGGGATCCCTGTCACGGATGAAAATGGGAACCGCCTGGGCGAGTCCACGGCTGCAGCCCAGAAGGCCATTTTCCAGGTGGTGGTGTCCCGCATCGGCATGGCAGCCCCAGCCATGGGTGAGTGTCCCCTCTTCCACCTGTGTCTGGGGGCTGCAGCCAGTCCCTGGCAGCATGGGACGGGGTCTCAAGGCTGGCAGGGGGCTGTGAACACTGGGTGCTCATCTCCTTCCCCTCTGCCGCAGCCATCCCCCCGATGATCATGAACATGCTGGAGAAGAGAGCTTTCCTGAAGGTACTGGTGGTCTTGGGACAGGAGGGTGGGCAGGGGTGCATCCCCGTAACTTGTCACAGTTCTGGCACCCCTCGGGGCTGGTACTCCATGAGGGAACAGCCACCTTCGCACCCCGTCTGCCCCACTGACACGCAGCATCTCCCTGTCCCCGGCAGCGGTACCCGTACCTGAATGCTCCCCTGCAGGTTGGCCTGGTGGGACTCTGGTAAGTCACCCTCCACCGGTGGGCATCACCCCAGGAACGGACCGAGCCTGGGAATGGGGGGAAGTGCTACTGGGGGGTCTGCTTGGCAGGGGAGGGAGGTGAGGGCCAGCCCAGAGCTTCTTGAGGGGATGCCAGAGCTTGGCCAGGCTGGTGGCCCCACCACAGGCACCAGGTATGGGATAAGACATCCTGGGACTGGGAGCTATTTTGCTCTATCTTATGTCTCTCAAGCTTGCCATGGGCTCCTGCTCAGCATTGCTGTTCCCCAACACTGATGGGGACAGGCTTTGCCCCACTTCAGGAGCTGGATGTAGGGTCTGTGGAGCTTGGAGAGGGCATTCCTTACCCCTTTCCTGGCTGAGCACCCAGCATAGCTCTGGGCTGTCTCATTGTTGCTTGGGGATCAGGCCACGGGCGGGAGCAGGTGATGGATGCAGCCCTGCTTCTCTCCATGTCTTTCCCTGGCAGTTTGGTGTTTGCGACCCCGCTCTGCTGCGCACTCTTCCCACAGAAAAGGTAAGGACGGGCACCTTGCCTGCATGTGTGGCTCCCGTGGGGTAGGGCACGGGGTGCAGGCAGGGGGTCTGTAGGCTCCTTGTGCTCCCTGACTCCCAAGAGATGCTTTCGCTCTTTGAGCAGCTGGAGGCTTGAAGCTCTGTGCACACACATGTCCCCGTGCACGGGCAGTGATGCAGACCCAAAGGTCTGCACTGGGCCATGGGGACAACGTCCCTGTGGGGTGCAGCAGGTGGTTTCCCAGCCTGAGGCCACTGGTGGATATTCCCCCTCCATCCTCTGTATCCATGTCCCCTTGGCAGCTCGATGGCCGTGAGCCGCCTGGAGCCTGAAGTCCAAGCTCGGATCCGGGAGAAAGACCCACGGCTGGAGACCGTCTACTTCAACAAAGGGCTCTGAACAGGGGTCCCGGGGTAGCCGAGATGCGTGCTGCAGAGCCAACACATTGCTGAGCTTCACCCCTCGAATCCCTTCAGGGCTGCCACCTCTTTCCCTTGGCCATCTCTTGTCCGTAGGTCCCAGGTGCTCTGTGCTGCTTCCCGGGATGCCTGCAGCCACGCAGCACCACGCTGCGCTGAACCCCATCCCCACACCTGGGCTCAGCCCGGCTCTGGGGACCTGCTTGGCTGGCTCACCCTGTGTGTGCCCATAGCTGTGTGCAGTGCACAGGGAAGCACTAGCAGCAGCACCAGGGACCCTGCGAGCGGAGGTGTGGGGTGGAGAAGGAAATGGTGCTCCCCAGCTTTAGGAGGCAGCAGGCAATCATGGCGACTGAGAGTTGAACCCTCTGCAGGCACCCTGTGTTCCCCAGCGGTTCAGCAGCTGGTGCCTGGGGATGGCAGAGCAGCTCTCAGAGAGAGCTCCCCATACCCAAAATAGCTGTCTGTGTGTGAGTGATTTCAAGTGCACATGGTGGCTCAAAACCAGGGGGGCCCTCCCAGCCCAGGCTTGTGCTCTCAGCTCACCCTCTGCTCTCCTCTGGGCTGCTCTGGGGATTTAATCTGGCTTTCTGCTTCTTCCATCCCCAAAGCAAATGGCACATTTTAATCCCAGTAGAGAGTGCCCCTTTTTCTTCTCATGTTAACGCCATCTCTGTTCAGGCTGGGCTCCCCCCGAGGGGTCACTACCCCTTCCTGGAGTTCTTGCTTTCAGGTGGACCTTCTCAAATAGCTTTAAGTGCACTGTGGTTTCCTCTAGTTATTTTTTATATACATATAATGTACCTATATATACCAAATAATAAAGGCAGATTGTTTATAGAAAACAAAAAGCAAAGAGAAGCGTGTTGCTTGCTAATTGGCATACGGTGGAAAGGGACTGCCGTTGGGGTGAGGATGGGAGTGGGAGGGAGGGGCAGATCAGCTGCCAGGGTGCCCCTGTGCCCCCCAGAGCTGGCCTCTGCTCCCCGTTTTCCAGCCTGCTCCCTTTGCAGCAGCTCCTGCTGGCTTGGCGTGCGGTTAAGCTCATCCAGCTGTCAGGAGGGCTTTTTTTAGCACAGTCAGCTTTGCACCTCGCTGCTGTGCAGAGGGGCTCTGCTAAGCTGCTGCCCTGGATACTGGTGGTTTGGAGAGGCCAGAGTGTCCCCCTGGCTCTGCCCACGCTCCCACCCCCTCTTGCAGCCCGTTCACAGGATGCTCTGCTTCAATCCCAGCCCCGAGCCTGCGCCTGCCTCTCCAGTGAAGCTATTTTTATCCCGCTTTCTATACATGGGATCTATCACAACATCTCTGCTGTTGGGGACCCTGGCAAGCCTGCGGGCAGCAGCTGCCTCCCCCTCAGCTTTCTGTCTGGCCAGAGCAGTCAGGAGCAGCAATCAACGTCCATGCAGGGAGAGGAGGGATGGAGGCAACGGTGCTCTGCAGAGCCCCTGCACCAAAGAACAGAGGAGTGAGAGTCACTGCGAAGCCCAAGATGGGCAGAAATGGCAGCTGGTGAGATAAGGGCCAGGCAGCCCAGAGCCACCCTGTGGCTTCCCTGGTGGGCAGGGGCTGGCAGAGGCTTGGCTGGGGGTGCTCCCCCCAGCAGGGACAGCCAGCAGGACACCTGCACCCAGCACCCACCCAGGGTGGAGGGGTGTAACTGGGACAGGCATGTCGGAGATCTGTCCCCCTCCTCCTGCTGGCCCCAGCATATTGCAAATATCTCCCCTGAGCCAGCCATTGGCGGCTTATAAATAATGCAGCCCCTTGCCGTGCAATAAGGGCTTGTCAGTAGCTATTCTGCTCTCATAAATTAAAGATGAAAAGGTACAAGGCTCTTGCCAGAAAAATGAAGACAAATTTTTAATAGCTTGCCAAGACACAGGGAGATGGAGCGCTCGGGAAAAATGAATTACGTTTTTATTATGTGTTTTATTGTGATGTAATTGAACGGGATTAGCTGAGAATACAATATATTTCCAGGGCAGTGCAAAGAAAACAAAAATAATAATGACACCTGCACACCCCCAACCCCCACCCCCAGGCCCTGCACCACAAGCCTGTATGGGGACATTCCCCAGGCATGCACCGGCTGGGAGGTGGCCCTGAGCTGCTGGTGGCTGTGAGAAGCAGAGGTGGGGATGAGAGAGACACTGAAGGGGAGAGGGGAACTGGAGATGCAGGGGCTTGGGGTGGCTGGGTCAGGCTGGATGGGCAGGCAGGGTCTGGGCTCACCCCAAGAGCCCTCAGAGCTGTGGGGCTGGGGTGCAGAGCAGAGTGGCACAGCAGCACTCAGCCACACAGAGCCACTGGGTGTCTTTCACCCGTCCCTGTGTCCCCAACTGTTTTCATCCCATCCCTGAGATCCCCTTTGGTCTGTCCCCCACCTGCACAAGCTGGCACTGCTAGGCTGAGACCTGGCAAACTTGGCTTGGGTGGGGAGCAGGTCTGGGATGCTGCCCTGCAAACCAGCCATGCTGGCTGTCCTCTCCCAGAGCTAGCAGCATTGCTTTGTCACTTTGCTGGGCTAGGGAGGACCTGTCCCCATGGATCCCTTGGTTGGGGGGAAAAAAAGATGACCTACTGGCTGGTGAGTTTTGGGGGACTGACAACCCAAAGGGAACACTGTTGCCTCTGCGGGGGAGCCCAGGACGCAGCAGTAGATAGAGGGTAGCAAGGATGCTCGGTCCCTTCTTGAGCTCGCTCATCCCAGAGGTCACAGGCCAGTCCCCAAAAGGCAGCAACTGGGTGCCCTCAGAGGTGCTGGGTGTGCTGGGCTGGGGACATTGATTGGTCCCTGGCATTTTTAATGAGCTGCCCGACCACAAGCTTTAACCTTGCCCGTAATGAGGGCAAGCAGCAGCAATTCCTACCACCACAGCCGGCTCCCCCAGCCTTAATGAGCTAATCAATACTTGTTCTCAGCTTAATTTCCAGCTAATTGCTCTTTAATGACGCCTGGAAATGGGCAGCCTCTTGCGGGTGGGGGGGTGGGGGGGAGGGGGGGAGGCAGGCTCCCCCTCCCCAGTGCCCATCCCCAGCGAGAGGGGGTGCCGGGGTACTGATGATGGGTCACCTTCCTTGGCTGTGTCCCAGCCCCGCTGATGCTGCTGGAGGGTGGCAAAGGGGACAGCGGGCAAGCGCCACTGAGCTGGCAGCACCTTCTGGAGCACCCACCCGAATCGGGGGCGCTATGCAGCCCCGTGCACACAGGGCAGGCTGAGCAGAGGGTCCCCGCACCCCAGGAGGGTCCCCAAGCCCCTCAGGACACTACGTTTCGGTGGGAGCCCCCAGGGTGTGCTGGAGGGGGAGGGTAGTTGTTCTGGGGTGCAGGGAGATGGGGGGGCGCTGAGGTGGCCATGCATTGCTCCAGGATCTGCGAGTCCCAGGTACAGGGTCGGTGCCACAGCAAGGGGACGGGGACGAGGCCAACAGTGCCCTGGAGGTGGCAGCAGAGACCCCCATGCCCGCAGCGCCTGCCCGCACCTGTGCTGGGGCAGCCCCGGGCAGTGCGGGGGGACAGGCGGGGACCTGCAGGAGGTGCCCCCGTGTGCGGGGGGTCAGCGGGGCGGGGGGAGCCTGGCATGTGGCGGGGCGGTGGGAACCGCGCCGACCTGGCCCCGAGGTGTCAAAGTTGGCACGGCTGTGTCACCCGAGGGGACGGGCGGGGGGACGGGCGTCCCCGGGAGCGCACCCCCGCCGCCCGTTTGGTTCCTGGCCCCGGGTTATGCGACCTGCTTTTGAATGGGGCTGGTGAAAAAAAAAACAGCGAAAGCGGAGGGACGGATTCCTGCGGGGAAGAAGCCGAGCCGCATCCAGCTCTGCGAGCCACGGCTCCTACCGGAGGGGCTCAGGGGGCTCCGGCCGGGGAAACCGTGGCAGCCTGGGGACCGGAGCATCCCTCGCCACTGGCCATCGCTCCTCGGGGCCAGCTGAGCGTCCCTTCTGCACACTGCTGCAACCGCTTCCCCGAGAATTTGCTGGTGCGTTTGCTCTTGGGAGGAATTTGGTCTGGAAAAGCCTGGGGAAACCTGAGTCTGGCTGCGTCCCAGCATGGGTCCTGCCTGGCACGCAGGTGGGAAGGACCTGGCTGCTGCCCATTCCTTGTCCCTGTGACAGACCCCCAGGATACGGGTGGGACCTTCCAAGACCCATGTGGCCTTGCAGTGGACTGGCTGGATCTTGGCTTCGTGAGGCTGCTCCAAATGGCAGGAAACAGAGCAGAGCATCAGTGTGCTTGAAGTGAAATGAAGGAGATTTGGTTTATGATCAGAATGAGACCTCCGTGGCTGCAGGCAGTGTGTGCTGGCAGCACCCCTGTCCCAGCATCTCCCAGTGACAGTTGCTTCTGCCATGACATAACCCGCATTCCCATCCCCGCCAGCCCAGCCCCTGCGCTGCTTGCCAGCCCTCCCTGACATGACATGCATTGAGTCACTTGGCCCAGGGCTTTTTTTCCACGGTGAGTTTTTTCCTTGGCCTCATCTGCTGTGAGACCCAGATCCCCATGGGGTGGTCCAGGAGATCAGCCCAGGGTCGGGATGAAGGGGGGCTGTCAGTGGAGCCAGGAGCAGTGGGGCACTCCAGACCGGCTGAGACATCTCTGCCATCAGGGGCACATCCTGATGACAGAGTTCTGGAGGGATGCCATAGCCATGGGTCTGCTGGGAGCATCCACAGCCTCCTGGCTTCAGTGGGGCCATCGTGGGGAGGGGAAATGGTGATGGGGAACAACCTGCCAGGGAGGGAGGGAGGGGCTTTGGTGCTTGAGGCTCACTGTGCCTTCAAAGCCCAATTTCAGGAGCTTCACTGGGCTCACGGCAAGTGAGGAGAAAGGTGGGATAATTGGCCAGCATGGGCAGGGAGCAGGAAACGTAATTTACCCCAGTGCCAGGCCACGCAGGGCTGCAACCACCCTTTTTTCCCCCAGATCTGGTCCCAGCAACCAAAGCCACAAGCTCCAGGTGTAGCCCCTGGCTGCACTGATTGAATCGAGGTGTGATTGAGCACAACTTGTTAAGCACAGGTTAGATCTTCCACCCCTCATTCATAGCTGTTACTATTTATTAGCACATTCAATAGTCTCATTAAGTAGGAGGTTTAATTACCTGTCAGGTTTGAGCTCCATCTTACTTAGCTGAGTTACACTACCCGTCACTTCTAGGTGCTGGGTTGTGTTGCACCATGGCTGGAGCTTGCCCTGCTCAGATCTGTGGTTGAATTTCACCTCTGACTGGGGGATGTCCATCCAGAGATGTGTCCTCTTTCCACCTTGTGAGTGGCAGATGTTGCAATGATGCTCAGATGAATCTGGCACCCAGAGGCCATGGTAACACCAGGCCCCTGGGCCATGGCGCACAAGAAGGAGCCAGGGCTGGGGTCCTCGTGTGTGGGGAAGGACAGCAACACTGGGGGCTGTCCCCCCTGCCAAAGGCAAGAGAAGCAAATAACCAGGGGACCATTGCTGGACCCGCTTTTCAGCAGTGCCTGGGGTTTAAGTGTTAGCTTTGCTCCTGTGTGGGCTGGCATCTGGGGCCAGGCTCACTCCACTGCTTTGGCCCTTGTGTGGGGCAGTGAGGGTGCACTTGGTGGAGGGATGCCCAAATATGCAGGCAATGCTTTGTCCCAGGGTGGGAAAGCAGGGCACGGCAGAGGCAGCCTGGAAGGCTCAGCACCCCTGGCTGGATCACCTACAGCCTGTCCATCCCCTCTCTGCTCCAGCTCTGGGGGTGCATGTAGGGAGACCTCAGCCCCTCCTCATTTTTTCCTGGCTCACAAAGCAGCTGTAGCCCCAGCTGCTCGGTAACTTGTGGATGTGGGGCCCAAAAACCTGGCAGGGCACGCCAGGACCGCGCTGGATGGGCCAGGCGGGGGGAGCCAGGGAGGGAGGCAGCCCTGAGCCAAGGGGCTGGGGGCCGCGGAGGGGGAGCGGGATGCAAGGCTGAAGGCAGAGCCGGCAGGAAGCCCCCCTCTGCAGCGAGGGGCTGGAGGGGGGGTGGCTGGCAAAGGTGGGTTTAGGGGGGCTGAAGCCTGGCACGTTTTGTGTTGTTAGGCACGGCTGGATTCACAACGTGACTGAGTGAAAGCACCGGAGCCCGGAACGAATTTGCAGGAGGGCGCTGGAAAGCAAATGCAGATTTTTGCTGCGTGGTGAAGGAAACCAGATCCTCTGAGGGGTCCTGCAACGACTTCGCTTTGCCTGAGCTTTACCAGGAAAGCAAATCCCACAAATTCCTCGCCTGGAGGAGGGGAGTGGGCTGTGGGATCCCCCCGGCACAGCAGTGGGAGCAAGATGCAAATGCACAACGTGTTTGTGCTGCAAAGGCACGCTGGGTCCCCTGCTTCTGGGAGCCAGGGAAACTGAGGCAGGGAGCAGCTCTGGAGCCCCAGCTCTGTGCATGCAGGTTTTGTACTGCTCTGGCATGGAGCAGCCCTACCACTGCTCCTGACCGCTCTGCTCTAACCAAGGTAATGCCATTGCTTGCACCCCAGTACCCCTTTTTACCTGGCTCACGGTGTGGGGTGAGCACAGACATCCCGCAGGAATTATACCCCCGTTTAATTACAGCAGCTGCTCAGTGTTTCAGCCTGTGTTTCCCACCCAAATTAGGTTGAGAGATGCTTTTGCTCACTTCCCCAGCCATTCCCAACCCTGGTTTTTTCCTTCCCATTCACTTGTCTCCACGGACCCCTGAAAAACTGGTCTCTGCCCCATAGCCCGGTCCCCTCCTGCCCCATGGATGGAGCTGAGCATCAGCTCAGGTCCCGACACACGGCTCGGGGTGACCCCGGTGCGGAGGGGGCCGGAGCGGCAGAGCGCCGGGGCCGGGGTGCGGTGATGGCGGGACCCCGGCACGGAAGGGGTGGCGGCCAGCTCGGGTCCCGGTCCAGGGACGGGCCGCGGGCCCGGGGAGGGGCGGGGGGACTCACGTTTCGCTGACATCACGGCGGTGCGGAGCAGCCGGGGGCCAGCAGCCCCGCGCCACGGCCGCTGCGCACCCCCGGCCCCCCGGAACAGCCGCTCCCCGGCGCCGGCACCTCCGGTAAGTGGCGGCTAACGGCGGGAGGGGGGGGGGGCGGGGGGCAGGGGACCCGTGCCCCTTCCCAGCACTCAGCCAGGACCCCCAGCGCCTGCACCCCGGACCTGGGGAGCCAGAGACCGGCTTTGCCGTTATCTCCCCACTTCCCTGCATGCCCCCCTCCCCAACCATCGGGGGCTGGAGCCTTGCTCAGTGCAGCCCGGCATAGAGAGGGCTGAGGGGGGCTCCGGCACCGGGATCCCCTGTTCCTTTCCACCCCTGGGCGCTCGGTGGTCTCCGATGAACAGGACAAAGCTTTGCAGTTTGTTATCCGGGAGGTGTGTGTGTAACCCATTGACCTGGCCATCCCAGTCACCCCTGCCCAGCGCTGGGCTGCGTTAGCCCCAGAGGGGTTGGGGGGGTGCAGCTTGGGGGGCTGCAGCCTGCCCGTGGGTGCTGCCCCCTTCTCTCCTGCTGGGAGCAGCCCAGCTGCCTGGGTTCCCTCCCCAGCCCCACTCGTGCTGGGTGGCCCAGGGGCAGGGGACCATAATTTCACTCCATCTCAGGGAAGGCAGCCAGGGTGTAACCAGGGGCCCGGGGATGTTTGCAGAGGGGCTTGGTTCATCATCACCCCCTCGGGACAGGCTGCAGGACCCCATGTGTCGTCCCCCCCAGCAGACATGGGAAGCCCCGGGCAGATCTGCCTCTCTGCTTACTCGGGGAGGGGGGTTGGTAATGCAGGTTTGGGGTTTGGGGACAGGGTCTCTGCTGGGTCAGCACAGGCAGACCATGCTGGGCCTGCTGCCAGTCCGCTGACTGCCCACTTGTGCACTGAGTTCCCCTGTGCTCAGCCTCAGTTGCCTGTGTGATAACTGAGGGTTCACAAAGCTTTCTGGGGGGGTGTTTCTTCCCCTGCTCAGGTGGATGGTGCCTAAAAAAAGGGGTTAGGGTGCTGGGAGGGGAGGAGGACAAAAGCCAGGCATGACCAGGAGCATCCTTCTGGCTCTGCTCCTCTTGGCTGGCTGCCTCCAGCATGGAAAAAGCCCCTTGTCTGCAGGATCAGCCACTCCACTGCACTCATCTGAATGGTGAGGGAGGAAAAAAGGGCTCGTGACTCTTGCAAAGCAATGGGGAAAGGAAAGGGACGCCTGGTTTGAGAGCAGCTTCCTGAGAGGAGACAAGGAGCAGCGTACAAACCAGCTGAGCCATGACGGTATAGAGAAGCCTGTCTGGCTCCCAGCCAGCCCTGTGGCTCCCCAGTCCATGGTGGGGACAGGGCAGGCTGGGATCTGCCTGCCAGCCTGCCAGGGAAGGATGAAACCTGGTGGGTCTGGGTTCAGCAGCCCTGTCCCACTGAAGGATGCTCAGTGTCTCAGGGCAGGAGCTGGCTGGGGAGCCCAGGGTGGGAAGGACATGGCTGGGGGTGAGAGGGGCTGAGACTGACCCTCCCCTGCACATCATGCAGCGCTGTAGCTCAGGGCAAGCCAGCCAGGAGCCAGAAGGCTGGGAGATGCTCTCTGCATGGGTAACACATCTTTCTTCCTCACAGGCCAGGATGGCTCCTCGGATCTAGCCAGGGAGGCCAGAGCAGTGCTGGAGATCCCTGTCCAAGTGACAGTGGGACCAGGATAGAGGAGCTGCCGCAAGGATGTCTGAAGCCAAGACCCTGAGCTCCTCTTGCCTCGTGCTTTCCTTGCTCTCCTTGCACTGGGCTGTGCTCCAGCTGGGCCAGGCTTTTCCCAGCACCTCCGACTACCTCCAGCGGGGCTGGCAGCGGCTGCTGGAAGAAGGGGAGGGCTGCGCTGAGTGCCAGCCAGAGGACTGCCCAGCACCACGTGGGTGTCTTGCTGGCACAGTGCGTGACGCCTGTGATTGCTGCTGGGAGTGTGCCAACCTGGAGGGACAGATCTGTGACCTGGACAACACCAACCACTTCTATGGCAAGTGTGGGGAACACCTGGAGTGCCGGCTGGACACCGGGGACCTGCGGCACGGAGAGGTGCCAGAGCCCCAGTGTGCCTGCCTCTCCCACCTGGCCCTCTGTGGCTCCGATGGTAAAACCTACGCCCAGATCTGCAGGTTCCTGGAGGTTGCCCGTGCCCACCCTGATGCCAATCTCACCGTGGCCCATGAGGGTCCCTGCGAGTCAGGTAGTGCCCCAGGAGCAGCTGTGCGAGCAGCAGTACAGAGGCTTGTACCTTGCAGGAAAGGACAAGCAAGGGGGTCTTAACTATTCCACCTGGCAGCAAATGCATGGTGTTCACAGGGGCATGGCAGTGGTGGGGGCTGCTCCATACGGTGACAGGTCCCTCCTAGTGCCCCCACTCTGCTGCTCTGGAGCAGCTCCTGCAGATCTGACTCCTGGAGAGTTCTGGGAGCAGCTTTGCCAAGTGGGAGTGGGGTTTATGGGAAGCAGCAAATCCTGCCGGAGCAGATGAGGAAGTTGCAAGGAATTGTTAGCAAATTCTTGGCGGCAGTGCTGGGTTCACACTGGCCTGGTGCTCCTGAGAAACGTGGCTGCTTCCTGCAAATGGAAACCTGGGTTGATTTGACTTGGCTGCGCAGTTCCCATCTCCTGTTTAAAACCTGGCGGGGGGGACAGGCAGTGGCGGGGGGGTACAGGTCATCTAATGCTGTCGCCACAGCCTGAGAGGCATCAAAGTTGACTTTATTTTCTGTAGATCATCATGTCTTTGAGTTTTTCCCCCAGATATATTTGGAGGTGGAGACCTTCCCTTGACTTCTGGCTCATACTATGGTCCAGATCTTGGGGTAGGTGTGGGTAGGAAAAGTAGACCTCACTCCATCCCTCCTCCAGGGAAGGGATGTGGGACCTGGTGGTATTTGCTCCATACAGCAGCCAGGGACCTGCTGGCTGCCTTGATTGCTGACCTGACCCTGTGCCAGAGCAGAGTCCTCATTCAGCTGGAAGCTCATTCACATCATCCATCCCCACCAGCCTTGGGCTGGTGCCCCTGGGCCTTTCCCCCGCAGGAGTGTGCTCTGATTGTGCAGGAGAGCTTTGCTCTGTAGCATTGCTGCTACTGAACTGTGCCTGCTGCCTGTGTGTCCTTGAGCACCACCATGCAGGCAGGGACAGCAAGCCCAGGAGGGATGGCAACGCCTCATGGGCTGGGGGGGCTGGGGAAGGATCCTCCAGTCCCAGCTGTGAGGAGGGACTGTGTCCTGGGACAAAGTGATGGTCTGCCATGGGTGCGAGAGGAGATGGGCATGGGAAGAGTCCCAGCGTTTCTACGTGCGCCAAATGCTGCCAGCCTAGGAGAGCCCAGGGGGCCTGCTGAGGGTGGGACCTCTTCTGAGACCACCCTGCCCTCCTGTCCCCCCTCTCCAGAGCCCCAGATTACCTCTCCTCCCTATGACACATGGAACATCACTGGGCAGGACGTCATCTTTGGCTGTGAGGTCTTTGCCTACCCCATGGCATCCATCGAGTGGAGGAAGGATGGCATGGAGATGCTGCTGCCTGGAGATGACCCCCACATCTCTGTTCAGGTGAGTGGTGTGACTAGGGTGTTGGACATGGCTCCAGGGTTACCCAGCCCTTCCCAGATCCCAGGGGCAACCAGACCTGAGGGTGGTCATCCTCTGGGGGTGGCCAAGCCTGGCTACCTGGGGATGGGAGGGAATGACTGGAGCCTGCACACCATGAGGACTGGCTGAGCCAGGGCTGGTGTCTCAGTGGTAGGAGCCATCAGCATAGCTCTCTTCTGCAATTGTATCTAGAAGTTTTTGAACTTTTTGTTCTTTGGGACATGCAGAATCCTGCAGCAAGGAGTTTCCCACCTCCTTGCCTTTAGTTTGCTCTGCCAGCTGGCTTCACTTGCAGCCCCACCAGCAGGGCTGAAGGAGGGGACCTGCCAAGGCACCTGGGTTATCCACTGGTCCCACCAGCAGACTCAGGCAGTCTGTGCCCTTTTCTGCCCATTGCTCCAAGCAGGGTTCCCTTCCCAGAGCTGGCCGGGGTCAGCATCCTGCCTGCGGCTGCCCCAAATATAGTACCCAGCTATTAGAGGGTGTGGGCAGAGCAGAGGAGCCGTGCGCCACAGGCAGGCACCAGCAGGGAGAAACTGGTGGGGCGGATGGGGGGAGGCAGGGGAGCAGGTGGGACCTGGCAACATTGTGGGGTGACGTGTGGGTCCCCTTCCATCTTTCTGCGCTTCATGCCACTCCATAGCCTGTTGCACAGTCTGACTGAGCCTTCACCCCAAGCCATGCTACCCCTGCCTGGCTGGAGGAGACTCAGCTGGCCTCCACCCTACCACCACACTATAATAGCAGCTTGCAAACACAGCTGCAGCCTAGCTGGGTCAGGAAAAGGTTATTTCTTGCTGGGGACGAACAGAAAATAACATGGTTGGTGCCAGAGCAATCCCAGGACCTCACTGTCTGCTGAAACAGTGGACTTGGGGCTCCTCTGAGCTGTCCTGGGCTAGCTGTGCCCATGGCACAGATGCCCTGTTGCTTCTGCCACCCTTCAGGGCAACAATGCCAGCATCCTCCTGCTGTTTGGGGACCAGTGGCACTGGCGACACAGCTGGGGCTCTGGTCACATCTGCAGGGTCCTGCCCAAAGCAGGACTCCCAGGCTGAGGGCAAGAAGATGCCCATTCCCACCCCCCACCCCCCGGGTAGTGGGAAAAGGGGGGACCTGCATCCCATACCCTCAGAGTGGTACTTCGTGGGGGGCAAAGAGTCCCTGGGCTTGCGTTCCCCTTCCCATCCATCCAAGCCTCATGGGGGGCTTTTCTGGCCTCAGTGCTAACCAAAATGCCCCTGTCTTCCAGTTCAGAGGTGGTCCCCAGAAATACGAAGTGACGGGCTGGCTCCAGATCCAGGGTGTGCGGGTGACAGACGAAGGCACCTACCGGTGTTTTGCCAGGAACAGGGTCGGGGAGGTGGTGGCATTAGCCAGCCTGACAGTCTTCACGCCAGGTGAGCACCACGTCCTTACCCCACGCTCTCATGGGGACGAGGGAGGGGATGTTTGGGCAGGGTGCACTGGTACGGTGGGAGCTGCTGGAGCACAGGGCTGTGCTGGGGGTGCCCCAGCAAGCTGCCATGCACAGTTTGGCTTTGGTCCTGTGGGGAAGGAGATAGGCACTGAGGGGGACAGCGTGACATTGTCCCCATGCTGCTGTTTCAGACCAGCTCAACCTGACAGGCTTTTCCCTGCCGAAGCCCCGCACGACGCCTGAGGACTACGAGGAAAGCGAGGAGGACTATTACTAGCCTGGAGATGGGATGTCTGGCTGCAGAGATCACCTTGGCCATAGTGGCTGTTCCCAGGGGTCAGGGACATCTCCAGAGCAAGCACCCCCCAGCCCAAAACTCCTTTTCTGAACAGTCCTGGCACAGCAGCCTCTTTTTGGGGTGGGAGATGGGGTGACACATCCCTCTGCTGGGTTGCTGGGGGTGGGGGGATGCTGGGTGGTTGGTGGCACAAGACTGAGACCAAGGGTGGCTCTGCCTGGGGCAGGGAGAGCGGGACGTGGTGGCAGGTGGGACATTGCGGAGACAGCCACACTGTGTGTGACAAAGACTTGGTGCTGGGGGTGGAGGCAGCGCCCCCCGGGAGAAGGAGGCCAGGGCAGAGGCATCTCTACCCTGTGTGAAGTGTTTTGGGGAAGCCAGAGCGTAGGGCTGGGACCTGGCTGTGACAGCCAGTGCATCACCCCCGGGGCTGATCTGTGTCTCCCAAGCACAGGGAGAGCCAGGCTTCTCCCCAGGACCCGGGGAACCTGCTGCCAAAACATCCTTCTCTTCTGTTTTGTTTTTAACCAGAAAAGTAGTGATTTGAGGAAACCAGACACCTGTGGTCTTCAGTACTGTCTTTTCTCTGGCCCAACCACCCATGTGGTCAGAAACACTCTGGCCTTTTTCAGCCAACATTGTGCTTTTCCTTCCATGGAGCTCTTTACTTTGCCATTTCAGCTGTTAGTTAAAATATACATGTAGGTCAAAGCCAACACAGACCAGTCTGCTGTCCTCCATCCACAAGAATTATTCTGGGGGTGAGGGAGGGTGCAAACGCTGTGGATGCTACCTTGTCCATTGTGGGGGTTCTCGGGTTGAGAAGCCCTCCTGCTCATCTTGGTGCTCACAGCTGGTCTTGGCATAGGTCCTGGCTATCTCACCACATGTGAGGATGGGGGTCCGCAGCAGACTATCCCCTGTGCAGTGGGGGTGCATCAAGCTGGTTCATTGCACCCCCATCAATTCGGATCTCATCCCACTTCTGCCCATCTTCATCTTGGGGTTCTGTATCCCATGACACTGTGGTCATCACCCAGGTGACCACAGCTTTGCCAGCATGGAGGGGGCAGAGCAGCTCTGTGCCTGGCTGGGGAAGGACAGAGAGGCTCCCATTTCCACTGGAAATGCTCCATTTGAAAAACAAACAAACACCTGCCTTCCAAAGCTGGTGATTTAGAGCAAACCATCATTTTGGGTGAGTGTGGGAAGGAAGCCTAGAGCTGAGCTGTGCTGTCTGTGCCTGGAGGGGGCTGGCAGGACCCCTTCCCATGGGCATCCCAGGGCTAAGCTCACACTCAAGAGGTGCTCTGCCACCCCACACACCCCAGCCAGCAGTGTTTACAGGACTTCTGGGACTCAAAACCTCTCCATGGACCAAATCACTCCTGGTTACTTGGTCCCAGCTCCAGGGGTCTCAGAGCTGCGGCAGGGAGCCAGACCCCAGGCAGGAGCAGGCAGGATGCAATGAGTCTGGCAGCTCGGGTGCCATGCTGCTCTCCGTCCCTTGTTTTTTCTTTTCTTCCTCTTTATTTTGAGAGCTGGCTCAGGCGATGCAATTACAGCATCGAAACCTGAACAAGCAAATAAAAGGGATTTGTCTGGAGTTGGCAGCAGAGCCAAATTCCTGCAGCCGGTGAGGCTGGGCCAGCCCCTGTGCTGCAGCTTGACAGGGCACAGCCAGCAGTGCTGCTGCCCTGCCTGCCTGTCTGCTGGGCTGCCTGTCCTCTCTGGCAGCAAAGCCCTTTGTGGCCGGGGAAATGCAAGAGCCACCTGTGCCTCAGTTTCTCCTTCCATATAATAACATCCTCCTGGGGCTGCTACATCAGAGTCACAGGGTGGGGTCAGGAGGGTACCAGGGACAGAAACGTGCCCTTGGCTTTTATTTTGCTTTTTTTTGGGTGCAAAACCCACCTTCAGAGAAGCCAAGGCGTTTTCACCCATGCTGATCTCCTCCCCGTTTTGCACACAAATCAGCTGGTGGAACTGGGCCATGCTCAGGCTGAGGCTGCTGCAGGGAAACCCGAGAGCGCCCAGAGCTTCAGCAGGCAGGAGCGGCTGGCTGGGCTCCCCGCCGGTGCCTGGGGCTGGCCCCCAGCCAGGGCTGCCATGCCAACCCTCCCCAGGGCCAGGCCCCGCTCCCCCTGCTCCCCCTGCCCCCCCTGCCCATGTACACACGAATCCAGGTCGTACAGGGTGTGGGTGCAGCACTGGGCTGTCTGGGGGGTGACGGATGGGTCAGACCCCATCCATGGCTCTCCATGTGCTTTGCATGTGATGCCCTGCCCGGACACATGTGGGCATCCACATTTTGGTGGCACTCCTAGCCTCCCTCAGCCTCGCACCTGGTCACTGTGGTATCCCACAGGTACCTGGCAGGGAAAGCTGTCAGCTCCGGCTCTTGCCCTGCAGGGTGGGCAGCGGGGACGTGGTGGCTGAGAGAGGGGGGAGCTTGAACAAGAGCCCTTGGCTAAAATTACCCAAACTGGGGGATGTCTCTCCTAGCTTTCTCAGATCCCACTATGCGAGAGGGTTGTCTGAGTTGCAGGCTGGCAGCTCAGCCAGTATTGGAGCTCCACTGCCCCCAAGATGAGGGACAGCAGAGTAGCTCCAAGGGCACAGAGGTGGCTGGTGTCCCCCTGCCCCAGCTCCCAGTTTTGCCATTTCTGGCCGCTTAAAAATTAAAGGAGCCAATATCGCTGCACAGCTGGAATCGGTCACTGCCACAGACCTTAATTGAGGTTATTTGTTGGCTCTAAAAGTGTTTGGTCAGCTCTGCTGCCAGCTGCTCAGATGCTTCCCAGAGCCCCTGCCCCTGGGGAGGGAGTCCCCCCGGGCTCTGCAGGTGCTCTCCTCAGCTCTGGGCACCTGGATGGTCCCATGGACCCAACCAAACCTGGTGTCAGTGTGGGACAGAGAGTATGCCCTGATGGCGTTCAGCACCAAATCCCTTTGTTGCCCAATTTTTGGAGTGGTTGCTTTCTGGGGGCAGTGGGAGCAGAGGGGGCTGAGTGGCTTCTGCTAGCCCAGCTGCCTGCTCTCAGAGCAGCAGCTCAGCCCAGATGTTGGGCTGACGTCAGGGATGGGGTCAGCAGGATTGGGAAGTGCTGCCGTGGCCACCACCAGCCCTGGGCATGCACCAGCCCTGGCACCTCCCAGCTGCCTGGGGTGAGCAGGGTGCGGGTGCCTCTCCCAGCACTGGAGGTCACTGCCAGGCTGGGGGCAAAGAAAGGGGGGCTCATCCTGCTGGCACCTGAAACACCTTGAAGACACACGCTAATGGAGCCAAAACTGTGTGGTTAAAAACCCACTGGACCCCAGTCCCTGGAGGAGATGCACAGGGCTGGCACTGCTGTGCCACCATCAAGCATTTTGGCCACGCTGCTTGTGTACTCGCAGCACTGGGTGCAAGGGGGGTTATTCAGGAAAAACAGACCCCCCAGCCTCTAAAACAGCTGCTTTCTGCCCCAGGCTTGCAGTTCGTGTTGCACCCAGCCCCTGCTGCAGGCTGTTGGAGGGACCTCGGCACTTGTCACTGCTCCAGCCTTAAGTATGGGGGCACCATCCAGGTCCCCAGACCACTCCAGGGATCACCATGGGTCAGGAGACCACCGAGACAGTCGGCAGCTGACCCAGAAATGACACCAGGTTGCCCTGCTCCCCGAACAGCCGCTCCAATACCCCCAGCACCTCCCTCATCCTTGCCCCCCAGTCCCGCAGCGCTGCCCAGAGCTCGCGTGGCAGCAGCCACCAAGCCATGGGGTTTGTGGTCTGTGGGGACACCCCACCAGGTCTGGCAGGTAAATATGATTCAGGAGCGAGAACACACTGTCCCTGTCCCTCTGTGCCCTCGGGGGTGCCGGGACCTGCCCCCAGCTTGGGCCCGGGCAGGAGGCACGTCTGCTCCTGCATCCCGGAGTCCGGACGGGGCCACCGGCGGGATTAGCCGCTAAACAGCGCCACCACCTGGCAGAGCCGCCGGCTGCGCCGAGCCGCGCCACCGCGCCCGGGGGCCGGCAGAGGCACCACTGGAGCACCCCGACCCCTACATCCAGCCCTGCCCGCCCCATGCCCTCCCCCTGCCCCCGGCAGCAGCTCTGCCTTGCTGTGAGGGGCGATACTACCTAAGGGACATGGGTGATAAACTGTCCCCCACGATGATGACGGGAGTCAGAGCACCCTCTTGACATCTGCTTTGGGCAGCTGTGGCCAGCGCAGCTGGGATGGGGCAGAGCTTGGAGATGTTCAGTTGCTGTCCTTGGGGGTGCGCTTTAACCCAAGGCTGTAAAAGGGTCAAAACGCCTCGTTGCCACCCTGCCCATCCCCATGTGCTGTGGGTATCTCCCAGGCTTCTGGCAGGGGTCTCAGCCAGCCTGAGTGCTGGTCATGCCTGGATGTGATTTGCAGCACCGTAACCTTGCTATGCTAATGGGTAAACTGAGGTACAGAGCAATCAGGTGTGGGGAACTCAACCAGAGCCAGAGAGACAAGCAGGGCAGATCAGCCAGCTACACACAGGACTTCTGTTGCCAACCTGTCCCCATCCTGTGGGAGGTGACATTTTCCCTTGTGCCCCCTATATGGCACCTCTTTGCCCTGCTGTGCTGGCTCAGGGAGAAAATAAAAAGAGCAAGACCACTTCCCTACCTCCACCCAGCACTTATGCCATCTGATAAACAAAATGGAAATAAATCCTCCTGTGTTTGCAGCAAATAGGTCTCCGTGGGGGGTTGCTTTCAATAATTCAAATGCTGTTGCAGAGCAGAGCCCACGCCAATGGGTTTTAATAAACACAGCCATAATGTGACATGCAATTTATTATTAAGCTTAAAACAGGAAGCAAAGAGTTTAATAAAAGCACCAGGATCCCTGTATCAGTCACAGCAAGCGGCGGGGTGCCAGCTGTGGGGGGAGGCTGGCCAAGCTGACTGCAGAGGCACACAGAGCCGGTTTGCTTTGCTATGTGCCCCCTCAAATGGGACTGCAGGGACCATGAGCAGGACATGGAGATGTGAGCCAGACCAGGGGGAAATGGGAATTAATACATGGACAAGGGTAAGGCATGAAATGATGCCTGCACCCTGCATGCTACGCCCCTTACGGCTGCCCATCCACCCAGGGCAGCTTTAGCCCTAGCATCATGGCTTAGGTTTTGTCCCTCTTGCCCCAGACTTTCTCACCCACACCCCTTCTTAACTCAGCTTCACATGGGCAGCCCTGCCCAGCTGCTCCACCTTTGCCGCTGCTGGAGCTGCCTTTAAAAACAGGCAGAAGGGGCAGCTGAGCCTTACACTGAATGTGTATTGTATGGCTGTGTGAAGGTGAGGTGCTGCAAGGTGTGGGGTACAGGAGCTGGTAGCTGGCACTTGCAGCTAGCCTGTGTGTTGCCTACTGGGCTGCATGGCTATCCCTTTGTGCCACGGATCTGCTCCAGGGCTGGTGAAAAGCAGGAGCTCTGCAGGGAGGTGGCTGAGCTGAAGGATGGAGCTGGGTGTGAAGTAGCTAGTCCAGCTACCTCTGGAGGCACTTCTGTGCGTAGGTGAGTCACAGAACCACAGAATAATTTGGGTTGGAAAGCATCTTAAAGATCACCTAGTTCTAAGCCCCCTGCCACGGGCAGGGACACCTTCCACTAGACCAGGCTGCCCAAAGCCCCATCCAACCTGACCTTGAACACCTCCAGGGAGGGAGCATCTACAACTTCTTTGGGCAACCTGTTCCAGTGCCTCGCCATCCTCACAGTAAAGAATTTCTTCCTAATATCTAATCTAAAAATGAGGGGTGAAGGAGGTGGCAGCATCCCATGTTTATCACCTAGAAGGAAGTGGGCACTGCTTTCTCGCTGTGGGCTTCCCTGGGCACTTGAATCCTGACAGTTCCCCCAGGGATGTGGCCTTTTTGTCTCCACTCCATGGTCTTGCACCCTTTCTGTTTGGGAGGGGTTCTGGCAAACCCCAGTACATAGTCCTGCAGAGACTAGCACAGCAGCTGGAAGAGAGGTAAGAAGTGGTGCAGGGACTGCCCGTGCAGGTTCTCTGGGGAAACGGGGGTTTGTATGACTGCCTGTGCTCTGGCTTGGGGGAATGGCCTCAAGGAGAGGCAATTCCCTGGATGCAAGCTTTGCCCATCCTATATGAGACAGCAAAGAGTCCCTTCCTCACCGAGGTTGTAGGAGATGGCAGGCTTTGTCCCAGTCCAGCCAAGTGACAGCCTGGGGCCGAGCCAGAGTCTCCAGGGCACCTGCAGCTGCTTCAAGCAGAGTGAGTGGCCTCCTATCTTAAGAAGGGCTTTCCAGCCAGATAAAGCCACACAGGCAGCTTCCATCTTACAGCTTGGCTGAAGTGTTGGCAGGGCTGTGCGTGGGGCAGCTTTCGTGGGCTCTTTAGCTGGTGTTGACAGCAGAGGGTTCATGCTGGGATTGATGCTGAGTAACACCCTCAGGCTTCTGCCAACACCTTTGCCTGGTGGAGCCTGTAAAAGGTTTTAACTTGATACTGCTTTTTTTCTCAGCTGTGTTTGCTGAAAGCCCTGCTGCCTCTGGCTTTAAAAGTCCAAGGGCTGCTGATGTCACTCCGTGTGTCCACTACTGAGCCTGCAAACGGGATCTTGAACCTGGATCCGGTGAAGGAGCATGGTGTCTTGCCTGTCCCCTTGAGGTGACGATCATTGTGCAAAGTTGTCAAGAGTGGCACCAGCCCAAGCAGAACTGGAGGTCCCCTGCAGCTCTCCAGATGGAGTAGAGTCTCCTTGCAACACAGGTGGCTTTTTGACCTTCACCCATGGTCAACTGGGGGAAAGACGTGCCCTTGGTAACATGTGGGGACGGCGTGGAGATGGTCCTGATTATACCTCTGCTCATATGCTAGTCTGATGTCCTGGGTCCGCTCCCTGTGCCCAGCACCACTCCCCTTGGGCTGGGCTTTCCCCTCTGCACGGGGGGGCTGTGGCAAATAACCCGTGCCAGGGCACAGCCTGCAGAGAGCACGGGTACCCTTCGGGGAGTGCCTGGGGTGCGTTATCTCAGAGGCAAGGAGGTGCTCAGCAGGGACCTGCCTTATCTGAGCACTGGTTGCTGTCTCTCCTCGCAGCCCCCACCCCACCCCGGCGCTGCTCTCTGTCACTTCTCTGCTCCATAACAGCCAGAGGCAGGCGGAAATGGGAGCCCCTTCCCCTGGTCCCTGCCGGAGCACGCTGTTTCGGAAGTGGGGGGGTATCTGGCTTGCAATTACTGTGCCTTTGGCTTGGCAGGCCTGAAAGTGTGAGTGATGGGGTCTCTGCAGAGCAGCCCCTGAGCCCTCATGGGTTGGGGAGCGCTCAGACCCATCAGCAGCTTCCCCAGCTGCCTGGGCTCAGCTGGTTTGGAAACATGGGAGGGAGCATGGGACAGCAGCGTTTGGCTACTAGCGAGAACCCCAAAAAATCACCTGGCTGGATGGCCACACTCAAGCACAGCCTGAGCCCTCCTCTTTAATAACCTCCCTCTCCCAGCCACAGCTGGGGGGAGAGGCAGAAGCACTAGGAGACTCACAACTCCTGTTCCCATCTACCATTCCTGCTTTGCTGCTGTGTGTGGTGGAGGGCTGGGGTGGCCATTCAGCATCTCTGAGACATCTACTGGAGCCAGTCCTTCCCCGCCAGGAGAGCTCAGGTAGGGAGGAAAAAACAGGAAAAAAAAAAAAAATCTGCTATTGCATCTTGGCTGGGGTCAGTGGGACCAAGAGGTTTGGGGAGCCCTGGTGTGGTGTGTCCTGCAGGTACGGTGTGTCCTGCAGGTACAGCTGCAGCCAGTGGACTGAAGCCTTCATGTCTGTAGGTAACAAGCCATCAGCCGCTGGGCTGCTGGGGTTGCAGGGTGGGAGTGGCAGCTCCCCCGAAGGTATTTTGGGAGGGAGGATGCTGCCTGTCCTGCCTAAGGGCTCACTTTTAACATGGGGAGAGGGCCGAAAGCACTGAGCATGTTAGCATGGTGTCCTCAGGAGTCGTCCTCTCTCCCACCACCAGGTTGCCCTGACCTTGGGGAAGGAAGGGTTAAGTTGCAGGTCTCGGCAAAGAGAATGCTTTCCAAAAAAGCCAGCCAAGCTACCCAAATGCTGGTCTCCCCTCTGCCCCCACCCTTATCCATCTCTCTTATCTGCCCTGGGCAAGAGCAGGGCATTTCCCCTCCTTGGGCTGACAAGGACCAGAGCTGGCGACAGGCGGAAGCCAGCGCTGATGGCGTGCAGGGCTTGGGGAGGCCATGGCCATGGTGTCCTGGCTGCAGGGTGGCCTCTGCAGCCGCAGATAGCAGATGTGGAGGGGCAGTAAGGTCCACCATGGGGCCAGACCCACTGAGGGGGTCCCCTGTCCCTGGCTGTCTCACACCCTAGAGACCTCCAGGGGAACCTCATTTCTGTAGTAGGCATGTAATGAGCTGCTGGGTCTTAACTCCTCTGGGAGTTAAGCTCGCATCATAGGGGATGATGGCTCTGCAAGGTTTAAGTACCCTCTGGGCACTGATATCTGGGCATGGCAGCCCAGTTTGGGGTGGCGTCATGCAGCTGGGGCTCAGCTCTGCCTGTGCTGGGGGTGCAGATGGAAGCCGGGGGGGGGGGTGGGGTGTCCAAGTAGCCCAAGTAGGGGTGCTTCACCCAGTGAGGGATGCAGTGTAAGGTGCCAGGGCATCTCTGGCAGCACAGCAAGTTCTGCTGACGTGAGGCAGGCTTGGATGGGCTGTTTAATTAAATGTGAAGGTCTCCCGCACTTCACAAGCTGCAGCCCTCACCACAGCCTGAGCGACTTCAGGAAAGAGGCCTTTTATTAAAAGAGAGAGAGACTCTGGCTCTGCCAGGCAGCCATCAAATGGCACATTTAATTGTCTCTGCTTGTTTAGCTGTCGCACGGGGAGGGATGCGCTCTGAGCTCTTCAGCCTTCCTTATATGTCCTCCCTGGCAGGCACACATGCTGCCTGCATCCTGGGTGCTCCTGCTGCTCTCCAGGAGGGTTGGTGAGGAGGAGCTGGGAGATGAACCTCCATCCAAGGACAGCACTGGGGGCTTGCTAGGGAAAATGGGCAGAGCCCTGGCTTGCTCAGTGCACTGATGGCCCAGCCTTCCCAGGGCTGAGCACTGGGGTTTGAAAGGACTTGGGAAAGCCTCTGGGGAGATAGGAGCCTCCTGGGGTTGTGGGAGCTGTCTGGAAGGCAGGGGGTAACTAAATGGCAGCTTAAAAGTGTCTTCTCAATTATTCTCAGGGTTTAAAAGAGGAAGAGCACTTCTGGCTCTGAAGAGGCCATCCTACTCTGGCTGCAATTTGGCAATCTCAGTGTCTAAGCTGTGGGGCAGGCTGGCAGTGGATTAGGATCATTGTGCTGCTCCTCTCCTCTCGGAATTTAAGTCCTTTGAAATATCTTCTGGGCTCTGCACCATCCCAGGTGGTCTGTTTGGGGTGCACATGGAGGGAGAAAGAACCTCTGAGTGGCTTTGCATTAAATTTGCTGGGTGATATGGAGGGATTGAATTTGGGTTCAGCTGCTGGTACCGAGCACATCATCCTGGGCCAAAGGCTGTTTGGCTGAGTGAGGGGAGATGCTGCTGCAGGGGGGAGTCGCAGCCTTTCCCTTGGCTGTGCAGGAGCAGCCATGCCAAAGCTCACCATATGAAGAGGGGAAAGGAAAAAAGATCAAGAGGGGAAGGAAATGCAGGCTTTTATCAAAACGTCCTACTTCAAAGTTGTCCAGCTGAAGTGCTCCCCCTTGGTTTAATTTGAAGTGATGTTTCCTTCAGCAACTGCAGCTAAATGGCATCAAACGGGACTGAAATGGCCGGAAAGCCTGGAAAGGCACCGTTTGGGAATGGCTTGAGGCACACCTTCCCATTAGGGTCATCCATGAAAACCTTTCCACAGGGATAAAAACTGCCAATGTTGGCATTTCTCATCCCTCAGCTCATGGCATGGGATAAAATCCAGACCTCTTTGGGAATGGGAATGGGGGGTAATTTCCCATCCTGGGCACCTGGGGGTGGCTCTACCACTCTGAATCAGCTGCAGTGTCTGTGCTCATGAGCAAGGGGAAGGCAGGAGATGGACACCTGGGTGCTGCTCTGCCCTGAGGAGCCAGCACATCTCCTAGGCTTCTGGTTCCCAGCCTGCAGCCCACCTGAAGTCAGATGCTGAGAGCTGCTTTGGCAGCCCCTCCACACGAGTGAGAGCTAAGCCAGATTTCAGGGAGCACCAGGGGAAGGGGCATGAACCAACCTTCCTGATGAACCCCTCCAAACCCTCCTGGAGCAGAAAAGGTCACCCTCTACTCCCATTGCCTGGGGAATTCCTGTGGGGGGGCAGTGGGGAAAACCAGCAACAGCAGGGCACGTGCTCCCCTGTCACAGCATCCCTTAACTACTAAAAAACTGCCTGAGAGGCAAAGCAGCTGGCTTTTCCTGGGAGAGCCCAATATGCTCCTGTCTGCTGCATAGGAACTGATTTTCCACATCTGGCTGAAAAATGGAGAGAAGCTACTTTGAAGGCAGCTGTGTCCTGTCCCTGTTGGGACAACGGGGCTGGGTGCCTCCTGGGCAGTGGGTCTGTTCACTGGGAGGGCAAAGGTGAAAAACAGGCCAGCAAATCTGAAAGCTTCTCTGGGAAAAGATATGTGTCCTGGGAAACAAAGAGAAAGATCATGGTCATCTCAGCTCCAGCAGTTGAAGCCAGTTTTTAATGGCAATGATTACGTTAGCACTAAAGCCACTGGCCAGGGAGGAAAGTGAAGGACAAGTCACTTGTCACTGCGTGTGGAGGAGGGATGCTCAGTGCTGTCTGTCTGCTGGGGACTGCTCATAATAGCACCTCCAAACCTTCTTCCACCCAAAAGACTTGAATGTTGATCCAGCCAGAGGCTGCTTTATGGAATGGGACTTCAGAGACTTGTGATGGTAGCAGAGCTGGGACCCTGATCCCAGATTTTCTTCCAGTAAATCTCGAGGGAGAGATGCTCAAACATGTGTTTGTGCTTGCAGTGATGGGAGCTCCATGGAGCAGAAGGCATCCAACCATGTGCTCTTTCTCATGCTCTCCTTGATGTTTGGGAAAAGATCTCTGCCAATCTTACGTGAAGCCTTGAAGCTGCATGAAGAGGCAAGAAGGAAAAAAACAGTCCTCCCATAAGAGTGGGCTGAAAGAAGCTGTAATTTCTCTTCTCCTGGTCCAGCAACCCCACGTCCCCCACAGCAGCACTGGTAGAGTTGTTGCTTGCTCGACTCTCCCCTCTCCTCGCCCCCTCCTCTGCCTCCCCCCAGCTCTGCTCCATGCACTCCCAGCTGCTCTAGGATGATACAGGCAGGCGTGGAGTTCATGGGAGCCGTACCTGTGCTTTGTCTTCATCTGTCACCCCTCCTGACAGTCAGATCCATCTTAAAATGGGAGCGAGAGGGGAAGAGAAGGAAGCAATAATTAACCTCTGCGCAGGCCGATCCTGAAATGCTGCAGTCTGGTGATGCACGAAGAGATGTCCCTGACACTTTTATTGCTACTCCAGTGCCGTGCTGCGTCTGTAGGAGGTGATTTGGCCGAGCTGGGATACCTAAGACTTTCATTATGGTTGAAGAGCCACTGGCACCTGCTGCCCTTCCTTGATGGGTGCATTAGCAGGGGCTGCCTACCACCCTCATCTGGGGAGCTGGGGGGCAAAGCTTGTTTGAAGGTGTTTGCAGACAGATTGGGTCAAGGGTTTCATGGCGTGCTTTTTGGAGTGGTGTGTGTGTGTTAGATTTAGGGGTCGAAGTTTTTTGTGGTGTGGGTAGAATACAGGCATGCAAGAACAGAGATGGCAGGGTGGTCTGGGATGGGTAGTCCCAGCCCCAGAGTGAGCTGCCAGGATGTGCCTGAGGTCTAGGGCAGGACCCCAGGTGTCAAGGAGCCTGAGCTCCCATTACTTGCAACAGATCTTTGGTGGCAGCCTTGTCCTAGACTGCAAAGTTTTCTCAATGGGGAGATGAAGTGAGTAGAGAGGCTGGGAGCTTTTGGGCTCCCTTGTGATGCTGTGCTGGACCATAATGCCATCTTGGTAAGGGATGGTGCTGAACGTCCCCCTGGCTCGCTGCAGACCCTTGCCTGGGTGCCTGTGGGTCCCTGTGCTGGCACCCTTGGAGTGGGGTGGCCCAACAGCCACCTCCCAGCAAGGCTGGGACAGCAGTGACACTGCACGGCTGACAAAGTTAGCTATGCACCTGTCTGCTCGGGTCCTGGTAGCAAAGGAGCTCAGCAATTAAAGCTACTTTAATGGCCAAGCTCCATGAGATGCAAAGACAACAGTTGTTTTTGTGAACCCAGTGGAGCCCAGGGACAAATACAGCCTGACCCTGCATGGAAATCATGAAAAGCTGTCCACGGGCTGGTGTCTAGCTTGGTTGTCCACTCTTTGGTTCTTCTGCAGGATTGCTGTGCTGTCAATCAGAACAGCGACTGCATTTCATTACATGCCAATGCCCATTCAGCAGATGTTGCAACCTCATCTCATACAAGCGTGAGAGAAAATCAATGCCAAAAGCACTTGGCAGCCAAACCCTGGGTTGTGTTGATGGAAAGTGGCTCATAGGCAGGCTGGTGGTGTATCAGACTCCTGGTCCTCCATGTGGGAGTGTGGAGGATAGGACAGCACTGGCCAGAGCTGGATACCAGGTGTAGGGCCAGATCCTGGTGTGGGATACGCTGTTCTGCAGCATCTTGCAGCACCTTGGACATGGAAGGTCCTGTGTCTGGGGAGTGGAGCAGAAAGGACTTCTTGGGATGCATCTTTGGGATAGCACTGGCATGTTGTGTTTGTCCATGAGATGGGTTGCAGCAGCTGTTCCTCACCAAAAATGATCCCAAGTAACCAGGACTGTGAGTGGGCAGGAGCCCAGCATCAGGTTCCTCTGCTGTCTCCAAGATCTGCAGCAAGGGGCAGCCATCCAAGGGCTGTGAGCTCCCCAGCATGGAGGGTCGGTAGGTCACCGCCATTTCTTGGGTGGGAGGATGGAGGTGCCACTGGAGCTGGCACACGGAAGAGCCACGGTGGGATATTCAGGCCCAGAGGAAACACCTTGTAGGGTCTAGTGGATTGAGCTTACCAAAATAAGCATGAGTGCCCCTGGTCACCTTGTAAGGAGGAATCACCAGGTGCTGAAGGACTAGCTCATGAAACTAAGAGAGAACATGAATCTGGACCCAAGTTCAAACCAAGAGAAAAATATTTTTAAATAACATTAATTTTGGTTTTCAGTTATTTTAGCAGTGAGGGGGGCTGAAATAAGCTCATCCACTAAAATCAGAGGTGGCTTAGCCTGGTCCTGTTGTCTGCAGAGTAAATTGGGATCCTTTTCCACCTATTTTTGTCATAGAGATGCTTTGAGCAAACCCAAGTTGCAGCTGGTCATGTTTGGAGGCAGGCTGATACAACCTGCCCTGGGTAATTTCAGAGGCAACTGCAGAGGATTCTGGCATCTCTCCTAGCCTTGAATTTTCTTGTTGCAGCCTCAGTCCTGGCAGGTTTCTTACTCTACCCAGCACCCACGTCTTATGAACTGTCAGCCCCATAGGTATCCCCAGGCTGTTTCTAAGGAGTCTTTGAAAAGCCATCAAGAAAGGCAGAGGTGGCTTCTGCACAGGCCAGAATCTGGGGCAAATTCCTAGTGGAGGCAGTCTGCGCTTTAAAGAAAACACAGCTTCTGCATGTAAGAAGCTGTTGCTCATATCTATTGGAAATTGGGAAACTGAGGCACGGAGGATGAGGCTGATTTTTCCCAGCTGAAGCAGGGACCTGGTAACAAGCCCAGAGATGACTTAAAGTACTGTACAGCTTCCCTCTTCTAGCTGCAAAAGTATCCATTGGGAACAGGTCAGCAGATAGAGGAAAACCAGCCCCAAACTTTCCAGCTCAGCCTTCAAGGGGTAGTTTGCCAGTGGTAGAGGGGGAAAATGCTCCTGAACACCTGAAATGTCCCAACAGGCTGCAGATGAGGCCGTGCACAAGTGCTGCCAGCTCCCTGGCTTTTGAGCAGCAGCAAGACTCTGCCTTCCCTGCACAGATGGGGGTTTAATCAGGCACAGTTTAAGCACATGGGTGTTCAGCACTAATCCAATTTCCCTCCATTCATTAGGGTGGTTATTCATCACTCGGGAATGATGAAAGACTGTGAGTCTGTGTGGATGCTGGAGAGCAGCAGCACTGCTCGATGCCAGTGTGCAGCCGCAAGCCCTTCCTTCGCCGCTGAGCCTGACCACCGGTGGAGATGGCGAGTGAGCTGCTGGATGATCCCAAACCCTTCACAACACCAAATGGCAAGCTAGGCTTGCTCCACCAAGCTCCAGAGATCAAGTCATCTTAGGCTTGTCCAGCAATCAGGTGGGAAACTGGCTGAAGCATGTGGAGGGAGAGCTGCTGTGCTGGGAGAGGACCTGAAGGGATGGAAACATGTGGCCCCGCTCTGCTTCATCAGACTCTTGCATTGCTCCTGAGGGTTAGTTGTATGGTAAGCTTACAGGGCAAAGCTGATCTTCCACTGCTCTGCGAGCCCACAAACCACCGTGTTCAGCAAACTGGTCCCAACCCTACTGAGAAAGGCCACGGTCTGTGAGAGCAGAGCTACAGGGAGTGAGTGAAGGGGTGGCCAGTGCCCCAGGCTGGGCAGGACCTGGGTATAACATCAGCTGGAACAGCCACAGGGAAGGCAGCTGCTTTGGGTGCATGTTGGCTTCTTCCAAGGGTTTGGCAGATGCACTTCCACCTCTGCCACCCGCTGCCTGGGCAGACGGGTCAGAAGGCTGCCAGAGCAGATCCTAGCTGTGCCCTGGGACCATGGCATCCAAGAAAAAGGCAAGGGATATGTCTCCCTCTGTCCCTTTCCCCCATATGTAAAGCCCAACAGACCTTAGCTTTCCAGACAAACAGCAAAGTTTGCACAAGCATGCAAGATGTTCCTCCTGTCTCCTAACTCCTGTCTTCAGTACAAATATTCTGGCTATTAAAGGCAAAAAAGTAAATTACTCTCCATGGTTGGTGTAAATTTTGGTGTGAGGTGAATGAAAGGGCTTGCAAACACTGGACAGGAGGAATCAAAGGCTGTTGAGTGGATGCAAGTGTATTTCCCTGCTGCATTTATTCCCCCAGCTCTGGTAAATGGCCCTCGTAGCATGGCTCAGAGGGATGAAAATTACTGCCCTGCCCCAGGGAGCTGAAGGGTAACTACCAATTAGTGGCTGGAGAGTTATTGGATAATTCTGATTATCATGAGGTATCTGGGGACCCCCGGGTCATTGACATGGGGCACCTGGGCTGTGAGCAGGTATTTAACCATGTTCTGGAGTGAACCAAAATGACTTTCACATCCTGGCCAAGGCTTGGTCCTTCAGGCCCCGCCTGGGGGTCCCAGTGCAGAGCCCAAGAGGGGCAGGGGGTGGGAGCCACTTACCACCCATGGAGCTGAGCTCCTGAGCTCCTGGCCAGTCCATCCATCCTGTGCTCTTCTTGGTTGGGAGCTGGATACTAATGCATCTGAGACGCTGTCCTTCTGGACCTGGATGCTGAACACACCTTTGAGGCCCTGAAATCATCTCCAGGCTGCCTGCTGGCATGGGATCTCCTTTGCCTCCTCACTTTCCCTCTTTTCTTTCCTCTCCTTTGCAGGATTCCTTCTCCAAAGCATTGACCCCTCAGTCCCATCACCTGAACCCCTCATTCACTCAGACTCCAGCTAATGGCATCTCTCAACCCCACCACACCCCCCGGCATCCTCGCAGGCCCCTGCCCACCCTAAGCCCATCTGCCCTCCCTCCCCAGCACCCCACTTCCCAAACCCCGGCCGAGTAGCAAGGCGCTAACACCAGCACCCCTCTACCTTCCAAAAGGGGCTGGTGGTTGTGTTTGATGGGAGCAATCCATCTCCATCATTGTAATGACCGTTCCCATTAATCGGCCATAAACTAATAAAGTAAGCACTTTCCCCTCCATCCCCACCACCCCCCCCCAAACTTCATTAAGTCTTTAGTACATTAATACGTCTTACTTAGTGTCTGCTTTGGCCTCTGTTTGTTTGGCTTTTTTTTTTTCCCTTTTTTTTTTTTGCTGTGTGTAACAGGGGTTTACCTGATGATGTTATTCCCTGCAGCCCCAAGGAAGCTTTGACAGCCCAGGTCATCCCTACGGTGGCAGGAGCATCGTGCGTGCTGGTGAGCTGAGAAGAAAGGGACAGGGATGTGGGGGGCGGAGGGAGGGAGGAATAAAAGATCCCGTACACCTCCAAATTAAATTTGTGATGCCTGGCATCAGATGGGCCCGCAGCCAGAGATTAATTCGACTGATCAAGTTATAAAGAGCGCTGAGGCGGGTAATCAATCTTGGAGCTGTCAGGCGAATAGGCAGCAGTATTAACCTGGCAGGACTCACACACACATACACACGCACACACGCAGAAGCCTTTTTAATTCCTTTCACATTGACTATTATTTTCCAGGCCTGTTTATTTTGGAAGGGCTGGGGGAAGGCGGGGGGCAGCAGTGCTTTACTTTCTCCTCTGTTCCCAGCAGCAATAGCCCCATCCAAGTGAAGCATCGTTCTCCCCCTCATGTGCCTGCCACCTCCACGTGCAAAGGGGAAGCCCTTCGCCATGAAGTTAGAAGCCTTTCGGTTCAGTTTTCCAAGGGACAACACTGGATTTTCTGCTTGATACTGGAAAGATTCAGGCTGGATTTCATCCTTTCCCCAGATCCTTGGCTGTGGTGGTACGCTTCCTGGCCAGCCCCTGGGCTGGGACTGGCCCCAGGCTTGTGATGCCCAGGACACCCTCCCAGGCAGACATGGTGCCCATGTGTCCCCAGAGGGTCACAGGACCACTGAGCTGCACTGGGTCAGCTGCAAACTGGAGCTTCTTGGAGCCAAGTCTGCAGAGCCCATAGATAAAGGCCAAGAGCTCTCTTTGGAGGTCTTCCTCAGGAATGGGGTGCAAACAAAGCAGATTAGAAGTGATGAGAGTGGGAAGCTTCCTCTTTTCTATGAGCCTTGGGAGTGACAACCTGGCAGGCAGCAGAAGAGGTCTCTACCTCTATGGGCTGGAGACCCCTGTGCTGGTCAGGTGCTGTGCAGAGACTTTGTCTAGTCCAGTCTTGGAGGTGGACAGGGCAGGTCCTACAGGCTCAGGGCTGGGAGTCTAAAGAGTCTTGAATCAGCTCCACAGAGAGAAGGAGACTTGCAGGTGAAAGCCAGGGGCAAGTCCAGCCCAGGGACCTGGGAATGGGCTGTTTCAGGAGGGAGCTAAAACTTGGGCCAGCTGGAAAGATGACAAAAAGAGCAGGAGTTTGGGGTGCTCAGCCATCAGCCAGCACTGCAGTATGTCTGGGAGACACCCAGTACCCCATGGGATCATTGGCAAACCACCCAGGAAACTAGGAGGCAGTGGGACCTCCTTGTATGAGGAAACCTGTCCCCTGCTAAGTCCTCTCTGGCTGGGGACACCTTCTCAGGGGATGTAGTCAAGGAGCAATGTCTCTGTGAAGAAGTCACTGCGAGCAGGCACCAAAAGCTGTTGGTTGTGGATTTTTTTTTGCCAGGCCAAACACATGGTGACCCACCTGGCATCCTCCAGGAGCTGAGAGGGGACCTGGCCAGGTGAACCAGCTTATACTGGTCCCCGCTTTGAACCCGAGTGCTAAGCATGACCCAGATGCATGGGGACTGGGAGCTAGCACCGCAGGGTCCTAGCCCTGGTGGTTGGTGGCCATGGATTAAACCCTGTCACGGACTGCATCCAAATGCGAGTGCTTGTTTAATGAAAAGGCTCTGGCACAAGTCTTCCCTGTACTGCAGCCCTTCTGGTCGTCCTGGCTGGCCAAGGGGCTGAGAGCCCATTCTGAGCCCCTGGGCTAGTAGCCCTTCATCTCAGAGCCGTGCTGCCCCATATCCGGGCAGGCTGGACTTTTGCAGTAGCCCTGTAGTTCTTTCCAAGTGCCAAAGCTGCAAGCCATCAGCATGACACAAGCAGGACACATGGCTCAGGCTGCTGGGAACGCTGTGGCCTTTCCAGGATGCTCAAGTGTGTCCTTTCAGGCTGGAACAAACTGCGTGGGCAGCCCAGGGGTCTCTGAGAACTGTTCTGGGATGGGAGCTGGCATCCCTGCAAGGCAAGTTGCTTTCCAAGCAAGGTCTCCCGGTCAAACATTTCAAAATCCTTTCACTCCCACAGTTTCCCTGCACACCCCCTTCAGGGGCTGTCAGTCAGGCTGCAATGGCCCTGCTGCGAGCTGGGTCATCCAACACAGCTGCAGCTTGCAGCCAGCTCTCATATCTCTGCATCCAGCACAAACGTGTGGAAGGGCTGTGCCAAGTGCTGAGGAGGGCACTTGCCTTTGGGTTGCTTGGGGTGGGTCCCCAAAGGAGGCAGAGGTTGGGGAAGGATTGCTGGTGCTCAGTGCCAGCACCCGTCCTTTGCATCCCTCTCTTTCTGAAGGGGATGCAGGGCTTCCCAGAGCCTTCTTTTGATGGCTGGTGTGCCCCAGGGGTGTCCCCATCCTCCCTCATGTCCCCCACAGAGCGGAGCAGAGGCGTAGGGACTGCTCTCATCCCCATGCTGGGCAGATGTCCTCTCACCTCTGGTCAGAGCACATGGCTGCAGCCATTCCCCCATCTCCTGTCCCTATGGCCCCATCCCTGCCATCCTGCGGAGCTCTGATTGATGCTGTGGCTCCTTCCCCTGGACCTGCCGACAAACACCTGTATCCTCTGCCGGCTGTGCTGACCCCACCAGCTTGCAGGGCTGCAGGCAAGAGGGCTGCATCCTGGTGCCAAGATGCTCCTGCTCAGCTCTCACTGGCAGATTTTGGAGCCGTTCAGTGCCAAAGTCTTCTCCAATTAATCTTCCCCCATCTCTGGCTCTCTCCCCTCCTCGCTGGGCCACATCTTGGGGAAGATCCATTGATCTCGGAAGTGCCCAAAAAAGCATCTGGAGCTCAGGCTAGGCTGCATTTCCCAGCACCTTCTCCAGGTTGCTGGGTACCGGTGCGGATGTTGTCTTCATGTTTGATGGGATTATTAGCATGGGGGGAGGAGGAGGGGGGAGAGAAAGCACTAATTGATCTGGTAATAAAGTTAATAGAAGCTCTTATGAGCTTGCCCATTAAGAATAATTAAGCAAGGGTGAGTGAGGGGAGGAAGGTGAAGGGAAATCCACTGAGGATGGGGGCTCACTTGGTGAAGGTTTGCAGAAGCTCTTTTACCCACACTCTCTGCCTTTGGCCTTCACCCCCAAACCCTCTTTTGTCCCCGCTCCCAAGGTCCCAGGCATGTTCGACTTCTCCAGCTGGGACTGGGGCAGCTGGGAACACAGGTCACCCAGGCCTGGGAAGGGTGAGGCTGGGACCCTCCCCGTCAGTATCCAGGCAAGGCTGGGGCCCTGTGGGAACTTGACAGGGACGGTGACGGAAGAGAATGGAGGACTTCTTCCAAAGATCTTCCAGCAAAAGGTGAGCATCAGTTTTTGCCAGGCTTTTCACGGATACCAGGGCTGCTCTGGTTCACCAGCTGGCTTGGTAGGAGCAGCTTCCCTGTGCCAGGCTGTGACCACTGTGGACCCTCCAAGCTGGGAAGGGCCAGGAAGCATCCTGGGCTGGAGACAGGGTGGTTGAACTCTGGCAAGGAAAAAAAAGCCAACCTCCAAGTACCTGATAAACACAATTGTCAAAAGAAGAAAAGAGCAGCTCGGCAAGGTCAGGGGTTAATACACACAGGGCTACTGCTACAAACAGCAGGGAAAACAGGTAGGATTTCTGTGGCTGATAACAGGAGGCAGCAGGGACAGGAGTGCAATGGGGCTGTGAGCTGCCATAGAGGGGACCAGCCTGGCTGTGGGGCAAGGGGCTGCTGGGTACGTGGGGGCAATGCAAAGTAAGCCCCCCACTCCTGCCCTGCCTATGGAACTGCAAATAGCGTGGCACAGGCTGCCCACAGCACACCCTCCCCAGACTCCCGGAGACACTATCCCCTACTTTCCCCACCTCACAGGGCTCATTGTAGGTGTGTGGCCAGCTTGGTCAATGCTGCCAGCTACCAGCACTGAGCTGGATTCCACGGCATATGCCAAATAAACAAGAAATTCAGAGGATGAGCATGATGCTGCAGCTCTGTCCGCAGCAAACAGCCATCACCCAGCTGTCGAGCAGCGAGTTTACCCAGGGAGTCTCAGCAGTGCTGGCCCCAACTGCTGCTCATCCTTGAGATGGGGCTGGAGGCAGAAAGTAGGGCCCTGCCTTCCCCTGCGGCTCTGCCCCTGCAGCGATACGCAGGCAGCCCAGACTCGCTCTGCCTGCAAGCTGCCCCAAAGAGGGGCAAAACCCCCCTGGCTCCCAGTTCCTCTGCCTGCTGCCAGTCCATCCATCTGCAACCAGCTGGGACATGCAGCCAGAGCTGGGCTGCGGGGCTGGCAGATTCAGGGTTCCTTGGAGTAGCAGGTGTGTTTTGCCACAGGCGCTGAAATGCAGACACCGGGCAGTGGGGCTGGACTGGCTGCCCTGCCACCATTGCATGTCAGCTCTGCCCAGCACCCTTTCCCAGCCCAGACCTCTCCACATCCCCCTGCCCTTGGCTTTGCAGCTCGGCTCTGGCCCTCTCTGCCCATCCCTCCAGCACCCTGCAGATGCAGTGCTGTGCCCACAGGTCTCCAGGCAGCCCTGGTAGCCAAATTCATGCATGGCACCGACTTCTGTCCTGCCTGTAGCACACAGAGCATGGCTTCATCCTTGTGCGAGTGGCACAGCAGCCCTGAGACCTCCCGCCATGGGGAGAGATGAGCTGGCTACTCCCACCAGCAGGATGCAAGGAGGAGCCAGTGCCTGGGCTAGCAGAGGGGAACACGTGGCAAGTGCAGCCGGGAGCTCCCAGCCCAGCCTCGGGCTGGCTGCATGCAGCCTCCATGAGAGGATGAAGCCTTCCCCAGTGCCCCCCAGGTCGGTGCAGCAGGTGACGATGTCTGTGTTTGTTTGCTTTGGGAAAAGGAGTGAAACCAGATCTAGCTGTGCTACTGTTTGCAGCAAGGCCCCGACCCAAACAGAGGCAGGAGGCCAGCACTCACCGGAGAGGCCACAGGGAAGCATGTCCATGCGACTTATCAGGGCATCCATCTCTGCCCCTCCTATCTCCACCTGCAGCCTTTCAGTGTCCTGTCTAGAGCAGAAAACCTCATTTGCTGGCGATTTTGTAGCATTGCTGTGTGGTGTGCCAGGTACCAACACATGCAGGCGGACCAGGCTGGTAGTGTGACCCTGCAGAGGTCCCTGGACTCTCCCACCACTTCAGCCTCATGTGACCAGCAGAGGGTTCCCACAAGATCAGTGACATCTTAAAAGCTACTGCAACACTAGCCGGCAGCTTGGAAACACCCATATGCTCTGCTGGGCTCTGGGGAGGGCAGCCAGGGCCAGCAGGCTCCAAATATTGATTATGGCCAGGATGATCATGCAGCATCTTCCAAGCCCTGCGATCATGAAGAACCAAGGCCAGATGTCACCACTTAAAACACCCTGTGGGGAAAAAGATGTGGTGCCTGCTCCTTGGAGCCCAAATAACTCAAATCACCTCCCTGTGTCTGTCATCACCTGTGGGTGACAGAGCCACTCACTGTCACAGCAGACTGGGGCATGTTCTGTGTGACCGTGAATCACCTCTGCACGGGGGTGACACCCTTTCTCCCCTGTGAATACAGGCTAGCTAATGGGGCTTGGGATCCTTTGTGGTAATCCTGAGCAATGATTTACATTTAATTAGCCAAATTAATATGAAAATAGACTCTGCCCAAGAGCCTACTAATAACTTTCTGTGTTAATGGCTTGAGCTAATATGACTCCTCCCTGGCAGATCGCTGTGCTGTGCAGTGTGGAACAAGATCCTCGGCCAGGCTGCGGGGAGAACCGAAGCCATGCACACTAGTGAGCAGGGCAGGCGGCTTTGCCACCATGAGGTCTGTGACCACAGTCTTTCCCCTTCTTTTCAATGGGTGCTGCAGGTCTGATGTGATCAAGGCTCTAAAACATGTCCTTATAGCCTAACCTCATGGAGATGGCTCAGTGGTGGCTTCCTTGGTCCTAAATTTGGTGTTGTGTTGATTAGCAAGCTCTAGATCTGAATAAACAAGCATTTTGTTATTGAGGCAAACAATACGAGAGGAAGGAGCCAGGTATAACCGCAGCAGAAAGATCAAACAGCAAAAATAGTCACTATGCAGAGCCAGCCCAGGAGCTGGATTCAAACCACATCACATCGCATCTGACACCTGTGAGCTTGGTAAGGGCTGGGCTACAACCCCCCCAAGCTTCCCCTCTTTAGTCCCTCCAGCAGATGCAGAAGCATCTCTGTAAAGATGCTGGTCATCAGAAACATATCAGTTGGTACCCACAGGGCACAGGAAGAATTCTGCCCCAAAAGAGCAAAGCTCCCAGGCTCGCCTGGAAACATGGGCATCACAAGAGGTTGCCCTGGACAGGAGGGGAAAATGGCATTTGGAGTCAGCTGTTACCAAGGAATTAAAAAAAACCATCCAGTTTGTTCATTGATTAATGTTAATGAATTGTTAGTTAATTCATTACTGTTAATCAAGCCAAAATGCTGTATGTTTAAAATTTATTTTTTAAATAGCCTCTGCCCCCAGGCTAGTCTGCTCTCAGGGCATCAGAGGGCTGGCCTGATAAACCTGCAGACTAGCGTGATGGACGTGACCTAAGAACTGGCTTTGATGGCTTTGCACTAAATCACAGATGCACGGGGTTGTCAGACCATGCCTGATTTTTATGTGTGTTTGGTTTCTTAACCTGTCTGAACCCCATTAAACATGATTAAGGCTAATATGGGGCAGACCCACTCAAAATCTCCTACAGTGGCCTGGGGTCTCCCCAGTCAGTCTTGTCTCTGTTTGATTTCTTGCTGCCCAGGAGCCCCCCAGCATCTGTAATTGAATGTGAGGGCTTCTGTCCAGGGGAGCGGCACTGCATTAATCACTGCAACCTGGCAGAGTCAGGCCGATAGATCTTCCCAGAACGTGAAATACCTCATGTTAATCATTGCTTGTGATTTACCCGCTTCTCTGTCTCGTACATGAATTACTCAGGGTAGTGCTGGGGGAAGCTGGGGCAAGGAAAGCTAGTGGGGAGAAAGTCCTGTGGCTGGCACAGGCAAGCCCTGCTCCCCCAGCTGGGAGGGCAGAGTGGGGTGCAGTGGGGCTCCCACTGCAGCTCTGGGCACATCCAGGTTGCAAGACGTGCTTGGCCGGGGTCCTCACTCACAGGGTCCACTGGAAATTAATTGCATGGTCAACAACCATGTGTTGAACTCTCTGAGCATCTCCACCTGGGTTTCTCGGGACAGGCTCTTCTCCCATCTGTCTTTGTGCTGGCTGCAGGGCTGTGTCCGTCATTGGCGCCACATTTGTTTTGCTGTGGGTATTTTTCTTTAGCCCCAATTATGCTCAGGCTTACACCAAAACAAACAAGCCCTAGGACGTGGAGGTACCTGGCTGGCTCAGACAGGCTGGTGCCGCAACTGGCCCCAGGGCTGATAAAGGACCCACGGTGTCGCTGCACTGGAGTCTGGGCTTGCAAAATGTGACATGGTTTCTCTTGACGATTAATCACTGGGGAGCAAGCAGCACCAATTAATGGGTAATTGGCCTCATTTTAGGTCAGGGTTTCCAGGATAGGCTCTTTTTGGCCCTCTCTCCACTGCAAGGATGGGCATCTCGTTGCAGCGCCTGGATGCATAGCCCCAAGGGAGATGGTGGATGGAGGTGTGGGCTGATCCCCCAGTGATAGCAGCCAAGGGGGTTATTTCCCTGGGTGAGTGGGAATATTAGCAGCAAACCCCGAAATGGGGAAAATGGACCCAGCCGGGGTGAGGACGTGACCAGCCCTGTGCTCACCACTGCCATCTGTGCCCCAGCCAGGCTGGCAGCACATGTCCAGACTGAGCCATGGGATGTTTTGGGACCTGGATGCTTTCAGGGGTTCATTTCCGTGGGTGGCCCCATGGCGGGGCAGAAGCAAGGGCTGCTGGCTTTGCATTTAGAGGTGAATTGAGATGCCTCCAACTCTGGGAAATGCAAATATTTCTGGTCCACTCTTGCTTTAGCAAAGGTAGCAGTGAGGTGGCTGCTTGCAACACTTAGTGGGGAAACTGAGGCACCAGAGCAGCTGTCCTAAGACTGAAAACCCCCTGATGAAACAGTGCCCTCCCAGCCACACTGCGTAGCATGGGGGGCATCCCCAGCCCTCTCCAGTGCAGCAAACAGGTTGAAGGATGGAGGTGTGTGTTGACCTGCCATCAGGGAGAGCCCTTCTGTCCGGCCACAGACCACATCCCGCTGCGGAGTGGCTGCCCGGCATAGCTGGTGAACGCTGATCTGGAAGCTCCAAAACAGTTCAGCGGAGGAGTATGGGATGGAAGAGTAATTTGATGCTCTGAGTGTCCAGAAGAGATCCTGCTAGAAATACCCATCTGACACTGCTTGAGATAAAGCAGGGGAAGCGGCTTTACTTTAGCTTATCGGACACATTTCCTCTAGAGAGATCTCCATCAGCTTGGGGAGGAAACTACTGAATTTTTGTGTTTTGGTGGCTTTTTTCCTTTTGAAATTTTTCAAGAGGAACAAAGATGGTTAAGTTAAAAATAGTTTCATTTGGTCCTTATTTTGCTGGTGAGAAAGTTTTAAATTGGAAAGTTTTTGTCCATTTTCTTTTAGTACCAGAAACAGAAGATTTAAATTTTAATTTTTTTCCCCACAATTGAGATGAAGTAAAAAATACTGCCTGGAGAACGAGGTGGAAGATAAATTTTAGCCTGAAGAAGAACAAGTGACACACTTAGAAATCTGTATTTTTCATAATTATCCAATGGAGACAAAGTGAAGCGCAAGCACAACGTGGGAATTTCCCCCACTACTTCAAAGCTGATTTAATGAAATTCCATTTTTCAGGGAAAGAAGAAGTTTGTCAGAAAGCACTTCCACATACCTTCATCCCTGGGACCCAACCCCATCCTTGGGACCTGACCCCTTGCCTCCCATCCCAACTCTTTGCATATGCTGGGGAAGTGCAAAAGGACATTGTGAATGCCCTCACCCTGTGAAGAGCCGCAGGGCTTTACTTGGCCTCTCCTGCCATGCAAACTGCTTCACTCCCTGCATCTGCTCTCACCAGTCTTTTCTGGGCAGGTTTTGGGGTTTCAGTGCCCCCCAGCTCCCCCAGTCCCATTGCTGTGGGAGAGAAGGGGCTGCCAGCCCGGTTTTCTTCTCCAGCGCCAGCACATCCAGGCACCGAGGCTCTCAGCAGGGACCTCCCCTCCAGGGCATTTCCTCCTGGGGAGGTGGGGACCCTCATCTCCCCCACCTCCCGGCACCCTCTGCCCCTCGCCAACCCCAGATGTGCACACAGTGGGGCATGTGAGCAGGATGCTGCAGTGCCAGGCAGATGGCTGCTCGCCTGGCACAAGCCCAGGGAGCTGTCATCTCACTGCCACTGTGCTGCTAAGCATCAGGCGTTCAGCATCAGTGCCCCAAAACCCATCAGCAGCTTCAGGGGATCCACCTTGCAAGCTGCAAGTGCGAGCAAATGTGCCACGGTACACCAGCATCTCATGAAAACTTCTACAAGGCTGTGAGCACATAAGTACCAAGTTTGATACAGCAGCGTGTGGGGACACCACCCTGGGGAGCACAGCCAGCCCTCAGGAGCTGGAAGTGCTTTCATCCATTTGACTTTCCAGCTCCATTTATAACGCTTTCTGAAAACTGTTAGCACTTGCTAAGCATTTTGCAAGTGCCCCTTTGCACCCTTGGTCTGGGAAATGCTACCCTGCGATTATGCTTTCCCCACTGATGTATCCTAAAAACACTTGCATTCATTTTCCTTCAATTTTTTTCCCCAAATCCCTGCTCTGTTTCAGTGAGGAGACACTTCTCCCTCCTCCCAGGTTTTCTGCTCTCATTTTCAGCTCCATGTTCACCTGCCCCATCCATCGCTGAACATGAGGTTTGATTTTGCTGGTAGTCCTAGTGCATTTCCTTCACAGCCCTGGCATTCGGGACCATGATGGCTTCATGCACTCCTATGGGCAACAGGTGAGGAAAATGGGTGCTGGTGAAACACAACAGCCTGGAGAGACAGGTCAGCAGGAGAAACAGCCCTTGCTGTTGTGTGGGCAGGGGTGGGATGTGCTGGCCCAATGGTGATCTGGGTTCCTTGCCAGGCTGGCAGGGGCATTAGGTCCTTGGAAAGAGAAGTTTCGAGGATCTCTGTGACCTCTAATGCCCAGCAGCAGGCCAGGTTTGGTAGTGTGTTAGGTAGCTGATTGGGGTGGTGATGGATGGGCAAGGTGTTTGGGACTCATTAATTTCCTGGCAAGGATCAGCTTGTCACATCCTATAATGCAATCAAAGTGGGAACATATCTCACTCAGGGAACACAAGGAGCACTCAATCAGGAGGCAGAACACTGCTTCACAACACCCTCCACCTGGAAAAAAACCCTCCCCACCACTGTGGGGGTTTAATCCTGCTAAATTCTGAGCACCTGGGGTGTGGCTCAACCTTGGCCCCTATAACCCTTAGCAGGGACACTGCTTCTGCCTGGCTCATTTCTCCTGGCTGCCCAGAGAAAGGTGGCTGTGCAGGGGATGCTAGAGCTTAGTGCTGCCTTGAAACCCCGCCACCCCTGGGCTGCAGGTTTCCTCAGAAGCCTCTGTCCTCTGGAATTCTGGATGGGCTGGACCACCCTTCCCTCCCCTGATCCGGCTACAGCCAGCTTTGGGGCTTGGCAGGATCCCTAGGGCAGGGGCTTCGTTGCTCACCAGGGGTGATCTCCCCAGGCCAGGCATGTGCTGGGTGCAGCTGGGCTCCCAGGGACATGTTACGGCTGATGCTGCCACAGCCAGAGGATGCTGTGGGACAGGGCTGAGGTGGAGGGTCAGGACAGATGAGCTTATGCTCCTTCCTAGCCTGAAACTCCCCAAATCCCCAAACTCCTCTCCAAGAAGCTGCTGCTTCCTGTCCAAAGGAATGGGAGAGCGTGGAAACAAAAAAAAAATAATTAAAAAAACAAAACCCCCCTGTGGTGACAAACAGGAGCAGCATGGCTATGAGCCAAGGCACCACTCAGCCACCCTGGGGATAAGCTGGGGGTGGGCTGGGACACGCACAGCCCCTCTGGCCAGGTCTATGGAGGGGGGAGGTTAATTTTCCAGCATTGTTCTGCAGGACCTGAATAAACACCCGGCCAGGGGCACCCAGGGAAAGGGCACGTTTCCCTCCCAGTGCCCAAAGCCTTCAAGGAAACCCCTTTTGTGGCTGCCTTTGGCTGGCCCTTGGAAACTACCTCCACTCCTTGCAGCCAGCGATGCCTGCAGTGGCACGGTGGGGGGTCACTTGCTGTTGGGAGAGGGTGGGACGGGTCTGCCCTCCAGCTCCTGCACACGTATCTGGTGCATGGTCTCTTCTGAGGGGGTTCAGATGGCTCATCTGCCTCTTCAGAGCCTAAACCCTGCACAAATGTGGCTATGCTTGAGAAGTAATTTAATCTACCATTTTAATATATATATATATTATTCAATAGTAATTATTTGATAACCATTTAGTTATTAATACTGCTTGTTTGCTACTATTGATTGCTTTGGTTTGATGTTACTTGCAGACAGTGGGGGGCTGAGGGCAGGCTCAGCGACCCCACAGCAAGCTGCAGCATCCCGAATGAGGGGAGAGATGTTCAACAGTGACTGTCCCCAGGTGGGACAGGAGTGGGAAAATGCCACTCCCTGGGCTTATGCAAGCAGACAAGGTTTGAAACCTGCTGATTTGTGGCCAGCTCCAGCTGCGGGGTGGTGGCTGCTCTATGGAGCTGCACCTCTGGTTTTGCGAGACTTTCTGAGCCCACCCATCAGCCACCCCGGGGGGTACAGAGCTCAGCTGGGACCCACTGGGCTCTCCTGTCCTGGCGATGCTCTAACAGCAGAGAAGGCACTGGGCTGGGGGAGCCAGCCTCTTGCCCTGGGCACAGAGCCTGGAGCTGGTACATTCCCCAGCTCAGCATGGGGTTCTGGCTTTGCCTGCTGAGGCTTTCGCAGGTGCAACAGCATCTGATGGGCCCAGGACAGGCCCTGGGTCACTCTGGGAGGACAATGGCACAAGGATGCTGCAATGTCCAGGGATGCTGCTGTTCCACAAGGCAGCAGAGGACTCAGTGCAACAAGCTCCAGAGGCACCAGCAAGCAGGACCTGACAGGCCAGAAGTGACGTCGTAGGTATAATTTCCCCCTACCATGCACGATTTTTAACCTGAGCATGTCAGTGCTTGGAAGCACCTGCACCCTCATTTTGTTCCATGCTGAATCAGACCTTGCCCCTGGCAAGAGCTGCTGCCTGCCCAGCCTGCTCCACTGTGCTGCACTGGTGTCGCCCAGAGAAGACAATTATCTTCTCCCCAGCACAGCAGTTGAGGAGCACAGGCTCCTGGCCAGGCAGCAGGTTAGCAGCCCACTTTGTGTCTGTTATCCAAAGCACTGAAAGGGCTGCAGATGAACTAAGTGAGGGACTAAGTAAATAAAGGATTGACCTTCCACCCCGGGGGCCAGAGGGCAACTACAAACTAGTGCTAATGTGAAATAGAGAGCTAAACTTCGTAAGCTCTAGAGGAATTTGCCCTGGAAGCATCAAAGGCAGTGAAGGACTGGTGTATCACCCTGCTTGCATTAACACAGGGGTGATGGCTCTGCCACCCAGAGGACAAATCTCTAGCCAGTGTCTCTGGGAGGGAGGCTTTGTCAGATCAAGGGCTGGAGCAGGGAAGAGCTACAGGAGAATCCCTCACACGGAGGCCTGGGGCTGCTCACGCTTTCAGCATGGTGCCCTGTGGGTGTCTTGGCACAAGCAAATTGCTGTGTTTCCCCCAGTGTCCCGCAAAGCATTCATGGGGCTGCTCTGTGCCCTGCGGATGGAGGGACCAGGAAGCTGGTGCTTTTATGTTACCCTGTGGGCACTGGGAGCGGGGAACCACTGGAAAAGCTTGGGCTGTGCAGTACAGAGTTTTCAAAGGACTTTCTAAGAAGGGGGTCACATCTAAATGTCTCAGGCTGGGCAGTCAACATCCCTGGTTACTTCTGACCATACGCGAACTAGCACGTGGCTGACAGTCACACGACACGGGCAGAAGACCACGAGGGATGGACGGGTCTGGACGGGCCAATAGGAGATGGCAGATGGACGCAGCCACTGTAGAGAGAAAGGCAAGCAGATAAAGGTGAGAACTGGAGATCAGCAGAGGAGAGCTAAGATTTGATGAGGGTGTTTTGTTCTGACTGGGGGAAATTGGACCAAGGAATGGGGTTTGTTGTTGCTTTTCTTGGTCTTGCATTGGCTTAGGGAGAGAGGGGAGGCTCTGCCCATTATTAATAGCTGGGGACCAGCGGGCTGGCACAGAGCACTTCTAATGGCCCACAGGGCCCCCAGATGCTGCATAATGCATAGCTGATAGCCAGGCACTAATTCAGTCACAGGACCATGATACTGTGCACAAACCTCCCTAGGCCTGTTGCATGATGAAATGCTGTGAGTGATTTACACCCTGTTAGTAGCTAACTGATCTGCATGTTACCTTACAGCACAACCGGACCCTCTGGGCTAGTTATGGCTCCACTTGCCATTTCAGTTGAACCCTGGGAATGGCTCTTCCTCCCTTGCAACTGATTCCATGATACTGCGCTTGCTTTCCCCCAGTGCAAAAAAATCCCCAATCCCCTAAAGCACCCTGTTAAGAACTTCCACATCTCATTGAGCTGTTATTAATAGGGGGATTGTCTGGTGTCACAGCACAGGCATAAAATACATTAACATTATCACATAATCTTATTTAGCAAACACTTGTGTCGCTTCGCCCTTGGTAATTGCATTTGGGAGATGCAATATTTATGAAAGGGAGAAGGAAATGTCGTGACTCATCTCCTCTGAGCAGTAAAAGTCCTGGGGAAAAAAAAAATTATTCTGGGGGTTTGCGAGAGCCTGAGAAGGGGATGTCAGACCTGCTGCTTCCCTTGCAGCAAGTTTAGTGTTTGATGGGACTCAGTCTAAGCTTGAGCATTGCCACTGAGCTGCTCCTGGACCTGAGTGGGATGGGATATGGATCTAGTTTTGCAAGGGCTCTTCTGCCCGCACTAGGCTGTCTTGCACCACAGCGCTCTCCTGGCATCTCCACAAGTATCGCTGCGAGCTTACTTGGTGCCTTGCGTTAGCTCTTACTCCTAATTGCACCTGCAAGGCTCTCCGGTGAGGCTACACTCTGGGCTGCACTCTGAGGATGCTGCCCGCTAAGCACGATGATTGATTAGGATTTCTCCCAGGACTGAAATCCAGCCAGCCAGCCCTGCATTTCTGTGTAGGACCTCACAGACTAAGAGCAGGGTCTGAGGAGCAGAGTTTTATCCTGGATAAAGCATCCTCGACCCTGGGAGCTCAGATCTGGATGTGCACCTTTCCCCTCCACCTCTGAAGCACTGGCTGCTGCCACTTCCAGTTTGGGGGGATATTTGCAGCAGGGTAGGAGCTGCTGGAAGTTGCCCCTGTTTCTCAGGGCATGCTGTACTGAGCTCAGCTCTAGCAGCGGGGTGGAAAGGAGAACGCCGTCTTGGAAGATGATTGAATGCCTCGGACAGCTCCATTCTTTCAAAGTGTTCAAGTATTTGTCCCCAGAAATTAAAACTCATTTTCCCACCTGCAACAACCCATGTCCCTTCATGCCCCCGGTGTCCACGGGGGACCCTCACCGGCACCGTGGGCTCCGCTAAGGTCCTGAAAGCTCCTGGAGAGTCGCAGAGGGAGCAGTGACACCAAACAGCGACTTTACACAAAGCCCCGATGCTCTCGGTGCTGGAACTGGCAATTCAAAGCCGCTGGTGATGGGCATGGGACTGAGAAACCAGTGTCACGTACTCTTCTCCCCGACTTATGTTTACACACCCTGTTTAATTTGTTTGTTTTCTGTCTTGCCCTCTCTAAGCTGCTTTTCGGGATTCCACCTGGGCGCTTAGAAACATCCCAAAGGTTTTGAAACCTTTGGGATGGAGCCAGCTCTGTCTTCCCGTGCGTGCTCGGTGCCATTCGAGAGGCTGTAGCACTGGAAATTACAACTAATGACAGGTGGAAAATACAATTAATACAATATTGGAAAATGCAATTAATTAATTAAACTTACAAGTGTGAAGATTTCTATTTGCATAAATGGCCGATGGTGTTTAATCCCAGATAATCCCTTGCACTCCCCATCCCCGGGGAGTCGGTCCCCCGGGCGGAGCTCGGCCGGTGTTTGACCGAGCGGGTTGCGGTGGGACGGGCGGGTTATGCCAGGGGGAGAGGATTAGTGTTTGGGAACGCCGATGATTTTCTATTTCTAGATCGTTTTCCCCCCTTTTCTTTTTCTTTCTTTCTTTGGTCATGTTTAATCCCAAACACGCTCTGCTCTTCCGCACCTTCTGCGCTGCAAACGACGTGCGGCGAGTTTTAGAAGTGCCCTGCCAGAACCGGGAGGTATTTCTGGCGGCGAAGGAAAAGCGTCCGAACCCGCTGGAGTCCCTTAACTTCGGGGACCGAAGGGACCCGCGGGCAGGACGAGGACTCGTTCCCGCAGCCGCTCACCTGTACGGCAGCTGCCGGAGGATGGGGGGGGGGGGGCTGTCCCTCCTGCCCAGCCCTCCTCTCCAAAGGCTAATGCAAACAACAGCAAATTAGATTTAAGTTTACCCATTGGTTCTGCCCTAATTTGTATTTGCTTTTTGCGTGCTAATTAACCTCGGGGAAGGGAAGGGGGAGGGGGGATAAATAAACGCGAAGATTTACGTTTTGAGATTTTTATAGTTAAGCCCGTAACAATGTTTGCAATAATTAAGACCATTATTATTATTGGATTTTCTTGTTCATTAGTGAAAGCTACTTTGTTAGCGGAGACGGCAGGGCGTGCCGGCTCCCTGTCTGCCCGGCGTTTGCGGAGCTGCCTGCGCCCCTGCCCCCGAGGGCTGCTTTTTGGCGGGGGGGGAGAGAGACACAAATCTGTTGACAAAACAGGACTTTGTCTGATGGGGAAAAGGCCTAGGGCTCGGGGTGGCCAGGAGACAAAAGCAGTCGGCGCTCCCCCGGCGAGCGAACAAACAAGGCAGCTGCCGGCAGCCGGGGCCGGGGGCGGCGAGCAGCCCCCCCGTGGCCGAGGGGGAGCCGCAGGATCGGGGCGGTATCACACCCTCTGTGTCGCGACAGGCCTGGCTGTCGCAGGGCTCAGAGCTTCTCGGAGCGGGGGAGGCGGCGGAGGGATGTGGGTGTCCAGCTCTCGCCTGCTCCCTCAACGCGCGGCTGTATTAACTGGCACGGAGAGTGTAATTAAGCTGGGAGTTAATAACGGGGCAGAGCCCCCGGTGTCCCCCGCTGCAGTCGGTGCCTTCGGGGGTGGCGACCAGACGCCTTTCATTAGTGGGGCTGGTGCGGGGCGGGTGGCCAAGGGGACAGGGCTAATGGGATTACACGCATTTCTGCACGGTGGAGAGAGGGGCTGGTGCCGCAGGACCAATAATTTATCGGCAGATGCTCCTCCGGCAACCGGCGACATTGAATATTCATGGCGCGCCGCCGGGCACTTCAGCCCCGTCGGCCACCACCCCGCTCCCGCCCCTCTCGCGGGTACCCCCGGCCGGGGGGGCCTGTTGCACGGAGCCGGTCAGTCCCGGGGCAGCGGGGGGCAGCCGGCAGCGGGGCGTTGGTGCAGACCGCCCTGCCCGTCGGGGCTGCGTGCGCCCGTGAGTTGCGACCGTTCTCTTCCCTCTCCTGAACGCTTTTTCTCCGGGCAGCCTGCGGCTACAAGTTGGCGAGCGGGGGGTTTGCGGGCCGCTCCAAATACTTGTTTTTGGTAGAAAACAACGGGCCCCGGAAGATGTCGTTGACAGAGCGCGGAGCCGGCCGCGCTCCCCACCCGGCCCTGCTGCGCTCCCCCGGCCCCGCCGCCCCTTCCCCACCGTATTAACTCGTAGCCCCTCGGTCGTTTGTAACCATAAAGGGGAGAAATATTGTTGCGGGCGAAGTTCGTGCGATGCTGTGGCTCCCGCTGCGCCGGGCACTTTATACTCATTAAGTGCAGCGGCGCTAAGTCATTACTGTAATACGGTGTTATGCTGAATACAAGGGGCCACGTTTCCAAAGCCATAAATTACAACTGTCAGTGCGTATTCGAGGGATCAACAGAGCTGGGAGTAATTATTTACAGCGTGCTTTATAGAGCAATTAAAAATTCCCCAAATGGTGTTAATTGCTTTTAATGCGCAGGAAGCGCAGCTCGCCCTTCCCGCGGACGCGGGGCCGGGTAAGAGCCGCCGCCGCCGGGGCGGGGAGCTCCGGAGACCGGCCCTACCGGGTGGGATCTGCGGGAAACGAGATTTGGCGTTGGGAAGCCCGCACCGCCGCCGGAGGCCGGCTGGTGGGTGCGGGGGTCGCCCTGCTTCGCTACCGGTGCCTGTGGCGACACATGCGACATTGGTCAGTGGGAGCGGCAGCGCTGAGGCAGAGCCCCGACGGCAGCGGGGACCACGTCTCCCCGGCCCGGGGAGCGGCGGGGCTGCCCGGCGGGGCTGCCCGGCCAGCTCCCGTGCGCAGCCCGGGCCCCGCCGGCCCCGCATGGGCACCGGCTCCGCCGCCGTAATTGATTTCACAGGGGTCGGGAGGGGAGAGAAAGAGCTGCCGGAGGCGGTGGACGTGCGCAAGGGGGAGTAATCACCGGGGGCTGGGGGAGCCCCCACCCCAGCGAATTGAACGAATTAAGAAGTGAGGAAGGGAAGGAGTCAGGGTGCACCCTTCTGCTGATGGGGTAAGCGCGTGCTTGTCACCTTGCACCTGCTTGCAGCAGAGTTGCTCACTCTCCTGCTAGGAAAATGGAAGGATTTCACAGGTTCCAGAAAGCACTTCTAGAAGTGCGGGTTTCGGCTTGAGCCCAGTGTGTTTTGCTGGGACCTTGGCAAGGTCCCAGACATGCCACTTTTGTCCCTGGTCCCTGCAGGAGGGCTTGAATTTCGTAGCAGGGTCTCAGCCAGCAGCTGCGAGGCAGGGAGGCAGCTTGCGCTGCTGAGCTCCTGGGAGCCCTGAGCTGCAGAGGAGCTCAGTGGCTAAAGGGAGCCCTGGAAAGCCAGCAGGGCAGAAGAAAAGGGGAGCAGAGTGTGGAGGTCAGGCCCTGGCTGGGCTGCCCCTCTCCACTAGCAGGAGGCAGATGCACACGATCAATGAGAGAACCTGAGAAAGGATCCCTGGGCCTTTAGGAGGAGGGAGAGGGGAGCCTTACACGGCACGGGAAGGGCCCTTGTTTCCATTGCCATCTCCCAGCACAGATACACCAAGCCCTCAGCTGGGGCAGGATTGAACCACCATTTTGGAAATCACCCTGTCCCAGCAGCTGCTCGGGGCCAGTGAGGAAGGGTAAAAGTTTCGAGGTTGGCAAGAGTAAGTAAGTGGCTGTGGGTGCTTGAAGGGGGTGAGATGTTCTGGAAAAGTAGGGATGAAGTGCATTGGGCTCCTCAACGTACTGATTTTGCAGCAACTTAGTGCATGTGTCAGCCCCTGCACTGGAGGCTTTCTTCCAGCTCTGAAGAGGGCTGATCCAGCTTGTTGATTTTTCTTGCAGAATAGGATTTTGCTGGCCAGAAACAATCCCCCACCGCCCTAAACAGCTCTTTGGGCAAACATCAAAGAATGCCTGTCTTCCCAGGCTCTGCTTAGAGTATGATCTCTGAATTTTTTGTTTGCAGGGCCTGGCATCCAGAGATCTAGAAAAGATGGACAAATCCAGCCCTTGGCAGGTGAGAGAATGCTGTCTGGGGCTCTGTCTTCAAACATCAGCCAGACAGAGCTGCCTGGACTGGGGTGCCTCTGCCGCCCACCCCAGGGATCCATTTGTGGGATCACTGGATGCACCTCAGAAGTGTGCTGACCCTTGTAAACTGTCCTGTTGGGATGTGAACACATGAAAGCACCAAGACTGGCCCTGACATATCCTGGTGTGTGTGTTTTCAGCACTGCATACCCTAAAGTCCTCTTTGGCCCCAGAATTGGGGAGTTGGATGCAAAGGCTATAAATTAATTGCCAGCTTTCATGAGACAGGGTATTTCCAGAACCTCGTGATCTAGAGCCTTGCTCATGCCTTAGCCCTGGAAAGACCAAGGGGAAACTGAGGCCAGGAGCAATATGAACTGAAGCATCTGAAGTTTAGATGTGCAGTGCCCAGACTTCCAATGCCAGAAGCTGTGTGGCTTTCTCAAGGCTGTAGGCGAGGTCTGTGGCTTGTGCAGGGATTAAATCCTGGACCAGTGCATCAAGCTAAACCTCATTGATAATTCCCATTGACTTCCAGAAGTCTTGAATGCCAGTTGGGACCTAGCCCTGCCTGCCTTTCTCCTTAGTCCTTACTGGGCGCTGAGCAGAGGACATCCCAGCTTACTTGTAGTTTGTCTCCTGGCAGGTTTTACTGCCCAAAAGCCCCTACTTTGGGCTCAGCAGCTGGGGGCTGTGACCCTCATTAGCTGGCCTGGCTCACTGGTGGTGACCTTGTGTTTTCTTGGGGCCAGTCCCTCTGGGGCCCTCAGCATCTGCTCAGCCTGGGGGATCTCAGGCACAGGGAAGGCTGGAGGCTTTACTCAGCATCGACTGGGGCCTTTGGGATGCGCAAACAGCATCAGACTGCTGTGTTCTTTACTGGAGAGAGGGCACCTCCTGGGTCTTGGCAGCCAAGCTGGGTCCCTTTGGATGTCAGGGCTTACTCGCAGGGGACTCTTTGGCACTGTTAGGGGCTGGCATGGCACTTAGGGACATGGTTTAGCAGTGGACTTGGCGGTGCTAGGTTAACGGTTGGGCTCAATGGTCTTAAAGGTCTTTTGCAACCTAAACGACTCGACTCTTAATTCTGTGATTCACTGTGGAGACAACCTGAGATGCTCTGGGCTGGTTAGCAGGCGCTGTTCCATGTCCCCTGTGTGGGAAGGGGTTGGAAAGGAAGCCGAGGCTGGTCCTGGAGAAGGGCAAAGGCAGCTGCAGCCCTGGGGGATGAGAAGGCCCCCTGCCCGAGGGCAGCCTCCTGGCCCCGGCCCTCCCTCCCTCCCTCCCTCCCCTCCCAGCTCCTCCTAACCACAAGGACTTTGGTTGATGGAGCTGGCGCCAGCGAGTTCCCTGAAGAGTTCAGAAGTCAAGAACTGAGGCAGGTATGGGGAGGGGGGGGAAACCCGACCCCGGCGGGCAGGCAGGGCTGGGCCGTGGAGGGGGAGCAGGCTGGCCAGGCACTGGGCACCGGGTGGGCATGGAGCCGAGGGGTGGTGTGAGCTGCTGCCACCACTTGTGCCTCCCCAGCTTCCCCAGCATGGGGCTGTGGTGGTGGGTGTGGTGACAGTGGTGGGTCTTGGAGTGTCACAGCAGGGTTGTGGCTGGGGTGAGGGTGGCAAGAACTCACAAGCACTGGTGTGTCAGCGTGTGTGGGTCTTGGTGTGTCTGAATGCAGAGGTACAGGGGTGCCTTAATGCCTGTCGTAGGGGCGAATGTGCTGTGTGAAGGTGTGCAGTTGTGAAGGTGTGAGCAAGAACATGTGTGTGAATTTGTGTGGGTGCAGGGAAGGCTGTGAGGGTCTGTGAGAATGAGGGAGCATGTGAGTAAATGTGCACAAATGTAAGTGCGTGTGCAAGCAGATGTGTGGGACTGTGTGGGTGCCTGTCAGCTCTTGAGGGTGTTGGTGAGTGTGTGTGCATCTTTGTGAGGGTGAGGCCGTGTGAGCAGGTGTGTGTGAGGATGTAGATAGGATGATAGCTGTGGCTGTGAGGTGTACCTGAGCACACAGGCAGGACTGGCTATGCCGGTGCATTTGTATTGCATAGGGGATGCCCCAGAGTGGGCTGTCTTGCGGGACCCCCATGGTCCCCCCCGTGGGCACTAAACCACTGGCACACTGAAGACATAGAGGGGGGTGTTTGGCCTAGCCAGGGAGGAGGGGGCCTGTCGGGCCGGCCCCAGCCCGGAGTGAGGAGGATGGAGCGGGCTGCCCGGTGCTGGCAGAGCACAAACCAGCTGGGAAACCCTCAACGCCGGTGCCGGGAGCATGAAGCCACGGTGGCAGAGCCAGTCGGAAGCAGTGAGGGGGCAGGAGCCGGCCATGCCCCGGCTGCACCGGCGGCTTTGCCCCCCGCCCGGCTGCACGGAGCCGCAGCACCGACGGGCCAGGGCCAAAACAAGTTTTGCATCGGATTACGGCAGCGACTTGCAATTTTTTAAATGATTATTTATTTCTTTATAACGAAAACATTGATATCCCCGCAGGCAGTCGCGGGCGGGGGTGGGGGCGCGGGCGCCAGCAGCCGGTGCCCGTTCAGCCCTCGCCCCGCCGCGGTGCGCGCCGCTGCCCCGGGGGGAACAGCTGGGGCCGGGCCTCGTCCAGCGGGAAGGAGCCCCGGTTCTCCGGGGGGGAGGTGTGCCCCAGGCACTCGTCGCTTCCTCCCATGATAACCCCTCCACGGCCCTCCTGACCGAGCGGTGCTAACTTTTGAAATGGAGAACACCCCCCCGGGAAAGGGGGCACGGCTGGTCTAGGACCTCTCCAGGAGGCGATCCCACGGGACCATCTGATCAATGGCCCAGGGCCCGACCTCCCCACCGGGACTGGCAGCCAGAACCCCCCCTGCCCAGCAGCCCAAGGCCACAAACTCCGGGACAAAACGTCCCCCTCCATTGCCGGGTACCTGCTGCTCCTTCACCCGCCCCAGAGCGCGGCGCGCACCCAGCGCTGCCTTTATAAGGCCGAGCCGGGTGGTGATTTCTTTTTTTGGGTGGGGGGGGTGGCGAGGGGGAGCTGGGGAAGAAAAAACTCCTTTTTTCGTGTGCTCTTCTCTGCTGTCATTCACTCGGCTCCTTTCAGCATCCAGCCAATGGAGAGTGAGGGCCTGGGAGCAGCAGGCCTTGGGTAGCGTGATTGATGGGCAAGCGGGGCGGCGGGGCGCTCGCACTCGCACTCCGCCGCGCTCCGCGCCGCTCCGCGGGGCTCTCGGCTCCCACCGCCCGCGGCGGCAAGGGGTCCCCGGGGCACCTGTGTGTGTGTGTGTATGTGTCTGTGTGTGTGTCTCGGGTGAGTGGCTCCTGCCTTGGGGCCGTTGTGTCTCGGTGGCGTGGGAGCGCTGGGTCTCACCGGAGCGGGACCAGCGTGCGCGGGTCTTGCGGCTGTGCTGCTGGAGGCTCTTGGGTGCGGTGGGTGTGCGTGGCGCGGCTGTCCCCGCTGTGCAGCTCCTGTGCCTCGGCCGGGCACGGCTGGGGTGCGCTGGGCTGCGGGGTGGCTCAGCTCCTGTGCCAGGGCTGTGCATGGCTCTGGTGTTGGGTCCTGGGGCTGAGCGCGTAGCTGCCGCGTCCCGGCTGTGCGCGGCTCTGCTGGCGTGTCCCGGGCTGCGCGGCTGCCGTGCCATGGGACTCAGCGCGTAGCCGGCGCGTCCCGGCTGTGCGCGGCCCCGTTGCGTGCCGCTGCCGTGCTGCGGGGCGGTGCGGGGCTCTGCTGCCCTGCCCGGAGAGCGGGTCCGGCCCCGGTGCCCCGGGGCGTTGTGCGCGGCTCCCCTGCCGGGGCCGGGCGGCGGCTCCCTGGCGGCGGCATGGAGCACCTCGGTGCTCACCACCTGCACCAAGGCCAAGCCGAGCCCATCAGCTTCGGCATCGACCAGATCCTCAACACGTCGGAGCCGGGCAGCTGCATGGTGTCGCACCCGCGGCTGCAGGACTCGGCGGATTACGGGCTGGGCTGCATCGTGGGCAGCGCCTACAATACGGTCACGGGTGGCTACGGGGCGAGCGGCGGCGCGGCCGGCGCCTACACCGGCACCTCCTGCAGCATGGGCGGCCTGCCCGGCTCCTACAACGTGAACATGGCGGTGAGCATGAACGGCAACACCTTGAGCTCGGCCGGGGGGGTGATCCGCGTCCCGGCCCATCGCCCGGTGGCCGGCGGCGTGCACCAGCCCCTCTCCGCCGCCGTGCCGGCGGTGAACGGCATGAACAGTCTCACGGGGCTCACCTTTCCCTGGATGGAGAGCAACAGGCGGTACACAAAAGACAGATTCACAGGTGAGTCGGGCCACCGGGACCCCCCTTCCCTCCCTTCTCCTGCTGCCCCGCTCCATTCCCCGCCGCTCGGCCTTGGCGCGGCAGCCGGCGCCCGCCGGGGAAAGCAGGATCCGGCCTCGGGTGGAGAAAGCGGCCCGGATCGCCCTGGGAAGTCGATCTTGGAGGAGGCCAGAAGCAAGAAGGGGTGGAAAATCAGGCGCATTCAGTCCCCCCTAAGTCTATTGGTTTGGGGGTTTTTTTGTTTTGGTTTCCGGGGGCTTTCTTGTTGTTGGTTTGGCTTTTTGGGGGGGGTTTGTGGGTTTTTCTTGTAGTGGTGTTTTCTTTTTTTTCTTCCCCCCCACCCCGGGATCAGGCTTGGGAAAGGCGGGCAGGCAGGAAGCGGGATGGCAAACTCCACACACCTCCCGCAAGCCCTGGGCTCCGCTGCCCGCTCCCCGCCGCTGGATCCAGCAGCCGGGGAAAGTTTCCTTCCGAACAGCGGGTTATTTCGGGGGCACAGCCCGGACCGGCGGGAGGGGAGCCCGGCGGCCTCGGCCCGAGCTCGCCCGGGAAGGCCGGCCCGTTGCTGGCCGCTTTCCCGTGCGCACCGTAACCGGAATGGTTTTCCCCGGCTGCGGGTTTCGTTTCAGCCTTCCCCCCCCCAAAAAGGGACATTTTGCAGCCCCCAGCAGAGCCGGGCTCGGGCTGGAGCTTCTTCCTGGACCCGCCGCCGTTTCCAGGTGTATCTGGGCTCGTCTTTCGGCGCTAACAAAGCAAAAACTCGAACAACGAAAATAAAAACAGTAACAAGAAAAGCAACGAAATGGAGACGGGGAAAAAAATCAGCCCCGCTCCAGCAGCGCCCGCACCAGCTCCTCTTCCCGGGGGCAGAAGCCGAGGCCCGATTTTTGGAAGTTCACGTTTAATTTGGACCCGGTGGCGCTGGGCTCGGGCACGGCGGCGGGCGGGCAAACGGGCCGTTCTCCTGGCAGGCACCGGGCTGAGTTTCACTTACCCCTTTCCTGGCCTGGCCAGGAGTTTTCCCCAATTACTTTTTCATGGGTAGGGGAAAGAAAACCCCAAAATATTAAAAAAACCCCAAACACACAACGAATCGCAGCTCCTGTTTCCAGCCCGGGAAGTTATTTCCCGCCTACGAAACGCCGGGGCCGAGGACAGCGGGGTTACCGCCGCGCCCGAACGAAATTAAACGGAGTCCCGGCGCCAGGACCGGCTGCAGCTGCTGGCCCCGCCGCCGGGCACCTCGCCGGGCCAGTGGCCGCCTTCCCCGCTGCCAAAGGCGAGCGGGGCCGGCGTGGGGCTGCAGCGCCCGGGGAAGGAGCCGCCGCCGCCGCGTTTTTGCAGCCCGTGCGCGGGTGCCGGCGGGGAAGCGGCGGCTTGGCCGCGGGGGGGTCCCCAAGCCCATCGCCCGGGAGCCGGAGCCCCTCTGCTGATGTGTTGCTGCTTGCTTCTTTGCCTCTCATCCCCCCTCCTCCCGTGTCCCCCCCAGTGGCCCTCTCACCCTTCACTGTAACACGCCGTATAGGTCACCCCTACCAGAACCGCACGCCCCCCAAGAAGAAGAAGCCGCGCACCTCCTTCACCCGACTGCAGATCTGCGAGCTGGAGAAGCGCTTCCACCGGCAGAAGTACCTGGCCTCGGCTGAGCGCGCTGCCCTGGCCAAGGCCCTCAAGATGACGGACGCCCAGGTGAAGACCTGGTTCCAGAACCGGCGCACCAAATGGAGGTGAGGGACTGGGGGGCTCGGCGGACCCGGGGGGCAGGTGCTGGGGCAGCAGGCCTGGCAGCCACCGGCTCTGCCAGGGGCATTGGTGGCTGCGTGTGGGGGTGTGTGCCCTGTGAGTGCACATATGGGTGAGCCACACGTGTGTGTGAATGTGAATGTGTGTGTACACATGCGTGCAAATGCGTGTGTGCACACAGAGCAGTGTGTGTGCGTGCAGTGGCTGTGGATACAAATATGCGTGTGGTGTGTGTAGGCCGTGTGTGCACATGCCCGTGCGTGTGCATGCATGCGGTCTGTATGAGTGTGCGTACACCTGCATATGCCTGTGCAAGCAGGGCATGCATGTGTAACTCTGCACAGTGTGTGTGAATGCCTTTGTGTGAAGGCCATGTGCGCAGGGGGGTGTATGCGTGGGTGCTTGTGCCTGAGTGTGCATGGGGGTGTGCATGCAAACTGCGACAGCTGCATACGGATGTGTGTGCACTGTGCGTGCAGCAGTGTGCATTCCATGTGTATGCGGGGTGAGCGCATCGGGTCTGCGTGCAAGCAGGTGTGCATGAATGCGTGTGTGCATACACATGTGCACTGTGGTCTGTGTGTGCTGTGTGCGCGGGGCTGATGTGTGGTGTGTGCAGTCGTTGTCACTGGTGGGTGCAACAGCTCCAGCGCCTCATTCCCCGGCGGCAGCGTGCGGGAGCCCCCGGCCCGGCCCGTCGGGGCCTCCGGGGCGGCTGCGGGCCCCAGGGGGGCTGGCGCTCGGGGTGCGGAGGGTGGCGGCCGGGGGGCAGCGGGACCCTCCGGCGCCGGGCGGCGTGGGAGTGCGACTGGGGCCGGATCCCGCGCCCGGGCTGCCGGGATGTCGGGCTCCGCGTAACGCCAAGATTTCCACCCCCGCGGGCCTTCGGCACCGCTTTGCCAAAGTGCCGGCTTTGTGTTCTCCTGCCGGGCGTGTCGGTAGAGCCGGGCAGGAGAGGAAGAGGAGGCCGGGCTCACACGGAGCCTGGCAGGCTCCGACACCGTGACCCTGCCCTTCCCAGGCTGCAGCTTGCCGGGGTGTCCCCGGGGGAGGCTCCCCGGTCCAGGGAACATCCCCTGCCCTGCCCCGGGCTGGGGGCAGGCGCCCTTCGAGGGGCCGGGGGGGAGCTGGGCAAGGGGCAGCTCCGCTGGCAGGTCAGGGGAAAGGGTGCACAGGCAGGCAGGAGCTTCAAGGCAAGGGGACACGGGCTTCCCCAGAGTCTTCCCGAGGGTGAATGGGACAGTGGTTGCCTGGAGATGCTGGGGTTGGGTAAGAAATGGGGGACAAGGAACTTGAAACCAAGGGTGTGGGTCAATCGCCACCCTCAGCATGCCCTTCCCTAAAAAGCCCATGGTAGAGCAGCTCCCCAAGCGCCAGGAAGTCTCTAGCTGGATTGATCTCTGTTGGCCAGGAGCAGAGTCCTGCAGGAGGAACAGTCCTGCCCTGGCCTGCACAACGGGGTCAGCTATGTCTTCTAACCTGGTTTCCTAAGGAAGTGAGGCAAATCCATCTGTCAGTACTCCTTGCGTCTGTTGGCTAAGTTCAACCCCCTTTGGCAGAGGATACAAACCTATTCATATGTTTCGTAAAAAATAGCTGGGTAAAGAGAAACAAAATCCTGATTCTGCCGAAGGGAAAGGCTGCAGCCTGACCTCAGTCGTAGTATTAGGCATGGGAGAATCCCCACTGGCTTGAGCCGGAGAGACAAACTTGTAAGCTCGGCTTGTTTGCATCCCTGCCTGCTGGGTGTTGCGATGGAGAGGTGGGTGCCCCTGGCTGACAGCACGCCCAGCTCACCGCCCTGGGCCCCTGCACAGGCTGGTGGGCTCTGAGCACCCTGGAGCACTGGGTGCTGGAAGGAGCTGCTTGCAGGCACAGTCTGAACTAGGCAGCAGGGAGTATCTGAGAGAAGGAGTGTTGCTTTAAGCCCTCTGATGGATTTAACTGCTTAAATAAATGCAGGCTAGCACGGGGACAGTCTTGCCTCTGCCCCTTGCCTGAGTGTTGCTGCTGGAGTGAGGTGGCTGTATGATCCCCTCCCCAAATCTGGGCTCTTGCTTGGGACATGGGCATCAAGGTTCAGTTCCTTCCAGGCAGATTTGAACCTGCAAATCCCAGCCAGGCATGAATGCATGAAGGTGCCAGCTGGCTGGAGCAGGAAGATATTTGGGAGCCGGGTGATCACAGCCATTGCGCTCCTGACTGCCCTGGATGTGGGGCTCCCTCCCTCCTCCTGGAGCATCTCTTCATTGTGCAGGGAGTCATTAAATATTCATCGAGGCAGAGAGGGAGCCGCTCCCGGCTGCGTGGGGAGGGCGGGTGCTGCTCCGACACCCCTCTTCCCGGGATGTCTGACGTGAAGTGTTGACACAGTGATTAGAGCAGGGACTGAGCCCCGAGCTACCTGCCCAGGACAGGCGGGAACCCTGGCTGCACGCCTGGAGGGTCGGGTGCCCTGGAGGCCCATCACCCATCCAGCCCTCGGGTGCCCTGGAGGCCCATCACCCATCCAGCCCTTGTCCGCTTCCCGGTGGGGAGCCAGGGTCCCTCTGCCCTGGGCTCTGAGATGTCATCGTGGAGCTTGGAGCTGCCACTTCCAATCCCCACAGCCCAAGAAGATGAGACATCCCACACCCCCAAGTTGCTACATTAAAAAGCTGCTGTTTCCCCTGTCACTGATCCACTGAAGCTGCTGGGGGAGTGTCAGCCGGGCCTGGGGGTGTAAGGGAGGGAGGGTGTGCTTTGGCAGTCATCCTGGAACTGGCACTGTGAGCTGCTCCCAGGTTTTCCCAGCAGAGTCACTGGAGGTGCCAGGTGATGTTCACCAGTAAAAGCAGAGGTGACTGCAGGCTGCAGCCTCTAGACTGACCCACCATCCAAGCAAGGTGTGTGTGGGATTTTTATTGTGGATTTATATTCAGGCCATTTCTACCTATCCCATCCCCTCCTCCCAGGCAGCCCAGAGCTGAGACCCTACCAGCGCTGGAAAGGGTGCCTGCAGGCTCCCTAGTCCCCCCCCCTTGGCAGGATCAGCTCTGCTAGTGCCATTCCAGACAAGTGTATGTCCAACCTGTTCTTCAAAATATCCTCCTTCACCCTGCCCGGACGGTTTATTCTGAGCTTTGATTCTTCTCACTGCTAAAAATGTGGTTTTAGTGTTTAGCTGATGTTTTGCTGATTTTTGTCCCGCCTGCCATGGGTATGTTGTTGCCTTCATGCAGCCTCTTGGCAGCTGACTGCCACAGCCCAGCAGAGGAGATGGCAGACCTGGGTGCTGGGAAGGGGGTGCCCAGGATGTTGTTGCCCACCTCCCAGCCACGTGGCACTGCCAGTCAGTGAAGTCTCACCTCGCTCCTGCCCTGTGTTCCTCGCTGGGACATTGTGCACTTGGCTCTAGCTGCTGGTCACAGAGCACGTTTGCAGGGGATTGCACCTTTTGCAGCCCTGTTGTGTGCCTCTTTGGGTGTTTTGGCTCTGCTTAGATTTTCCCCACAGACTGCTCCTGGCTCTCCTTGATCGGAGCAATTTTTGCTGGGGCCAGTAAGATAGACAGCCTCAGTATATGGGATTTATTGGCACTTTGTGCAGGGGATGTGGAACCACATTGTGGCTAGCACCCTCTCCTACACTGCCCCAGCCCTGAGCACCCAGCACAACCTATTCTCTCCAGAGATACCCCTCCTTTGCCCCCCCCCAGCCCCCCTAACCGCTCCCTCTCTCCTAGGAGGCAGACAGCAGAGGAGCGGGAGGCTGAGCGGCAGCAAGCGAACCGCATCCTCATGCAGCTGCAGCAGGAGGCCTTCCAAAAAACCATCAACCAGCCCATCCAAGCCGACCCCATCTGTGTCCACAACTCCTCTCTCTTCGCCCTCCAGAACCTCCAGCCTTGGTCTGACGACTCCACCAAGATCACCAGTGTCACCACCGTCGCCTCTGCTTGTGAATAAGGCTGGCACCCGCCGGCGGCACGTGCACCTTCTGCCGGTGGGGCTGTCCCCGGGGGGCCACGAGACATCCCTGTTTCTCCCCGGGGAAGGCTGGCACCCAATGGTCCTCCAGCCGCATGTGCATCCCACACGTCCAGCTGGGGAAACCCTCCACGAGGACTGAATGGAAGGGAAACCACCCCAAAAACTCTCCCTGCCTGTGGGGTTGCTGGAGCAGCGGTGGTGTCTCGCCTCCCCCCAACCCTTTTGTTCTCTTGAAAGTCTCCAGCGCCGACCATGAAGTTGCTGACGTGCTGCCAGACAAAAGCCCAGCCCTGACAGACACGGCTGCCAGCGTTTGCCCAGCTCAGGGAGAGAAAACTTCCTTTGGATTATGCTGGCAGCAGTGCAAAGCCTGGGGTTACCCTTATATATCCGTATATGTATATATATAAAGCGTTTATATATATATATATATATATATATATGTATACTTTGGATTGATGGCTTGAAACAAAAGGAGGAGGCTCCCTGGAAATCACATCCCTGCTGTGAGCCTCCTTGGGTTGTCCGCGCAGGAGACATTCGGGGATGCAACAAATGGAGGAAACAGCAGCAATTTCTGCTTGCGCCAGATGGGAACCCTTCAGATCTCACCTCGCCGTCTCTCCTCCCCTTTTTCATTAATTTTTTCTTGCAAGGGGGAATAAGAGAAGGATCTGACAGACTCCTGAGGATGGTAAATATGATATCTCAATTGTATGAAGAGCCCAAACTGTCCCCGGCTGCCACAGACTCCGTGCCCATCAGCGTGTATTTTAATAATGAGAAGACCTTGGTGGCAGTTTGTGGGGGTAATGCAGTTTCTTTCCATGGATTATTTCCATATCATTTGCAAAATATTGTCCAATGTTTTATTTTACCTGTTTCCCTTTAGAAGGCAGTTCCTGACAGCAAAAAATCAATTTCACTCTCAACCGTTTAACTTAGTTGATTCTTCAATTGTACCAAGGGAATGAGACACAATTAAACAAAGCACTTCTTATAGCAAATGCCAGGAATATATAGATATATATATACAGTATATATTTTTCAGTTACTTATAATCTAAAACAGCACTGCCAATTTAAAGCAGCAAGTACAAACAAGCAATCAGAAAACCTATTTTCAGTGAGATTTTTAAAGGCATTCGTTCATTTGGTTTTTTTAAGTTATGCACTTATAAGGCGTTTTATGTGTATTCATTTTATAAAGTGCTTGTGTAATTTATGTGGAAACGAAAAGGAAAATAAAAAGAAAAAAAATCTCCAGGGTACTGAATAAATCATTTAAAGCCTTGCTCTTCCCTGTCTATTAGTTCCCCGAGAGGAGACTATATCACAACTACTTCTGAAGCCTCTGCTATTTTTTTAAAGTGAAAATAGATTTAGCATTTCCATTTGACTTGCTCAGGTTCACTTGGCTTTGGAAGCTCCAGGGGTAATGTTCTGTATTTTAATACCTGATCCTGTAAACATTTTTAGGGTTCAACCCAGCAGTGCATTTATCACCTGCTTTAATTGAAGCCCTTCTGGGGGGCTCACTGAGGGTAGGAGGAATTGCACAGGGGCTCAGCCTTAAGCTCATGTTAAATAATTTCTTGAATAAGAGATTGGAGCAGGGTCTCGTCTGGGCTGAGGGGGGATGTCTAGAGATATTAATGTCTGAAAGTTTGTATGGAAAGGGGAATCTGAATATAAAAAAATAAGCAAGAGTACATTTTAGAGATAACCTTGCAGGGAATTATTCTAGGCACCATGTTTTTCGTTCGCGCTCAGCCTTACTTGAGGACATTGTCCCCGGCTAGGCAAGCCTTTCTCAGAGGAAAATCAAACTGGTGGGAAAACTCCTGTTGGTTTCCTAGGGGGACACTCCCAGGCTTATGGTCAGGGAAGCTGGGCTGACTTCAGCCTGGCATTTCCTTCCAGCACTGGGGATTACTGGGTAAAGGATGTTGGAGGAGAGGGCTGAAGAGGGTGGCCAGCCACAAGCCCCTGACAGGGACCCCCTGAGGGGGTCCAGGCTGCCTGTGGGATGTGTGAGACAATATTCCTCGAGCCTTTGATACCTGGCGGTTGATAGCGCTCCTGGAAGACAGGTTCTCTGGGTAGAGCATGCTGGGGAGCTTGTTAAGGGAGCGTATGAATAGGTTGCTTTATCCAAAATCGATTACTGCAGGATGGTTGTGCACACACCATGGTTGTGCACACCTCTATCACCCGCATCGCTGCCAGGGATCAAAAGCTATTACTGCAGGACTGGGCTGAATATTTATGTTGCTGCAAGATTTTCCCATCCTGCAGTCCAACGCATAAGTGAACACAGAGAAATATTTGCAGCGATAGAGACAAGAAATGGAAAAAGAAAAAAAAAAAAAAAGATAAAACACAGGAAAAGAAGTAAACACGGAGAACATGCACTTTTGGAGACATCTTTAAAAGACACTTGATTACCCCTCAAAAACTGCTAAAATAAAACACCTTGTATTTTTTTCCAAGATACATTTCACATGTCTTGTGTTTGAATTGTTTTGTACTACGGTCAGTTTTTTAGGTGATGGTTAAGCTAATTACTTAATATGTGCCCAACTTTGGCTACAAAGATAATGCTGGGGTTAGGGCTTCCTCCTTCAGGAGGTATTGCTGTGTACAAATCTTTAATGGTTTACAGTTTGTTGCAGTGTATATTTTTGTTTTCAAGGTTTCTGCGTAGGAAAAAGCACCAACCACAAAATAATAATAAAAAAGGATGATAGAGCTCACTGCTGATATTAAAAGTGTTTTCTGTTTTATTATTATGACACATCAATATTGTAAAATTTAATTCCAAGACAGCTATTTTATAATATCCACATTATTCAGTTCATACTCCAAAATGTTCCCTGGTGAAGTTGAATGTATGATAATGCACATTCGAGGGTATGTGTTTAGATACAATATTTAGCTACACCTTGTTCTTGAAACTGTTGGCTTCCTCCTTTTCTTATCAATCTTTCCTGTTAAAAAAAAAAAAAGGCAGAAAGAAAAAAAAAAGAAAAATTGATATAAACAACAATATAATAACAATGTAACATTGGAACCAGAAAAATACTCTTCTGGTCTTTTTTGTCCCTGGAAAGATTTGCTTCTAGAAGGGGTTTACCTTAAAATATTTCTCTTGGATTCATTTTAAAAATTGGCTTAGTGGCAGGAGATGTTCTTGATATCTGCATATGTGCTTCCAGTTATTAATATGATGATCTGTATCTGGACAATAAAAGTTGCCTGAAATATGATGGAATTAAATCAGTAAGCAATGACATGAAATGATGACACATAACGATATGTTTTGTAGACTGACATCACCTCAGCCGTATCCTGGGGCCATCCATACCACGTTGAAGGCTGATTTAATTTTTTGTATTATACCTATTTGGGAACAGGAATAAAATTGCATTAAGATGCCTTGAAAGTCATTTGCCCCCTTCCCTCTATCTCAAATTGTAGCAAATCCCAAATGTGAAATGTGACTTAGGAAGAAATGTTTTCCCACTGTTCGCCTGTATTTAGGAAATATAGACCAAAGTAAAATGAACATGGGCTGGCACGGGAAAGCGGGCACGAAGGGCACACGGGCATCGCCAGAGCGTGCCGTGGGCTTGCACACTTCTATTGCCACCAGGGATCAAGAGCTATCGATCATGTTGGGTTGGCTATGGATGTGCTGAGAATTTGAGGGCAAAATCTGGGGGGGAGAAAAAGCACCATCTCTGCATAAGCAAGCGGAGTATTGAACATCTGTGTGGAGCTGGAAGAGACGAAGCCCAGCTGGACAGGCTGCGGTTGTCTGGGTTTGGTCCCAGCTCAGCAAACTATGTGGGCAGGAGGAACCAGAGGTCTGGCCCCCATTTAGCCAATTAGTTAAGCACGTGACTCATCCAAACGAAGATCAGTTGGTTTATCTCTGCAGAGGGATGGGCCCACAGAAAGACTGAAGGGTCTTTGCTGGAGCCTCCTGCCTGTTTCCTGGGCACAGGCCAGTCCATTTGGCCCCTTGCAGTACTTGCATGCCCCAATTTCTGGTAAGTACTTGTAAAGATCCCATGCAGCTTTTCTTGGGCTGTGTTATCTCATCTACAGGGCATTCGTTGTGTGCTTAATTCCATTTTTCCTGCAGCAGCATTTGCGAGAGTCACCTGTATGCAGCACTTGCTGGAGGAAGACCTAGGTGAGCATATGTGTCGTTGAATATGGTTTGTATAATTGATAATAAAAGGAGGCTACGACCCCACTAACACCCATATACAGGATCATTTTCCTTACCTCACCAAGGCTGTAGATCAGTATTTTTGGATGTGCTCCTAAGTAACCAACGCATCAAAAATGAAGCTTAAACCTGGGGCTGCTGCCTCAGCATGGCGCCAGCGGGAGCCCAGCGCCGCGGAGGGCAGCCCCCTCCTCACTGCCGTGGGCGAGATGGGGTACAAAACACAAGCCCATTTACTGAAAAAACTGGAAATGGCTTTGCTGAAAACTGTTTTGGTTACAGGAAAAAGCCAGCCCTGTCTGGGCTTCTGGGACAGCTGGAACTTTTTGAATTAATCTTTTTTTTTTTTTCTCCCTGCCAGAAGCAGACTGGCTGAGTGACACTGATTTCTTTGTGCAACAGTGAGCTTTGACGGCCGCTTACTTGAAAAACATTTGTGAAATAAGATTTGGAATTATCAAAATATCCTGGGTGGAAAGTTTCTAAATGAAAAGGTCTTAATTTGTGAAGAAAAACTAGATTTAAATTTTTTAAAAAAAAAAAAATATTAAGGGAAGAAGAAAAGTATGCAAAGCTATACATTATCACAAGCTTCTGCTGCAGTCAAACCAAATTGTCTCTGGTTTTGTATATCTTTTATTTCTGAAGCTAGCCAGGACTTTGATATTTATTTTTTTTAAATTATTGTTATCGTTATTTTTGCCTTCGTTACAGTAGGAAATTTGCCTGGTGTGTCAGTGCTTGTCCAAGATTAGGACAGAGGTTCTTTGCCCCTATTCCCTTCCACCAAATAGAAAGAAACTCCTTGTTGTTTTGGTAGTTGAAAATAGATTCTATACGCTTATTCAAATCAAACTTAAAAGTGTACTGAAAGAGATTTTTTTTTTTCTGAAGGCAATGAAAAAATCTTGATTTTCCAAGTCTAGAAATTAATTTCTGGCTTCCTTTTTTGGTTTTTTTTGCAGCTAGCTGTGGTAAGCACAGGGCTGACTCTGGCAGCTTTTAGCTGTGTAACTCCAAATTACACGCCAGCCTCCAGCACGCCGAAGCTGTGCGGATCCCCTTTGCAGAGAGCTGCAAACCCCTGCCTTGCGCTTCCTTGGGGCTGGAAATTCAGCACTTACCTTCAGCTCAGCTGCCTTTTGCCTTGCTGCTTCTGAAGCAAAAATAAAATGAGCAGAAATAGATGGGGAGTCCCCGCTCCAGTTTTTAAGGAGGAAGGAGCCAGGCTTGAGAGAACTCGTTTTGTCGTTGCCTGCAAAGAATGTAAACCCGCTGGTCTGAGAGCTGCGGTTAACTGTCTGTCTTTCCTAGACTGCAGCCGCCTAAAAATAACAAAGCAGCGATTAAAAAATATCAATCAATACATACTGTTTTTAACTACAGTTGGGAAGGAGTACAAAGATGGGGATAGATGAAAACATGGAGAAAAGCTCTGTTTTCCAGGGGCTTTCCTGTCTCAGCAAGAGGAATTTTTTGGAAAGTTGCTTTGTTTTGCTATTGATACCTGCTGTTGCTGATGCCTGGCTTTTGGGCACGTCAGGTCTGGTGAGACTCTTCCTCTCTGGGCTTTCATCTAGAAAGCACTTGGTTTGCAATGCTGGTGGTCGGTGGGAGTAAGACCAAACCTAGGCTATCTGGTTTATTGGCCCTAAATGTGCTGAGAGGCAGGGCTTGACCCCAAGATCTCCCCATGGAAAGTGGCAAAGGGGAAAAAGGAGGCAGAGGTGGGGGGAAGAAAAAGGGGAGGAGGCTTGCTCGGGGGCATCATGAGCAAGCGAGCACAAGTGCATTGAGTTGTGGCCAGGCCTCTGCACAGCTCTCGATCTCCAGGGGTAAAAGCCTCCACAGCTGATCTGGCTGTTTTCACAGGAGAGCCCTGAGAGCCTGGGGGAGAAGAGAGGGTCCTCTGAGGCCAGGCTGGAGGACAAGAGGACAAATGCCAGCAGGTCCCTGGGAGCCATGATGTACCAGAAGAATGCTGTTTTGAAAACTGCAGAGAAAAGGCACCAAGTCTCTGCAGACCTGTGGGGTATGGGGGTGAGCAATGAGGGGCAGCTGGGATTTGGGGTCCTGGTCCAGTGGGAGCCTGGGCTGGGCAGAGGAGGGCTGCCCCCCAGCAGGGTCTATACCTGGCTTGTCTGGCCCTGCTGCAGGTGGCACGTGCTGGAGGGGCTCACAGGGTCTGGAGATGTCACATCATGAGAATGCTGCTGAAATGCATGTCCCGGCTACTGCATCCCCTGGTGACACAGGCGTGGAGCATGGCAGTAGCTGCTGGGCCGTACCCAGGGCACTGCCCTCCTTCCAGGATTAAGCTCCGGGAAGTTTTATACGCATTTGCAACACTGTTGGGTTTCTGCCACTGCCAGGCTGTGCTCTCCTGCCATTGGAGGGACCCCACAACCACAGAGGTGTGTTCTGGGCATCCCGCCTACCGACACGGCCACTCGCAGAGGCAAGTGAGGGATCTGTGGAGACGGCACTCCCCACTGCCCCCCGTCCTCACGGAAATGCTTGGAGAGATCTGGCTTTCATTTCAGGATGGAGTGAAACAAATGTTGAAACCTTATCAGTTGTTATGACAGGTTTGAAACCTGCCTTGGCCGTGGCTCATACCACTGTGTCCAGAGGCAGAAGGTAGGATGCAGAGTGGAGTGTCCTCTCCAGGGAGCGAGGCAAGAGGAATCTATCGGTGGACCCACAACATTTCTCATGCAGTCTCCCTCCAGGCCTGGTCCTTTGAGGATCTGGGGGTACATACAGCCTTGAGCAGAGCTGTACCACATACCATGGGCAGAAGCAGGACTTGTAGCAGTTGGGTGAGGGAGCGCAGAGCCTGCACTGGGACCCCAGGGTGCACGTGTGTGTGCCAGCCCCTGAGGAAACACACGGCAGCTGTGGCAGGGAGAGCCCAGGGCCAGGCAGACACACCTGTAAGGTCATACGGCAGAAAGGGTTTCCTGAGAGAGCTTGTGGCTGCAGGTGCTGCCAAGGGAGGTGAGCAGTGAGGGACGGTGTCCTGTTGCTGAACATCTCCTGCATTTTGGGAGCCTGTTTCTCACCCCTGCCAACAAGTGGGATCACAGGAGTTAGGTCCTGACTCCAGTCCTTCCCAGAGGAAACTGTGGCTGATGGCTCAGCCCAAACTGGCCTTGGTGGGATGAGGGGTGAAGACCTCCCATACAAGAGATGGTGTAGTGGGGACGGGTGAGTATTCCCTAGCAGGGCTACAGGTGCTGCCTTGCATGGCTCTGACCCCACCGTCCTTCTTTCCTTCCTCATGCAGCCTCCCTTCCCATTTCAGTCTCAGCACACATCCTCCCTTGTTTGCCTTTAAGTGCCTAGGGATGTTTTCTGGATGGGAGCCAGGGGACCTCAGGCCTCTCTGCAGTGGGTGGAGAGAGGGGCACTTGGCTGTCTGGTTTCCCCCAAAAGATGGTGTCTAGGGCAACGTAACCCCTCACCCAAGTGCCTTGAGACAAACAGGGGCCAAAGCTATGGGTACCCCCAGCACATGTGGCATCACCCCTCCACAGGTGAACCTGGTGCACCGTGGCCTGCAGAGCTGGCCTGAGCCGCAGGACGCTGCACACCAGCTGGAGTGACACGGTGTCCCGGTGGCCACCTCCCCCGCCAGGTGCGACCACCCACGGCTGCGTGAGACCGGCAGGACCGGGGCGCGCCCGCCGCTATGCCGGGAGAGCGGCTGCCAGCGGCGGGCAGCGAGCGCCACCTCGCGGCCAGAGAGCGCCCGGCACCGCCCCCCGCGGCCCCCCCCGGTACGGGCGGCACGGCGTCCCCCGCCCCAGCTACGTGGGGGTGCCGAGCCCCAGGCCAGCCGTGGGGAGGGGACTCAGGCTGGGAGAAGGGCGACCAAGCCCAGCGCCGGGTGTGTCCTTCGGGCCACAACGTGTTCCCCGAAGGGTCTCGGGGAAAGCCAGCCCTGAGACACGCAGGGGATGGATTCCCCTGGACTCAGCATTCCCCGCCGGGATTTAGAAGTGAGACTTTCCATGGGATGTCCCATCTCTGATGCTTTGTGTGATGGGTGGGTGGGCTGGACAGCGCCGGGATGGCAGGTGTGGGTGGGCGCAGGACCGCTGCTCGGGGATCGCAGCCACGCAGGGGACACAAAGCTGAGACCCCTGCGCATCCCCGAGTTCCAGCCAGGCATGGAGCAAGGGGTCTGGCTCCATCTGTGTCCTGGCCACGCATCCCTGCCTCCTGGCTCATGGGGTGCAGTAAGTACTGGGGTGAAACCGCTGGGAATCCTTTAAGCACGGAGGGATGTGCTTTGGTCAGAGCAGGCGGCTGCAGCAGCTCTCTAGGACAGCCAAGCAGCTGCCTGCATTCATCAAAAGAGAAGAAATATAAACCCAAGAAATGCTAAACCAGATAAACAAGGAAGCAATGATTTTCTCTTTGTGGCATAGGAAGTCAATAAAGCTCAAGGAAACCACCTGTATTTTATTACCACATATTCATATGTTTAATGCTATTAAAACAAGAGTCTGGGGTGAGCTACAGGAAATCAGAGCACTTAATGGTGCAGACACAAACCTTCCCTCCTCCCTCTCCAAAGGTGATTTGAACCAGTTTAAGCAAATGTGTCTTCATCTTTTAAAATAATTATGTGATTTAGAGACACTTTTCCCTGGCTCACATCAAATGACTTTAATGGGGTCTGCTCGTGTGTGTGTGTCTGTTTAACAAGTTATTGCTTTTTAAAGCTGCATTTATTCCCCAGTATTCACCAGAAAAGTAATTCTCTCTGAGAAGGGATTATTCGTGTTCCACCATCACTTGGCATTTATTCCACGGTGCATTTAGTAGTGAAATGGTGCCCAGAGGGCAGAGGCCAAAATGTGATCTAAAATGATATGCTGAAATTTGGGATAAACATCCTCTGGGTGGTCTACCAGCTGTGAACTTTCTCTTCTTTGTTTCCTTTTTTTAGACTGGTTTCAAAAAAACAAACAGGACTTGAGTGCGCTTGCATGTGTGTGCGTGCATTCAGATGAGTCTGTTGGGGTGTGTATCATCTTTGTCTAGCAATTTTTGTCCTCTCTGGCCCAATTTTGGCCACTCCCATGGCTGTCCTCAAGGCCAGGCTGAGCTCTGCCTTCCCTGCTTGTGTCCTCCTCACCACCCTGCCCAAAATGGAATTTTCCTGGAGCAGAAGAGAGCTGGCAGCAGTCCCGGCCAGCCTGGGATGGGAACTTGAAAGTGGTTTTTACACATGCCACTGCGTGAGGGGCAGGTGCTCTGAGAGGGTCCTCACAGGTGACCTTGCTGTCCTTGTCCCACAAAGACCTGTCAGCATTGGGGAGAAAAGGGCTGATTTAGGGGCTAGGTGAGCACACAGGGGTGCAGCAGGAGCCCAGCTGCATTTCCAACCCCCAGCCATAGCTGGGCCAGCTGAGGAACAACATCTCCAGACATTCAGGGTGATGCTGAGACCACTTGCTAATGTACAAAAGGAGAAGAAAAGCTGGGAAGAGTCAGAAACTCTTTGGGTTTGGTGGAAAGGAGGGCAGGGGAATGCACGGCAAACCTGCTGCAGAGTGTTTTCTGTGGCGAGGGGAAAGCATTAGCACTGTAGGGTGAAGGCCAGGTGAGCCCTGCTTGGCACAATCCTCAGTTCTGGGGAGGCAGAGCACCGAGGTGTGGGTGCATCTGCCCTGAGCCGTGCTTCTCTGGGAAGACACTTGCTGGGTGAGCTGCTTCATTTACCCATTGTGCTGGAGGCACTGGGAATCTCTGAAGCAACTGAGCTCTGTCAGTGAAGCAGCTAATTTCTCCTCACAGGTGTATTTGGCTGCTTCAGGTAAGGGTAAAGTGAAGTCTCACATGCAAGTCATCAGAGCAGTCTGGGGACCAAGTGGGACAGTGACAGTTCAGCTGCAACTAATCTGTATTTCTTGCAGAGAAATATCACCAGCACAGACAACAAGAGGTGCAAAAGAGAGGGCTGAGCAGTTAAAGAATCAGGCTGTTGGTGGCATAAATCCTGCGTTAACAGGCTAAAGAGATGGTCTCAGCAGGACGTCTCCAATCTCAGCCACTGATATGAGGGAAGCGATGGGTACCACTGAGCAGGGAACCAGGAGGATAAGTGAGATGGTGCTGTCTGCAGAGTGCCTTTGTATAGCAACAGGCTGTGGAGCTGAGCTGGCCCCAGCAGCAGCAGCTGGGCAACCTCCTCCATGGGATGCTGGAGCAGAGACCACTGGTGCTCTGGTGCTCTGCTGGCTGCTGCAGCCTACGGGAGACTCCTTCATGTGCCTGCAAAAGGAGCCCAGGGAACACTACCCTGGCAGTAGGATTGAGTCACTCCACCAAAGCAGACACCAACATTGCAAAGAATGTCCAGGGCTGCAAAAGAAAGTCTGGGCTCTTTAGCCATGCCAGGGCACTGGCTCTAGTTTGCAGGTCTCCTCTCCCAGAACCACATGTCATGGAGCCTGGCATTGCTGGATCTCTCTGGGGCAGGGGAAAGTATGCAGAAATGGAGGCAGGCATATGAAACGTTTCAGTGACTCATTTGTGCAAGAGATTAATGTGCTTTGTGACCACAACACATCCTTACAATTTATCTGACCTACTTGATCTCCCAGACACAACATTTTTGCCCCTTAGTTTGTGCTTCAGGCTGTTTCTTCCTCTTGACTTGCAGCAAATCCCCTAGAGGGATGTCAACGTTTGACTAAAGGGGCCCTGTGATAAACCTACCTTCCTATCCAAACCCTGCAAGGCTTCTAGCATGTTAAAAGTTGCAACTTTGACCTCAAATTGCTTTGTGTCAAATCCTGAACTCATTGAGCCTTTTGTGTCTTCAAGACTGAAGCAGCAGCTTCCAGTGGAAGTAGGTTTTGTTCCCATGTAGTTTAAATTTATCCTGGAGGAAGAAATCAGATCAATTCTCACATCCTTTGTGTCCACAATAGCTGTGATTGCAAACAGCTGCAGTCCCTGTCCTGCTATAAAAGCCACTGAGAAGGGTTATTGCTCTCTCCTGACCTCCATCTCTTATAGAATCAGAACAAACCACTTCAGCTCCTTGTAAATGGTCTTTCCTGCTCTTGGCCTGTTGCCTGCGTCACCCAGTGCTCTGATGGGACCATGTCCTTACCTGGTGTCCTTTGGTGGTTATGAGGAAGCTGAAAGGTGTAGGTTTCCCAGGGGGAAGGAACTTCAGCTCCTTTGCATTAGTTTATTGCTGGGGTTATTCACTGACAGTGAACTAACAAACTCAGCTGATTTCCTCCTAAATGACCTCATGCTGATACAGCAATGATGAAACTGGAACAATGTGGGGTTTTTTGGGGAATGATGGGTTCAGGTTTGCAGCAGTACAGTGATGGAAATGTAAGTATAATGGGTCCATTACAGCATTTGTACTGGAATGAGGCACCCTGAAATATATCGACTGGTTGCTGTTGGAAAGCATGTTAGCAGTCCTTTTCCCTCCCTCATAAGCCCGTTCCTCAGGTGGTTGTTCACTGTCACTGATTTCACAGTTAAAGATTAATTACAGGCTCTGCCTCAGACTTCTCACCAAGGGACACAGTGGGGAGTCACCCAGCCATCCCCTGCCATCTGCAGCAGTGGGATGTGGGGCTGAAGGATGGTCCCTTCCTGCAGAGGTGCTGAGCTCTGATGCCAGAGTGGAAATTATTAATTTCAATGGTTTGAGGTGGTTTCTCTGAGCCTGTAGGCCTGGGCCAGCCCTGTGTGGGTGCAAGCACCTGAACATCTTGAAGTATTGCAGCAAATAGGACATGGCATGAAACCTGGGCTCAATTTTCCCCTGGAGGTGGACATTTGGCCATTCCAGCATCCTACTCAGTTTATCCTGAGAGCCTGATGATGTCTGCCTGAATGGGGTAAGTCGCTGCATGGGTGTGAGCCCCCTTTGCCTGTCTCCTGGCCAGAGGAAGGGAATGCTGTGGGATTTATGGGTGAGGAATCAACACCTAGACTGCAACAATCCTGAGTGGGTTAAACAATCCCCACATTTGTAGCAGGAAAAAGCCCTTGTCCCCACACCTACGAGGTGGCCTGCAAGCTGCTTCTCGTGATAATTTCCCAGGGCAATGCTGCCACAGCTTTCCAGGGAGCTGGGTGCTGGTGGAAACAGTCTAGGTTCTCGCCACGCTCCAACCTGAGGAATGCCCTGGCAGGGAGGGTCTGACCCTGTCTTTGGACTGCCAGCCTTGTCCCCTGCTCCTTCCCTGCCTGGTTTCAGCACCTCCTCTCAGCAAAACCCCAGGCAGGGGGGGCCTGGTGACACCTCTTTATTTTGCAGACAGCAGCACACAGGGATAAGGTAACTAATTTGGGAAATTACTCCAGCCATCAATTCCCTGAGTGATTTGGTGGGAGAGGCTTTGAATGATCAGCTGAGCTTCACACACTCTCCCTGCCGTTCACTTGGGCTTGAATTACCCTTTTATTTTACTTCCTCCTTGTTCTCATTGCCACACCACTCAAACTAGAATTATTCGCCTACAACCACAAACGCAGGGATATATCACCGGGAGTGCTGTAGGGCTGTCGCCATATATAATGCTCTGAGCTCAATATTTATAGAGCTACATACAGCACAAATCATATCCAGAAAGCCCGTCAAGCTGGAGAGCTAGGTATAAACTCCAGAAATATCGCAAGCCATCGCTCACAAGAGACTGCCCGGCAGACTCGCTGGCCGTACATCACACTGTAATGCCATCCAAGTCCGCGCTCGGTGCTGGAGTGGATCAGAGGTCACTGCCAAGCTTTTCTTCCATAAATCCTGGGCGCTGGCTTTCAGCAAGGTTAGGGGCTGGGAGAGCCCTGCTCTGAGTGCTCCTTCCTCCTGCTTGCTGCTGCCAACACCGAGCTGTCCCAGCACCATGTGTGGGCATTTATCTTCGGGGTCTTGTCCTCCCTTCTCCCTCTCTGCTATAGGAACCAGAGGGGAAGGAAGAAGGGATGCAATGGATCTCACAGCTCAACTGTACAAGCTATGGGGGCTGACAACTCATCTGAAATGTCCTTTTGACGGGCTTTGGGGGAAGGTGAGCCCCTCTTCTTACCCCTCTGAGTCACATTCTCCCTCATCCCCCTGCTCTGTGCAGGGGTGTAAATTTTCTCCAAGTGCTGTATCAAACCCCACATGGTTAAGGGCACCCAGTAGCCTGCCTGTCACACACCAAAGGCACGGGTATCAGGCCAGGATAGTCCAGGTCCCTCTGCCTCTGCTTTTTCTCCTTCTTCTCTCCTCTTTTCCCCCTTTCCAAAGTTTGTCTTTGGTTTGGGTGGAGCTGATGCCTCCCTGGAGATGGGGAACAGTTCCTGACCAGGGCAGGCCCTGATGCTCTCCAGGGCTGTTCTGTTGCATTTGAAGTCAATCCAAAGAGCAAAGCACAAGCAAGAAGAGTGCTCTGTAGATGAAGACTAATCCATCTCCAGCTCTTCCTACTCCTGGCAGCTCTCAATCTACGTGCTGGCGGTCCAAAGCACACTGCAGTGGATAGAGAAGATCCAGGAGATGGGATCAGATGCAACAAATGGGTGAAGCCTCTCTGAAACAGAGGAGCAGTGACATGGTGCTTCCTGAACAAATAAGCACTGGGGTTTTGTCTAAGAAACCACCAGCCAGACAGTCACTTGTATTTCTGAGTATGATGGACTTGAGCTAACCAGTCTCTGCCTCTCCCCTAGCAGCATGGCAGGCAGATTCTGACATTAAGCAAAATAAAATCCAACCCTTAGCATTAAGTAAAACTCCCAGCGTGATGGGTTTGTGGCTTGCAGCAACAACTCAGCAGGGGCGTGTTAAAGCTGGTCTCCAGTGAGTGGAAGAATGAAGCTTTGCAAAACCCTGACGAGGCAAAGCTCCTAAAATAACAATTGAATTAAACTTAATTCATTTTCACTTAATACCCTAATAGTGCCTTTAGCAAATGAGGCTATTATTATTTTGAGGAGGAAAATGGGGAGGTGCAGTCTGGATACAACTCACATCTCCTTACTGAAAGAAAGAAAACTTTGGTGGAAACAAAACAAGTCTTGTGAAGAAATGCAGGCGGTTCAGTTTTCACATGTGGTTTGAAACACCCCCAAACCCAGCCAGTCTCACATTCTTCAAGGTGTGCCCCAGACTTGAGTATGCAAAGTCATCTCTTTCTTGCCATGTGCTGGGGATTTGCTGGGTTTGCCAGAGTTAGACACACGGTCATATCCAACGTCTGTGGATAGATGGCCAAGCTCTTCCTACCCTCTTCTTCTCCTGCAGCCTTTTGTGCATCTCTAAGGCATTTGAACCCCAGAAGTCCACTGCTTGCTCTCCCCCTCACCACCCTGGCATGCAGGGTTTGAAGCACTGTGCTCACTTTTGCTTCCATGGATGACATGTAGGTGTGAGCCGATCCCTCAGGAAAGCTGAGCTAACCCCGCTGCTGCTGCCCTGACTCAGCGGGGCATGCAGGCACAAGCTCAGGGTGGCCCGCACTGCAGCAGCCCTGGACACTCATCCCCATCCGGTACAGCCTCCAACCACACGCCTTATTTCCAGCCTTGCCTCCTGTTTTCTTGCACTTACGCTCATTTCTGCTGGGGGTGGGATTTGGGATTTTGCAAGCCCCTCACTACCAAGATTTTCTTTCTCTGTTGGGGCTGCAGATCAGCATGCCAGAAAGGGCATCCCACAGCTCTTTCCCTCAGACTCCCCAGCAAAGACAGAATATTTTATGGTCCCACACTCCAGAGCAGCATGGTCAACCAATGCAAGCAGCAAATGGACCCAAGTAGCCATCCCAACCCTACCTCCCAAACTTTCCTGCTCCAAACTCAGACTCTGCAAACCAGAGGGAGCAAGGGCTGCTCCAAAATGGCCATGCAGGCACTGAACTACACTTCCCAGTAGGCCACAGAGCAAGGACCCTCCTGGTATTAAAAAGCCTCTGTTTGACGTGCTCATGCTTGGTGGGGATGGGGACAGCTGGGGGATTTCAGGATTTCAGGGCTAGAGGCAGCCACTGTTCATCACTGCGTAAGCAACAGCAGCAGCAGGCATTAGAGCAAAATTAATTTCCTCTCTTAATGCAGCTCTCCTCTGTCACTACTGGCTTTACAATCTTCCTCCCAGAGCTCTAGAAAATAGCCCAGACAGGCTTTGCAAGGTCGCCTTGCCCTCTGTCTTGCTCGGAGGCAGGCTCTGCTCCAGCTAATCCTCTCCTGACAGACCTTTTTGTCTCTCTTTCTCCACCTGCCCTGGTTAGGACAGGCAGCTCCTTAGCTTTGAGAGAAAAAGAGAAGAAATATTCTCATTAAGACACAGCTTTTCAAAACTCTCTGCTCTTCCCATCAATTAGAACTGGTTAATTTTAGGGTTATTCTACCAAAACTGAATGAGAAGGTCCCTGGGACATTGAGCACCCACCCTTCTCAGCTGCAGCCCCTCTGCTGCCAACAGATGCTGCTGCTTCTCTCTCTTGCTGCCAGGCAGGGAGAAGTGATATTTAGAGCTGTTTCTGATGCAGGGGCAGGAGGCAGGTGAGAAATAACTTAACTGGGGACATTTTCCTGTGACCTGGAGAGTTAGCACATGCCCTAGCTAGTCCCCTGCACCTTTCCGCTGTAGCAAGCCACACCTCTTAACCTGATAGTTTCAGAACTATTCCAACCAAAATCCAGCTCAACTTTCAAAAGCAAGGATTAATGGGAAAACAATTATCAGACTTGTGGAATACTCCATCAAAATCAGACCATCAGTTTTGGTTTTTTAATTCTGTGCAGAATGAGAAGAATATGAGTGAACTCCACCACCTCTGGGGCTGCCATGAGCCTTTTGCCTTCTGGATCACTGTCTAAGAAATGGATTTTCTTGGGCATTATTCCTTTGAAAGGAGATTCCTGCCTTGTGTGAGAGCCGAGGCCTGGGAATAACAAAGATCTAGGTAGTCATTTGCCACAGCCTGTGGATGGACTCCCATGCCCAGTGTGCACCAGACCCACACCCAATAGGAAGCTGCATGGAACCCCCAGTCCTGTCCTGACCAGGCGAGCACCCACGGTGCTGTGAGGTACTGAGCCTACCCTGTGTGTTTTGCAGCATCAGGGCTGCCTCTGGTTGAGTCCGGGGGGCTCTGAAGACCAGCCAAGGTCACTGGGAGAACCTCACAAGCAGCCTCTTGCCACAGGGCAAGAAATTGGGTTCCTTTCAGGGAGCATCGATGAGCTCTCATGCCTTGCCTTGGGAACATCAGTTGAGAGAGGAGCAAAACATAGCCTACGCTGTGTGCACAGGCTCCAGCCATGTTTGCAGATGGCAGAATACCTGCCCCATTTCCCTCACCCAGTTCTCCTGCCCAACCCCCTTCTTTCCAGCCCCTTCTCTAGAAAATAATCCTCATCCTCCTGCTGTGAAGGAGAAGGCATCAAAGTCAAGGGCCGTGACACAGCAGAATGGAGGGCAGGAGGGGCTGGGAAGCTTTCCCTGGGGAGTCCTTCAACTTTCTTATCACCAAACCCATTGCAAAAGGGTTTTGACCAGGAGACTTGTCACCAAGTGAGATGCTTCAGAGCCAAGCCTTGGCTGTCTCACTCCAGACATCAGTTACATGGTGGGGGTGGTCCTGGTGGCAAACCAAGTTATCAGGTAATTATTATTTCTTCTCACTTTGGGATGATCCTGTCTGTGTTTTTACATCTGGCAGCACTAACTACCCTTTTGCTTTCCTTTGGAATGTTCAGGGAACAAGTAGGGCAAATTCTCTCCCCCTTGGCCGTGGTTTCTGCACCCTGGGATGGGCACGGCACAAGGAATGAAGGCAGAAGTTGTTTTGCAACCTTGCTCATGGGTGTCACAGCTGATTCCCCTGCAGGGCAAAGAAAGAGAGATGGAAGTGAGAGAAATGAAACCTATTAGTATCAAACAATTAAGGGCTATGGTTGAATTAGGTGAAGAACAAATGGGACTATTTGGGAAATGCATTAGTGGATCATAAAATAATATGATTTTAAGAAATGAGAAATAGCAGCTGATTATAGACTGTGTGACATTGGCTGTACATTGCTGCTTGTGTTGATGGGCTTGGAAGTTGCTTGGCTGCTCCGGTTTATTTTGCTGTGCTGGAAAGCACTGATGGATGAGGGGGATGCAGGAGCAGCAGCCAAGGGTTTGTTTGCATCATCATTGCATCACGGCGTAATTCAGATCTGGAAGCGACCTCAGGAAGTCTCTCATCCAGCCCTCTCTCTGAGCAGGGCTCACTGCTGCTACATCAGGTTGCTCAGTTCAGTCGACCTTTGAATGTCTAATGACCCCAAAGTCTGACCCCTGGTCCAGTATTTGACTACTCTTCGCGTGGAAAGTTTCTTTTCCTAATATCTAATCAGTTTTCCTCGATGCAATTCGTGTCCATTACTCCTTGTGTCCATTGCTCCTTAGCCTTAACTTCCACTCCAAGGAGACTCTGGCTCCCTCTCTTCTAATGCCCCACCAGGCATCTCTGGCATGGATGAGGGTGCCTGTGGAAGGGGATGTGCAAGCACAGGACACCTGGGGGAGCCGCCAGCATGAGCATAAAGGAATGTGACTTGTGACACCCCTTACACTCAAGGCTTAAATACTTCTATGAAAAAATGTTGCCCATCATATTTTCCTTCAAAATATTAATCTTCTGAAACTCCCTCACTGGAAGTAAAGTGACCATAATATTCATTTGTGCGATTCAGAGGCAGGTCCAGTACCTCGGGGTGTCACTGGCACCCATGTAACCAAGAGCAGAAAATAATGTGGGGACAGGGTGTTTGTCCATCAGCTGCAGGGTCAGCACATATGTAGCACTTCATACTGGCAGCTCATAGGACCCCTTGGCCAGCGAAGGGGGGACACTGACTGTTTGGTTGACACCAAACACTGATGGTTTGGGTGGTTTGCTGCATTTTGGAATGGGTTACAGAGAAGTGGGTTAAAGTCTGGGATGTGCTTGCGACCTGGCTCTGTGGGTGGGGTGGTCATGCAATGGCATCACATGCATCAATAACCAAGCACAGTGCTGCTACCCAGCCAGTACGCCCTGCTGCTGCTGGGAGAGTGGGCCAGCATTTTCATTTGGCAATGTGATGGGTTCAAAGCTGCTCCAGGTGCCCTAAAAAGCCTTTGCTGCCTGTGGAAATGCAGACTGACAGTACCAAAGGAAGGCAAAGTCATTTGGCAAGGCAACTTTGTGCCATGGGGCCACGCAGGGCAGTGGGCTCATCCCAGTTCTGCAGTGGCTGTAACTGTGGGGCAGGATAAAGCAGCTCCTAACACTTCAGCAGCTGGAAGATTTGGGATGGGCCATAGGCGGGGGAGTCACAGGGCTCGTTCCAGGTGTAAAGCCCTGTCAGCTGGCACACAGTGACCCAGGAACCCTGAAACCCTCCTAGCTCTGAGGGTGAAACAGGAGGCAAAAGAGTTTCTGCTAGCAGTGACGTGGGCTGCAGAGGAGCTCTGCACACACACAAGGGAGCGCTCCAAAGTTCAGCTGCCCAGGGCAGCAGGGTTTGAAACATCCAGGGACTGAATTTCCTTAATTCATCATGTCTCTCATCACATTTTGGCTGAAATTCAACAAGACATTTAGATTTGGGGGGACAGGGGCTGAGGGGCATGCATGATGCACATGGGACCACCTAGGAGGAGCTGCCTGCTTCTTCCCTGCTGCCCCACTGTTTCTCAGAATGGTCAGTTCTAACCTTGTGCCTGGCTTTGACCTTCCCTCTTGTCACCCAGATCTGTGGCACTGCTGCCACTTTGTTATTAGCACTAATCCTCTGAAATCATGGCAAACCAGGGGATGGGTTTCACCCTTCAGCCTATATTACAGGGATAGGTAAGCACCCTGCTTCCTCAGCTCCTGGTAGGGGGAATGAGGGGGGCAACATGGTTCTTCACACGGTGTCTGCCATCAGTAGTGTCAAGAGCCCTGGGAAAATACTACAGGATTTCTCTGTGGGACGCAAAGCAACTGGTCACGTAGCAGCAGAAGGGATGCTACGAAGCCGTTTGCTCGCAAACCCCTTCCGCTTTATAGATTTTTAACCTTTAGAAGGGGGGTTTCGCCTACCCAAAACGCCTGGCAGGAGGTGGGCAGCCGTGTTCGGGGGGGCGCAAGGTGTGGTGGGCAGCCGTGTTCGGGGGCCGGGGGCGGCGGCGGCGGCGCTGCCTGCAGAGGTCCCCCTCGCCTAAGCTTTGAGAGCCGGGCAGGGCGGCAGCGGCGCGCCCGCACCGCCGCGCGGGGGAGGCGGCAGCGGCACCGGCGGCAGGGACCCCCGCCGGACCCCCGCCCGGACCCCCGACACCCCGCCCCCGTCGTCCCTCCCCCCCAGCTCCCTCCGCTGTCCGGAGCAAAGCGGCGTCGGGATGCCCACGGGTTTGCCGTAAGGATGTGGTGAGGTGAGCCTGGAGAAGGGATCGCCTAAAGGTGGGACAACGGCGAGGCAGGAAATCCAGCAGCCTGGGCTAACTGCGCGATCCCCAGGGGGCAGCCTGAATTTCAGGTCTTGGCAGCTCGGCCTGCTCTGCCGAGGAGGCACCTGGAGCAGGAGGTGGCCGAGGGATGATGTGTGATGAAGGTGCTTCAGGTCCTGCCAAGAGCAGAGGCCAACGCTTACCAGAAGCTGAGGGAGAGGGAGCGGGACAGGACAGCCCATTCCTCCTCCCCAGCTGCTCATGGGTCTGGGTTTTGCCCCGATCTCTGTGATGGATTTAGAGTTCTCCAGCTTAGCCCACACCAGTACTGTGGCTGCTCCATCTTTGGCATCATACAAGAATTTGGGGAGGAATGACTGGTCCCGGCTGCATTAAAAAGGAGTTCCTGCCAGGGACACTCCAGAGAAAAAAAAAGGTGTATTCCCTCCTGTGCCCCATGGCAGCTAAAAGCAGGGGCACCACAAGCAGCTGGAAGACCCCCTCCATGCCTGGCCGAGGCTGTAGCCCTGCAGGGTGCATGCTGCCTCCTCCAGCCTCGCTGCAAAGCCAGGCCCGGCAAGGCAGGGGTGTGCGGGGTGCCCTGGGCTTCGCTCTCCTGCCCTGGTCCCACCTCCTCTGATCATGCCCACAGGCCTCCCTCCTCTCTCAGCACATGGGTGACCATATCCCTGCCCTGGCTGGCTGCTGGAGTGCTTGGGTTTGGCGTTGGGATTTTGGGGATGGAGACAGCGCTGTGCACTCTTCTAATTCCCTGCTTTAAAATAAAAAACAGAGGACAAGATGATCTATCCACCCACGTGTTGGTACATGTGATTTTTACTGTGGGAGCTAGGACATGAGCTGCCAACACCAGCAAACCCCTCCTGAGCGTGGGCTGGCGTTAAGGGTTGAGTGGCCTCTCCACAGCCAGCAAGCCTCACGCTCACAGTCGCATCACTTTTCCACCAAATACCCTGTTCCTGCTCCCAAGGAAAGGACCATTTACTTTTTTTTTCCCCAAAAAGTAAAGGGGAATAGCAGCCAGCTAATAGTGTAAAGTGAGGAAAACCCTGTGAACAGGTCCTCAGAGGGAGTCGGCACAGGCTCAAAGTTTCTGTGCTGTCTTGCCCTGTGCTGTCCTGTTCTCACTGCTCTGTCCTCTGAGCATGGTGTGAGTCCCTTCCAAGGGGAAAGTTATTTCCATAACAAATGGAGGAGGGCGGGGGGAGCTGAGAGTAATATTGGCTTTGTCAGGAAAGGACAGATCAGAAGTGATTTATTTGGATGTATTCGACATCTTGGAAAACTCCAGCCTGGTTGTAATAATAACGTTTTTGAAGGTAAGGAGCATTAGTGCAACAAGCTGGTCCTGGTTCAGCGTGACCTGGGCATTGCTTTGGGCTATGAACCCGGTCACAGACCCTCTGCATCTGCCCGAGTGCCCTGGATGTGTTTCCAACAGCAGGCTAGTGGGTCTGTAAGATGAGAGAAGTGGGACTGGTGTTGGGGAGGATGGGCTTGCAGTGGGTGGTGTAGAGGGAGCAGCAGGGTCCCTGGCAGGGGGTGCATTTGCAGACTGGGACACCATTCAGAGCACTTGTGATCCTGGGGGTTATGGGCCTGGTGCAGTGGGACCTTCCCTTTGTCGCATACTGGGCAGCCTGCTCTCCTTCCCGGGCCAGGCACGAGAAAGGGTACATGGGGGCTCCCAGCCAGCCGGGGTAAGCACGGGCCCTGGGGGACACAGCAGGATGGGCAGTCACTCACCAAGCTGTCACCCGCGGTAGAGGGGCACAGGAACTCCCCTCACTTGCAGGCTGCTGGCACCAACTGCAGTCTCACAGGGAGGTTTGCTCTGGATTTAGGGGGAGGTGGAGGCCGGGGAGGGGAGGCTGTGGAGCAGCAGCCCATCTCCCCAGCAGTCAGGACACCTCAGAACAGGGGGGTTTCGCTGCAGCCTTGGAGGCTGCCTGCATCTCTCTGAAGGACACCCCCTCCCCAAGTCGGGGGAAGCCCCCCACCTCAATCTGGGGCCTTGTTGGCCTTGGGAAGGGTCTGGGGAGCAATGAAGGACCGGGCACGGGGCTCCTTCCCTCACCGAGCTGCTCACGTGTGAACTTCAGCCCCCGTCCCTGGCTCCCTTCCTTGCCGCGGTCGCTTGGCTCCCCCAGGCCCACCCGTGTCCCTGCCTGTGGAGCTGTCCCCGGGGGGGCGGGGGGGGGGAGCATTGTCTTATTCGGGAAATGGGAGACAGGGGTTGGGAAGGAGGGAGAAAGGCTTTTGCCAGAGGAAATCGATATCCCGTGAAAAGTAATTATTGAAGCATAAATTTATCATAAGGGTGATCACCAATAAAACATCTCTTGGCGACGTTTTAATTTAAAATCAAATTCGAAAAGGCCCCCCTCCCCCTTCCAAAAAAAATCCTTAACAAGCAGAAAAATAACTGCAGCCCTTGGAACACTTCATTATACGTTCAAAGAGAGCTCCATCATCTTCGCACCGACGCCGGGCTTTGCTCTTCTGATGGATCCAATGCAGCTGATTTATGGAAATGACTTGCAAATCCATAAATGTAGTTTGCAGTGACAGCCGTGCATATCACTAGTAATTCCTTTAAAGTATGCAAAGAAAAATGATTCATATCTGGTTGGACCCTGCCTTTTCCAAGGGTCGCCACTCTTGAGTCTTGATGTGTTTGTCTGTATTGGTTTCCCTCTTGATTTTTATTTTTTTTTTAACTCGGTGATGGATGAGGCTGAGATCTTACAGCTGAAACCCGGGACCCCGAGACGGCCGGCGAGGGAAGGGTTAAGCCTGTGGGAAGGTGTTTTTGCCCTCCGTCCCCGGGGACACGCGTGGGTCGGGCGCGACACACATTGCCGCACTCGGTGTCGTGTGTCCCCCCCCCCGGCTTTTCTCCGCAACCCCTCCGGGTTTCAGCCCCGGATCCCGAAAGCTTAATTGTGATAATTAATTAGTCCTCCATTGCTGGGTGACTACGAGGCGGGTGGAGGGGGACCAGGAAGGTGCAGCTCGGAGGGAAATGTGACCGTGACTCAGTTTCCCCACTTGTAAGGGGGGCAGCGCCCCAGGCGTGAGGGGGCAGGTGGGGGGAGCCGGCCCACGGCGATGGGGCTGCAGCCTCGCTCCGGGCGCTTCCCCGATTCCCCCGAGGGTTCCGGCTCTGCCATCCCTGCCTCCTTGCGCCTCCAGCACACGGGGCTGGGGCCGCACCCGTTCGGCAGGGCAAGCCTTTCCCTGGGGGCAAAGATGGAGCAGAATTAGCAGATCTCGGAATTTCTTCACTGTTTTTCGCAGTTATCCTGGGCACCACCACACAGACCCCTTTGTCTCCCCCAAAGATCACCCTCCAGCGGTATCTCCGTTAATGCATTTATTAGGCTTCATGATGCAATAACCAGAAGCAGCCAGAAAATGTAGCATATTTCCACATTATCATCCAATTTCCCTTCCTGGGTATTTAGTTCAACTCTTTAACACCAGCCACATAATTAGAATTTGGATTTCCATTAATTTTCCTTGGGCCTGCAACCATTTTAAGATCACACTGGTAATTAACGTGATACATCACTAATTTCACCAAGCACAATCTAAGTAGGCGCTCCCCCTCCCTCCCGGCGGGCCGGGCTGGGGGGGGGGGGGGGTGGGGGCGAGCCAGGGATCGGGGCGGCCCGGGGTCCCCGGCCGGGGGAGTGGGGTGGCTCTGCCTGCCCCTGGCCCCTCCGAGGAGCGGAGCGTGTCGTGACGCAGCCCGGCCCCGCCGCATCCTCCACGTTTGCTACGGAAAATACACTTTTCTTTCCAGTAAATTTAACAATTAAAAATATTTATCGGTAGCAGATTTACGTTGTTGTGTCTCCAGTCTTGGGGCATATTGGTAGACTATTAAGACTAATTAGCATCCTTTCTGCATGCAGATTTACTAAGCTGATTGCAGTATAACTCATCCCTAAAAGCCCCTATCCCTTCACATTTGCAGAGTGTAGCTGAAGGCAAGGCCCTTTCGTCTCTCTCCGAGCTTGCAAGCAGCTCACGTTAGCCGGGCC